>NC_081423.1:0-1200000 GCF_949786415.1 Peromyscus eremicus
GGAAACTGACAAGAACAGGAGCTTCTCTTCAGTCCAATACACTGTACTTGCTGGGAACAGACGCGAGTGCTATTTGCAAAGTGTGGCAAATGGATCGCATTAGTGACTCTTCTTACCAGAAAACTAGTCTTGTTCGTAGGACCAGAAACTGCATGTGATTCAACTCCAGTTTGACAGGGAAACAAACACTAGCTCGCCTTACAAGAAACACACTCTGCTTTTGAGAAAAGAGCACTCTTCTACTCTACTCTGTCTCCTATAGGGCCAGAACAGTGAGCTTGCTCAGCACAAAAGAACTGTTCTTTTTACACACACGGGACAAATCTACTTCAACTCTGCTTAGGAAAATGACAAGAACAGTAGCTTCTCTTCAGTCCAATGCACTGTACTTGTTGGGAACAGACGCGAGTGCTATTTGCACTGTGTATGGCAATGGGAGCACAATAGTGACTCTTCTTCACAGAAAAGAAGTCTTGCTCGTAGGACAAGAAACTGCATGTGATTCAACTCCATTTCTGACTGGGAAACAAACACTAGCTTGCCTTACAAGAAACACACTCTGATTTTGAGAAAAGAGCACTCTTCTACTCTACTGTGTTTCCTATAGGGCCAGAACAGTGAGTTTGCTCAGAACAAAAGAACTGTGCTTCCTAAACACATGGGCCATATCTACTTCAACTCTGCTTAGGAAACTGACAAGAACAGTAGCTTCTCTTCATTCCAATACACTGTACTTGCTGGGAACAGATACGAGTGCTACTTGCACTGTGTATGGCAATTAGAACGCAATAGAGACTCTTCTTACCAGAAAAAAACTCTTGCTCGTAGGACCAGAAACTGCATGTGATTCAACTCCATTTCTGACTGGGAAACAAACACTAGCTCGCCTTCCAAGAAACACACTCTGCTTTTGAGAAAAGAGCACTCTTCTACTCTGCTGTGTTTCCTATCAGGCCAGAACAGTGAGCTTGCTCAGAACAAAAGAACTGTGCTTCCTACACACACGGGCCATATCTACTTCAACTCTGCTTAGGAAACTGACAAGAACAGTATCTTCCCTTCAGTCCAATACACTGTACTTGTTGGCAACAGACGCGAGTGGTATTTGCACTGTGTGGCAAATGGATCGCAATAGTGACTCTTCTTACCAGAAAACAAGTATAGCTCGTCGGAGCAGAAACTGCATGTGATTAAACTCCATTTCTAACAGGGAAACAAACACTAGCTCGCAGTACAAGAAGCACACACTGCTTTTGAGAAAATAGCACTCTTCTACTATACTGTGTTTCCTATAGGGCCAGAACACTTAGCTTGTTCATAACAAAAGAACTGTGCTCTTACACACACGGGCCATATCTATTTCCACTCTACTTAGGAAACTGACAAGAATAGTAGCTTTTCTTCAGTCCAATACACTGTACTTGCTGGGAACAGATGCGAGTGCTATTTGCACTGTGTGGCAAATGGATCGCATTAGTGACTCTTCTTACCAGAAAACAAGTCTGGCTCATAGGACCAGAAACTGCATCTGATTCAACTCTATTTCTGACAGGGAAACAAACAATAGCTAGCCTTACAAGAAACACACTCTGCTTTTGAGAAAAGAGCACTCTTCTACTCTACTGTGTTTCCTATAGGGCCAGAACAGTGAGCTTGCTCAGAACAAAAGAACTGTTCTTCCTTAACTACGGGCCATATCTACTTCAACTCTGCTAAGGAAACTGACAAGAACAGGAGCTTCTCTTCAGTCCAATACACTGTACTTGCTGGGAACAGACGCGAGTGCTATTTGCACTGTGTGGCAATTGGATTGCATTAGTGACTCTTCTTACCAGAAAACAAGTCTTGTTCGTAAGACCAGAAAGTGCATGTGATTCAACTCCAGTTTGACAGGGAAACAAACACTAGCTCGCCTTACAAGAAACACACTCTGCTTTTGAGAAAAAGCACTCTTCTACTCTATTGTGTTTCCTATACTACCAGAAGAGTGAGCTTGCTGAGAACAAAAGAACTGTGCTTCCTACACACATGGGCCATATCTATTTCCAATCTGCTTAGGAAACTGACAAGAACAGTATCTTCTCTTCAGTCCAATACACTGTACTTGTTGGCAACAGACGCGAGTGCTATTTGCACTGTGTGGCAAATGGATCGCAATAGTGACTCTTCTTACCAGAAAACAAGTCTTGCTCGTAGGACCAGAAACTGCATGTGATTAAACTCCATTTCTAACCGGGAAACAATCACTAGCTCGCAGTACAAGAAACACACACTGCTTTTGAGGAAAGAGCACTCTTCTACTATACTGTGTTTCCTATAGGGCCAGAACAGGGAGCTTGCTCAGAACAAAAGAACTGTGCTCCTACACACACGGGCCATATCTATTTCCACTCTGCTTAAGAAACTGACAAGAATAGTAGCTTCTCTTCAGTCCAATACACTGTACTTGCTGGGAACATACGCGAGTGCTATTTGCAAAGTGTGGCAAATGGAATGCATTAGTGACTCTTCTTACCAGAAAACTAGTCTTGTTCGTAGGACCAGAAAGTGCATGTGATTCAACTCCAGTTTGACAGGGAAACAAACACTAGCTCGCCTTACAAGAAACACACTCTGCTTTTGAGAAAAGAGCACTCTTCTACTCTACTCTGTCTCCTATAGGGCCAGAACAGTGACCTTGCTCAGAACAAAAGAACTGTTCTTTTTACACACACGGGACAAATCTACTTCAACTCTGCTTAGGAAAATGACAAGAACAGTAGCTTCTCTTCAGTCCAATACACTGTACTTGTTGGCAACAGACGCGAGTGCTATTTGCACTGTGTACGGCAATGGGAGCACAATAGTGAATCTTCTTACCAGAAAACAAGTCTTGCTCATAGGACCAGAAACAGCATGTGATTAAACTCCATTTCTAACAGGGAAACAAACACTAGCTCGCAGTACAAGAAACACACACTGCTTTTGAGAAAAGAGCACTCTTCTACTATACTGTGTTGCCTATAGGGCCAGAACAGTGAGCTTGCTCAGAACAAAAGAACTGTGCTCCTACACACACGGGCCATATCTATTTCCACTCTTCTTAGGAAACTGACAAGAATAGTAGCTTCTCTTCAGTCCAATACACTATACTTGCTGGGAACAGACGCAAGTGCTATTTGTACTGTGTGGCAAATGGATCGCATTAGTGAATCTTCTTACCAGAAAACAAGTCTAGTTCGTAGGACCAGAAACTGCATCTGATTCAACTCCATTTCTGACAGGGAAACAAACACTAGCTCGCCTTACAAGAAACACACTCTGCTTTTGAGAAAAGAGCACTCTTCTACTCTACTGTGTTTCCTATAGGGCCAGAACAGTGAGCTTGCTCAGATCAAAAGAATTGTTCTTCCTACACACACGGGCCATATCTACTTCAACTCTGCTTAGGAAACTGACAAGAACAGGAGCTTCTCTTCAGTATAATACACTGTACTTGCTGGGAACAGACGCGAGTGCTATTTGCACTGTGCGGCAAATGGATCGAATTAGTGACTCTTCTTACCAGAAAACAAGTATTGTTCGTAGGACCAGAAAGTGCATGTGATTCAACTCCAGTTTGACAGGGAAACAAACACTAGCTCGCCTTACAAGAAACACACTCTGCTTTTGAGAAAAGAGCACTCTTCTACTCTACTGTGTTTCCTATATGGCCAGAACAGTGAGCTTCCTCAGAACAAAAGAACTGTGCTTCCTACACACACGGGCCATATCTACTTCAACTCTGCTTAGGAAACTGACAAGAACAGTAGCTTCTCTTCAGTCCAATACACTGTACTTGCTGGAAACAGATGCGAGTGCTACTTGCACTCTGTATGGCAATGGGATCGCAAGAGTGACTCTTCTTACCAGAAAACAAGTCTTGCTCGTAGGACCAGAAACTGCATGTGATTCAACTCCATTTCTGAATGGGAAACAAACACCAGCTCGCCTTACAAGAAACACACTCTGCTATTGAGAAAAGAGCACCCTTCTACTATACTGTGTTTCCTATAGGGCCAGAACAGTGAGCTTGCTCAGAACAAAAGAACTGTGCTTACTACACACAAGGGCCATACCTACTTCAACTCTGCTTAGGAAACTGACAAGAAGAGGAGTTCTTCCTCAGTCCAATACACTGTATTGCTGGCAACAGACGCGAGTGTTATTTACACTGTGTGGCAAATGGATCGCAATAGTGACTCTTCTTACCAGAAAATAAATCTTGCTCGTAGGACCAGAAACTGCATGTGATTCAACTCCATTTCTGACAGGGAAACAAACACTAGCTCGCCTTACAAGAAACACACTCTGCTTTTGAGAAATAGCACTCTTCTACTCTATTGTGTTTCCTATAGGACCAGAACAGTGAGCTTGCTGAGAACAAAAGAACTGTGCTTCCTACACACACGGGCCATATCTACTTCAACTCTGCTTAGGAAACTGACAAAAACAGTAGCTTCTCTTCAGTCTAATACACTGTACTTGTTGGGAACAGACGCGAGTGCTATTTGCACTGTGTACGGCAATGGGAGCACAATAGTGACTCTTCTTAACGGAAAACAAGTCTTGCTCGTAGGACAAGAAACGGCATGTAATTCAACTCCATTTCTGACTGGGAAACAAACACTAGCTCGGCTTACAAGAAACACACTCTGCTTTTGAGAAAAGAGCACTCTTCTACTCTGCTGTGTTTCCTATAGGGCCAGAACAGTGAGCTTGCTCAGAACAAAAGAACTATGCTTCCTACACACACGGGCCATATCTACTTCAACTCTGCTTAGGAAACTGACAAGAACAGTAGCTTCCATACAGTCCAATACACTGTAATTGTTGGCAACAGACGCGAGTGCTATTTGCACTGTGTGGCAAATGGATCGCAATAGTGACTCTTCTTCCAGAAAACAAGTCTTGCTCGTAGGACCAGAAACTGCATGTGATTAAACTCCATTTCTAACCGGGAAAAAAACACTAGCTCGCAGTACAAGAAACACACACTGCTTTTGAGAAAAGAGCACTCTTCTACTATACTGTGTTTCCTATATTGCCAGAACAGGGAGCTTGCTCAGAACAAAAGAACTGTGCTCCTACACACACGGGCCATATCTATTTCCACTCTGCTTAGGAAACTGACAAGAATAGTAGCTTCTCTTCAGTCCAATACACTGTACTTGCTGGGAACAGATGCAAGTGCTATTTGCACTGTGTGGCAAATGGATCGCATTAGTGACTCTTCTTACCAGAAAACAAGTCTGGCTGTAGGACCAGAAACTGCATCTGATTCAACTCCATTTCTGACAGGGAAACAAACAATAGCTCGCCTTACAAGAAACACACTCTGCTTTTGAGAAAAGAGCACTCTTCTACTCTACTGTTTTTCCTATAGCGCCAGAACAGTGAGCTTGCTCAGAACAAAAGAACTGTTCTTCCTTCACACACGGGCCAAATCTACTTCAACTCTGCTTAGGAAACTGACAAGAACAGGAGCTTCTCTTCAGTCCAATACACTGTACTTGCTGGGAACAGACGCGAGTGCTATTTGCAAAGTGTGGCAAATGGATCGCATTAGTGACTCTTCTTACCAGAAAACTAGTCTTGTTCGTAGGACCAGAAAGTGCATGTGATTCAACTCCAGTTTGACAGGGAAACAAACACTAGCTCGCCTTACAAGAAACACACTCTGCTTTTGAGAAAAGAGCACTCTTCTACTCTTCTCTGTCTCCTATAGGGCCAGAACAGTGAGCTTGCTCAGAACAAAAGAACTGTTCTTTTTACACACACGGGACAAATCTACTTCAACTCTGCTTAGGAAAATGACAAGAACAGTAGCTTCTCTTCAGTCCAATACACTGTACTTGCTGGGAAGAGACGCGAGTGCTATTTGCACTGTGTACGGCAATGGGAGCACAATAGTGACTCTTCTTAACAGAAAACAATTCTTGCTCGTAGGACAAGAAACTGCATGTGATTCAACTCCATTTCTGACTGGGAAACAAACATTAGCTCGCATTACAAGAAAGACACTCTGATTTTGAGAAAAGAGCACTCTTCTACTCTACTGTGTTTCCTATAGGGCCAGAACAGTGAGCTTCCTCAGAACAAAAGAACTGTGCTTCCTACACACGGGCCATATCTACTTCAACTCTGCTTAGGAAACTGACAAGAACAGTAGCTTCTCTTCATTCCAATACACTGTACTTGCTGGGAACAGATGCGAGTGCTACTTGCACTGTGTATGGCAATTAGAACGCAATAGAGACTCTTCTTACCAGAAAACAACTCTTGCTCGTAGGACCAGAAACTGCATGTGATTCAACTCCATTTCTGAATGGGAAACAAACACCAGCTCGCCTTACAAGAAACACACTCTGCTATTGAGAAAAGAGCACCCTTCTACTATACTGTGTTTCCTATAGGGCCAGAACAGTGAGCTTGCTCAGAACAAAAGAACTGTGCTTACTACACACAAGGACCATACCTACTTCAACTCTGCTTAGGAAACTGACAAGAAGAGGAGCTCTTCCTCAGTCCAATACACTGTATTGCTGGCAACAGACGCGAGTGTTATTTACACTGTGTGGCAAATGGATCGCAATAGTAACTCTTCTTACCAGAAAATAAGTCTTGCTCGTAGGACCAGAAACTGCATGTGATTCAACTCCATTTCTGACAGGGAAACAAACACTAGCTCGCCTTACAAGAAACACACTCTGCTTTTGAGAAAAAGCACTCTTCTACTCTATTGTGTTTCCTATAGGACCAGAACAGTGAGCTTGCTGAGAACAAAAGAACTGTGCTTCCTACACACACGGGCCATATCTACATCAACTATGCTTAGGAAACTGACAAAAACAGTAGCTTCTCTTCAGTCTAATACACTGTACTTGTTGGGAACAGACGCGAGTGCTATTTGCACTGTGTACGGCAATGGGAGCACAATAGTGACTCTTCTTAACGGAAAACAAGTCTTGCTCGTAGGACAAGAAACGGCATGTAATTCAACTCCATTTCTGACTGGGAAACAAACACTAGCTCGGCTTACAAGAAACACACTCTGCTTTTGAGAAAAGAGCACTCTTCTACTCTACTGTGTTTCCTATAGGGCCAGAACATTGAGCTTGCTCAGAACAAAAGAACTGTGCTACCTACACACACGGGCCATATCTAGTTCAACTCTGCTAAGGAAACTGACAAGAACAGGAGCTTCTCTTCAGTCCAATACACTGTAATTGCTGAGAACAGACACGAGTGCTATTTGCACTCTGTGGCAAATGGATCGCATTAGTGACTCTTCTTACCAGAAAACAAGTCTTGTTCGTAGGACCAGAAAGTGCATGTGATTCAACTCCAGTTTGACAGGGAAACAAACACTAGCTCGCCTTACAAGAAACACACTCTGCTTTTGAGAAAAAGCACTCTTCTACTCTATTGTGTTTCCTATAGTACCAGAAGAGTGAGCTTGCTGAGAACAAAAGAACTGTGCTTCCTACACACACGGGCCATATCTACTTCAACTCTGCTTAGGAAACTGACAAAAACAGTAGCTTCTCTTCAGTCTAATACACTGTACTTGTTGGGAACAGACGCGAGTGCTATTTGCACTCTGTATGGCAATGGGAGCACAATAGTGACTCTTCTTAACGGAAAACAAGTCTTGCTCGTAGGACAAGAAACGGCATGTAATTCAACTCCATTTCTGACTGGGAAACAAACACTAGCTCGGCTTACAAGAAACACACTCTGCTTTTGAGAAAAGAGCACTCTTCTGCTCTACTGTGTTTCCTATAGGGCCAGAACATTGAGCTTGCTCAGAACAAAAGAACTGTTCTTCCTACACACACGGGCCATATCTAGATCCACTCTGCTAAGGAAACTGACAAGAACAGGAGCTTCTCTTCAGTCCAATACACTGTAATTGCTGGGAACAGACGCGAGTGCTATTTGCACTGTGTGGCAAATGGATCGCATTAGTGACTCTTCTTACCAGAAAACAAGTCTTGTTCGTAGGACCAGAAAGTGCATGTGATTCAACTCCAGTTTGACAGGGAAACAAACACTAGCTCGCCTTACAAGAAACACACTCTGCTTTTGAGAAAAAGCACTCTTCTACTCTATTGTGTTTCCTATAGTACCAGAAGAGTGAGCTTGCTGAGAACAAAAGAACTGTGCTTCCTACACACATGGGCCATATCTATTTCCACTCTGCTTAGGAAACTGACAAGAAGAGGAGCTTCTCTTCAGTCCAATAAACTGTACTTGCTGGGAACAGACGTGAGTGCTATTTGCACTGTGTGGCAAATGGATCGCAATAGTGACTCTACTTACCAGAAAACAACTCTTGCTCATAGGACCAGAAACTGAATGTGATTCAACTCCATTTCTGACTGGGAAACAAACACTAGCGTGCCTTACAACAAACACACTCTGCTTTTGAGAAAAGAGCACTCTTCTACTCTGCTGTGTTTCCTATAGGGCCAGAACAGTGAGCTTGCTGAGAACAAAAGAACTGTGCTTCCTACACACACGGGCCATATCTACTTCAACTCTGCTTAGGAAACTGACAAGAACAGTAGCTTCCATACAGTCCAATACACTGTACTTGTTGGCAACAGACGCGAGTGCTATTTGCACTGTGTGGCAAATGGATCGCAATAGTGACTCTTCTTCCAGAAAACAAGTCTTGCTCGTAGGACCAGAAACTGCATGTGATTAAACTCCATTTCTAACAGGGAAACAAACTCTAGCTCGCAGTACAAGAAACACACACTGCTTTTGAGAAAAGAGCACTCTTCTACTATACTGTGTTTCCTATAGGGCCAGAACAGGGAGCTTGCTCAGAACAAAAGAACTGTGCTCCTACACACACGGGTCATATCTATTTCCACTCTGCTTAGGAAACTGACAAGAATAGTAGCTTCTCTTCAGTCCAATACACTGTACTTGCTGGGAACATACGCGAGTGCTATTTGTACTGTGTGGCAAATGGATCGCATTAGTGAATCTTCTTACCAGAAAACAAGTCTGGCTGTAGGACCAGAAACTGCATCTGATTCAACTCCATTTCTGACAGGGAAACAAACAATAGCTCGCCTTACAAGAAACACGCTCTGCTTTTGAGAAAAGAGCACTCTTCTACTCTACTGTTTTTCCTATAGCGCCAGAACAGTGAGCTTGCTCAGAACAAAAGAACTGTTCTTCCTTCACACACGGGCCAAATCTACTTCAACTCTGCTTAGGAAACTGACAAGAACAGGAGCTTCTCTTCAGTCCAATACACTGTACTTGCTGGGAACAGACGCGAGTGCTATTTGCACTGTGTGGCAAATGGATCGCATTAGTGACTCTTCTTACCAGAAAACTAGTCTTGTTCGTAGGACCAGAAAGTGCATGTGATTCAACTCCAGTTTGACAGGGAAACAAACACTAGCTCGCCTTACAAGAAACACACTCTGCTTTTGAGAAAAGAGCACTCTTCTACTCTACTGTGTTTCCTATAGGGCCAGAACAGTGAGTTTGCTCAGAACAAAAGAACTGTGCTTCCTAAACACATGGGCCATATCTACTTCAACTGTGCTTAGGAAACTGACAAGAACAGTAGCTTCTCTTCATTCCAATACACTGTACTTGCTGGGAACAGATGCGAGTGCTACTTGCACTGTGTATGGCAATTAGAACGCAATAGAGACTCTTCTTACCAGAAAATAAGTCATGCTCGTAGGACCAGAAACTGCATGTGATTCAACTCCATTTCTGACTGGGAAACAAACACTAGCTCGCCTTCCAAGAAACACACTCTGCTTTTGAGAAAAGAGCACTCTTCTACTCTGCTATGTTTCCTATAGGGCCAGAAGAGTGAGCTTGCTCAGAACAAAACAACTGTGCTTCGTACACACGGGCCATATCTATTTCAACTCTGCTTAGGAAACTGACAAGAACAGTATCTTCTCTTCAGTCCAATACACTGTACTTGTTGGCAACAGACGCGAGTGCTATTTGTACTGTGTGGCAAATGGATCGCATTAGTGAATCTTCTTACCAGAAAACAAGTCTTGCTCGTAGGACCAGAAACAGCATGTGACTAAACTCCATTTCTAACAGGGAAACAAACACTAGCTCGCAGTACAAGAAACACACACTGCTTTTGAGAAAAGAGCACTCTTCTACTATACTGTGTTTCCTATAGGGCCAGAACAATGACCTTGCTCAGAACAAAAGAACTGTGCTCCTACACACACGGGCCATATCTATTTCCACTCTACTTAGGAAACTGACAAGAATAGTAGCTTCTCTTCAGTCCAATACACTGTACTTGCTGGGAACATACGCGAGTGCTATTTGTACTGTGTGGCAAATGGATCGCATTAGTGAATCTTCTTACCAGAAAACAAGTCTGGTTCGTAGGACCAGAAACTGCATCTGATTCAACTCCCTTTCTGACAGGGAAACAAACAATAGCTCGCCTTACAAGAAACACACTCTGCTTTTGAGAAAAGAGCACTCTTCTACTCTACTGTGTTTCCTATAGAGCCAGAACAGTGAGCTTGCTCAGAACAAAAGAACTGTTCCTCCTACACACACGGGCCATATCTACTTCAACTCTGCTTTGGAAACTGACAAGAACAGGAGCTTCTCTTCAGTCCAATACACTGTACTTGCTGTTAACATACGCGAGTGCTGTTTGCACTGTGTGGCAAATGGATCGCATTAGTGACTCTTCTTACCAGAAAACAAGTCTTGTTCGTAGGACCAGAAAGTGCATGTGATTCAACTGCAGTTTGACAGGGAAACAAACACTAGCTCGCCTTACAAGAAACACACTCTGCTTTTGAGAAAAGAGCACTCTTCTACTCTACTGTGTTTCCTATAGGGCCAGAACAGTGAGCTTCTTCAGAACAAAAGAACGTATTCCTACACACACGGGCCATATCTACTTCAACTCTGCTTAGGAAACTGACAAGAACAGGAGCTTCTCTTCAGTCCAATACACTTTACTTGCTGGGAACAGACGCGAGTGCTATTTGCACTGTGTGGCAAATGGATCGCATTAGTGACTCTTCTTACCAGAAAACAAGTCTTGTTCGTAGGACCAGAAAGTGCATGTGATTCAACTCCAGTTTGACAGGGAAACAAACACTAGCTCGCCTTACAAGAAACACACTGCTTTTGAGTAAAAGCACTCTTCTACTCTATTGTGTTTCCTATAGTACCAAAAGAGTGAGCTTGCTGAGAACAAAAGAACTGTGCTTCCTACACACATGGGCCATATCTATTTCCACTCTGCTTAGGAAACTGACAAGAAGAGGAGCTTCTCTTCAGTCCAATAAACTGTACTTGCTGGGAACAGACGTGAGTGCTATTTGCACTGAGTGGCAAATGGATCGCAATAGTGACTCTACTTACCAGAAAACAACTATTGCTCGTAGGACCAGAAACTGAATGTGATTCAACTCCATTTCTGACTGGGAAAGAAACAGTAGCTCGCCTTCCAAGAAACACACTCTGCTTTTGAGAAAAGAGCACTCTTCTACTCTGCTGTGTTTCCTATAGGGCCAGAACAGTGAGCTTGCTCACAACAAAAGAACTGTGCTTCCTACACACACGGGCCATATCTACTTCAACTCTGCTTAGGAAACTGACAAGAATAGTAGCTTCTCGCCAGTCCAATACACTGTACTTGCTGGGAACAGATGCGAGTGCTATTTGCACTGTGTGGCAAATGGATCGCATTAGTGAATCTTCTTAGCAGAAAACAAGTCTGGCTGTAGGACCAGAAACTGCATCTGATTCAACTCCATTTCTGACAGGGAAACAAACAATAGCTCGCCTTACAAGAAACACACTCTGCTTTTGAGAAAAGAGCACTCTTCTACTCTACTGTGTTTCCTATAGGGCCAGAACAGTGAGCTTGCTCAGAACAAAAGAACTGTTCTTCCTTCACACACGGGCCAAATCTACTTCAACTCTGGTTAGGAAACTGACAAGAACAGGAGCTTCTCTTCAGTCCAATACACTGTACTTGCTGGGAACAGACGCGAGTGCTATTTGCAAAGTGTGGCAAATGGATCGCATTAATGACTCTTCTTACCAGAAAACTAGTCTTGTTCGTAGGACCAGAAAGTGCATGTGATTCAACTCCAGTTTGACAGGGAAACAAACACTAGCTCGCCTTACAAGAAACACACTCTGCTTTTGAGAAAAGAGCACTCTTCTACTCTTCTCTGTCTCCTATAGGGCCAGAACAGTGAGCTTGCTCAGAACAAAAGAACTGTTCTTTTTACACACACGGGACAAATCTACTTCAACTCTGCTTAGGAAAATGACAAGAACAGTAGCTTCTCTTCAGTCCAATACACTGTACTTGCTGGGAACAGACGCGAGTGCTATTTGCACTGTGTACGGCAATGGGAGCACAATAGTGACTCTTCTTAACAGAAAACAATTCTTGCTCGTAGGACAAGAAACTGCATGTGATTCAACTCCATTTCTGACTGGGAAACAAACACTAGCTCGCATTACAAGAAAGACACTCTGATTTTGAGAAAAGAGCATTCTTCTACTCTACTGTGTTTCCTATAGGGCCAGAACAGTGAGTTTGCTCAGAACAAAAGAACTGTGCTTCCTAAACACATGGGCCATATCTACTTCAACTCTGCTTAGGAAACTGACAAGAACAGTAGCTTCTCATTCCAATACACTGTGCTTGCTGGGAACAGATGGGAGTACTACTTGCACTGTGTAAGGCAATTAGAACGCAATAGAGACTCTTCTTACCAGAAAACAAGTCTTGCTCGTAGGACCAGAAACTGCATGTGATTCAACTCCATTTCTGACTGGGAAACAAACACTAGCTCGCCTTCCAAGAAACACACTCTGCTTTTGAGAAAAGAGCACTCTTCTACTCTGCTGTGTTTCCTATAGGGCCAGAACAGTGAGCTTGCTCAGAACAAAAGAACTGTGCTTCCTACACACGGGCCATATCTATTTCAACTCTGCTTAGGAAACTGACAAGAACAGTATCTTCTCTTCAGTCCAATACACTGTACTTGTTGGCAACAGACGCGAGTGCTATTTGTACTGTGTGGCAAATGGATCGCATTAGTGAATCTTCTTACCAGAAAACAAGTCTTGCTCGTAGGACCAGAAACAGCATGTGACTAAACTCCATTTCAAACAGGGAAACAAACACCAGCTCGCAGTACAAGAAACACACACTGCTTTTGAGAAAAGAGCACTCTTCTACTATACTGTGTTTCCTATAGGGCCAGAACAGTGACCTTGCTCAGAACAAAAGAACTGTGCTCCTACACACGGGCCATATCTATTTCCACTCTACTTAGGAAACTGACAACAATAGTAGATTCTCTTCAGTTCAATACACTGTACTTGCTGGGAACAGACGCGAGTGCTATTTGTACTGTGTGGCAAATGGATCGCATTAGTGAATCTTCTAAACAGAAAACAAGTCTGGTTCATAGGACCAGAAACTGCATCTGATTCAACTCCCTTTCTGACAGGGAAACAAACAATAGCTCGCCTTACAAGAAACACACTCTGCTTTTGAGAAAAGAGCACTCTTCTACTATACTGTGTTTCCTATAGAGCCAGAACAGGGAGCTTGCTCAGAACAAAAGAACTGTTCCTCCTACACACACGGGCCATATCTACTTCAACTCTGCTTAGGAAACTGACAAGAATAGTAGCTTCTCTTCAGTCCAATACACTGTACTTGCTGGGAACAGACGCGAGTGCTATTTGCACTGTGTGGCAAATGGATCGCATTAGTGACTCTTCTTACCAGAAAACAAGTCTGGCTCATAGGACCAGAAACTGCATCTGATTCAACTCCATTTCTGACAGGGAAACAAACAATAGCTCGCCTTACAAGAAACACACTCTGCTTTTGAGAAAAGAGCACTCTTCTACTCTACTGTGTTTCCTATAGGGCCAGAACAGTGAGCTTGCTCAGAACAAAAGAACTGTTCTTCCTTCACACACGGGCCAAATCTACTTCAACTCTGCTTAGGAAACTGACAAGAACAGGAGCTTCTCTTCAGTCCAATACACTGTACTTGCTGGAAACAGACGCGAGTGCTATTTGCACTGTGTGGCAAATGGATCGCAATAGTGACTCTTCTTACCAGAAAACTAGTCTTGTTCGTAGGACCAGAAAGTGCATGTGATTCAACTCCAGTTTGACAGGGAAACAAATACTAGCTCGCCTTACAGGAAACACACTCTGCTTTTGAGAAAAGAGCACTCTTCTACTCTACTCTGTCTCCTATAGGTCCAGAACAGTGAGCTTGCTCAGAAGAAAAGAACTGTTCTTTTGACACACACGGGACAAGTCTACTTCAACTCTGCTTAGGAAATTGACAAGAACAGTAGCTTCTCTTCAGTCCAATACACTGTACTTGCTGGGAACAGATGCGAGTGCTATTTGCACTGTGTACGGCAATGGGAGCACAATAGTGACTCTTCTTAACAGAAAAGAAGTCTTGCTCGTAGGACAAGAAACTGCATGTGATTCAACTCCATTTCTGACTGGGAAACAAACACTAGCTCGCCTTACAAGAAACACACTCTGCTTTTGAGAAAAGAGCACTCTTCTACTCTACTGTGTTTCCCATAGGGCCAGAGCAGTGAGTTTCTCAGAACAAAGAACTGTGATCCTACACACACGGGCCAATCTAGTTCAACTCTGCTAAGAAACTGACAAGAACAGTAGCTTCCATACAGTCCAATACACTGTACTTGTTGGCAACAGACGCGAGTGCTATTTGTACTGTGTGGCAAATGGATCGCGTTAGTGAATCTTCTTACCAGAAAACAAGTCTTGCTCGTAGGACCAGAAACAGCATGTGATTAAACTCCATTTCTAACAGGGAAACAAACACTAGCTCGCAGTACAAGAAACACACACTGCTTTTGAGAAAAGAGCACTCTTCTACTATACGGTGTTTCCTATAGGGCCAGAACAGTGAGCTTGCTCAGAACAAAAGAACTGTTCTTCCTACACACACGGGCCATATCTACTTCAACTCTGCTTAGGAAACTGACAAGAACAGGAGCTTCTCTTCAGTCCAATATACTGTACTTGCTGGGAACAGACGCGAGTGCTATTTGCACTGTGTGGCAAATGGATCGCATTAGTGACTCTTCTTACCAGAAAACTAGTCTTGTTCGTAGGACCAGAAAGTGCATGTGATTCAACTCCAGTTTGACAGGGAAACAAACACTAGCTCGCCTTACAAGAAACACACTCTGCTTTTGAGAAAAAGCACTCTTCTACTCTATTGTGTTTCCTATAGTACCATAAGAGTGAGCTTGCTGAGAACAATTAAACTGTGCTTCCTACACACATGGGCCATATCTATTTCCACTCTGCTTAGGAAACTGACAAGAACAGGAGCTTCTCTTCAGTCCAATACACTGTACTTGCTGGGAACAGACGTGAGTGCTATTTGCACTGTGTGGCAAATGGATCGCAATAGTGACTCTACTTACCAGAAAACAACTCTTGCTCGTAGTACCAGAAACTGAATGTGATTCAACTCCATTTTTGACTCGGAAAGAAACACTAGCTCGCCTTCCAAGAAACACACTCTGCTTTTGAGAAAAGAGCACTCTTCTACTCTGCTGTGTTTCCTATAGGGCCAGAACAGTGAGCTTGCTCAGAACAAAAGAACTGTGCTTCCTACACACACGGGCCATATCTACTTCAACTCTGCTTAGGAAACTGACAAGAACAGTAGCTTCTCTTCAGTCCAATACACTGTACTTGCTGGGAACAGACGCGAGTGCTATTTGCAAAGTTTGGCAAATGGATCGCATTAGTGACTCTTCTTACCAGAAAACTAGTCTTGTTCGTAGGACCAGAAAGTGCATGTGATTCAACTCCAGTTTGACAGGGAAACAAACACTAGCTCGCCTTACAAGAAACACACTCTGCTTTTGAGAAAAGAGCACTCTTCTACTCTACTCTGTCTCCTATAGGTCCAGAACAGTGAGCTTGCTCAGAACAAAAGAACTGTTCTTTTACACACACGGGACAAATCTACTTCAACTCTGCTTAGGAAAATGACAAGAACAGTAGATTCTCTTCAGTCCAATACACTGTACTTGCTGGGAACAGACGCGAGTGCTATTTGCACTGTGTATGACAATGGGTGCACAATAGTGACTCTTCTTAACAGAAAACAATTCTTGCTCGTAGGACAAGAAACTGCATGTGATTCAAATCCATTTCTGACTGGGAAACAAACACTAACTCGCATTACAAGAAAGACACTCTGATTTTGAGAAAAGAGCACTCTTCTACTATACGGTGTTTCCTATAGGGCCAGAACAGTGAGCTTGCTCAGAACAAAAGAACTGTTCTTCCTACACACACGGGCCAAATCTACTTCAACTCTGCTTAGGAAACTGACAAGAACAGGAGCTTCTCTTCAGTCCAATACACTGTACTTGCTGGGAACAGACGCGAGTGCTATTTGCACTGTGTGGCAAATGGATCGCATTAGTGACTCTTCTTACCAGAAAACTAGTCTTGTTCGTAGGACCAGAAAGTGCATGTGATTCAACTCCAGTTCGACAGGGAAGCAAACACTAGCTCGCCTTATAAGAAACGAACTCTGCTTTTGAGAAAAAGCACTCTTCTACAATATTGTGTTTCCTATAGTACCAGAAGAGTGAGCTTGCTGAGAACAAAAGAACTGTGCTTCCTACACACATGGGCCATTTCTATTTCCACTCTGCTTAGGAGACTGACAAGAACAGGAGCTTCTCTTCAGTCCAATAAACTGTACTTGCTGGGAACCGACGTGAGTGCTATTTGCACTGTGTGGCAAATGGATCGCAATACTGTCTCTACTTACCAGAAACCAACTCTTGCTTGAAGGACCAGAAACTGAATGTGATTCAACTCCATTTTTGACTGGGAAAGAAACACTAGCTCGCCTTCCAAGAAACACACTCTGCTTTTGAGAAAAGAGCACTCTTCTACTCTGCTGTGTTTCCTATAGGGCCAGAACAGTGAGCTTGCTCAGAACAAAAGAACTGTGCTTCCTACACACACGGGCCATATCTACTTCAACTCTGCTTAGGAAACTGACAAGAACAGTAGCTTCTCTTCAGTCCAATACACTGTACTTGTTGGCAACAGACGCGAGTGCTATTTGCACTGTGTGGCAAATGGATCGCAATAGTGACTCTTCTTACCAGAAAACAAGTCTTGCTCTTAGGACCAGAAACTGCATGTGATTAAACTCCATTTCTAACAGGGAAACAAACACCAGCTCGCAGTACAAGAAACACACACTGCTTTTGAGAAAAGAGCACTCTTCTACTCTACTGTGTTTCCTATAGGGCCAGAACAGTGAGCTTGCTCAGAACAAAAGAACTGTTCTTCCTTCACACACGGGCCAAATCTACTTCAACTCTGCTTAGGAAACTGACAAGAACAGGAGCATCTCTTCAGTCCAATACACTGTACTTGCTGTGAACAGACGCGAGTGCTATTGGCACTGTGTGGCAAATGGATCGCATTAGTGACTCTTCTTACCAGAAAACTAGTCTTGTTCGTAGGACCAGAAAGTGCATGTGATTCAACTCCAGTTTGACAGGGAAACAAACACTAGCTCGCCTTACAAGAAACACACTCTGCTTTTGAGAAAAAGCACTCTTCTACTCTATTGTGTTTCCTATAGTACCAGAAGAGTGAGCTTGCTGAGAACAAAAGAACTGTGCTTCCTACACATATGGGCCATATCTATTTCCACTCTGCTTAGGAGACTGACAAGAACAGGAGCTTCTCTTCAGTCCAATAAACTGTACTTGCTGGGAACAGACGTGAGTGCTATTTACACTGTGTGGCAAATGGATCGCAATAGTGACTCTACTTACCAGAAAACAACTCTTGCTCGTAGGACCAGAAACTGAATGTGATTCAACTCCATTTTTGACTGGGAAAGGAACACTAGCTCGCCTTCCAAGAAACACACTCTGCTTTTGAGAAAAGAGCACTCTTCTACTCTGCTGTGTTTCCTATAGGGCCAGAACAGTGAGCTTGCTCAGAACAAAAGAACTGTGCTTCCTACACACACGGGCCATATCTACTTCAACTCGGCTTAGGAAACTGACAAGAACAGTAGCTTCCATACAGTCCAATACACTGTACTTGTTGGCAACAGACGCGAGTGCTATTTGCACTGTGTGGCAAATGGATCGCAATAGTGACTCTTCTTACCAGAAAACAAGTCTTGCTCTTAGGACCAGAAACTGCATGTGATTAAACTCCATTTCTAACAGGGAAACAAACACCAGCTCGCAGTACAAGAAACACACACTGCTTTTGAGAAAAGAGCACTCTTCTACTATACTGTGTTTCCTATAGGGCCAGAACAGGGAGCTTGCTCAGAACAAAAGAACTGTGCTCCTACACACACGGGCCATATCTATTTCCACTCTGCTTAGGAAACTGACAAGAATAGTAGCTTCTCTTCAGTCCAATACACTGTACTTGTTGGCAACATACGCGAGTGCTATTTGCACTGTGTGGCAAATGGACCGCAATAGTGACTCTTCTTACCAGAAAACAAGTCTTGCTCGTAGGACCAGAAACTGCATGTGATTAAACTCCATTTCTAACAGGGAAACAAACACCAGCTCGCAGTACAAGAAACACACACTGCTTTTGAGAAAAGAGCACTCTTCTACTGTACTGTGTTTCCTATAGGGCCAGAACAGGGAGCTTGCTCAGAACAAAAGAACTGTGCTCCTACACACACGGGCCATATCTATTTCCACTCTGCTTAGGAAACTGACAAGAATAGTAGCTTCTCTTCAGTCCAATACACTGTACTTGCTGGGAACAGATGTGAGTGCTATTTGCACTGTGTGGCAAATGGATCGCATTAGTGACTCTTCTTACCAGAAAACAAGTCTGACTGTAGGACCAGAAACTGCATCTGATTCAACTCCATTTCTGACAGAGAAACAAACAATAGCTCGCCTTACAAGAAACACACTCTGCTTTTGAGAAAAGAGCACTCTTCTACTCTACTGTGTTTCCTATAGGGCCAGAACAGTGAGCTTGCTCAGAACAAAAGAACTGTTCTTCCTTCACACACGGGCCAAATCTACTTCAACTCTGCTTAGGAAACTGACAAGAACAGGAGCTTCTCTTCAGTCCAATACACTGCACTTGCTGGGAAGAGACGCGAGTGCTATTTGCACTGTGTGGCAAATGGATCGCATTAGTGACTCTTCTTACCAGAAAACTAGTTTTGTTTGTAGGACCAGATAGTGCATGTGATTCAACTCCAGTTTGACAGGGAAACAAACACTAGCTCGCCTTACAAGAAACACACTCTGCTTTTGAGAAAAAGCACTCTTCTACTCTATTGTGTTTCCTATAGTACCAGAAGAGTGAGCTTGCTGAGAACAAAAGAACTGTGCTTCCTACACACATGGGCCATATCTATTTCCACTCTGCTTAGGAGACTGACAAGAACAGGAGCTTCTCTTCAGTCCAATAAACTGTACTTGCTGGGAACAGACGTGAGTGCTATTTGCACTGTGTGGCAAATGGATCGCAATAGTGACTCTATTTACCAGAAAACAACTCTTGCTCGTAGGACCAGAAACTGAATGTGATTCAACTCCATTTTTGACTGGGAAAGAAACACTAGCTCGCCTTCCAAGAAACACACTCTGCTTTTGAGAAAAGAGCACTCTTCTACTCTGCTGTGTTTCCTATAGGGCCAGAACAATGAGCTTGCTCAGAACAAAAGAACTGTGCTTCCTACACACACGGGCCATATCTACTTCAACTCAGCTTAGGAAACTGACAAGAACAGTAGCTTCCATACAGTCCAATAGACTGTACTTTTTGGCAACAGACGCGAGTGCTATTTGCACTGTGTGGCAAATGGATCGCAATAGTGACTCTTCTTACCAGAAAACAAGTCTTGCTCGTAGGACCAGAAACTGCATGTGATTAAACTCCATTTCTAACGGGGAAACAAACACTAGCTCGCAGTACAAGAAACACACACTGCTTTTGAGAAAAGAGCACTCTTCTACTATACTGTGTTTCCTATAGGGCCAGAACAGGGAGCTTGCTCAGAACAAAAGAACTGTGCTCCTACACACACGGGCCATATCTATTTCCACTCTGCTTAGGAAACTGACAAGAACAGTAGCTTCTCTTCAGTCCAGTACACTGTACTTGCTGGGAACAGACGCGAGTGCTATTTGCACTGTGTATGGCAATGGGAACGCAATAGTGACTCTTCTTTCAGAAAACATCTCTTGCTCATAGGACCAGAAACTGCATGTGATTCAACTCCGTTTCTGACTGGGAAACAAACACTAGCTTGCTTTACAAGAAACACACTATGCTTTTGTGAAAAGAACACTCTTCTACTCTACTGTGTTTCCCATAGGGCCAGAAGAGTGAGCTTGCTCAGAAAAAAAGAATTGTGCTTCCTACACTAACGGGCCATATCTAGTTCAAATCTGCTTAGGAATTTGACAAGAACAGCAGCTTCTCTTCAGTCCATTACCCCCTACTTGCTGGTAACAGACGCCAGTGCTATTTGCACTGTGTATGGCAATGGCAGCGCAAAAGTGACTCTTCTTACCAGAAAACAACTCTTGCTCGTTGGACCAGAAACTGCATGTCATTCAACTTCCTTTCTGACTGGGAAACAAACGGTAGCTCGCCTTACAAGAAACACACTCTGCTTTTGTAAAGAGCACTCTTCTACTCTATTGTGTTTCCTACAGGGCCAGAACAGTGAGCTTGCTCAGAACAAAAGAACTGTGCTTCCTACACACATGGGCCACATCTAGTTCAACTCTTTTTAGGAAACAGACAAGAAGAGTAGTTTCTCTTCAGTCAAATACACTGTACTTGCTGGGAACAGACGCGAGTGCTATTTGCACTGTGTATGGCAATGGGAGCACAATAGTGACTCTTCTTACCAGAAAACAACTCTTGCTCGTTGGACCAGAAACTGCATGTCATTCAACTCCCTTTCTGACTGGGAAACAAACGGTAGCTCGCCTTACAAGAAACACACTCTGCTTTTATAAAGAGCACTCTTCTACTCTATTGTGTTTCCTATAGGGCCAGAACAGTGAGCTTGCTCAGAACAAAGAACTGTGCTTCCTACACACACGAGCCATATCTAGTTCAACTCTGCTTAGGAAACAGACAAGAACAGTAGCTTCTCTTCAGTCCAGTACACTGTACTTGCTGGGAACAGACGCCAGTGCTATTTGCAATGTGTATGGTATTGGGAGCGCAATAGTGACTCTTCTTACCAAAAAACAACTCTTGCTGGAAGGACCAGAACCTCCTTGTGATTCAACTCCATTTCTGACTGGGAAACAAACACTAGTTCGCCTTACAAGAAACACACTCTGCTTTTGAGAGAAGAGCACTCTTCTACTCTACTGTGTTTCCCATAGGGCCAGAGCAGTGAGCTTTCTCAGAACAAAGAACTGTGATCCCTACACACACGGGCCATATCTACTTCAACTCTGCTAAGAAACTGACAAGAACAGTAGCTTCCATACAGTCCAAAACACTGTACTTGCTGGGAACAGACGCGAGTGCTATTTGCACTGTGTATGGCAATTGGAGTACAATAGTGACTCTTCTTACTAGAAAACAACTCTTGCTCGTAGGACCAGAAACTGCATGTCATTCAACTCCATTTCTGACTGGAAAACAAACAGTATCTAACCTTACAAGAAAAATACTCTGCTTTGAGAAAACAGCACTCTTCTATTCTATTGTGTTCCCTCAGACCCAGAACAGTGAGCTTGCTCAGAACAAAAGAACTGTGCTTCCTACACACACGGGACATATCTAGTTCAACTCTGCTTAGGAAACTGACAAGAACAGTAGCTTCTCTTCAGTCCAGTACACTGTACATGCTGGGAACAGACGCGAGTGCTATTTGCACTGTGTATGGCAATGGGAATGCAATGGTGACTCTTCTTACCAGAAAACAACTCTTGCTTGTAAGATCAGAAACTTCATGTGATTCAACTCCATTTCTGACTGGGAAACAAACAATAGCTCGCCTTACAAGAAACACACTCTGCTTTTGTGAAAAGAACACTCTTCTACTCTATTGTGTTTCCTATATGGCCAGAAGAGTGAGCTTACTCAGAACAAAAGAATTGTGCTTCCTACACACACAGGCCATATCTTGTTCAACTCTGCTCAGGAAACTGACAAGAACAGTAGCTTCTCTTCAGTCCAGCACACTGTACTTGCTGGGAACAGACGCGAGTGCTATTTGCACTGTGTATGGCAATGGGAGCACAATAGTGACTCTTCATACCAGAAAACAACTCTTTCTCGTAGGACCAGAAACTGCATGTGATTCAACTCTATTTCTGACTGGGAAACAAACACTAGTTCGCCTTACAAGAAACACACTCTGCTTTTGAGAAAAAAGCACTCTTCTACTCTATTGTGTTTCCTAAATGGCCAGAACAGTGAGCTTGCTCAGAACAAAGAACTGTGCTTCCTACACACACAGGACATATCTAGTTAAACTATGCTGAGGAAACTGACAAGAACAGTAGCTTCTCTTCAGTCCAGTACACTGTACTTGCTGGGAACAGACACGAGTGCTATTTGAACTGTGTATGGCAATGGGAGCACAATCGTGACTCTTCTTAGCAGAAAAAAACTCTTGCTCATAGGAGCAGAAACTGCATGTGATTCAACTCCATTTGTGACTGGGAAACAAACACTAGCTCGCTTTACAAGAAACACTCTCTGCTTTTGTGAAAAGAACACTCTTCTACTCTACTGTGTTTCCTATAGAGCCAGAAGAGTGAGCTTGCTCAGACAAAAGTACTGTGCTTCCTACACTCACGGGCCATATCTAGTTCAACTCTGCTTAGGAAACTGACAAGAACAGTAGCTTCTCTTCAGTCCAGTGCACTGTACTTGCTAGGAACAGACGCAAGTGCAATTTGAACTGTGTATGGCAATGGGAACGCAATGGTGACTCTTCTTACCAGAAAAAATCTTTTGCTCGTAGGACCAGAAACTGCAAGTGATTCAACTCCATTTCTGACTGGGAAACGAACACTAGCTCGCTTTACAAGAAATACACTCTGCTTTTGTGAGAAGAATACTCTTCTACTCTATTGTGTTTCCTATAGGGCCAGAACAGTGAGCTTGCTCAGAACAAAGAACTGTGCTTCCTACACACACGAGCCATATCTAGTTCAACTCTGCTTAGGAAACAGACAAGAACAGTAGCTTCTCTTCAGTTCAGTAAGTACACTGTACTTGCAGGGAACAGACGCCAGTGCTATTTGCAATGTGTATGGTATTGGGAGCGCAATAGTGACTCTTCTTACCAAAAAACAACTCTTGCTGGAAAGACCAGAACCTCCATGTGATTCAACTCCATTTCTGACTGGGAAACAAACACTAGTTCGCCTTACAAGAAACACACTCTGCTTTTGAGAAAAGAGCACTCTTCTACTCTACTGTGTTTCCTATAGGGGCAGAGCAGTGAGCTTTCTTAGAACAAAGAACTGTGATCCCTACACACGAGCCATATCTAGTTCAACTCTGCTAAGAAACTGACAAGAACAGTAGCTTCCATACAGTCCAATACACTGTACTTGCTGGGAACAGACGCGAGTGCTATTTGCACTGTGTATGGCAATTGGAGCACAATAGTGACTCTTCTTACCAGAAAACAACTCTTGCTCGTAGGACCAGAAACTGCATGTCATTCAACTCCATTTCTGACTGGAAAACAAACAGTAGCTCGCCTTACAAGAAAAACACTCTGCTTTGAGAAAACAGCACTCTTCTATTCTATTGTGTTCCCTCAGACCCAGAACAGTGAGCTTGCTCAGAACAAAAGAACTGTGCTTCCTACACACACGAGCCATATCTAGTTCAACTCTGCTTAGGAAACTGACAAGAACAGTAGCTTCTCTTCAATCCAGTACACTGTACTTGCTGGGAACAGACGCGAGTGCTATTTGCACTGTGTATGGCAATGGGAGCGCAATAGTCACTCTTCTTACCAGAAAACATCTCTTGCTCATAGGACCAGAAACTGCATGTGATTCAACTCCATTTCTGACTAGAAAACAAACACTAGCTCGCTTTACAAGAAACACACTCCGCTTTTGTAAAAACAACACTCTTCTACTCTACTGTGTTTCCTATATGGCCAGAAGAGTGAGCATGCTCAGAACAAAAGTACTGTGCTTCCTACTCACATGGGCAATATCTAGTTCAACTCTGCTTAGAAACTGACAAGAACAGTAGCTTCTCTTCAGTCCAGTACACTGTACTTGCTGGGAACAGACGTGAGTGCTATTTGTTCTGTGTATGACAATAGGAGCTCAATAGTGACTCTTCTTACCAGAAAACAACTCTTGCTCGAAGGACCAGAAACTACATGTGATTCAACTCCATTTCTGACTGGGAAACCAACACTAGCTCGCCTTACAAGAAACACACTCTGCTTTTGAGAAAAGAGCACTCTTCTACTCTACTGTGTTTCCTACAGTGCCAGGACAGTGAGCTTTCTCAGAACAAAAGAACTGTGCTTCCTACACACACGAGCCATATCTAGCTCAACTCTGCTTAGGAAACTGACAAGAACAGTAGCTTCTCCTCAGTCCAGTACACTGTACTTTCTGGGAACAGACACGAGTGCTATTTGCACTGTGTATGGCAATGGGAGCACAATCGTGACTCTTTTTAGCAGAAAACAACTCTTGCTCGTAGGACCAGAAACTGCATGTGATTCAACTCCATTTGTGACTGGGAAACAAACTCTAGCTCGCTTTACAAGAAACACACTCTGCTTTTGTGAAAAGAACACTCTTCTACTCTACTGTGTTTCCTATAGGGCCAGAAGAGTGAGCTTGCTCAGACAAAAGTACTGTGCTTCCTACACTCATGGGCCATATCTAGTTCAACTCTGCTTAGGAACCTGACAAGAACAGTAGCTTCTCTTCAGTCCAGTGCACTGTACTTGCTAGGAACAGACGCAAGTGCTATTTGTACTGCGTATGGCAATGGGAACGCAATGGTGACTCTTCTTACCACAAAACATCTCTTGCTCGTAGGACCAGAAACTGCAAGTGATTCAACTCCATTTCTGACTGGGAAACAAACACTAGCTCGCTTTACAAGAAACATACTCTGCTTTTGTGAGAAGAATACTCTTCTACTCTATTGTGTTTCCTATAGGGCCAGAAGAGTGAGCTTGCTCAGAACAAAAGAACTGTGCTTCCTACACACACAGGCCATATCTAGTTCAACTCTGCTCAGGAAACTGACAAGAACAGTTGCTTCTCTTCAGTCCAGTACACTGTACTTGCTGGGAACAGACGCCAGTGCTATTTGCACTGCGTATGGCAATGGGAGCGCAATAGTGACTCTTCTTACCAGAAAAAAACTCTTGCTCGTAGGACCAGAAACTGCATGTGATTCAACTCCATTTCTGACTGGGAAACAAACAGTAGCTCGCCTTACAAGAAACACACTCTGCTTTTGAGAAAAGAGCACTCTTCTACTCTATTGTTTTTCCTAAAGGGCCAGAACAGTGAGCTTGCTCAGAACAAAAGAACTGTGCTTCCTACACACACAGGACATATCTAGTTAAACTATGGTGAGGAAACTGACAAGATCAGTAGCTTCTCTTCAGTCCAGTACACTGTACTTGCTGGGAACAGACGCGAGTGCGCTTTGCACTGTGTATGGGGATGGGAGCGCAATAGTGACTCTTCTTACCAGAAAACAACTCTTGCTCGTAGGACCAGAAACTTCATGTGATTCAACTCCATTTCTGACTGGAAAACAAACAGTAGCTCGCCTTACAAGAAAAACACTCTGCTTTGAGAAAACAGCACTCTTCTATTCTATTGTGTTCCCTCAGGCCCAGAACAGTGAGCTTGCTCAGAACAAAAGAACTGTGCTTCCTACACACACGGGACATATCTAGTTCAACTCTGCTTAGGAAACTGACAAGAACAGTAGCTTCTCTTCAGTCCAGTACACTGTACTTGCTGGGAACAGACGCGAGTGCTATTTGCACTGTGTATGGCAATGGGAACGCAATAGTGACTCTTCTTACCAGAAAACATCTCTTGCTCATAGGACCAGAAACTGCATGTGATTCAACTCCATTTCTGACTAGGAAACAAACACTAGCTCGCTTTATAAGAAACACACTCCGCTTTTGTAAAAACAACACTCTTCTACTCTACTGTGTTTCCTATAGGGCCAGAAGATTGAGCTTGCTCAGAACAAACGTACTGTGCTTCCTACACACATGGGCAATATCTAGTTCAACTCTGCTTAGAAACTGACAGGAACAGTAGCTTCTCTTCAGTCCAGTACACTGTACTTGCTGGGAACAGACGTGAGTGCTATTTGCTCTGTGTATGACAATAGGAGCTCAATAGTGACTCTTCTTACCAGAAAACAACTCTTGCTCGAAGGACCAGAACCTGCATGTGATTAAACTCCATTTCTGACTGGGAAACCAACACTAGCTCGCCTTACAAGAAACACACTCTGCTTTTGAGAAAAGAGCACTCTTCTACTCTACTGTGTTTCCTACAGTGCCAGGACAGTGAGCTTTCTCAGAACAAAAGAACTGTACTTCCTACACACACGAGCCATATCTAGTTCAACTCTGCTTAGGAAACTGACAAGAACAGTAGCTTCTCCTCACTCAAGTACACTGTACTTGCTGGGAACAGACACAAGTGCTATTTGCACTGTGTATGGCAATGGGAGCACAATCGTGACTCTTCTTAGCAGAAAACAACTCTTGCTCATAGGACCAGAAACTGCATGTGATTCAACTCCATTTGTGACTGGGAAACAAACACTAGCTCGCTTTACAAGAAACACACTCTGCTTTTGTGAAAAGAACACTCTTCTACTCTACTGTGTTTCCTATAGGGCCAGAAGAGTGAGCTTGCTCAGACAAAAGTACTGTGCTTCCTACACTCATGGGCCATATCTAGTTCAACTCTGCTTAGGAACCTGACAAGAACAGTAGCTTCTCTTCAGTCCAGTGCACTGTACTTGCTAGGAACAGACGCAAGTGCTATTTGTACTGTGTATGGCAATGGGAACGCAATGGTGACTCTTCTTACCAGAAAACATCTCTTGCTCGTAGGACCAGAAACTGCAAGTGATTCAACTCCATTTCTGACTGGGAAACAAACACTAGCTCGCTTTACAAGAAACACACTCTCCTTTTGTGAGAAGAATACTCTTCTACTCTATTGTGTTTCCTATAGGGCCAGAAGAGTGAGCTTGCTCAGAACAAAAGAACTGTGCTAACTACACACGCAGGCCATATCTAGTTCAACTCTGCTCAGGAAACTGACAAGAACAGTTGCTTCTCTTCAGTCCAGTACACTGTACTTGCGGGGAACAGACGCGAGTGCTATTTGCACTGTGTATGTCAATGGGAGTGCAATAGTGACTCTTCTTACCAGAAAACAACTCTTGCTCGTAGGACCAGAAACTGCATGTGATTCAACTCCATTTCTGACTGGGAAACAAACACTAGCTCGCCTTACAAGAAACACACTCTGCTTTTGAGAAAAGAGCACTCTTCTACTCTATTGTGTTTCCTAAAGGGCCAGAACAGTGAGCTTGCTCAGAACAAAAGAACTGTGCTTCCTACACACACAGGACATATCTAGTTAAACTATGCTGAGGAAACTGACAAGATCAGTAGCTTCTCTTCAGTCCAGTACACTGTAATTGCTGGGAACAGACGCGAGTGCTCTCTGCACTGTGTATGGGGATGGGAGCGCAATAGTGACTCTTCTTACCAGAAAACAACTCTTGCTTGTAGGATCAGAAACTTCATGTGATTCAACTCCATTTCTGACTGGGAAACAAACACTAGTTCGCCTTACAAGAAACACACTCTGCTTTTGAGAAAACAGCAATCTTCTACTCTACTGTGTTTCCTACAGGCCTAGAACATTGAGCTTGCTCAGAACAAAAGAACTGTGCTTCCTACACACACGAGCCATATCTTGTCAACTGTGCTTAGGAAACTGACAAGAACAGTAGCTTCTCTTCAGTCCAGTACACTGTACTTGCTGGGAACAGACGCCAGTGCTATTTGCACTGTATATGGCAATGGGAGCACAATAGTGACTCTTCTTACCAGAAAACAACTCTTGCTCATAGGACCAGAAACTGCAGGTGATTCAACTCCATTTGTGACCGGGAAACAAACACTAGCTTGATTTACAAGAAACCCACTCTTTTTGTGAAAAGAACACCCTTCTACTCTACTGTGTTTCCTATAGGGCCAGAAGAGTGAGCTTGCTCAGAAAAAAGTACTGTGCTTCCTACACACACGGGCCATATCTAGTTCAACTCTGCTTAGGAAACTGACAAGAACAGTAGCTTCTCTTCAGTCCAGTGCACTTTACTTGCTAGGAACAGACGCAAGTGCTATTTGCACTGTGTATGGCAATGGGAACGCAATGGTGACTCTTCTTACCAGAAAACATCTCTTGCTCGTAGGACCAGAAACTGCAAGTGATTCAAATCCATTTCTGACTGGGAAACAATCACTAGCTCGCTTTACAAGAAATACACTCTGCTTTTGTGAGAAGAATACTCTTCTACTCTATTGTGTTTCCTATAGGGCCAGAACAGTGAGCTTGCTCAGAACAAAGAACTGTGCTTCCTACACACAAGAGCCATATCTAGTTCAACTCTGCTTAGGAAACAGACAAGAACAGTAGCTTCTGTTCAGTCCAGTACACTGTACTTGCTGGGAACAGACGCCAGTGCTATTTGCAATGTGTATGGTATTGGGAGCGCAATAGTGACTCTTCTTACCAAAAAACAACCCTTGCTGGAAGGACCAGAACCTCCATGTGATTCAACTCCATTTCTGACTAGGAAACAAACACTAGCTCGCTTTACTAGAAACACACTCCGCTTTTGTAAAAACAACACTCTTCTACTCTACTGTGTTTCCTACACGGCCAGAAGATTGAGCTTGCTCAGAACAAACGTACTGTGCTTCCTACACACATGGGCAATATGTAGTTCAAGTCTGCTTAGAAACTGAAAAGAACAGTAGCTTCTCTTCAGTCCAGTACACTGTACTTGCTGGGAACAGACGTGAGTGCTATTTGCTCTGTGTATGACAATAGGAGCTCAATAGTGACTCTTCTTACCAGAAAACAACTCTTGCTCGAAGGACCAGAACCTGCATGTGATTCAACTCCATTTCTGACTGGGAAACCAACACTAGCTCGCCTTACAAGAAACACACTCTGCTTTTGAGAAAAGAGCACTCTTCTACTCTACTGTGTTTCCTACAGTGCCAGGACAGTGAGCTTTCTCAGAACAAAAGAACTGTGCTTCCTACACACACAAGCCATATCTAGTTCAACTCTGCTTAGGAAACTGACAAGAACAGTAGCTTCTCCTCAGTTCAGTACACTGTAGTTGCTGGGAACAGACACGAGTGCTATTTGCACTGTGTATGGCAATGGGAGCAAAATCGTGACTCTTCTTAGCAGAAAACAACTCTTGCTCGTAGGACCAGAAACTGCATGTGATTCAACTCCATTTGTGACTGGGAAACAAACACTAGCTCGCTTTACAAGAAACACACTCTGCTTTTGTGAAAAGAACACTCTTCTACTCTACTGTGTTTCCTATAGGGCCAGAAGAGTGAGATTGCTCAGACAAAAGTACTGTGCTTCCTACACACACAGGACATATCTAGTTAAACTATGCTGAGGAAACTAACAAGAACAGTAGCTTCTCTTCAGTGCAGTACACTGTACTTGCTGGGAACAGAATCGAGTGCTATTTGCACTGTGTATGGGGATAGGAGCAAAATACTGGCTCTTCTTACCAGAAAATAACTCTTGCTCGTAGGACCAGAAACTGCATGGGATTCAACTCCATTTCTGACTGGGAAACAAACACTAGCTAGCCTTACAGGAAATACACTCTGCTTTTGAGAGAAGAGCACTCTTCTACAATACTGTGTTTCCTATAGGGCCAGAGCAGTGAGCTTTCTCAGAACAAAGAACTGTGCTCCCTACACATACGGGTCATATCTAGTTCAACTCTGCTTAGGAAACTGACAAGAACAGTAGCTTCTCTTCAGTCCAGTACACTGTACTTGCTGGGAACAGACGCGAGTGTTCTTTGCACTGTGTATGGCAAAGGGAGCTCAATAGTGACTCTTCTTACCAGAAAACAACTCTTGCTCGTAGGACCAGAAACTGCATGTGATTCAACTTTATTTCTGACTGGGAGGCAAACACTAGCTCACCTTACAAGAAAAACACTCTGCTTTTGTGAAAAGAGCACTCTTCTTCTCTACTGTGTTTCCTAAAGGGCCAGAACAGTGATCTTGCTCAGAACAAAAGAACTGTGCTTCCTACACACACGGGACATATCTAATTCAACTCTGCTAAGAAACTGACAAGAACAGTAGCTTCCATACAGTCCAATACACTGTACTTGCTGGGAACAGACGCGAGTGCTATTTGCACTGTGTATGGCAATTGGAACACAATAGTGACTCTTCTTACCAGAAAACAACTCTTGCTCGTAGGACCAGAAACTGCATGTCATTCAACTCGATTTCTGACTGGGAAACAAACAGTAGGTCGCCTTACAAGAAACACACTCTGCTTTTTAAAAAGAGCACTCTTCTACTCTATTGTGTTTCCTAAAGGGCTAGAACAGTGAGCTTCCTAGAACAAAAGAACTGTGCTTCCTACACACACAGGACATATCTAGTTCAACTCTGCTTAGGAAACTGACAAGAACAGTAGCTTCTCTTCAGTCCAGTACACTGTTCTTGCTGGGAACAGACGCGAGTGCTATTTGCACTGTGTATGGCAATGGGAGCGCAATAGTGACTCTTCTTACCAGAAAACAACTCTTGCTCATAGGACCAGAAACTGCAGGTGATTCAACTCCATTTGTGACCGGGAAACAAACACTAGCTCGATTTACAAGAAACCCACTCTTTGTGTGAAAAGAACACCCTTCTACTCTACTGTGTTTCCTATAGGGCCAGAAGAGTGAGCTTGCTCAGAACAAAAGTACTGTGCTTCCTACACACACGGGCCATATCTAGTTCAACTCTGCTTAGGAAACTGACAAGAACAGTAGCTTCTCTTCAGTCCAGTGCACTGTACTTGCTAGGAACAGACGCAAGTGCTATTTGTACTGTGTATGGCAATGGGAACGCAATGGTGACTCTTCTTACCAGAAAACATCTCTTGCTCGTAGGACCAGAAACTGCAAGTGATTCAACTCCATTTCTGACTGGGAAACAAACACTAGCTCGCTTTACAAGAAACACACTCTCCTTTTGTGAGAAGAATACTCTTCTACTCTATTGTGTTTCCTATAGGGCCAGAAGAGTGAGCTTGCTCAGAACAAAAGAACTGTGCTAACTACACACGCAGGCCATATCTAGTTCAACTCTGCTCAGGAAACTGACAAGAACAGTTGCTTCTCTTCAGTCCAGTACACTGTACTTGCGGGGAACAGACGCGAGTGCTATTTGCACTGTGTATGTCAATGGGAGTGCAATAGTGACTCTTCTTACCAGAAAACAACTCTTGCTCGTAGGACCAGAAACTGCATGTGATTCAACTCCATTTCTGACTGGGAAACAAACACTAGCTCGCCTTACAAGAAACACACTCTGCTTTTGAGAAAAGAGCACTCTTCTACTCTATTGTGTTTCCTAAAGGGCCAGAACAGTGAGCTTGCTCAGAACAAAAGAACTGTGCTTCCTACACACACAGGACATATCTAGTTAAACTATGCTGAGGAAACTGACAAGATCAGTAGCTTCTCTTCAGTCCAGTACACTGTAATTGCTGGGAACAGACGCGAGTGCTCTCTGCACTGTGTATGGGGATGGGAGCGCAATAGTGACTCTTCTTACCAGAAAACAACTCTTGCTTGTAGGATCAGAAACTTCATGTGATTCAACTCCATTTCTGACTGGGAAACAAACACTAGTTCGCCTTACAAGAAACACACTCTGCTTTTGAGAAAACAGCAATCTTCTACTCTACTGTGTTTCCTACAGGCCTAGAACATTGAGCTTGCTCAGAACAAAAGAACTGTGCTTCCTACACACACGAGCCATATCTTGTCAACTGTGCTTAGGAAACTGACAAGAACAGTAGCTTCTCTTCAGTCCAGTACACTGTACTTGCTGGGAACAGACGCCAGTGCTATTTGCACTGTATATGGCAATGGGAGCACAATAGTGACTCTTCTTACCAGAAAACAACTCTTGCTCATAGGACCAGAAACTGCAGGTGATTCAACTCCATTTGTGACCGGGAAACAAACACTAGCTTGATTTACAAGAAACCCACTCTTTTTGTGAAAAGAACACCCTTCTACTCTACTGTGTTTCCTATAGGGCCAGAAGAGTGAGCTTGCTCAGAAAAAAGTACTGTGCTTCCTACACACACGGGCCATATCTAGTTCAACTCTGCTTAGGAAACTGACAAGAACAGTAGCTTCTCTTCAGTCCAGTGCACTGTACTTGCTAGGAACAGACGCAAGTGCTATTTGCACTGTGTATGGCAATGGGAACGCAATGGTGACTCTTCTTACCAGAAAACATCTCTTGCTCGTAGGACCAGAAACTGCAAGTGATTCAAATCCATTTCTGACTGGGATACAATCACTAGCTCGCTTTACAAGAAATACACTCTGCTTTTGTGAGAAGAATACTCTTCTACTCTATTGTGTTTCCTATAGGGCCAGAACAGTGAGCTTGCTCAGAACAAAGAACTGTGCTTCCTACACACACGAGCCATATCTAGTTCAACTCTGCTTAGGAAACAGACAAGAACAGTAGCTTCTGTTCAGTCCAGTACACTGTACTTGCTGGGAACAGACGCCAGTGCTATTTGCAATGTGTATGGTATTGGGAGCGCAATAGTGACTCTTCTTACCAAAAAACAACTCTTGCTGGAAGGACCAGAACCTCCATGTGATTCAACTCCATTTCTGACTAGGAAACAAACACTAGCTCGCTTTACTAGAAACACACTCCGCTTTTGTAAAAACAACACTCTTCTACTCTACTGTGTTTCCTACACGGCCAGAAGATTGAGCTTGCTCAGAACAAACGTACTGTGCTTCCTACACACATGGGCAATATGTAGTTCAAGTCTGCTTAGAAACTAAAAAGAACAGTAGCTTCTCTTCAGTCCAGTACACTGTACTTGCTGGGAACAGACGTGAGTGCTATTTGCTCTGTGTATGACAATAGGAGCTCAATAGTGACTCTTCTTACCAGAAAACAACTCTTGCTCGAAGGACCAGAACCTGCATGTGATTCAACTCCATTTCTGACTGGGAAACCAACACTAGCTCGCCTTACAAGAAACACACTCTGCTTTTGAGAAAAGAGCACTCTTCTACTCTACTGTGTTTCCTACAGTGCCAGGACAGTGAGCTTTCTCAGAACAAAAGAACTGTGCTTCCTACACACACGAGCCATATCTAGTTCAACTCTGCTTAGGATACTGACAAGAACAGTAGCTTCTCCTCAGTTCAGTACACTGTAGTTGCTGGGAACAGACACGAGTGCTATTTGCACTGTGTATGGCAATGGGAGCAAAATCGTGACTCTTCTTAGCAGAAAACAACTCTTGCTCGTAGGACCAGAAACTGCATGTGATTCAACTCCATTTGTGACTGGGAAACAAACACTAGCTCGCTTTACAAGAAACACACTCTGCTTTTGTGAAAAGAACACTCTTCTACTCTACTGTGTTTCCTATAGGGCCAGAAGAGTGAGATTGCTCAGACAAAAGTACTGTGCTTCCTACACACACAGGACATATCTAGTTAAACTATGCTGAGGAAACTAACAAGAACAGTAGCTTCTCTTCAGTGCAGTACACTGTACTTGCTGGGAACAGAATCGAGTGCTATTTGCACTGTGTATGGGGATAGGAGCAAAATACTGGCTCTTCTTACCAGAAAATAACTCTTGCTCGTAGGACCAGAAACTGCATGGGATTCAACTCCATTTCTGACTGGGAAACAAACACTAGCTAGCCTTACAGGAAATACACTCTGCTTTTGAGAGAAGAGCACTCTTCTACAATACTGTGTTTCCTATAGGGCCAGAGCAGTGAGCTTTCTCAGAACAAAGAACTGTGCTCCCTACACACACGGGTCATATCTAGTTCAACTCTGCTTAGGAAACTGACAAGAACAGTAGCTTCTCTTCAGTCCAGTACACTGTACTTGCTGGGAACAGACGCGAGTGTTCTTTGCACTGTGTATGGCAAAGGGAGCTCAATAGTGACTCTTCTTACCAGAAAACAACTCTTGCTCGTAGGACCAGAAACTGCATGTGATTCAACTTTATTTCTGACTGGGAGGCAAACACTAGCTCACCTTACAAGAAAAACACTCTGCTTTTGTGAAAAGAGCACTCTTCTTCTCTACTGTGTTTCCTAAAGGGCCAGAACAGTGATCTTGCTCAGAACAAAAGAACTGTGCTTCCTACACACACGGGACATATCTAATTCAACTCTGCTAAGAAACTGACAAGAACAGTAGCTTCCATACAGTCCAATACACTGTACTTGCTGGGAACAGACGCGAGTGCTATTTGCACTGTGTATGGCAATTGGAACACAATAGTGACTCTTCTTACCAGAAAACAACTCTTGCTCGTAGGACCAGAAACTGCATGTCATTCAACTCGATTTCTGACTGGGAAACAAACAGTAGGTCGCCTTACAAGAAACACACTCTGCTTTTTAAAAAGAGCACTCTTCTACTCTATTGTGTTTCCTAAAGGGCTAGAACAGTGAGCTTCCTAGAACAAAAGAACTGTGCTTCCTACACACACAGGACATATCTAGTTCAACTCTGCTTAGGAAACTGACAAGAACAGTAGCTTCTCTTCAGTCCAGTACACTGTTCTTGCTGGGAACAGACGCGAGTGCTATTTGCACTGTGTATGGCAATGGTAGCGCAATAGTGACTCTTCTTACCAGAAAACATCTCTTGCTCATAGGACCAGAAACTGCATGTGATTCAACTCCATTTCTGACTGGGAAACAAACACTAGCTCGCTTTACAAGAAACACACTCCGCTTTTGTAAAAAGAACACTCTTCTACTCTACTGTGTTTCCTATAGGGCCAGAAGTTTGAGCTTGCTCAGAACAAAAGTACTGTGCTTCCTACACACATGGGCAATATCTAGTTCAACTCTGCTTAGAAACTAACAAGAAGAGTAGCTTCTCTTCAGTCCAGTACACTGTACTTGCTGGGAACAGACGCCAGTGCTATTGGCACTGTGTATGGCAATGGGGGCACAATAGTGACTCTTCTTACCAGAAAACAACTCTTGCTCGTAGGACCAGAAACTGCATGTCATTCAACTCGATTTCTGACTGGGAAACAAACAGTAGGTCGCCTTACAAGAAACACACTCTGCTTTTGAGAGAAGAGCACTCTTCTACTCTACTGTGTTTCCTATAGGGCCAGAACAGTGAGCTTTCTCAGAACAAAGAACTGTGCTCCCTACACACACGGGTCATATCTAGTTCAACTCTGCTTAGGACACTGACAAGAACAGTAGCTTCTCTTCAGTCCAGTACACTGTACTTGCTGGGAACAAACGCGAGTGCTCTTTGCACTGTGTATGGCAATGGGAGCGCAATAGTGACTCTTTTTACCAGAAAACAACTTTTGCTCGTAGGACCAGAAACTGCATGTCATTCAACTGCATTTCTGACTGGGAAACAAACGGTAGGTCGCCTTACAAGAAACACACTCTGCTTTTTAAAAAGAGCACTCTTCTACTCTATTGTGTTTCCTATGGGGCCAGAACAGTGAGCTTGCTCAGAACAAAAGAACTGTGCTTCCTACATACACGAAACGTATCTAGTTCAACTCTGCTTAGGAATCTGACAAGAACAGTAGCTTCTCTTCAGTCCAGTACACTGTACTTGCTGGGAACAGACGCGAGTGCTATTTGCTCTGTGTATGACAATTGGAGCACAATAGTGACTCTTCTTACCAGAAAACAACTCTTGCTCGTAGGACCAGAAACTGCATGTGATTCAACTCCATTTCTGACTGGGAAACAAACACTAGCTCGCCTTACAAGAAACAAACTCTGCTTTTGATTAAAGAGCACTCTTCTACTCTACTGTGTTTCTATAGGGCCAGAACAGTGAGCTTGCTCAGAACAAAAGAACTGTGCTTCCTACACACACAGGCCATATCTAGTTCAACTCTGCCAAAAAACTGACAAGAACAGTAGCTTCTCTTCAGTCCAATACACTGTACTTGCTGGGAACAGACGTAAAGCCTATTTTCACTGTGTAAGGTAATGAGAGCCCAATAGTTACTTTCCTTACCAGAAAACATCTCTTTCTCGTAGGACCAGAAACTTCATGTGACTCAACTCCTTTTTAGACTCGGAAACAAACAGTAGCTTGCCTTACAAGAAACACGCTCTGCTTTTGAGAAAGGAGCACCCTTCTACTCTATTGTGTTTCCTACACGGCCAGAACAGTGAGCTTGCTCAGAACAGAAGAACTGTGCTTCCTACACACACTGGCCATATCTAGTTCAACTCTACTTAGGAAATTGACAAGAACAGTAGCTTCTCTTCAGTCCAATGCACTGTACTTGCTGGGAAGAGACAACAGTGCTATTTGCACTGTGTAAGGCATTTGGACCGCAATAGTGACTTTCCTTACCAGAAAACAACTCTTGCATATCCGATCAGAAACTGCAGGTGATTCAGCTCCGTTTATGAATGGGAAACAAACACTAGCGCGCCTTACAAGCAACACACTCTGCTTTAGAGAAAAGAGCACTCTTCTACTCTACTGTGTTTCCTATAAGTCCAGGAAAGTGAGCTTTCTCAGAACCAAAGAATTGTGCTTCGTAAACACACGGGCAATATCTAGTTCAACTCTGATTCGGAAACTGACAAGAACAGTAGCTTCTCTTCAGTCCAGTGCACTGTACTTGCTGGTAACAGATGCGAGTGCTATTTGCTCTGTGTATGACAATAGGAGCTCAATAGTGACTCTTCTTACCAGAAAACAACTCTTGCTCCTAGGATCAGAAACTTCATGTGATTCAACTCCATTTCTGACTGGGAAACAAACACTAGCTCTCCTTACAAGAAACACACTCTGCTTTTAAGAAAACAGCAATCTTCTACTCTACTGTGTTTCCTACAGGCCTAGAACATTGAGCTTGCTCAGAACAAAAGAACTGTGCTTCCTACACACACGAGCCATATCTAGTTCAACTCTGCTTAGGAAACTGACAAGAACAGTAGCTTCTCTTCAGTCCAGTACACTGTACTTGCTGGGAACAGACGCGAGTGCTATTTGCACTGTGTATGGCAATGTGAGCACAGTAGTGACTCTTCTTACCAGAAAACAACTCTTGCTCATAGGACCAGAAACTGCATGTGATTCAACTCCATTTGTGACTGGGAAACAAACACGAGCTCGCTTTACAAGAAACACACTCTGCTTTTGTAAAAAGAACAATCTTCTACTCTACTGTGTTTCCTATAGGGCCAGAAGAGTGAGCTTGCTCAGACAAAAGTACTGTGCTTCCAAAACACACGGACCATATCTATTTCAACTCTGCTAAGAAACTGACAAGAACAGTAGATTCTCTTCAGTACAGTACGCTGTACTTGCTGGGAACAGACTCGAGTACTATTTGCACTGTGTATGGCAATGTGAGCACAATAGTGACTCTTCTTATCAGAAACCAACTCTTGCTCGCAGGACAGAATCTGCATGTGATTCAACTCCATTTAGGACTGAGAAACAAACACTAGCTCGCTTTACAAAAAACACACTCTGCTTTTGAGAAAACAGCACTCTTCTACTCTACTGTGTTTCCTAAAGGGCCTGAACAGTGAGCTTGCTCAGAACAAAAGAACTCTGTTTCCTACACACATGGGCCATATCTAGTTCAACTCTTTTTAGGAAACAGACAAGAACAGTAATTTCTCTTCAGTCCAATACACTGTACTTGCTGGGAACAGATGCGAGTGCTATTTGCACTGTGTATGGCAGTGGGAGCACAATAGTGACTCTTCTTACCAAAAAACAACTCTTGCTCGTTGGACCAGAAACAGCATGTCATTCAACTCCCTTTCTGACTGGGAAACAAACGGTAGCTTGCCTTACAAGAAACACACTCTGCTTTTATAAAGAGCACTCTTCTATTCTATTGGGTTTCCTATAGGGCCAGAACAGTGAGCTTGCACAGAACAAAAGAACTGTGCTTCCTACACACACGAGCCATATCTAGTTCAACTCTGCTTAGGAAACTGACAAGAACAGTAGCTTCTCTTCAGTCCAGTACACTGTACTTGCTGGGAACAGACGCCAGTGCTACTTGCACTGTGTATGGTATTGGGAGCGCAATACTGACTCTTCTTACCAAAACACAACTCTTGCTGGAAGGACCAGAACCTCCATGTGATTCAACTCCATTTCTGACTGGGAAACAAACACTAGCTCGCCTTACAAGAAACACACTCTGCTTTTGTGAAAAGAGCACTCTTCTACTCTACTGTGTTTCCTATAGGGCCAGAACAGTGATCTTGCTCAGAACAAAAGAACTGTGCTTCCTACACACACGGGCCATATCTAGTTCAACTCTGCTAAATAACTGACAAGAACAGTAGCTTCCATACAGTCCAATACACTCTACTTGCTGGGAACAGACGGGAGTGCTATTTGCACTGTGTATTGTAATTGGAGCACAATAGTGACTCTTCTTACCAGAAAAAAACTCTTGCTCGTAGGACCAGAAACTGCATGTGATTCAACTCCATTTCTGACTGTGAAACAAACAGTAGCCAGCCTTACAAGAAACATACTCTGCTTTTGAGAAAAGAGCACTATTCTACTCTATTGTGTTCCCTCAGGCCCAGAACAGTGAGCTTGCTCAGAACAAAAGAACTGTGTTTCCTACACACAGGGGACATATCTAGTTCAAATCTGCTTAGGAAACTGACAAGAACAGTAGCTTCTCTTCAGTCCAGTACACTGTACTTGCTGGGAACAGACGCGAGTGCTATTTGCTCTGTGTATGGCAATGGGAGCAAAATAGTGACTCTTCTTACCAGAAAACAACTCTTGCTTGTAGGATCAGAAACTGCATGTGATTCAACTCCATTTCTGACTGGGAAACAAACACTAGCTCGCCTTACAAGAAACACACTCTGCTTTTGAGAAAACAGCAATCTTCTACTCTACTGTTTTTCCTACAGGCCTAGAACATTGAGCTTGACAGAACAAAAGAACTGTGCTTCCTACACAAATGAGCCATATCTAGTTCAACTCTGCTTAAGAAACTGACAAGAACAGGAGCTTCTCTTCAGTCCAGTACACTGTACTTGCTGGGAACAGACACGAGTGCTATTTGCACTGTGTATGGCAATGGGAACACAATAGTGACTCTTCTTACCAGTAAACAACTCTTGCTGGTAGGACCAGAAACTGCATTTCAATCAACTCCATTTCTGACTGGAAAACAAATGGTAGCTCGCCTGACAAGAAACACACTCTGCTTTTAAAAAGAGCACTCTTCTACTCTATTGTGTTTCCTATAGGGCCAGAACAGTGAGCTTGCTCAGAACAAAAGAACTGTGCTTCCTACACACACGGGCCATATCTAGTTCAACTCTGCTTAGGAATCTGACAAGAACAGTAGCTTCTCTTCAGTCCAATACACTGTACTTGCTGGGAACAGAAGCGAGAGCTATTTGCTCTATGTATGACAATAGGAGCTCAATAGTGACTTTTCTTACCAGAAAACAACTCTTGCTGGAAGGACCAGAAACTGCATGTGATTCAACTCCATTTCTGACTGGGAAACAAACACTAGCTCGCCTTACAAGAAACACACTCTGCTTTTGAGAAAAGAGCACTCTTCTACTCTACTGTGTTTCCTATAGGGCCAGAACAGTGAGCTTTCTCAGAACAAAAGAACTGTGCTTCCTACACACATGGGCCATATCTAGTTCAACTGTGCTTCGGAAACTGACAAAAAGAGTAGCTTCTCTTCAGTCCAGTACACTGTACTTGCTGGGAACAGACGCGAGTGCTATTTGTACTGTGTATGGCCATGGGAGGGCGAAAGTGACTCTTCTTACCAGAAAACATCTCTTGCTCGTAGGACCAGAAACTGCATGTGATTCAACTCCATTTGTGACTGGGAAACAAACACTAGCTCGCTTTACAAGAAAGACACTCTGCTTTTGTGAAAAAAACACTCTTCTACTCTACTGTGTTTCCTATAGGGCCAAAAGAGTGAGCTTGCTCAGAACAAAAGTACTGTGCTTCCTACACACACGGGCCATATCTAGTTCAACTCTGCTAAGAAACTGACAAGAACAGTAGCTTCCATACAGTCCAAAACACTGTACTTGCTGGGAACAGACGCCAGTGCTATTTGCACTGTGTATGGCAATGGGAGCGCAATAGTGGCTCTTCTTACAGTAAAACAATGCTTGCTCGTAGGACCAGAAACTGCATGTGATTCAACTCCATTTCTGACTGGGAAGCAAACACTAGCTCGCCTTACAAGAAATACACTCTGCTTTTGAGAGAAGAGCACTCTTCTACTCTACTGTGTTTCCTATAGGGCCAGAGCAGTGAGCTTTCTCAGAACAAAGAACTGTGCTCCCTACACACACGGGTCATATCTAGTTCAACTCTGCTTAGGAAACTGACAAGAACAGTAGCTTCTCTTCAGTCCAGTACACTGTACTTGCTGGGAACAAACGCGAGTGCTTTTTGCACTATGTATGGCAATGGGAGCGCAATAGTGACTCTTTTTACCAGAAAACAACTCTTGCTCGTAGGACCAGAAACTGCATGTCATTCAACTGCATTTCTGACTGGGAAACAAACGGTAAGTCGCCTTACAAGAAACACACTCTGCTTTTTAAAAAGAGCACTCTTCTACTCTATTGTGTTTCCTATAGGGCCAGAACAGTGAGCTTGCTCAGAACAAAAGAACTGTGCTTCCTACATACACGAACCGTATCTAGTTCAACTCTGCTTAGGAATCTGACAAGAACAGTAGCTTCTCTTCAGTCCAGTACACTGTACTTGCTGGGAACAGACGCGAGTGCTATTTGCTCTGTGTATGACAAATGGAGCACAATAGTGACTCTTCTTACCAGAATACAACTCTTGCTCGTAGGACCAGAAACTGCATGTGATTCAACTCCATTTCTGACTGAGAAACAAACACTAGCTCGCCTTACAAGAAACACACTCTGCTTTTGTGAAAAGAGCACTCTTCTTCTCTACTGTGTTTCCTATAGGGCCAGAACAGTGATCTTGCTCAGAACAAAAGAACTGTGCTTCCTACACACACGGGCCATATCTATTTCAACTCTGCTAAGAAACTGACAAGAACAGTAGCTTCCATACAGTCCAATACACTCTACTTGCTGGGAACAGACGGGAGTGCTATTTGCACTGTGTATGGTAATTGGAGCACAATAGTGACTCTTCTTACCAGAAAAAAACTCTTGCTCGTAGGACCAGAAACTGCATGTGATTCAACTCCATTTCTGACTGTGAAACAAACAGTAGCTAGCCTTACAAGAAACACACTCTGCTTTTGAGAAAAGAGCACTCTTCTACTCTATTATGTTCCCTCAGGCCCAGAACAGTGAGCTTGCTCAGAACAAAAGAACTGTGTTTCCTACACACAGGGGACATATCTAGTTCAACTCTGCTTAGGAAACTGACAAGAACAGTAGCTTCTCTTCAGTCCAGTACACTGTACTTGCTGGGAACAGACGCAAGTGTTATTTGCTCTGTGTATGGCAATGGGAGCAAAATAGTGACTCTTCTTACCAGAAAACATCTCTTGCTCATAAGACCAGAAACTGCATGTGATTCAACTTCATTTCTGACTGGGAAACAAACACTAGCTTGCTTTACAAGAAACACACTCTGCTTTTGTAAAAAGAACACTCTTCTCTTCTACTGTGTTTCCTATAGGGCCAGAAGATTGAGCTTGCTCAGAACAAAAGTACTGTGCTTCCTAAACACATGGGCAATATCTAGTTCAACTCTGCTTAGAAACTGACAAGAACAGTAGCTTCTCTTCAGTCTAGTACACTGTACTTCCTGGGAACGGACGCCAGTGCTATCTGCACTGTGTATGGCAATGGGGGCACAATAGTGACTCTTCTTACCAGAAAATAACTCTTGCTCCTAGGACCAGAAACTGCATGTCATTCAACTCCATTACTGACTGGGAAAGAAACGGTAGGTCGCCTTCCAAGAAACACACTCTGCTTTTTAAAAAGAGCACTCTTCTACTCTGTTGTGTTTCTTATAGGGCCAGAACAGTGAGCGTGCTCAGAACAAAGAACTGTGCTTCCTACACACAGGAACCATATCTAGTTCAACTCTGCTTAGGAAACTGACAAGAACAGTAGCTTCTCTTCAGTCCAGTACACTGTACTTGCTGGGAACAGACGCGAGTGCTATTTGCTCTGTGTATGACAATTGGAGCACAATAGTGACTCTTCTTACCAGAAAAAAACTCTTGCTCGTAGGACCAGAAACTGCATGTGATTCAACTCCATTTCTGACTGTGAAACAAACAGTAGCTAGCCTTACAAGAAACACACTCTGCTTTTGAGAAAAGAGCACTCTTCTACTCTATTGTGTTCCCTCAGGCCCAGAACAGTGAGCTTGCTCAGAACAAAAGAACTGTGTTTCCTACACACAGGGGACATATCTAGTTCAACTCTGCTAAAAAACTGACAAGAACAGGAGCTTATCTTCAGTCCAATACACTGTACGTGCTGGGAACAGACGTAAAGCCTATTTTCACTGTGTATGGTAATGAGAGCCCAATAGTGACTTTCCTTACCAGAAAACATCTCTTACTCGTAGGACCAGAAACTTCATGTGACTCAACACCTTTTTAGACTGGGAAACAAACACTAGCTCGCTTTACAAGAAACACACTCTGCTTTTGAGAAAAGAGCACTCTTCTACTCTACTGTGTTTCCTATAGGGCCAGAACAGTGAGCTTGCTCAGAACAAAAGAACTGTGCTTCCTACACACATGGGCCATATCTAGTTCAACTCTTCTTAGGAAACTGACAAGAACAGTTGTTTCTCTTCAGTCCAATACACTGTACTTGCTGGGAACAGACACCAGTGCTATTTGCACTGTGTATGGCAAAGGGAGCACGATAGTGACTCTTCTTACCAGAAAACAACTCTTGCTCGTAGGACCAGAAAATGAATTCATTGAACTCCATTTCTGAACTGGAAACAAACAGTAGCTTGCCTTACAAGAAACACGCTCTGCTTTTGAGAAAGGAGCACCCTTCTACTCTATTGTGTTTCCTACACGGCCAGAACAGTGAGCTTGCTCAGAACAAAAGAACTGTGCTTCCTACACACACTGGCCATATCTAGTTCAACTCTACTTAGGAAATTGACAAGAACAGTAGCTTCTCTTCAGTCCAATGCACTGTACTTGCTGGGAAGAGACAACAGTGCTATTTGCACTGTGTAAGGCATTTGGACCGCAATAGTGACTTTCCTTACCAGAAAACAACTCTTGCATGTCTGATCAGAAACTGCAGCTGATTCAGCTCTGTTTATGAATGGGAAACAAACACTAGCTCGCTTTACAAGCAACACACTCTGCTTTAGAGAAAAGAGCACTTTTCTACTCTACTGTGTTTCCTATAAGTCCAGGAAAGTGAGCTTTCTCAGAACCAAAGAATTGTGCTTCGTAAACACACGGGCCATATCTAGTTCAACTCTGCTTACGAAATTAACAAGAGCAGTAGCTTCCATACAGTCCAATACACTGTACTTGCTGGGAACAGACACGAGTGCTATTTGCACTGTGTATGGCAATTAGAGCATAATAGTGACTCTTCTTACCAGAAAACAACTCTGGATCGTAGGACCAGAAACTGCATGTGATTCAACTCCATTTCTAACTGGGAAACAAACAGTAACTCGCCTTACAAGAAACACACTCTGCTTTTGAGAAAACAGCACTCTTCTACTCTACTGTGTTTGCTATAGGGCCAGAACAGTGAGCTTGCTCAGAACAAAAGTACTGTGCTTCCTACACACACGGGCCATATCTAGTTCAACTCTGCTTAGGAAACTGACAAGAACAGTAGCTTCTCTTCAGTCCAGTACACTGTACTTGCTGGGAACAGACGCGAGTGCTATTTGCACTGTGTATGTCAATGGGAACGCAATAGTGACTCTTATTACCAGAAAACAACTCTTGCTCGTAGCACCAGAAACTGCATGTGATTCAACTCCATTTAGGACTGGGAAACAAACACTAGCTCGCCTTACAAGAAACACACACTGCTTTTGAGAAAAGAGCACTCTTCTACTCTACTTCGTTTCCTATAAGGCCAGAACAGTGAGCTTGCTCTCAACAAAAGAACTGGGCTTCCTACACACACGGGCCATATCTAGTTCAACTCTGCTTAGGAAACTGACAAGAACAGTAGCTTCTCTTCAGTCCAGTACACTGTAATTGCTGGGAACAGACACGAGTGCTATTTGCACTGGGTATGGCAAAGGGAGGGCAATAGTGACTCTTCTTACCAGAAAACAACTCTTGCTCATAGGACCAGAAACTGCATGTGATTCAACTCCATTTCTGACTGGGAAACAAACACTAGCTCGCCTTACAAGAAACACACTCTGCTTTTGAGAAAACAGCACTCTTCTACTCTACTGTGATTTCTATAGGGCCAGAACAGTGAGCTTTCTCAGAACAAAAGAACTGTGCTTCCTACACACATGGGCCATATAGAGTTCAACTCTGCTTAGGAAACTGACAAGAACAGTAGTTTCTCTTCAGTAAAATACACTGTCCTTGCTGGGAACAGACGCTAGTGCTATTTGCACTTTGTATGGCAATGGGAGCGCAATAGTGACTCTTCTTACCAGAAAACAACTCTTGCTTCTAGGACCAGAAAATGCTTGTGATTCAATTCCATTTATGACTGGGAAACAAACGCTTGCTTGCCTTACAAGAAATATACTCTGCTTTTCAGAAAAGAGCACTCTTCTACTCTACTGTGTTTTCTATAGGGCCAGAAGAGTGAGCTTGCTCAGAACAAAAGAACTGGGCTTCCTACACACACGGGCCATATCTAGTTTAACTCTGCTTAGGAAACTGACAAGAACATTAGCTTCCCTTCAGTCCAATACACTGTACTTGCTGGGAACAGACACGAGTGCTATTTGCACTGTGTATGGCAGTGGGAAAACATACTGACTCTTCTAACCAGAAAAAATCGCTTCCTCTTTGGACCAGTAACTGCATGTGATTCAACTCCATTTCTGACTGGGAAACAAACAGTAGCTAGCCTTACAAGAAACACACTCTGCTTTTGAGAAAAGAGCACTCTACTACTCTACTCTTTTCCTATAGGGCCAGAAGAGTGAGCTTGCTCAGAACAAAAGAACTGTGCTTCCTACACACACGGGCCATATCTACTTCAACTCTACTTAGGAAACTGACAAGAACTGTAGCTTCTATTCAGTCCAATACACTGTAATTGCCCTGAACAGACACGAGTGCTATTTGCACTGCATATGTCAATGGGAACGCAATAGTGACTCTTATTACCAGAAAACAACTCTTGCTCGTAGCACCAGAAACTGCATGTGATTCAACTCCATTTATGACTGGGAAACAAACTCTAGCTCGCCTTACAAGAAACACACTCTGCTTTTGAGAAAACAGCACTCTTCTACTCTACTTCGTTTCCTATAAGGCCAGAACAGTGAGCTTGCTCTCAACAAAAGAACTGTGCTTCCTACACACACGGGCCATATCTAGTTCAACTCTGCTTAGGAAACTGACAAGAACAGTGGCTTCTCTTCACTCCAATACACTGTACTTGCTGGGAAGAGACGCGAGTGCTACTTGCGCTGTGTATGGCAATGGTAGCGCAATAGTGACTCTTCTTACCAGAAAACAACTCTTGCTCCTAGGAACAGAAACTGCATGTGATTCAACTCCATTTATGACTGGGAAACAACCACTAGCTCGCCTTACAAGGAAGTCACTCGGGTTTTGAGAAAAGAGCCCTCTTCCACTCTACTGTGTTTTCTATAGAGCCAGAAGAGTAAAATTACTCAGAACAAAAGAACTGTGCTTCCTACACACACGGACCATATCTAGTTCAACTCTGTTTAGGAAACTGACAAGAACAGTAGCTTTTCTTCAGTCCAATACACTGTACTTGCCGTGAACAGACGTGAAGGCTATTTGCACTATGTATGGCAATGGGAGCGCAGTAGAGAATATTCTTACCAGAAAACAACTCTTGCTTGTAGGACCAGAAAATGCATGTGATTCAATTCCAATTACGACTGGGAAACAAACACTAGCTTGCCTTACAAGAAATACACTCTGCTTTTGAGAAAAGAGCACTCTTCAACTCTACTGTTTTTTCTATAGGGCCACAACAGTGAGCTTGCTCAGAACAAAAGAACTCTGCTTCCTACACACACGGGACATAACTAGTTCACCTATGCTTAGGAAACTGACAAGAACATCAGCTTCTCTTCAGTCCAATCCACTGTACTTGCTTGGAACAGACGCGAGTGCTATTTGCACTGTGTAAGCAATGGGAGCGCATAGTGACTCTTCTACCATAAACAACTCTTGCTCCTAGGACCAGAAACTGAATGTGATTCAACTCCATTTAGGACTGGGAAACAAACACTAGCTCGCCTTACAAGAAACACACTCTGCTTTTTAGAAAAGAGCACTCTTCTACTCTACTGTGTTTCCTATAGGGCCAGAACAGTGAGCTTTCTCAGAACAAACGAACTGTGCTTCCTACACACACGGGCCATATCTGGTTCAACTCGGCTTCAGAAACTGACAAAAACAGTAGCTTCTCTTCAGTCCAGTACACTGTCCTTGCTGGGAACAAACGCCAGTGCTATTTGCACTGTGTATGGCAATGGGAGCGCAATAGTGACTCTTCTTACCAGAAAACAACTCTTGCTTCTAGGACCAGAAAATGCTTGTGATTCAATTCCATTTATGACTGGGAAACAAACACTTGCTTGCCTTACAAGAAATATACTCTGCTTTTCAGAAAAGAGCACTCTTCTACTCTACTGTGTTTTCTATAGGGCCAGAAGAGTGAGCTTGCTCAGAACAAAAGAACTGGGCTTCCTACACACACGGGCCATATCTAGGTTAACTCTCCTTAGGAAACTGACAAGAACATTAGCTTCCCTTCAGTCCAATAAACTGTACTTGCTGGGAACAGACACGAGTGCTATTTGCACTGTGTATGGCAGTGGGAAAACATACTGACTCTTCTAACCAGAAAAAATCGCTTCCTCTTTGGACCAGTAACTGCATGTGATTCAACTCCATTTCTGACTGGGAAACAAACAGTAGCTAGCCTTACAAGAAACACACTCTGCTTTTGAGAAAAGAGCACTCTACTACTCTACTCTTTCCCTATAGGGCCAGAAGAGTGAGCTTGCTCAGAACAAAAGAACTGTGCTTCCTACACACACGGGCCATATCTACTTCAACTCTACTTAGGAAACTGACAAGAACTGTAGCTTCTATTCAGTCCAATACACTGTAATTGCCCTGAACAGACACGAGTGCTATTTGCACTGCGTATGTCAATGGGAACGCAATAGTGACTCTTATTACCAGAAAACAACTCTTGCTCGTAGCACCAGAAACTGCATGTGATTCAACTCCATTTATGACTGGGAAACAAACTCTAGCTCGCCTTACAAGAAACACACTCTGCTTTTGAGAAAAGAGCACTCTTCTACTCTACTTCGTTTCCTATAAGGCCAGAACAGTGAGCTTCCTCAGACCAAAACAACTGTGCTTCCTACATACACAGACCATATCTAGTTCATCTCTGCTTAAAAAACTGACAAGAACAGTAGCTTCTCTATAGTACAATACACTGTACATCTTCGAAAGAGATGCGAGTGCTATTTGCACTGTGTATGGCAATGGGAGCGCAATACTGACTTTCCTTACCAGAAAACAACTCCTGAACATAAGACCAGTAACCACATGTGATTCAAATCCATTAATGACAAAGAAACAAACACTAGATTGCCTTAAAAGAAACACCCTCTGCTTTTGAGAAAAGAGCACTCTTTTATTCTACAGTGTTTCCTTATGGCCAGAACAGTCAGCTTGCTCAGAAGAAAAGAATTTTGCTTCCTACGCACTCGGGCCATATCTAGTTCAACTCTGCTTAGGAATCTGAGAAGAACAGTGGCTTCTCTTCAGTCCAATACATTGTACATGCTGGGAAAACAAACGAGTGCTATTTGCACTGTGTATGGCAATGGGATCACAACAGTGACTTTCCTTACGAGAAAACAACTCTTGCTTGTAGGACCAGAACCTGCATGTGATTCAACTCTGTTTATGAATGGGAAACAAACACTAGCTCGCCTCACAAGAAACACACTCTGCTTTTGTGAAAAGAGCACTCTTCTACTTCCCTGTATTTCCTATAGTGTCAGTAGATTGAGATTGCTCAGAACAAAAGAAATGTGCTTCCTACACACACGGGCCATACCTAGTTCAAATCTGCTTAGGAAACTGACCAGAACAGTAGCTTCTCATCAGTCCAATACACTGTAATTTCTGGGAACAGAAAGGAGTGCTATTTGCGCTGTGTATGGCAATGGGAGCACAATAGTGATTTTCCTTACCTGAAAACAACTCTTGCTAATAGGACAAGAAACTGCATGTAATTCAACTGAGTTGATGGATGAGAAACAAACACTAGCCAGCCTTAAAAGAAACACACTCTGCTTTTGAGAAAAGAGCATTCTTCTACTCTACTGTTTTTCCTAGAGTGTCAGAACAGTGAGCTTGCTCAGAACAAAAGAACTGTGCCCTCTACACACAGGGGCCATATCTAGTTCAACTCTCCTTAGTAAACTGACAAGAAAAGTAGCTTCTCTTCAGTCCAACACTGTACTTGCTGGAAACAGACGCAAGTTCTTTTGCACTGTGTATGGCATTGGGAGCGCAAAAATGACTTTCCTTACCAGACAACAAATCTTCCTCATAGTACAAGAAACTGCACGTGACTCAACTCCTGTTATGAATGATAAACGAACACTAGCTACACTTAGCTGAAACAAACTCTGCATTTCAGAAAAGAACTCTCTTCTACTCTACTGTTTTTCCTACAAGGACAGAGGAGTGTGCTTGTTCAGAACAAAAGAACAGTGCTTCCTACACACACGGGCCATATCTAGTTCAACTATGCTTAGGAAACTGAGAAGAACAGTAGCTTCCCTTCAGTCCAGAACATTGTATTTGCTTGGAACAGTCGCGAGGGCTATGTGCACTGTGTATATCAATGGGAGCCCATTAGTGATTTTCCTTACCAGAAAACAACTCTTGCTCGAGTGACCAGAAACTGCATGTGATTCAATTGCGTATATGAATGGGAAACAAACACAGGCTGTCTTAAAAGAAACATACTCTACTTTTTATTAAACAGCACTCTTCTATTCTACCCTGTTTCCTATAGGGCGAGTAGAGTGTGCTTGCTCAGAATAAAAGAACTGTGCTTCCTACACACACGGGTCATAACTAATTCAAGTTACCTTAGGAAACTGACAAGAACAGTAGCTTCTCTTCAGTACAGTACACAGTACTTGCTGGGAACAGACGTGAGAACTATTTCGACTTTGTATGGCAGTGTGAGCGCAATAATGACTGTCCTTACCAGAAAACAACTCTTGCTCGTAGGACCAGAAACTGCATGTGATTCAACTCCATTTATGAATGGGAAACAAACACTAGCTCGCCTTACAAGAAACACACTGTTTTTGAGAAAACAGTATTCTACTATTCTACTGTGTTTCCATATGGCCAGAAGATTGAGCTTGCTCAGAACAAAAGAACAGTGCTTTCTACACACACGGGCAATATCTACTTCAAATCTGTGTAGGAAACTGACAAGGACAGTAGCTTCTCTTCAGTCCAGTACACTGTACTTGCTGGGAACAGACGCAAGTGCTATTTGCCATGTGTATAGCAATTGGAGCACTATAGTGTCTTTTCTTACCAGAAAAGAAGTCTTGCTCATAGGAACAGAAACTACATGAGATTCGACTCCGTTTATGAATGGGAAACATACACTAGCTACCCTTACAAGAAACACACTCTGCTTTTGAGAAAAGAGAACTCTTCTACTCTATTGGGTTTCCTAAAAAGCCAGAAGAGTGAGCTTGCTCAGAAAAAAAGAACTGGGCTGCCTACACACACGAGCCTTATCTAGTTCAACTCTGCTTAGGAAACCATCAAGAACAGTAGCTTCTCTTCAGTTAATACACTGAACTTGCTGGGAACAGATGCGAGTGCTAATTGGCCTGTGTATAGCAATGGGAATACATTAGTGACTTTCCTTACCTGAAAACAACTCTTGCTCATAGGACCAGAAACTGTATGTAATTCAACTGAGTTTATGAATGGGAAACAAACACTAGCTCACCAAAGAAGAAACACACTCTGATTTTGAGAAGAGAGCACTCTTCTACTCTACAGTGTTTCCTTAGGGCCAGAAGAGTGAGCTTGCTCAGAACTAAAAAATTTTGCTTCCTACATACTCGGGCCATATCTAGTTCAACTCTGCTTAGGAAACTGACAAGAACAGTAGCTTCTCTTCAGTCCAATACACTGTACTTGCTGGGAACAGACGCAAGTGCTTTTGCATTCTGTATTGCGATTGGAGCGCAATAGTGACTTTCCTTACCAGAAAACAACACCTGAACGGAAGAATAGAAACTGCCTGTGATTCAACTCCGTTAATGAATGAGAAACAAACACTAGCTCGCCTTACAAAAAACATACTCTGCTTTTGAGAAAAGTGCACTCTTGTCCTCTTCTGTGTTTAATACAGGGCCAGAACAGGGAGCTTGCTCAGAACAAAAGAACTGTGCTTCCTACACACACGGGCAATATCTAGTTCAAAACTGTGTAGGAAACTGACAAGGAGAGTAGCTTCTCTTCAGTCCAATACACTGTACTTGCTGGGAACAGACACAAGTGCTGTTTGCATGGTGTATACCAATGGGAAGACTATAGTGTCTTTCCTTACCAGAAAACAACTCTTGCTCATAGGATCAGAAACTACATGAGATTCAACTCCGTTTATGAATGGGAAACAAATACTAGCTCGCCTTACAAGAAACACACTCTGCTTTTGAAAAGAGAGCACCCTTCTTGTTTAGTGTGTTTCCTATAGAGCAAGAACAGTGAGCATGCACAGAGCAAAATAACTGTGCTTCCAACACACAGGGGCCATATCTAGTTCAACTCTACTTAGGAAACTGACAAAAACAGTAGCTTATCTTCAGTCCAATACACTGTACTTGCTGGGAACAGTCGTGGGGGCTATTTGCACTATATATGTCAATGGGAGCCCAATATTGACTTTCCTTACCAGAAAACAACTCTTGCTCGTATTAGCAGAAACTGCATGTGATTCAACTACATTTATGACTAGGAATCAAACACTAGCTCGCCTTACAAGAAGCACATTCTGCTTTAGAGAAAAGAGCTCTCTTCTACTGTACTGTGTTCCTTATGGGGCAGAAAATTGAGCTTGCTCAGAACAAAAGAACTGTGCTTCCTATATACACGGCCATAACTACTTCAACTCTGCTTAGGAAACTGACAAGAACAGTAGCTTCTCCTGAGTCCAATACACAGTACTTGCTTGGAACAGACGTGAGTGCTATTTGCCCTGTGTATGGCAATGGGAACACAATAGTGACTACCTTAACAGAAAACAACTCTTGCTGGTAGGACTAGAAATTTCATGTGATTCAACTCCATTTATGAATGGGAAACAAACACTAGCTCGTCTTATAAGAAACACACGCTGCTTTTGAGAAAAGTGCACTCTATTTCTCTACTCACTTTCCAAAAGGGCCAGAAGAGTGAGCTTGCTCAGAACAAAAGAACTGTGCTTCCTACATACATGGGCCATATCTAGTTCAACTCTGCTTAGGAAACTGACAAGAACAGTAGCTTCTCTTCAGTACAGTACACAGTACGTGCTGGGAACAGACACGAGTGCTATTTTTACTCTGTGTGGCAATGGGAGCGCAATAGTGACTTGCCTTACCAGAAAACAACTCTTGCTTCTCGGACCACTAAGTGCATGTGATTCAACTCCGTTTTGAATGGGAAACAAACACTAGCTCGCCTTAGAAGAAAAACATTCTGCTTTTGAAAAAAGAGCACTCTACTATTCTACTGTGTTTCCATATGTCCAGAAGAGTGAGCTTGCTCAGAACAAAAGAACTGTGCTTCCTACACACACGGACAATATCTAGTTCAAAACTGTGTAGGAAACTGACAAGGAGAGTAGCTTCTCTTCAGTCCAATACACTGTACTTGCTGGGAACAGACACAAGTGCTGTTTGCACGGTGTATACCAATGGGAACACTATAGTGTCTTTCCTTACCAGAAAACAACCCTTGCTCATAGGATCAGAAAGTACATGAGATTCAAATCCGTTTATGAATGGGAAACAAATACTAGCTCGCCTTACAAGAAACACACTCTCCTTTTGAGAAGAGAGCACCCTTCTTCTCTAGTGTGTTTCCTATACAGCAAGAACAGTGAGCGTGCTCAGAGCAAAATAACTGTGCTTCCGACACACAGGGGCCTTATCTAGTTCAACTCTGCTTAGGAAACTGACAAGAACAGTAGCTTCTCTTCAGTCTAATACACTGAACTTGCTGGGAACAAATGTGAATGCTATTTGCACTGTGTATGGAAATGAGAGTGCAATAATGACTTTCCATACCAGAAAACAACTCTTGCTCGTAGGACCAGAAACGGCATGTGGTTCAACTCCATTTATGAATGGAAAAAAAAAACACTAGCTGGCCTTACAAGAAACTCACTCAGCTTTTAAGAAAAGAGCACTCGTCTACTCCACACTGTTTCCTATAAGGCTAGAAGAGTGAGCTTGTTCAAAATAAAACAACTGTGCATCCTACACGCACGGCCAAATCTAATTCAACTCTGCTTAGGAAACTGACAAGAACAGCAACTTCTCTTCAGTCTAATACACTACACTTGCTGGGAACAGACACCAGTGCTATTTGCACTGTGTATGGCAATGGGAGCACAACAGTGACTTTCCTTACCACAAAACAACTCTTGCTTGTAGGACCAGAAACTGCATGTGATAAAACTCTGTTTAGGACTGGGAAACAAACACTAGCTCGCCTTACAAGAAACACACTCTGCTTTTGAGAAAAAGGCACTCATTTACTCTACTGTGTTTCCTACTTGGCCAGAACAGTGAGCTTGCTGAGAACAACAGAACTGTGCTTCCTACACACATGAGCCATATCTAGTTTAAATCTGCTTAGGAAACTGACAAAAATGTAGCTTCTCTTCGGTACAATACACTGTACTTGCTGGGAACACACGCAAGTGCTATTTCAAGTGTGTATTACAATGGGAGCACAATAGTGACTTTCCTTACCAGAAAGCAACTCTTGCTGGTAGGACCATAAACTGCATGTGATTCATCTATGTTTATGACTGGGAAACAAACACTACCTCGCCTTATAATGAAACACACTCTGCTTTTGAGAAAAGAGCACTCTCCTACTCTACTGTGTTTCCTATAGGGCCAGAAGAGTGAGCTTGCACAGAACAAAGGAACCATGTGTGCTACACACTCGGGCCATATCTAGTTCAACTATGCATAAGAAACTGAAAAGAACAGTAGCTTCTGTTTAATCCCATACACTCTAATTGTTGGGAACAGACGTGAGTGCTATTTGCTCTGTGTATGGCAATGTGAGCACAATAGAGACCTTCCTTACCAGAAAACAACTCTTGCTCGTAGGACCATAAACTGCATGTGATTCAACTTCCTTTATGAATGGGAAACAAACACTAGCTCGCCTTAAGAGAAACACACTCTGCTTTTGAGAAAAGAGCACTCTTCTACTCTACCTTGTTTTCAATAGGGCCAGAAGAATAAGCTTTCTCAGAACAAAAGAACTGTGCTTCCTACACAAATGGCCTTATCTAGTTCAACTATGCTTAGAAAACTTACAAGAACAGTAGCTTCTCTTCAGTCCAATACACTGTAATATCTGGGAACAGACGCGAATGCTATTTGTACTGTGTATGGCAATGAGAGCGCAATAGTGACTTTGCTTACTAGAAAGCAACTTTCGCTCAAAGAAACAGAAACTACATGTGATTCAATTCCGTTTATGAATGGGAAACAAACAGTAGCTCGCCTTAAAAGAAACTCACTCTGCTTTTGAGAAAAGAGGAATCTTCTATTCTGCTGTGTTTCCCATAGATCCAGAAGAGTGAGCTTGCTCAGAATTAGAGAACTGTGCTTCCTACACATAGGGGCCATGTCTAGTTCACCTCTGCTTAGGAAACTGACAAGAACAGTAGCTTCTCTTCAGTCCAATACACTGTAATTGCCTTGAACAGACGCGAGTGTACTTTGCTCTGTGTATGGCAATGGGAACACAATAGAGACTTTCCTTACCAGAAAACAACTCTTGCTCATAGGACCAGAAACTGCATGTGACTCAACTCCTTTTATAAATGAGAAACAAACACTAGCACGCCTTATAAGAAACACACTCTGTTTTTGCGAAAAGAGCACTCTTCTACTCTGCTGTGCTAATTGGGGCCGGAACAGTGAGGTTGCTCAGAACAATAGAACTGTGCTTCCCAAAAATGGGCCATTTCTAGTTCAACTTTGCTTAGGAAACTGACAAGAACATTAGCTTCTCTTCAGTCCAATACACTGTACTTGCTGGGAACAGACGCGAGTGCTATTTGTCTGTGTATGTAAATGAGTCCGCAATAGTGAATTTCCATACCAGTAAAAAACTCTTGCTCATAGGAACAGAAACTGCATGTGATTCAACTCCGTTTATGAATGGGAAACAAACAGTAGCTCACCTTACAAGAAACAAACTCTGCTTTTGAGAAAAGACCACTGATCTACTCTACTGTGTTTCCTATAGTGCCAGAATGGAGAGTTTGTTCAGAACAAAAGAACTATGTTTCCTACACACTCCGGCCATGTCTAGTTCAACTCTGCTTTGGACACTGACAAGAACAGTACCTTCTCTTCAGTCCAGTAACTGTACTTGCGGGGAACAGACGTGAGTGCTATTTGCACTCTGAATGGCAATGGGAGCACAATAGTGACTTTCCTTACCAAAAAACAACTCTTGCTCATAGGACCAGAAACTGCATGTGATTCAACTGAGTTTATGAATCTGAAACAAACACTAGCTCGCCTTAAAAGAATCACACTCTGCTTTTGAGAAAAGAGCACCCTTCTACTCTACTATGTTTTTTATACATCTAGAACAGTGAGCTTAACAGAACAAAAGAATTGTGCTTCCTACAAACACGGCCATACCTACTTCAACTCTGCTTAGAAAACTGACAAGAACAGTAGCTTCTCCTCAGTCCAATACACTGTACTTGCTCGGAAAAGACACAGGTGTTTTTGCACAGTGTATGGAAATTGGAGCACAATATTGACTTTCCTTACCACAAAACAACTCTTTACCGAAGGAACAGAAACTGCATGTGATTCAACTCCTTTTATGAACCGGAAAAAAACACTAGCTCGCCTTACAAAAAACACACGCTGCTTTTGACAAAAGAGCACTCTTCTACTCTACTCTGTTTCCTATAGGGCCAGAACAGTGAGCTTGCTCAGAACAAAAGAACTGTGCTTCCTACACACATGGGCCATATCTAGTTCAACTCTGCTTAGGAAACTGAAATGAACAGTAGCTTCTCTTCAGTCCAATACACTGTACTTGCTGGGAACAGACATGAGTGTTATTTGAACTGTGTATGGCAATGGGAACATAATAGTGACTTTCCTTACCGGTAAACAACACTTGAGCAAAAGAACAGAAACTGCATGTGATTTAACTCCGTTTATGAATGGGAAGCAAACACTGGCTCGCCTTACAAGAAAAACACTCTGCTTTTGAGAAAAGAACACTCTTCTACTTTACTGTGTTTCCTATAGGCCAGAGGAGTGAGCTTTCTCAGAACAAAAGAACTGTGCTTCCTACACACACCGGCCTTATCTAGTTCAACTCTGCTTAAGAAACTGACAAGAACAGTAGCTTCTCTTCAGTCCAATACACTGTACTTGCTGGGAACAGACGCGAGTGCTATTTGCACTGTATATGGCAAAGGGAGCGCAATAGTGACTTTCCTTACCAGAAAGCAACTCTTGCTGGTAGGACCATAAACTGCATGTGATTCTTCTATGTTTATGACTGGGAAACAAACACTACCTCGCCTTACAAAAAACACACTCTGCTTTTGAGAAAAGAGACCCCTTTTTTCACTGTGTTTCCTATAGGACCAGAAGAGTAAGCTTGCTCAGAACAAAAGAACTGTGCTTTCTACACACACCGGTCTTATCTAGTTCACCTGGCTTAGGAAACTGACAAGAACAGTAGCTTCTCTTCAGTCCAATACACTGTAATTTCTGGGAACAGACGGCAATGCTATTTGCACTGTGTATGACAATGGGAGCACAATAGTGACTTTCCTTACCAGAAACCAACTCTTGAATGTACAACAAGAAACTGCATGTGATTCAACTCCATTTATGAATGGGAAACAAACACTCGCGTGCCATAAATTCAAACACACTCTGCTTTTGAGAAAACAGCACTCTTCTACTCTACTGTGATTTTTCTATTGGGCCAGAAGAGTGAGCTTTCTCAGAAACAAAAAAACTAGGCATACTACACACACAGGCCATATCTAGTTCAATTCTGCTTAGAAAATTGACAAAAACAGTAGCTTTTCATCAGTCCAATACACTGTATTGCTGAGAACAGACACGAGTGCTCTCTGCACTGTGTATATCAATGGGAGCATAACAGTGACTCTTCTTGCCAGAAAACAACTCTTCCTTACCAGAAATAAACTCTTTCTCAAAGGAACAGAAACTGCATGTGATTCAATTTTGTTTATGGATGGAAAACAAACACTAACTTTACTTACAAGAAACAGACTCTGCTTTTGAGAAAAGAGTACTCTTCTACTCCACTGTGTTTCCTATAGGCCAGTGGAGTGAGCTTGCTCAGAACAAAAGAACTGTGCTTCCTACACACACCGGCCTTATCTAGTTAAACTCTGTTTAGTAAACTGACAAGAACAGTAGCTTCTCTTCAATCTAATACACTGTACTTGAGGGGAACAGACGTGAGTGCTATTTGCCCTGGGTATGGCAATGGGAGCACAATAGTGACTCTTCTTACCAGAAAACAACTCTTGCTTGTAAGAACAGAAACTGAATGTGATTCAACTCTGTTTATGAATGGGAAACAAAAACTAGCTCGCTTTGAAAGAAACAAACTCTGCTTTTGAGAAAAGAGTACTCTTCTACTCTTCTTTGTTTCCAATAGGTCTTGAAGAGTGAGCTTGCTCAGAACAAAAGAAATGTGCATCCTACACACACAGGCCATATCTAGTTCAACTCTGCTTAGAAAACTGACAAGAAAAGTAGCTTCTCTTCAGTCCAATACACTGTATTGCTGGGAATAGAAACAAGTGCTATTTGCATTGTGTATTGTAAAGGGAACATAATAGTGACTATCTCTACCAGAAATAAACTCTTGCTCAAAGGAACAGAAATTGCATGTAATTCAATTCGGTTTATGAATGGGAAACAAACACTAGCTCACCTTACAAGAAACACACTCTGCTTTTGAGGAAAGAGCACTCTTCTACTCTACTGTGTTTCCTATATACCCGAGGAGTGAGCTTGCTCAGAACAAAAGAACTGTGCTTCCTACACACACCGGCCTTATCTAGTTCAACTCTGCTTAGGAAACTGACAAGAACAGTAGCTTCTCTTCAGTCCAATACACTGTACCTGCGGGAAACAGACACGAGTGCTATTTCCACTGTGTATGGCAATGGGAGCACAATAGTGACTTTAGTTACCAGAAAAAAAAACTCTTGCTGGCAAGAACAGAAACTGAATGTGATTCAACTCAGTTTATGAATGCAAAACAAAACCTAGCTCACCTTAAAAGAAACACACTATGCTTTTGGGAAAACAGCACTCTTCTACTCTACTGTGTTTCCTATAGTGACAGAAGAGTGAGCTTGCTCAGAACAAGAAACTGTTCTTCCTACACACACGGGCCATATCTAGTTCAACTGGAAATAGGAAACTGACAAGAATAGTAGCTTCTCTTCAGTCCAATACACTGTACATCCTGGGAAGAAACGCGAGTGGTATTTGCTCGGTGTATGGCAATTGGAGCACAATAGAGACATTCCTTATCAGAAAAAAAAATCTATTGCTCATAGGACCAGAAACTGCATGTGATTCAACTCCGTTTATGAAAGGAAAACAAACACTAACTCGCCTTACATCAAACACACTCTGCTTTTGATAAAAGAGTACTCCTCTACTCTACTGTTTTCTATAGTGGCAGAACAGTGAGCTTGCTCTGAACAATAGAACTGTTCTAACTACACACACGGGCCATATCTAGTTCAACTCTACTTAGGAAACTGACAAGAACAGTAGCTTCTCTTCAGTCCAATACACTGTACTTGCAGGGAACAGACGCAGGAGCTATTTGCATTGTGTATAGCAATGGGTGCACAACATTGACTTTCCTTACCAGAAAACAACGCTTTATCGAAAAACTAGAAACTGCATGTGATTCAATTCCATTTATGAATGGGAAACAAACACTAGCTTGCCTTACAAGAAACACACTCTTCTTTTGAGAAAGGAGCACTTTCTACTCTACTGAGTTTCCTATAGGCCAGAGGAGTGAGCTTGCTCAGAACAAAAGAACTGTGCTTCATACACACACTGGCCTTATCTAGTTCCACTCTGGTTAGGAAACTGACAAGAATAGTAGCTTCTCTTCAGTCCAATACACTGTAATTGCTGGGAACAGATGCGAGTGCTATTTGCCCTGTGTATGGCAATGGGAACACAATAGTGACTTTCCTTACCAGAAAACAACTCTTGTTAGTAGGACAGAAACTGCATGTGATTCAACTCCGTTTATGAATGGGAAACAAATGCTAGCTCATTTAAAGTCAAACAAACTCTGCTTTTGAGAAAAGAACACTCTTCTACTCTACTGTGTTTTCTATAGGGCCAGAACAGTGAGCTTGCTCAGAACAAAAGAAATGGGCTTTCTACACATACAGGCCATATCTAGTTCAACTCTGCTTGGGAAACCTACAAGAACATTAGTTTCTCTTCAATTCAATACACTGTACTTGATGGGAACAGACAAGAGTACTATTTGCACTATGTATACCAATAGGAGCACAATAGTAATTTCCTTGGCAGAAAACAGCTCTTGCTCATAGGACCAGAAATTGCATGTGATTCAACTCCATTCATGAATGGGAAACAAACACTAGCTCACCTTTCAAGAAACATACTCTGCTTTTGAGAATAGAACCCCCTTTTCTCCACTGTTTTTTCTATAGGACCAGAAGAAAGAGCTTGCCCAAAACAAAAGAACTGGGCTTCATACATACCGGCCTTATCTAGTTCAACTCTGCATAGGAAACTGACAAGAACAGTAGCTTCTCTTCAGTCCAATACACTGTAATTGCTGGGAACAGACGTGAGTACTATTTGCACTGTCTGTGGCAATGGCAGCACAATTGTGACTTTCCTTACCAGAAAACAACTCTTGTTCATAGGAACAGAAACTGCATGTTATTCAACTCCGTTTATGAATGAGAAACAAACACTAGATCGCCTTACAAGAAACACTCAGCTTTTGAAAAAAGAGTACTCTTCTAGTCTACAGTGTTTCCTTATGGCCAAAAGAGTGAGCTTACTCACAACAAAAGAATTGTGATTCCGATACACATGGGCCATATCTAGTTGAACTCTGATTAGGAAATTGACAAGAACAGTAGCTTTTCTACAGTCCAATACACTGTACTTGCTGGAAACAGATACGAGTTCTATTTGCACTGTGTATTACAACGGGAGTGCAATAGTGATTTTTCTTACTAGAAAACAACGCTTTCTCATACACCAGAAACTGGATGTGATTCAACTCCTTTTATGAATGGAAACAAACACTAGCTCGCCTTACAAGAAACAAACTCTGCTTTTGAGGAAAAGAACACTCTTGTACTCTACTGTGTTTAGTATAAGGCTAGAAGAGTGAGCTTGCTCAAAACAAAAGAACTGTGCTTCCTACACACATGTGCCATATCTACTTCAACTCTGATTAAAAAACTGACAAGAACAGTATTTTCTCTTCAGTCTAATACACTGTACATGCTGGGAACAGACGCAATTGCTGTTTGCACTGTGCATAGCAACAGGAGCACTATAGTGACTTTCCTTACCAGAAAACAACTCTTGCTCATAGGACCCGAAACTACATGAGATTCAACTCCGTTTATGTATGGGAAACAAACACTAGCTCGCCTTACAAGAAACACACTCTGCTTTTGAGAAAAGAACACCTTTCTACTCTACTGTGTTTCCTATAGAGCAAAAACACTGAGCTTGCTCAGACCAAAAGAACTGTGATGCCTACACACACGGGTCATATCTAGTTATCTCAGCTTAGGAAACTGACAAGTATAGTAGCATTTCTTCAGTCCAATGCACTGTAATTGCTGGGAACAGAATCGAGAGCTATTTGCACTGTGTATGGAAATGGGAGAGCAATAGTGACTTTCCATACGGGAAAACAACTCTTGATTGTTGGAACATAAACTGCATGTGATTCAACTCCGTTTATGAATGGGAAACAAACACTAGGTCGCCTTAAAGAAAGATCTCGGCTGTTAAGAAAAGAGCACTCTTCTACTCTACTGTGTTTCCATATGGCCAGAAGAGTGAGCTTGCTCAGAACAAAAGAACTGTGCTTCCTACACACAGGGGCCATATTTAGTTCACCTCTGCTTAGGAAACTGACAAGAACTGTAACTTCCCTTTAGTACAATACACTGTATTTGCAGGGAACAGACGCAAGTGCTATTTTCACTGTGTATGGCAATAGGAGCACAATTGTAACTTTTTTTTACCATAAAAAAACTCTTGCTCACAGGACCAGAAACTGCATATGATTCAACTCTGGTTATGAATGGGAAACAAACACTACATCGCCTTACAAGAAAAAAACTCTGCTTTTGAGAAAAGAGCACTCTTCTACTCTACTGTGTTTCCTCTAGGGCCAGAAGAGTGAGCTTGCTCAGAACAAAAGAACTCTGCTTTCTACACACAAGTGCCATATCTAGTTCAACTCTTTTTAGGAAACTGACAAGAACAGTAGCTTCCATTCAGTCCAATACACTGTACTTCCTGGGAACAGACGCCAGTGCTATTGGCATTGTGTATGGCAATGGGAGCGCAATAGTGACTTTCCTTACCTGAAAACAACTCTTGCTCATAGGACCAGAAACTGCACGTGATTCAACTCCTTTTATGATCGTGAAACAAACACTAGCTCGCCTTACAGAAAACACACTCTGCTTTGGAGAAAAGAGCACACTTCTACTCTACTGTATTTCATATATGGACAGAAGAGTGAGCATGCTCAGAACAAAAAAACTGTTCTTCCTACACTGAGAGGCCATATCTACTTCAACTCTGCTTAGAAAACTGAGAAGAACAGTAGCTTATCTTAAGTTCAATACACTGTACTTGCTGGGAACAGACGCGAGTGCTATTTGCACTGTGTATGGCAATGGGTGCAGAATAATGACTTTCCTTACCAGAAAACAACTCTTGCTCATAGGACAAGAAACTGCATGTGATTTAACTCCGTTTATGAATGGGAAACAAACACTAGCTCGCCTTAAAAGAAACACACTCTGCTTTTGAGAAAAGAGCACTCTTCTACTTTACTGTGTTTCCTATAGGACCAGAAGAGTGAGCTTGGGCTGAACAAAAGAAGTGTGCTTCATACTCACACGGGGCATACCAAGTTCAACTCTGCTTAGGAAATTGACAAGAAGAGTAGTTTCTCTTCAGTCCAATACACTGTACTTGATGGGAAGAGACGTGAGTGCTATCTGCACTGTGAATTGCAATGGCAGCCCAATATTGACTTTCCTTACTAGAAAACAACTCTTGCTGGTAGGACCAGGAACTGCACGTGATTCAACTCCATTTATGAATGGGAAACCAACACTACCTCGTCTTACAAGAAATACACTCTGCTTTTGAGAAAAGAGCACTCTTCTGCTCTATCGTGTTTCTTAAGGGCCAGAAGAGTGAGCTTGCTCAGAAAAAAAACTGTACTTCCTACACACACAAGCCATATACTTCAACTCTGCAAATGAAACTGACAAGAACAGTAGCTTCTCTTCAGTCAATACACTCTACTTGCTGGGACAGACGCGAGTGATCTTTGCACTGTGTATGGCAATGAGAGTGCAATAGTGACTGTCCTTACCAGAAAACAACTCTTGCTTATAGGACCAGAAACTGCATGTGATTCAACTCTGTTAATGAAAGGGAAACAAATACTAGCTCGCATTACAAGAAACACACTCTGGTTTTGACAAAAGAGCACTCTTCTACTCTACTGTGTTTCCTAAACGGCTACAAGAGTGAGCTTTCTCTGAACAAAAGAAGTGTGCTTCCTGCACACACGGGCCATATCTAGTTAAACTGTGCTTAGGAAACTGAAAAGAACAGTAACTTCTCTTCAGTCCAATACACTGTACTTGCTGGGAACAGACGTGAGTGCTATTTGCACTGTGTATGGCAATGGGAGCACAATAGTGACTCTTCTTACCAGAAAACAACTCTTGCTCGGAGGACCAGAACCTGCATGTGATTCACTTCCGTTTATGAATGGGAAACAAACACTAGCTTGCCTTACAAAAAACACACTCTGCTTTTGAGAAAAGAGCACTCTTCTACTCTACTGTGTTTCCTATATGGCCAGAAAGTGAGCTTGCTCAGAACAAAAGAACTGTTCTTCCTACACACACGGGCCATATCTAGTTCAAATTTAATTAGGCAACTGACAAGAACAGTAGCTTATCTTCAGTTCAGTACACTGTACTTGCTGGGAACAGACGCGAGTGTTATTTGCACTGTGTATGGCAATGGGTGCAGAATAATGACTTTCCTTACCAAAAAACAACTCTTGCTCATAAGACAAGAAACTGCATGTGATTCAACTCCATTTCTGACTGGGAAACAAACACTAGCTCGCCTTACAAGCAACACACTCTGCTTTGAGAAATGAGCACTCTTCTACTCTACAGTGGTTCCTAGAGAACCAGAACAGTGAGCTTGCTCAGAACAAAAGGACTGTTATTCCTACACACACAGGCCATATGTAGTTCAACTCTACTTAGGAACTGAAAAGAACAGTAGCTTCTCTTCTGTCCAACACACTGTACTTACTAGGAACAGACGTGAGTGCTATTTGCACTGTGTATGGCATTGGGAGCACAATAGTGACTTACATACCAGAAAACAACTATTCCTCATAGTACCAAAAATTACACTTGACTCAACTCCTGTTATGATTCGTAAACAAACACTAGCTCGACTTAAAAGAAACTCACTCTGCATTTAAAAAAAGAGCACTCTTCTACTATATTCTGTTTCCTACAGGGCCAGAAGAGTGAGCTTGCTTACAACAATAGAACTGTGCTTCCAACACATGGGTCATATCTAGTTCAACTATGCTTAGGAAACTGACAAGAACAGTAGCTTCTATTCAGTCCAATACACTGTACTTGCTGGGAACAGACGTGAGTGCTATCTGCACTGTGAATTGCAATGGCAGCCCAATATTGACTTTCCTTACTAGAAAACAACTCTAGCTGGTAGGACCAGGAACTGCACGTGATTCAACTCCATTTATGAATGGGAAACCAACACTAGCTCGTCTTACAAGAAACACACTCTGCTTTTGAGAAAAGAGCACTCTTCTGCTCTATCGTGTTTCTTATAGGGCCAGAAGAGTGAGCTTGCTCAGAAAAAAAACTGTACTTCCTACACAAACAGGCCATATAGTTCAACTCTGCAAAAGAAATTGACAAGAACAGTAGCTTCTCTTCAGTCAATACACTCTACTTGCTGGGACAGACGCGAGTGATCTTTGCACTGTGTATGGCAATGAGAGTGCAATAGTGACTGTCCTTACCAGAAAACAACTCTTGCTTATAGGACCAGAAACTGCATGTGTTTTAACTCTGTTAATGAATGGGAAACAAACACTAGCGCGCATTACAAGACACACACTCTGGTATTGACAAAAGAGCACTCTTCTACTCTACTGTGTTTCCTAAAGGGCCACAAGAGTGAGCTTTCTCTGAACAAAAGAAGTGTGCTTCCTACACACACGGGCCATATCTAGTTAAACTCTGCTTAGGAAACTGAAAAGAACAGTAACTTCTCTTCAGTCCTATACACTGTACTTGCTGGGAACAGATGCGAGTGCTATTTGCACTGTGTATGGCAATGGGAGCACAATAGTGACTTTCCTTACCAGAAAAAACTCTTGCTCATAGGACAAGAAATTGCATGTGATTCACCTCTGTTTATGAATGGGAAACAAACACTAGCTGGCCTTACATGAAACACACTCTGCTTTTGAGAAAAGAGCACTCTTCTACTCTACTGTGTTTCCTATATGGCCAGAAGAGTGAGCTTGCTCAGAACAAAAGAAGTGTCCTTCCTACACACACAGACCATATCTAGTTCAACTTTACTTAGGCAACTGACAAGAACAATAGATTGTCTTCAGTTTAATACACTGTACTTGCTGGGAACAGACGTGAGTGCTATTTGCGCTGTGTATGGCAAAGGGTGCAGAACAATGTCTTTCCTTACCAGAAAACAACTCTTGCTCATAAGACAAGAAACTGCATGTGATTCAACTCCGTTTATGAATGGGAAACAAACACTAGCTCGCTTTACAAGAAACACACTCTGCTTTTGAGAAAGGAGCAATCTTCTACTCTACTGTGTTTCCTATAGGACCAGAAGATTGAGCTTGCTCAGAACAAAAGAAGTGTGCTTCCTACACACGGTCCATATCAAGTTCAACTCTGCTTAGGAAATTGACAAGAAGAGTAGTATCTCTTCACTCCAATACACTGTAATTGCTGGGAACGGACGTGAGTGCTATCTGCACTGAGAATTTCAATGGCAGCCCAATATTGACTTTCCTTACTAGAAGACAACTCTTGCTGGTAGGACCAGGAACTGCACGTGATTCAACTCCATATATGAATGGGAAACCAACACTAGCTCGCCTTACATGAAACACACTCTGCTTTTGAGAAAAGAGCACTCTTCTGCTCTATCGTGTTTCTTGTAGGGCCATAAGAGGGAGCTTGCTCAGAAAAAAAACTGTACTTCCTACACACACGGGCTATATCTAGTTCAACTCTGCATAGGAAATTGACAAGAGAGTAGCTTCTCTTTAGTCCAATACACTGTACTTGCTGGGAACAGATGCGAGTGCTATTTGCCTTGTGTGGCAATGGGAGCGCAATAGTGACTTTCCTTACCAGAAAAGATCTCGTGCACATAGGACCAGAAACTGCAGGAGATTCAACTCCATTTATGAATGCAAAACAAACACTAGCTCGTATTACAAGAAACACACTCTGCTTTTGAGAAAAGAGCACTCTTCTACACTACAGTGTTTCCTAGAGAACCAGAACAGTGAGCTTGCTCAGAACAAAAGAACTGTTCTTCCTACACACACAGGCCATATAGTTCAACTCTGCAAAGGAAACGGACAAGAACAGTAGCTTTTCTTCAATCCAATACACTCTACCTGCTGGGACATACGTGAGTGATCTTTGCACTGTGTATGGCAATGAGAGTGCAATAGTGACTGTCCTTACCAGAAAACAACTCTTGCTTATAGGATGAGAAACTGCATGTGATTCAACTCTGTTAATGAATGAGAAAGAAACACTAGCTCGCTTACAAGAAACACACTCTGCTTTTGACAAAAGATCACTCTTCTACTCTACTGTGTTTCCTAAAGGGCCACAAGAGTGAGCTTTCTCTGAACAAAAGAAGTGTGCTTCCTACACACACAGGCAATATCTAGTTTAACTCTGCTTAGGAAACTGAAAAGAACAATAACTAGTCTTCAGTCCTATACACTGTACTTGCTGGGAACAGATTCGAGTGCTATTTGCACTGTGTATGGCAATGGGAGCACAATAGTGACTTTCCTTACCAGAAAAAAACTCTTCCTAATAGGATGAGAAATTGCACATGATTCACCTCCGTTTATGAATGGGAAACAAACACTAGCTGGCCTTACATGGAACACACTTTGTTTTTGAGAAAAGAGCAATCTTCTACTCTACTGTGTTTCCTATATGGCCAGAAGTGTGAGCTTGCTCAGAACAAAAGAAGTGTGATTCCTACACACACAGGCCATATCTAGTTCAACTTTACTTAGGCAACTGACAAGAAGAGTAGCTTATCTTCAGTTCAATATACTGTACTTGTTGGGAACAGACGCGAGTGCTTTTTGCACTCTGTATGGCAAAGGGTGCAGAATAATGACTTTCCTTCCAGAAAACAACTGTTGCTCATAGGACCAGAAACTGAATGTGATTCAACTCCGTTTATGACTGGGAAACAAACACTAGCTTGCCTTACATGAAACACACTCTGCTTTTGAGAAAAGAGCACTCTTCTACTCTACTGTGTTTCCTATAGGACCAGAAGAGTGAGCTTGCTCAGAACAAAAGAACTGTACTTCCTACACACACGGGCCATATCTAGTTCAACTCTGCTGAGGAAACTGACAAGAACAGTAGCTTCTCTTCAGTCCAGTACACTGTACTTGCTGGGAACAGACGCGAGTGCGAGTGCTATTTGCACTGTGTATGGCAATGGGAGCACAATAGTGACTCTTCTTACCAGAAAACAACTCTTGCTCGTAGGACCAGAAACTGCATGTGATTCAACTCCGATTCTGACTGGGAAACAAACACTAGCTCGCTTTACAAGAAACACACTCTGCTTTTGTGAAAAGAACACTCTTCTATTCTACTGTGTTTACTATTGGGCCAGAACAGTGAGCTTGCTCAGAACAAAAGAACTGTGCTTCCTACACACTCGGGCCATATCTATTTCAACTCTGCTTAGGAAACAGAAAAGAACAGTAACTTCTCTTCAGTCTGATACACTATACTTGCTGGGAACAGACGCCAGTGCTATTTACACTGTGTATGGCAATGGGAGGGAAATAGTGACTCTTCTTACCAGAAAACAACTCTTGCTCGAAGGACCAGAAACTGCATGGGATTCAACTCCATTTAGGACTGGGAAACAAACACTAGCTCGCCTTACAAGCAACACACTCTGCTTTTGAGAAAAGAGCACTCTTCTACTCTACTGTGTTTCTTAGAAGGCCATAAGAGTGAGCTTGCTCAGAACAAAATAACTGTGCTTCCTACACACACGAGCCATATCTAGTTCAACTCTGCTTAGAAAACTGACAAGAACAGTAGATTCTCATCAGTCCAATGCACTGTACTTGCTGGGAACAAACACCAGTGCTATTTGCACTTTGTATAGCATTGGGAATGCAGTAGTTACTTTCCTTACAAAAAAACAACTCTTGCTTGTAGGATCAGAAACTGCATGTGATTCAAATGCGTTTGTGAATGGTAAACAAACACTAGCTCGCCTTACAAGAATCAAACTCTGCTTTTGAGAAAAGGGCCCTCTTCTACTCTCCAGTATTTCTTATAGGGCCAAAATAGTGAGCTTCCTAAGAACAAAAGAACTGTGCTTCCTACACACACGGGCCGTATCTAGTTCAACTCTGCTTAGGAAATGGACAAGAACAGTAGCTTCTCTTCAGTCCAATACACTGTACTTGCTGAAAAGAGACGCGAGTGCTATTTGCACTGTGTATGGCAGTGGGAGCGCAATAGTGACTTTCCTTACTAGAAAACAACTATTGTTCTTAGGACCAGAAACTGCTTGTGATTCAACTCCGTTTATGAATGGGAAACAAACAATAGCTTCCCTTACAAAAGACAAACTTTTTTTTTTTGAGAAAAGAGCACTCTTCTACTCTACTGTGTTTCTTACAGGGCCAGAACAGTGACCCTGCTCAGAACAAAGTAACTGTGCTTCCTACACACACCGGCCTAAATCTAGTTCCATTCGGCTTAGGAAACTGACAAGAACAGTAGATTCTCTTCAGTCCAATACACTGTACTTGCTGGGAACAGATGCGAGTGCTATTTGAAGTATGTATGGCAATGGGAGCGAAATAGTGACTTTTCATACCAGAAAAAAACTCTTGCTTGTAGGACAAGGAACTGCATGCGATTCAACTATCTAAATGAAGTAGAAACAAACTCTAGCTTGCCTTAAATGAAACACACTTTGCTTTTGAGAAAAAAGCAGTCTTCTACTCTCCCATGTTTCCTGTAGGGCCAAAAGAGTGAGCTTCCACAGAAAAAAAAGGACTGTGCTTCTTACACACACGGTCATATCTAGTTCAACTCTGCTTAGGAAAGTGACAAGAACAGTAGCTTCTCTTCAGTACAATACACTGTTCTTGCTGGGAGCAAACTTCAGTGCTATTTGCACTGTTATGGCAATGGGAGCACAAAAGTGACTTTCATTACCAGAAAACAACTCTTGCTCATAAGAAAAGATAATGCATGGGATTCAACTCCCTTTATGAATTGGAAACAAACACTAGCTTGCTTTACAAGAAACACACTCTGATTTTGAGAAAAGTGCACTCTTTAATCTGCTCTGTTTCCATAGGGCCAGAACAGTTTGCTAGCTCAGAACGAAAGAACTGTGCTTCCTAAACACACGGGCCATATCTAGTTCAACTCTGCTTAGGAAACTGACAAGAACAGTAGCTTCTCTTCATTCCAAAACACTGTACTTGCTGAGAACAGAGGCGTGTGCTATTTGCACTGTGTATGGTAATGGGAGCACAATAGTGACTTTCCTTACCAGAAAAAAACTCTTGCTCGTAGGACCAGAAACTGCATGTGATTCAACTCCGTTTATGAATGGGAAACAAACACTAGCTCACCTTACAATGAAGACACTCTGCTTTTGAGAAAGAGCACTCTTCTGCTCTACTGAGTTTCCTCAATCGCCAGAATAATGAGCTTGCTCAGAAAAAAACAACAGTGCTTCCTACACACACAGGCCATATCTATTCAACTCTGCTGAGGAAACTGACAAGAACAGTAGCTTCCCTTCAGTCCAATACACTGTACGTGCTGGGAACAGACTAGAGTGCTATTTGCAATGTGAATGGCAATGGGAGCGCAAAAGTCACTTACCTTGCCAGAAAAAAACTCTTGCTGGTAGGACCAGAATTTGCATGTGATTCAACTCTCTTTATGAATGGGAAAAAACACTAGCTCGCCTTCCAAGAAATACACACTGTTTTTGAGAAAAGAGCACTCTTCTACTCTCCAGTATTTCTAATAGGGCCAAAAGAGTGAGCTTCCTCAGAATAAAAGAACTGTGCTTCCTACACACACGGGCCATATCTAGTTCAACTCTGCTTAGGAAAATGAAAGAACAGTAGCTTCTCTTCAGTCCAATACACTGTACTTTCTAAACACAGACAGGAGTGCTATTTGCACTTGTATGGCAATGGGAGCACAATAGTGACTTTACTTACCAGAAAAAAACTATTGTTCTTAGGACCAGAAACTGCTTGTGACTCAACTCCGTTTATGACTGGGAAACAAAAAATACCTTCCCTTACAAGAGACAAACTTTTCTTTTGAGAAAAGAGCACTCTTCTACTCTACTGTGTTTCTTACAGGGCCAGAACAGTGAGCCTGCTAAGAACAAAATAACTGTGCTTCCTACACACACCGGACCTATCTAGTTCCACTCTGCTCAGGAAACTGACAAGAACAGTAGCTTCTCTTCAGTCCAATACACTGTACTTGCTGGGAACAGAGGCGAGAGCTGTTTGCACTGTGTATGGCAATAGGAGCACAATAGTGACTTGCATTACCAGAAAACAACGCTTGATAGTAGTACCAGAAACTGCTTGTGATTCAACTCCATTTATGAATAATAAACAAACACTAGCTGCCCTTATAAGAGACAAACTCTGCTTTGAGAAAAGAGCATTCTTCTAATATACTGAGTTTCCTACAGGGTCAGAAGAGTGAGCTTGCTCAGAAAAAAAGAACTGTACTTTCTACACACACGGGCCATATCTACTTCAACTCTGCTTAGGAAACTGACAAGAACAGTAGCTTCTCTTCAGTAAAATACACTGTACGTGCTGGGAACAGGTACGAGTGCTATTTGCACTGTGTATGGCAATGGGAGCACAAAAGTGACTTTCATTACCAGAAAACAATTCTTGCTCATAGGACAAGAAACTGCATGTGATTCACTCTCCTTATGAATAGGAAACAAACACTAGCTCGCCTTACAAGAAACACACTCTGATTTTGAGAAAACTGCACTCTTTAATCTACATTGTTTCCATAGGGCCAGAACAGTTAGCTTGCTCAGAAAAGTACTGTGCTTCCAAAATACATGGGCCATATCTAGTTGAACTCTACTTAGGATACTGACAAGAACAGTAGCTTCTCTTCAGTCAAATACACTGTACTTGATGGGATCAGAGGCGTGTGCTATTTGCACTGTGTATGGCAATGGGAGCACAATATTAACTTTCTTTACCAGAAAAAAATTCTTGCTTGTAGGATCAGAAACTGCATGTGATTAAACTCTCTTTATGAATGGGAAACAAACACTAGCTCGCCTTACAAGAAACACACTCTGCCTTTGAGAAAAGAGCACACTTCTACTCTCCAGTATTTCTTATAGGGCCAAAACCGTGAGCTTGCTCAAAACAAAAGAACTGTGCTTCCTACACACACGGGCCATATCTAGTTCAACTCTGCTTAGAATACTGACAAGAAGAGTAGCATCTCTTCAGTCCAATACACTGTACTTGCTGAAAACAGACGCGAGTGCTATTTGCACTGTGTATGGCAATGGGAGCGCAATAGTGACTTTACTTACCAGAAAACAACTATTGTTCTTAGGACCAGAAACTGCTTGTGATTCAACTCCGTTTATGACTGGGGAACAAAAAATAGCTTCCCTTACAAAAGACAAACTTTTCTTTTGAGAAAAGAGCACTCTTCTACTCTACTGTGTTTCTTACAGGGCCAGAACAGGTGAGCCTGCTCAGAACAAAATAACTGTGCTTCCTACACACCGGCCATATCTAGTTCGACTCAGCTTAGGAAACTGACAAGACAGTAGCTTCTCTCCAGTCCAATACACTGTATTTGCTGGGAACAGACGCAAGTGCTATTTGCACTGAGTATGGCAATGGGAGCGCAATAGTGACTTTCCTTAAAAGAAAACAACTCTTGCTCATAGAACCAGAAACTGCATGTGATTCAACTCCATTTCTGACTGGGGAACAAACACTAGCTTGCCTTACAAGAAACACACTCTGCTTTTGAGAAAAGAGCACTCTTCTACTCTACTGTGTTTCCTATAGGGCCAGAACAGTGTGCTTGCTCAGAACAAAAGAACTATTCTTCCTACACACACGGGCCATATCTACTTCAACTCTGCTTAGGAAACTGACAAGAACAGTAGGATCTCTTCAGTCCAATACAATGTACTTGCTGGGAACAGATGAGAGTGCTATTCGCACTGTGTATGTCAAAGGGAGAACCATAGTGACTGTCGTAGCCAGAAAACAACTCTTGCTCTTAGGACCAGAACTTGCATGTAATTCAATTCCGTTTATGAATGGGAAACAAACACTAGTTCGCCTTACAAGAAACACACTCTGCTTTTGAGAAAAGAGCACTCTTCTACTCTCCAGTATTTCTTATAGGGCCAAAAGAGTGAGCTTCCTCAGAATAAAAGAACTGTGCTTCCTACACACACGGGCCATATCTAGTTCAACTCTGCTTAGGAAACTGACAAGAACAGTAGCTTCCCTTCTGTCCAATACACTGTACTTGCTGAAACAGACACGAGTGCTATTGGCACTGTGTATGTCAAAGGGAGTACAATAGTGACTTTACTTACAAGAAAACAACTATTGTTCTTAGAACCAGAAACTGCTTGTGATTCAACTTCGTTTAAGAATGGGAAACAAACACTAGCTTGCCTTACAAGAGACAAACTCTGCTTTTGAGAAAAGAGCACTCTTCTAATCTACTGTGTTTCAAAAGGGCCAGAACAGTGAGCTTGCTCTGAAAAAAAGAACTGTGCTTCCTACACACACGGGCCATATCTAGTTCAACTCTGCTTAGGAAACTGAAAAGAACAGTAGCTTCTCTTCAGTCCAATACACTGTACTTGCTGGGAACAGACGAGAGTGCTATTAGCACTGTGTATGGCAATGGGAGCAGAATAGTGACTTTCCTTACCTGAAAACAATTCTGGCTAGTAGGTCCAGAAACTGCACATGATTCAACTCCATTTATGAATGGGAAACAAACACTAGCTCGCCTTAAAGGAAACAGACTCTGCTTTTAAGAAAGGAGCACATTTCTGCTCTACTGTGTTTCCTATATGGCCAGAACAATGAGCTTGCTCAGAAAAAAAGAACTGTGATTCCTACACAAATGGGCCATATCTAGTTCAACTCTGCTTAGGAAACTGACAAGAACAGTAGATTCTCTTCAGTACAATACACTGTACTTGCTGGGAACAGATGAGAGTGCTATTTGAACTAAGTATGGCAATGGAAGCACAAAAGTGACTTTCCTTACCAGAAAACAACTCTTGCTCATAGGACAAGAAACTGCATGTGATTCACTCTCCTTATGAATAGAAAACAAACACTATCTCGCCTTAAAAGAAACACACTCTGATTTTGAGAAAAGTGCACTCTTTAATCTGCAGTGTTTCTATAGGGCCAGAACAGTTAGCTTGTTCAGAAAAACAGAACTGTGCTTCCTAAACACACGGGCCATATCTAGTTGAACTCTTCTTAGGATACTGACAAGAACAGTAGCTTCTCTTCAGTACAATACACTGTACTTGATGGGAATAGAGGCGTGTGCTATTTGCACTGTGTATGGCAATGGGAGCACAATAGTGACTTTCTTTACCAGAAAACAATTCTTGCTCGCAGGACCAGAAACTGCATGTGATTCAACTCCATTTAGGACTGGGAAACAAACACTAGCTCGCCTTACAGAAAAAACACAGAGCTTTTGAGAAAAGAGCACTCTTCTGCTCTACTGTGTTTCCCATATGGCCAGAACTGTGAGCTTGCTCAGAAAAAAAGAACTGTGCGTCCTACACACACAAGCCATATCTAGTTCAAATCTGCTTAGGAAACTGACAAGAATAGTACCTTCTCTTCAGTCCAATACACTGTATTTACTGGGAACAGAGGCGAGAGCTATTTGCACTGTGTATGGCAATGGGAGCACAAAAGTGACTTTTTTTACCAGAAAACAACAACCAGAAACTGCATGTGATTCAACTCCAGTTATGAATGGGAAACAAACACTAGCTTGCCTTACAGGAAACTCACTCTCTTTTGAGAAAAGAGCACTCTTCTGCTCTACTGTGTTTCCTTTAGGGCGAGAACAGTGGACTTTCTCAGAAAAAAAAACAACTGTGCTTCCTACACACACAGGCCATATCTAGTTCAACTCTGCTTAGGAAACTGACAAGAACAGTAGCTTCTCTTCAGTCCAATACACTGTACTTGCTCGGAACAGAAGTGAGTGCTATGTGCACTATGTATGGCAATGGGGTACAATAGTGACTTTCCTTACCAGAAAACAACACTTGATCATAGGACCAGAAACTACATGTGATTCAACTCCATTTATGAATGGGAAACAAGCACTAGCTCGCCTTACAAGAAACACACTCTGCTTTTGAGAAAAGAGCACACCACTACTCTACTGTGTATCCAATATGGTCAGAACAGTGAGCTTGCACAGAACAAAAGAACTGTGCTTCGATACCACATGGGCTTATCTAGTTCAGCTCTGCTTAATAATTGACAAGAACCGTAGCTTCTCTTCAGTCCAATACACTGGACTTGCTGGGAACAGACGGGAGGGCTATTTGCACTATGTATGGCAATGGAGGCACAATAGTGACTTTCCTTACCAGAAAACAACTCTTGATTGTAGGACCAGAAACTGCATGTGATTCAACTCCATTTCTGACTGGGAAACAAACACTAGCTAGCCTTACAAGAAACACACTCTGATTTTGAGAAAACAGCACTCTTCTACTCTACTATGTTTACTGTAGGGCCAAAAGAATGATCTTGCACAGAAAAATAGGACTGTGATTCTTACACACACGGTCATATCTAGTTCAACTCTACTGAGGAAACTGACAAGAACAGTAGCTTCTCTTCAGTACAATACACTGTAGTGCCGGGAACAGACAAGAGTGCTATTTGAAAAGTGAATGGCAATGGGAGCACAAAAGTGACTTTCCTTGCCAGAAAACCACTCTTGCTCTTAGGACCAGAAACTGCATGTGATTCAACTCTCTTTATGAATGGGAAACAAACACTAGCTTGCCTTACAAGAAACACACTCTGCTTTTGAGAAAAGAGCACTCTTCTACTCTCCGGTATTTCTTATAGGGCCAAAAGAGTGAGCTTGCTCAGAACAAAAGAACTGTGTTTCCTACACACACGGACCATATCTAGTTCCACTCTGCTTAGGATGCTGACAAGAACAGTAGCATCTCTTCAGTCCAATACACTGTACTTGCTGAAAAACAGACGTGAGTGTTATTTGCACTGTGTATGGCAATGGGAGCGCAATAGTGACTTTACTTACCAGAAAACAACTATTGTTCTTAGGACCAGAAACTGCTTGTGATTCAACTCCGTTTATGACTGGGAAACAAAAAATAGCTTCCCTTACAAAAGACAAACTTTTCTTTTGAGAAAAGAGCACTCTTCTACTCTACTGTGTTTCTTACAGGGCCAGAACAGGTGAGCCTGCTCAGAACATAATAATTGTGCTTCCTACACACCGGCCATATCTAGTTCCACTCAGCTTAGGAAATTGACAAGACAGTAGCTTCTCTTCAGTCCAATACACTGTACTTGCTGGGAACAGACGCGAGTGCTATTTGCACTATGTATGTCAAAAGAAGAACAATAGTGACTGTCCTTGCCAGAAAACAACTCTTGCTCTTAGGACCAGAACTTGCATGTGATTCAATTCCTTTTATGAATGGGAAACAAACACTAGCTCGCCTTACAAGAAACACACTCTACTTTTGAGAAAAGAGCGCTCTTCTACTCTCCAGTATTTCTTATAGGGTCAAAAGAGTGAGCTTGCTGAGAAAAAGAACTGTGCTTCCTACACACACGGCCATATCTAGTTCAACTCTGCTTAGGAAACTGACAAGAACAGTAGCTTCTCTTCAGTACAATACACTGTACTTGCTGGAAACAGAAGAGAGTGCTATTTGCACTGGGTATGGCAATGGGAGCAAAAAAGTGAATTTCCTTACCAGAAAACAACTCTGGCTCATAGGACAAGAAACTGCATGTGATTCACACTCCTTATGAATAGGAAACAAACACTAGCTCAAATTACAAGAAACACACTCTGATTTTGAGAAAAGTGCACTCTTTAATCTACAGTGTTTTCATAGGGCCAGAACAGTTAGCTTGTTCAGAACAAAAAGAACTGTGCTTCCTAAACACACGAGCCATATCTAGTTCAACTCTGCTTAGAATTCTGACAAGAACAGTAGCTTCTCTTCAGTCCAATACACTGCAATTGCTGCGAACAGTGGCTAGTGCTATTTGCACTGTGTATGGCAATGGAGAGCAATAGTGACTTTTCTTACCAGAAAACAACTCTTCCTCGTAGGTCCAAAAGCTGCATGTGATTCAAAATCCATTTATGAATGGGAAACAAACACTAGCTCGCCTTACAGAAAACACACTCTGCTTTTGAGAAAAGAGCACTCTTCTGCTCTACTGTGTTTCCTATAGGGCCAGAACAGTGAGCTTGCTCTGAAAAAAAGAACTGTGTGTCCTACACACACAAGCCATACCTAGTTCAACTCTGCTTAGGAAACTGACAAGAACCGTAGCTTATCTTCAGTCCAATACACTGTACTTGCTGGGAACAGAGGCGAGAGCTATTTGCACTGTGTATTGCAATGGGAGAGCAATAGTGACTTTTCTTACCAGAAAACAACTCTTGCTCGTAGGACCAGAACCTGCATGTGATTCAACTCCGCTTATGAATGGGAAACAAACACTAGCTCGCCTTACAAGAAACATACTCTGCTTTTGAGAAAAGAGCACTCTTCTACTTTATAATATAGCATATAGGGCCAGAAGACTGAGCTTGCTCAGAACGAAAGAATGTGCTTCCTACACACACTGGCGATATCTAGTTCAACTCTGCTTAGGAAACTGACAAGACTAATAGGTTCTCTTAAATCCAATACACTTTACTTGCTGGGTACAGGTGCGACTGCTATTTGCACTATGTATGGCAATGGGAGCGCAAAAGTGACTTTACTTACCAGAAAACAACTCTTGCTTGTAGGACCAGAAACTGCATGTGTTTCAACTCCGTTTATTAATGGGAAGCAAACACTAGCTCGTCTTACAAGAAATACACTCCACTTTTGAGAAAAGAGCACTCTTCTACTTTGTAATATAGCCTATAGGGCCAGAAGACTGAGCTTGCTCAGAACAAAAGAACTGTGCTTCCTACACACACGGGCCATATCAGGTCAACTCTGCTAAGGAAACTGATAAAAACAGTAGCTTCTCTTCAGTACAATACACTGTACTCTGGGAACAGATGCGAGTGCTTTAGAAATGTGAATGGCAATGGAAGTGCAATAGTGACTTTCCTTACCAGAAAACAACTCTTGCTCGTAGGACCAGAAGCTGCTTGTGATTCAACTCCGTTTATGAATGGGAAACAAACATAGCTTGCCTTACAAGAGACAAACCCCGCTTTTGAGAAAAAAGTACTCTTCTACTCTACTGTGTTTCCTATAAGGCCAGAACAGTGAGCTTCCTCAGAACAAAAGAACTGTGCTTCCTACACACACGGGCCTTATCTAGTTCAACTCTGCTTAGGAACCAGACAAGAACAGTAGCATCTCTTCAGTCCAATACACTCTACTTGCTGGGAACAGACGAGAGTGCTATTCACACTGTGTGTGTCAAAGGGAGAACAATAGTGACGGTCCTTGCCAGAAAACAACTCTTGCTCTTAGGAACAGAACTTGCGTGTGACTCAATTCGGTTTATGAATGGGAAACAAACACTAGCTCACATTACAAGAAACACACTCTGCTTTTGAGAAAAGAGCACTCTTCTAATCTCCAGTATTTCTTAAAGTGCCGAAAGAGTGAACTTGCTGAGAACAAAAGAAGTGCTTCCTACACACACGGGCCATATCTAGTTCAACTCTGCTGGAAAACTGACAAGAACAGTAGCTTCGCTTCAGTCCAATACACTATTCTTGCAGGGTACAGAGGCAAGTGCTATATGCACTGTGTATGGCAATGGGAACGCAATAGTGACTTGACTTACCAGAAAACAACTATTATTCTTAGGACCAGAAACTGCTTGTGATTCAACTCCGTTTATAAATGGGAAAAAAAATAGCTTCCTTACAAGAGACAAACTTTTGTTTTGAGAAAAGAGCACTCTTCTACTCTACTGTGTTTCTTACAGGGCCAGAAAAGTGAGCCTGCTCAGAACAAAATAAATGTGCTTCCTACACACACCGGCCCAATCTAGTTCCACTCTGCTTAGGAAACTGACAAGAACAGTAGCTTCTCTTCAGTCCAATACACTGTACTTGCTGGGAACAGAGGCGAGAGCTATTTGCACTGTGTTTGGCAATGGGAGAGCAATAGTGACTTTTCTTACCAGAAAACAACTCTTGCTCGTAGGACCAGAACCTGCATGTGATTCAACTCCATTTATGAATGGGAAACAAACACTAGCTCACCTTACAAGAAACACACTCTGCTTTTGAGTTAAGAGCACTCTTCTACTTTATAATATAGCATATAGGGCCAGAAGAATGAGCTTGCTCAGAACGAAAGAAATGTCCTTCCTACACACACGGGCCATATATAGTTCAACTCTGCTTAGAAAAATGACAAGACTAGTAGATTCTCTTCAGTCCAATATACTTTACTTGCTGGGAAGCAGATGCGACTGCTATTTGCACTATGTATGGCAATGGGAGCGCAAAAGTGACTTTCCTTACCAGAAAACAACTCTTGCTTGTAGGACCAGAAACTGCATGTGTTTCAACTCCGTTTATTAATGGGAAGCAAACACTAGCACGCCTTACAAGAAATACACTCCACTTTTGAGAAAAGAGCACTCTTCTACTTTATAATATAGCCTATAGGGCCAGAAGACTGAGCTTGCTCAGAACAAAAGAACTGTGCTTCCTACACACACAGGCCATACCAGTTCAACTCTGCTAAGGAAACTGACAAAAACAGAGGCTTCTCTTCAGTCCAATACACTGTATTTGGTGGGAACAGACGTGAGTGCTACTAGAAATGTGAATGGCAATGGGAGCGCAATAGTGACTTTCCTTACCAGGAAACAACACTTGCTCGTAGGACCAGAAGCTGCTTGTGATTCTACTCCGTTTATGAATGGGAAACAAACATATCTTGCCTTACAAGAGACAAACCCCGCTTTTGAGAAAAAAGTACTCTTCTACTCTACTGTGTTTCCTATAGGGCCAGAACAGTGAGCTTGCTCAGAACAAAAGAACTGTGCTTCCTACACACACGGGTCATATCTAGTTCAAGTATGCTTAGGAAACTGACCAGAACATTAGCTTCTCTTCAGTCCAATACACTGTACTTGCTGGGAACAGACACGAGTTCTATTTGCACTGTGTATGGCAATGGGAGCACAATAGTGACTTTCCATGTCAGAAAAAAACTCTTGCTCAGAGGACCAGAAACTGCATGTGATTCAACTCCATTTATGAATGGGAAACAAACACAGGCTTCCCTTACAAGGGAAAAACTCTTCTTTTGAGAAAAGAGCACTCTTCTATTCTACTGTGATTCTTTCTGTGCCAGAACAGTGAACTTGCTCAGAACAAAAGAACTGTGCTTCCTACACACACGGTCCATATCTAGTTCAACTCTGCTTAGGAAACTGACAAGAACAGTAGCTTCTCTTCAGTCCAATACACTGTACTTGCTCAGAACAGACGAGAGTGCTATTGTCAATGTGTCTGGCAAAGGGAGCGCAAAAGTGACTTTCCTTACCAGAATACAATTCTTGCCCGTAGGACAAAAAGCTGCATGTGATTAAACTCTCGTTATGAATGGGAAACAAACACTACTTCGCATTACAAGAAACACACTCTGCTTTTGAGAAAACAGCACTCTTCTACTCTACTGTGTTTTCTATAGGGCCAGAAGAGTGAGCTTGATCAGAACAACAGATCTGTGCTTCCTACACACACGGGCCATATCTAGTTCAACTTTGCTTAGGAAACTAACAAGAACAGTAGCATCTTTTCAGTCCAATACACTGTACTTGGTGGGAACAGACGCGAGTGCTATTTGCACTGTGTAGGCCAATGGAGGCAAAGTAGTGACTTTCCTTAACAGAAAAAAACTCTTGCTCGTAGGATCAGAAATTGCATGTGATTCATCTCCGTTTAGGAATTTGAAACAAACACTGGCTTGCCTTACATAAAGAGAACTCTACTTTTGTGAAAAGAGCACTCTTCTGCTCTCCTGTATTTTCTATATAGCCAGAACAGTGACCTTGCTCAGAAAAAAATAACTGTGCTTCCTACACACATGGCCCAAATCTAGTTCAACTCTGCTAAAGAAACTAACAAGAACAGTAGTATCTCTTCAGTCCAATACACTGTACTTGGGGGGAACAGGGGCGAGTGTTATTTCCACTGTGTATGGCAAGGGAGAACAATAGTGACTTTCCTTATCAGAAAACGACTCTTGCTCGTAGGACCAGAAACTCTTTGTGATTCAACTCCATTTAAGAATGGAAAACAAACAAAGCTTGCCTTACAATAGACAAATTCTGCTTTTGAGAAGAGAGCCCTCTTCTACTTCAATGTGGTTCCTACAGGGCCAGAACAGAGCTTGCTCAGAACAAAAGAACTGTGCTTCCTACACACACGGGCCATATCTAGTTCAACTCTGCTTAGGAAACTGACAAGAACAGTAGCTTCTCTTCAGTCCAATACACTGTACTTGCTGGGAACAGACGCGAGTGCTATTTGCACTGTGTATGGCAATGGGAGCGCAAGAGTGACTCTTCTTACCAGAAAACAACTCTTGCTCGTAGGACCAGAAACTGCATTTGAATCAACTCTGTTGATGAATAGGAAACAAACACTAGCCTGTCTTACAAAAGAAAAACTCTGCTTTTGAGAAAGGAGCACTCTTCTACTCTACTGTGTTTCCTATAGGGCCAGAACATTGAGCTTGCTCAGAGCAAAAGAATTGTGCTTCCTACACACACAGGCCATATCTACTTCAAGTCCGCTTAGGAAACTGACAAGAGCAGTAGCTTCTCTCAGTCCAATACACTGTACTTGCTGGGAACTTAGGCGATGCTATTTGTACTGTGTATGGCAAAGGTAGAGCAATAGTGACTTTTCTTACCAGAAAACAACTCTTCCTCGTAGGACAAGAAACTGCATGTGATTCAAGTCTCTTTATGAATGGGAAACAAACACTAGCTCACCTTACAAGGAATACACTCTGATCTTGAGAAACGTGCACTCTGTTACTCTACTGTATTTCCATGGGGCCTGAACAGTTAGCTTGCACAGAACAAAAGAACTGTGCTTTTTACACACACGGGCCATATCTAGTACAATTTTGCTTAGGAAACTGACAAGAACTGTGGCTTCTCTTCAGTCCAATACACTGTACTTGCTGGGAACAGACGCGAGTGCTATTTGCACTGTGTATGGCAATAAGAGAACAATAGTTACTTTCCTTACCAGAAAACAACTCTTGCTCATATAATCAGAAACTGCTTGTTATTCAACTCCGTTTATTAATGGGAAAAAACAATAGCTTGCCTTACAAGAGACAAACTTTGTTTTTGAGAAAAGAGCACTCTTCTACTCTGCTATGTTTCCATTAGGGCCAGAACAGTGAGCTTGCTCTGAAAAAAAGAACTGTGCTTCCTACACACACGGGCCATATCTAGTTCAACTCTGCTTAGGAACCAGACAAGAACAGAGGTATCTCTTCAGTCCAATACACTGCACTTGCTGGGAACAGACGAGAGTGCTATTCGCACTGTGTCTGTCAAAGGGAAAAGAATAGTGACTGTCCTTGCCAGAAAACAACCTTTGCTCTTAGGACCAGAACTTGCATGTGATTCAATTCCGTTTCTGAATGGGAAACAAACACTAGGTTGCCTTACAAGAAACACAGTCTGCTTTTGAGAAAAGAGCACTCTTCTGCTTTACTCTGTTTCTATAGGGCCAGAACAGTGAGCTTGCACAGAAAAAAAGAACTGTGCTTCCTACACACAGGCCATATCTAGTTCAACTCTGCTTAGGAAACTGACAACAGTAACTTCTATTCAGCCAATACACTGTACTTGCTGGGAACAGACGCGAGTGCTATTTGCACTGTGTATGGCAATGGGAACGCAATACTAACTCTTCTTACCAGAAAACAACTCTTTCTCAAAGGACCAGAAACACCATGTGATTCAACTCCATTTATGCCTGGGAAACAAACATAAGCTCGCCTTACAAGAAACACACTCTGCTTTTGAGAAAAGAGTACTCTTTTACTCTACAGTGTTTCCTAAAGGGCTTAAGAGTGAGCTTGCTCAGAACAAAAGAACTGTGCTTCCTACACACACAGGCCATGTCTAGTTCTACTCTGCTTAGGAAACAGACAAGAACAGTAGTTTCTCTTCAGTCCAATAAACTGTACTTGCTGGGAAGAGAGGCCAGTGCTATTTCCACTGCGTATGGCAATGGGAGCAAAATAGTGACTTTCCTTACCAGAAAACAACTCTTGCTCATAGGACCAAAAACTGCATGTGATTCAACTCCGTTTATGAATGGGAAACAAACACTAGCTCGCCTTACAAGAAACACACTCTGCTTTTGAGAAAAGAGCACTTTTCTTCTCTACTGTGTTTCCTATATGGCCAGAACAGTGAGCTTGCTCAGAGCAAAAGAACTGTGCATCCTACACACACGGGCCATATCTGCACAACCCTACTTAGGAAACTAACAAGATCAGTAGCATCTTTTCATTCCAATACACTGTACTTCCTGGGAACAGACGCGAGTGCTATTTGCACTGTCTAGGCCAATAAAGGCGAAGAAGTGACTTTCCTTACCAGAAAACAACTCTTGCTCGTAGGACCAGAATCTGCATGTGATTCAACTCCGTTTATGAATGGAGAACAAACACTAGCTCGCCTTACAAGAAACACTCTCTGCTATTGAGAAAAGAAAACTCTTCTACTCTAGTGTTTCCTATACGGCCAGAACAGTGAGCTTGCTCAGAAAAGAAGAACTGTACTTCCTACACACATGAGCCATATCTACTTCAACTCTGCTTAGGAAACTGACAAGAACAGTAGCATCTCTTCAGTCGAATACACTGTACTTGCTGGGAACAGATGAGAGTGCTATTTGCACTGTGTATGGCAATGGGAACGCAATAGTGACTTTCCTTACCAGAAAACAACTCTTGCTGGTAGGACCAGAAACTGCATGTCAATCAACTCCATTTCTGACTGGAAAACAAATGGTAGCTCGCCTGACAAGAAACACACTCTGCTTTTTAAAAAGAGCACTCTTCTACTCTATTGTGTTTCCTATACGGCCAGAACAGTGAGCTTGCTCAGAACAAAAGAACTGTGCTTCCTACACACACGGGCCATATCTAGTTCAACTCTGCTTAGGAAACTGACCAGAACAGTAGCTTCTCTTCAGTCCAAATACACTGTACTTGCTGGGAACAGATGCGAGTGCTATTTGCACTGCTTATGGCAATGGGAGCACAAGAGTGACTTTCCTTACCAGAAAACAACTCTTCCTCGAAGGATCAGAAACTTCATTTGATTCAACTCCGTTTATGAATGAGAAATAAACACTATCTTGCCTTACAAGAAAAACACTCTGCATTTGAGAAAACAGCACTCTTTTACTCTACTGTGTTTCAAACAGGGCAAGAACAGTGAGCTTGCTCAGAACAAAAGAACTGTGCTTCCTACAAACACGGGCCCTATCTAGTTCAACTATGCTTAGGATCCTGACAAAAACAAGAGACAGGGCTCTAGAAATGGCTCAGAGGTTAAGAGCACTGGCTACTCTTCCAGAGGTCCTGAGTTCAATTCCCAACAACCACATGGTGGCTCACAACCATCCGTAATGAGATCTGGTGCCCTCTTCTGGCTTGCAGGCATACATGCAGTAAGAACACTGTATACATAATAAATAAATAAATCTTTAAAAAAAAAAAAAAAAACAAGAGACAATTCTTGCTCGTAGGACCAGAAAGGACATGTCATTCAACTCCGTTTCTGAAGGGGAAATTAACACTAGCTTACCTTACAAGAAACACACTCTGCTTATGAGAAAAGAGCACTCTTCTACTCTACTGTGTTTCCTACAGGGCAGGAAGACTGAGCTTGCTCAGAGCAAAAGAACTGTGCTTCCTACACACGGGCAATATCTAGTTCAACTCTTCATAGGAAACTGACAAGAACATTAGCTTCTCTTCAGTCCAATACACTGTACTTGCTGGGAACTAACGCGAGTGCTATTTGCACTGTGTATGGCAATAGGAGCGCAATACTGACTTTCATTACCAGAAAACAACACTTGCTCATAGGAAGATTAACTGCTTGTGATTCAACTCCGTTTATGAATGGGAAACAAACACTAGCTCGCCCTACAAGAAACACACTCTGCTTTTGAGAAAAGAGAACTCTTCTACTCTACTGTGTTTCCTACAAGGACAGAACAGTGAGCTTGCTCAGAAGAAATGAACTCTGCTTCCTACACACACGGGCCATATCTGGTTCAACTCTGCCTAGGAAACTGACAGAAACAGTAGATTCTCTTCAGTCCAATACACTGTACTTGCTGGGAACAGAAGAGAATGCTATTTGAACTGTGTATGGCAATGGTAGCACAATAGTGACTTTCCTTACCAGAAATCAACTCTTGCTCGTAGGACCAGAACCTAGATATGATTCAACTGCTTTTATGAATGGGAAAAAAACAAAGCTTGCCTTACAAAAACCCACTCTGCTTTTTAGAAAAGAGCAGTCTTCTACTCTACTGTGTTTCCTACAGGGAGAGAACAGTGAGCTTGCTCAGAAAAAAAGAACTGTGCTTCCTACACAGACAGGCCATATCTAGTTCAACTCTGCTTAGGAAACTGACAAGAACAGTAGCTTTTCTTCAGTCCAATACACTGTACTTACTTGGAACTGACGCGAGTGCTATTTGCACTGTGTGTGGCAATGGGAGAGCAATAGTGACTTTCCTTACCAGAAAACAATTCTTGCTGGTATGACCAGAAACTGCATGTGATTCAACTCCATTCATGAATTGGATACCAACACTAGTTCACCTTAAAAGAAACACAATCTGCTTTTGAGAAAAGAGCATGCTTCTTCTCTGCTTTGTTTTCTATAGGGCTAGAACCGTGAGCTTGCTCAGAACAAAAGAACTGTGCTTCCTACACACACGGGCCAAATCTAGTTCAACTCTGCTTAGGAAACTTACAGAAACAGTAGCTGCTCTTCAGTCCAATACACTGTACTTGCTGGGAATACAAGCAAGTGCTATTTGCACTGTGTATGGCAATGGGAGCGAAATAGTGACTTTCCTTACCAGAAAACAACTCTTGCTCCTAAGACCAGAAACTGCATGTGATTCAACTCCGTTTATGAATGGGAAACAAACACTAGCTCACCTTACATGAAACACACTCTGCTTTTGAGAAAGGAGCACACTTCTACTCTACTGTGTTTGCTATACTGCCAGAACAGTGAGCTTGCTCAGAAAAAAAGAACTGTGCTTCCTATACACACGGGCCATATCTAGTTCAACTCTGCTTAGGATACTGACAAGAACAGTAGCTTCTCTTCAGTCCAATACACTGTACTTACTGGGAACAGATGAGAGTGCTATTTTCACTGTATATGGCAAAGGGAGCACACTCTTGACTTTCTTTCTCAGAAAAAATCTCTTGATCGTAGGACCAAAAACTGCAAGTGATTCAACTCCGTTCATGGAGGGGAAACAAACACTAGCTCGCCTTACAAGAAACACATTCTGCTTTTGAGAAAGCAGCACTCTTCTACTCTACTGTGTTTCCGATACTGCTAAAAGAGTGAGCTTGCTCAGAACAAAAGAACTGTACTTCCTACACACACGGGACATATCTAGTTTAACTCATCTTAGGAAACTAACAATGACAGTAGCTTATCTTCTATGCAATACACTGTACTGCTGGGAAGAGACGCGAGTGCTATTTGCACTGTGTAAGACAAACGGAGCACATTAGTGACTTTCCTTTCCAGAAATCAACTCTTGCTTGTATGTTCAGAAACTGCATGTGACTCAACACTGTTTAAGGGGGGAAAACAACATAGCTCGTCTTACAAGAAACACTCTCTGTTTTTGAGAAAGGAGCATTCTTCTACTCTGCTGTGTTTCCTATAGGGCCAGAACAGTGAGCTTACAGAAAAAAGGAGCTGTGCTTCCTACACACATGGGCCATATCTAGTTCAACTCTACTTAGGTAACAGACAACAGCACTAGCTTCTTTTCCTTGTAATAAACTGTACTTGTTGGGAACCTATGTGAGTGCTATTTGTACTGTGTACGGCAATGGGATCACACTAGTGACTTTCCTTACCAGAAAATACCTCTTACTCATAGGACCAGAAACCGCATGTGATTCAACTTCGTTTACAAAGGAGAAACCAACACTAGCTCGCCATAAAAGAAACACACTCTGCTTTTGATAGAAGAGCACTTTTCTTCTCTACTGTGTTTCATTTAGTGCTAGAACAGTGAGCTTGCTAGAAACAAAAGAACTGTGCTTCAAACACACACGGGCCATATCTAGTTCAACTCTGCTTAGGAAACTGACTAGAACAGTAGATTCTATTCCGTCCAATACACTGTACTTCCTCGGAAAAGACGCGAGTGTAATTTGCACAGTATATGGCATTGAAAGTGCAGGATTGTCTTTCCTTACCAGATAAAAACTCTTGCCTGTAGGACTAGAAAATTCATGTGATTCAACGTCGTTGATGAAGGGGTAACCAAAACTAGCTCGCCTTACAAAAACACACTCTGCTTTTGAGAAAGGAGCACTCTTCTACTCTACTGTGTTTCCTATTGTGCCAGAATAGTGAGCTTACTCAGAACAAAAGAACTGTGCGTGCTACACACGCGGGCCATATCTAGTTCAACTCTGCTTACAAAACTGACAAAAACAGTAGCTTTCTTCTATGCAATATACTGTACTTGCTGGGGACAGATGCAAGTGTTGTTTACACTGTCTATGGCAAAGGGAGCACACTAGTAACTTTCCTCACCAGAAAACAACTCTTGCTTGTAGGAACAGAAACTGCATGTGATTCAACGCTGTTTATGGAGGAAAACCAACAGTACCTCGTCTTACCAGAAGCACACTCTGATTTTGAGAAAGCAGCACTCTTCTGCTCTACTGTGTTTCCTATAGGGTCAGAAAAGTGAGCTTGCTAAGAACAAAAGAACTGTGCTTCCTACACATGGCCCATATCTATTTCAACTCTGCTTAGGAATCTGACAAGAATAGTAGTTTCTCTTCCATCAAATAAATTGTACTTGCTGGGAACAGACACGAGTATTTGTACAGTGTATGGCAATGGGATCACACTTCTGACTTTTCTTACCAGAAAACAACTCTTGCTCATAGGACCAGAAACCGCATGTGATTCACCTCCATTTATGAAATGGAAACCAAAACTAGCTCACCTTACAAGACACAAACTCTGCTTTTGAGAAAGGAGTTCTCCTCTATTGTACTGTTTTTCCTGCAGGACCAAAACAGTGAGCTTACTCAGAACAAACGAACTCTGCTTCCTACACACACGGCCATATCTAGTTCAACTCTGCTTAGGAAACTGACAAGAACAGAAAACAACTCTTGCTCGTAGGACCAGAAACTGCATGTGATTCAACTCCGTTTATGAAGGGGAAACCATAACTAGCTCCACTTACATGAAGCACACTCTGCTTTTGAGAAAGGAGGGAGAACACTTCTACTCTACTTAGATTCCTATAGGGCCAGAACAGTGAACTTGGTGAGAACAAAAGAACTGTGCTTTCTACAAACACGGGCCATATCTAGTTCAACTCTTTTTAGGAAACTGAAAAGAACAGAAAACAACTCTTGCTCGTAGGACCAGAAACTGCATGTGATTCAACTCCGTTTATGAAGGGGAAACCAAAACTAGCCCGACTTAAAAGAAAGACACTCTGATTTTGAGAAAAGAACACTCTTCTACACTACTGTATTTCCTAAAGGGCCAGAATAGTGAGCTTTCTCAGAACAAAAGAACTGTGCTTCCTACACACACAGGCCATATCTAGTTCAACACTGCTTATGAAACTGACAAGAACAGAAAACAACTCTTGCTCGTAGGACCAGAAACTGCATGTGATTCAACTCCGTTTATGAAGGGGAAACCAAAACTAGCCCAACTTAAAAGAAACACACTCTGATTTTGAGAAAAGAACACTCTTCTACACTACTGTATTTCCTAAAGGGCCAGAACAGTGAGCTTGCTCAGAACAAAAGAACTGTGCTTCCTACACACACGGGCCATATCTAGCTCAACTCTGCTTAGGAAACTGACAAGAACAGTAGCATCTCTTCATTCCAATACACTGTACTTGCTGGGAACAGACAAGAGTGCTATTTACACTGTGTATGGCAATGAAAGAGCAATAATGACTTTACTTACCAGAAAACAACTCTTGCTGGTATGACCAGAAACTGCATGTGATTCAACTCTGTTTCTGAATGGGAAAAAAACACTAGCTCGCCTTCCAGGAAACACATTTTGCTTTTGAGAAAAGAGCAGTCTTCTACTCTACTGTGTTCGCTATAGTGCCAGAACAGTGAGCTTGCTCAGAAAAAAAGAACAGTGCTTCCTACACACACGGGCCATATCTAGTTCAACTCTGCTTAGGAAACTTACAAGAACAGTAGCTTCTCTTCAGTCCAATACACTATACTTGGAGAAAACAGACATGAGTGATATTTGCTCTATGTATCGCAACGGGAGCGCAATAGTGACTTTCCTTACCAGAAAACATCTATTGCTCTTAGGACCAGAAACTGCTTGTGATTCAACTCCGTTTATGAATGGGAAACAAACAATAGCTTCCCTTACAAGAGACAAACTCTAATTTTGAGAAAAGAGCACTCTTCTACTCTACTGTGTTTCCTATAGGCCCAGAACATTGAGCTTGCTCAGAACAAAAGAACTGTGCTTCCTACACACACAGGCCATATCTAGTTCAACTGTACTTGGAAACTGACAAGAACAGTAGATTCTCTTCAGTCCAATACACTGTACGTGCTGGGAACAGACTTGAGCAATATTTGCACTGTGTAAGGCAATGGGAGCTCAAAAGTGACATTCCTTATCAGAAACAACTCTTACTCGTAGGACCAGAAACTGCATGTGGTTCAACTACGTTTATGATTGGGAAACAAACACTAGTTTGCCTTACAAGAAACTCTCTACTTTTGAGAAAAAAGCAGTCTTCTCTTCTACTGTGTTTTCTATAGGGCCAGAACACTGAGCTTGCTCAAAACAAAAGAACTGTGCTTCCTAAATAGGCAGGCCATATCTAGTTCAATTCTACTAGGAAACTGACAAGAACAGTAGCCTCTCTTCAGTCTAATACACTGTACTTGGTGGGAACAGACGCAAGTGTTATTTGCACTGTGTGTGGCAATGTGAGCACAATAGTGACTTTCCTTACCAGAAAACAACTCTTGATCGTAGGACCAGAAACTGCATGTGATTCAACTCCGATTATGAATGGGAAACAAACACTAGCATGCCTTACAAGGGACAAACTCTGCTTTTGAAAAGAGAGCACTCTTCTACTCTACTGTGATTCCTCCAGGGCAAGAGCAGTGAACTTGCTCAGAAAAAAAGAACTGTGCTTCCTACACACATGGGCCATATCTAGTTCAACTCTGCTTAGGAAACTGACAATAAAGTAGCTTATCTTCAGTCCAATACACTGTACTTGCTGGGAAAAGACGAGAGTGCTATTTGCACTGTGTATGGCAATGGGAGAGCAAAAGTGACTTTCCTTACCAGAAAACAACTCTTGCTTGCAGGACAAGAAACTGAATGCGATTCAACTCTCTTTATGAAATGGATATAAACACTAGCTCGCCTTACAAGAAACACACTCTTCTTTTGAGAAAAGTGCACTCTTTTTTGTATTTTGTTTCCATAGGGCCAGAACAGTTAGCTTGCTCAGAACAAAAGACCTGTGCTTCCTACACACACCAGCCATATCTAGTTCAACTCTGCTTAGGAAACTGACAAGAACAGTAGCATCTCTTCAGTCCAATACACTGTACTTGCAGGGAACAGAGTCGAGTGCTATTTGCACTGTGTATGGCAATAAGAGAGCAATAGTGACTTTCCTTACCAGAAAAAAAACTGTTGCTCGTAGGACCAGAACGTGCATGTGATTCAATTCTGTTTATGAATGGGAAACAAACACTAGCTCACCTTACAAGAAACACACTCTGCTTTTGAAAAAAGAGGACTTTTCTTCTCTACTGTGTTTCCTATAGAGCTAGAACAGTGAGCTTGTTCAGAACAAAAGAACTGTGCTTCCTACACACACGGGCCATATCTAGTTCAACTCTGCTTAGGAACCTGACAAAAAACAAGAGACAATTCTTGCTCGTAGGACCAGAAAGGACATGTGATTCAGCTCCGTTACTGAAGGTTAAATTAACACTAAATTGCGTTACAAGTAAAACACTCTGCTTTTGAGTAAAGAGCACTCTTCCAATCTACTGTGTTTCCTATAGGGCCAGAAGAGTGAGCTTGCTCAAAACAAAAGAACTGTGCTTCCTACACACACGGGCCATATCTAGTTCAACTCTGCTTAGGAAACTGACAGAAAATGTAGCTTCTCTTCAGTCCAATACACTGTACTTACTGTGAACACACATGAGTGCTATTTGAACTGTATATGGCAATGGGAGAGCAATAGTGACACTCCATGCCAGAAAACAACTCTTTCTCTTAGGACCAGAACCTGCATGTGATTCAATTCCGTTTATGAGTGGGAAACAAACACTAGCTCGCCTAACAATACACAAATTCTGATTTTGAGAAAAGAGTACTCTTCTACGCTACTGTGTTTCCTACAGGGCCAGAACAGTGAGCTTGCTCAGAACAAAAGAACTGTGCTTCCTACACACACAGGCTATATCTAGTTCAACTCTGCTTAGGAAACTGACAAGAACAGTAGCCTTTCTTCAGTCCAATACACTGTACTTGCTGAGAACAGGCTCAAGCACTATTTGCACTTTGTATGGCAATGGGAGCTCGAAAATGACTTTCCTTACCAGAAAACAGCTCTTGCTCATAGGACCAGAAACTGCATGTGATTCTACTCCATTTATAAATGGGAAACAAACAATAGCTTGCCTTACAAAGCACAAACTCTGCTTTTGAGAAAACAGCACTCTTCTACTCTACTGTGTTTCCCACAGAACTTGATCAGAACAAAAGAACTGTGCTTCCTACACACGGGCCATATCTAGTTCAACTCTGCTTAGGAAACTGACAAGAACAGTAGCCTCTCTTCAGTCCAATACACTGTACTTGCTCGGAACAGAAGCGAGTGCTATTTGTACTGTGTATGGCAATGGGAGCACAAAAGTGACTTTCCTTACCAGAAAACAACGCTAGATTGTAGGAAAAGAAACTGCATGTGATTCAACTATCATTATGAATGGGAAACAAACACTAGCTCACATTACAAGAAACACACTCTGCTTTTGAGAAAAGAGCACTCTTCTACTCTACAGTATTTCCTATAGGGCCAGAAGAGTGAGCTTACTCAGAACAAAAGAACTGTGCTTCCTACACACACGGGCCATATCTAGTTCAACTCTGCTTAGGAAACTGACAAGAACAGTAGCTTTTCTTCAGTCCAATAAACTGTACTTGCTGGGAACAGACGAGAGTGCTATTTGCACTGTGTATGGCAATGAGAGCGCAATAGTGACTTTCCTTACCAGAAAACATCTTTTGCTCATAGGACCAGAAACTGCATGTGATTCAATTCCGTTTATGAATGGGAAACAAACACTAGCTCACCTTATAAGAAACAAACTCTGCTTTTAAAAAAGAGCACTCTTCTACTCTACAGTATTTCCTATAGGGCCAGAAGAGTGAGCTTACTCAGAACAAAAGAACTATGCTTTCTACACACACGGGCCATATGTAGTTCAACTCTTCATACTAAACTGACAAGAACAATAGCTTCTCTTCAGTCCAATACACTCTACTTGCTGGGAACAGACGCGAGTGCACTTTGCACTGTGTATGAAAATGGGAGCACAAAAGTGACTTTCCTTACCAGAAAACAACTCTTGCTCGTAGAACAAGAAATTGCATGTGATTCAACTCTCTTTATGGATGGAAAACAAACACTAGCACTTCTTACAGGAAACACGCTCTGCTTTTGAGAAAAGAGCACTCTTCTGCTCTACTGTGTTTGCTATAGGGCCAGAACATTGAGCTTGCTCAGAGAAAAAGAACTGTGATTGCTACACACAAGGGCCATATCTAGTTCAACTATGCTTTGGAAACTGACAAAAACAGTACGTTTTATTCAGTCCAATAAATTGTACTTCCTGGGAAAAGACGCGAGTGCTATTTGCACTGTATATGGAAACGGGAGAGAAATAGTGACTTTCCTTACCAGTAAACAACTCTTGCTCATATGAACTGAAAATGCATATGATTCAACACCGTTTATGGAGTGGAAACCAACACTAGCTTACCTTAAATGAACCACACTCTACTTTTGAGAAAGGAGCACTCTTCTACTCTCCTGTTTTTCCTATAGGGCCAGAACAGTGAACTTTCTCAGAACAAAAGAACTGTGCTTTCTACAAACACGGGCCATATATACTTCAACTCTGCTTAGGAATCTGAAAGGAAAAGTAGCTTTCTTCTGTCCATTACACTGTACTTGCTGGGAACAGACATGTGTGCTATTTGCACTGTGAAAGGCAATGGGAGCTCAATAGTGACTTTCCTTACCAGAAAACAACTCTTGCTCGTAGGACCAGAAACTGCATGTGATTCAACTCCGTTTATGTAGGGGAAACCAACACTAGCTCACCTTACAAGAAAAACACTATTCTTTTGAGAAAGGAGTACACTTCTTTTGTACTGTGTTTCCAATAGGGCCAGAACAGTGAGTTTGCTACGAACAAAAGAACTGTGCTTGCTACATACTCGAGCCATGTCTAGTTCAACTCTACTTCAGAAACTGTAAAGAACAATAGTTTCTCTTCAGTCCAAAACACTGTATTTGCTGGGAAAAGACGCAAGTGCATTTGCACTGTGTATGGCAATGGGAGCTCAATAGTAAATTTCCTTAACAGAAAACAACTCTTGCTCGTATGACCAAAAACTGCACGTGATTTTACACCGTTTATGGAGTGGAAACCAACACTAGCTCGCCCTACAAGAAAAACACTGTGCTTTTGAGAAAGGAGTACTCTTCTAATGAACAATGTTTCCTATAGGGCCAGAAAAGTGAGCTTGCTCAGAACAAAAGAACAGTGCTTCCTACAAACATGGGCCTTATCTACTTCAACTATGCTTAGGAAACTGACAAGAACAGTAGCATCTATTCCCTTCAATATACTGGACTTGCTGGGATCAGAAGCGAGTGCTATTTGCCATGTGTATGGCAATGGGAGCACACTAGTGGCTTTCCTTACCAGAAAACAACTCTTGCTCGTATGAACTGAAAATGCATATGATTCAAAGCCGTTTATGGAGTAGAAACCAACACAAGCTCGACTTACAAGAACCACACTCTACTTTTGATAAAGGAGCACTCTTCTACTCTCCTGTTTTTCCTATAGGGCCAGAACAGTGAAATTGCTCAGAACAAAAGACCTTTGCTTTCTACAAACACGGGCCATATCTATTTCAACTCTCCTTAGGAAACTGACAGGAAAAGAGCCTTTCTTCCAGCCAATACACTGTACTTGTTGGGAACAGACACGAGTGCTATTTGCACCGTAAATGGCAATGGGAGCGCATTAGTGACATTCCTTATCATAAAACAACTCTTGCTCATAGTACGACAAAATGCATGTTATTCAATTCCATTTATGAAGGGGAAACCAACACTAGCTCGCCTTACGAAAAAACACTCGGCTTTTGAGAAAGGAGCACTCTTCTAATGTACTGTGTTTCCTATAGGGCCAGAACAGTGAGCATGCTAGGAACAAAAGAACTGTGCTTCCTACACACACAGACCATATCTAGTTCAACTCTGCTTAGGAAACTGACAAGAACAGTAGCTTCTCTTCAGTCCAATACACTGTACTTGCTGGGAACAGACGCCAGTGCTATTTTCACTGTGGCAATGGGAATGAACTAGTGATTTTCCTTACAAGAAAACTACTCTTGCTAATAGGATCAGAACCTGCATGTGATTCAAATCCGTTTAAGCAGGCGAAACCAACAATTGCTCACCTTACTAGAAACACACTCTGCTTTTGATAAAGGAGCACTCTTCTACTCTACTGTGTTTCCTATAGGGCCAGAACAGTGAACTTGCTCAGAACAAAAGAACTGTGCTTCCTACACAAATGGACCATATCTAGTTCAACTCGGCTTAGAAAACTGACAAATACAGTAGCTTCTCTGCCATCCAATACACTGCACTTGCTGTGAACAGACACGAGTGCTATTTGCACTGTGTATGGCAATGGGAGCGCAATAGTGACATTCTTTACGTGAGAAGACTCTTGCTCGTAGAACCAGAAACTGCATGTGATTCAACTTCGTTTATGAAGACTAAACAAACACTAGATCGACTTACAAGAAACACACTCTGCTTTTGATAAAGGATCACTCTTCTACTCCACTGTGTTTCCTATACGGCCAGAACAGTGAGCTTGCTCAGAAAACAAGAACTGTGCTTCCTACACACACGGGCCATGTCTAGTTCAATTCTGCTTAGGAAACTGACAAGAACAGCAGCTTCTCTTCCATCCAGTACACTGTGTTGTTGGGAACAGACCCGAGTGCTCATGGCACTGTGCATGGTAATGGAAGCACACTAGTGACTTTTCTTACCAGAAAACAACTCTTAATCGTGGAACAAAAGCTGCATGTGATTCAACACCATTTAGGAAGGGTAAACCAACACTAGCTTGCCTTACAAGAAACACACTCTGCTTTTGAGGAAGGAGCACACTTCTATTCTACTGTGTTTCACACAAGGTCAGAAGAGGGAACTTGCTCAGAACAAAAGAACTGGGCTTCCAACACACACGGGCAATATCTAGTTCAACTCTGCTTAGGAAACTGACAAGAACAGTAGCTTCTCTTCCATCCAATACACTGTACTTGCTAGGAACAGACGCGAGTATTCACTGCACTTTGTATGGCAATGGGATCACACTAGTGAATTTACTTACCATAAAACAACTATTGCTCATAGTGCCAGAAACTGCATGTGATTAAACTCCGATTATGAAGGAAAAACCAACACTAGCTCGCCTTACAAGAAACACACTCTGCTTTTGAGAAAGGAGCACTCTTCTACTCTACTGTGTTTCCTATATGGCCAGAGCAGTAACCTTGCTAGGAACAAAAGAATTGTGCTTCCTACACACGCGGGCCATATCTAGTTCAACTCTGCTTAAAAAACTGACAAGAACAGTAGCTTCAATTCAGTCCAGTACACTGTACTTGCTGGGAACAGACGCGAGGGCTCATTGCACTGTGTATGGCAAAGGGAGCACACTCCTGACTTTCCTTTCAGAAAACAACTCTTGCTCGTAGACCAGAAACTGCATGTGATTCAACTCCATTTATTAAGGGGAAATCAACACTAGCTCGCCTTACATGAAACACACTCTGCTTTTGAGAAAGGAGCACTCTTCTAGTCTACTGTGTTTCCTATAGGACCAGAACAGTGAGCTTGCTCATAACAAAATAACTGTGCTTCCTATAAACATGGACCATATCTAGTTCAACTCTTCTTAGGAAACTGAAAAGAACAGTAGCTTCACTTCCGTCAAATACACTGTACTTGCTGGGAATAGAAGACAGTGCTATTTTCATTGTGGCAATGGGAGTGAACTAGTGATTTTTCCTTACTAGAAAACTACTCTTGCTCATAGGACGAGAACCTGCATGTGATTCATCTCCATTTATGAATGGGAAACCAACACTAGCTCGCCTTAAAAAAAGACACACTCTGCTTTCGAGAAAGGAGGACTCTTCTACTCCACTGTGTTTCGTATAGGGTAAGAACAATGAGCTTGCTCAGAACAAAAGAACTGTGCTTCCTACATACATGGTCCATATCTAGTTCAACTCAGGTTAGGAAACTGACAAAAATGGTAGTTTCTCTTCCATCCAATACACTGCACTTGCTGTGAACAGACGCGAAGGCTATATGCACTGTGTATGGCAAAGGGAGCACAATAGTGACATTACTTACCAGAGAAGACTCTTGCTTGTAGGACCAGAAACTGCTTGTTATTCAACTCTGTTTATGAAGTCAAAACCAACACTTGCTCACCTTACAAGAAACACACTCTGATTTTGATAAAGGAGCACTCTTCTACTCCAGTGTTTCCTATAGGGCCAGAAGAGTGAGCTTGTCAGAACAGAACTGTGCTTCCTGTACCTACAGGACATTTCTAGTTCCACTCTATGTAGTAAACTGACAGGAACAGTAGCTTCTCTTCCGTACAATAGACTGTATTTGCTGGAAAGAGACGCGAGTGCTCTTTGCACTGGATATGGCAATGGGAGCACACTAGTGACCTTCCTCATGAGAAAACAACTCTTGCTCAGAGGACCAAAAACTGCATGTGATTCAACTCCATTTATAAAGGGAAAAAAAAACACTAGCTTGCCTTACAAGAAACACACTCTGCTTTTGAGAAAGGAGCACTCTTTAATCTACTGTGTTCCCTAGAGGGCCAGAAAAGTGACTTTGCTCAGAAAAAAAGAACTGTGCTTCCTACACAAACGGGCCATATCTAGTTCAACTTGGCTTAGGAAACTGACCAGAACAGTAGCTTCTCTTCCATTCAATGCACTGCACTTGCTGTGAACAGGAGCGAGTGCTATATGCACTATGTATGGCAATGGGAGCGCAAAAGTGACTTTCCTTACCAGAAAACCACTCTTGCTCGAAGGACCAGAAACTGCATGTGATTCAACTTCATTTATGAAGGGGAAACCAACACTAGCTTGCCTTAAAAGAAATACACTCTGCTTTTGTGAAAGGAGCACTCTTCTACTCTACTGTCTTTCCTTTAGGGCCACAACACTGAGCTTGCTCAGAACAAAAGAACTGTGCTTCCTACACACACGGGCCATATCTAGTTGAACTCAGCTTAGGAAACAGACAGGAACAGTAACTTGTCTTCCATCCAATACACTGCACTTGCTGGGAACAGACGCGAGTGTTATTTGCACAGTGTATGGCAAAGTGAGCGCAATAGTGACATTCCTTACCATAGAAGACTCTGCTCCTAGGACCAGAAACTGCATGTGATTCAACTTTGTTTATGAATGGAAACCAACACTAGCTCGTCTTACAAGAAACACACTCTGCTTTTGAGAAAGGAGCACTCTTCTACTCTACTCTGTTTCCTATAATGCCAGAGCAGTGACCTGGCTAAGAACAAAAGAACTGTGCTTCCTACACACGGGCCATATCTAGTTCAACTCTGCTTAGAAAACTGACAAGAACAGTAGCTTCTCTTTCGTCCAGTACACTGTATTGCTGGGAACAGATGCAAGTGCTCATGGCACTGTACATGGCAATGGAAGCACACTAGAGACTTCTCTTACCAGAAAACAATTTTTACTCGTGGACCAGAAACTGCATGTGATTCAACACCATTTATGAAGTGTAAACCAACACTAGCTCGCCTTACAAGAAACACACTGTGGTTTTGAGCAAAGAGCACTCTTCTACTCTACTGTGTTTCGAATACGGTAAGACAGTGAGCTTGCTCAGAACAAAAGAACTGTGTTTCCTTCACACACGGGTCATATCGAATTCAACTCTGCTTTGGAAACTGACAAGAACAGTAGCTTCTCTTCCGTCCAATACACTGTCCTTGCTAGGAACAGACGTCAGTGCTATTTGCATGGGTATGGCAATGGGAACCCTATAGTGTCTTTTCTTACCACAAAACAACTCTTGCTCATAGTACCAGAAACTGCATGTGAGTCAACTTAATTTATGAAGAGGAACCCACCACTAGCTTGCCTTACAAGAAACTCACTCAGCTTTTGAAAATGGCACACTCTGCTACTCTACTGTGTTTCCTATACATCCAGAACAGTGAGCTTGATCAGAACAAAGAACTGTGCTTGCTGCACACACAAGCCATATCTAGTTTACCTCTGCTTAGGAAACTGAATAGAAAATTAGATCCTCTTCCATCCAATACACTGTACTTGCTGGGAACAGACAAGAGACCTATTTGCACTGTGTATGCAATGGGTGCACAATAGTGACTGTCTTTACTAGAAAACAACTTCTGCTCGTTGGATCAGAAATTGCATGTGATTCAACTTCTTTTATGAAAGGGAATCCAACACTAGCTCACCTTACATGAATCACACTCTCCTTTTGAGAAATCAGCACTCTTCTACTCTACTGTGTTTCCTATATGGCTAGAAAAGTGAGCTTACTAAGAACAAAAGTACTGTGCTTAATCCACGCACGGGCCATATCTAGTTCAACTCTGCTTAACAAAATGACAAGAACAAAAGCTTCTCTTCCGTCCAATACACTGAACTTGCTGGGAAAAGACACGAGTGCCATTTTCACTGTGTATGGCATTGAGAGCACACTAGTGACTTTCCTTACAAGAAAACAACTTTTGCTCATAGAACCAGAAACTGCATGTGACTCAACTCCGTTTATGAAGAGGAAACCAACACTGGCTCACATTACAAGAAGCACACTCTGCTTTAGAGAAAGGAGCATTCTTCTACTCTACTGTGTTTCCTATACAGCCAGAACAGTGGGCTTGCTCAGAACAACAGAACTATTCTTCCTACACACGGGCCATATCTAGTTCAACTCTGCTTAGTAAACTGACAAGAAAAGTAGCTTCTATTCCATCCAATACACTGTACTTGCTAGGAACAGATGCGAGTCCTATTTGCACTGGATATGGCAATGGGAACCCAATAGTGACTTTCCTTACCAGAAATCAACTCTTCCTCATAGGAACAGAAACTGCATGTGAGTCACCTCCGTTTATGAAAGGGAATCCAACAATAGCTAGCCTTACAAGAAACACACTCTGCTTTTCAAAAAGGCACACTCATCTTCTCTGCTGTGTTTCCTATACAGCCAGAACACTGAGCTTGTTCAAAACAAAAGAACTGTGTTTCTTGCACACACAGGCCATATATAGTTCAACTCTGCTTAGGAAACTGACAATATCAGTAGCTTCCCTTCTGTCTAATACACTGTACTTTCTGGGAACAGACACCAGTGCTGTTTGCTCTGTCTATGGCAATGGGAACAAAATAGTGACTTTCTTTACCAGAAAACAACTCTTGCTTGTAGGACCAGAAACTGCATGTGGTTCAACTCCGTTTATGAAGGGGAAACCAACACTTGCTCGCCTTACAAGAAATACACTCTGCTTTTGAGAAAGGAGCACTATTCTACTCTACTGTCTTTCCTTTAGGGCCAGAGAGTGAGCTTGCTCAGAACAAAAGAACTGTGCTTCCCACACACACGGGCCATATCTACTTCAACTCTGCTTAGGAAACTGACAAGAACAGTAGCTTCTCTTCAATCCAATACACTGTACTTGCTGGGAACAGACGCGAATGCTATTTGCACTTTGTATGGCAATGGAAACGCAATAGTGACTTTCCTTACCAGAAAACCACTCTTGTTCATAGGACCAGAAACTGCATGTGATTCAACACAGTTTATCAAAGGAAAACCACTATTAGCTCACCTTACAAGAAAAACACTCTGCATTAGAGAAAGGAACAGTCTTCTACTCTTCTATGTTTCCTATAGAGCGAGAATTGTGATCTTGCACTGAAGAAAAGAACGGTGCTTCCTACACACATGGGCCATATCTAGTTTAACTCTGCTTAGGAAACTGACAAGTACAGTAGCTTCTCTTCGAACCAAAACACTGTACATGCTGGGAACATATGCAAGTACTATAGGCACTCTGTATGGCAATGGGTGCGCAATAGTTATTTTCCTTACCAGAAATCAACTCTTGCTTGTAGGACCAGAAACTGCATGTGATTCAACTGGAATATAAGGGGAAAACAACACTAGCTTGCATTACAAGAAACACACTGTGCTTTTGAGAAAAGAGCACTCTTCTACTCTACTGTGTTTCTTCTATGGCCAGAACGTTGAGCTTGCTCAGAACAAAAGAACTGTGCTTCCTACACACACGGGACATATCTAGTTCAACTCTGATTAGGAAACTGACGAGAACAGTAGCTTCTTTTCAGTCCAATACATTGTACTTGCTGGGAACAGACGTGAGTGCTATTTGCACTGTGTTGGGCAATGAAAGCGCAATAGTGACTTTGCTTACCAGAAAACAACTCTTGCTTGTAGGACCAGAAATTGCATGTGATTCAACTCCGTTAATGAAGGGGAAACCAACACTAGCCCTCCTTACAAGAAACACACTCTGCTTTTGAGAAAAAAGCACTACTCTCTACTGTGTTTCCTATATGGCCACAACAATGAGCTTGCTCAGAACAAAAGAACGGTGCTTCCTATACACACGGGCCATATCTAGTTCAACTCTGCTTAGGAAACAGACAAGAACAGTAGCTGCTCTTATGTCTAATACACAGTAATTGTGGGGAACAGACCGAGTGCTACTTGCACTGTATATGGGGTTGGGAGCGCAATAGTGACTTTCATTATGAGAAAAAAAACTTTTGCTTGTAGGTCCAGAAACTGCATATGATTCAACTCCTTTTATGAATAGGAAACAAACACTAGTTTGCCTTACAAAAAACACACTCTGCTTTTGTGAAAGGAGCACTGTTCTTCTCTACTGTGTTTCCTATAGGGCCAGAACAGTGAGCTTGCTCAGGACAAAAGAACTGTGCTTCCTACACACACGGGCCATATCTAGATCAAGTCTGCTTAGAAAACTGACAAGAACAGTACCTTGTCTTCCATCCAATACACTGTACTTGCTGGGAACCAAAGTGAGTTCTATTTACACTGAGTTTGGCACTGGGAGTACAATAGTGACTTTCCTTACCAGAACACTGCTTAGGTAACTGACAAGAACAGAAGCCTTGCTTCTGTCCGATACACTGTACTTGCTGCAACAGACGCGAGTGCTATTTCAACTGGGTATGGCAATGTGAGCGCAATAGATACTTTCCTTACCAGAAAACAAATCTTGCCCGTAGACCAGAAACTGCATGTGATTCAACTACATTTATTAAGAGGAAACCAACACTGGCTCGCCTTACAAAAACACACTCTGCTTTTGAGAAAGGAGCACACTGCTACTCTACTGTGTTTCTTGGAGTGCCAGAACAGTGAGTTTGCTCAAAACAAAAGAACTGTGCTTCCTACACACGGACCATATCTAGATCAACTCTTCTTAGGAAACTGACAATAACAGTAGCTTGTCTTCATTCCAATAATCTGTACTTCCTGGGAACAGACGCGAGTGCTATTTGCACGGTGTGTGGCAATGGGAGCACAATATGTCCTTTCCTTACGAGAAAAAATCTCTTTCTCATAGTACCCAAAACTGCATGTGATTCAACTCCGAATATGAAGGGGAGAAAAACACTAGCTCGCCTTGCAAGAAACACACTCTAATTTGAGAAAGGTGCACTCTTCTACTCTACTGTGTTTCCTATAGGGCCAGAACAGTGAGCTTGCTCAGAACAAAAGAACTGTGCTTCCTACACACACGGACCATATCTAGTTTAACTCTGCTTAGGAAACTGACAAGAACAGTAGCTTCTCTTCAGTCCAATACACTGTACTTGCTAAGAACAGAACTGAGTGCTATTTGCCCTGTGTATGGCAATAGGAGCGCAATAGTGACTTTCCTTTCCAGAAAACAACTCTTGCTCGTACAACCAGAAACTGGATGTGATTGAACTCTAATTATGAAGGGGAAACCAATACTTGCTTGCCTTACAAGAAACACACTCTGCTTTTGAGAAAGTTGCACTCTTCTACTCTATGGTGCTACCTATAGAACCAGAACAGTGAGCTTGCTCAGAATAAAAGAACTTTGCTTCCTACACACATGGGCCATATCTAGTTCAACTCTGCTTAGGAAACTGACAAGAACAGTAGCTTCTCTTCCGTCCAATACATTGTACTTGCTGGAAAGAGATACGAGTGATATTTGCACTGGCTATGGCAGTGGGAGCGCAATAGTGACTTTCCTTACCAGAAAGCAACTCTTGGTCATAGTTCCAGAAACTGCATTTGTTTCAACTCCGTTTATGAAGGGGAAACCAACACTAGCTCGCATTACAAGAAACACACTCTGCTTTTTAGAAAGGAGCACTTTTCTACTCTTCTGTATTTCCTATACAGCCAGAACAGTGAGCTTGCACAGAACAAAAGAAATGTACCTCCTAAACCCAGGGGCCACATCTAGCTCAACTCTGCTTAGGAAACTGACAAGAAGAGTAGCTTCTCTTCCATCCAATACACTGTACTTGCTGGGAAAAGACGCCAGTGCTATTTGCACTGTATATGGCAATGGGAGCACAAGAGTGACTCTCCTTACCAGAAAACAACTCTTGCTCTTAGGACCAGAAACTGCTTGTGATTCAACTCCGTTTATGAAGGGGAAACCAACACTAGCTCTCATTCCAAGAAGCACATCTGCTATTGACAAAGGAGCACTCTTCTACTCTACTGTGTTTCCTATACAGCCAGAATGGTGAGCTTGCTCAGAACAAAACAACTGTGCTCCCTACACATGGCCATGTCTAGTTCAACTCTGCTTAGGAAACTGATAGGAACAGTTTCTCTTCAGTCCCATACACTACACTAGCTGGAAACAGACACGAGTGCTATTTGCATTGTGTATGACAAAGGGAGCAAAATAGTGACTTTCCTTATCAGAAAAGATTTGTTGCTCGTAGAACAGGAAAGTTCATGTGATTCAACTTCGTTTATAAAGGAGAAATCAACACTAGTTTGCCTTACAAGAAATACACTCTGCTTTTGAGAAAGGAGCACTCTTCTACTCTACTGTGTTTCCTAGAGAGCCAGAATAGTGATCTTTCTCAGAACATAAGAACTGTGCTTTCTACACACACGGGCCATATCTAGTTCAACTCTGCTTTGGAAACTGACAAGAATAGTAGCTTCTCTTCCATCCAATACACTGCACTTGCTAGGAAGAAAATCGAGTGCTATTTGCACTGTGTATATCAAGGGGAACACAATAGTGAATTTCCTTACAGGAAAAGAACTGTTGTTCGAAGGACAAGAAACTGCATGTGGTTCAAATCCATTTACGAAGGGGAATTGACACTATTTTGCCTTACAAAAACAATATCTACTTTTAGAAAGGAACACTCTTCTACTCTACTGTGTTTCCTCTGCACCCAGAACAGTGAACGAGCATAGAACAAAACATTGTGCCCCTAAACACACGGGTCATACCTAGTTAAACTGTGCTTAGGAAACTGACAAAAACAGTAGCTTCTGTTCTGTCCAATACACTGTAATTGCCTGGAAAAGACACGAGGGTGATTTGCACTGTGTATCTCAATGGGAGCCTCATAACGAATTTCCTTAAAAGAAAAGAACTTTTGCTCATAGGACAAGAAACTGCATGTGATTAAATTCTGTTTTTGAAGGGTAATTGAACACTAGCTTGCCTTAAAAGAAACACACTCTGCTTTTGAGAAAGGAGCACTCTTCTACTCTACTGTGTTTTCTACACAACAAGAACAGTGAGCTTGCTCAAAAGAAAAGGACTATGCTTTCTATACACATGGGCCCTATCTAGTTCAACTCTGCTTAGGAAACTGACTAGAACAGTACCTTCTATTTGGTCGAATACACTGTACTTGCTGGGAACATACGCTAGTGCACTTTGCACTGTGTATCTCAAGAACAGTAGCTTCTATTCAGTCCAATACACTGTACTTGCTGGGAACAGACTCTAGTGCCATTTCCACTGTGTATCTCAATGGGAGCCAAATAGTGAGTTTCCTTACCAGAAAAGAACTGTTTTCTTAGGACAAGAAACTACACGTGATCCAAACCCATTTATGAAGGGGAATTGAACACTAGCTTGCCTTACAAGAAACACACTCTGCTTTTGAGAAAGGAGCACACTTGTACTCTACTGTTTTTCCTATACAACTAGAAAAATGAGCTAGCTTAAAACAAGAGAACTGTGCTTCCTACACACACGGGCCATATCTACTTCAACTCTGCTTAGGAAACTGACAAGAACAGTAGCTTCTCTTCAGTCCAATACACTCTACTTGCTGGGAACAGACACGAGAGCTACTTGCACTGTGTATGGCAATGGGAGCGCAATAGTGACTCTTCTTACCAGAAAACAACTCTTGCTCATAGGACCAGAAACTGCATGTGCATCAACTCCATTTCTGACTGGGAAAAAAACACTAGCTCGCCTTACAAGAAACACACTCTGCTTTTGAGAAAAGAGCACTCTTCTACTCTACTGTGTTTCCTATAGAGCCAGAACAGTGAGCTAGCTCAGAAGAAAAGAACTGTGCTTTCTACACAAAGCCAAATCTATTTCAACTTTGCTTAGGAAACTGATAAGAACAGTAGCTTCTCATCCATCCAACACCCAGAACTTGCTGGGAACAGATGCGAGTGCTATTTGCACTGAGTATCTAAAAGGGAGCCAATAATGACTTTACTTATCCAAAAAGAACTCTTGCTCATTGGATAAGAGAGTGCTTCTGATTAAACTCTGTTTATCAAGGGGATATCAACACTTGGTTCAATAAGGACAAAAGCACTCTGCTTTTGAGAAAAGAGTACTCTTCTACTCTACTGTGTTTCGTACACAATCAAAACAGTGAGCTTGCTCAAAACAAAAGACCTGTACTTACTACACACAGGCCACATCTAGTTCAACTCTGCTTAGGAAACTGACAAGAACAGTAGCTCCTTTTCCATCCAGTGCACTCTACTTGATGGGAAAAGACGCAAGTGCCATTTTCAGTGTGTGTCTCAAAGGGAGCCCAATAACGATTTTCCTTACCCAAAAACAACGGTTGCTCATAGGATAAGAGACTGCATGTGATTCAACTCAGTTTAGGAAGGGGAATTCAACACTGGGTTGCTTAACAAGAAACACACTCCGCTTTTAAGAAAAAGGCTCTCTTCTACTCCAATGTGTTTCATATACAGCCAGAACAATGATCTTGCTCAGAACAAAAGAACTGTGCTTCCTACACACAGGGGCCATATCTAGTTTAACAGTGCTTAAGAAACTCAACAAAACAGTAGATTCTGTTCCATCCAATACACTGTACTTGCTCGCAACAGATTCGAGTGCCAATTCCACTGTGCATGGCAATTGGAGCCCAATAGTGACTTTCCTTCCCCTGAAAAGAACTGCTGCTCATAGGATAAGAGATTGCATGTGATTCAACACCGTTTATAAAGTGGAATTCAACACGAGTTTGTCGAACGAGAAAAACACTCTGCATTTGTGGAAAGAGCAGTTTTCTACTCTACAGGTTTTCCTATACAGCCAGAACAGTTAACTTGCTCTGAACAAAAGAACTGTACTTGCTATACACACATGGGCCATATCTATTCAACTCTGCTTAGGAAACTGAGCACAACAGTAGCTTCTCTTCTGTCCAATACACTGCACTTGCTGGGAACAGACTCGAGTGCTATTTGCACTGTGTATGGCAATGGGAGCACAATAGTGACTTTCCTTAACAGAAAAGATCTGTTGCTCATAGGATAAGAGATGGCATGTGATTCAACTCTGTTTATGAAGGGGAATTTAACACTGGGTTGAATAATGAGAAACACACTCTGCTTTTTAGAAATGAGCACTCTTCTTCTCTACAATGTTTCCTAAAGAGCCAGAACAGTGAGCTTGCACAGAACAAAAGAACTGTGCTTCCTACACTCCCGGGCAATACCTAGTTCAACTCTGCTTAAGAAACAGAGCCCAATGGTAGCTTCTCTTCCCTCCAATGCCCTGCACTTGCTCGGAACAGGAGCCAGTGCCATTTGCACTGTGTATCTAAATGGGAGCCCAAGATGACTTTCTTTACCTGAAAAGAACTATTGCTCATAAGACAAGAGACAGCATGTGATTCAACTCCATTCATGAAGTGGAAGTTAACACTGAGTTGCTTGACAGGGAACACACTCTGCTTTTGAGAAAAGAGCACTATTCTACTCAACTGAGTTTCTGTACAGCCAGAACTATGAGCTTGCTCAGAAGAAAAGAAGTGTGCTTCCTACACACACGAGCCATATCTAGTTCAACTCTGCTTAGGAAACTGAGCAAAAAGGTATCTTCTCTTCCATCCAATGCACTGCACTTGCTGGGAACAGACACGAGTGCCATTTACACTGTGTATCTCAATGGAAGTCCAATAGTAACTTTCCTTACCCGAAAAGAACTGTTGCTCTTAGGACAAGAGACAGCATGGGATTCAACTCTGTTTATGAAGGGGACATTAAGACTGAGTTTCCTTACAAGAAACACACTCTGCTTTTTAGAAAGGAGCACTCTTCCACTCTACTGTAGTTCCTATAGGAGCAGAACAGTGAATTTGCTCAGAACAAAAGGACTGTGCTTACTACACATACGGGTCATGTCTAGTTTAACTCTGCTTAGGAAACTGAGAAGAACCATAGCTTTTCTTACATCCAATGCACTGTCCTTGCTGGGAATAGACATGGGTGCTATATGCAGTGTGTATCTCATTGGGAGCCCAATAGTGACTTTCCTTACCCAAAAAGAACTGTTGCTTTAGGACAAGATAAAGCATGTGATTCAGCTCTGTTTATGAAGGGGAAATTAACACTGAGTTGCTTTACAAGAAACACATTCTGCTTTTGAGCAAGGAGCACTCTTATACTCTTCTGTGTTTCCTGTAGAGCCAGAACAGTGATCTTGCTCAGAACTAAAGAACTGTGCTTCCTACACACACGGGCCATATCTAATTCAACTCTGCTTAGGAACCTGAGAAGAACCATAGCTTCTCTTACATCCAATGCACTGTCCTTGCTGGGAACAGACACAAGTGCTATTTGCACTGTGTATCTCAATGGGAGCCCAAGAGTGACTTTCCTTACCCGAAAACAACTGTTGCTCATAGGACAAGAGACAGCATGGGATTCAACTCCGTTTATGAAGGGGAAATTAAGACTGAGTTTCCTTATAAGAAACACACTCTGCTTTTGAGAAATGATCACTCTTCTACTCTACTGTGTTTCCAATAGAGCCAGAACAGTGAGCTTGCTCAGAACCAATGAACTGTGCTTCCTTCAAACGGGCCATATTTAGTTCAACCCTGCTTAGGAAACTGAGAAGAACAGAATATTCTCTTACATCCAATGTACTGCACTTGCTGGGAACAGACGCGTGTGCTATTTGCATGTGTATCTCAATTGGAGCCGAATAGTGCCTAGGCTTATCAAAAAAAAAACTTTTGCACGTAGGACAAAAGCCAGCATACGATTCGACTCCATTTAGGAAGGGGAATGTACCACTTATTGCGTACAAGAAACCCTCTCTGCTTTTGTGAAAGAAGCTCTCTTCTCCTTTATAGTGTTTACAAAGGAGCAGGAAAAGTGAGCTTACTCAGAACAAAAGAACTGTGCCTCCTATACAGACGGGCTATATCTATTTCAACTCTGCTTAGGAAACTGAGAACAGTAGTTTCTCTTCCGTCTAATACACTGCACTTTCAGGGAACAGAGGCGAGTACTATTTCCACCCTGGATCTCACTAGGAGTCCAAAAGTGACTAGGCTTACCAGAAAAGAACTATTGCTCATATGTCAAGAAACAGGAGGTAATTAGACTCCGTTTAGCAAGTGGAATTCACCAATGAGTTCCCTTACAAGAAACATACTCTGCTTATGAGAAAGAAGCACTCTTCTGCTTTACAGTGTTTCCAATACTGCAGGAACAGTAGCTTGCTCAGAACAAAAGAACTGTGCTTCCTACACACAGAAGCCATATCTAGTTCAGCTCTGCTTAGGAAACTGAAAAGAACAGCAGCTTCTCTTACATCCAATGCACTGCCTTTGCTGTGAACACACATGAGTGCTATTTCCACTGTGGATGTCAATGGGAGCCCAATAGTGACTAGGTTTACCAGAAAAGAACTGTTGCTTTACTACAACAGACAGCAGGTGATTAGATTCTTACATCCAATGTACTGTACTTGTTGGGAACAGAACAAGGGGTATTTCCACTGTGTATTTCAATAGGAGGCCCATGGTGACTTTGCTTACCCGAAATTAACTTCTTTTTGAATGACAAGACACAGCATGTGGTAAACTCAGTTTAAGAAGGTGAAATCAACAATGAGTTCCTGTACAAGAAATACACTCTGTTTTCCAGAAAAAAAAAGCATTCTTCTCTTTACAATGTTTCCAATGCAGCCAGAAGAGGGAGCTTTCTCAGTACAAAAGAACTGTTATTTCTGAGACCCAAGAGATATCTCTTTCAACTCTGCTTAGGAAGCTGACAAGAACAGTAGCTTCTCGTACATCCAATGCACTGTACTTGCTGAGAACAAACTAGAGAGGTATTTCCACTGTGTATGTTAGTCAGAGCCCAACAGCAACTTTGCATACTGGAAAAGCGCTACTGTTTGTAGGACAAGAGACAGCATGTCATTTCCACTGTGTATTTCAATGGGAGCCCAAAGGTGACTTTGCTTACCAAGAAAGAATTGCTGTTTACAAGAAAACAGACAGCATGGCCTTAAATTCAGTTTATGAAGGGGAATTCAACACCAAATTCCCTTACAGGAAACACACTGTCTTTCGAGAAAAAAGCACTCTTCTCTTTACTGTGTTTCCAAGAAGCCAGAAGAGGAAGCTTGAACACAACAAAAGAACTGTGCTTTTCCGAGACCCTGGCAATATCTCTTTCAACTCTGCTTAGGGAACTGATAATAACAGTAGCTTCTCTTGCATCCAATACACTGTACTTCCTGGGAAAATACTCAAGTCGTATTTCCATTGTGTGTGTCAAAGGGAGCCCAACAGTGACTTTGCTTACCAGAAAAGACCTGCTGTTTGTAGGACAAGAGACAGCATGTGGCTAAACTCAGTTTAGGAAGGGGAATTCATCCCCAAGTTCCTTAATAAAAAACAATCTCTGTGTTTGAAAAAGATGCACTCTTCACTTTACTGTGTTTCCAAGGCACACAGAAGGAGGAGCTTGCTGAGAACTAAAGAACTGTGCTTCTCCGAGACCCAAGCAATATCTCTTTCAATTCTGCTTAGGAAACTGATAAGAACCATAGGTTCTCTTAATACAATGCACTGTACTTACTGGGAACAGACGTGAGTGGTATTTCCATTGTGTATGTCCAGGAAAACCCATCAGTGACTTTGCTTACCAGAAAAGAACTGCTGTTCTTAGGACAAGAAACAGCATATGGTTAAACTCAGTATAGGAAGGAGAATTCATCCCTGAGTTCGCTTACAAGAAACATACTTTGTGTTTGAGAAAGAAGCACTCTCCTCTTTACTGTGTTTCCAATACAGCCAGAAGGGGGTGCTTGCTCATAAGAAAAAAAAACTGATTTCCCGAGACCCAGGTGATATCTCTTTCAACTCTGCTTAGGAAACTGATGAGAGCAGTAGCTTCTCTTCAGTCCAATACACTGTACTTGCTTGGAACAGATGCGAGTGCTATTTCCACTGTATATGTCAATGGGAGCTCTGGGTCTTTGCTTTCTAGAAAAATACTGCTGTTCTTAGGACTAGAGAAAGTTTAGGAAGGGGAACTCAACCACAAGTTCCCCTTCAAGAAACACACTCTGTTTTCAAGAAAGAAGCAGTCTTCTCTTTGATGTGTTTCCAAGGCTGCCAGGATTGGGAGATTGTTCAGAACTAAAGAACAGTGCCTTTCTGAGACCTTGGCGATATCTCTTTCAACTCTGCTCAGGAAACTGATAAGAACAGTAGCTTCTCTTACATCCAATGCACTGTACTTGCTGGCAACAGACGCGAATGATATTTCCACTGTGTATATCAATGGGAGCCCAACAGTGACTTTGCTTACCAGAAAACAACTGCTGTTTGTAGGACAAGTGACAGCAAGTGGTTAAACTCAGTTTTTTGTAAGGGAATTCAACCCCCAGTTCCCTCTTTAGAAACACAATGTGTTCCAGTATGAAGCACTCTTCTCTTTTGTTGTGTTTCCAATGCAGCCAGAAGGGGGAGCTTACTCAGAACAAAGGAACTGTGCTTTTCTGAGACCCCCGCAATATCTCTTTCAACTATGCTTAGGTAACTGATAAGAACAGTAGCTTCTCTTACATGCAATTCACTGTACTTACTGGGAATATACGGGAGTGTTATTTCCACTGTGTATGTCAAAGGGAGCCCAACAGTGAATTTACTTACCCAAAAACAACTGCTGCTCATAGGACAACAGATAGCACATAATCAAACTCAATTTAGGAAGGGAATTCAACACTGAGTTGCCTCTGTGTTCGAGAAAGAAGCACTTTTCCCATTACTGTGTTTCCAACTCAGCCAGAAAGTGGAGCTTGCTCAGAACTAAAGAACTGTGCTTTTCTGAGACCCTGGTGATATCTCGTTCAACTCTGCTTGGGTAACTGATAAGAACAGTAGCTTCTCTTATATCCAGTGCACTGTATTTGCTGGGAACAAATGCAAGTAGTATTTCCACTGTGTATGTCAAAGGGAGCCCTACAGGGACTTTGCTTACCAGAAAAGAACTGATGTTCTTAGGACAAGAGACAGCATGTGGTTAAACTCAGCTTAAGAAAGGGACTCAACCTCAAGATCCCTTACAAGAAATACACTCTGTGTTCCAGAAAGAAGCACTCTCCTGTTTACTGTGTGTCCAGAGGTGGGTGCTTGCTCAGAATTAAAGAACTGTGCTTTTCTGAGACCCTGGCAATATGTCTTTCAACTCTCTTTAGGAAATTGATAAGAACAGTAGCTTCTTTTACATCCAGTGCCCTGTACTTCCTGGGAACAGACTTGAGTGGTATTTCCACTGTGTATGTCAATGGGAACCCAACAGTGACTTTGCTTACCAGAAAAGAACTGCGGTTTGTAGGACAAAAGACAGCATGTGGTCCAACTCAGTTTAGGAAGGGTAATTCAACACCAAGTTCCCTTACAAGAAACTCACTCTGTGTTCGGGAAAGAAGCACTCTTCTCTGTACAGTGTTTCCAATGCAGCCAGAAGAGGGAGCTTGCTAGGAACAAAAGAACTGTACTCTTTCAAGAACCAGGCAATATCTCTTTCAACAAGGCTTAGGAAGCTGATAAGAACAATAGCTTCTCTTATGTCCAATGCACTGTACTTGCTGGCAACTGACACGAGTGGAATTTCTACTGTGTATGTCAATGGGAGCCCAACAGTGACTTTGCTTACCAAAAAAGGACTACTGTTCATAAGAAAAGAGACAGCATGAAGAGGAATTCAACCCCAAGTTCCCTTACAAGAAACACACTCTCTTTTCAAGAAAGAAGCACTCTTGTCTTTACTGTGTTTCCAATGCAGCCAGAAGAGGGAGCTTGCTCAGAACAAAAGAATTGTGTTTTTCTGAGACCCAGGCAATATCTCTTTCAACTCTGCTTAGGAAGCTGATAAGAACAATAGCTTCTCTTATGTCCAATGCACTGTACTTACTCGTAACAAACACAAGTGGTATTTCCACTGTGTATGTCAATGGGATCCCAACAGTGACTTTGCTTACCAGAAAAGAACTGCTATTCATAGGACAAGAGACAGCATGGCATTAAACTCAGTTTAGGAAGGGTAATTCAACACTGAGTGGCCCTACAAGAAACACATTCTGTGTTCAGGAAAGAAGCACTCTTCTCTTTACTGTGTTTCCAATGTAGCCAGAAGAGGAAGCTTGCTAGGAACAAAAGCACTGTGCTTTTCCAAGAACCAGGCAATATCTCTTTCAACTCTGCTTATGAAGCTGATAACAGTAGCTTCTCTTGCATCCAATGCACCATACTTGCTGGGAACAGACACAAGTGATATTTCCACTGTATATGTCAATGGGTGCCCAACAGTGACTTTGCATACCAGAAAATCACTGCTGTTCATAAGACAAGAGACAGCATGTGGTTATACTCAGTTTATGAAGGGGAATTTGCCACCTAGTTCCCTTACAAGAAACACACTCTGTTTTTAAGAAAGAAGCACTCTTCTCTTTACTGTGTTTCCAATGCAGCCAGCAGAGGGAGGTTACTCAGAACAAAAAAACTTTGATTTTCCGAGACCCAGGTGATATCTCTTTCAACTCTGTTTGGAAACTGATAAGAACAGTAGTTTCTCTTACATCCAATTCACTGTACTTACTGGGAGCCGACTGGAGTGTTATTTCTACTCTGTATGACAATGGGAGCCCAACAGTGACTTTGCTTACTAGAAAAGAACTATTGTTTGCAGGACAAGAGACAGCATGTGGTTAAACTCAGTTTAGAAAGGGGAATGCAAGACAGAGTTCCCTTACAAGAATCACCCTCTGTTTTTGAGAAAGAAGCACTCTTCTCTTTACTATGTTTCCAATGCATCTGGAAGAGGGAGCTTGCTCAGAACAAAAGAACTGTTTTCTGAGACCCAGGAAATATCTATTTCAACTCCGCAAAGTATCTTGATAAGAACAGTAGCTTCTCTTACATCCAATGCACTGTACTTTCTCTTAACAGTTGAGTGTTATTTCCACTGTGTATGTCAATGGGAGTCCTACAGGGACTTTGCTTACCAGAAAAGAACTGCTGTTCGTAGGACAAAAGACAGTATGTGATTAAACTCAGTTTATGATGGGGAATTCAACCCCAAGTTCCCTTATAAGAAACACACTCTGTTTTTGAGAAAGAAGCACTCTTCTATTTACTGTGTTTCCAACGCAGCCAGAAGAGGGAGCTTGTTCAGAACAAAAGAACTGTGCTTTTCCAAGACCCAGGTGATATCTCTTTCAACTCTGCTTAGGAAACTGTAAAGAACAATAGCTTCTCTGGCATCCAATGCACTGTACTTGCTAGGAACAGACGCGAGTGCTATTTGCACTGTGTATGTCAATGGGAGCCCAAAATTGACTTTGCTTACCAGAAAAGAACTGCTTGTAGGACAAGAGACATGTTAAATGCAGGTGTTTAAGATGTCACACCAAAGCAGGTGGGATGAGATCCAAGCAAGCAATGCTGTAGACCTGGGCTCACTTGATACGTGTGAGTGCTAGGCAGAACTGCAAGGATGCCAGAGGATGGAGAAGAAACTATACCCCCGAAGTCACAGCAGATTCTACTTTGAGAGTTGTTTATAATGTGAACAAAATTGGTTAGAATGAGAGCAGTGTCTATGTTCCCAGCAGGGCTCGGGTGCCTGCCCATGTCCACATGCTCACACATGGAGGGGGGGGGGCCTGTTGAGAGACCAGGGACTGTGTGGTTTCTGGCCAGCTGGCTGGCAGGCATGGCTTTGAATGCTGGCTGGATGAGCTGGGACACTCCTGCAGGCAGCTCAGAGGCAGGAGGTGCATCATGATGTTGCAGGCAGCTAGGAGTGGGTCAGGATTATGCCAAAGTAGCATGTTCAATGACTACAATCTTCCACAGGCATCGCCATACCACCACCACTTATGTTTGGAGGCTACTAGTCAGGAGCAGGAATTTTTAAAACCTGGATTTGGGAGTGCAGGCTGTGATGGATGTTTGGAACTGCCAGCTGGACTGAGGCCCAGGCTGTGGAGTGTGGGTGCTGGGGCTGGGCCTGTGTCTCTAAGTGCCTGGACCTGAACCTGCTGGCCCTTTTCAGGCAGCCCTTGGGTTTACCCAAACATTGGGCTTGCCCAGACTGGTGTGCTGGCCAGTGAGTGGGCTCCCAGCAGAGCAGTTTAGGGTCAGGCCCTATGGGCACCAGATAAAGTGAGAACCCACGGAACTCTGGTCAATAATTTAAGGGCTGAAAGGGAATAATATACTCACAAATACAGAATGAAATGGCACTGCTGTCTCCTTGTCACCCAGGGAAGAATGGGGAATGGTCCCTCCCAGCTCCCAAAACCTTGGCATCAGGAAACCTTCCATGTCCCAGAAGGAGAGAGTTCGACCCTCCTCCTCAGTTCTTATAGGGTCATATACCCAGAGCAGACCACACTAATAGGGCTAGTCACCACAATACCATTGGCTAAACAGATCGAATTCCCACATCAAGCCAGAGGTCATCCTGCTCAATCACTCTCTGCCTTACTCCATTCAGAGCACAACTGTCACCAAGACTCAGCTGAATCCCAGTCAGTCCTCCTGCATCCAACCTTACCGCACTTGGATTGGGGTTCTACAAAACCACACTGAGTTTCTTAGGCATCTTGGGGATTTGAATCAGGTCTTCATGTTTGTAGAGAAAATGCTCTTTACACATAGCCACCCTGAAATTTTTAAAGTTTTATTTGCATTATCATGTTGGGTTAAAATGGTAAAAACCTTACAACACAATTGCTGGATGTTTGGATTCTTTTGAAAACTACCTTTCAGCTTTATGCCTACTTCCACTTAATTGTTTTGGGGTGGTTTTAATTTTTGATTGTTTTGATTTTTGCTGCTCTTCACATATTTCACATGTTAGTACTATGTCTGAAGGAGAGTAGGAACACATTTTTCTCCCTGTGCAGAATGGCTGTTTATCTTGCTTTGGAAAAGCTATGTAACCTCATGTGATGGTATTTATTGTTCATTCTTGGTTTTGTGTCTCGTGCTCTTAGCGCTCTATAAAAAATTCACACTACATTTTCTGTAAGCTTTTCTTCTTGGTGTCAGGAATTTTATATTGTAATGGCAGTCCCAGAATGATTTAAATAGATTTTCAAGCAGGGTAAAGGTATAAAAATCTACTTTCACTCTTCTATAAGTGCATAGCCAGGTTTTATAGAATAGGCTATTGTTATTTCCAGTGTTGGTTTATTACATCTTTGTCTACAATCAGAGAATAGTCAATTACTTTCAATTTGTTGTGCAAAAGAACCATCGTTATAAAAACACTTACTTTTAGTTGTTTTCAAAGGCTATATCATGTTTAGTTTTAACTGTAAAACTTGGCACGCTTTATAATCACCCAATATTCTAACTGTCTATTGGTTCTTGAGATAAAACACATACATAAAACACACACAAAAAAAACACATACATACAAATAGTTAACAATATTAATTTTAAAAGAGGTAATTTGAGAGATAAGAGCCATGGAGGAATTTCAAAAGGGCTAGAGAGAAAAAAAAAGAAAACAATATAAATAAATATTTAAATAAAAATAAAACTGGAAAAGGAATAATAATAATAAAGACAACAGATACATGACCAATAACAACATAAAATAAATTGAAATTATTTAGAATAATTTGTGATGAAAGATTAAAAATAATAAAACAATAGTGTTGATAAGATAAAGGAAAAAACATTCAGCAAATTGAAAAGAGAAACAAGGTAAAAAAGGAAGGAAGGAAGAGAAAGAAAGCCAGAGAATAGACTCTTATGACACAATATGGAGAAGAAACATAAAAAACTTTCATAGTTAGAAAGAGGAAGAAAACTGCACACATGAAATATGTAAAAATATGAAATATTTGAAAATATGAATTTAATTGAAACCAGTATTTAAAATATAGAAAATGGGTAGAGGAAGAGCGAAAACAAACAATTAGATATGTGTTTTGTCAGTAATATTGGTCATGTATAATAATATCCTCAATTTTCACCTTCCTATGTGCTATGTATGCTCTGTGTGCTAGATATGGGCTGGGCTCATTAAAGTATTGTCTTCACAAGCAGGGCTGCATTCAACAATAGACCATAGTCATTTATACAGAAAGAACTATTGCAGACTTCAGCAATTTATGAGTTTGTAATTTAGGCACCACATGACTTCCTATAGAATCCATAATCTTTTTACACTGAGGGAAAGCAGAAATCTAAGACAAATGGGGTCTTTGGGCCTTGGTACCATGGGAGACAAGAGGAAAATAAACCTCAGCATAGGCATCTCTCTGCATACGGAACCCAGTGAGATGTGAGCACATCTGTAGGGAGAAACCTGTAGCCTCAGAATTCTTAGTCCCACAGTATGCTAAACCATGCAGAGATTAAAAACAATGACTTAGAGGATAAGAAATTTGTTGGCTCTGGACTCAGTATTCCTATTCTTTGGCAGTGTCTACAAGGAATAATAAGCTCACTTTAATCACAGAGGGTGAGACACCAAACCTTACACCCCTCCAGACTGCTGCATCTTTACATTAGAGAATCTTCATCTGAATAGGCCAGTGTCTATGATTGTCTATTGTGGCCCCTGCCACACACAAATGCAGTCAGAATGTCCAAAGGCTCCTTGGTTTTTTACTTATCCATATCATATTCTCTGAAGGACCTGGGTAATAAATATTACTTTAAGAATTGTGAATTCATGCAGTTCCTGTATTTAAAAATCTAGTGTATCATGAAAAAAGAAACACTGTCACAGAAAATTGTTCCAATAGGTTAGTACCTGCCAACAACACAGGCTCTCCTTTGCCAAGCAATGCCAGTCTCTCAGCAACTGGGCTCCTTGACAAGATGCTTTACCCTGTAGGGAGTCCCAGTTCCACTGTCACCTGGATTCCATATTGGAAGTGTGGACTGTTTCCTTATTCTTGCTGCTTTCCTCTTTATATGGCTCCTGACATTCATTCCTTAATCCTAGTGCTCGTCCTCTAGTTATACTGCAATTCTCTCCTTTGCTACTGTGACTCTTTCAGCTCATTTTGTACCATGGAAATATCGTCTAATCTGCACCTCTCCCCAAATTTCTCTTGCTTTCTATTCTCATTTTCACAAGACTCCACATGTGACTCCAACCATATTACCTATCTTTTTAGTCTGTTGATATCCCATTTCCTTTTATATTCTACTCAAAATCACTATCAATATTTTACTTTCCATTGAAACAGGCATCATATTCCAAATTATGAAAACAGGAATCCCAAAGTTAAGCTAAAATAAACAGAAGTTTTTCTGGCCAAGGTTCAGAGTATAAAAATGGAGAATGCTAATCCCTAAATGGGATACTTACATCAAATCCCCTCTTCACAAGGCTCATGAAGGGTAGTGAAGAATAGACAGCAAGATTGTAAGACATGTAGGTGGTTGATTATTGTAAGGAAACAGTTTCCTCAGAACACAACAAGAATATCTTCAAATATGAACTCACAATACACAAGCCTACTACAGCATGAGGACCAAAGCGTAGCATGGAGATGGGAAGTAATCATAAAGTCCTCCCCCTAGCTGAGAAGCTCATGGCATTTGATATATGAACTGGGAAACCAGAGTGAATTTTCTTCATGCGGTATATCTCTAGAAACTGAACAATGTTTCAGTGGAAGGCCACAACTTCAGGAAACATGACAGGACTCATTTTACAAGATGATTGAAAATACAGAAGGTTCTCTGGGTATAGATGGGGGTTAGATCTAGGGAAAATTGAAGAATATGATGAAAATCTTCAAAATCCAGTGTACAAAATCCTCAACGAGCTAATAAGTAAGTAACTCATTAATCCAGGGTTGCATTTGTTGTTACTAGAAGAATAAATTTGAACATTGCTTATTTTCAGAAACTTTTATCTAGAGCCACACCTTCCTTTCCAGAGAGGTTATCTCTCCAGGCATGTTTTCCATAACTAGCTGCTTATAAATTAGAAAGGAAGAACATGAGCTTATTTTAAAAACAATTCGCACTTCTCTTATGACCATTTATTCATAACTTCAGATGCCTTAAGAAGACAGTTTCAACTTCTTCAGTGATCACTGCAGAGACTTAGACTTGCTTAGGAAATGAAAGGAAACATAGTATTCTCCAAAGGAGTCTCACTGGGTACATAAACCACACTTAGGGCTGCCTCCATACCCAGCAGTAGATGGTAATACAAAATAACCTTGATGAGATTTACCAATTTTTCTGTTTGTTTGTTTTATCCTATTCTCCAATGTTTGCTTTTGTTTTATTCATTTATTTTAGATGTCTCTGTGTTTTCCAATGAGAAAGGAAGGAAGGAAGAGAGAAAGGGTGTGGATTTGGAATGGCAGGGAGGTAGGGAAGATCTGGAAGGTATTGGGGAAGGGAAAACCATGATCAGAATATGATATATATAAAAAGTCTATTTTCAATTTAAAAAATTGATATCTTGGGAAATTTTTTGCTCATAATTCTATGATTTTTGCATTATTTACCTTATTTGTGCTTTGACTATATATTATGGTTTCTAATAATGTGAATTTATAATTTTTATCATTTTTTATTAAATAAATTTCTTCACATACTACATCTTGATTATGATTTTGCCTTCCTCTTCTACTTCCAGGCCCTCCTATTTACTACCCCTCATCCTGATCAATCTTCTTTCTGTCTCACATCAGAAAGCAAATATGCTTCCTAGGGATAATAACATATTATAATATACAGTATCAGATGAAAGAGAAATTATGCATCAGAATAGGACAAAAGTAACAAATAGCAGGAAATTTGTCAAAGAAAAGGCATAAAAAGCAGATATACACACAAAGACCTACTTGTTTGCACACCTAGAAATACCAAATACCAAAAAACTAGAAGCCATAATATGCACAGATAAAGTAAATATATAATATATACCTTGAGAATGCCATTGAATTTGCTTTCTGTTGGTCATCTAGTGGTAGTTTTGCAGCCTACCCTTAAAAGTAGTTTGTTTTTTGATTTCTGGCTTCTTGAGTTCTTTATATATTTTAGTGATCAGCCCACGGTCAGATGTAGTCAGATGTGGGGTTAGGGAAGATCTTTTCTCATTCTGTAGTCTGCTCTTTTGTCCTATTGACATTGTCCTTTGCCTTACAGAAGTGCTGTGGAATGTCATTCTGTATGCTATGTATGTGTGTACTCTGTATTTATGTGAGTGTGTATTTCTCTGATTGGTTGATAAATAAAATGCTGATTGGCCAGTAGCCAGGCAGGAAGTATAGGTGGGATAAGCAGACTAGGAGAATTCTGGGAAGAGGAAGGCTGAGTCAGGAGTCACCAAACAGACACAGAAGAAGCAAGATGACACGGCAGAACTGAGAAAAAGTACCAAGCCACGTAGCTAAACATAGATAAGAATTATGGGTTAATTTAGGTGTAAGAGCTAGTCAGTAATAAGCCTGAGCTAATGGGCAAACAGTTATAATTGCTAAAAGCCCCTATGTGCTTACTTGGGGGATGTGAGTGGGAGAGATTTGTCCTGACCACTGGCCGGCTAGGACACAGGAAAACTTCCAACTACACTCCTGTAACCATAGAACTCAAGAGGCAGAGATGGATCTTTATAATTCTAGGCAGCATTTGCTACAATAAAAATTGACAGCCAGACAGGGCAACATATCGGGATAGTGTCTTGGGTGTGGATTCCATGGATACCCAATTCATGATGGAAAATGATCCATATTCTACCCCTAATATCACATGTTTAGCTACTCAAAAAAAATTTTTAAAAACCAGTCCAGATACACAAATGTTCATGACATGGTTTTTCATATCATACTTTTGAGAAATACATGTTTTCAACTGCATCTCAGGAAGTGAGAACATTAATTATAGGAGTGTAAAAGAAATCAAGAAACTCCTAGCTATCTGCCTTTCTTTTCCTTGAAATATATCACCAGTGATACTGGCAATGCAGAGGCATTAACCTTCTAAGACATATTGAGATGTGGTGTTTTTAGAGTGCTGTTGCCTTGACTATTCATTTTGTGCATAACTTTTCTTGAGATTCATTTACTTATACTTATGTATGGGTAGTTTGCCTGCTTTCTATGCACCACAAGCATACAGTTACCACAGAGGCCAGAAGAGGGCACTTGGAACTGGAGTTACAGAAAATTGTTAGCTGCTCTATGGGTACTCTGGGAGAGCTATAGATCCTCTTTTTTAAAAAATTTTATTATTAAGAAATTTTCCATTCATCTTTGACACTTTCTAGAGGTACTTCATCGGGTCCTGGCTCACTGGAGTCTTACTGATAATTTGACCAGTGTGAAGAAACAGGTTTATTATACTAGTTGGCCTGCACAGAGGGTCTAAGTCAAAGCCCAGGAATCTGACTGTCAACAAGACTGTGTAGGTCAGTGGTTCTTAACCTTCCTATTGCTTTGACAGTCTTGGGAGAAGTCATTCTAGGGAGGAAGAAGCTGCCTACATTAGTTTAGAAAACTCAGAAGCGAGGTACAGTTCAAAATCTCTGAAACCAGTATAACCAAATTACATGAGATGACAGTGTTCTTTTCCCAAACATCTGTTGGCATTTCCTATATGTTGGGCAGTTCCTATACATAGGCATTTCTGTGTGTGTGTCTGCTCTGCCCCCCACCATGCTTCTCATCACAGGCCTATACTGAAGCATATAGAATTTCCCATAAGGCTCATCATCTTTCTCTTCTGGCCAATCAGCAGAGAGGAAAGCTAGCACCAAGTCTGGTTGCTTAGAGACTCTGGAGAAGCCCACCTGCAATACAAAAATCCATTTTCCTGCCTGGATGCCAAACTACATGCTGGGAAAAAAAAGAAAGGAAGCAGACCCCAGATATGCTCAGAGTAAGAGGAAGTCAGTTACATGGCAGCTGATCTAAGGTTAGAGTGTACCAGGGAGTGGGCAAGTTTCAGGTGACTCCCCAAAATCCAAAGCATCTTTCTCCTACAACATTTATGCTCAGAATTATCATTCTGTTTTAAAGATAAGACAACAGAGCCACCCAGCTGTGCCTAGATGCTTATGCTGAAGGTTAGATCTGGCCGGCATTGTGAACAAGGTTGTCATGGTTTAAATCACACATGATAGCTGAAGCCTTAGTGCAGAGTCACAAAATCACTCTAAAACTCACAAATATAAAAGTACCCATTATATGAGGAGAACAACACAATGAATGGAAATTACAAGAAGGGGCACCTGTTTTAATGGTTCTGGTGTGTTTTCAAGATCTACTCTGCCACATTTGACAAAGTCACTCCAGGCCATTGCCCTCAAAGGTCCTGTCATAAGCCAACAGTTCACTAAAGAGGATGAGTGACTAAGTCCCACGCAATATAATAGAATACCTACATATTACTTGGCATTCCTTAGGACAGGGTTTAGGAAGAAGGTCATTCTCCCAGCTATAATCCTATCATGTCACTTTGGTTTCAGCTAAGCTTTGTGTTAGTGTAATGAGACACATTGTGGTCACTGCATTGATTCCCACAGTAGTTTAGTTATGCAGGCTTGTTTATAGGGCTGTGCATAATAGCTCATTACAGATTGCAATTCTTTGATTGAGTCTACATTTCCCTAACATCAACAACCATTTTCTTTATCTGGCCTATTTATGGTGCAAGATTTCACTTTGCCTCATTCTTTCTAAGGTAACAATAATTTCACTAGTATATTTTCTTTTTTATTAAAACTTTCTTGTTTTTTTAAGGTAAGAATAAATTATGCTGTGACTGCAACATACATGAATGAGAAATACTTTAATCAATTTTTAATATTTATTTATTATTTGATGTGTAGGAGGGTTTTGCCTGCTTGTATGTCCTTGCACCCTGTGCATGTGGTGTCCAGAGAGGTCAGAAGAGGGCTATGGATTCCATGAAGCTAGAGTTACGGGTGAATGTGAGCTGCTATTTGGGTGCTGGGATTCACACTGAGGTTCTCTGGAAGAAGATCCAGTGCTCTTAACTTCTGAGTCATGTCCAGCAACTTACATATGCTCAACCACCCAGCTGCAAGTCCAGGTAGCTACCTACTAATGTTCCCAGTCACCCCTAATGGGGCAGCCTAGGCCCAGCAGGTGCAAATGGCCTAGCCTCCTACTGCCAGCTCAAGGAGCCTTCAGGGTGCAGTGCCATAGCAGTGGTCAGGAAGGAGAGCAAATTCCTGGAATGCTTGTTCAACAAAAAGTCCAACACAGCCAGCACTTCTTCTGCAGACCAGGGCAAGGGCTCCCAGATCAGCTCCAAGCACTACAAGACTAAGCTTTGGAGACCATTCAAAGAGAGCAGCACATGCAAATAAGGGAAAAAGTGTCAGTTTACACAGAGGCTGAACCAGCTGTGCAGCCTCACTTGCTACCTCAAGTATAAGAAGGAGCTGTGCTACATCTTCCACGTCAGGTTCAGCCCCTATGGCACACGCTGCCAATGCTGCCATTTCATTCACAAAGTAGAGAAACTGAGGCCCAAGCCATGATGGGAAGATAGACTTGAGGGACACCTGCAGAGGCCTTTAATTTCTCCAGCTTCCAGTCCGGCCCCCACCAGCCTCCTGGGAGATCTGGAGTTGCCCCTGCTGCTCCACAGCCCCATTTCATGCATGTTGTTGCTTATCCTAGTGTTCCTTGACTTGGTTCTGTTTCACCTCAGTGAGTCCAAGCCCTCGGGGGGAGGGGCAAGGCACTGTACCTCCCTGGTGCCTGCAGTGGCAGCCACCCTGCTCTATGTCCCCAGGAGCTTGGAGGACAAAAGCTTGTTGTGCCTTCTGCTGGGTGGCCTTGGGCCAGAGCTGAGAAGCCTCATCATGCAGCTTGCCCTCCATAACCAAAGGTTAGCGCCTTCAGCTGCAGCCTACTACAGCAGGGGGCAGCACGGCTGCCATGCCCCTTGCTGCCCCTTGCTGCCCCCTGCTCAATGCCCCTGGACCTATGCACCCCTGCTTCCCTCTGGCTTCCAGCTGCCTTGCTGTCTCTCAGAGTTGCCGGTGATCAATGCTCCCCCAACAAAATGGACTCGCTGTGGGACCGTGACATCCACCTAAGCTGCTCACTGACCTCCAGCAGCCTCAGCAGCTTAGAGTCCCCCAGCCTGGAACCACACATCCTTCTGCCCGTATTCACCCACCTATCCATCTCCAAGGACTGAGAAAATCATGCAATCTTGAAGCTCTGGAAGTAGCTTGAGGAACACTTTGAAGTTTTCTTAGAATGTATAATGGTTGTAGCCTATCCAACTTTAAAAAGAATGACCACATACTTTGCAGTCAGGCTCACATGGGGCATGCTTTTCTAATTCCAGCTTAATAAACCAGCAAGAAAAAAAAAATGGCTGCTGAATCTACCAGTTCTACTGTGACATTGATTATAAAGACTTGTAGCAATAATGGGGAAATCATCTCAGCACCTTCATAGTGCTTGAATCGCCTTAACTCTTCCTCAACCAAAAAGGTAGTTCATTAGTGCATGAGAGAATTGGAATGTCAGATGGGTTCACTTGAACAAAAAGGAAAAGATTTTTACCACTTTTTTTTTCAACATAGCTCTTCACTTTATGAAGAGGGCAGATCTTTGTGCTGAATTGGTCTGTAGTACATGAATATACCTTGTTTAATGACAGTCCAAAATCTGTAACATTATTTGCAGTGGCTTAGTTTGTATGTAGGTACAGTTGGAGCACCCTGTACTACTTTGACAGAAGCAGGATTTGCATGTAATAAGATAAGCCAGCTTGAGTTTCATATTTTGTGGAATCAGTTCACTACAAATTGGGACTGTAATTATTGTACTGTAAGTGTTTGGTGGTTTTCTCCCAATAACATTTTTAGAAAAAAGTTATATAAATGATAAATCAATAAACCAAAATATCACTAATTGAAATTTAGATAGTAGATATATAATCCACAAGGGCAGTGGTTCACACACTTTGTAAATGTATCAGGTGTCTGAAAAATAAGATGCCATATTTCTGCAGTTCAACCTGTTTAAACCTAGACCAATACAAGAATTGGAGAAGAAACCATTACCAGGTAAAAGCAGTGTGCTAAGTGTAACATCGTGGAGCAAGACAGACACTGTCAGTTCTTCTCCACTGTTCTCTAACAAGGCACCAAATGTTGCCCTTCATTAAGGGTTACAGCAAGGCAAGGGACACTGACAATGACACGCTTTGGAAAAAGAGAAAGGTCATTTGTATTAGAGGAGCAGCTCTTCCTGGTTTGTCTCTGTCAATTTCATTCTACTTACAAAATGTCCTAGGTTATCTGTTCATGAAAGTGTGTCTAGATATACATTACTTTTTTGAGATAACCTTTTGTTATGTATCCCTAACTAGTCTGGAACTTGCTGTGTAGACGACGCTATCCTTGAACTCACAAAATTGCCTCCTGCCTCTGCCTTTGCAGGGCTGAGATTAAAGGCACGGACATCACATTTTGTGATGGGGATAATTTTAGTTGTCTAAGTAGGAGTTGAGGAAAACATTTCTCAATTACCCTCATTGTTTCTATTTTCCATCTGGTGTACCTCATGGTAAAGTAACTATCGGACTTTAATAGGGGGCCTTCTGACTAAACAGCGGAGAGAGATGAAAAAGTGTCATAAATGTATGAGTTTCCTTTTTACTGTCTTGAGATAAACTGCATAATGAGGAGGAGACAAATGTATCTAAGACTGACAAATCTCCCATCAAACTCAGGTGTTCACTGTGGTTCAAGTTCATTTCTAACTAAAACCTTTGAGATCATTTAACACTGCCATTTAAAAAGTATATACACTACCACATCTTAATTTTTAGGATTAATTTGTCTTAATGTTTTTTTCATCATCTCTTTAGGCTATACTCTTTTAGGTAAGTTTTGGATGTTTTTTAAACCTTAGGTAGCATATAAAATGACCAAACCTTGTTTTTGATGCCAAAATAGGATCCTCAATTCTGAGATACACTGAGTTGTCAATCCTAACAAAAATATAGAGATATTATGTAAATGTAAAAGTAGAGGAGGCATCTTAGCTGCCAAGAAGCACTGAGTTAATTTGTAAAACTCCCACTTGATTTTACTTTTATGCATGCTTGTGTGTGAATGTTTTCCCTGTATGTATGTCTGTGCACCCTGTGCAAGCCTAGTACCCACTGAGGCCAGAAGAAAGCACTGGATCCCCTGGGACTGGAGTTTCAGACAGACGTGAGCCCGCTTGTGGATGCCAGGAACCAAATCCAATTAATATTTACTACCAAGCCATCTCTCCAAGCCCCAATCTCACATCTCTTCAATTTAGCATATGGAACGGGTTTTTTGGGTAACCTATGTGAATAACCCTGATATGGAAATTTCATCAACTGTTTTGTGTGATAAACAGATGGGTAACACCATTTCAGAGCTTTGAATGAATCCTACAAGCTTCATTCATAGTATTTCTACTCAAAATAGATGATGGTGGTGGAGCAGGCAATTACCCTACATCTCACTGGTGAAAGAATCATGGCTAAGGAGTGAGAAGTCAGAAGGCATCTCCAGAATTCGTACTCTCAGCTCATCAGCCTCCTTCAGCTCTGGGTAGTGGCACACACTGTTCATACATTTCATAGGTCACCTTCACTCTTTTGCTATCCAGAAAGGCTATGGAAAAAAGATTAATATAGTGCAGAAGGGAAAGGTTCCTCTCATTCCAGAAGCCCTTCATTGTCACATTCTCTCAATCTGGCTGCTAAAACACCAGGTCAGGCAGACTGGAGAGGACATGTTTTATCCTTTTCTTGATATTTCTTCCCAGCATGCAGGAATTGAACATGTTATGTAACAAAGTATAGATTTTTAAATGCCAGATGGGTCATGTCCTCTTTTGATATTTCCAAAAACTATGGGTCTGTTACTCAAACAGTAATGAAGTAGAGGTTACAAAATACCCGTGGTCTGTAATGATAAAATTGAAATGAACACACAAATATTTAAGACCATGGCATTGACAAGTGATAAAACAAATGAAACTATAAAACTCCATTTTTATGAAAAATAATATATCTTGAATTTTTCATAAAGGCTCAAGAAGAGAGTAAGTACTGACTCTAGGAAGCAGAGGTCACACTGGAGAACTCTGATCACAGAACTGCTTGCACTGGTGCTTCTGCCTCTGCTTCTACTTCCACATCGGTTGCTGTTTCTCCTGCTTCTGCTGTTTCTGCTTCTCATGCTTCTGCTTCCTCTCCTCAGGCTCCAGATTCTGCTGCAGCTGCTTCTGCTGAATGCTTTTATGGCTGTTGTTACTGCTGTTGTAGCACAAAGAAAATAAACCGTCTAAAAATGCACAGTGGGCATACTAGCCACTAGAATTTTGTTACTAAGGAAAGAGGAGAAAAGGATAAGACCATGACATATGTTCAAAATAGATTATCATTTTTGACTTTCAAGACAAATTCTCATTTTGGCTAACATTCATGATAAACACATTTTATTGTGCTGGGTATATAGTCAAGGTAATAGTCAGCCATTGCCCACTATCAGAAACATTTAAATAGGTTGATCACATTTCCACTTATACTGAAAGCAATATTATATGAACATAATTATCATAGCTGGCAAATATGCCTTGTCCTGGGGTTAGATGAAATTTTCCACACAGCAGTCAGACTGCTGTTCCTTTCTTAGAACCCACTTGCCTCTGGTTTTACTCAGAGTTCCTGCCACAGTGTCTCCAGAGACAAATTAGATCAGACTCCTATTTGATCTCTGACTTGAACTTGGACTTTTCTTTTCTCATCCCTGCAGCCCAGCCACACTGAACACTCAATCATCTTTCTGAACATGCAGCTTTTCTATGTGGCAGCTGCCTGCCATGTTTTTCTATTTCCTTAACTCCATGTTCTCAGCATAGCTCACCTGGTCCTATTCCTTAAAGTTCCTTCCACCTCACCCCTATAGTACAGAAAAGTTTCTTTTCCTCTTCTCACCTACTATATGCCTATCTGTGTGTCTGTCTCATTTATTGTTAATCTATGGATACTTCAATCCCAATAGGCTTTTGTCTACTTACCACTATAACCTCATTAGTTAGGTGATGGGCTAGCATACAGGAAGTGGCTACTCAAAGTATATTTACTGAATGAGCAAAAGAAGTTTATTCCAAGTGTTGTCCTAACGTAGAATAATTGTCACTTTTAAAATGTTTTAAATGGATCAATTCTCAGGATTTTTATTTAAAAATTATAATCATTAAAAATTCTGACAGTCTCTTAAAGGCCCCATAATAATAACTATTCATGTAAGAAGGACATTCCAACATTGTAATTATCAATATTTACTCTTCAGTCAGTATTTATAATAGTATTAACTATGGACAAGTAGACCAAAGGAATAGCAAAATTCATTATTTTTATTAACAAAATAAATATCGATCGTAAGTATAGTAAAAGCTATTGTGGAAGTGGGAAAACTATTATCAAGGAGTTCTTGTTGTCATGATAAGCAACACTGTTACAATTCAAGACGGAACATTGAAGAGACTTCAGTTTCTCCAACATGACAATATTTGAAGTTATTGCTGTCTATGTTAAGGGAGAGCTGTGTCTAACACAGAATCCTGCCTAGTTTGTATGATGTTCTGGGAATAGTGAAACTTAGAGCTGTGTAAAGGTCAACCAGTAAGTAGGTTGACATTGTGAGGCATAGAGTTTAAAGGTCAGCCAACATCAGCAGCCAATAAAGTAAAGAGACGGACCCTTGCATCTTATATTCAAATAAAATCTTTCTATACATCATTTTACTATTGTTGCCCTGTATTATATGTTATCAAATATTTTAAAAGTAAGGTTTTGCTCTAAAATAATTTTCCACTTTATGTCACATTATATAGCCTATGCTATTTTACACTTCATTTAGAAGTACTTTTATTATATTCATAACAAACAAAAGTGTAGCACCAATCTAATTATTAATATTACTCCTATGTCTAGTAGTCATTTGTTTGGCTCAGTCAGTAAAGTACTTGCTGTATAAGCAAGAGGACCTGTGTTAATATCCTCAGATCCCAAGAAAATTGAGACATGCTTCTACACTTTCAGCCCTCAAGTGAGAGAGGGGGTAGAAACAGGCAGACCACATTGTTCACTGAACTGTCAGTATGGCCAATCAGTTAGCCTTGTGTAAATGAGTATTGCTGTCCAAAAGAATAAGGTGGAGGAAGATACCCAGAGTTGGCCTCCAGCCCTGCCCCTTTTTACTTCTTCTAAGGAATGAGTTCAGACCATATGTACAGGGTTTATCAGCAGTATGATATTCATCTCTGAATACTTGTATGTTTCCCCTTTTTCCTTTTAAGATTCTTAGGTGCCATGCTAGTAGTCTCTACGTCCACATTCTGTTCTCTATGCAAAATGGTTTCCATGAGCTCCTTGTTTGTATTTTCCTCTTCCGTAAAACCTTCCTCAGGCCCAGCTCCCATCAACTCTTGTGCACGTTTTTATATTAGGAATATATTTTATATTAGGAAATAGTTTTTTCATGATTGTGCAGTTACTTGTTTTATAATTAGGAAATATATCCTTCATTGCCTTTAGCTGGTACATTCGATGGTTTTTAATGAATAAATGAATTAATATTGGGAATCTTGGAATTTCTTCCAACAGTTTTTCAACCTTGGTCAGTAGACTCACTAAAATACATGGACTTTCAAGACTCTCTCAGAAGAGTAAAACTGCTGTGCATTTGATGCAAAAGTAAAAAACTTATTTTTCCAGAGAACCTGTGATTACACCAAGGTTTTAGAAATGAACATCAGACATGAACACAGTTCTACAGTGAAGGATATTTGTGCTCATGAGCTACATCAAGACAAGCAAGGGGAATATGGGTGGGGGTGAGGACTGAGGTGCAGATAGGTCAGGGTCAGGGTCAGGGGCATGATCCTTACTTTGAGTCTCAAGCTTTAGGTCTCTAGACTAGTCTTCTATCTCTACAGATTAGTATGTTGAAAATGCTCAGGAAGGATTGAATGCCAAGAGTTTGAATTACTGTGTATTGCTAAATTACCACATACAGACAATTGAAACAGTATGTGAGTCTTCAGTACGTCCTGCCTTTGTTTAATATGAATTAATACCCATAGTAAAAAATCCATAACTACAAGCATGTAAAAGAAAGAGAATGAAGGAACTGGACAAACAAAAGAAAATAAAAAGAAAAAAATTCCTTTAGCAACATGTGTGCCACAGGCTGGGAAGACGAGTTCCTGTAGCCATTAAAAGTCCCACTTATGAAGGAAGTGATTTTTATAAGTTGTCACTGATGGTAGAACTCATCTCCATGGTCCATCTCATCCCTCTTTTCTCTAGGTGGAAGAAACTGACACACAGAGAGGCTAAACTGCCAACCACAGGACAGAGCATTTCATAGCTGTCCCTGATATTCCCCCTCTTGGACTTCTGGCATTTGCACTCTGTTCCTCAGACCTGCATTCTAGTCCTGTAACTGTGGTAATTGCAGTTCCTGGGCCAAGCCTTTGGTCTCCTTTGATAGCCCTTTGAAGTTGCTCAGAAGGAGCTGTCACAGGTACTAGGAGGAAAAGGACCAAATCAAAGTGACTTTTCCTTCTAATTAGCTCTATTTATTTTTGAAGAAGGAAGTTTGTCAAAGATCTGTTTACAGAAATCTTGCTGGAAAAGCACAGAAATTAGAGGGCGGTCAAGCAGTGTTCCCAGGGATGTGTGTGCATCAGTCCTAGGGTTAATCTCTAGCCTAATGTAATTAGTGGACACACTGCTACTCATTACTTACACGCCCTCCATACCTGGCAGTTAAGGTGCTTCTCTGGTCTGACCTTTAAAGAGCTCCTCCTGATCTCCAAAAAAGGACATAGCATAATGCTGAGATCCATTTGCCCATATCTCAAAATTTTAATAATCAGAAAATCCATAGAAAAATACATTGAAGTTAACCTTGTATTATTTAATAGAGTTGAAGAAATTAGAGTAGCACTTGATATGGCAAGACACTATCCAGAGCCATTGGTTGACAGTGTGAGATGATGTTTGAATCAATGGGTGTCTGTGCATCTTTGCAAAACTGTGACAGGGAAACACAGATTGGGGTCAGGAGGAAGTAGGATCTCCTATTGTAGGACAGATACGCTGTTTGTTGTGGAATATTATTTTAAGATGTGTTGCATTTGCTTATGCTTTGGAACATTTGCTTTGATGATGCAAAGATGTGTTGCTTTGTTTTATGTTGCATTTGTTTAACTCTGTGAAGCTGTGTTATTTGGCCCATCTAAAATGCCTGATGATCTGATAAAGAGCTAAATAGCAAGGCAGGAATAGGGATAGGCAGGGCTGGCAGGCAGAGAGAATAAATAGGAGAAAAACATTAGAGGGATCTGAAGGAAGAGCAGGAAAAAGGAGAGGAGGATGCTAGGGAACAGTCACCCAGCCAAACAGCTGCCAAGGAGTAAGAGTGAAAGATACACAGAAGAGGAAGGAAAAGACCCAGAGGCAAAATGTAGACTGTTATTTAAGTTAAGAAAAGCTGACTAGAAATAAGCCAAGTTAAGGCTGCATATTTATAATTAAGAATAAGCTTCTGTGTTTGATTTAATTGGGAGCTTGATGGCAAGCTCCAAAAAAAAAGTAAAAGAGTAAAAACAACCTAGAACAGCTGCTGTTGAGCATGTCCTGAATTAACTTCACATCTCACTGACTTGTGCAAACCCCTGTGTCACAGAGTGATTTCTTAGCATCTTCATTCCATTAAGTTTTCAGGCACAGCAACTTAGCAGTGCAAGAATTGACCCTAGCCCATGGATCCAGGTAATAGTCCATTTGGGGCACATCAAGGCAGAAACTCATCTAGTCATATCACATCCACAGTCAGAAGCAGAGAGATGCAAATCCAGCCATGCTGCCTGCTTGCCTTTGCTTCTGCTCTAGCTTCTTTATTGTTACACAGTTCAGGCCCCAGCCAATGAAGTGGTTCTGCCCACTTTATGGTGAGTCTTCCATCTAATTAGCAATCTATAAAATCTCCAACAGACATGCCCAAAGCCAAGATAATGTAAAGAATATCTATTGGTGGAAGTATTAAGGCAAATCCACATAGTTAAAAGGGAGGTTTATTTTGTGGGGTAACTTACAAGTAAAGGGATAGGTTACAGGGTCCAGGAGAGGTGAGTTGCAGTCCAACAGTGTTCTCTAGAGAACTCTGCTTGGTCTTCCTCCAGCGTCCAGGATCCAAGAACCAAGAGAGCCAGCACATCCAGATCTCAGGTCTTAAGGGATCCTGTCTCGGCCCTGCCTCGTAGTTGTGACGTTACCAGAAGCCTCAATGGGGGTAATACCTCCAGGTCAAAGCTGGAACAGCTACTCACTACAAATATCCTATTGATGGTCCCTCTTCTCACTTGACTCTAGTTCGTTTCCGTCTGATAATACAAACTCACAACCACACTGCCCCAGCATCACTGTCAGGCTTTGAGCGGTTTTCTGCCTTGCATCTAGAGCCCTGGTTATCAATCTGAGGGTCACATCCCCTTTGGGTATCATATATCGGATACCCTGCATATCAGATATTTACATTATTATCCACAATAGTAGCAAAATTAAAGTTATAAAGTAGCAATAAAACAATATTATGGTTAGGGGTTACTACAACATGAGAAGTGTATTAAAGGATGGCAGCATTAGGATGTTTGAGAATCATTGATCCTAAGTCTCCAGTGGGACCCTAGGCTGTATGTTCCTAAATATGAAAGGAACGTGCAAAGGAACTTCCTGAGTGTCTTTTGCCCATATGGAAACTCGTTCTGTGTGGCAGACTCCAGCTGCCTGTCCACCTTTACTACCCAGTGAGAGCAGACCACTTCAGGCTATTCAACCCCACTGCACAGATTTTAGTCACACTGTGAGCTCCTCTGACCATACCGCTCTCTTACAATACTTGTTCCCAGGCTGTGCCAGCCTCTTTCTCTGGCACAAACACTGCCTGGCTGGTTGCTATCTCCATACTAAACTCACCAGAATCCATATATTTATTTTTGAGAGCAGTAACACCTAGTTGGGGCTGAGGACTGGGAGAGCAGGGCTGCAAGGATCCTGCATGCAGGTTCACCTAGCTCTAAGCTCCACAGGTGAGGCTTGGGCTGTTGCCTGAGGTCCTAGAGCTTTTGGAATGCATTTTCTCACTCAACTTCTGTAAGTTCATCAAAATTTAAAACCATTTAATCACTTATAAAGTGACTGATCACTAATTTTTATGCCCCAAATTACCTTTGTTTTAACAGTTTACAATAAATTAGCAACTCTCAAGTTTATAAACTAAGATAATTTATCCCTGTTAAAATTTCTGAGCCTTAAAAATGACATTTTTTTAATTGAAGCTCTTTTAGTACCAAAATCCACTTTATACAATAAATAGAGTCCACAGAGAAAATGTGAACATCCTTATCCTAGATAGTGTAGTTTCTTTTTTTTAAAAAAAAAAACTAAGTCAATTTAACAGAGCTTTTATATTCAGTAGCTCTATTTATCACAAGAGTATAATTATAGCAGAGAACAAGAAGATTGGTTGTCATCAGGAGACAGAAGAATAGAAAGTGTACAATTAATTCTTACCACAGCTCTGTATGACTCAGTTTCTCCAGAAACAAAGTTAACAAAGACACAGTGACAAAAAACACATCATTAAATCAGCTTTTGTCAACATGGATAGACCATTATATGCATTAGATCATTTTAACCTTGAAGTCCGTAAGCCCTGTTTGACATGTTCAGACCTCTGTGGCTTGGCTTCAAGGTTTTATGGTTTTGTTCCTGTCTTTATTTTTCTAATTAATATTACCTAAAAGAATTTAACCCTTATTAGAGATATAACTTCAAATTTATAACTTAACTTTTTTTTGACGATCTCACTGATCTTGAGAAAGTTCAGTCTCATCCAGAACTTTAGAGACAGCAATAACCTTGAATGAGAGAACATTCGGTGTAAACAAGGAAAACCAAGTTGGGGATAGAGTACTCAGAAAGCTAAACATCTGTAATTGTAGTTTTGGCAAACCATTTTTTTAAGTCTGGGAAACATACAGCTATCTTAAGCTTTACATATAAATCACCTTGACTGGACAATTTAAAAGATGTGAATACCAAGCTGGGTGAGGTGGCTCACACTCTTAATCCCAGAACTTGGGAGACTGAGGCAAGTTGATCTCTTGAGTGCTGTGAGATGTTCTGTATGTCAAATATGTTGCTCTGATTGGTTAGTAAATAAAACACTGATTGGCTAGTAGCTAGGCAAGAAGGATAGGCAGGACAAGCAGAGAAAAGAATTCTGGGAAGTGGAAGGCTGAGTCAGAGAGACACTACCAGCCACCGCCATGACAAGCAAGATGTAAGATACTGGTAAGCCACGAGCCACGTGGCAACTTATAGATTAATAGAAATGGGTTAATTTAAGATAGAAAAAGTAGATAACAAGAAGCCTGCCACGGCCATACAGTTTATATGTAATATAAACGTCTGAGTGATTATTTTATACATGGGTTGTGGGACTGGCGGGGCTTGGTGGGACCTGGAGAGAAATTCTCCAGCTACACTTGAGTTCAAGGCTGGCCTGGTCTACAGAGAGTTCCAGGACAGCCACAGCTACATAGAAAAACCCTGTCTCAGAAACAAACAAGCAAAAAATTAAATATCATGAGACACAACGATAACAAATTAGTCATTTTCTGTAAGAAGTTTTCTCTAAATGGGGTGTTGTGCCCCTCCTCCTCGTAGTTTTTCAAAGTCTTTGTACCCTATTTCCAGAAACCTTGAGGCCTCATGAAATTAGGGCCTAACTAAATACAGCTGGCTGGGATGAGTGCCTCACTCAGATTAGGGTACAATGACTTTGATGGAATATTAACATCTGACATGTCAAGCTGTAATTATTTTAAGCAGCCACAGCTGGAGTTCTGAAGATGGCAATTGTTTAGCTAGAACATATGCGATATCTCCTTAATGAAGGAAGGTTGAATCCAAATTACACACATAGGGTAATACAATAAATTAATACCACCTGTGAATATACTGTTACAACATTAGGCCCTGTAAATTTCTATTTAAACTGAATGAAAAATAAATAGATAAATAAAAAGGAAAGGAAAGGACATGACTACTCCTAGGTATGGTGGAGGAGAATGTTTATTGTAGATGTGTGGGAGAGTGTAGCCAAAGGCAAAGCTATCTGGAAGAGTGTAGAGTGGATATGAACAGTTGGGTGTGTGGAGAGGGGGAGGGGAAGGGAGAAAAGAGAGAAGGGAAGAGGTGCAGCAGCCAAGAAGCCAAAGGTACTGGAGAGAAATGGTAACCAAAATGTCTGGATTATACAGGGAAGAGCCTCTAGGGGAAGGGCAGCCCAGCCACTGGGCTGGAGAGTACAGGGTAGAGGGTGTGGTAGCCAGCCATGCCCTATATCAGGTAGGGACTGAGCGATGCTGGGGAAACCTGACTTATTAGCATGTGGAGCTTTAAATTCGTGTTTACATCATCTAACTCAATTTAGCTGAGGGAGCCCTGTTAAATCTATGTTGCTGGAGTTACTACTGAGATTTAAGACAGTGGGTCTCTTAGCCTCCCCATGTATGTTTCCCATTAGCTGTTTTTATTATAGGCATCTTTTTACCATATACTGAGATATACTGAAAATATATCCATTGGAAAAAGTTTACCTCTTAGCTGTTCTGATACACACAGTGACACTTTCCACATGCATAAGGCAAAGGAGTCCCAAGAACAGACAGACTCAGTGGAAAGAGCAAGCAATTGGACTCGGCATAGCATGTCTCTAGGCTCCCTCTAGAGACGCACAGCTAAGGGACTCTCTTGCCCAGAAAAACTAGCTGTGCACCCTGTGGCCACTCTGAGGTGGGGCCCCTGGTCTCCCTGACTGGCGAGGATGCCTGGGTTTATGGCTAGGGTTAAGGAAGGGGAGGGGCCTCCTGCTGCAACTATAACTACTGCTCCAGTGGCTCCAGCAGCCACTTTAGCTCAGGCAGGGCTCAATGGAGAGGATATAGCCCACTCGAGCCCTGCCAGAGAAGTGTTCTTTGCTGTTTAGAGGTACCAGAGCCATTTCCTTGTACTGAACAAAATTCAGAACTCCTTCCTGCTTATGGAAGGAGCCCCAAGTCTTAATTAGACTATGGGGGGTGCAGACAGACAGACAGAGAGACAGAGAGAAACCGAGAGGCCAGAAGCTTCCATCTAGGGGCATAGATGACGCAGGCTTCAGGGGTGCAAGTGAGTTTGCAGTCTGGTTTATCTGGCTCAGTCCAGCTGAACATGCAGCTAATTTTCTCAAAGAAAGTTCTTACTACCCCCCAGTAGGGGATCTCTGCAACATACCAGAGAGTTCTCCTGGCAGATGAACAGGCAGCACCTTCACTCACACATTCATTCCGAGGTTACAACAGTCCCTCTTCCTGCCCTCTCTCCCTCCCTTTCTTTTTTGTTTTGATTTTGGTTTTTTGAGACAGCATTTCTCTTTGTAGCTTTGGAGCCTGTCCTGGAACTTGCTTTGTAGACCAGGCTGGCCTCGAACTCACAGAGATCTGCCTGCCTCTGCCTCCTGAGTGCTGAGTACTGGGATTAAATGAGTGCACCACCTTTGGCTCCCTCCGTTGTTTCCTTTATTTTTTAATTTTATTTAATTTTTTTTCATTTTACATACCAACCACAGTTCCATCTCCCTCCCCTCCTCCTGCTCACCCCCTACCTTCCTCCACCCCACCCCCCATCCACTCCTCAGAGAGGGTAAGGCCTCTTGGGGAGTCAACAAAGTCTGGCATATCAAGTTGAAGCAGGCAGGCTCAAAGCCCTCCCTGCTGCATCAAGGCTGAGCAGGATATCCTTCCACAGGGAATGGGCTCCACAAAGCCAGTTCATGCACCCAGGATAAATCCTGATCCCATGGCCGATTTTCTTTATGGGAAACCTGACTCTCACTTTTACTAGTAAGCTTCCTTAGGGCTTTCTCTTCTACTCCACAGGGTGGGCCAGTCTTGAAATCTTTCCCTGTCCTGCAGGTTTCCTGGTGAATTTTCCTAATCCCTGACTGGAAAGTCTGCAGTGCCCTGCAGAGGAAGTGCTAGAAATGGTCAGGGGGCACTCCTCCTCTTGCAGGACTCCTCCTGCCCTTTGAGCTGTCTTTCCAGCAACACAAGGGGCTGCTGTAGAAGGACATCTCACTGAAGCCTCCATATGTGTTGCAGAAATAACACTGCACACTTAAGAGAGTAATGATGGAAAAGCTTTTAAATAGTGCTCGTCTGGCTTTTGGCCAACACCCTGTTGTAGAATATTATTTCAAGGTGTGTTACTTTTGTTCATGCTCTGGAACGTTCGTTTAATGATGCAAAGATGTGTTTGATTAAATAAAATTCATCTGCGATCAGGAGGCTGCGTCAGCAACTGGCTGAAGGGAAGTGGTAGGAGGAGCCAGGTGAGAAAGGGTTTGTAAGGAGGGGAGAGGAGAAGCACCAGCTCCAGGGCTTCTTTGGAGGATGCCAGCAAGGAGAGAAGGTGAGCTACTTGCTCTTCAGGATCTGAAGAACAGAATTCCACCTTAACCTTTGAAACTTGAGTTCTTTAGAGGGGGAGAGGTTTAGTTAAGTTCCCTTTGTAGGTTTAGGAGAGTTGGAGCCCGAGGGAACAGATTTCCCTTCGGCTACAGCCTTTGTGGCCTAGCCACTGCTGCTGGAGGCAGAGCTGAAGCTGCCGATTCAGACTGCTGCAGCTGCCGATTCAGACCGCTGTGGCTTAAAAGGCAGCAACCTTTTTTTTTTCATCAATTTTATTTTTTTATTAAGAAATTTTCTGTTCATTTTACATACCAACCACAGGTGCCCCTCTCTTCTCTCCTCCCAATATTCTCCCCCAACCTAACCCCCATTCCCACCTCCTCCAAAGCAAGGATTCCTCTGGGGAGTCAGCAGCGCCTGGTACACACAGTTGAGGCAGGTCCAAGCCCCTCTCTCAGAACCAAGGCTGTGTAAGGTGTCCCACCAGTTACCTGGCTCCAAAAAGCCTGCTAAGGCAGCAGGGATGGATCCTGATCCCACTCCCAGGGCCCCCCTAAACACTTCAAGCTAAACAACTGTCTCGCCTAGTCCAGTCCCATGGAGGCTCCACAGCTAGTGGTCCACAGTTCATGAGTTCCCACTAGTTCCGTTTGGTTGTTGGATTTTGTCAAAGGCTTTTTCTGCATCTAATAAGATGATCATATGGAGTTTTTTTTCAGTTAGTTTATATGGTGTATTATACTTGACAGATTTTCATATGTTGAACCATCCTTGCATCTCTGGGATGAAGCCTACTTGATCATAGTGGATAATTTTTTTGATGTGTTCTTGGATTCAGTTTGCCGATATTTTATTGATTATTTTGCAACAATGTTCATGAGGGAGATTGGTCTGTAATTCTTTCTTTGTTGAATCTTTGTGTAGTTTGTATATCAGTGTAACTCTAGCCTCATAAAAGGAGTTTGGCAATATTCTTTCTGTTTCTATTGTGTGGAACAATTTGGAGAGTGTTGATATTAGCTTTTTTTTTTTTTTTTTTTTACTCTGGTAGAATTCTGTGCTGAAACCGTCTGGTTCTGGGCTTTTTTTTTTGGTTGGGAGAATTTTAATGACTGTTTCTATTTTCCTTAGGGGTTATTGGTCTATTTAAATGGCTTGATTTAACTTTTGTATGTGGTACCTCTCCAGAAAATTGTCTGTTTCTTTTAGATTATCCAATCTTGTGTAGTACAGGTTTTTGAAATATGACCTGATGATTCACTGGATTTCCTCATTGTCTATTATGTCTTTCCTTTCATTTCTGATTTTGTTAAATTTGGATGCTCTCTCTCTGCCTTTCGGTTAGTTTGGATAAGACCTTGTCTATCTTGTTTTTTTGTCAAAGAACCAACTCTTTGTTTCATTGATTCTTTGTATTGTTCTCTTTGTTTCTATTTTATTGATTTCAGCCCTCAATTTGACTATTTCCTGGCATCTATTCCTCCTAGGTGAGTGTGCTTTTTTTTTCTTCTAGAGCTTTCAGGTGTGTTAAGTCACTAGTGTGAGATTTCTCCAACTTCCTTATGTGGGCATTTAGTGCTATGAATTTTCCTCTTATCACAGCTTTCATAGTGTCACATATGTTTGGGTATGTTAGACATTCATTTTCATTGAATTCTAGGAAATCTTTAATTTCTTTATTTCTTCCTTGACCCATTGGTGATTCAGTTGAGCATTATTCAGTTTCCAAGAGATCGTAGGCTTTTGTGGGATGACTCACCCCTAACAGGCTTGAGGGCCAGCTGGCCCAAACAAGTAAAAAAGATACTTTCTGAGAGCCAACCTGGGTCTGCCTAATGGCCTTAGCAACAGCAGCTGAAACATGATCTGAAGATGACCCGGACCAATGAGATGCAGCCATGTCACACCAGCAGATGCATATTCATCAGATCTCCCCCCCAGGGTGGGGTGGAGGGTATATAAAACTTGCCTCTAGCCAGGCGGTGGTGGTGCATGCCTTTAATCCCAGCACTTGGGAGGCAGAGGCAAGCAGATCTCTGTGAGTTCGAGGCCAGCCTGGTCTCCAAAGCGAGTTCCGGGGAAGGCGCAAAGCCACACAGAGAAACCCTGTCTCGGGAAAAACAAAACAAAACAAAACAAAACAAAACAGACTTGCCTCTTCCTGAATAAACTGAGCTTGTTGTTTCGACCTTCTCCTGGAGTCTGTGTGGTTTGACCCTGCGCCTACTTGGCCCGGCTCCCAAAGGGAACAACAGCAAGGGCCCTGCTACAGGCTTTCTGTAATTTTTGTTGTTGTTGAAATCTAACTTTAAGGCATGGTGGTCCAATAAAATACAGGAGGTTATTTCATTTTTTTTTAAATCTGTTGAGATTTGCTTTGTGACCAAGTATGTGGTCAATTTTAGAGAAGGTTCGATGGGGTGCTGAGAAGAATATTCTTTTGTGTTAGGGCAGAATGTTCTGTAGATCTCTATTAAGTCCATTTCAGTCATAATATTTTTTAGTTCCCTTATTTCTCTGTTATGTTTCTGTCTGGCAGACCTGTCCATTGGTGAGAGTGGGTATTGAAGTCCCCCACTACTAGTGTATGGGGTTTGATGTGCAATTTAAGCTTTAGTAATGTTTCTTTTACATATATGGGTACCTTTGTATTTGGGGCATTAATGTTCAGAATTGAGACTTCATCTAGATGGATTTTTCCTGTGAATATGTAAAGTTCTTCCTGATCTCTTGATTTTTAGCTTCAAGTCTATTTTGTTCGATATTAGGATAGCTACACCAGCTTGCTTCTTGAGTCCGTTTGATTGGAATGTCTGTTCCCAGCCGTTTACTTGAGGCAGTGTCTGTCTTTGAAGTTGAGGTGTGTTTCTTGTATGCAGCAGAAGGATGGATTCTGTTTTTGTATCCATTCCGTTAGCCTGTGTCTTTTTACAGGTGAATTGAGTCCATTGATATAAGAAATTTTAATGACCAGTGATTGTTAATTCTTGTTACTTGTTTGGTGGTAGTGTTGTATGTTTCCTTTCTTTGATATTTGTTGGTGTGGGATTATCTATTGCCTGTGTTTTCATGGGTGCATCTACCTTCCTTAGGTTGGATTTTTCCTTCTAGTGCTTTCTGTAGGGCTGGATTTGTAGATAGATATTGTTTAAATCTGGTTTTGTCATGGAATATTTTATTTACTCTGTCTATGGTGATTGAGAGTTTTGCTGGTATAATGACCTGGGTTTGCATCCATGGTCTCTTAGTGTCTCCACAATGTCTGTCCAGGACCTTCTGGCTTTCAGAGTCTCCATTGAGAAGGCCAGTGTTATTCTCATGGGTCTGCCTTTATATGTTACTTAGCCATTTTACTTTGTAGCTCTTAATATTTTTTTTCATCTGTATGTTTAGTGTTTTATTATGTGGAGAGGGGACATTTTGGGGGGTCCAGTCTATTTGCTATTCTGTATGCTTCTTGTATCTTCATAGGCATTTCCTTCCTTAGGTTGTAAAAGTTTTCTTCTATGATTTTGTTGAATATATTCTCTGTACCTTTGCGCTGGTATTCTCCTTTATCCCTATCATTCTTAGGTTTGGTCTTTTCATGGTGTCCCAGACTTCCTGGACATTTTGTGTTATGACTTTGTTGGCTTTAATGTTTTCTTTGACTGACAAATCTGTTTCCTCTATCATATATTCAATGCCAGAGATTCTCACACCCATCTTTTGCATTCTGTTGGTTATGCTTGCAGCTGTAGTTCCTGTTCTGTTACTGTCGCTACATGGGTGTGTGTGTGTTCACGCGGGTCTGTGGAATGAAGACTCAGAGGCATCTGAAGAATAAATTTAGCCTTTCATGGCTGCAGGGGAGTCCAGCCTCGAAGGACTGAAGCACTATCCCCTCACCTAGGGTAGTTTTATTTCTCTCCAGTACAGTTCAGCCAGTTAATTTCCATATGCTCAAAACAACCTGAAAGGAGCTTCCAACAATACAATGCCAACTGCAAAATTCTGAATTGTCAGGTACCTCAGTTTTCTGGGTTTTCTGAACCAAGTTTTGCATAGGCCTTTGTATCCTTGGGAAACTCAGAGACTAGATTCACATAGAGGGCAACAAGGTAACAAAATGTGTCTGCTAACCAAAAGATGGATTAGAGCTAGGTGCTACTCTCAGGAGCCAGGCCAGGTGCAGCTCAGCATGAATGCCATCACACTGTTCATTTACTCAGATTTTCCATTTCCAGGATTCCCTCAATTTGTGTCTTCTTTATTGCCTCTATTTCAGTTTCAAGTCTTGAACTGTTTCCTTCACCTGTTTGATTGCTTTTTCTCGGTTTTCTTGGGTTTCTTTAAGGGATTTATTGATTTCTCCCAATTTTTTGTTTGCCTTTTCCTCGATTTCTTTAAAGGAATTTTTCATTTTCCCTTTAAAGGCCTCTATCATCTTCTTAAAGTCATTTTTAAGGTCGATTTCCTCTGTGTTGGGATTTTGAGGTCTTGCTGATGTAGAACCATGAGGTTCTGGTGATGCCATATTGATTTTTATGTTGTTGAATGTATTTTTGTACTAGCATCTACCTATCTTTTCCTCCATTCACTGCAAATGGTGTCTCTGTCTGAGGGAGCCTCTTTAGGTCCAGTGGGTACTCATATTCCAATGGGAGCTCTTGGTTCACTTGGAGCTCTTGGTCCTCTCTTAGCTAGTAGAGTCTGTGTCTCAGGGAGCAGCTGTGACCTTGGAAGATGGGTGGGTTTGGGGGGGGGCTTGTACGTTACAGGGTCTGGTGAGGGGTGGTGGTAGTCCAGCCTGCCTATAGGAGTTCTACCTGGTGGCCTGCAACTGGGACTCCAATGGGTGGGGGGATAGAGGCACTGGTTGTGCACCTGGGCCTAAAACATAGAGGCTGGGGTGATCAGCTAAGAGAACAAAGATTCACCTCTTGGTCCACTCAGAGCAGAGCTGGTGGAGTCTGTGTCCACTGGATTATATATCCTTTAGGCTTGTGCATTTTTTCATGTGCTGTCAATTATTAAGTCTGCTTCAGATCTTGGCTCCAAGTTAAACTTCGAATTTTCCTTGAATGAATTAGAATTTCTTTATTTGGTTATTTTCTGCCACAGAGGCAGATTTATGTATGGAGTAATAAGTCCAAATAGTTATAGGTTTGAGTGTAATTTGCTGGATGCTCTTGATCTCATCAGAAAGCTAATTATGGTTGAGAAATACATAAAACTTAGCCATTTAAAAATGCATTTTTGGTTCTTTTTTTTTAGAATTTATTTATTTTATTTTATTTTTTATTCTTTTCTCAAACATTACATCCTAACAGCAGTTTTCCCTCCCTCCACTCTTCCAAGTTCCTCTCTCCACCTCAACTCTCCTCCAGATCAACTTCTCCATTTCTCTTCAAAAAAGAGCAGGCCTCCCAGGGATGTGTGTGAGAGAGCATTGGATCCCATGGAACTGGAGTTACAGGTGGTTGTGAGCCTCCTGATGTTTATGGGAGGAACCAAACCCAGGTCCTCTGCAAGAGCAGTAAGCACTCGTAACCTCTCAGCCATCTCCCTACCTCCTTTGAACATATATTTGATCTCATTAGGTTCAAGAGTTCACCTCTGCAAACAAATACATTGTATATTCCACCAGTTTAGAACTATGTATAGACTTAAAGTTTTCTTGATTTGTGTATGAGTGTTTTGCATACATGGATGTCTATGCACCATGTATGTTCCAGAGGCCAGAAGGTATCAGGTCCCCTAGAACTGGAGTTACACATGTTTGTGAACCACCATGTGGGTGCTGGGAATCACACCAGTGTTCTCTGAAAAGCAGCTGGTGCTGTTGAGCCATCTCTCCAACCCCAGATTTGAAATATATTTACTGCTTCTGCTTGTAGAGCTCAAATGACTGAGTGGAGAACTGGCAAAGGAAAAGGGCTAAAAAGGTCATCTAATTTAGTAGCTGAGGCAAAAGGACCAAGTGAAAACCCAGTCCAGTCCTTTTGGACTACCATAGCAGAAGAAGATGAACAGGGATTTACTGAAAAAGTAAACAATAATTTCTGAATGCCTGAACCTGATTAATAAGGTAGAGTCCTTTTTAAAAAAAAAATATGTATGACTGTTTTGCCTGTATGTATGTCCATGTGTGTGCCTGGTGCCAGCAGAGGCTAGAAGAGGGTGTCAGATCCCCTGGAACCAGAGTTACAGATGGTTGTGAGCCACCATGTGGGTACTGGGAACTGAACCCAGATCCCCTGGCAGAGTAGCCAGTTCTCTTAATCACAGAGCCATCTCTCCAGTCTTCTAAGATAGTCTTTATTTTTGTACATCTTATAATTTAATTTTTTTAAAAGATTTATTTATGTACTGAAATGAGTTCTTGTGATACACATGTATGCAGGTGCCAGTGGAGGCTAGAAAGTGTCAGGTCCCTGAATCTGGAGTTTATAGTCAATTGTGAGATGCCCAACATGGGTGCCTAGCACTTGTACCAACTCAAGTTCTCTGCTGGAGCATCAAGTGCTTTTGACTATGGTGATACTTTATTTGTATTGAAATGTGATTTTATTTGTATGTTAATAAAGTTGCCTGGGTGTCAGAGCTAATAGCAAGCCATAGCAGAAGCTGGGCAGTGGTGGTGCACACCTTTAATCCCAGCACTTGGGAGGCAGAGCTAGATGGATCTCTGTGTGTTCAAGGATACAGCCAGCATGGAGACATGCCTTTAATCTCAAGACCAACCATAGAAGACCTGGAGGTCTATATAGACAGGCAGTGACAAGGAGGTCATGTGGTTGTGTTTACAACCAATGAGAAGGCAAAATAGAAAGTCAATAAAAGGACAGACACACAGGAAGTAGACCTCTTGCTGAGGGGAAGGACAGCAGTGGCAGTGAAGGGTAAGAAAGGGTTTTTAGCTCTTAGCTATTGCTCTGACCTCTTGGGCTTTTAACTTTGCATTTGGCTCTGTGTTTCTTATTTAATAAGACTGTTCATCTACATTTGGCGCTCAACGTGGCAAGAATTCATTAAAAAAAAAAAAAAAAACGCTTGGTTTCCCGCGGCAGCAGGCCCAGCTCCCTAGCTCAGGCCTAGCTCGGCCTAGGCCCCAGGCCCAACTGACCATAGCTATAAGCGGTTACCCGCAGCTGAAGCTACTTGCTTAAAGCCAGTGCTACGAACAACTCAGGCCTGCCAGAGCTACCGCTAATTGCCATAGCTACATGCAACAGCATATAGGCTGCTTTTGGCTGAAACGCCAATGCACATGGTTGGAGCTTAAGGATGCTGGAGCCCAGACTCGACTCAGCTCAAGTGGGAACACATGGCTGGATTTAAGCTTTTAGCCAGAACTTGTGGCTATGTTTGCTCGCTCTCTCTCTCTCTCTCTCTCTCTCTCTCTCTCTCTCTCTCTCTCTCTCTCTTTCTCTCTCTCTGGATTCACACCTTGGACGTGAGGTAGCTGTTTTGAAATTCCCTCGGATTTCTACTGTTCTACGCAGACTTGGTAAGTCAATTAAGATATCAGATATGTTAAAGGAAAAAAACTATTTAAAGGAGAAAAAAAAATTTTCCACATTTAAAAAAATGGGTTTTATGTGTACATTGGGAGAAAATTGGGCTTTGTTTGATAAAAATTTAGGCAGTCTGAAAATGGAACAACTATATGAGAAGATTAATGTTGATGGGATTATGCACATTATTACTTTCCTTATTCTTATTTTACTATTTAAAAAGATAGTCAATTTAAGTGCCAGGATAAAAGCTTTAGAAAAATCTGTTAAACCTGTTAAAATGAATTATAGAGAAATTCAGATTCAGACAGAAGAAATTAACAGTGAAATTGTTTCAGGATTGGATTATAAGGTTACAGAAAGAAAGCCTGTTTTCACACAATCACCCTTAATTTATCCAGTAACTGTACAGCAGCTACCTGGTCAAGTGAATGCACAAAATATTTGGACTCCAGTTGAAATGTTAGATTTACAAAGGTTTAAGGAGGCAATAGTATCTTATGGCATGCATTTCCCATATGTAAAGCAAATGTTAAACTCCTGGTCAACTTATAATAAGATTATACCACAGGACTGGCGAGAGCTGATGCATGCTGTTCTGGAACCCACGGCACAGTTACAGTGGCAAATATGGTTCAAAGAGGAAGCTAAAAACATAGAAAAAACAATGGAGGGCTAAAGGTATATAAATCTTCCAGGATCAGCTTGTTGGAGAAGGCCAATATGCTACAATACAAACACAATGTTTATGTGATATCTAAACCCTAATTCTATGTCGAATGGCAGCCTGGAATGCATGGGACAGAGTTGAGGAACCAGGAAAGAAAACTGAGTCATTTACAAAGGTTATACAGGGCCCAAAAGAATCTTTCACAGATTTCTTACAAAGACTGACTTCAGCAGTACAGAGAATGGACCCCGAATTCAGAAGCTAGTCAGATAATAATCAAATCTTTGGCTTTTGAGAATGCGAATGCAGCATGCAAGAGAATAATCAGGCCATTAAAGGCAAGATCTGCACCCTTGGAAGATTGGATTAGAGACGCGTTTAATGTTGAGGCTCATGACTATGATGATATGTGGATAGGAGAAGCAATTTCAAGAGGTTTGAGGAATGTCAGATGTTTTGGATGTGGAAAGCAAGGACATTTGAAAAGGGACTGTAAACAGGGCATTCCTAAAAACAATGTTTCTTCAAGGAACAATGGCAACAGAATGCCCCTTCCTTCTGGAGAATGCAGAAGGTGTGGTAAGGGAAAACACTGGACCAACGAATGTAGATCAACAAGGGACAGGCAAGGTAATCCTTTGCCTTGGTCTTCAGGAAACTCCCAGAGGGGCTTCAGGCAAGCCCCCACAGCAAATCCAGTTCAGACCTTTCCTGCAGTCATAGAGGAAACCCTTACTCAGGACAATTAAATAATCAAATGCCTATTGGAATAAACTAGGCTACTCAGGGTGACAAAACAGCTGAGACAGAGAGAAGAGAAAATGCAGGAGAAAACATAAAGAAAAATTTTTGGCAAACATCTATAAATGAACAAAGACCAAAATTAACAATAAAAATAAATGGTGTTTTGTTATCTGGTCTGGCAGACACAGGTGCTGATGTGACCATAATTGCACCAGAATTTTGGCATCCAACTTGGGCTCTTCAGAAGGTAAACGTTCGACTGTTAGGAATTGGAACATTATCTCAAGTGAAACAGAGTGCAAGATGGCTCGAATGTATAGGTCCAGAAGGACAGAGAGGAAAATTAAAACCATATGTGGCTAACATAGCTATGAACCTGTGGGTTCGAGACCTGTTGCAACAATGGAATACACAGATTAACATCCCTCTGTGGTGGTATTTTACTTGTACTGAAATGTGATTTTAATTGTATGTTAATAAATAAAGTTGCCTGGGGGTCAGAGCTATTAGAGCCATAGCAAGTGCGTGGCGGCGGTGGCGCATGCCTTTAAGGACCTGGAGTACATACAGGCAGTGACAAGGCAGTCACGTGTTTGGGTTTACAACCAATGAGAAGGCAGAACATCTAGACTATATAAAGACATACACACAGGAAGTAGGTCCCTTTTGGAGAGCTCTCTTGACTGAAGAGGATCACTGAAGCCGGAAGGATGAGGCTCTTAGCTCAGACCTCTTGACTTTCTTCTCTGAATCGGCTCTGTGTTTCTTATTTAATAAGACGGTTGGTTACATCTACATCCCTTCAACCTCAGAAACAAATCATAAACTAACACATGTTTCTGAGAGAAATATTAGAAGGTATTATTCTAATAAGTGGTCACCAGCCATCCATATTATACAAGAAGAGGGCATAACAACTGATGATCTCCCAAAGACACCAACAGCTCTACCTTTAAAATGGTTAACAGACAAGCCTGTTTGGTTTCACCAATGGCCTTTAACAACAGAGAAGCTCCAGGCTTTAGAAGAGCTGGTAGAAGAACAGTTAAATGCTCAGCATATTGAAAAATCAACCAGCCCTTGGAATTCTCCTGTATTTGTTATTAAAAAGAAATCTGGTAAATGGAGAATGGTAACAGACCTTAGAGCAATTAACAAAGTAATTCAACCAAAGTGCTCTCTACAATCTGGAATTCCTTTGCCTACTCTGTTACCAAAAGGATGGCCTCTCATAGTTATTGATTTAAAAGACTGTTTCTTTTCAATACCCTTACAAGAAAAAGACAGAGAAAGACTTACCTTCACAGTGCCTACTTACAATAATTCTCAGCTAGTTAAAAGATTTCAATGGAGGGTCCTCCCACAGGGAATGTTGAATAGCCCCACCCTGTGCCAATATTTTGTACAATAGCCATTGGAAGTGATACGTAAAAAATTTCCTAAATCTATAATTTATCATTATATGGATGACATTTTACTAGCTGATTCAAATGGAGATACTTTAGAAAGAATTTTTGAAGAAGTAAAGAAAATTTTGCCTTGCTGGGGATTACAAATTGCTCCTGAAAAGATACAAAGAGAAGATTCTATTAATTATTTAGGATATAAAATAGAACTACAAAAAATTAGACCCCAAAAGGTGCAAATTAGGAGAGATCAACTACAGACTCTTAATGACTTTCAAAGATTATTTGGAGACATTTCTCATCTATGAACTATTGTTGGGGTAAAATATGATGAACTGAATAATTTGTTTAAAACCTTAGAAGGTGACAAGGACTTAAACAGTCCAAGAGAACTATCACCTGAAGCTGAGAAAGAATTGGCCTTGGTAGAAAAAAAAAAGTACATGAAGGACACGTGGATTGTATTGGTCCAAAGCTGGATTGCATTTTGGTTATTTTACCTTCTAGGCATTTTCCTACAGGAATATTAATGCAGAAGGAAGATATTATATTGGAATGGATATTTTTACCAAATAAAATTAAAAACTTATGTGGAAAAAAATCTCTGACTTGATTTGGAAAGGAAAATTGAGACTTCGTCAATTAGCAGAAATAGACCCAGCAGAATTTGTCATAGCTTTAACTTAAGAGGACATCGAAAAATTATGGACAGAAAGTGAACCATGGCAAAGAGCTTGCAGTAATTATTTGGGAGAAATTAACAGCAAATATCCCAAAAGTGATAGAATTGATCTTATAAAGAGAGCTGATTGGATTTTTGCCTCGAATTGTATGGGAAAAACTCATATCTGGAGTTCATACATTTTATACAGATGCCAACAAACAAGGAAAGGCAGGTTACAAATCAGAAAATTTAAAGTGGTTCAAAGTCCTTATAATTCAGTTCAAAAATCAGAATTGTATGCTATTCTGTTGGTATTAATGGATTTTTCAGAACCTCTCAACATAGTTACTGACTCTCAGCATGCTGAAAGAGTGGTATTACATATTGAGACTGCAGAATTTATCCCTGATGAGTCAGAATTAACTTCACTATTTATTCAGTTACAAGATACAATCAGGAAAAGGAGTCTTATATATAACTCACATCTGATCCCATACTGGTCTGCCAGGCCCTCTAGCACAAGGCAATGATGAGATTGATAAATTGTTGATAGGAAATGTGCTGGAGGCCTCAGAATTTCATTAAAAACATCATGTCAATAATAAAGGTTTAAAAAAGGATTTTTCCATAACCTGGCAACAAGCCAAGAAAATTATAAAAGAAATGTCCTACTTGTTCCTTTTACAATCAGATGCTATTGCCAGCAGGATGTAACCCAAAGGGTACTCAGAGGAATGAAATCTGTCAGATGGATATGTTTCACTTTGCAGAATTTGGAAAATTGAAATATGTACACCATACCATTGATACTTATTCAGGATTTCAATGGGTGACTGCTTTGAGTTCTGAAAAATCTGATTCTGTAATCACTCATTTGCTAGAAGCTATGGCCATCACAAATCAAAACTGACAATGCTCCATCATATGTCTCTGTGAAAATGAAACAGTTTTTTGCTTATTACAATATAAAGCATATTACAGGTATACCACATAATCCTACAGGTCAAGCAGTTATAGAAAGATCAAACAGAACTCTATAGGATATGCTAAATAAACAGAAAGGGGTAACAAAAACCCCCAGAAATAGACTTCATATTGCTCTATTAACTTTGAATTTTCTCAATGCTAATGAGAAAGGAACAACAGCTGCAGAGAGACATTGGATAATAGAAAAAACTACAGAATTAAATCAGCCTATATACTTCAAGGATGTGCTGACCTCAGAATGGAAACCAGGATATGTGTTATGTTGGGGACGAGGTTTTGCTTTTGTTTCTACAGGAGAAGATAAGCTGTGGATACCACCAAAATTGATAAAGGTTCAATTTGAAGGAGAGACCTCTTAATTAGAGGAGGTGATAGTTCATCAACCAGCATAACCATCCAATTTAAACTAACTTATACCATTAATACATGCCTTTTCATTTAATCAAATAATAATTTGCCAAAAGGGAAACTCTCCAAAATTAGTCTTAGGGAAAAGTTTTTGTTTTTGTCTTTTAGGAGAATGAAAGTTAAGGAATTTGAAGAACACAGGACAAATGAGACAACTGAAGAAAAGGCACAAATCATCTATCCCAGGGAACAAAGTGAAATGGCCTATGGTTATATTGTCTAAAAAATTTTATAAGTCTTCCTAAATGTTTGTTTCTGCTCTTCTCTAAAGAAATTTAACACTATTGGTCTTCTTGTAGTTCCAGTTAAATTAAAATTTAAAGCTGACTTTGGAGTTGGAGAATGGCTATCTCCTTCTTTAAACTCAAGCATGTTGTTAAAAGGAAAATGCAAACTCCCTGTATCATGCCAGAAGAAAAAAGCCATCTTCTGCTATGGACAGGAGAAAAACCAAATTAATTAAGGGACTATTCTATTACTAATCTCAATTCTTTGATTCTATTCTGATTCTTTAAACTTTTCTTAAAGTATGAATTTTATATCAAATTTACAAGATTAATAATATACATATACATATATATACATACATTTTAAACTTTGTTAAGATATGAATGGTCATATAGAGTACTAACTAATTCTAGAAAAAAGGCTTCAATTAGCTGCATATATATGTCTTTGTGTTCAAGTCTCTTATCAGTTTTTTTACAGAAAATCACGGCCAGGCCTAACATCAACTGAAGTCTCCAGGAAGAAGATGGGGCCCCACAACAACAACAATTCCACATGGACAATAATAATATCACTAAGTTGACAAACATCATCTAAGGATCAGCTTTAGACTACAAAGTGCTCAGAGCAATTTTGAGAGGGCTAGCTGAGATGATCCAGTTTTAAAGACTACTTGAATAAGGACTTGAGATAAACTCTGAACTTTGGCATTATGCTCAAACTGGACAACGAAGGATATAGTTACCTTTCCTAGAATTTGACAATCAACCTTAAATTTTTCTTTTCAGAATAAAGATACCTTCGCCCATACCCAGCAGGAAGCAATTTTAAGAATACGATGCCCACATTCCCAAAGAGGTGGTGTGGGGAGGGTGGTTTTTTTGGTCTTTTAATGGGTTTTGGGTCTGGAATAAGGTTGGTTACAAGTTGTTGTTAAGGGTTAGGAAAAGGGCTAAGCAAAGGAGATTAGATTTAAGGTTCTTGTTTAAAAAAAAGAAAAAGAAAAAGACAATTACTAGTTTTAAATACATTGGATTAGATTTTTGTATATTGTATACAAATTATATAGAGATTGATATTGTTAGAAAATGCCATATATATATATATATATATATATATATATATATATATATATAATTTCTAATCTTGTTCAAGGTATTATACTTATACCATTCATTTAACAATGTAATGTAATTTTCTGATCCTTGAATGTTATTACCAACTATTAGGATATAAAGAAATGAAAGTTAGTAGTTAGACATTATAATAGAACTTGTAGTCATATTAGATGTGTTTTCAAGATCAACCAGATATATTTTAGATAGACAGGTCATCTTCAAACCCTTCAGAGATCTACAGAATATGACATTTAAAATATTTTAATAACTTAGAAAATTTTTCTTTTTTGTTATGACTATGAGACATGTCGGCTCCTGGCAGTACCAATCTACTTCAGAGAAAATATGGGCATTGAAGAGACTGCATATGGAGTTAACTTTCATTGTGGCAAAAGTTAGCTACTGGACAACAAAGTATCCTCAGATCAACTGCTGACAAACAAGACAGACAGGACATGAAAAAAGGACTACTGGTTCTTGCCAAAACAAGTGTGGTTATGGCTTTATCAAAAGGCATCTTCTGAGGCCAGGACAATATGGCACCATCCCTGAAGTGGCCTTTGCAATCTGGAGAAGGTACAATGTCCTTTTCTTCGAAGGCAGCTGAACAGGCAGTGGGCTGATGACTTCTGAGGTGCAGTGGAACAGCAGCTGAAACAGTTATTCTTGAAGAGTAACTAAGCTCACACCTCTCAATAGTAGACTGGCATTTAATAGAGGGATGTGGAGAAGAATAGGATGCCAAGATGAAGCCACATACACACAGCCAAGAAGAATGGACATCTGAATTAAAAAAAAATCAACAATTTCCAGAATTTAAAATCCTGAATCATGACATGACACTAGTGGAATTCAGGTGTTTCTGGTATATAGACTGCTCTCACCCAATGTGAGGTTGAACTGTTGACCTTGTGTACATCCTACTTCACAAATGAGTCTGTCAGATATGCTAAGCCTATAAGCTGAAAATGATGCCCCAATGCTGTGGAGAAACCTTGGGTGACTGTCCAGGCAGCTGGCTGTTTCTGTCAACTCATATTTTTTTTTTTGGAAGTTGCTTGCATGCACTTCCTGCTTTTATTTTTGTTAGCTAATATTATTTCCTTCTTGGGTCTCTGAGGGAGTTGAAGATTAGTTAGTGATAGTTGAAGATTAGTTAGGATAGAAAGTGAATTAGGTACATTTTGGACTTACCAAAATAGGATAGATAATGGAATTATTTTCTCCGAATTTGTCAAATACAAATGGACTAGACATTTTTTAGGTATTTATTGCTTGTATATATGATATATAGTTATTGTACTTTTGTATACAGTTTTTCTTATGTTAGTTATAACCTTTTTCCTTTTTTCTTTTTATTAAAGCAAAAGGGGAAATATGGTGATATTTTATTTCTACTGAAATGTGATTTTATTTGTATGTTAATAAATAAAGTTGCCTGGGGATCAGAGCTAATAGCAAGCCATAGCAGAAGTCTGGCAGCGGTAGCACGTGCCCTTAATCCCAATCACATGACAGGCAGATCTCTGTGTGTTCAAGGATACCACCAGCATGGAGACACACGCCTTTAATCTCAATACCAACCATAGAAGATCTGGAGGTCTGTATAGACAGGCAGTGACGAGGAGGTTATGTGGTTGGGTTTACAACCAATGAGAAGGCAGAACAGAAAGTCTATAAGACGACAGACACATAGGAAGTTGTTCTCTGGCTGAAGAGGACAGCAGTGGCAGTGAAGGGTAAGGTTTTTAGCGCTTAGCTATTGCTCTGACCTCTTGGGCTTTTTAACTCTGCAATTGGCTCTGTGTTTCTTATTTAAAAAGATGGTTACATCTACATTGGCCCCTCTCTCTTTTCTCAATTTTTCTCTGCCCTACTCCATTTCTCTCTTCAATCTCTTTACACACTCCTCCTGTCTTTTCTTTCTTCCTGCTCACTCTCTTGTCTCTTCACTTTCTATTCTCTCTCCCATCTCTCCTCTCACTTCTTTCTCCACCTCTCTCTCCCTCTCTCTTTCTCCTCCCTCTCCAATCTGTCCTCACTTTCACACATCTCACTCTCTCATCTCTCTCAGATCTCCCACCTCACACTCTTTCTCCATCCTGTCTACTCTCTTTTTCCCTCCTCATTCTCTACCTACTTTATCCCATTTATCTCTCTCCTTTCTCTCCCCTCCCCTCTTTCTTGGTCATTTCATAGATAAACATTAGATAAGAGCACACATGGATATACTACTATAGCTGTGCACATTGATGTACTGGTACAGCAGCAAACAATACTATTGCAGCACACACTAATGTACTGGAACAGCACTGGTTATGGATTACTAGAAAGCAGCATACCTGAATATACATACAGCACTGCACATGGATGTCTTTGTACAGTTTTATACATAGATGCAGTAGTGCAAATGTCACTGTGTGCTTCTGTAATAGTAGTAGCACTTCCACTTTTGCTAAGACATTGATGTGTAATGCTTCAGTAAGAGATATGTGTGTGCTGATATACTAGTGATTCCAGTGCAGTGTTCTATCCATGTGTACTACTGTCTAGTACTTCCTTAGGTAGTACCTCCTTTCCCTTGGTTTACTAGTACATCCATATGTCCAGATATGGTAATATATCCTACATGCTTCTATAATAGTACATCTATGTGTTTGGGTGTAATAGTACATCCATGTGTAAAGTTGTTCAAGTGTATCTGTAATCACATCTCTACTAGTAAATCTATGTGTACTTCTTTACTAGTACATCCATGAGTATTACTGTACTAGTGCAGTATACTGGCTTAATCATGTGCATTTCTGTACTAGTATATCAGTAAGTACTGTTCTGCTATTGTGAGCTGTGTGAGCTGCTGTACAAGTAAATCCATGTGCATTGCTGTAGTGGTACTTACAGGCATTCTTTTGCTAGTACATCCTTGTAAGCTGTTGTGTTGTATTAGTATACCTCAGAAACTTGAGTCTCTGAGAGACAGGACATTTTCAAGAAACTTGGGAAGAGAGTTCATCTTATGTCCACCCTGCCCAGGCTCTATGGATGTTGCCCACCTGTATAGCCCAACCTCCACAGCCTTGAGGGGGATCTATCTAGTTCCAGAAATTTGAGTTGGGCCACTGAGCAGAGCTGCCGATGGCTGTATAGGGTGTATTCCTAAATATCCATGCAGGAGAGAAGGTGAACATCCCTCCCAATACATCTTTGTGAGCACCACACTCCAAGTCAGACCCTGCCTAGGTTTCTTAGCTTCCCATCTAGTACTTCCTGAATGGGCTTCTCTTCAGCCAAGATATGCCTCTGAGGGTGGTCTCATGAACTCTGGCTTCATATACTTTAATGTCTCCTAATGAGGGGCATGTTCAGCTTCATGGAAGGATGGATAAGGAATATATGAAGGAGTGGGATAGGGCATAGAAAAGAATTAGATGAATGGTCATGATAGGAATGACTATAAAGATTTGGAGTACATGAAAGAAAAGATATGGATTAATGTATGGGTAAAAGAGTAAAGGCTAGAAGGAAGAGGCACAAATAGGACAGGAGGTGGGGTAATTGGAGTGATGGAGGAAGCTACAGCATAGAGGAAAGGCAAGAGACAGAAATGCCATGTGGAGGGGAAGCAAGCATGCCCAGATGGAAGATGGGATATACTGATGAATAGTTGTATTGAAGGAGGCAGGCTCAAAGGATGGTGAGTGGAGGAATAAGTCTGTGCCCTTTCACATCCATGAATCCTAAGACTAGGGCAGAGCTGCTCAGTGTGGGAGTCATCCTCTTGTTACCTGGCAGGTGGATATTGTAGACAGGACAGAGCTCAGGAAGTCCTCCCTGGCTGGAGGTCTACTGCAGCTTCAGTTAGCTAAGATTGCTGTCTGCATCAGTAGGATCCCCATCACCTATGTGGGGCTGCACACACTGCAGTCCTAAATCACCACCATCCTTCAGGTGAAGTCTGGGACAATGAAGAGGAGGAGGTAGGGGTGGGAGATATGGCATGACCCTATTCTGACCCAGCATCCCTGCCACCAGAACCCTGTCCTGTTCCAAGGATCTCTGTGGATGAATCTGGTCCTGCTTCAGAAGCACACAGATAAAGGCATCTGGGTAGCACTGGATGCAGTATAGCTCAGGGTCTTCGTAGTACCAGGCCAGCTGCAATGTAAGTGCATTGGCCAGGAAGATGACCTGAAATATGGCCATCCACCAGTGCAATGACCAACAGGAAGTAGACAAGGGCAAGGACATTCAGGGCATCCTCAACCCCTTTTCCAATCCAGGTCCCAATCCTTCACTGCAGTCCCCAGCCACAGGATCTCTGGGCCATGTTCCTTTTCCCATGGCAAAACCCAATCTAGACTCTTTATTCTACTTTATTTTTGCTACAAAAATACTATACTTGCCAGATAGTGGCAGCACATGCCTTTAGTCCCAGCAGAGACAGGTGGACCTCTGTGACTTTGAGGCCAGCCTGTTCTACAGAGCAAGTCCAGGACAGTCAGGGTTACAAAGAGAGACCCTGTCTTGAAAAAACAAAACAAACAATGCTTGATGGCATGATGTTTGACACTGATTTCACAATTGCAGCTAAGTAATATAGTGTGTATTCTTTTCCTAAAATATGTGTGTGACGTGTGTGTGTGGTGTGTATGTGTGTATGGTATGTATCTGTGTGGTGTGTGTCTTTGTGGTGTGTATGTGTGTGTGCAGCCCAAAATTTAACCTTTGATATCTTCCTCTATTGCTCTCCACCTTAGTTTTGGAAGCAGGGTCTCTCACTGAACCCTGAGATCACTGGCTGGTTGTCCAGTAAGCCTCAGGGATCCTCTTGTCTCTGCTTCCCCAGAGCTGAGATTGCAGATGCAAGCCATTGTGTCCAGCTGTTAAGTGGGTAATGAGGATCTGAACTTGGGTCCTCATGCTTGTATGGTCAGCATATTGCTCAGTGTACCATCTCTCCAGTAATGTCTTTTGCTAAAATATTTTAAGCATGAAATACACATAACATAAATTTTATCATTGTACTTTTATTTTTCAGTGCAGAACAGTTAACCAGGGCCTTGTGCATGCTGAATAAGTGTTCTGCCACTGTACTACAGCCTTGGCCCATAGCCTTCCCTGAATGTATAGCTTAGTACTGTGAAGTACCCTAATACATAGCGGGGCCTGATAGTGCAGACTTGTGATACCAGCACACAGGAGACTGAGGCTGGAAGATTCCAAGTTTGAAGCCAGTCTGGACTGCATAGTGAAACACTGTCAAAAAAAAAAAAAAGGCACTGTGTTTCATACCTTTAAGGCCAGACTCAGGAGACAGAAGCAGGCAGATCTCTGAGTGCAATACCTGCTCTACATAGTGTGCTCCAGGCCAGCCGGGGCTACATAGTAAGACCTGGTCTGAAACAAAACAAAAATGTGGCATCCACCTTTTGTGGCTGATATCTACATCAACACTTCACATGTTGTGATAAAGATGGCTGGAGACCATAGAGAGGAGAAACTGGGCTGGGGCAATGCTGTGGGTAAAGAGCTTGCTATGCAAGTGTAAGGAACAGAGTTTGGATCCCCAGGACTCATGTAAATGCCAGGTGGGCATAGCAGTCACTACAATCTTGGCGCTCAGGACGCAGTGACAAACTGGCCAGCCAGACTAGATAAATCAAGAAGATCTGGGTTCAGGAAGAGACCCTGATTCTGTAAATTAAGTGGAGAGTGATTGAGGGAGACATCTGATATAGGCCTCTGTCCTCCACATACATGTCCACACATGTGTGCACAATGCACATGAAAATGAAGGGAAGGAAAGAAAGGAGGGAGGGAGGAAGGGAAGGAAGAAGGGAGGAAAACAGCCCTTTTACAAGGAGGGAAATCAAGGCACAGAAGGTGTGAACAATTTTCCCCCAGTCAACCTAAAGCAAAACAACAGAAATGGAGTTTCTGCAGACTTTGGTCCTCATGATAAAGACAACACATATTGGCACCATCAGCAGCTGTCCCCAGGCCTGCTTATAGACAAGCCCACTCTAACCTAGGCTAACCATGCAGCTTATTAACAGCATGGCTCAGAAGCAGTTCCTATGCCTAGCATGTACTTTTCTGTGGAAAACCTAGATCCTCATCCTGGATGATGCTACTGCCTCCATAGATCCATGGACAGAGCTGCAGATAGAGGCAGCCCTTGGGCTCTTATGCATGGTACTACTTACTATTCAATGTCTGTTTTCTGTGACAGACTATGCCAGGTAAGGTGTTCCTCCTGACAGTGATGCACAGGGCCATGGAGGCATACAATGTGTTTATCTAGGAGTGTCCACTGTGCAGGGGGCATAACCAAGGCCACAGGGGAAAGAACAGCCTAGGATCTGTGCTTCCAGAAAGCTGGGTCAAGAAGCTGCTCAGGACATCAGACATCTAGGGAGTAAATTTGGAGTAGAGCTGGGCTCTCAGTTGCTGTCCTAAGAACTGTCCCACGTTCCTGTTCCTTGCAGGATGCTGGTCATGGATGAGACTTCGCTGACAGAGCTGACCAGCTGCTGGTCCAGGAAGGTTTTGCAGACTAGTCCAGGAATCAAGCCTGGACTGAGATGCCAGAGACCCAGGGGTCTTTGTAGCTCCCCCGGGTGTCTAATCTAGACTCCTCTTGGGAGGAAGATGGCAGAGAAAGTGATGGACTATTAAAGCACCAGACCTGGAAGGACCCAGCATGTCCAAATCAGCCCCAGCAAGGTCTACACAGCTATGCTCACTCTGTAGCCAAAGTGAACAGTGACTCTCAGTCCTAGCTATCTACTTCAAGTCCACACCTACCCCAGGCCAATCAGGCTGTATGCCCTGAACTGCATGATAGTGAGTACATTTCCCTCAACTCCCCTTATTTTGAGGTCATTGCAGATTTCACATGCAGTTTTAAGAAACCACACAGAGAGAACCCATAGATCCTCTGCCCTGTTTGTTCCAGAGATGTCTAACTCTAGGACAAGATTAAATGGCACATTGATATGAGCATGTCCACATTTCTTCTATTGCTTGTATGTCTGTATGTAAATCCAGTGCTTCTGTTGCCCTTTTGTGAGACAAGGTTTCACATAGCCCAGGCTGGCCTTGAGTTCTTTGTAGCTGAGGATGGCCTTGAACTTCTGATGTTCCTGCTTCTACCTCCCAAGTGCCGGGATTTCAGGCTTGTTTAGTAATCATACCCTGTTTATGGGGCTCAAACACAAAGCTTCGTGTGTGCTAGGCAAGCACACAACTGCATTACATGCCCAGCTCTGGATTCAGTTCTACACCTATTTAAAATTGCAAGATTGAGTCTCTGAATATATTGCCCATGCTACTCTCAAACTCTAATTCCTCTGTCTCAGCATCCAGAGAAAGTAACAGTCTTGTGACACTATACCCACCCTGACTCATCACTGTTACCATGTTGGCTGTGGGCCAGGGCTGGTAGGTCTTGTGCATGCTAAGTATGTTGAGCAGTATTCTTGGGTTATACTCAGATGCCCCTCTATCACTGTGGCAAAGCAATTCCCACATACTGCCATGATCCGCAGGGGCCTCATTACTGGTGTAGTCTGCCCTAGTACCTGATACATGGGCAGTTACTATGTTGGGGTCAGGAGAGGACTGAACCTGTTCAAAAGATACAGGGCCACTGTCCTGAGGATTCTCTGATGGCCCACCCTTCTCTGGTGGTTCCCCTTCAGCCCAGACAGATCCCATTTTGTGAGTATGGCCAGAAGCTCAGAGGCTTTCCACTTTGCAAAGGCAGCCTCATCACCAATGACTGTCTTTGTTGTGCAGAAGAGGAAACTGAAGCTAGAAAGAGGTGACACAAGGTGCTCAGTGACCAAGTGGAAACTAGCCCTTGGCTTCTAATCACCCAGTTCCAGTGGTCCTGCTGGCAATTCTGCTCCAGGGGAAGCAGAGACTGGGCAACAGAGCACTCAGGCAGAGGCTGCTGTGTGTCTCTAAGTCCAGCTGGAGATGCTTAAAAGATACATTGGTCTAGGAATAGAGCCTGTGCCATAGGTGGCCAGGATATGGTAGCATCTGGACAAGCCAGCAGGGTGACCCAACCATTAATCCCTCAAGCCTCAGCCTCAGGCTATTTCTGTAGTTTGTTTTTGTTTTTTGTTTTTCGAGACAGGGTTTCTCTGTTGTAGCTTTGCGCCTTTCCTGAAACTCACGCTGTAGCCCAGGTTGGCCTCGAACTCACAGAGATCCGCCTGCCTCTGCCTCCGAGTGCTAGGATCAAAGGCGTGCACCACTACCAACCGGCTTTTTTTTTTTTTTTTCTTTTATGTGGTGCTGGGATGGAACGCATTCAGGAAACTAAGCCAAAGGAAGTAGTACCATCATCGAGCCCTTCCTTCCTACATCCCTTTAAGGATGTATTGGCAGTCACTAAAGCCCTTTGATAGAAAACTGAGGCCAGAAAATTTTGACGGCAATCTCTGCTCAGCAGCCCACCTTTCCAGCCATCAGGCCTCTCCACCTCCTCAGCACATGCCCAGAACCAACTTCCATCCCAGACTCCCACCTCAAGGGCAGAGGTTGGGGCAAGCTTCCTTTCCTTCTTAGAGAGATTTACTTGAGAAATTGGATGTTTGTTTACTATGTGTCTCTAGAACCTTGCACAGTACAAAAAAGGGACACTCAATAAATACTGATTGGGTGAGCCAGGGACAGGAAGGAGGGACTAACAAATACAAGCTTTCTGTTGGCAAGTAGTCTTGGGGTTCAAGCACTATATCAGATGTTTTTTCTGAACTGTTTCATACTCATTAAACCCCAGCTGGCAGGGTGTCATGACCTCTGTGGCATCAAGGCAGGATCTGCAGTTCCTAGATGGGTTATTTCAAGAGGCCCTTTTTACATTCTGTGTGGAGCCGTGGGAGGTGCTCTAGAGAAAACAGAGATGGTAGAGGCCCCTGAAGCAAAGCCAGCTTGAACAGGATCTGGGAGAGGACACAGGAAGATGTGACTGGCCTGATTACACCATTGACATGTTTCATGGAGTTGGTATGGCTGCTAGGCAGAAAGACTGTAACTGGAAGGCACAGCTAAGGACAGACATTGGGAGAGCTTGGGGAGCTCCTGGGTTCTGAAGTCCTGATCTGAGAATTTGACTGTTTTCTTTAACAGATTCTCCACAGAGCAAATAAACTGGGCAAATAAACTCAGTGCCCTATCCCAGCTCTTCCCTCAGTGAGCTCTGAAGTCCTTGAGGACCTGGCTTGGAATTGAGGTGGGAAACACACCCCATATATAAGGTTCAGGTCCAGCCAACAGGTCCAGATGGTTCTGAGTCTTACCATCAGGGCTCCCCACTCCCACTGTTTTGTCATTGAGGTAGACCAATGGTTTCAATGGCAGGCTACATGTGCCTGTACACACTGTTTGCTGTCCCCCACCATCACTCCCATAGGATACTCCTTACTACCCACACTCACCTAGACCAAACTCAGAAAGCCAGCACCCAGTCTCACCATCCCACCATCTAAACCCTAGAGCACTATGGCATGCAGTCATTGAGAAAATGTCCTCTGCATATTCCCTGCTTCCTTTGTTTTGGTTGTGGCCAAGCAGGGAGCTGACTTTGCCAATGGATTGAGGGAACAGTGTCTTCCCCAGTTTTAGACACTGAAGAGAGGCTGTCATGCACATTTTCCCATCTCCCACTATGGGAACCCAGAAGCCAGTGGCAAGGACAAGAGACCAATTTGAGTTTCTACTCTGGAGAGGGGACCAAATCATCTTGGACATTGTCAAGCCTGTGTCCATTTTGTGTGCACCTGTGTGAAGGCCAGAGGCTAATGTTTGATATTTTTCTCTACCTTTAAAAAATGTATTTTATTTGCATGTGTCTGCACAATATTTATGCCTGGTTCACATAGAGACCAAAAAAAAACTGGCGTTACAGACATTTGTGAGTTGTGAGCTACCGTGTGCTGGAAATTGAACCCGGGTCCTCTGGAATAACAGCCAAAACATAAAATCTTTTTTAGATTCATTTTGTGTTTAATTATGCATATGTGCATAAGTTTGTGTTTATGTGCACATGAGGGCAGGTGACCTTAGAGGCCAGAAAGTTCTGAGCTGCCCAATGTGGGTGCTGCGGACTGAACCCGGGTCCTCTACAAAAGTATCCTGCATTTTTAACCACTGAGCCATTGCTACAGCCCTTACCTTAAGCTCTTATTGAACAAGGAGTTCACTGATTTGGCTAAGCAGGCTGGCCAGAGAGCCCCAGGGATATTCCTGTTTCCTCCCCAGTGCTGGGATTATATGCATATACTGTTTATATGCATATAAACACTATGTATATACATATACAATTGTACATATATACCAGCATTTATGTTGAGGATTGAAATGTAGGCTCTCATGAACAGATAGCAAGCCCTTTACCAACTGAGCCATCTCACTAGCCCTATTTCCCAAGATCTTAAGCCTTGTTAATTGCAGCTCAGCCCCACCCACTACAGCAAAGTATTTGGGCCACTTGTAGCTTTTGTCTCAGAACCTGAACGTGGCTACTTTACGCAGACAGAACTGAGGCATACAGCCTAAGTGCCTTGCCTAGGGTCACATGACCAAAAAATGACAGTACTCAAGCCCAGGTATTTGTGTACTTTACCATTCTGACTCACTGCCAGACCCCAGGCAGCTCTTAACCTTAGCCTCTCCCATTTCTTTTTTATTTTTAATTTGTGAGGGCACTGGACCCCTTGAAGCTGGAGATACAGGCAGTTGTAAGTCACCTGATGCAGTCCTCTGCAAGAGGAGCAAGCACTCATAACTGCTGAGCCACCTTTCTGTCCTGTCCCGCCACTTCTGACAACAGCAGTAACATAGCTCTCCTAGCCTGGTTCTTCCAGAGTGGAGGTTGGAAACCTTTGTGCCCAAAAGAAAATAAGATGGTTGTTTAGAAAGAAATAAAATATTTTTCTTTACTGCAAATTATTTGCAAATATTCACGTTTCCAGTGTCCTTACAAAAAGACCCCCAGGAGAAATCTGGGTCCTTTAACGTGAAAGAATGTTACAATTTACAAAAATAATAAATACACATATTGCCACCTAGAGAAAAAGGAAATCACCTAAAGAAAATCAGCGCTGAAATTCACAGCATGTATGAACTGTAGCTGGCAGTAAGTTTTCACTGCCCATGGGAGTCTCTCTTTGGTCTGTAACCCAAACACCTAGAGGACCACTTTGAAGGATTCAGACTGAGGATCAAGTGCAGAGCTGGGCATGGATATTCCCTGAGTCCAGTACCTCCTCCCTAGATACCAAATTCTTGGGACCGTCTTTTTCTCTGGAACAATCCTTAAAAATGGGGGGGGGTATGGGGGGGGTCATTGCTATTTGTTAATGGTCTTCTTGTCCTGGAGGAGACTCTGGCTCTGTCTTTGGTACCAGCCTTCTCATCTGTGGGTACTGCCCCTTGTTCTTTTGACTTTTGCTACTCACAGACCTTCTGAGAGGAGTGAGCCCTCCCCAGCAATAGATAGGAAGATGCAGAAAGCAAGGGAGGGATGGTGGGGCAAGATGTAAGTCCCTGGGAAGGCAGTATTGCCTGGCCTGGTTCTGAGCCTGTCTGGCAAGGTCCCGTCACAAGGCTGCTTCTAAAGCAAGTCCTGTGAGAGCTGCACTAGGCGCAGGGAACAGAATCAGAGTGCCTGAAGACCAGATGGCAGGCAAGGGGACATTACACAGAGGCAATAGTTTTGGTTTTGGCTGTTTTGTTTGGTTTTTGTGTGTGTGTGTGTTTTGTTTTGTTTTGTTTTGTTGTTGTTCCCATGCTTTCAACTGCAGGTCTGAAGACAGGAAGCACTCTTCTGGAACCAACAGGGCCATGGAAGTGATACAAGAGCTGGCAGGCTAGGGAGAGGCTCCAAGCCTTGGCATCCATGAATGTGGCTGGAGAGACATGAGGCAATGGCTGTGTTTGGTCACTAACTAGTGTGTTTGACACCAGCAATTTCTCCAGAAGTTTAGCTGCCCTAGGCCCTGCTGTGAGCTAGGGCTAGAGCACAGGTGAACTTCCAGGAGCCTCACAAGTGGTACCAGAGGCCCGATGTGTGTTCAAGGTGGGATACATCTGTCTCCCAGTTTCTTCAAAGTCAGATCCAGGATGGGGCCAGATGGTGGCTGCTGTTTTGTCTGTTTTGCTTCTTTTTAGTTTGGTTTTCTGTTTATTTTTTGGTTTCTGTCTGTGAGGCTTGGGTTCCCAGGGTTGCTGGCTCATCCTTGGTCACTGGGATGCTGGCCCTATAGTTCTTACCAGATATACCAGCGCCCAGCTCACACCAAGCCAGCATCCCTAGCCATGCTATAGAAGATGCTCCTCTGCTGCAGGAGCTCAGAGGGTGCACCACACTCCCGAACTTCTCCTTTGTCCAAGACGATCACCCTGCATGGAGAGGGATGCAGACGTGAGCATTACGCAAAGAGATGTGTCTGATATCTGTGAGATTACCTGCTCTGCAGAAAGTATTAAAAACTCTAGAGGCTGGAGAGATGGGCTCAGCTGGGTACCCACCCTACCACTTCCTTGTTATCACTTATACACAGCACATGCCACCCTCTGAAATCAGTGTTGCTGTGATCATTGTCCCTCTCTTTTAATTAAGTGTCCTGGTCCTTAAGATATTCCCTAAGCTTTGAGAGGGAACCCCTGAGTCCAGAATAACATGGGGTTTATAGCAGGCCCCGCGTGCATATCAATATGCTGACTGAAATAACACTGGTTAACCTGGTTCTTCCTATGACAGAAGAGTCCCACCAATTGGGGTTGCCCTGAGCATAAGGATGGTGATAAATGAATGAATGAATATGACTGGACAGGATCAACCCTGTAGGCCCACAGATCCACTCTGGGGCCTTACCTTGTATAGTCCATGATGGTATTAAGCCGGTGAGCAATAGTGAGCACAGTACAGTCTTCAAACTGTGTCCGGATGGTGGACTGAATGAGGTCATCTGTCTCTAGGTCCACAGCTGCTGTAGCCTCGTCCAACACTAAAATCTTTGTCTTCCTCAGCAGAGCCCGGGCCAGGCACACAAGCTGACGCTGCCCGACACTAGGAAGGGAGAAAAGCCTAGAGATGGGGGCTCAAACTACCCTGATCCTGAACCAGGCCTGGAGGGAAGAAAGCTAGCAGATTGTCTGGGGGTGGGCTTTGGGCAGAAGAACAAGTCCATACCCCATGTCCATGCCTGTGACAAACATCAATCATGCTACACTTCCTGGTGAGCAAGAAATGGGCTTAGAACCATCCCCAACAAAAGGCTCAGAGGTGATATTCAAAGTATCAGGCCATTTTGGTGTGGGTGACCAGAGTGGCTTAATATCCATGATATCATTGAGCTGCAGCAGAATCAGCATTGGCTGGACTCAGCTATGTGTCTGGCTTTAGCCAACAGGATGCTGGCCAATGAATGGCCAGTAGAGGCCTAACGTGGGAATGGACACTGAGCATATTCACTCTTACACATCTGCCATCACCATGACAGCATGCCTGGGCAAGTCTGCTGGAGGATGAAAATATGTGCATTGACCCCACTGAGGCCAAAAGTCAGCTGTACCCCCAACCCTGCCCCATGAATGAGCCCAGCCAGGATGAGCAGCACAGCTACTGGCTGACCACCCTAGCACTGAAGCAGGAGGCTGGAAGTTAGCACATAGGCACCAGCCCCTGCCTGCCTACCTACCTCAGGTTCTCTCCGCCTTCTGCACACTCATGATTCAGCTTGTCAGGCAAAGCTGACACAAAGCCCTTCAGGTGAGCAAGCTCCAGGGCCATCCAGACTTCTTCATCAGAATATTGACTGAAAGGGTCCAGGTTCATGCGGAGAGAACCCGAGAACAAAACAGGATCCTGTGCAAGGACAGTAGATAGCATGTGTGAGGGTCTGAATCTAGAAGGTTCCCCACAGACTGATGTTTTGAGCACTTGTTCCCTGGTTGGTGGTGTTATTTTAGGATGTTGTGGAGCCTGTCTGGGGAAAGCAGGTTAGACTTGGCTCTGATGCTGGCTGGGTTCCCACCACACACCTACTATGTGACCATGCTTCCCCCACTATGGTAGAAAGCAACCCTGTGATACTGTGACCAAAATAAACCTTTCTTTCCTGCAGATAACTCTGTCAGAGGTTTTGTCACAACTATCAGAAAAGTAACTAACAAAACAGTCACACCACAATGAACCAGGAAAGCTCATAGATGGAAAAAATGAGATGTTCACACTACAACAGGAAGAGATCTCAGATTCTCTCCAAAGTATGAACTCTGTAGGATGTCTGTAACAGGAAATGTCTGAAAAGCCCTGGGTAAACTGGACCAAAACCTTTATTCTTGCAAAACTCCTCCAAACTTTCAATATGTAAATCCTCTATGTTGCTTTTAGTGGTGGTATTTCATCACAGCAACAGAAATGTAACAATTACACTCCCTCAATCCCACCTTCAGAAAAGACTCTCAGAGAAAGTTAAGGAAAAATCACAACCACAAATAATGCCTTAGGGAACTGTTGCCCACAGGGATTGGTTTAGAAAATTCTTATCTGTAGCTTAGCTCCAGGAAGTGTTAGAGATTAACACGCTGACTCCTGCAACTGGCAGAGAAGACAGTGTTACCATCTAAATCCATAGATGCTCTGGTTCTTTGTATGAAACAGTATAGTATTTTCACATAACTTACTCACAGCTCCTACATACAGCCATGTCTAGATGATGTACTACCTAATACCAAGAAAATACTGGGAAAATGGCTGTGTATCACATCACTTGGGGATAAAAATCTATGTATGGTATTAAGTGCAGATGCTAAACCTGAAAAAAACTAGCCATGGGCTCAGTGACCTAAAGGCACATGCCACCAAGCCTGATGACCTGAATTCTAACCTCAGAATTACACATATAGAGAATTGATTCCTGCAGTTGATCTTCATACATATGACCTGTTCCCCTCCTCCCAGTAAATACATGAATGCAAAAACACCATTCTCCATCTACAGTTGGCTGAGTCTATGGATACAGAGGGTGTGGCTTCAGTATGTGCAGGAACCACCAGCCTCGCCTACCTGAGGGATGATGGTGATCTTGAAGCGCAGGTGGTGCAGGCCAATCTTAGCGATGTTCACCCCATCGATGATGATCTCCCCTTCTGCAGACTCATTGATCCGGAACAAACCCAGGGTGAGAGATGACTTCCCAGCTCCTGTACGGCCCACAATACCAACCTGCAGGACAGGAAGGGACTGTGGTGAGGTGAGAACGCTGCAGATTCAATGTTCTCCCAGCAAGTGGCTGGGTCAGAGCTGTGGTCATCTAGTTGATTTAGCTACTATCAAGGTGCTCACCCACCAGCTTCTCCAAGACCTACCTTCAGGGGCTACTTTGACAAAAGATTGGAAAGGATGCTCTTTGCTTTGCAGGCTTCCAAAGGCTAAGGACTTATTATAAGTCAGTAGAGATGCTCAAAGGAATAGGGTGCAGAGAAATGTTTAGGTGAGTTATGTTATGTTCAATTAGAGAGAGTCAGAAAATAATAAGGTGTTTCCTGGCTTCCCACATGGTACTTCTCTCCTCTAACAGGAATTCTTTCCTGGAGCCATGACAACACCTCAGATTCAAGCAAAGCCCCTGAACTTCTCTGATATGGCCTGGGCGGGCACCCCAGTTACAGGCCAATGGTTGACATTCCCAATGTCAGTGACAGTTCTTTCTCCTCTCTTTTACATCTGGGCTTGAGATGGGCTCGCCCACAGTTATTGCAGCCCAGCACACGTACTTGAATCCCCATAAACACATAAAGACTCAGAGACTATCTCATAGAAACAGAAGACTCTGACACATGTGGATGGACAATTTAACAAATCAATATTACAAGATGCAAATGCCTAGGGTAAACCCTGACCAAGTTTCTGAGAAAATTCTATAGGTCATAGTCTGAAATGACTTCCAGGAATAGCTTAGAACTACATGTCCCTATAAGTCATCCTGGTGATGGCAGTAGCATCTTATTACTCTACAGTTTACAAACGCCGATGCTTTAAAGGGACCACATAGGCACACGGACCCCACAGGAGGAACTGGGGTGAACTGGAGGGCTAAGATTTTCTATAAAGAGCCTGGAGGGGGTTGGGCCAGAACTGCTACATATTCCAACTGTCCAAAAAAAGCAGAGGGATCATTTTAGTATTTACAGTTCATTCAAATGTTTCCCCAAAACATATCTGCATTTCCATAGGTCTTGTCCTTCAGGTCCACTTTGCCACCTGTTGAATATACTCAGCATCTTTTATTATTCCCATGATTCCTCCCTGTAAAAGCACCTCAATCCTATAGTATGAGCTGTGACTAACTACTGGTCGATGCGGGGGTTCATGCTGGACCCTATGTCAATGGGAATGGAGGATGGCACACAGCCTCCTTTACTCCTCACTCCATTGACTGAGTTAGTGAGGATGGAAGATGGCACACCCACCTTTTCTCCACCCTCAATGGTGACATTTATGTTCTTGAGAACCAAGTCCAAGTCCTCTCGATACCTCAAGCAGTAGTTTCGGAATTCTACACGGCCCGAATGGGGCCAGGTGCTGGGTGGAGCCGTCTCCTGGATTTGCCAGGGAGCCTGTATCACAACAAGAGGGATAAGAGAAATCAGCAAATGCAAGCTGCCAAACTCAGTCTTTATGTAGGTTCTAGGGATCTGAACTCTTCACCCATTGAGCTATCTCCCCAGCCCCCTTCTAACACTTCTATTCAATTCATTTCCACTCAATTCTTCAACTTATGGAAAATTTTTGCACTGATGCAATTTAATTCCAATTTGATTCCCCATAAAAAGAGCCCCTGTAAACTGACATAGCAAATAGCAGGTAACTTTGGCAGGCAGAGGTTGCCTGTTAGAGGCTGTGAAAGAGAAGTTTGCAGTTTATCTGCCAGCTGTGGGGTAACCACCTTAATTAATAAGGTGGTCATGAGCCTCGAGTGACAACCAGGGCTAAGACTTTCTCTGTGACATCATCAAGTGAAGGAAAGAATCACAGGGGAAAATGCTCCTTAGTAAGAGACACAGCCCACAGGTATCTTGGGGAAAACAGGGCATGTGGATGATTTCCTTCTAAAACAAGGTGGTTCTTAGTAAGTGTTAAAAACAGACAGGACAAGCCCAAGAGGGCCTAGAAGGCACATAGCTCACCCTGTGAGTTGACAGAGGACACCCAAGGGGTGTCTGGAAGGCCAAGGTCAAGGGGCCAGGGTGGGATCCTGACTTACCTCCTTCTCTGTTTCAGAATACTCCTTTAGTCTTTCCACGGCCACAATGTTGGTCTCCATCTCAGAGGACATTCGAACAAGCCAATTCAAGTACGAAGTTATCTGCCAGTAAAGAGAGTCATGTGGGGTCTCGGGGAAAGTGTGGCTTCATTTTCATTAAGTATGCATCATATCATTCAAACAAATACAGAAATGAGTAACCCATATAGAGCTATCACCCAGAGTGGACACACTGCACCTCTTAGGGATCACACCTTTCAAGAGCAGTCAAGAGCTGTGAGATGGCATTGTGGGCAAAGCATTTGTTGAGCAAGCCTGGCAACCTGAGTTCTACCCTCCAGAGCCATGGAAAGATGCAAGAAGTGAACTGACTCCACAGAGTTGTCCTCTGACCTCTACATGTTTACTGTGGGAGGGAGGGAGGGAAAGAGAGAAGACAGAAAGAAAGAAAAGGCAGACAAAAAGAGAAGTCATACAGGAAACTGGAAAATATTCTGAAACTGGGTGATTTTCATGTGATGGTTCATATCCATAATTAATCCCAGTGCTCCAGAGAGATTGAAGCATGAGAATTACGTTAAGTTCTAGGCCAGACTGGGCTACAGAGTAATAATCCATCTCAATCACACAAAAGAAAATATTTTGAACTCAGTATGACAAACGTCATGAGATGCAACTAACATAGAACTCAGAGGTAAAGTCATAGCTTTGAAAGCCATCAAGTCGCTGAGAATCTTTTGACTGATGAAGAATGCAGGCTGTGTGTCAGGATTCCCATGCTCTGTACCAACTTCTCAAACTCCATTTCAAGCCCTCTCCTTTCCCCATTCCTGCAGGTACCCAAAGCCAAGGTCTAGGAACTCAAAATGTGGTTTCCATGAGGAGACCATTCAACCCAAGAAAGAGCCTTCTACCTGCAGCGAGTAAGATACCGAGAGGCCCACCAAGCCAGCACTGAGGCTGTGCCGGGATATGACAGCGAACAGGGCAGCAAACAGCACGATGCAGTTGCCCACACACTCAAGACGCACAGCAAGCCACCTGCAAGGAGATATGTAGGAGTATCTCAGACAGACAGATAGATAACCAGTTTTATGCTTATGGGGCAGAGCTAAACCCATCTGCCAGCTGACCTAATTTCCTAGCACTTCTAGAGAAAGGCCTGTGGGTACCCCTCATCCAAGATATGAACTGGGAGGGAGGTGGGGGGGCGGGGGCGGTATGCCAAGGGCCCATGGGATTTGAGGTCAACAGCTCTTCATGAGTCTGGCTTGCCTGGGGACGAAAATAGAATTCTCTAGAAGCAATCCCCATCCTGGAACCTCAAGTTTGCTTTTAGAAAGATTGACTTTTTCTTAGGAAATCTTTAAATTCAAAAAATAATTCCCTGGAAATTCCTAAAATGTCATCAACTGCCAGAGGCACTGCTGTTTGCAAACAGGGACAGGGGCAGGTGCAGAGCTCAACAGTGGATCACTGGCCTGACATGCACAAGGCCCTGGGTTTGAAAGTCACCACCACAAAATAATAGCAATAATTACAAAATAAATAAATAAAATCAGCCCCTTGGCAAGAGATGGATCTTGACATGAGGAAGAAAAAGCTGCTATTAACAAGGTTGGACATTGAGCTCTTGGGACCACCCCCTATCTGCACCCCACAATGCCAAGGGTATGTGGGGACATAAATGTGGGTTCTCATGCTTGCACAGTAAATATTAGCCCCAGACCATCTCTCCAGTGTCCGGATTGCTTTATCTTTGAGACAAGGTCTCATTCTATAGCCTAGCTGGCCTGGAATTCGCTAGGTAATCAAGGCCACCTCAAACTCATGGTAATCTTCCTTCAGGCGCATGCCACCATGATCCTGTGCACTTTGGATGGCTCTTCTTTTTCCATTTCTCTCCCAGAAGAAACAGAGGCTGAGGGACTAAGCACTCAGCTGGCTTCCTCTATCCTACTGACCACTACCCCCACCTGTTAGCCACAATGCTAGGGTAGTAGGCCTTCTGGTTCTCATCCACTTTCAGGTCGCTCTGGCGAATGAAGCGCTCTTGCTCCTCAAAGGCACGGATAACACTGACCCCCAGCAAGGTCTCATTGAAGTGTGAATACACAGGGGAACGGCTGACAGATTCTAGGCGTTTCAGCTGTCGGGAGGAGGCCACATAGAACCTCTGTAGGAGAGAGAGAGACACACACAGAATCAGTGCTAGCCCCTCATCCCATCCTCCTGGGGTATACTGGGAGAAGTTAGACATGGCTGACACCTCCAGAGACCAAAACATTGGAGATGTGCTGCTTACATGGTGACCCGTGGGACAGTAATGCCGGTGACAGTAGTCACAGCTACTTGGATGCATATCCCCTGTCTGCCACCTATGAACCCAGACAGTGCTCTTTCTTGCTTTTGGGTAGAGACAAAGAGGTACAGCTGGTCTCCTCCTTGGGTCCATGGCTAAGAAGCAGCAAGATGGACCTGAAATAACCTCTAGACTGCCTGGCCACTCAGAAGTCCTACATGTTTGGGGCTTTCCTCTCCCAACAGTACAGGTTGAGAAACAGGCTTTGTGACTGACAGACCTCTTTAATCTTCATTTGCTACTAACATAGAAACCCAGCCTGGTCACTGTACTGTCTTAGCCTTGGTTCCTTCTGTATAGTAGCAACACTAAAGCCATTTTGCACAGTGGATTGTGAAAACAACAGGTAAGAGCTACTGGTAAGTTCTTCTGTGTGAGTCTCACATGTTTCTATGCACATACACTGCACAAGTCACATACACATGTCAACAAGCATGGAACCCCCTGGATTCCACTAAACCAGGAGCAACTGCCTGTGTCAGCAGCCTCACATGCATGGCAACTCCACACTCTCCCATATGCCCATCCCTGTTCTTCAAATTCATGGTCTCTTCTTTCACTTATCATTATTGCATGTATATAAGTAGATGTAAACACATATATATTCCTAAATATAACCTATCTGAGTCCAAATAATGTTACCTATATGTATGCTTTCAGGGCTGACCCTTTAGCACTGGACAACCAATTGGTGTGCCCTTCCTTGGGGAGGGCCACCTCTCCTGTTCCTAGCTTTATTTAGTTGCCTATTGTCTTAGTTAGGGTTACTTTTGCTGTGATGAAACACCATAACAAAAAGCAACTTGGGAAGGAAAGGGTTAATTTCACTCACAGTTCCATATGACAGTTCATCATTAAAAAGCAGAGAGGGCAGGAACTCAAGCAGGGCAGGAACTTGGAGGCGGGAGCTGATGTAGAGGCCATGGAGGGACACTGCTTACTGGCTTGCTCCCCATTGCTTTCTCATTCTGCTTTCTTTTAGAACCCAGGACCACCAGCCCAGGGGTGGCCCCACCCACAGTGGGCTGGGTCCTCCTATCAATCACTAATTAAGAAAATGCCCTACAGACTTGCCTAGAGGCCAGTCTTAAGCCATTTTCTCAACTGAGGTTCCCTCCTCTCAGATGAGTTTAGCTTGTGTCAAGTTGACATAAAACTAGCCAGCACACCTAAATAGTTCTTTATATATAAGGGATGAGGCCTTTGTAGTCTTCTTTTGGCGTATTGAGAGACTAAGCAACTCTTGTCTCCTTCTCCCTCAGCGGGGTCACTCCTGTCCCTTGCTGACTTGGCCCCCACTCCTTGTACCTGGCTCTGCCTCCTCCTGTTGTCCTGGGCTTGTCACCCTACATCACTCCCTTTCTGTGTCCCCATCCCAGCCACTGGGTCATAATCATGTTACCCTTAAAACCTGCTTTGCTGTGGGATGTTCTGTACGGCAAATGTGTTGCTCTGATGGGTCAATAAAAAAAAAAAAAACACTGATTGGCCAGTGGCTAGGCAGGAAGTACAGGCGGGACAAGGAGCAGAATAAAGCTGGGAAGTGGAAGGCTGAGTCAGAGAGACACTGCCAGCTGCCACCATGACAAACAGCATGTGAAGATGCCGGTAAGCCACAAGCTACGTGGCAAGGTATAGATTTATAGAAATGGATTAATTTAAGATATAAGAACAATTAGCAAGAAGCCTGCCACGGCCATACAGTTTGTAAGCAATATAAGTCTCTGTGTTTACTTGGTTGGGTCTGAGCGGCTGTGGGGCTGGCGGGTGACAGAGATTTGTCCTGACTGTGGGCCAGGTAGGAAAACTCTAGCTACACTGCTTCACCTATCCTTGTAGACAGATACCACCCCCACCCCGCTTCTGCCCTAGTCAAATGCTCAGCAAGTGTTGAAAGCAGAAAAATCCCAGTACCCTTTCTCTGGAAGCTACGAGAAGCCAATGAATAGACACTACATTAATCACTTGAGGACCTGTGAGCTCTTTTGGCCTCTGTAAAAAGGAGACTAATGAGAGTAGGGCCCCAGTTCTCAAGGTGCTGATGGGTCACTAATATGCAGTAACTTGATCCTTGGTGTCCTTCCTGTCCCTTTGCTGACTTGATCCACTGCAGCAGGGCAAGTTAATAAAGATGGCCCCAAGGACCTGCCTAGGCTCAGTGTGCCAGGCTCTACTGACTCTTCATGGGAGACCTTGATTTGGGGGACGTGGGATGGCTTGGGAGGGAGGGCTGGGGGTGGGAGGAGGGAGGAGGTGGGATCTATGAGTGGTATGTAGAATTTGTAGAAAAATTTTTAATAAAGAAAAATGAAAAAGAAAAAAAAAAGATGGCCCCAAGGAGGCTGCCCCAGCCAAGCACAGGGCATACCAGTGGCTTCCACCAGGCCATGCACAGATGTGGCAGCCTCGAGGCACCATCCTGCCAACTCTGTACTCTGTACCAGCTGTCCCCTGTCCTCCTGCATGTTTCGCCCACTTTACCCCCAGCCTGGTCTCATCAGGCCACTCCTTTTCAGACTTACCGAGTCTCCCCAACCAAATCATTTTCCACTTCCAATCTCATTACTGTAAAAATCCAATCTGACATGGATTGTGGTCAGGAATGATCTCAGTTCTAAAAAAGTATTTGTTCTTTTTAATACAAGCAGAGGAGCACAGACTACTGCCTGGTCTGAGTCCCCTGAGGTAACCTCTACAGGAGTGCACATGGGACCAGGCCAGGCCCAGGAATTCTCAGCAGTGTGACCAGCAGTTGCCATGGACAACAAAGGAGTGCAACAATAACTACTGGGGCAAGATTAGAAGTTTTAAGAGCCATATGCCGGGGCGGTGGTGGCGCACGCCTTTAATCTCAGCACTTAGGAGGCAGAGGCAGGTAGACCTCTGTGAGCTCAAGGCCAGCCTGGTCTACAATGCGAGTTCCAGGAAAGGCGCAAAACTACACAGAGAAACCCTGTCTCGAAAAACCAAAAAAAAAAAAAAAAAAAAAAAAAAAAAAAAAAAAGCCATATGCCATTCCCCATTTGCTCTCTTGTCTCATAGTTCAAGACGTGAGTTCTCAGCAGTTCCAGCCATCACAGCTGGTGCTTGTTGTAATGAGGAATATTCCTTTACACTGTGTGAATATATGTCACTGTGATTGGTTTAATAAAGAAGCTGACTTGCCAATAGTTGGACAGGTAGAGGTTAGGCAGGACTAGCAGACAAAAAGAGAATTCGAAGAAGAGGAGGAGTCTTGGGAGTCACAAGGAGATGCAGAGGAAGCAGGAGATGAACTTGCTGTACTGAGAAAAGGTACCAAGCAGAGTGTAGATAAGAAATATGATTAATTTTAAAATGTAAGAGTTAGCTAGTAACAAGCCTGAGCTATTGGCCAAACATTGATAATTAATAGTAAATCTGTGTAGTTATTTGAGAACTGGCTGGTGGGAAAGAAAAGTCTGCCTACAACAAATAGACAGAATTGAGTATGATGATTACACCTTTCTTAGAGGAAAGTCTCTGTGGGCATCTATAAATATGTGTATCTCAAAGCCAACTTTAAACTGTGCTACACAAATACTGTTGTAACAGTGACTGTAGCATTGATTGAGAGGCACCAAAAAGATCAGGGAAGCACACCTGAGTGCATATGCAGAATTTTCCAGAGAGGATTAACTGAGGCCAGAACTGCCCTGAATGTGAGAGCCACCATCTCATGTCTAGGAGTCTGGATGAAGACTGGATAAAGGAAAAAGTAAGCTAATATAAACATCTTCTGCTTCCTGACCACGTCATGCCCTCCTTACTATCACAGACAGACAGCACTGAAACTGTAAACAGAAGAAAATCTTCTCCCTTAAGCTGTTTACATCAGGTATTTTGTCATAGTAACAGAAATGACAATGTAGCTGTGGGGTGTATTAAATCCTTTGAGCAACACAACTGAGTGAACACTGACTCACGGCTGGGGCTGAGAAGCCACGGCCACAGATTTGCCCAGCACACATGAGACTTCTCAGCCCACAAATGAAAATCACCATCTCACATTCATCTACACCTGGAGAACCCCATCAAGCTCTCCATGTTCACAATTTCCTCAGAGGCTCCTGGCAATGACCTCCTTCCTCAGGCATTATCACTCCTCTGACTTCAGTCACCACAGCCATTACATTGTTCTTAAACCTCCTCCCCATGAAATGGAGCTCTCAGTCTGGTGTCTCTCCATCACTGTAGCACCTGTGAAGTTCATCCACAGGGTATGGGAGTAGGCAGCTCATGTCTTGCAACAGCAGCACCATGTCCAGCATACAACCACACCACAAGCTATTTGTGTGTACACATGTTAACATGTGTAGAGGTCAGGGGTCAATATCATGACTTCCTTGATCTCTTTTCCACCTTGGTTTCTGAGATAGGCTCTTTCACTGAACCTAGAGCTCGCTGGCTAGATAGACTGCCTGGCCCATGAGCCCCAGAGGTCTTTCCGTCTCTGCCTCTCTAGCACCAGGATTATAAACACACCTCACCTGCCTTTCTTTATTTTTTTTTAATTTACACTTACTTATTCATGCTATAGAGCATACATAGAGATCAACGGCAATTCGAGGAAGCTAGTTCTCACCTTCCACCATGTGGGTCCTGCTTGGCCATCAAGCTTGGCAGCATCTTGATGACCCAGGCTTGGCTTATCTAGGGATCAATTCAGGTCTTCATGCTTACAAGGAAAACACTTTACTCCTCATGGAGCTCTAAGGTCATACCATTTCTAGTTTCTAGTGCTACACTGTGCCTGTTCTGAAATGGAACCTTCAGGAAGCTTTCCAGGCAGCCATGAGCACATTTACCACATTTTGGTAAATGCAGTCCAGATGTTACAGTAAACAGGTGGCACTGACTTAAAGAAGCTATAGGGGAAGTCCAGAAAATGGACTTTTACCCTACAATTTCATCTTTCTTTATGGAATACTCCTGCCTCGGTTCCCTGAGTGCTGGGATGACAAGCAGGTGCCACCAGGTGTTAGTGTACATTGCCATTATCCCCCAGCAATCTCAACAGCCAACCTTATGAATGACTATGCTTCAGCCAGGGCTCTGAGCACATGCCTCAGAGCCACAGAGACCTGAGGTCCCACTCTTGGCTCTGCTACTTGAGAAAGATGCTTCCTCTTTGAATCTCTACTCTCTCACCTGTCACCTGAAAATGTAATCTACACAGAAATGACCCAAGAAAGGGGACAAGGCATGAACCAGAACAGCAGCCCCTCTCCCGAAGGAAACTGGTTGCTGAAAACCACAATGTACCCAGTCCTCCCTTGCAAATAACGGTCATACGGCTGAGCTTGAGGACTAGATGATTTAAATGAGTAGTTCTGATATGAAGGCCACAGGTTCCCTGTTCTATTCCTTTGTGTTAATCTCAATGTCTGAACTATAGATATGATAGCTAAAACTTTGGTGACCATTTTGGACCATGAGACCACCTTAAAGATTGAAAACTTACGTGAAGACAGCAAAGCAGAACTAAACAAAAAGGGTGGTATTAACAGCAGCAATAACAGCCTGGGGTGTCGACTGACCCATAGGGCCACATCAGTCTCAAAATGAGCTGCTTTCTAATGTGCTATATGCATTAGTATCCACCCTGATGAATTTGTTCTTCAGTCTATTAACAACTGCCTTGACAGCCGTGAGCTTTCCCCCTAATATACAGCTCAAAAGAGTAAAACTGATGAGCACATTTATTTAAATGGGTGCTGTAAATTAAAAGCAGCCCTCTTAAGTATTCACAACAGACAATAACAGAGCCAAGTGCTGTGGTCACATTCTCACCAGCCCTCTGGGGATATGGCACATGAGGAAGCATCTGTGGTTCACCTGCACAAAGAAGTAGACAAGGCCCAAGGGTGGGATAATGACAGCGGCGACGGGTGTGGCCAGCAGGATGATAATGACAGCTCCAATGACATTGAAGAGTGAGCCCATGAACATCTTGATGACCTGGGGGATCATGGAATCCACTGTGTCCAACTCCTTGGAGAAGCGGTTCACTAGGTTCCCGCTGGGTGTACGCTCAAAGAAGCTCATGGGCGAGCGTAGGACATTGCGCAGCAGGTCCAGGTGCAGGTGACGGGAAGCAAAGATGCCCCCAATGGACACAGCCATGGAGTAGCCAAATACTGACACACCTAGAACGGCAATAGAGATTTGAGTGTGAGATACAAGAAGTGTCATCTGCAGACTGGCTGTGTGTCTCACCAGTGATGGTGGCCCTCAGTAACCAAGACTCATTGCAGGTGTTTCTGAAGAACTGAATTTTCCTTTAACTTTAATGAACTCAAATTTAAATCACATCCCATGACTGATGGCTACTGTGCCAGACAGCACAGCTCTTGAAGCAGATACTGATGCTGTGTGAACCCAGGGAAATACCACACCCTCTCAGTTCTTTTCTTTCTCCAAACTGCAGTCCCTGGCTCTGTGGCAGAAGGAAGTAGGTTATAGATGGAGAAACTCAAGACATCCATGCCTAATCTTCTGATGGCTTGTTCCAAAGCTACCTCTGAGATCAGGAGACATCTGTGGCTCCTCCAAACAGCCCACAGTCAACAGAATTCTTTTGGGAACTTCTACCTGAGGCTCTTTCACCAAGAACAGGCAGACTCTGAAGTTGGCACTGCCAACCCTGTCAGCTGGGGCCCTCCCATATCAATCAAGGTAAGTCACCTCACCTGTAAAATGGGGACATTGACACTCAGAGCCACAAACAGTACTAAGCGCCTTCCCAGCAGCATGCCTGGATGCAGAAGAAACTCATACACCAAGAAGACTCACTTAACAGTCGATATGAGTGCATCAGGGACTCAGTTAGGAAATTACACATGAAGTAACCACAGCCATACCTTGCAAGATGCCCAAGGCCCCATAGACACTCAGTCGGAACGTCCTGTGCTCCTGAGTCCCATTGACAGTGGGGTGGTCATCTGTCCAGAGGCTCAGCCAATAATTGGAGGCGAGTGCAGACACATGGTTGCATAGGAAGAGGAAGATACTCAAAAAGGAGATGAAGAGGCCAATGGCCCTCATGTAGTCCCAGTACACTGACAGCTGCACCTAGGACCCATAGAGTGCCAGCATGAGGATAGCAGCTCCTGTGACTCCTTACAGCCCATCCCACCCTCTTGTGCCCAGGCCCTCGATACCCTGCTACCCTGTTAATCAATGATGTCAGCTAGTAGTACCAAAGACAGGCTTTCTGCTTCCCACAATAGCTTCCAGTCAAGCACTCATCACCCACTCAATCCATCATCACCCACTCAAACATATAAGCAGAGAAGAGCCATAAGAGGCATAGAATGCTATGCAAGTGCCCAGGTGGTTTTCCAGGGTAGGTTTTCCCTGAGGAAGTCATGTTGAAGAGTTTACCAGCTATGAATGGAAAATAGGAAAGGAAGGGGGTGACCCATAAGTGTAAAGGCCCTGAGGTGCAAGGGAGTGCAACACATTTGGGAAAGTGACAATAAGGATGGAGAAATGGTTGCAGCTGGCCTATCTGTAGCCTGGGAGGTTCCATTCAATACTCCAGGCTGCTCACAGTCAGGCAGTCATGAGCACAGGCAGAAACTGAAGTACCAACATGGAGAAAGCAGCTCAGATCCCAACTCCAGGAAAGTCACTTAGCCTCTCTGACCTGGGTTTCGGCATAGAAACTAAACATAGAGCCCTGGCAGGCTTGCATTCCCATATGCCAAGCAAAGCACTCTGCACTGTGCCTCACTCACCTGCCCTGTCTGTGCCTTGTCTGCTTCCATCAGCTTCCAGGTCTCCTCCTTGGCTCCAGCCTTCTGCAGTTCGGCCGTGCTGCTGTGCTGCTGGCTAGCATCCCCACTGTGGGAAGAAGAACTGCTGAGATGCCTGTTGCCAAGGAGAGTAGGATGTAAAAGAAGAACCTTAGGGAGTGCAAGCACACACATGAACACATACATACTTGTGCCCCTGTTGACACTCCCCAGAAGAACATGTTTCCATGGAAAGGGATGTGTATGTTAGGAATGGGGCTGCTGTGATAGGTGTGAAAAGCAATGGGCAAAAGGTGTGTGGGAACAATCTTTCATGTAAAGAAAGGATCAGGGAGCTGGAGATGTAGCTTGTTTGGTAGAATAAAGCTCTGGGTTCCATCTAAAGCATGGTATTAAACTAGGCACACACCTGTAATCCCAGCATCAAAGAGGTAGAAATGGGAGGATCAGGCATTCAAGCTCATTCTTAGCTATTTATCCAATCCAAGGCCAGCCTGGCATACACACGACCCTGTTGTTGTATAATATTAGTTGAAGATGTATAACATCTATTTATGCTGTGTAACGTTTGTTTAATGATGCAAAGCTGTATTGCATTCTTTTATGTTGAATTTGTTTAACTCTGTGAAGCTGTGTTACTGTGCCTGCGTAAAGCAACTGGGTTGGTCTAATAAAGAGCTGAATGGCAGATAGCGAGGCAAGGGAAAGGATAGTGGGACTGGCAGGCAGAGAGAATAAATAGAAGAAGAAAGCTGGGAAAAAGAATGAAAAGCAAGGAGTTGGGGATTTAGCTCAGTGGTAGAAAGCACAAGGCCCTGGGTTTGGTCCTCAGCTCTGAAAAAAAAAAGAATGAAGAGCAAGAAAAGGAGAAGAGGATGCTTGGGGCCAGCCACAGAGACACACAGCCAGACATGGAATAAGAGAAAAAGAAAAGATAGACAGAAATAGAGAAAGGTAGAAGTCCAGAGATAAAAGATAGATGAGATAATTTAAATTAAGAAAAGCTGGGTAGAAACAGCTAAGGCCAGGAGTTCATAAGAAAGAATAAGCCTCTGTGTATTTATTTGGGAGCTGAGTGGCGGGGGCCCCAGAAGTAAAGAGTTTTTTTAAACAAACAAACAAACAAACAAAAAACACCACTACCTTGCCTCAAAAAAAATTCTCCAATTAACCCCAAGTAATATCTTTGAAGAGTGTAAGCTAGAGCTTAGGGCTGCTGGCTCAGAGCCTCTGGGCACTGGTTCAGATCTGAGCTGGGCATCTCTAGAGCTGCCCAGATGGTGAGCCTCTCTATCTGTTTGCTGTGAGATGGGAGCAGGCCAGGAGAGAATTGGAGGCCAGTAGACTGCAGGCTAACACTGTGCCCAGCTCCCAGACTAGCATCACCATTAGTGTGACTGTCTGTGATCACCCAAGGTGTCAGGCCCCATCTCAGGAACCTAAGGAATAACACAGGTCATGCACGGGGCAAGGTTCAGAAGTAGAAACAAACAAATGACGGGCAGGCCTGTGTGAATTACAGGTCAGTGCTGGCTCCTTCCTGGGAAGGCTCTTGAAGAATAGATAGGTGGGCAGGATGTACACATATTCCAAATCCCTGAGAGCTGTGGTGGGTAGTGTGGAGGTGCTACCTGCTCCTTCTCAGCTCCCATAGGCAGAGATACAGGGCCAGAAGCAACGCAGGGCTGGATGCCCTCCCAATGCTTACCTCTGAGGGTGTTTCCCCACCGTCACCAGCATCCCATTCTCCACTGGCTTTGACTCCTTCCCTGAGCCACTGACACCTGCAGAAGACAGGAAGAGGGGAGAATGTGGCACCAAGAGCTGGGCAAAGCAAACAAAAGGCCAAGAACCCAGTCACTTCCAGAGTAGGCAACAGTGACTCTGACTGCCAGGGAGCTTAAGAAGACAGAAGCACATTGCTCCAAGTTCCATCCACAGATCAGACCCTCAGAGAAGTACAGGCCTCTGCTCCTGACTGCTTTGCTGGGGGCAGATAGCACCAGGAGCCATGGGTAAAAAAAGCACTCATTGGGAGAAGCTGGAGTCAAGGCAGGGAGGGCAGACAGGGCCAAGTACATTGGGCTCTAAACATCCATCCAGTAGGGGGCACTGCTTAACACAAATTCACACCCATATCATGATGCAGGCTGTCATCTGAGACTAGAGGATTGCAGGTTAAAAACCTGGGCTACATGTTGAGGCCTTGTCTCAAAACCAAACTAATGTCAACTATTGTGACAATGGCATCCACCATAGGCAAAGGCCCAGAGGCCCCCTCAGTGCCAGAGCTCATCCCGTGTGGTCACATTACCCAGGAGATGCCCAGAGACTGGGTAAGCAGGCCTGTTAGAACATCCATGTCTCTAGCAATAAGGTTTTGATGTCTGAACAACTGGTGAGGCCACATGGGGGTACAGCTGTTAGATGCCTGCCCTAACCCCAGAAGAATCCACTGGTGTCAAAAAGATCAGAACTCAATGACACTTGATGGTGACTAGGGGCACCAAGCATACTGTCCCCCTACTCAACAGCAGCCATCAATCTGTGACTCCCTCCCTATAATGGCTTCTTCATTTTTTGGTACTAAGAGGAAATACAGACAATCAAGGACTCAGGCAGGGTGTGTGTGTGTGTGTGTGTGTGTGCGTGCAGGGCAGAGGCAACTCACAGATACAAGCAGAGAGCTAGCAACACTGTCAGGATGACCTGGGGACTCAGAAGCATGACACACAGATAAACACAAAATGCAGAGCAAGACTATCTCATGACAGTCCTGAGGGCCACAGACAGCTAAAGAGGATGGGGCCAGGGGAGGGCTCCAAGCTAACAAAGAATCCCCCTGAGGTGGGTGGGAGTGGCTCTGTAAATGAGCAGATACCTGGATCCTGTTTGCATCCCTAAAGGGACTCAGTTCTAGCAGTCAGTGGGATTGAGCTTTCACTTAGCTGTGTGTCCTAAGGAAATGCAAAACCTCTCCCAGCCAAGCTGCACATCTGTAAAATGGGAATGTACCTGACCCTCATATGCAGGAGGCAGAGGTGACATCACAAGTCTCAGTGAGGTGCTGCTTGTATGAACATCTGTGAATGTGCTCCAGGTAACTCTGGACCTGGCTAGGACTGAGATTCCCTCTTTAAATATCCCCTTGAACATCAGTATCTGTACATTTTCATTATGTTATTTTGTGAGCATACATGTCTGTGTGTATATGCACATGGACTGAGGTTACAACACCATGGCTGTTGTTTCTCGAGTGCTGTCCACCCTGAATTCTGAGACAGGGTCTCTCCCATCCTGGGAATCAGTGAGTAGGGTAGGCTGGCTAGCCAGTGAGCCCAAGGGATCTGCCTATCTCCACTTCCCCATACCTGACTCTTTACTTGGGTCCTGGGGATCAGACATAGTCCTCATGTTTCTAAGACAAGCACTTGACTTACTTTATCTCCATAACCTGGCCACTGCTTCTTGCTTTAAAAAAAAAAAAAAAAAAAAAAATACAAACCCCAAAACAGCCATGTTACTAGGGTGAATGATAACAAGCAGAACTTTTCAGGCATAAATAAGCACACACAATCATGCATGGTACACCCCCTATCCCTCCTGCCCCTGCTTCAGAGGAGTTTCTGTGGTGACTCCTTCTCCACCTACCCGGTGCCCATGGGCTGATGGTCCACCAGGATCACCTTAGGGCTCCCTTACTTAGGAAGTACTTGTCAGAATCCCTCTCCTGAGACCCTACTCTACCATCAATAGCCATAATGGCTAAGGACCATCCCCATTACTTTTGCCCTAGCATGCTGTCTAGAGCCCTCAGTCCCCGAATTCCACTCCATCTCTAGGCCTCTGACTGATTGTTGGGTTACTTGCACATTTCTTTGTTTAAAATAGGTTGGGTAGGTTCAGTTGTCTGCCTAAGAGCCCTTGCCTCAGCCCCACACTACTGTATATGAGAGGGTGGGGACCCTAGTACAGCCATTGGATTTTGCTACATCACATCTCTCCTTCACTGCCAGGGTCACCCACACCATCCTTCATGCCCAGGGATGGAAAAGCAGCTTTCTGAACCCTGTCCTTTCCCTATCCATCTGCTATATGCCCAGCACTTCCCAATATGGCCTCTGAGAAGTATGCCGGATGGGGTTACTTGGCCTGGGAGATAAGCAAGCTTGGATCTGGAAACACATCCCAGGGCCACCCACACAAAGCCTCATGATGAAATAAGCGCATCCCAGTTCCCCACCAAGCATGCAGCAACAGCAGCTGTTCCAGGATGCCTACATCACAGCCCTGATGCTACTGACCTTTCTCAGTTATCACTCTGCTGCCTGGAAGTCAAGAGATCTGGGAAATGTTAGGAGCCATAGGCAACCCCTTCTCCGTGCTTCTTCTTCTTCTTCTTCTTCTTCTTCTTCTTCTTCTTCTTCTTCACCCACCCAGAGGACTGAAGGGGTAAACTGGGCTGAGGACCTGCCTTATGCATGCTTCAGTTTCCCCATCCCACCTGGGCTGGTAGAACCCTGACTAGCATCTTTCTCTAGAAGCTCCAATTGTGTTTAACCAGCAGGAGAGCAGGGAAGCCAAGCATGGTGCACAGACCATTAGTCCCAGCTACTCTTAAGGCCGAGTCAGGAGGACAGTAAGTTCAAGACCAGTCTGGACAACATCTCAATGTGAAAAGTAAAAGCAGGACTGTTGCAGCCCAGCCTGCAACAAGGTCTGGGCTTGGTCTCCAGTATGGGCAATAAAGAAGAAAAAGGAGGGTGGGCATAGCTCAGAGATAGAGCACTGGCTTGGCACGAGCAAAGCCCCAAGTTCCATCCCCACACTGTTGGGAGGAACCAGCCTGTAAAGTACTGTAGTCAGGCAGGTCATAGGCTCAGGGAAGGTGTGACAGTAGGAGGCAGGTGAATCCATTGTCCCCTTAGGAAGGCCAGGCCCCACAGACCTTTCCATTAGGCCAGCTACATGAGGATCAACATGAAGGTCAGACAAGGCCACTCAGCTCAGATGTATCCTGGACCCCACCTCAGGGTGATGTGGGGCCTTTTCTCTGATGCAGGAACCACAATGACATTCTTTGTCATTTAGTCTGTCTTTCCTCCCAGACTCCAAGACACAGACTAGATCTTATCTGTCAGCTCCCGGTGCACCACATGAAGGTACACAACACTGAAAAGGGGCACCTTCAATACAGCAGGCACTTTGTACACCTCTGATGGGAGATGGGATGACTGACAAGTGACAACCAGTGAGGAAGTGGAGCCAACCCTCTAATGCCACTACGGGGCACCACAGCAGCCACACCCTGTAGCTAACCAGAGGGTCCTCTGAGAGCCTGTGTGACTAATAAAACAAGAGCCTACCTGAGAAGGCTGCAAAATGTTCCCCAATTTGCTGGCCACTGATAGAGGGACCCAGGCTGCTGGAGCCTGGTACCTGCTTCCTAAGTTCCCCAGAAACAAAGTCTGCAGGGGCAGATTCAACTGGCACTTAAAACTCAGGCCAACAGCAGAGGCCCAGGACAACAGGTGGGATGGCTGCAACAGTCATGTCTGTAGTATCATGTGTCAGAGGAACAGTACAGCTATGGTTATCAAGCACCCAGGATGTCCCATATACCCAAGATCACACTAATCACCAGCATATGTCAGGCTGGCCCTGCATTGCTATTTGGGGTTATCAGGAATAGAGACACAGCTCAGAGGGTCTTAAGGAAGGGCCCCTGGACCACAAAGCTCTGAGGAATATGGCCACTGTGAGTGTTCACACTCTGCCTTAGGCTACATCCTATATGCCTCATGCTGTTCTGAGCTACATCATGGTTGTCACTATTACTTGGCCCCCATTGGAATAGAAAAAACTATAATGATTATTGTCTCCATTTTAACCATTGAGGAGCCTAAAGCCCACAAGAGAAAGTACTTTACAGGAAGGACAAAGACTAACCTTAAGGTCACAAAGCCAAAGCCCAACCCTGTGTACCCTGTGCTGAGAATCCTTCTACCTGACCTGCAAGGTTAAGCAGGTCTACCCAATTGTTGATCCCCAAAAGCCCAATGTGCTTGTTGCCCAATACTCTCATGAATTGCGCCCCTAGGGCACAGGTAAACCCTCCCATAAGCAGCTATGATGATCAGAGCCAGCTCCTGAGAGTCCCCCTGCCATCCTTACTGTCATCTTCTGAGGCCAGGTCCTGCTCAGCACTGGCATAGGTGCGCAGGAACTCGGCGAAGGCCCCATCCCGGTCTAGCAGCTCCTGGTAGGAGCCCATCTCTGATATCTTGCCGCCACTCATAACAATGATGACATCCACTTGGGGCAGGCAGCTGATGCCATGGGTGACCAGGATCCGTGTCTATGAGCAAAGCAGAGACTTTGATCCCATCAGCACTGTGAAGGAAACTGTCACATCCCTGTAGAGACTAGAGGTATCTTGGATCTCAGGACCCAGTGCCATTGCTCACCTCTCCCCCTCCCCCCACCTCTCTCGTGTCAGGCAGGAGCAGCAGGGAACAAAGCCAGTAGAGCCCTGCCTGGACTACAGGATGGAGACAAAATGACCCACAGACTAGAACCAGTGCTGGAGGTGGCAGTTTACAGAGAAGGGTAATTCAGAGTTGGGAGACTATTTGAGAAGTAAACTCTAAGAGGGAGACAGACACCACCCAAGAATGTGGATGAAGGAACAGTGAGGCATCTGCATTTGACAGCCCTACTGTGTGTTTGCAGAACTAAGAACTAAATTCAAGGCCTGTGCATGCTAGGCAGGCACTCTACCACTGGGCTACCTCTCCAACCCTTGTCTTTTAAGACAAGCTCTTGCTATGTAGGCCAGGCTAGCCTAACCCTCTGATCTCAGCCTCCCCAGGGTCTAGATAACAGGTGAACTCCACCATGCCTGACTCTGATGTTTGTGTTTTAGACAGTAACTTCCCTATCCTTCCAGCTCAAATACACCACAAAACTGGTCTGTGCTGCATGGTTCTGCTTGTTTTGCCATGCTGAGTAAATACATGTGTATCAGACTGTCAACAGATGATATTTCCTTCTTGATGAACCGGGTAGCGACTGCTTTAAAAGTTGACATACACAGCACACCATCTCTAAGGGAAAGGGTGGGAATACTTGCTTTGGTTTTGCTGTTTTTCTCAAACCTCAGCATTTCTTCCTTCACACATTAGTAAGAGCCAGTATGTTGTGGTGATATTTTATTTGTGCTGAAAAGTAGTGATATTTTATTTGTATGTTAATAAATAAAGTTTGCCTGGAGATCAGAGGAAATAGCAAGCCATTAAGTAAACACAAAAGTCAGGCAGTGGTAGCACACACCCTTAATCTGATCAGTGGCAGGCAGGGTCCCTGGGCGTTCAAGGACACACTACGGAGCAGCCAAGCGTGGTGACACAGGCCTTTAATCCCAGTACCAACCAGAGAGACCTGGAGGTCTGTACAGACAGGTAGTGACAAGGAAGTGAGGTAGCTAGGCTAAGAGCCAATGAGAGGGCAGAACAGCAAGGCAATAAAGGCATGGGTAGACAGGAAGTAGGTCTCCTTTTGGTAGCTTCGTAGCTGGAGAGGTAAGGTTGGTGGCTATCACTATTTCCCTGATCTCTAAGGCTTTCACCCTTATATTTGGCTCCTTGTTCTTTATTTACTAAAGCCCGCTTAGAAATTCATCTACCGTATGTTCCTCCATCAACCTAAACAAAACAAAGCAAAACCCAGGATCACAGCCTCTGTTTCCTCTCTGGCTAAGGCTGGCTGAGCCTCTTCCTGCTCCAAGCTCCACCCCTGCCTGCCATGGGGAAGGAATGACAGCTTTATTGGAGGTCTGGGTGGTCATGAGGAAGAAAGATCCTTTAGCCATGAGGCAATCAATTCAAGTGGGGCCAAGAACACACCCTATAAAAGACCTGGTAAAATACCTGCCTTAGGGAGCTGGCAGATGGCTTAATTCATAAAGAGCTTATCACATAAGGACCTGAGTTTGATCCCCAGAATCCATGTGAAAAAGACATGGGGAGATCCCTATAGTCCTGTTACCAGGGAAGCAGAGACAAGAGGATCATTGGGGCAGCATAGTTTAATCGATGAGCTCTAGGTTCAGGAAAAAGACCTTGTCTAAAAGAACAAGGTGCCTGAGTAAAGACACCCATGATTGACTTCTGGCCTCCACCTGCATACATACATGCATGCACACCAGTACGTACTGTACTGGCTGGTTTTGTGTCAACTTGACACAAGCCAGAGTCATCAGAAAGGAAGGTGCCTCAATTGAGGAAATGCCTCCATGAGATCCATCTGTAAGGCATTTTCTCAATTAGTAATCAGTGGAGGGGTGGGAGATGGTGGGTGATGCCATCCCAGGGCTAGTGGTCCTGGGTTCAATAAGAAAGCAGGCTGGCCGGGCAATGGTAGTGCACACCTTCAATCCCAGCACTTGGGAGGCAGCAGCTCTCTGGGAGTTCAAGACCAGCCTGGTCAACAAAGCAAGTTCCAGGATAGCTAGGGCTGTTACACAGAGAAACCCTATCTTGAAAAAGAAAAAAAAGAAAGCAGGTTAAACAAGACATCGGCTCCTGCCTCCGGGATCCTGCCCTGTTTGAGTTCCTGTCCTGGCTTCCTTCAGTGACGAACAGCAATGTGAAAGTGTAAGCCAAATCAACCCTTTCCTCCCCAACTTGCTTTTTAGCCATGATGTTTGCTGCAGCAACATAAACCCTAAGACAACATACATACTGTGCACGTACATGTGCACACACACAAACCCTAAGACACATACATACATACTGTATACACACACACACACACAGCATGAAAGCAAGCCCAAGAATTGAGGACTTGTCCAGAGCCGCACTGCCAATTAACTTAAGTCCCTGCCCTGGGAGAGTACCTTGTTCTTCAGCAGGCCCATGGGACCAACCACCTTCTCAAAGATGTGCTTCCCAACATGGGCATCCACAGCCGAGAGGGGATCGTCAAAGAGATAGATGTCTGAGTTACAGTACACAGCTCGGGCCAGGCTCACGCGCTGCTTCTGGCCTCCTGATAGGTTCACACCCTAGGAAGACAGTGAGGAGGGTGGGTTTCTTGGGATCCCCTAACAATCCTGAGGGACCCCAGAACCATACAAAACAAGATTGGGTACAGAAGAGCTGCTGAGTGGGGTGCCTGACCCCCACCCACCAAGTGCTCGGGGAGGGGAAGCAGACAGTCAGGCCTGCTGGAACAGGTCTATCAGCCCAGCTATTCAGAGGCTAAAGCAGGAGGATGGCAAGTTCAAGACCAGCCTAAGCAACATCTCAAGTGAAACATAAAAGGAGGGCTGGGGATGCAGCTCAGTTACAGAGGATGTGCCTGGTACACAATGGTCTGGGTCTGGTCTCTAGTGCCACAAGAAAGAGGAGGCAGTGGCAGCTGATGACAGCTCCAGAGCCATCAGCCTATAGAAGAGTCTGTAGAAGACACAGTGGATGTGGCAAAGATACTCTTTTCTGTACACTTATTATATTATTATGCTGTAGCTTGCATCACTACTGTTGCTGTTAGCAGCCACAGTCTGTGGTGAGTTTCACTCTGAGCTGACATTTCTATTGCAGCCACCACAGTGAAGCTGGCTGCACCCAGAGTGCTGAGATCCAGCCAGTACTCCTCACAGAGGAGGGGGTCAGCACTGAACAGCAGCAGCCTATCCCCCACAACAGGTGACCAACACCATGGCCGTGTAACACCTACTGAATAAACTGCCCAAATCTATAGAGATGGACACTCCCATCCTGTGAAGAGGCTAGCCCCTGAGCCTGTCCAGATACACTCCCTGTGCTGTGCAGAGGCTAGTCCCTGGGCCTGTCCAGATCCACTGCCTTCCTGTGCTGAGGGCGGCCCCAGTAGCTATCTCTCATCTTTTTTTTTTTTTTTTTTTTTTTTTTTGGTGGGGAGGAGCGGGGGAGCTCAGGGCCTTTGCGCATACTAAACAAGTGCTCTACACTGCTAGCCATTTTTCGTATTTTAAAATGGGATCTTCCTAGGTGGCCTAAGCTGGCCTCAAACTCATGATTCTCCTGCCTCAGCTTCCTGATGAGGATCCACGCTGAGATGACAGGTCCAGCTGCAAAGGTCCCTCCCAATGTCCTTTGGACACAATTTATTGACCCAAAGGCAGATGCAGTATCCAAGATTAGTCAATCCTTGATGCTCTCCAGACTTTGCCATTGGGACTTGAGGGGGACAGCCAGGTGTCTCCAAGTGCTAGATCACAGCATTTATAAAATAGAACAAGGCTGATGAGCAGGCTGCCTACCTACCCAGCCTGTCCTGGAGACCCTGGCAATCCTGCCTTGGATCCCACACAATACTCAGACCCTTCAGTTTGGTTGGCACCTCCAACACGTATCAACCCAAGGGCCCCAGCCGATCCAAAGGATCTCCAGACCCACACCAGGTAAAAGACATCATGCGGGGGTTGGGGATTTAGCTCAGTGGTAGAGCGCTTGCCTAGAAAGCACAAGGCCCTGGGTTTGGTCCTCAGCTCCGGAAAATTAAAAAAAAAAAAAAAAAACAAAGACATCATGTATCAAGCGAGTTGGTGGATGGATCCTTGGATGGAGACTGGGAGCATACAAACTCAGCTCTCCCAAGAGGTCCCTGTCACTCTGTGTGGCTACACTCCCAGCACATACACAAGACAACCATTTGCACAGGAGCAAGTGAGCTGGGAGGCACACCTAAGGCCCTCTTCAAAAGTGACGAGTGAATAGGTGACAAGAGGGACTTAAGAACCTCTGTCTCTTTGCTATGTGACTTGACATCAGGCAAGTCCTCTAACCTCTCTGAGGCTCCCTTTCCTCAGCCATCCATTAGGGATCACAAGAACTTCTGTGCAGAAGACTTAGGTTAAAAATGTTAGCATGGTGGCAGAGTGAAGAAGTGTATGTCGGCTAGTCTAGAGCCGTCTGTATTATCACTCATAGACACACCTCCGAGGTGCAAGGCGAGTCACTCCTAGTGTCTTGTACTGTGGGTGGGACACTATGTGGCAAAAGCAGAGCATACCTTTTTTTAAATTTTTTTATTTTTTTTATTCTCTTGGACTCTGCATCACCATTCAAGAGGCTCCCACTTGGGTGGCCACTGACACCACAACTCAGACCACAGCACCAAGAGCCAGATGGTACAGACCCTCACTAAACTCACAGAGCTTCACAAAAGGAGCAGAGGCACAGGCTGGAGACAGCAGGTCCCTGACAGTCCACTTGCAGGGGGACAAAGTATGCCCCTGTTTGTTACACAGCAGCAGCTGACAGCTACAGGCTATACCCATGCCATACTGACCTTCTCACCAATCTCTGTCCGGTCCCTGCTGGGCAAGATTTCCAGATCTGGGAGGAGAGCACAGGCTTCCAACACTGCCTTGTAGTAACGTTCCTTCAGGGGGTGCCCAAATAGGATGTTCTCTCGGAGAGAGTCGTTCTGAATCCAGGCCTGCTGGGGCACATAGGCCACGGAGCCCTGTGTGGCAGGTAGTGGAGAGGAAAGACAAAGACTTGATGAAAACACAATAGCGTACATCTGCCTTCAAGAAGAGCCAGTTGCCCAAAACACACAGCAAGGGCAAGAACAGAGAAGGGCATCAATGCAGGGGGATCATCACAGACAAGGAAGAAATAAATCCAGTTCTTTCAAGGGACAGAAAGGACAGCTTGACTGGACATGGGTGACTCATGTGAGAGCAGGGCAGGCAGGAAGGCAGGTGACAGGGACCAGTTCACACAGGACTGGTGTCATGTCCAACTTTATCAAAAAAGGTGATGAAATGCCACAAAGGATTATAAAGCAAGGGAATGGAACTAAATTTGGACCTAAAATCTCAGAAAAATGACTCAGTTGCTATTCTAACATTCCAGCTTCTTCTATAAGCCCCAAGTGCCAGGGCACCCCAGTTGTAAACCTCACAAGATATTCAGTCACAGGCCACGTCTACCACAACACTGGGCAAAACTAATGTTTTCAATACACTTTCTGAAATCACCAGCACAAATAGTTCTTAGACTCAAAACATCAGTGCCTGGGATGTTAGGAACCCAGGAATTATGAAACAGAATACAACATGGATATCTAAACATGACAGGCAATTTCCCTTTGTCAGTCTTGTTCGTGTTGCCCGACCACTGCTTGGAAGAAACAACAGGTATTTGCCTGGACCCAGACACTGTCCACTTACTTCTAAAAGCGCACTGAACCAGAAAGGGAAGTATCTGAATTGGAATAAAACAGTAACATAAGCCCATATCCCCAAACTTGAGTTCCCAGGAGAAGAGGATGCAGATGACAGACAGGTCCAGGCACATGTGTCTGGCACAGGCTGGCTGAATAGTTGGGATTTTGTTAGTTTGTTTTTCCTCTCTGGCTACTGCAGAGGCTGCTGGTGACACTGCAAGGAACTGATTTACACAGTAGGCAAAGGCCTCAGAGGAAACAAGGTGCATGTAGAAAGCCCCAAGACTCATTCTTACAGCAGCCTTTAACGCTTCATGAGAAGTTTAGCTCAGCTCAAAGCACACTGCACCTCAAATCTCTAATTCCACACTTTTCCCCTATTAAGGCCCATATTAAGAATTCAACTAACACTAAGGATTCAAACTGTGTTTCGCACACCAGGTTCTGAGATTATTCCAGCCACATCAATCAGCACTTGTTATATCCTATTTACAGGATGAGACACAGAAAAATCCCAAAGAAAGAAGCCAGAAGGTTCCATCCAGAGAGACTATACAATGAAGGGAGAGTAGAGGGGATGTAGTTTAGACCTTGAGGGGATGCTAGGATAAACCTAGGAGTTTTCACCCCTCCTTCCCTCTGTCCTGGCATTTTCAGGTAGATGCGTCATCGTCCTTTGGTTAAATTCACCCCAGTGCCCCTCCCTCCCTCGGCTTCTCCCCCTTCTGCTTTCCAGCCACACACATACACACACACACACACACACACACACACACACACGAGATAAAGCGGTTGGGACTGGAGATCATCATGTGAAGTGAAATGAGGTAAATTCAGAAGGCAGAAGCCACGGATGACCTCTCCTCTGCAGCGTATCTGAGCATCCACATCCTGTTTACTGAGGAGCTACCACACTCCACACTAGCCAAAGAGCTGGGGCAAAGCAAGGAAGGAGTGGCTGTGACGGAAACCTTGCCTTCCTAGGACAGACAAAACGGGAGATGGCAGGAGGAGAGGGCTGTTCCCTTGGACAGTCTGTGAGAGACACTGGGCTGAGCCTTCCTCCCAGACCATCTCTCCCCATCCTGGCCCCATCCTACCTTGAGAGCCACGTGTCCCTCCACCTTGTCCATCTCAGCCAGCAGGGCTGACAGCAGAGATGACTTCCCGCAGCCTACCTGGCCCACCACGGCCACAAGAGCTCCTTCAGGGATGGAGAAGTTGATGCTGCAAGGACACAATGAGGAGCCTGAAGAGCACAGTGACACAGACCCTCCCCTGTTGAGGGTGGCCCACACTCACTGGCTGTGATGGTCAATGCCTGGACACCTCCAAGGCTGTGGGGCAAGGTGGGCCATGGCCTGAGGGGCCCAATGTAAATGTATCACAAAGCCTGGCCAGCGTAGGGCCCAAGGGCTACGTGTCACTCAGAAGAGGTGCTAGAGGGTATTCACCTCTCTGGGTCTACAACACTGTCCCAACGACAAGCCACCTTCAGTTGAACTCAAATTCTTAGGCACCTGGGACTGGCTGAGAAAGTCCAGAGAATAAAAGACCAGGGTGCCAGGCCAGGTCTGGAAGAAGGTTTAGGACACTGAGGGTGTGTGTGAAGAGATGAGAGCTGAGTTCCAGAAAGATCTTACTAACTCTGAATGGTCCTTATGTTTCTGTGCACATGTGGACATGTGTGTGCACATGTGTATGGACATGTAGTGGCCAGAGAGCAATGTGTTCCTCAGGCTCTGTCTGCCTTGTACTTTTTTTAAAAAAATAATTTATTTAAATTTATTTTATGTGCATTGGTATGAAGGTGTCAGATCCCCTGGAACTGGAGTTACAGGCAGTTGTGAGCTGCCATGTGGGTGCTGGGAATTGAACCCAGGTCCTCTTAAAAAGCAACAATGAGCCATCTCTCCAGCCCTGCCTTGTACTTTTTTGATACAAGGTTTCTCACTGACCTGGAGCTTCTCAAGTATTCTAGGATGGTTGCCCAGTAAGCTCCAGGGATCCTCCTGTCTCTGCCTCCTCAGTGCTGAGATCTCAGGCATACACTGCTATACCCAGCAGATGCTGTTCTCTTTTAACATGGATTGTCCTCATCTAGCACAGCAAGCACTTTACTGACTGAGCCATCTCCCCAGAACTCCCCACCCCCATCCCTGAGGTAGTCTCACAAGCTGGCTGCCAACTAACTATGTAAGCAAGATTGACCTTCTACTCGTGATCCTCCTGCCTCTCCCTCCCAAGTGCTGAGACTGCAGGTACACACCACCATACTCAGCTTTGAAATGGTCCGTTAACAAATAGAAGTAGTGGTGCACACCTTTAATCCCACCACTCAGGAGGCAGAGGCTGGCAGATATCTATAAGTTTGAGGTCAGCCTGGCCTGCATGGTAAGTTCTAAGCTAATCAAGACTACATAATGAGGCTCTGCCTAAAAAAGTACAGAAACATAAGCTGTAAGCTCTATAGCGAGACTAGCTCGTCATCATGCTTGACAGACACAGCTGTTCCTGCAGCTCACAGCTCAGCACACTGGCCTCCATGCCTAGGCCGGTACATGGGCATCCCAGGCCCCCAGGCAGAGGCCCTTCTTCTGATCCCTGGGCACTAGCTAGCGAACCACATGGATCAACTGTTTTGTTCTTTTGTGTACGCAAACATGTGAGTGCAGGTTAGAGGGCAAACTCAGGTGTCATTTCTCTGGTGCCATCCACCTTGTTTTTTAGAGTCTCTCACTGGCCTGGAACTCATCAAGCAGGCTACTCAGCCACAAGGATCTACCTGTTTCTGCCTCCCCAGTGCTGGGATTACATGGATATCACCATGCCAAGCTTTTGTCCCATGGGCTGAGGGCCACATTCAGGTTTTTACTTACTGAGTCATCTCCCTAGCCCCTGGACCACTCATCGCTATTGAGTCTTTTGTGCTGCACTATGAGGAGCAGGGTCACGGGGCCACCCTGTGAAGGACACCCAGGAAGGCAGCTCCTCCCTTCTTCCAGGGGAGACCAGGATATTCTTACAGGCTAAGGGGATTCAAAGTGGCAGGTGAAAGGACCAGGAACCCTGAGTGCCAGGATGTGGAGAATGGAGTACAGGCACGGGAAAGAGAAATACTACAAATGAATCGGGCAGGATTTAAGTTAATCCTATGGAAGATCTTACACCTTGAGTAGTTAGTGGAAGTAGAAAGGGAGCTATCTCTTTCTCCTTAGAGTCTGTTCTGTGATTGATAAAATACAGCAGGCAAGCTGCCACGTCAGAGAACAATTGTTTAGGGGCACAAATGACAAACTTGCCTCCAAAAAAGTCCCCTTGGCCTTATGTTTCAGATTCCTTAAGGAGATTAGATCACTAAGTGTTGTAGACTATTATTTTAAGGTGTGTTTTGTTTATGTTGCATTTGTTTAACTCTGTGAAGCTGTGTAAGGTATGTTACTTCTGTTACGTTGCATTTGTTTAACTCTGTATTACTGAGCCTGTGTAAAACACCTGATGGTCTACTAAAGAGCTGAATGGCCACTAGCCAGTCAGGAGAAAGAACAGGTGGGGCTGGCAGGCAGAGAGAATATACAGAAGGAGAAATCTGGGAGAGAAGAAAGAAGTAGTTAGAGAAGGAGGAGGACTCCAGGGGCCAGCCACCCAGCTACACAGCAAGCCACAGAATAAGAGTAAGATTTACAAAAGTAAGAGAATGGAAAAAGTCCAGAGGCAAAAGGGTAAGTTAAGAAAAGCTGGCAAGAAACAAGCCAAACTAAGGCTGGGCATTCATAATTAAGAATAAGCCTCCATGTATGATTTATCTGGGAGCTGGGTGGCGGGCCCTCCAAAGGAGCAAAAACAAACAACGACTGAACAAGTACAGTCACAGTGAATGAGAGGCACATAAGAGGTGTCCAGGGAATAAGGACAGGAATAGGTACGCTATAGACAGATAAGGGCTGTGTGGGCAGACACCAGTGGAAGGGGTAGGTGTAGACAGGCTGCTAGGAAACCTTGAGAAATACAGAGAACCACATTGTTAAGACAGGAACACTTCAACAGGGACCCAGCCTAGATACCAGCATACCCTGGGCCTCCAGGCACTGTGACTGGCTCAGAGAGAAACACCACACCCAATTTGGGCCAATAGGAGATAGGAAGGAAGTCAGAGGAATAGCAGAGTTCTACAGGCTCCTGAGACCCTGGATCATGCAGTACCTTCAAATGGACCTTCTCACTTCCCCAAACCCCAAATCCCCCTTGTGGCCCAGAAGCATGACTTCCTGTCACAATCAGAAGGGACACCTATACCAAGTACCTTCTGAACTGCTCCTCACAACAGCCCAAGTAGTTGTGATTAGATCTTTTTCCAGATGGGTAAACTGAGGCTCAGAAAGGCAAAAGTCAGGGTCACAGAGGTAGAGTGCTCAGGGCCCCAATGTCAGTGTGTCTAGTTCCCAGGCTTACCCATTCAGCGTGGGAGGTTCACCCCTAGCCCATGTGAACGTGGCATTCTTCACAGTGATGCTATTCATCCCCCCACCTGGAAAACATCAGAGACAATGTGTTAGGAGTCATGCATGGCAACAGGCACACATGCAGATGCCATGCTCTGGTCTCCTGCAGAGGCTGAGGACCATCACTGGTTACTCAGTGCTTGGGGAGACCCTCCTCGATCTCAAGCTGGGAGTGTTAAGCATGAGCCAAGATCAAGGAGAAAAGAGTTGTGCCCTCATGTAAACCTCTCTCCACCAAGGTAACCACCATCACACCCATCAACACACTCCAGGTCCTAGGCTATCATCTGCTTTAAAGCTACAGCCTTTACGCCTCAATTCTTGGATCCTAACATCTTCCCTTTCTGTTCCCCTTCCTTAGCCATTCCACCCTGCCCACCTCCCAGCAGGTCAATCTTTCTACAACTTTAGTGTCAATCAACTGAAAAAAAAAAAAATCTACTAGAAGCCAGCTAGGGAACAGGAAGTGCTACAGGAAGGTGAGGAAGGGGTGGGAGTTTGTCCAATACCCACAGTATAAGATCCAGAAAGTCCTGCCCTGCTCCATTAACTTTGTCTCCCTTGTTTTCCTTTTACTTCTGTCTCTATTTTTTTTTTTAAGTTCCTTAATTAGCAACTACCTTTAAAGCTGCCAGAAACACTTCCAGGGTAAGTGCCATAGACCAGAAACCCACAGCAAGAGGAGGTTGCTAGTTAAGTGAAAATAACTGCAGTTCCTCAAGAGGAATGAGTGCTAAGCAGGAGTTGCACCTCATAAAAGAGGAAACAAGGTGTGCCACTCCAAGAACCAGCCAGAAGCTGGTACATCAGCACTGCAGCAGCAAACTACGCTTTTGTGGGGCAAACAGGCAGGGCTGCATGGTGATTAAACACCTCAGAAGAGGAAGGACTGGTCCTGGCTCAGTGGCGCTTGCAGAGAACTGTGCACAGCTTGAATATAGGAGCTCTGATGGCTGTCTTGGCTCTGGAATCCACAGTGTTTTCCCACAACCCAAGAGCCTCAGGACAGCAGAAAACCATGCAGCAGAGTTCCAGCACCTGCTTGGACTGTAGTTCTAAAAAAGGGACAAGTGTCTTCCTAGTGGACACATGGCAGTGCCTGGAGACGACTTTGGTTGTCACACTGGGATGACTACTATGAGATGTGGTGGGGAGATGTCAGGAACACTAGTCAGCACCAACAATCATAAGGCTGTCCTCAACAAGAACTGTGAGCCCCAAGCACCCACTGTGATAACCTTCTAAGGGCAGGGGAGAAGACCTGTGACTCATACATCACTGATGATATCCTATAATAGCCCACTAGGCTCCTGGCACTACATACACCTCATTACCAATTCTGTTTACTGGGCTCTGAGCCAGAGGGTGTGAGTTTGAATGCTACCACTTCCCAGCTAGACAGTCTCTCTGAACCTCTTTCCTCCTGTGAGCCAGGATTGTGCTGCTGGCACCACCCTGAACCACTGCAGTAGTGAGTATATGCACACAGAGGCCCAGGAACAAAGGCTGGTAGCAGAAGAAGTGCTCAGGAAATCTCAGCCCCAGACTTACCTGCTGGGCATCTCAGGCAAGTTTGCTGACCCTGGTTCCTGCTCTCAGGGCCATGCTACATTGTGTGTTTGAACCAGGACAGGCACCAAAACTACACAGAGAAACCCTATCTTGAAAAACCAAAAAAAAATCCACAGGATACCTGGCTGGGCCTAGTGACACAGCCCTGTACTCCCACCCATTCAGGAGGCTGACGATCCTAAGTTTGGCCAGCCTGGGCAACTTAAACCCTGTCTCAAAAAGTAAAAAGTAGACTGAGGCTATAGCTCAGTAGTAGAGCACTTGCTTGCTATGTGTGAAGTCCTGTTTTTAATCCCCAGCAATAAATTAATCAATTAAAACATCCAATGAAAGATCCAGATGAGGAAAATGAAGTTCTAAGTGCACACACACAGGCAGAAGCAGAAACTGAGCTGTTTCTCACCCAAAACAGAACCAACACCTGGACTGAAAAGCCCAAAGGGCAGGGGACAAGATAATAGTGAAGCCCCTTCCTGTCCCTCTGCAGAGGCTGGACCCTGGGTCTTATAGGTCCTGGAGGGGCCAGGATAAGGAGCCAAAGTGGGTAGAAGAAAGGTACCCACCATCCTTGATCGACCACCGCTCGATGCTGTCTGGCTCCAGCTCCTCGTGAGACAGAAAGATCCGGAGACGCTTGAGGGAGACGCTGGCCTGGAGAAGTAAGCACAGGGTGTGTCACCCTGACACCATCTGTACCACCTGCTACCCTGTACCTGGTGACCACAGAAGTCAGTAAATGAAGGGCATGCTGCCTCATGCAATGGAACTTTGGAAGGCAGCACCTCTACACTGGCAGACTGAGTTTGACTTCGATAAATTACTGGGTTCTGGGTCCTAATTATGGAAAGACAACACATGCTGCAGTGCGTATAGGCAAAGGGTCTAGGTTTGCTTAAAAATCCTTCAGCGCACAAAGAATGAAAGCAGGAAGAATGGATGAAAACGGGAAGAGGAAGAGGGAAAGAGGTCCTCAGAGCTTTTAAAGAGTGGATAAGGACCCACCAGCAGAATATAAAACTGAAGAAGTAGGCCAAGACTTATGTTTTTTTAAACACAGCTGGGAGAGGGCCAGAGGAACATAGAACACTCCAGAAAGATTCTTTGAGATTAAAAGAGAAGTCTTGAGGTAAAGTCCATACCTCTTATCCCAGAACTTCTGAGGTCAAAATGGAAAGAACATGAATTCCAAGCCAGCCTGTGCTAGAGTTGAGTTCTAGGCCAACCTAGGCTACAAAGCCGGACATTCTGTGCCAAGGAGGAAAGTGTGTTTCTTTCTCAGAATAGAATCAAATGACTCCTTACTGCTGAGATAGGAGCCATGCTGGGATCAGCAAGTGATTCATGCACAAGGCTCCACTGGGTCGTCCAGGACTCAACAACATGAGCAATTTGTAAAAGTGTGGTCAGGGCTTCTCAAGTAAATCAGTGGGACAGTTTGGATCCGGATGACACTGAAGAACCTGTGTGTACTGTGGTTCAGAGTCCCCATTCCCCCTCCTGGTTCCCTGTCACCCATATACCTGCACAATGTTGCTAATGACCATAGGAGTATGCTGACAGCTCCCAACTCCTGGTTCCCACTGTCCCCCACACATCTGCATGATGCTAATGATGACCATGGGAGGATTCTGAGAACCCCTATGTTACCCTCCTGGCCCCCTCTGCCAAATACACACCTGCACAATGCTGCTGATGACCATGGGCAGAATGTTGAGTGGGAAGCGCAAGATATTGAACAGGGCTAGGGACACGAAGGCTTTCTTTGCATCTAGGATGTTGCTCTCATCCACGGTCACATAGACAGCAAAAGTTGACAGGGCCACCTGCAAACAGGGCAAAGTGTTGAATGATGGAGTCACAGCTGCACCACCCTCAGAAGGAAGGGGGATTCAGTCAGGTCAGACCTCTCCACAGGGCTTAAAATGGAAAAAGCCTAAGAGGGGTACGAAGAGGCAGGTGCAGAGGCATCATAAAGAATGAACCCGAAAGGTGGATGATCAGGAGCCAAACACCTGGCCACTGTGGTAAGTATTCTTGACATGCAGGTGACCCTGGGGTCCATCAGTTGATAGAGGGCTCTCCTGGCATGCATGAAACTCTGAGTTCACCCCAGCATTGCATCAGCCAGGTAGGGTAGTGCATATCTGTAATCCCAACACTGGAGAGGAGGAGCCAGAAAGATCAGAAATGTAAAGTCATTCCTGGCTACAGAAGTAGTTCAAGGCCAGTCTGGGTTAAGACTCAAAAACAAAACAAAAACCAGAAAGTCCCAGCAGTGAGGATGGTGCACAGCAGGCTGATCATGCCCCAAGGGCAGCCCTTTGGTATGTTAATTTCATCCTTTGTCTGGAGAAAGAAGAGTCCTGAATAATCCCAGAGGGTGACTTGACTCAGGAGTGGACAAGTGCCTAGTGATTTTGAGTCTGTTGCTCAGATGGGAGACTCCCTGGTGTCATCTAGTGGGTAGCCAAGGGTCCCTTAGGAGTCCTCTGGGACACAAGTAGTATAAGCAATTCAGAAAAGCATATATAGGGCAGACAGACAGGCCTGGTCCTGGAGCTACCAAAGGCTTTCCCCTGGACATAACCTGAGCAGGAGCAGCCATGCACATATGTGTCATTTCAATCACCCCTAGAAGCCAGTGGGGCATGAAACTAGAACCTATTCACCCAGAGCATGTCATTTGTGTGGCCCAGTGTGGGCTCTGTTCCTCAGATGGGTTGGCTCCCCATATATGACATGAAGTTGACACACCTATAAGGACATCCAAGCCAAGTACTGAGTGCAAATCCTATAGGGTCACCGAGGAGGCTGAATTTATTCCACTTTACACTTATGGTCAGGCCCCTTTGGCCATGCTGCCAAGGATTCCATCCTCCTAGAAACATGAGTCTGATGTATCCAGCAAAGAGACTGAAAGGGAAAAATCAGTAGCCATCTTGGGAGATGCTTCCCCCTCCCCTCCTCCAAAGGTACTTGCTGACCAGCAGTTTTAGAAGTGATCAGAAGTTGAACTTGTAAGGCTGGGATAATAAATCTATGTATCCTGGACTTGGCAAAACAAGATATGGGGAGTAATGGGCTCAAAAGACCAGAAATTGAACTTATAGGAGAGTAAGACTGGAACAATAAATCTGAATGTATATATCCTGGGTTCAACAAAAGCAGGACATAGGGAGTAAAAAATTTATGTCTCTATAGATATCCTGAATCCTGTTAGCCATTAGTAACCTCATGCTTATAGTTCAGCCAATAACTTCAAAGAACTACCTCACCCCTAGCCCCCTCGTCCAATCCCAAGCTGCATGTAAACCTTTCCTATATAAACCCCTTAAAATGAGTGCTCAGGGCTGTCCTCCACGGACCAAGTCCTGGGCTTGCTTGTTTTGTTATTAAAAAAACATCTGTGTGCTTGCATCAGATATCGGCTCTGTGGTGGTCTTGCTTGGGGGTCTTGCAACCTGGGCACAAGTAGATCTGCTTCCCACTCTGCCTATCAGCAGACCCAGGGAAGAACTGGGAGACAGTGCACCAAAGGCCATCAACACTCTATCATGTGGGTGAGCATCCTGGATATACAAGCCTCACAGATTATGTTTTAAACGTTTTGAGACATATTATATTTTTAACCTTATTTTATTTTATTTATGTTTGAGACAGGTTCCTACTATGTAGTCCTGGCTGTCCTGGAACTCACTATATACACTAGGCTAGCCTCAAATTCAGAGATATATATGCCTCTGCCTACTGAGTGCTGGGATTAAAGGTGTGTGTCACTATGCCTGATTAAAATTTATTTATTTATTTATTTATTTATTTATTTATTTATTTATTTAGGTTTTTCTCTGTGTAACTTTGCGCCTTTCCTGGATCTCGCTCTGTAGACCAGACTGGCCTCAAACTCACAAAGATCCGCCTGCCTCTGCCTCCTGAGTGCTGGGATTAAAGGCGTGCGCCACCACCGCCCAGTTTAAAATTTATTTTTTAACTCACACATTAAAACTGTACATAGGGGCTGGAGAGATGGCTCAGTGGTTAAGAGCACTGACTGCTTTTTCAGAGGACCCAGGTTAAATTCCCAGCACCCACATGGCAGCTAATAACTGTCTGTAACTTCAAGATCTGACACCCTCACACAGACATACATGCAGACAAAACATCAATGCACATAAAATAAAAAAAAAAAATTTTAAAACTGTACATAATAATGAGGTGTCATGTGATGCTTTGGACACAAATTCAGGTCACATTCCATCCCTCAATCATTTCTCTTTCCACTGCAGTAAAAACATATTTTTGCTCTAGCTTTTCCAAATGGACCAGACACTATTCTGTTGGCACTGTGCTTCCATCTAATAGTAATTTAACAACGATCCATCAGTCTCTTCCCACCCCTCTCCCTCACACAAATGTATTTGTTCAAAAGTCTCTAAAAATAGCCCACACATTGGAATATTACTCAGCCATAAAAAAGAATGCCATTCTTAAACATGCTATTTCATGAATGAAACTAAAAAAATGTTATCCTGACTGACAGAAATGGAAAGCCATCTCATTTTTCATTCTGTTTATACAGAATGCTCCCAACAGGCAACTCTGCAGAGGTAGGAAGCAGACTGATGGTTACCAGAATTAGTGGGAATAAGGGATTGGGAGTAACTTGTAACAAGTATAAGGTCTTCTACTAGGTAATGAAAATGGCTGCTGAGCTTGCTGCCTGCTAGAGAAAGTGTGAAGCTATAAACTAATATGGGGGCACATCTCAAATATGAAAAATTTTACAGGGGCCAGCAAAAGAGCTCAGAAGATATAGATACTTGCCGCCAAGCCTGACAACCCAAGTTCCATCCCTGGGAAACGCATAGTGGAAGAACAGAACCTACTTCCACAGGTTGTCCTCTGACCTCTGCACATGCCCCATGGAGTGCATACACACACACACACACACACACACACACACACACACACACACACACAGAGTAATGAAAGTGCTCTAGTATAAAAGCCAATCTTGGCCAGCACCAGGGCCCACTGGATTGTAGATGTCATCCTTTCTCATCATTCTGACCTTTCTTCCACTCATGTCTGTTCTCACTGCTCTAACTCCCTCTGTCAGGCCCAGAGTTCTATGCTCTCCAGGAAGTGAGGGGCACACAAACAGTCATTGTAGTGGCGTCCCTGCTGAGCTGCACCTGGCCTGGCTCCAGAGAGTAGCACTTGGCCCTAATCCATCTTTTGTCTAGCAGACACATTTTGTTTCCCTTGCTGCCCTCTATGTGAATCCTGTCTTGGAGTTTCCCAAGGATACAAAGGCCTATGCAAAACTTGATTCAGGAAACCCGGAAAACCGTGGTACCTGACAATTCAGAATTTTGCACTTGGCATTGTGTTGTTGGGAGCTCCTTTCAGGTTGTTTTGAGCACATGGAAATTAACTGGCTGAACTGTACTGGAGAGAAATAAAACTGCCCTAGGTGAGGGGATAGTGCTTCAATCCTTCCAGGCTGGACTCCCCTGCAGCCATGACAGGCTAAATTCATTCTTAAGATGCCTTTGTGTCTTCATTCCACGGACCCAAGTGAACCCACACACTTGTGTAGCAATCACACAGCTACAAGTCATCATCTGTTAACTGAACAACTACTAGGTTTTGGGTGCCACAGGCTGGGGAGCAAGGCAGGCCTGGAAGCCCTGGCATCAAGGACTCTGGAGTGGAGTTGGTAGTGCAGAGTGGCTGAGACTGGCACACAGTGGGGACCAGTGTTAGGGAATATTAGCATTCAGACCCACCCCTTGGGGACCCTAAAGTCCCCTTTAAGAGAAAACCCCTCTCCCTTCTCTCTCTCTTCCTTCCTCTTTCCCTCTCTCTCCTTCCAGGAGGCATGCACCTCCTGATGGATTCACAACACGCCCCCATGGTTGGGCATGTTTGCACATGCCCGGCGGACCTAGACACTTCCGCCTAGCAGTTCCACGTCAAAATAGCCATTTCTGGGTCAAGGTGTCTCGGTGACCAGGACCCCGTGACTTCACATGGTTGTGTAAGAGCGCACAACGCAACCATGTGATCTGCGCATGCGTGGAGTAGCTATGTCAATCTGTGTACGCATGCGCCACCCAGCCTTTATAAGCCGGCGGCATATTCCCGGCTTCCTCCTCCTCCTCTTCCTCCTCCTCCTCCTCCTCCTCCTCCTCCTCCTCCTCCTCCTCCTCCTCCTCCTTTTCTTCTTCCCCACACATGTGTCTCTCCGCAAGCCTGAGCACTCCTCTGTCTCTTTTATCTTAATAAAACTCTTGTTAGTAGATTCTGTCTTGTTTCGTGACATTTCCTCGAAGAGTAAGAGCGCCGCTAAATAACTAACACCTCCACTTCTCTCTCTCCTTTCTCTTTCTTCCCTCTTCCCTCCCCCTTTAATAATAAAACTTTCCTCATGGGTGCCACCTGTACAGTGTAAGTTACTTTCCATCATGCCTCCTTGGCCGATGCCCAGTATGTCTACGTGGCATGTCTCCCTCACTTGCCTCAGGCACCTTGGCTCAAACCTGCCAAGGCTGCCATGTGTAGTCTGAATGCTAACATTCCCTAACAACCAGGCCAGGCCTTGGACATTCTAGTAGATGGAGTCAGATTTCTGTCAGCATGATAGAACTGAAGCAATACAACTTTCAGTCACTCATTCATCCACCCACACACAGGTATTATGTAGATGCCCTATGCCAAGGCCCCTCTGCTCTGGAGACAGACATAACATGCCAAGCTCTGATCAGTAAAGTGCCACATAGTAGTCATTACCCCAGGGGCTGGTAATTACAGAAGGAGGTCCAGGACAAACAAGAGGCAAGCAGCTCACAGATCACCAAGAGCTGAACTCTGGCTTAGAAAAGAGGAGCAAGTGATAGACACTCTAAGCTCTGACCCCAGAACAAGAGTCAAGGCCTCTCACCTGTCTCCCATCACCATAGGTAAACACCACCTATCCTTGAAGCAGGAGCCTGCCAGTGGAAAGGCAGCACAGACCACATCTTTTCTCCTAATGCAGGCAGAGGCTGGGTACCTTTTCAGGGCTCAGGGCCATGCTAACAACTGGCCTCAACTGTTTCTTGACAAAAGGTTCAGCCAAAATGTTGGAATCCCGACATTTTCAGCCTTCCCAGCTGCTCTGACTTCAGGGTAAAATCTCTCCACAGGCTCTTGTGTTGGGATACCTGCTCTCCAGCAGGTACCACTGTCTGGGAGGACAGGGAACCCTCAGGACACCAGGCCTAGCTGACAGATATCAGATTCCAGAACAGGTCTTCCAGGTTATAACCTGACCCTGCATCCTGATCCACCAAGTTGAGAGTAAGCCATGCTGAAAGCCAAGCTCCCAACGCACTGCAGGTACAATGTCATCCTAGGCACCACAGTGCACTGGTATCTGTGAGGCAAAGCTAAGCCCTCCTCCATTAAATTGCCTCTGTCACAGCAATTAAAAAGGTAACATATACCGAACTCAGCCAGAAACTAAGGGGCAAGTTCAGAGGTCCAGAATCCTTCTCTCCAGTACTTTCTGGCTTTGGAATGGAGACAAGGGCAAAAGATCTTTGAAGGCTAGCATTTTCAGAAACAGGCTAGAAACTACAGGTTCTGTCAAGGCTGCAGTAAACAACGCTGAAAGGAGTTCGAGATCTGAAGAGCATTTCAACATCAGACATGGAGATGTAGAGTTTGGAGTTTGCCCAGCTGGTTTTTGATCTTGCTTTAGTCCAGCATTTCCTCACTATGCTCACTTCCCTGTGTTTTGGAATGGTAATGTATATCCTGTGCTATTTTTATGTTGAAAGAATGTGATCTGCCTTTTTTTTACAAAGGATTATAGTTAAGAGATTGCCACATGTCTCAGAAGAAACTTGGGACTTTGAAACAAGTTTGAGACTGTTATAGACTATGGGGACTTTTGAAGTTGAATTAAATGCATTTTGCATAATATTGTTACAAGTTTATGGGGGCCAGGGAGTAGAATGTGGTAGTTTGAATGTAATTGGCCCTCAAAATCTCAGGGAGTGGCACTATTAGGAGGTGTGGTTTTGTTGAAGTTCGTATGGCCTTGTTTGAGGAAGTGTGTCACTGTGGGGGCAGGCTTTGAGGTTTCCTATGCTCAGGATACCATTCAGTGTTTCTGTTAACTTTAGTTGCCTGGAAAATGTAGCACTCTCCACTCTAGCACCATGTCTGCCTGCAAGCCGCCACACTCCCCCTTATGATGATAATGGACTGAAACTGTAAGTGAGCCACCCCCCAGTTAAATGTTCTCTTTATAAAAGTTGCCCATGGTCATGGTGTCTTTTCACAGCAATAGTAACCCTAACCAAAACACAAGGGTTATAAAAAAAATAATAAAGTGTTCCAGGCCCATCTCATTCTTAGGGGAGCACAGCTCAGGTAAACCTTGTCACCCATCCCCATCAGCCACACACCTAATTCTCAACAATAAAGACTTCTACAGTGCCCTCAATTACTGTGTGAAAGCAAAGGGAGTAAAATGCAAGGTGCTTTTGTGTCCAAAACAGGTATGGACCTACAGGAAGAGCCAGCTAACAGGGTGAGGAAGGATAGGGTGATTTGTCTGTGTCAGAAGACACTTTTTTATTTTTTTATTCAGAGTTGAAAATCAAACCCAGGGCCTTGAGCATGCCACGCTACGTATAGTGTAATTCTACTAGAACACATAAACATATTTTAAAGATTTATCTTATTTTTATTTATCTGTGTGTGTTTCTCTCTGTGTATGTGCCACATGTGTGTGTGAGTGCACACAGGGACTAGAAGAGGGCGTCAGATCCCCTGGGACTGGAGTTCTAGGTGGTTGTGAGCAGCTCACTTTGGGTGCTAGGGACTGAACTCAGTCCTCTGGAAGAACATCAGGTGTTCATAACTGCTGAGTCATCTCTCCAGCCCCTATAAAGGTATTTTTAAATACCTATAACCTTAGACACTGTTTTCTGAACATGCACGAAACAGTCTCTCTGGAGCAAAGGATTTGTCACAGTGGATATGTGGAGACAGCATGCATGTACACTTTAGAACTTCCTATACAATCTGGTAGCTACCATGAACAGCAGGGTACTGAGTGTTAGCCTTGGACCCTCTGAGAAATAGGGACAAGGTGTCCACAGATGTCCTCCCAGAGCTGAAATTCCAGACACAGGCAATAAACAGAACTGTAATTTTAGAACTTGTCTGGCAGTGCCACTGGACACCTGGTCTTAGGCCACTGACAAGCCACAGTGCAATCATTTAGTAACAAGACGACACTGGTCCCCTGGCTTCTACCAGCTATGGCAACCAAGTATGCAGTTTAGTTCAGATAACATTGTGTGTGTTTGGACATGTTTTTGTGCATGTGTGTGCATGTGTATGTGTGCATGTAGAGGCCAGAACAATAACCTCAGTGGCCATTCTATTTGTTTGGTTGTTCAGTTTTGATTTTTTGTTTTGGTTTGGTTTGGTTTTTCGAGACAGGGTTTCTCTGTTTAACAGCCCTAGCTGTCCTGGAACTCACTCTGTAGACCAGGCTGGCCTTGAACTCAGAGATGCATCTGCCTCTGCCTCCCTAGTGCTGGGTTTAAAAGCATGCACCATATCAGCTGCTAGTCTTTAGGCACCATCCACCTGAGATAGGCTCTGTCACTGGCCTTAACTTAGCCTGGCCAGGGAGCCCAGAATCTGCCTGTCTCTGCCTCCTCACCACTTCTGGCTCTGTTGTTGAACATAAAGTGCTGGAGATCAAACACAGGAACTCATTCTTATGAGGTAAACCCTTCACTGATGAGCCATCACCCCAGCCCTAGTATGCTTTCTTGTGAGACTTTCTCAATGAAGGAAGCTGAAGGCACAGGTTTCCATTCTGTAACAGCAGCTGGGCTGGCAATGTGGAGCTGCCAAGCATTGCAAATAAAATAGGCTGAGGGTATCAGCCTTGGAGAGGAGTGATGGGGAAGTTTTTGCTCAAATGGCAATCTTTTGTCTGTCTGGTTAGCTTTGTAGTGATGGGGATGGAACCCAGGACATCATACCTAAGCAAATGCTATACCACTGAGCTAAACCCCAGCCCTGAACTAGCAGCCTTTGAAAAATATTTAGGTGCTGGCTCAATGGCAAAGGCACTTGCTGCCAAGCCTGACAAACTCAGTTCAATCCCTGGAGCCTACAAGGTAGAAGGAGAGAACTCTAGATGTCCTCTGGCCTCTGCATGTGTGCCATAGCACTCATATCCCCTACACACATGCACACAAATAAGTAAATTTGATTTTAAAATTTTTACAAATATTTAGGTTTAAAAACAGAAGACATAACAAAATATCCCTCACAAAAATAACTGCCCCACTCACCAGAAAAGGTGTGCAGACCCAGGTGAATGTGCCCACAGCTGCCAGGTATGCAGATTTCTTTAGCACCTTCAGCTCCTCCTGCCTGATGTCCATGACCTTGTCCTGGAATGCCAACTCCCAGGCATATAGCTTAAGTACTTTGATCCCATTGAGGATCTCATTCATCAGCTTGATTCTGTTGTCTTTGCTCTTCATGTGTGCCACCTGCAGGGAAAGAGATCAGCAACCTGGCCCTAAAGACATCTATAATTAGAAATGGCTCCTACCAGAGATTGGGAAAGCTAGCCTTGGAACCCATGAGCCATAATGTCAGCTCCCAGACCATGGCAAAAGACTCAGCCATTATAAAAGTTGAAACTTCTTCAAATCAGGTTGGATTCGACTGAGAGACCAACTCAGAGCTGAGAGATGGAAGTGAGACAAAGCCCCCAGGCAGTCAAAGAACAGGGAATGCCACTTCATGCTGCTGATCAGAACCAGGAGAGAACAAATTATTCCCCCTTTCCTTTTTACTCTCTTCCTCCCTCCTGTTCTTTCTCTTCTAGCACTCTCTTTTTACATGGTCTTACTCTATAGTCTCCCTGCCTCAGCTTCCCAAGTGCTAGACTGACAAGAACACCACCACGCCTGGTGTTTTTTCTTTTTCTCATAACTGATTTCCAGCCACTCTCTAGTCATTAAAATACTGAAACATGCCAGGTCTGGCTGGCGCTGGTTCTGATAAGCCATGACAAAGACATGTAGTTGTTAAATATTTTAAAACCATCTGGCACATCACCCTTGGCAGACAGTTTTCAAAGCATTTCATACACAGCCATGCCATGTTCAGCCAGACTGGTGCCATGGTCACCCCTGGGTCACACACAGGAGAACCATACGCAACTAGACCTGAAAACAGAGATAGGAGCAGTTTTGGAGGTGAGCCACCCAGGGAAGCCTACTTATTCCAGGACAAAACCTGCCGACTGGCCTGCTCCAAAAAGTCAGCCTACAAGGCCACCATCCCATCATGGTCAGCCCACTTGGAGGCCATCAGTGCAGCCAAAGACAGCACGCCCAACAACAGGGGGCAGAGAAACATGGGATGTGAATACCACATGATCCACACAGGAAGATAAAATCTTACCATCACAAATGTCCACTGGATTAAAAATACATGATAAAAGTATCACCAGTTTAATGTTTTTATGGGATTCCTGAGTATGCAAACAAACATGTCTGTTTCTGGTACCTTCTCTCTAGCTTGTTTCCTTCTGTTTGTTTTGTCCAATTTCAATGAGTTAGCTCTTAGTTTATCTTTATCTTTTACCATTATATTATATTATATTCCCTGAGAAGCCTGTTTGTTTTCTATTGAGAGACAAGAAAGGGAGTAGATTCAATGGGAGGGGAGATAGGAAGGAACTGGAGGGGTACAGGGAAGAGAACTATATCAGGACATATTATATGAGGGGGAAAAATCTACTTTCAATAAAAGGAGGAAAAAAAGAACTATTAAAAAGAAGCACATCATTTCATACCAAGCCTAATTATACATATAATTATATTGTACGTGGAAAGCTCTAGAGGTAAAGCCAGGCAGGATGGTGCAAGCTTGTAATCCTTGCAGTTTGAGACAGGAAGACTGAAAGCGAGGCCAGTCTGGGTTACATGATAAAATCAAGACAAGGAAGGAAGGGATGGAGGGAAGGAGGAAGGGGGGGCAGGCAGAAATTACAGCCAGGCAGTGGTGGTGCACGCCTTTAATTCCAGCATTCAGGAGGCAGAGGCAGGCAGATCTCGATGAGTTCTAGGCCAGCCTGGTACAAAGTGAGTTCCAGGACAGTCAGGACTACACAGAGAAATCCTGTCTCAAAAAACTGAAGAGAGAGAGACAGAGAGAGAGAGAGACAGAGAGAGACAGGGAGACAAAGAGACAGAGAGAGAGACAGAGAGACAGAGAGAGAGGGAGGGAGGGAGGGAGGGAAGGAGAGAGGGAAGGAGGGAGAAGAAAGGATCCACTTCAGTGTGGCCAAGAAGGTGGGACACAGGACACCACTCCTTCTAACCTACAGTCTTTTGTAGCTTAAAATTGTATAGTAGAAAAGCACTTACTGTGTTAAAACACTTTTTAAAAAGTGTCTCTCAAAATAAGAGTTAGCACTGTATATACATAAGTAACCACTACAAAAGAGGGAGGGAGGCAGATGGGCTCCCAGTCACTATGACAGAGTCTCTCTCTGCCTGCCTGCCTGCTCAGACCAGCTCTGGGGCATTGACCATGGCTGCCCCTTGGAAAACTTGCAGAAACTCCAAGGCCAGGACACTCAAGGAAACAATGTTGCTGTATTATGGAACCTATAATAGATGAGGCTAACCATCAGGAAACTGGGTGACCTTCATCTGGAAAGACCCAGGCCAGGGCTCAGGGTGAAGCCTCATGGAGATAGACATCCTACCTGATAGGTCTTGGTCTTCATGGCCATCACAGCATTGAAGGGTACCATGAAGACCATCACAGCCACCCCAGCCAACACAGAAGGGCCCAGGTTCTAAGGAAAGACAGGTGATAATTAGTCACTTGGCAAACAGAAGAGAGGCCTGGTACTCACATCATCTAATGTGGACTACACACTCCAGGTGGACCCACCAACCAAGTATGGTGCCAGTCATTTATTCCTTTTACCCAAAGATGGGACATCAAAAGTTTTCAGTTGGGGTCCTCCCAACCCTTTTAAGAATATGTAGGCAAACTATCCCTTATCCAAAGCTCTTGAGAACCAGGTAAGAAATGCAAATTTGACCTTTGGAATCTTAGAAAGGCCTTAAGGTGCTGGCTAGTTAACCTCCAGCCTGATGACTTAGTGCCAATCTGGATGGCTGGAAGGGTGGCTATAAGACTGGCTGGTGGCCCATGAACTGTGGACTGGTGGCTGTGGAGCCCCCATTGGACTGGACTGGGCCCTCTGGACACAGAAGACGGTTGTTTGGCTTGAACTGTTTGGGGGACACCCAGGCAGGAGGATCAGGATCTGTCCCTGGTCTATGGGCAGGCTTCTGGAACCCAGTGCCTGTGGTGTGATACCTTGCACAGCCTTGGTGCAGTGGGAAGGGGCTTGGACCTGCCTAGGCTCAGTGTGCTGGGTTCTGCTGACTCCCCATGGGAGACCTCAATGTGGGGGATGTGGGGATGCAGGGTGGCTTGGGAAAGAGAGCTGGAGGTGGAAGGAGGGAGGAGGGGGGATCTGTGGATAGTATGTGGAGTAGAAAATTTCTTAAGAAAAATGAAATAAATAAATAAATTAATTAATTAATTAAAAAAAAAGATTGGCTGGTGGCTGGCACTGTAAGACTTGGGTTTCAAAGGGGTTTCCTGTCACTCACAGAACAGGTAGGGAGGACTTGCTTCACCTCAGCCTGCACTAACAGTGTGGCTTGTGTGCCGCCTCCTTACTTCTACAAGGCATTTTGTACTTGCCAGACAGAGCATACACACAGATGAGCTGCAATAACCTATCTTCCCCAGCTTCACAACTGTGACCTTGACTTGCTAGAGACTCAAACTTGTTGCTGTCTGCTCTTGCATGGGTGCCTTATCCTTGCTGAGTGTATGTGTGCACATGTGAGAGGAGTGTGCACGCATTCTCGCACATGCGGGAATTGATTCTGGTGTCTTCCTCAGTAACTTTTCACTTTATTTCTCGAGACAGGATAGAGTTTCATGATCCCGGAGCCATTTCTTCCCAGTACTGGGAGTAGAAACATGTGCTCAGGGCCCAGCTGTTTGCATGGGTAATAAGGATCCAAACTCAGGCCTTCATGCTTGCCCAGCTGGCCTTTTATGGATTAAGCCATCCCCCAGCATCTCTGATGGTTTTCTATAATCAGCTCTGACTTGATTGTCCAACTAGGGAATCTACAAGCCTGGTATGGCTCTGGGGACCCTGATACAGTGCATGCCACACACTTCATGACACTCCCAGCACAGGCTAGCAGAACATTCTATGATCAAATGCACTGATTTTTAAAAAATGTTTATTATAATCATTTGCATGTATACTTGTGCTTGTTGGGCAGGGTATGATACACAAGTGTGTGTGCATGGGGGTGGCCATACACAGGATGAGTGTTCATGGGGCATGGGGGTGCAGAATACAGGTGTGTGTGTATGAAATCAAACTTGGGTGCCATTCCTCAGGATATCATCTGCCTCGATTTTGGCTGGTCAGGCTAGGCTAACATGTCAGTGAGCCCTAGAAATTTGTCTTTCTCTGTCTCAATTGCCACAATTCTTATATTATAGAGTTTTTTTGTTTTGTTTTGTTTGTTTGAGAGGGAGGGTCTTGGGGATCAAACTTGGGCCTTTGTGCTTACCTGGCAAGCACTTGTAGATTGATCCACCTCCCTAACTTTACAAATAAAAATTGTATGGGTTAATTCCACACTTACTGCTTTTAAAAAAATGTGTATATATGTGTGTGTGTGTGTGTGTGTGTGTGTGTGTGTGTGTGTGTGTGTGTGTATAAATACCACATGTATACATGTGCCAGCCAGTGGAGGCCAGAATAAATCAGATCCCCTGGAGCTAGAGTTACAGGTAATTGTGAGCTGCCTGACATGGGTGCTGGGAACCAAACTTGGATTCTGAAAGCAGCAAGCACTCCTAACCCCTGAGCTATCTCTCCAGCCAAGTTATCTATCTCTCTCTCTCTCTCTCTCTCTCTCTCTCTCTCTCTCTCTCTCTCTCTCTCTCTCTCTCTCTGGTTTTTCGAGACAGGGTTTCTGTGTAGTTTTGGTGCCTGTCCTAGATCTCGCTCTATAGACCAGGCTGACCTTGAACTCACAGAGATCCGCCTGGCTCTGCCTCGCAGGTGCTGGGATTAAAGGCATGTGTCACCACCGCCCGGCTAGGTTTCTCATACAATATAAACATATTGGGAAATAAATTTTATAATAATTTTTGATATCTGCTTAGTCTCCCTGAGGATCACATGCTCATTTAGCCAATTGTCACAATTTAGGATACTGAAGACACACGCTGTTACAATAAATATTTCTTAGGTGGGGTGAGGGGAGGATGTGCTCAAGGTCATAGAACCCAGAATGGAAAAGACAGCCTGGTTCCAGGGCAGCCTTAGCAGCCACCATAATAAACTGTGGGGTTGGTGGTCTGAATAAGGAAATCCTGCTTTGGTCGCAAGACAGCCTTACTGTACAGACCAGACTAGCCTCCCTTAGATCCTTCTTTATAATTCACAAATAAAATATGGAGGCTTCTCAACATTTCACATGGATTACAGTTCCTAGGAAAGGGTGCACTCCATGGTATCCACTTGAAGATTTGTATTTAGCTATTTATGTTCTCTGTGTGGGGCTGGAGCCACAGTGCAGGGCTGCTCCCCAAGAGCCAGGTCCCGGGTCTGGTTTTCCTTTCTCAGCTACATCATCAAAAGCATTTCACTCACCACTCATTTCCATCTACACAAACAGAGGCATTGGTGAGACGGCTCTGTGAGCAAGGGTGTTTGCCACAGGTGAGCTGGGGAGATGGGACCATGGGTTTGTCTGCAAGCCTCTTACCACCAAGCCTGATAACCCTAGGTTCCATATGGTGGAAGGAGAGAACTGATGCTCACAAGTTGTCCCCTGACCGTCACATGAGCTGTGGCACACAAACACACACACAAATAAATACAATTTTTTTAAGTTTAAATGTAAATTCCATTCAACAGATGGAGTTGGTTTTTTTGTTACTGCTGTTGTTGTTGTTTTGGTTCTTTGGGGTTGGGGGAGTCGTTTGTTTTTGCTGGAGTGATCAGGTATAACACCCACCAGAGACATGGAGACTCCAACGCTATTTGTCCACAAGGGTGTCAAGGATAGTACACTATGAGGCCAAAAATCTACCTCAGAAGATCAAATCAGACACACTCCTATGCTAAGGATACCGGGACTCCCAGCTGGGGAGCTGAGTCAGTAGGTTACATGTTTGTCCTACATGCACGCATGTGGCCTGAGTTCATATCCTCAGAACCCATGTATGCACATCTGTAAACCCAGAGACCTACAGTGTGAGGGGAGGATGAGGTAGGAGTAACCTGGATGTCTGAAGGTCAGTCAGCCTGGCACACACAGGTGGGAACAACAGAGAGACCCTGTCTCAAACAAGGTAGAAAGGGAAGACCAACATTCAAAGTTATCCTCTAACCTCAAGTATCAGATCACAGTCCAGGAATGGATTTACATGAGAATTCTAAGAGCCTGTGAGAACACTCCAAGAAAATAAGACAAGACCCTTGTGATCTCAGTTTCCTGAAAATACGCAATTGTTCTTAGAATGTGTTTTTTTAATCCTCCCAGGTGTAGTGGGTAGGAGTGAGTTTACTTCAGATTACTCATTACTGCTTGCTGAAGTTATTGGATTAAATATTTAAATTATCACTTATATGCCTCTATGGAAAAACATGTTTTTGCCACTTGTGGCTTTGTCCTTGTGATTGTACAGCTTGAACTCATGAAAACTTTACTCATGTGACTTTTCTTAATCCTCAGGATATAATTTGTCTGGGCCTCTGAATAAAGTTGGCTATTGCATGAGACTTTAGTTTACCTCATTTATTGGTTCCATTTTCCCATGTCCCATTGCCTCTAGAGCCATGACACTCAAGCCAGTGTGCCCACACTCACAACATGTGAATGTGCACACATGTCTGCACTGGGAGGTGATCCACCAAAGATGGGTTAAGAATCATCAACTGGGAGTAAGGAGGGCAATTCCTTCAGCTGTAGATGGAGCTCAGTGGTAAAGCACTTGCTTAGCATGCAAAGGGGCCCCAAGTTGCATCCTCAGTACTGGGAGAGAAGAAAAAAAAAGGGAAAAAAAGAGAAAGAATTCCTGTGGGAATGGACAGAGCATGTGCTGTTTCTGGCTTACCATCTTCTCAGTCTTGGAGCTACTCATGGCCCAGCAGAAAGATTATCACATCTTTTTGCAACAGAGAGGACTCATGACTGAGGGTGGCCAATTAGACTGAGCTAGTTAATCACAGTGCCCCAGGAGAGACCCATGGAGGCAATGAATGCCATCAGCTCTTCTCTTATATTATTGTCCATAAAGATGACACAGGGCCATTATCAATGAAGCCAATTAAAGAAAGCAGGGCCAAGAAATAACAAGAAAGAAATTGAGTCCTCTAAACATGGCAGTTCTTCTGGACCCATCCATACCTGGGGATCCCCGGATTGTCTAGGTATGAGTACTCCTCTCCCAAAATTCCTCTTGTCTGTTCAAGCTAAGATGGATTTCTATTCCTTACAATGAAAAACTCTTGGCCAATATACTTAGGTTCAATAAATAAGTTTGTTCCACATTTGAAGGGATACAGTGGGAGAAAGTTGGTGGTTTAACTATATATAAGGTTGTTAATTACATATACTTCATGAAAAGATTATCATGACCATGGTGATGCATGTCTATAATCTCAGCACTGTGAAGACAGAGGCAGGAGGATCTCTGAGTTTGAGGACAGCCTAGTAGACATAACAAGTTCCAGGGCAGCAAGGACTACATAGTGAGACCCTGTCTCAAAAGGAAAACAAACACAAAACAACCTGGGTGTGGCAGTATCCATCTGTCATCCCAATGCTGGGGTAGGGGAAACAGAGACAAAAGCTGGAGCTCATCGGCCAATTACCCTAGTTAAATCAGTGAGCTCCAGGCTCAGTGAGAGATACTCTCTCAAAAAATAAGGTGGAGAGAGATTGGGGAGGACACCTGAGGTCCACTTCTGAATCCTGTGTGCACAGGTGTGCATTCATGCCCACCCGCCTGCCTGCCTGCCTGCACACACAGAAATGACAGTGTATATATACCAAGCCACCAAATAGAACTTATCCCTGATGACACAAGAAAAGAATAAAATAACCAGAAACTGGTCAATGGACCAGAAAATAAAATGTAAATAACAGCAAGAAATGTTCTTTCCCATCCATGCCCTCCCTGTCAGTGTCTAGACAAGGCCAGCCCTCCCTGCACAAGAAGGAGACCAAGAGCAAACACACACCAGCCACAGAAGCCAGAGGGCTAGGATGACTTGCAGAGGGGCTGACCAAACCATGTTAATGTATGTAGCCAAGTCCATGAAGCGCTGGGCATCCACAGACATGAGGTTGACGATCTCCCCAACCGTAGAAGACTTCCTAGCTGAATTGGTGATGACAAGAGCCTGCGGAATACAGGAGAGGAGAAGAGTTGAACCTACAGGTGAAAGCAAAGAGTTGTGGACTCTCCCCAGACCCTGGACAAGACTCTGGACAGTTTTCTCCTCCCCATCCTGAGCTGTTCTAGGCACTTTCTAAACCATGGCCTTGCACATTTCAATATGCAGGCATGTTACATGAGGGTAGAACCCTGTGATTTCTTGATCAGCAGGTCTGTGGTAGGCTAGGATTCTGGATTTCTAAGAAGCTCGAAGGTCATGAAAATGTTGCTGGCTCCAGATCCCAACACAAGATTCTCAGCCTTGGCACTCTGACACTGGGAGCTAGAAAATGCTTTGTTTGGCCAGTCTGCATACTGACTGCAAGACAGTCTCTGGCCTCTACTCAGAAAATTGTGATACCAAGTCATGATACCTAAAGTGTCTTGAGGTGTCGGGGCAAGTGACTCTAGTGGAGAGATCCATTAGGGACATTTATTCTCAAGCATGGTTGTACACAATCATCTGGAGAGTCTTAAAAAATACACTTGTGCCACTGAGCACAACAAGCTCGACTTCAATATCCCACTGGTCTGGGCTGCAGCCTATGCACCAGGACTCAAGCTAATAGGCGAGTGTAACAGGGGGTAGGAAACACTAGGAAAGCCAATTCTCTTGCCAGCCTGTGAGTCAGGTAGTGGTACTACCACAGAGGCCAGGGCATGAGTGTGCTGGAAGATCACTAAGTCCCTTTAAGTTACCTGTTTTCTAAGGAGAGAGAGAAAGGGTGTGGATTTGAGTAGATAGGGGGGGATCAGAGAGGATTTGGAGGAGGGGAAACCTTGATCAAAATTTATTGTATAAAAAAAATCTATTTTCAATAAAAATTAAAATTATGGGAAAAAAACTGAACAAAAAAAAAAAAAGTGGAGGTGGGGCCATGACTCTGGGATAGTCCCTGCCAATCATGTGCACCTCCAGCATGGCAAAATAAAAATATTTAAAGCTTGTCCTCCTTTGTTCAAGAATCACACTACCTCTTCAGCTCAAATCTAGGGTGAGAATGAAGGCAAACCCAGGAATAAACTAGAATAAAGATTTAACATAGATTGCTTTGTCTTTAAAAAGTAAAATAGAAATAAAAAACTGCACACATGTGGAGGTCAAGTGTTGTCCTAGCCTGCTAGCTTATTTGAGACAGGATCTCATCACTACTGTACCCCAGGTACCTCGTTTAGGAGCTTCTAGGGACTCTCCTGTCTCCACTTCCTAGCTCGCTGTTGGGTGTATAGACATGTACTACCATGCCAACTTTACATGGGGCTCCGACCTCAGGTCGTCAGGCTTGCACTTTACCTAGTGAGCCATCTCTTCAGCCCCTGTACTTGGATCTCCACCCATGACTTCATAAAAGATAGCCAAGATAGCACAGGCAGCATGTGGGTTTACTAGCATCCCACACAACAACCACTGATAACAACTTTGTTAAGGGATAAAGCTTGATGGGGGCTATCCTTAGCCCCATGGTCCCCATAGCCCCCATCATTTCTTTGCTGAGGATGCTGGGCTGGAAATCTCCACACAGGTCCTGGGGAACCCCAGCTCAGCCATCCTGGATTCTGAGGTCACAGGATTTGGTGTGGGTGCCCGGCCTACCTTGCGGTAGACAGCGCCCACCACAGCCGTCTTGATGCGCATGCCACTGATGAAGCAGATGTGAAAGTACTGGTGTAGAACCAATGTCTGCAGACAGGCACTGACAAACAGCAGTGCCGTGTAGAAGTAGCCCTGCCAGTCGGGGGCCTCCCTGTCATTCACAAAGTTGATAATCAATCTGTTGGGGGGAGGAGGAATGTGAGTGTGATACATACATCAAGATGAAGTACTTTCAAGTCACCATAATAATTTCCACCTGAGCCACAGGAAGTCAGACTTTACCTCACAGAGTGACATGACTGCCAGGTGCCAGCCTCTTACAACAGGGACCTCTACCTTAGGATCACCACACTGACAAATCTGTCTCCCCACTAGCAAGGTCAAACAGAGCACACTGGGACCAAGGTGATGGAGAGAAACATGACAGAGGCCCCCTTGCTGTCTTCTTGGTTTCCAATTTTCAGAAGCTCAAGAAATCTACTTACACATCCTTGCTCTAGACAACCCCATATTCTCTCTCTCTCTCTCTCTCTCTCTCTCTCTCTCTCTCTCTCTCTTTTTTTTTTTTTTTTTTTTTTTGAGACAGGGTTTCTCTGTGTAGCTTTGTGCCTTTCCTGGAACTCACTCTATAGCCCAGGTTGGCCTCGAACTCACAGAGATCCACCTGCCTCTGTGCTGGGATTAAAGGTGTGCGCCACCACCACCCGGCTCCCCATATTCTCCCAACTTTGGATTCAGGAGGCTTCTGTGACTTGCAAGTGGCTACAACTCAGATGCTAATTAAATGAAGCTGGGGAAGGTGAAGGTAGTGAGTAACAAGCCTACTCCTGCACATGGCAGAACCACCCAGGAAGTCAAGCAGAGCCAGGCAGTCAGGCAAGAGTTCTTACTTCAAGATCTCAGGGCCGGCAAACATCATCAGATCATGAAGGGCCTTGAACAGGAAGCTCATGAGGAAGTAGGGCCCAAAGGTCTTGTATAACACCTTGAACAGAGAGGGGTCCTGGTCCTTCTGGGGGGACTTGACAATCAGCGCCTCGACCTCCTCATTCACATCCAACTGGGAACTTCCCTTGGCCTTGCTGGGGTCTTTGGGAGATGCATACACAATCCGCACAGGCTGCCTATAACATGAGGATGGTAAATTATTGGGTCCGCCAGAGAGGAAACCCACAGTCAAGAGTGTTAAGAGAAGAATCCAAGACAAGTCACCATAGAGAGGTAGCTTAATGTAGTAGGTATGACCCAGGACTGAGGAGACCTGGGTCCTGCCTGGGCCATCTACTGGCTGCAACTGCAGGTACATTAAGTTCATTTCCTCTTTTGCAAAACAGGGCTCATCATAAGCCAGGTTGTGGCAGTGTATAACTGGGGAAGCTGAGACAGAGGAGACTCTGAGGCAAAAAAAATGAGCAGCATAGTGAGGCTCTGTCTAAATAAATTAAAAGTCCTGCCTACCTCTACCTCATGGGGTGGTTGTACAAACTGAGTGAGTGGACATAACTGAAAGGCTTGGTAGTATGGCAGCCCCAAGCTCATGTCAGATACACAATTCCTTTCAGAAGCTCAACTGGCTGCTTCACAGGACGTGATGGATCAGTTCTAAAATCTATAATGGAAACTCGAGACCCAGATAAGCTAAAAGCATCCCAAAAGAGAAGAATGAAGCCGAACCTCATACTGTACAATTTCAAATTTTACTGTGAAGTAACTGACAGATGTCAAGAAAGGCACAAGGAAGCTAGCTACACAGGGACCAGTGTAGTAGAAGTAAAGGCCCAAAATCAAAGATCCACAAGCAGGCTGGGTGGTGGCAGCACACACCTTTAATCCCAACACTCAGGAGGCAGAGGCAGGCAGGTCTCTGTGAGTTCAAGGCCAACATGGTCTACAGAGTGAGTTCCAGGACAGCCAAGGCTACACAGAGAAACCCTGTCTGGAAAAACGCGGGAGAAAAAAAAAAATCCAGAAGCAGGCAATTTCTGTCAAGCCCATTCATAAGAGACAAAAGAGTCTTTTCAAAAACTGGTGATGGGCCAAGCAAGGTGACTCATGCCTACAATCTTAGCACTTGGGAATTGAGTAGAAAGACAGCCCAGGCTACATGGTAAAGACCTCTTTTCAAACAAAGCAAAACAAAAGAATAGTGGGAGGAAACTAGATAGGCACATGCAAAGAATAAGCTAGACCATGACCTCACATTGTATACAAAAATTAAAGATTTTTTTTTATTTACACATATGTGCATTTGCCTACATGAGCTTATGTGCACTATGTGAGTGCAGGTACCTGTGCAAGCCAGAAATGGGTGTTGGATCCTGAGGAACTGGGTGGTTGTGAGCTACCTGATGTGAGTGCTGGGAACCAAATCTTGGTCCTCTGTAATGGCAGTATGAGCCATTTCTCCAGGCCCACAGAAATGCACTGAGAATGTACCCAACTTCCACACACAGAAGCTAAGAACTATAAATCTTGCGAGCATAGTTTGCACATAATCCCAGCACTTGGCAGATGGAGGCAAGAAGAATCTTCAAGTTCAAGGTCATCCTCAGCTACATAGGAAAGAAAATTTCAGCCTAGATATGGTCATGTGCCAAAACAGTTACATAAGCTTTCAAGCAGCTTTGTTTCATGGATCTAAGTCCTCATCAGGTGGTCACAGTGACTCAGCCCAGTGACCATCCTGTGCAGTGCTGTAGTTCTGCCCTGTCCTAAATAGGCCAGTCCTGAATGAAGACAAACACCCCAGGAGGCATCCATACAAGAGAAATGCCAGTCCGAAGTCACCTAAGTCTAGAATCTTCCCTCCATTCTGCAGACACAAGTCTATACAGACTATATTCTTACACATTTAAATATTCAGTATCCCCTCTTATCCATGGATATTATTGGCTATGCTTTCTTATAAATATATAAAAGTTTAACCTACAAGTCAACCAAAAATTAAAAAAAGAAACATTTACAATAAAAATGACACAATATGAGTGTGTTTTGTTACTCTTGAAACACTTTTTTATGCTGTCCTCATCCTTCTTGTGATACTAAGAGAGGACAGATGAAGTAGGGCAAATGAGAGGCACTGTGATTTGGCTTTAGGCTGCTACCTAAAGATTACCACCAATCTGATAACCAAGATGACTGCTGAGTTGTCGATTAGCAGGTGGGTAGAGTGTACAGTGTAGACACAGTAGACAAAAGAACAGTTCATACCCTGGGTGACAGAGTAGGATGGAATAAGAATAGTGTATAATTTAAATCTTAGGAATGGAATTTTAGATTTAACATTTTCATATCATGTTTGATCACAGGTAACTAAAACTATAGGTATGGGAAGATCATACCTCAGTCTTTTTAACCATCAGCAATTAATAGCTACTTCATTTTGTTTCACACTACCTATTTTTAGATAAGCTGTCCTTTACAAATTTCTCCCTGGTGAAGTGACTGTTCCCTTTTGCCTGTGACTTCTAAACCAGCAGCAACAACAAAAACCTTATGATAGCTGACACATGAGCTGTTACAGTCAACTATTATGGGAGAAAAAGGTGAAAAAGAACAATCTCTGGTCCCCAAACCTCCTAAAAGAATGCTTTTCATTTGTCAGAACATGGAATATCAATGGTCTTTAAATAAGATCAAAGTACAGGGCTAAGGACTTGCTCATCTGTTCTAAAATTAAAAAAAAAAAACAATATTTAGCTTGCCTGAAAATAATGTGTTCACCTAAAGAATTAGAAACTGACTCAGGAGACAAGGTCATTGGTAATCTGGGGAATGTTCCAAATGAGAAGGTAAATACCCCATAAATGACATCAAGCCTAGATGTGGAACTCAATTCCTCTCTATAAGAGCTCTCTGAGCCCTGAGTTCCCCAAGACAGAGCTTGAAGGGTGACAGCTCTTCCATCTTCTCAAGATATCCTGAATAAACCTGAAGTCCTATGAGTTGTCCAGCATGGGTGCAGGGAAACAAACTGGAATCATTTGGAAGAGCTTCAGGTACTTTCTCTGAGCCATCTCTCCAGCCCTGATTTTCTTTTAATCAGATACATTGGAGCATTGCTGGTACATCCTCCATCATGTTCAAGTCCCTTTAGGCATCAAATACTGGGGGGACAACTATCTGTTCACTTTTTCACTTAGCATAATAACTTTGTGCTTCCTCCCTCTGCTCTGAGCAGTGATTCCAACTTCTGCTTACATTCTAATGGGTGTTTGGGGTTGATTCTGTTTTGGGCTATCACTCACAAGGTAGCTACAAGTATGCACAAGCCTTTTAGAACCTAAGTTTCCCGTTCTGTTGGGCATCTACCTAGAACAGAATGACAACAGGTAAGTGACTACATTTAATTCAAAAACAAAACAAAACACCACCAAACTCTTTTCCACAGGCACTGAACCACTTGATATTCACACCAACAGAAAACATGATCCAAAGCAGCCTCACTGTAAGAGGAGCACAGGGTGAGGAGGACACAAAATATTATCACACACAAAGGAAGAAGCACTGGGCCAGAAACAAAGGAGGAGTAGGAGGCAGGGCAGACCAAATTTCCACAGGAGCCCCTCAGGGCCAAGAAACCAAGACAGGCTTCCCAGCCCATGCCTCTCTCACCACTTCCCTAGACAAGCAGAACACCCTGCAGCCCAGAATCTATCTCAGCTTACACCTTTTCTCTGGATAAGTGGCCCTGCCAAGTTCCAGCCCAACAAGATTTGCTCCCTACTCCTTCCTACCCCTCCCTATCCACAGGTATAAAATGTGCTCACACTTCTAGGAAAAAGAGCAAGTGATTCCTCACCAAGATGAACGTCCCTAAAGGTCAAGGTCTTCATGGAGTCAGTCTTTTGGTGACAGATTTCAAGCCTAGTGGGCCAGTTCCTGCCACACCCTCTCCAGCAAAACAGAAGTACCCAGGCCTAATCTGCCTCAGATGGGTAAACACAACTTTTCTACAAAAGTTGCCCAGGGTTGATCCAGCACTAAAGCATGGCCCATCAGATGACATTTATCTCATGAGCAGGACAGAAAACCTCGAGAAGAAGAATGGAGACTCAGTGCCAATGAGTTGGCTCAGTGGCACCTACTGTCCACCCTGACAGCCTGAGTTCAATCCTCAGGACTCACATAGCAGAGGGTGAGAACCAACTCCCATAAGTTGTCCTCTGACCTCCATACATGCATGCTATGGCAAATGCACACCCACACATGTACACATAAATAAATATAAATATAATAATAATAAAAAGTCATTCAATCCAGCAAGAACATTCAAGACACCAGAAAGATGTTCAGAGAGGGAGAGGTTAAAGACAGACTGTGTAAGGAGGGCAAAGCCCAAGCCCCAGCACACATAGCTGAGGGCTGTGACCAGCAGAATCAACTTCCAGCTTGGCAGATGGCCTCCTCTCTCCTTTTGGATAACTAATCAATCAGTGATGTCAAGATATAACTTACAATACAGGAGGGAGCTGCTGGGATCTGCCTTTGACATTACATACTTCCACTCCACCCCATCTGAGAGATGACAAACTTCAACCTAGAGAGTTGATTCAGTTTCCCCAGAACCAAGAAACTTAAGAGATTCAGGTCACAGTGACTAATGGAGGTAACAGGTCAGCCTAGGCCACATCTGCCTCGTCTGGGAGAACACAGAAACATGACACCCACCTCCTTGACTTAGCACATTCCTTCTTCCAGTTATTTACCAGCACAGGTACAACTTCTTCTGATGTGTCCTCCTTATTTAGTGACCAGAGGTCACTGCTCTCCAGGGGCTGGCGGTAGCCCTGCACCATCATCCTGGGAGGAAGGCACAAAAGGGGACACAGTGAGCACTGAAAGAAGAGTGGGGTGGGACTCCCCTCACACAACTGCTGCCACTGTCCAGGCATGACTGGAAAAAATCTGAGGATGAGTGGATATGAAAGCATATTACCTAATTATGGCTAACTCTACTAGGTCTTTTAGGGAAATGAGCCCATCTTGACAGACAAGTGAACCATGTGTTTAGAAAGAAATAGCTGGGTATTTCTAATTATTGTTCTGCTTTGTAAGTTTTATTTTTAATTATTTTATTTTCAAACAAGGCCTCATGTAGCCCAGACTGGCCTCAAGCGCTCTATGTAGCCAAGGATAATCTTGAATCTGTTTTTCTTGCTTCCTATGAAAATATCAGCAAATTCTAGGTGTTTTCTTGTCGTTGATCATGTATATTGTTCTTATGTATTCCCTATGATGTGCATATATGACTTTACTATAAGCTAGGCGACAACAACAATAATCGCAGTCACTGCTCTGCATCTGTGGGTTTGGAAAAGTTTTGTCTCAAGTTAGTCCTTAAGCAGTAGAGCACAGCAGCTATTTACACTGCATTAGGGGTCATGCAACACCTAGAGACGATTCAGAATACAAGGCAGATGTGGTTAAATGTTACTCTGCTTTATATGGAGGGCTGAGCATCAATCAGAAAGTGCAGTATCTGTATACTTTTCTGGAACCAAGCCTGCTAGGATACCACATTAAATAGTTACAAAACCCTTCAACCCAAAGTCAAGCCTATACCAGAGACTAAAGGGGCTCACAGCCCATGTATTTATCACATAAAATTGGAGGCTACTTTGTGACCTGAAGATATAACTTGCAGACAGTACAAGAGGGAATTACAGGCAGCTGAGCTCCGCAGAAGCATTCGTACACCCACTGCACTCATGCCCCACTACCTACCCCATCTGGAAGCCCAGCCTTACCCTGTAATCCACCAGAAAGTGATCCTGGAAAGGAAAGAGGCGCTGGATTCTGGGCACGGATTCTAGGAGATAGAACACAGGGGAGGGAGGATAAGGGAAACCCAAACTTAACTTTTCACATTTGGGAGAGCTAGGTGGAGCTGACCATCCTTCCTTCAAAGGCCCATGGCCCACGCCCTCAAACTTCTGCACCCCACATGGGCTGCTCTCTTGAGCCACAGGAAAAGACCAGAGCTCATCCCTCCAGTTTCACCCAACAAATGTTTCCTGTGTACCTACTATGTGTAAACATTATACAAACCTATCTCCACTTACATTTCCATAGCAACCCCATGACCTTTTGTTAACATCGGCCCTACTTCATTCATCCATTCAACAAGTATTTTATGAGCACCTACTATGTACTGGGCACTCTATAAAGTACTATGGACCTTTCCTTCCTAAGCTGCCACCTCAGCCTTGTGAGGTGGTGTTGTTATCATTGTTCCCACTTTACACATCCATTTATTGAGCAAATTTGTATTAAGCATCTACTTTGCACCAGGCACTCTCTACAAAGAGGTGCACACTTTTGTGTTGCATTGCTGTCAAGCAAGTCCAGGACCTTGCACATGCTAGGCAAGTGTTCTCTGAGCTACACTCTCAGCCCAGATTTTACCGTTTTATGGACCTGTGGACTGTCTAAACACTGTCCTATTATCTCACTTCCTTCACCCACCCAGATGATACTTCCTGAACATTTACCATGTGCCAAGAAACATACACAAATATAAACAAAGAGACAACCCATGTACACCTGGAGATACAGTTACCCTGCTCTACAAGCTGTCCACACACTCATCCAAGAATACCCTCCAAGGCAGGGTTAAGTGTTACCCCCATTTTGCAGTTAAATGAGAATAGAGGCAAAATAGCCTGTCTGAGCTACTATACTAAAAAAATGGCAGGGTATGTGAGTCAAATAGTGAGGCTCTAGAGACAGAAAGACAATCATCAAATGACTACACAAATACAAAAAAAAAAAAAAAAAAAAGGTAAAACTTAATTGCAACCAGTGTCTTAAAATATAGGTAGATATGACCACTGAGCTCACATACAGCAACAAGGACTGGTTCATGAGCCTCAGAGAAGGCCTCTCTGAGAAAGGCCAGAATTTGAAGAGGGAATAGAAAGCAACTATGTCAAGAGCAAAAAAACAAGGCATTCCTGACAGAAAGCAATGTGTGCAGAGACCCAGGAGTGTGGAGAAGTACAGCATACCCAGGGACCCAGAAGGGACTTAAGCCTACAGCAGAAGGCTAGGCATAGCTCAGCGGCAAAACACTTGTCTAGACTGTGGAGAGCCCTGGGATCAACAGCAGGCAAGAGAAATGAAAGCAGTCTATGATGGAGGCTATATGGTCTACACAGGAGGTCAGGCTAGGAATGTTGAGTTATTACAGGCATCTCATACAGGAGCTGTAGAGATTTTGAGCCAGCTATCAGAGAATCTCTTTCTCAGAGGCAGAAGGCCAGCTCAACAGCAGGTGGAGATACCAGCACAGAGCTCAAGAAGTTCAGCATTTAACATGTACACATCAAGATCTCAATCCAAAACAGCCTCTGTGAAGGGACAGCAAGGGTTCTCTGCAACCAAGAATGCTGCTTGCAGCCTCAGAGTTTTATAGAGAGAGCAGAGGAGACAGCCCAGTCTAATGATGAGTTTCCCATCCAGTCTGTTGATCCTAGTTCCACTTCCACAATTCCAGAAGAAGCCGATTTACGGTAAAATTAGGGTATCAACATTTGTTTCTGTTTGAAACTTCCAAATTATTCTTGGCAAAGTCACTGGGCAGGAAACACACAAGGTAAGGCCTTATGATTAAACTCCATAGCCACCAGTCCAAAGGTGAACGGGAATGTTCAAAGCCCTAAGAGCAGCCAGAAGGGGCCCTACCTGGCCAAAAGAGTGAGTTAGAAAAATGGTGTTCTTTAGCCAGGCAGTGGTGGCGCACACCTTTAATCCCAGCACTTGGGAAGCAGAGGCAGGAGGAACTCTGAGTTCGAGGCCAGCCTGGTCTACAGAGTGAATTCCAGGACAGCCAGGGCTGTCTCAGAAAACCAAAAAGAAAAAGACTACAGAGCAAGAGCCAGAACAGGCACCAAAACTACACAGAGAAACGCTGTCTCAAAAAAAAAAAAAAAAGAAAAGAAAAAGAAAAACAGTGTTTCAAAACACACCAAATTATGTGCTATACACCCATTCATATGGATACTGAAAAGACACTTAGGTGATCCAAGCCATTGTTCTGTTACACAGAATAAATGGGAAGAAACAAGAATTTCCTTTCCCTTTTCTAAACAAACCCCACACTAGGGCAGTCAAAGAGAAGAGAGAAATTGCAGCTAATAAATGAAGGAATAAACCCATCTAATGACATGATGGTTTACTTTGCAACCACAATGGCTGCTGCAATATTTGATGATGTTAAAAGAATTGTCATGAGTGATATCAAGCCAGATAATGGCCATTTTTTTTAATCCTTATCTCTTAAATATTATTACTGGGTATAGATGAAATGGTACTGTGGTGGTTGGAAAGAAAATGGCCCCCAAAGGGAGTGACGCAAGTGGGAGGTGTGGTTGTTGGAGTAGGTGTGGCCTTGTTGGAGGAAGAGTGTCATTGGGGTGTGGGGGAGACTCTGAGGTCTCCTATGCTCAAGATACCGCCCAACATCTCAGACCATTTCCTGTTGTCTGTCAGTCAAGATGTAGGACTCAGCCGGGCGGTGGTGGCGCACGCCTTTAATCCCAGCACTCGGGAGGCAGAGCCAGGCGGATCTCTGTGAGTTCGAGGCCAGCCTGGGCTACCAAGTGAGTTCCAGGAAAGGCGCAAAGCTACACAGAGAAACCCTGTCTCGAAAAACCAAAAAAAAAAAAAAAAAAAGATGTAGGACTCTCAGCTACTTCTCTAGCACCATGTCTGCCTGCACACCACCATGTCCCACCATGATGATGATAATGGACTAGACCTCTGTAAATGTAAGCCACCCCAATTAAATGTTTTCCTTTGTAAGACTTGCCATGGTCATGGTGTCTCTTCACAGAAATAGAAAAACCCTAGCTAAGACAAGTACTCTACTCTTTTTGCAACTTTCTGTGAGCAGAACTATCTCATAATGAAAAGTTACAAGACAAGTATGGCTTTTCACACTGCAATCCCAGGAAACTAAGGCAAGGAAACTGCCTAAGCTACACGTCAAGTTTTTTGTTTTAAATTATTAAAAAATAAACAAAAAAACAGCAGTGGTGAGGGGGGTGCCTGCCTAGCATGTAGTCACATGGGTCACATTAATAAAAGTAGGCATAGTGAATGCCTGTAATCCCAGCACTCTGGAAGCAAGAGACAGGGGGTCAGAAATTCAAGGTTGTCCTTAGCAGCTACAAAGTGAGTTCCAGGGCAGTATAGACAGAAGATCCTGTCTCAACAAAAAGACAGAAAGAAAATCCATCCCCTTAAGCAATACATGTGAAAGTGTTTGCCCAGATGTCTTGGGGATAAAATCTACTACACCACAACCAAGTTTACATAAATGTGAAGATGCCACCATCCAGACCAAGAGAGGCCTTGAGACATGGCTGGCTCCCTGCTCCACTGCTCACCAGACTCACCCAAGAGGCATCTGCCCAGAGCAGGTGTTCAGTCCCCACCCTAGCCCAACCTAATCAGGAGTGGTAGGTGAGGCCCTGGCATAGGCAAAACAAATCCCTTTCAAGCTAAGGCAGCTGCTGTCAATCTGGGTTCAGATCATAGTTCCATGGAGTTCTAGATGTGTAACTTCAGTGGCACATCTCTTCTCAGCATTCAAACCTTGAAAGTCAGAGTCCTGCTGTTCAGCCAACCACAAAGGAACCCCCAATGCTAGAAGAACCACATGAGGCCCACAGGGCTGTGTGTAAGATGGATTTCTCTAGCTAAGGCAGCAACACCACTCCTAGAGGAAGTAGAGATGTCTTCCCTGTTGGCTTCAAAAAAAATAATTCACTGTGTCCAGAAGAGTACCCTGCCTGAGAGGGTACAGCCAGGCTCACACATGGGGAAATGGGGGGAATCAGTCACTTGCTCCTCCCTGCAAGCCCACAGCCCATCCAGGGCAAAAGACTAAGGTATTTGATGGGGAGAGGGAAGTTCACTGTAGGAAGTGACTCCTTTATCTCTTGGGTAAATATTTATGAAGGAGGGACTTGCTTCTATGCCAAGATGAAGGTTAATGCTGAAGATAGGGCTGGGAGGGAGACAGCAAGGTCCCTGACCCCATGAAGCTTCCTCCTTGAGGGGACACAGACAGTGAAAAAAAAACAATATGAAAGTAGCAAGCTGGGCGTGGCCTGTCATCCCAACACTCAGGAGGTGAAGGCAAAGGGATCAGCGGTTCAGGGTCATCCTTAGTACATAATTGGTTGAAGGCCAGACCTTACCTCAAAGAAACAGAAAAAGCAAGGGCTTTAGAGTTGGGTAAGAGCATTTGTTGTTCTTCCAGAAGACCCAGGTTCAGTTCCCAGCACCCACATAGTGACTTACAACATCCCTAACCTCCGTTCCAGGGGATCTGACCTCTTCAGACCCCCACAGGCATGAGGTACACACATAGTGGACATACATACATGCAAGCAAAACACTCATACACACAAAATAAAATAAATATATCTAAAAACATTTTTAAAGAGAAAGAAGAGTGGGTGAAGAGGAAAAGAAGGCAGAGGGTCGGGGGAGAAGTGGAAGGAGTAAAAGAAGACAGTGGCAAGACATGACCAGGAACAAGCTCTTGCCCTGAAAGTCTGGTGAGCTGACTTCTGCTGTAGGATGGTCCTTCTGTACTCTGTGAATATGTGTTTTGGCATATGGCAACACAGGATATAGTCAGGCGGGAAATCCAAGAGAGATACAGGGAGAAGAAAGACAGTCAGGGAGATGCTGCAAGCCGCCAAGAAAGCAAGAAGTAATAGAACACAAGACATGTGGCAATACATCGATTAATAGAAATGGGTTAATTTAAGACGTAATAGGTAGCTAGCAATAAGCCTGAGCAATAAACCAAACAGTTTGTAATTAAATTAAGCCTCTGAATGATTATTTTATAAAAATGGCTGCTGCCTGGGCAGGACCGGGCAGGACTAAGAAACTTCAGTCAACAGACTTCAATCCCCAGAACCCATATAAGAGTAACAGAGAACCAATGCATTCCTGTGAACTCCAAATACTCCCCATGGCATGTGTGTCTCCCAGTGAATAATAATAAAAGTCTGCAAGGAGGATGATGATAAACAAGAAATTGTATGTGAAGCACTGGGTGGCCTGAGTCCCACTGCATAGGAGGGAAGGTCTGAGTCCCAGTGCTTTAGGAAAGATGACTGAGTATTGGCTTCATTTAAGAGCTGTGGGATGTCAGGCAACTTCCTTGAAGGTGACTAAATGAGATAAAACAAGATAGCTACTTAGAACAGGGCCCAGGGCAGACGAAAGAATGAACTATGCTACCCCAAGCACTGAGACAGATGCTTTATCCATCAGAAGTGGTGAACTATGATCTGCAGACTGGTTGTTTGTAAAGAACATAGCCTGAGGCTGCTGTGGCACTTTAAAAAACAGAGAAAGAGCCAGGCGGTGGTGTCGCACGCCTTTAATCCCAGCACTCGGGAGGCAGAGCCAGGCGGATCTCTGTGAGTTCGAGGCCAGCCTGGGCTACCAAGTTAGTTCCAGGAAAGGCGCAAACCTACACAGAGAAACCCTGTCTCGAAAAACCAAAAAAGAAAAAAAACAAAAAAACAAAAACAAAAACAGAGAAAGAGAAGAAACCACATAGTAGTTCATAGCAAGCCCTTTGTATTAAAAATAAACAGATAAATAGACAGATAAATAAATAAATAAATAAAAGATGGCCTATCACACTGTTCCTCAAACCTCATGCCTTAAGACATGGTAATTAGGAAGGTGTACATCCAGGCCTCTAATGACTGTCCATCATTGAAGTTTCCCACCTCTGTTAAAGATTCTACATGCCTCTCTGAGACTGTGAAAGCTGGAATGGTACAGATCTACATGCAATTTGTCTTGAGCTATCTTTAGCCCCCTTAGTAGTCATTCACTGTCTATCTCTGTGTCCACACAGCAGCCTTATGACCAACAAGAAAACTTTTAGGATATACTAACAAAACTAGCACCTTCCACCAACCCTAAAACTTAAGAATGTCATCAGATAGGGTATCACTGGTGATTTGAAAAGTACCTTGATTTATGACTCTCTTTTGTTCTAAAACTAACCATGTTGGTATTTGGAGCAACCATGTTCCTGGGTCATGGTCACTCATATTTGGTTACAAAATAAAGCATCTCTTACTCTTGCTGAGGTGAGAGCTGGGTTTTTGCTCTCCAGTCTTCCTTCAGCCTGGGCTTCAATAAAGAGGGAAGAGGGCTCTTGGGGCTGACCTAAGCCCAGGTCCAGCTCAATAAAATCCTCAAGTTTGCCATGCGGTGGTGGCAAACATCTTTAATCCCAGCACTCAGGAGGCAGAGCCAGGCGGATCTCTGTGAGTTCGAAGCCAGCCTGATCTACAGAGTAAGATGCAGGACAGACACCAAAACGACATAGAGAAACCCTGTCTTGAAAAAAACAAAAAAACAAAAAAACAAAAAAAAACAAACAAACAACAACAACAGCAAAAAGAGATCCTCAAGTCTGGAGACAAAACCTCACTCCAGCTACTCAAATCGAGTCCCTAGACACTAGGAAGAGACCCACCAGCAAACACAATAAAGTCATGTCATTGGCAGGACATTTCTGTTTCTCTCACAACCTCCCAGGAGCTTCATCTACTCCCAGGCCTCCTCCTTCCTCTAGATCCAATCAGGGACACTCAGATTATCTGAGTTAAAGCCACTGGACTTCCTACAAGGGCACAGAGGGAAGTCTATCAACTTGGGTTTCTGGAAGCCTCCATCTAACATGGGAGGACTTCTTTGATAACAAAAATAACTGGAGTTATGTCCTGATTCAGTTTTCTTCCTAGGGTGCTCAGACTAAAGGCCTGAGGTGAGGTGAGCAGCAGCAGCAAATTCCTTAGAAATAAAAAGTTCTAGCCATGCCTTGTCCTACGCTATCAAGAAGGGGGTAGGGTCAGTAACTTACACTCTGACAAACTCCAGGTATAGATTTGTTCCCTGCTGTGAAAACTCTGCAGAAGGTTCCCTGAACTTCTGCACTCTGACCCTGTGCTTTTATCTATAAACCAAGAGGCTGAACATGCAGTCTATTGGGTTTGTTGTATAGGCTAAATGAACTGTGCAATGCTATTCCTATGACTGATTAAAACAATTCCAGGGTCCAATAATGAGATAGTTCCAGGTGTCATATCAACACTAGCAATTTGCTGGTCTGCCAGGCAACAGCTGCTGAAAACCCCTCCCTGCTAGAACAGAATACACACCTGGACCTGTTTCCCAAGCCCTTTCCCCATGAACTTTCCATTTTCTATTCCTGGTACCAAAACCCTTAGTAAACATAGATGTTATCTTTGATCTGGTTGTTTGGCCATCTGTGATGTCTTTCTGAGTGCCACCAACCTGCCTATGTCCCATGCATTCTCCTTTCAGCCCAAGGGGCCCCCTAAAAAGCTCATCCAAATTAAAGGTGACACTACTGATGCAAAAGCTTTCCTAGACTCCTACACACAGTGAAGTTAAACTCCCATGATACTGTGCTGTGGCTGTGGCTGGTTAGTGGAAGCTAGCCTAGCATATACCAAGCACCTCATAAACCAGGCCTGGTGGTACACACCTATAATCCTAGCACAGGAGGGTCAGAAATACAAAAAGAGACTGAGGCCAGTCTAGGCTACATAAGACCTTGTCTCAAAGGGAAAAAAAAATCCATGGCATATATAGTTCTGTTCTTGTTCACACATGTACCATGCTCAGCTCTAAATATCTTCCTCTCCCCCTAGACTTGTCACTTAACTCCTTGGTAAGTGACCATGACCAGACTGTGGCTGCATTCCTGCTGAGCCACACCTGTCCTGGTTCCAGAGCATAGCACCTAGCCCTAACTCATCTTTTGTTTAGCAGACAGGGAATTTGCAATGTATTGTTGGGAACTCCTTTCAGGTTGTTTTGAGCATATGGAAATTAACTGGCTAAACTGTATTGGAAAGAAATAAAATTGGCCCAAGGTGAATGGAAAGTGCTTCAGTACTTTGAGACTGGACCCCCACCCCCACCCCCCACCCCACCCCACCCCCCGCAGCCATGAAAGGCTAGATTCATTCTTAAGATGCCTCTGAGTCTTCATTCCACAGATCTGCATGAACCCACACACCCGTGTCATGACAAACAGCAACACCAGACCTCCTGACTGAGCCAAACACAAGTGTGCATATCCCTGAAACATAAATAAGTTCTACCACACATCTGGACCTTTGAACATATTACTTCTCCTAGAAACCTCTCCCATGCATATAAACACAAATAAACATATGCACAAACCTTCCTCGCCTAGCAGCGGCCTATCTGTAAGGATTATGTCCTTAATTACATCACCAGCCTGCGACGGCGTCCCAGCCTAAAAAGCGGGCATGCTCTCTCTGTCCCCTCTCTTTCCACATTCTCTTCCCTCTGTATAGTCTCTCTCTGTGTCTCTCTGTCTCTCTCTCTGTCTCTCTCTCTGTCTCTGTTTCTCTCTCTCTCTCTCTCTCTCTCTCTCTCTCTCTCTCTCTCTCCCAATAAAGCTCTAGAAAGGTAACCATGGCTCATGATTCTTCTGCCATGGCAACATCTGTTGGCATGGCCGCCACAGGCGGCAGCCAGCCACGAGCGCCGCCACTTAACCAACATCTGGTGCCATGACTCGGATAGACCACCGAAGACCCGCTGTGACAGCTGCTGCTTGCCGCCTCCTCCCCCATCCAGTGAGACTGCGAGACCGCGAGTGCATGCGGGCCTCCCTCGCCTCCACTGGACCCCCACACAGCTACCACTACTGCTACTGCCATGATTCTTCACCACAGTGAGTGAGTTCGCTGTTCTCACGGCTGTAGTCTGAGCTATATTTTTTGTGACGGACATCCCGGGGGTTGTCCTCCGGCTGTGCTGACAACGGCAGGCACATTTTTGCTCCTGACGAGGGGGTCAATGCTGTCTAGGGTCCTCCATTGACCAACTGCATCGCAGCCGCAGCCCTTCCCATCCCTTGACGAAGAGGACAGGAACTTGAGCTGACTCATAGATCTCCCTTCACTCCTTGGGGACGCCCGAGATTGAAGTCTGATCCCAGTTTGTTATTTTAATTTTTTATTTTTCTCTTGGCTACAGCCATGGGACAAAGGGGTGGATACATTTACCACTTACATTGGCGGATAGGAGTGGGTACCGATAAATCTGGCCACATAACAGCTTTGCAGGAACTTCTGCCAGCGAACGGGCAAATAAAAGAGTTACTTTATCCCCAAGCTTTCTGCTAAAGCTCTGAACCTCTCTCCCTCCCCATTTCTGCCTCTGCCACATGCAACCTTCTCTGTCTGACTTCCGCCGCCGCCGCCACCGGCAGTGGGCAGGCTCAAATGGGCGGGCTTGGGCAGCTTCTACTGACTTTAGCACTAACCCACCTTAACTCCACCCACTCATTCTCAAACTGCCTTGGGAGACACAGACGGATCTGGAAGCGGCTAAGATCCATACTTATAAATAAGTTTACAGTAGTCAGGATGGCTCTTAAGCCAAAAATCAGCTTATAGCCTCAGACAAGTCTTCCAAAAGGATTGGTTTATAGTCTGCCTCCTGGCAGATCTTCCAAAATCTGTCCTTAAGCCATCAATCATACCAAAAAAAAAAAAAAAAAAATTCAGGACACGGAGTAAAATCCGGCTCTTGTTCCCTAGACCTCTTCGACTAAAACTTAAGCATCTGGAGAGCAAGGCTCCTGACCCCACAGGCAAAAGAGTCATCTGTGGCATTTACGGTGTGCCAGGGAAGAGATAAAAGCCTGAAAATAAAATTGCCAAGTGCTGGCACTTGCTGACTCATAAAAGCTGTTGGGTCCTTGTTTTAAGTGAGGAAAAAGGTCACAGGCGAGTGCCTTGCCAGGCTATCAGCCGCCTTGCTGAAAGTGCCGCCTATAAAGACAACCAGTCAGCTGACTGCCCCCAGGCGCCAAGATGCATGGGTACATCAAGCTAAGACCTCCAGCAGACCTAGGCTTGGCTACAGACATGGCAGGGAACCCAGAACGCAGCAGGGAAGTGATCCATTTCTTTCCTTCTGGACACCAGAGCCACTGACTTGGTCCTGGGGGTTTTGGGATGTCACCTCTCCTTTCTCTATTGTTGGGTACAAAGGACAGCCTTACCCACTTCACCAGATTTAATTGCACTTTCAGAGTTACTTAATGGAAAAAGATTTCCAGCTAAGATAAGAGCTCATTGCCTCACTCCAGATCTACTGCCTGTGTTTCTCACATGCATACAGACAGGGCCCTGATCTTTGCCTTGTCCCTAATAACAAAAAAATAAGTTCTCATGCACCAAAAACTTTTCTCTTCCCAGTTCCCTATTCTAACTCACTGTTCAGCTAATGGTACAGGACCACCACAGAGCCGGAGTTCAGAGATCATCAAGTTAGAACTGTAACAGCTAAAAGGTATTTACACCCCCAGACCCAAGTGTCTGGGTGCTACAAAAAAGACTTTAATGTAAACATCTATTACTATAAGACGCTTTTAACAATTGATCACCTGTCTCCTGGATGCTGAACTTGTACAAATTAAGACAGACAATGCTCCAGCATATGTCTCCAATAAAATGAGACAATTCTTTGCTTATTACAATATAAAGCATGTTACAGGTATACCACACAATCCCACAGGCCAAGCAGTCATAGAAAGATCCAATCGAACTTTAAAGGATATGCTAAATAAACAGCAACAGGTAACAATGACTCCTAGAAATAGATTGCATAGTGCTTTATTAACCTTGAATTTTCTCAATGCTGATGAGAAAGGAACAACAGCTGCAGAGAGACATTGGATGACAGACAAAACTCCCGAGCTAAACCAACCGGTTTATTTCAAGGATGTGCTGACCTCAGAATGGAAACCTGGATATGTTCTACGTTGGGGAAGGGGTTTTGCCTTTGTTTCTGCAGGAGAAGAAAAGCTATGGATACCAACAAAATTAATAAAAATTCGATTTGAACAGGAAAAACCCCTTGATGAGGTGAAGTAAAAGATCATCCACCAATGTGACATCTCTACAAGTTGTAAGAAAAATTTAACAATCAAGGTTGGGGTAGGGTTCTGTTTTTGTCTTTCCAGGATAATGGAAATACCCATCTTCCAAAAATCATAAGGCCTTGGATATCCAGATGTTTACAGCAGAAAGAAAGAATCTATTGGTACCAATCTACACACGGTAAAATCTCACTGTCTAACATCTATCTTTCTATCAATATAGAAAAGTTGTGGTTCCAATTCAATTATAAGCCAAGCTGGCTTTGGAGATGGAACTGGCTCACTCCTTCTCTAAACCCAAGCACATTGCTAAAACAAAAGTTTGAGAGATTCTTCAGTACCATATCAGAAGAGCCCTCTGGTGTGGGACAGAAGGAAACCAATAAAAAGGGGACCATTGTCTTCTAGATTCTAATTCTCTCCATGCTTACTCTTGATTTCTCAGAATCCTTTCTTACATACTATGTCCTCTTTAAATCCAAATCTTCCATTTTGATAACAAATAAGTTTTTCTAATAGCAATCTCAGAAGTCTCCAGAAGGAAGATGGGGCCCCAACAACAACTCTACCCAATCCAGAATGATGCCATGGTAATCATCATCATACTACACTTCTTACCAGAATTTCAGACAATCTTACCCATTACTCTAAGACTTGCTGCAGAACCTACAGTTAGTCTAACTGAAATTTAACTATCTGCGCTTTCTCACAGTACCCAACAGAGATAACATCACCCCCTAAACAGCAGGAAGCAATTCTAAGAAAACGACGCCCCTTCTCCCTTAGGTTTCATAATTCTCAGCATTATGGATGATGGTTATAGGGTTGGGGGTGGAAGGAAATATTAAACTCAGTACTCCTAAAAAAAAAAAAAAAAAAAAAAAAAAAAGGAAAAGAAGAAATGGAATGGATAGGTATAAGACATTATGGTAGATTATTGTGTATACTAGTAAACAAATTTAGTAAAATAGCAGCCTTAAATAATTTGCACTGTAATTTGCACTGTTATGGATTCTTATATGTTGATGCAAATGTAAACTATTTTTATATTCCTGTTTAAGATAATTTGTATATTGATACAAATACAGAACTATACTTGGTATAATGTACATATATTTCTACTCTTATTTGAAATATTTGTATATTGATACAAATGTAAATTTATATCTGTCATACTTTATGTATGTTCTACTTCTGTTTAGGATATTCGGTATATTGATATATATTTAAGATTATTGTCATATTGCATATCCCACTACATACTCCTACCTCTGTTATAAATATTGATATATATTTAAGATTATTGTCATATTGTATATCACACTATACACTCCTACCTCTGTTATAACATCTTGTGTATTGTCACAACTTTGAAGTCATCGTTCTTTACCATACACTTGCTTATAGACTGTCTACCTTGTTTACGTGAAGCCTTAGTCCTTAGGTTATTTCAGTAGATAAGACTTATAGATTTATAGTCACCTATGCTTGTCATCTCTATAGTTACGTTAGTTAGGTTATACAGATTTACAGATTCATAGGTCGGATGGACAGGTAATCTTCAAACACTCCATAGACCTAGAGAATATGGCATTTAAATAACTTAGAATTCTGTCGATGTGAGACACAATTGCTCCTGGCTGCACCAATTTGATCCCGAGAGAATGTTGGGCTTCTAGACATTTCCATTTGGAAGTTTGTCTTCTTGGCACAAAATGGCCTACTGGGCAAAGAACTGCCCTTGCCTCGACGGCTGACAGTACAAATGCAATGCTATCCTTTCTGGACAAGCGGGACACAAGGAAAGCAACCACTGTACTCTGCCAAGACAGGGTAAGATGGTCTTTCAGAATTCCTGCTTCTGAAAATGGTCTGTCAGATACTTTAGGCCTGTAGCCAATTTGAATGCACCAACAATGCTGAGAAACATTAGGTGACTGTCCAGGCTGCCAGCTGTCTCGGTCTACTCTCGCAAGATTCCCGAAAGTTGCTTGCATCCATCTACCATTTCTCAGGTACCATTATATTCCTTCTCAGGTCTTTGATGGGATTGAAGACTAGCAGTTATAGTTACAACTTAGTAGATAGAACATATTAAGTATTAGATTCAGGTTCTTTAGGATAGGACACCTTTTGGAATGATCTTTGTAACATGCCATTTACCTATGCTCTATACTTCTCTGGATTTTAATATGTGTTTCTTGCTTGATATTGTTTGCATTGGTTGTAGTTCCATCTTATCTAGGTCATTATCCCTCATTATTCCTGGACAATATTTGATAACCATTCCTTTGTATATAGTCTTGTATTAGGTTAGAACTTTCTTATTTAGACAAAAAGGGGGAGATGTAGTGGGTAGCCATTCCAGCTTTGTTCTGGAAGTTCCAACCCCCATTGAGACTTCGGCAACTGTCACTCCTACAAGGCGGGGCCAAGGGAGGCGTCTGGGGACCCGAGATCGGGATCGGCGAACGCTCTCTTGGTTCCAGGACGCTGGATGGTGGAGGTGAACAGAGGAGAGCTCCAGAGAACACCACTGGACTGCGATACACCTTCCCCAGACCCCACGACCTACCTATCCCTTAATTTGTAAGTTACGCCATTAAATAAATCTCCTTTTAACTACGTGGAGTGGCCTGAATAATTCCATCAATATGAACTAGTAAAGGAAACAGGTGCTTTAAAATAATCTGTCTCTGATAAAGCTGAACATGTTTCAAAAATCCATCTGGACAGGCCGGATCAACCAACATAAAATAATAATGATTCTTTTCTCTCTAAGCTTTTTTCTATGTCACCAGCATCTTGTCAGACAGAAGGTTCCCAGCCACAGCCAAGAGGGATGCACGTCTCCAGAGCAAACGGATGACAGACAGTATCCCACAATACCTGTCTACTTCGGAAGACTCCCCCAAGAGCCAACCGACATTCAACAGTCAGCTAGAAGCAGCTTTTGAGAGAAACGACACCCCTACTCCCATCTACCTGCTTTTTTTATAATAAGCGAAAGTCTGGAACATAAGGATTACATCACCAGCCTGCAACGGCGTCCCAGCCTAAAAAGTGGGTGTGCTCTCTCTGTCCCCTCTTTCCACATTCTCTTCCCTCCACACAGGGTGAGTCAGTCTCTCTCAGTCTCTCTCTCTCTCTCTCTCTCTCTCTCTCTCTCTCTCTCTCTCTCTCTCTCTCTCCCTCCCTCCCTCCCTCCTTCCCTATAAAGCTCTAGAAAGGTAACCATGGCTCGGGAATCTTCCGCCACTGCAACACCTGTTGGCATGGCCGCCGCGTGGCGCCACCGCTTAACCAACACTATCTCTCATTCCTTTGACTTGGAGACCATTCCTCGGGCCTTGAAGACCCTGGCTCTCCTCTTCCTGGAGCCTTGACTGTCCGTCCATATTCATTCTCTCTCTCTCTCTCTCTCTCTCTCTCACACACACACACACACACACACACACACACACACACACACCCTCCCAGAGTACACTTACACTTACCCTTTCACTTCTAATAAAGATACACTTTTCACTGTTTCTATACTTCCATTCTTTGCTCAGGACACACACACGCAAACCTGGAAACTCAGGAGTGGAGAGGGTTCAGCACTGCTGCTCTTGCAGAGGACCCAAGTTCAGTACACCCACATTAAGCAGCTCACAACTGTCCATAACTCAAGTCTCAAGGGATCTGATGTCCTCTGCTGGCCTCTGAGGATGCCCACACATCTATGGTGCTTATAAAGAGAAGCAGTCACACAAATGTACACATAAATAAAAAAAAAAGAACCTGGACATTGCATCAAAGGAGACCTTCTGTAACATGAGATACCCTAGAGGTAGGGTCTCTATCACCTCCTCTCATACCTGGGCAGATCTATGTGATAACCAAACTAAACGTAACAGGACAACATTATGGGACCCCAGGACTAGGTGTTAAGTGAACTGGATTCCATGTGGAATGCACAGAGACCAGCTCCATGCAGTGAGGAAGCCCAGGCCACACGCAGGGTCATTCCAGCAATGGCCAGCCTCCAATCACATTGAAGAAGCCAGAGTTAACTGAAGGTCCAGCCACCATCTCACTATGTCTAAAGAAGAGAATGACTGCAAACCACCTGGCTAGGCCCAGTCAACACAGGACCCTGAAACAGCATGAGCTACTGCAATTTCATGAGACAAAATCCAGTACTGCTTTATCTGCATCCCCCTTAGGTACCAAAATGCAACCTGCCCACAACCCCCGTATTACATTAAATCATCTCTTCATTACTCATAGTACTGAATACAATGTAATTGCTATGTAAGTAGCTACATACACCATAAGTACAAAAGACATGGCATTGAGATTCTGATCTTGGCCTAGGCCAGCCCTGGATATGCCACGTTGGCATACAGTGTAGAACTGAAATTAAGCAGCAGCAAGTACAGAAGCTCCTTTCTCTTCCTCGAGCTGCCTAAAAGCAGGACACATACCTTCCCCCTTCTCCATTTGCAGAAAGGGAAAAGAACAAACAGTATTAGTGGCACCAAGACAGGCCACACAACCCACACTAAAACAATCCTCACCCTCCATTACAAACCGAAACATCAACCCCTCATATCTGCCACTTCTACAACCCCTTTGTCCTGCTGCTTCTCCACAAATATATCTCCCTTTGTTAAGAAGGCATGTAAGTTTTCAGGCTCTCAGGGGTTCTTACTGGCTGTCTGTGAGTCCTAACCCCCGTGTATATATAATCAACATTTTCTCCTGGTAACTTTGTATCAGTTTGGTCTGCTAGTTCCAGGCACCCACTGCTTAAACCATGACTGTTACGCATACTGCCATGCTTCTAGCATCAGGTGTATCATACACCAGAGGCGTTGCAAAATGTTCATTGAAGGCACAAGAGGACACAGGTGGACTTAGAGCCCAGGGTCAACCCAACTCCAAGAGGAGGCTGGTTTCTCTTCCATATAAATTAGATCTAAATTAGAGTCTACTAGCACAACTTCTCTAAGCCCCAACTTTTTTTTTGGTCTGTTGGTGCTAGGGATGTGGCTCAGTGTTGAAACACTTGCATCCCCTTGCCGGGCGGTGGTGGCGCACACCTTTAATCCCAGCACTTGGGAGGCAAGAGGCGGGCGGATCTCTGTGAGTTCGAGGCCAGCCTGGTCTACAGAGCAAGATCCAGGAAAGGCACAAAGCTACACAGAGAAACCCTGTCTCAAAAAAGAAAGAAAAAAGAAAAGAAAAAAAAGCAAGCAAGTAAACAAACAAATCTCCCATTCAAGTCTGAGAGCTTTGAACCAGTCTCCCTTCAGCTTTTCTGCACACACACACACACACACACACACACACACACATCTAAACAACCTGGAGATGCTGCCAACGTTGTGTCAGGTTTGGCCCCAGGAGGGTCCAGGATTCTGTGTGTCTAACACAGTCCCAGTTGAAATCTTTGCCAGCCAGCCACAGTACCTGTGGTATGAATGAAATCAAAAGCTCCTGATGCTACTCAGCTGTACACTTAAAGCAGTTAAGGTCGATCTTAGGTTGCATATAATTTGTCATAATAAACAAACATAACATCTTTAGAAGGAACCAAGTTTTGGCATGACACCAGGATTTTAGCAGCTCTCTGAGCACACTGGTACTTCTACTTCCTTCCTGGTTTTAGGGGAAGTGGACAGAGTAGAAACCTCATCCCATGTCCCAGGAGGCCCCAAGCAGACCTCAGAGGACCCTTAGACTGAACGCCTCTCCCTACAGTGTTATAGCAGAAATAGGAACTAAGGGTCCACACATGCCAGCCCTGCCTGAGGCAGCAAGATCCCAGGGCAATCTCTACCTTTGGGCCTGAAGAACCAATCCAGCCATTATTAAACCTGTCCTCAAGTGGAGTATAGCCAAGAGAAGTAATGGGGTTCTACAGAAGGGCCAAGCCTTCCTAGGTTCAAAATCCTACTCTGCAATTTCAATGGACTTAAGTCCCTATGACTCAGTTTTTTGTCTGAAAAATGGGACAAAAGAGGCGTGTGTGTGTGTGTGTGTGTGTGTGTGTGTGTGTGTGTGTGTGTGTATGAAGTGCTCAGCACAGCAGGGAGCTAGTGAACAGCTATGCCCTGTTCTCACCACTCATGTGACTGCACTGTGTGTACACATGAAGAAAGAAGCCCTGAAAAAGAGGAGATACAAATGCAAGGCACCAAATCAGCAGAGCTAAAAGAATGTTCCAGACTAGGGACTGGTAAACTTCATCTGCAGAGAACAAAACAGCAAATGTCAGGCTTTGAGGGGATACAGTCTCAGTGGCAACTCCTTAATTCTCTTTTTAAGTTCACAACAGCCATATGGGATATTTTCATGAATGAGCAAGACTATGTTCCAATATAAACTTATTGACAAAAGCCAGTGGATGGTGGGGATTTGCCTACAGACTACTGTCTGATAGGACCTGGTCTAGGTAAATGGTACCCCCACTGGGCTGATGAGAACACCAAAGGACGCCAGGACACCTGGAGGGACACTTGATATATACATGAAGGAGGGAGGGGTAAAGAGGGAAGAAAGAGGAAAGGAGGAACAAAAAAGAAGTAGAGGAGGAAAGGGCTAAGGACAGACTAAAAAGAGGGAAAGATAGACCAGCAGCGGCTCACAGAACGTCCTTGGAACTGACAGAGGTGGCAGAGGGCCTGGTGGGTACCGTAGAAGAAACTCAAGATCTAAGACAATGGGGATCCACAGCCCCAGCCCCTATCAACTACTGCCCTGTGAGACCATGGCCCTAATCTGCCAAGACTTCCCATATTTCTAGAAAGACTGGGCAGTTGGAGTTCATGTATATTTTGCTAAGTTTTCAGCTGTGGATTCTGCTCCCATTTTCAAAAATCGCCATGCTGGGTAAAAGCTATCAGCTAGGTCATAAGGCACAGCCAGGAATACAGCAAAGCAGACTCTTTGCCTCCAGGGACACTGGTATATCCAAGCCCAGGTTGAGTGATTTCTCTATGGTCTTTTGGAAGATCGGAAGGTGAGTCTGAACTAGTAACATGAGGCTCAGAACTTCCAGTACCCAGTTGGTGTTGAGCTCAGAACCAGTGCCCAACTGGTATTAGCTGGCACAGACTATTTCTCTCCCACCTGTGCATACATGTCTGGGTCACACTTACCAGGTCATGGACAGTTTCGGAGAACAGGGGTGAGCTGTCTGAGAAGCAGGACAACACAAGCTGGACAAGCACGAGGGTGAAGTACACATAAAATGTGGTGTCTCGAAACACATCCACTTGGGCATCCTGAGCAGGAGAGAAGGCAAGGGACACAGATCACCATAATCTTCCCTGGAACCAGGGTACAAATGCCTCACCAAATCCTTACAGTCACAGGAAATGGTGTTCAGTGGTGGGAGTCCATGGTGTTATGAGTACTTGTAAGAGGTGGAAGAGCCACAAGCTGGTATCCTCATGATGTCCTGAGCTGCCACAGGGCCTCTACAGGGAATTCACCAGCAAGGCTTTGTCCAGATGCAGCCCCAAGACCTCAGACCTCCCAGCCTTCAGAACCACAAGCTCAATAAACCTCTCTTCTCTCTAAATCATCCTGACTATAGGATTTGATTATAGCAACAGTAAAAAAGGACTAAGATAAGCCCAAAGAGTAGGCTGCAGACACCTACCTCCCCTGCCACAGGTATCCCCACGTTTCCCTTGTTTGAGACAAGACAGAAGAAAGGTGGCTCTGTCCCCTGTGCCCAGATAGCATCCCACAGTAGGGAATGGACAGGTCTGGCCCTGTTCCTTCGGGCTATGAGACCTTATCCATTCACTTAACCTTTCTGAGCCCTGGCTTCTCCACTGCTGAGCACACCAGTGGCTCTCAACCAAGGGTGGTTTGCCTCCTAGGCAACAAATTCCAGTGTCTGGGGACATTTTGTTTGTCATTAACTTGGGTAAGGGGTGCTCCTAGCACCCAGGGTATGGAGGCCAGGGTGCCCCTAGATATCACACAAAGCACAGGACATTGCCCCACGATGAAGAAATCTCTGTCCACTTGTCAGTTAGTGCTGAGGTAGAGATACCTCATTAGGGTCTGCGCATTGTCTTCAGATTATTCACAAGAAACATGCAGTCCCTAAAGAAGCACTTAGGAAAACATAAGCTCAACTAATGCCAGCTGCTGTCACTAGCACAGAGGCGGTGCTCTATACCATAGGTGCTCCACAACTGCTCCATCTCTCTTCCATGTTCATGGCAGTCTCTAGCTCCCAGATAACAAAAAATGGCTGATTAATCAAGAAGTGCACACTCTTTAAAAGCTTTGGGAGTGGCACACAGCAGCCAGCCCTAACAACTTCCTGCCAGAGTTGCAGCTGGTTGCACCAAGGTAACATGGGGACACGTCTAGGGCCCCTGGGGAGTAGCTCCCGGGCAAACACAGCTCCCAGCTCAACTCAGCTCAGTTCCAGTCCAGCCAGCCTACATACACTGCAGAGGACTAGTACAACACAGCATTTGCCTGCATAGAGGAAAGAAGGCTCTAGAACAAAGTCTGTTCCTGACTGGTGAGAATTTTGTTCCTGGAAAAGAAGTAGGGTCCATGTGGTCCCCATCCTGTAGTTCCCATATCAACACATGACCATACACGATGGAATAAGCATCTCTCCCAAAGGCCATCAATTACCTTTTTTAAGGCAGAAATGATCTTAGATCTCAAGATGGCGATGGCACACAGGAGGGCTACAAGCCAGAAAATAAGCATAATCCCCGAGGACTGGACTCCCTTCCTTCGCTCAAGCTGAATTAAAAACGTGGCGAGCAGCTGGAAGAGAGAGGTACATAACAGTTTAAAGAAAGCAAGAACTCAGGCCCCACAGTGGCACCTGGGTAACCATGCATGACTCAGGGGTCCAAGAACTTCCGGAAGAGGCATTTACCCCAGTCTCAGCTGTACCATAGCATCTACCTAAAGAGTTGTAGCATTTTCTTTCTTTTTCTTTCTTTCTTTCTTTCTTTCTTTCTTTCTTTTCTTTTCTTTTTTTTAAAAAAAAAAAAGATTTATTTATTTATTATGTATACAGCATGTATGACTGCAGGCCAGAAGAGGGCACCAGATCTCATTATAGATGGTTGTGAGCCACCATGTGGTTGCTGGGAATTGAACTCAGGACCTCTGGAAGAGCAGTCAGTGCTCTTAACCTCTGAGCCATCTCTCTAGCCCAAGTTGTAGCAACTTTCTAAAGGTTTCTTTTTATTCTGCGTGTGTATTTGTATGGGAGTGTGTGTGTCATACATGCTCTGTGTGGGTGCACATATGGATGCCAGAGGACAATTCTGAGTATCCTGCTCCATCCGTCCTCTCTGCCTTACTCTCTTGACAGAGAGCCTCTCATTTAACCTAGAGCTGGGTAGTGGCCAAGTTGCCTCTGCTCTCCATAGCAGAGGGCATGTCCAACATTTTACATGGGTGTTGGAGATTTGAACAGATTTTTATGCTTGTGCAGCAAGTGTTCTTAGAAACCTGAGCCATCTCCCCAGTCCCTGATTCTAGTAAAGTCCTAACAGGGTTGTGAAGAAAGCTCAGTTTAGAACTGAGACCCAGCTTTGAGAAGAGACAAAGCAAAGCAGACCCCACTTGCTGTGAGGCTAGAGTTCTCTGGGGTCCTCTACCTCCCAACTGTCACATTCTCCCTGATCCCCTCTTCTCCATCTCTGTTCCAGACACACAGGTCAACCCTCGATTTCTCCCTTACTCTAGGACTGTTGGACATGCTGCTCTCAACAGGATAGTCCTCTGCCCTCACCCCCTTCATCCTAATCACCTTTGGGCCTAAGCTTCATTATTCCTCCCCTCAATGAAGTCTCCTTCACTAGCACCCCCAGGTCCAAGTTCAGAGCTCCCTACTCAAAGCTCTGCATATAGCTTTAGTCTTTTGTAGAGAAACCATTTGATGTCTTTGTGCTCAGACAGGCAACACTTTTATCTCACAATCAGGGCAACAGCATGTTTGCTGACTGCCTACAAGAGTGTCTGCAAGGAATCCCAGGCCAGCAGGAGAACCAGAGAGTAAGTCAAGGGCCACCAGAGACATCAGGTCAGCAGTGGGAATGTGGCTCTACCATTTCCTGGCTTTGTGACCTTAGCCCAGTCCTTTCACCTCTCTGGACTTCTACTCATTTATCTAAAACATGGGAAAAATGTGCAAATGTATGAAAATGAATCATGAAGGAGTCAGTACTGTGCCTGGCACCTGGTAAACATAGCCATCAGCAGCACTATGTCTTCCCTGCCCCCAGTACTGAGCCAGCTGTCCACACCCCTCTCTCCTGAACCTCCACTGTCCTTGCTTTACAGCCTGGTCTTCCTTACACACCTCCAACCCTTCTGTAGATAAACTTCTTCTCTGCTTCCAAGTCAGCTCTGAGTTTGCTCCTCCTCCTCTCCCTCCAGCTGCCAAGGCTTCTGTTCTCTAAGAACCTTCTGGGCTTCTCAGAGGAGCCCAAAGCACACAAGTTAATTTGGAAACATTACTCTGTGACCACAATGTAGCAGCTACACACATGACAGCACAGGACCCAAGCCTGGCTCAGCTACCCATGAACTGCACAACCTCAAACACAACCCTGGGCCTCTCTGTGCCTTCATCTCATGACCTATAAAAGGAGACACATGGTGCCTGTCCCACAGGGTCGATCTCGAAATGACTTGAAGCTCATGTACAATACCAGGAGTCCTGCCAGACTCAGTACCCGTTCACCATGTTTCTGTGAATTCAAAGACAACTATCTTTGGTGCTGAGCTGGGGTCCTAGAAGCCAGCACTGCTTCCCACTTTGCTTATTATTCTGCCTCCCTAAAGCCTCAGAACTCCTGAATCCATCTCTCAAGAAATTACTACAAATAACAGTCTGTAAACTTCACTTAAAGATGTAGTGAGCTGCAAATCAGGGTAGGGACTGTGGCTCCTATCGATGGCTCCCTAAACATTAGTGACTCTGCATATTTTGTTTTGGAAGTTTTAAGATTTTATTTGTGTGTGTGTGTGTGTTTGTGTGTGTGTACACATGCACACAAAATATGTATGTCACAAATGCCATGGTGAGTATGTGTAAAGTCAGAAGACAACTTATGTAGAGTTGGTTCCCTTCTTCTTCCTTTGTATGGGATCAAGGGCTTGACTTCACGTCTTCAGGCTTTACACAACATGCACCTTTACCCTCTGAGCCATCTCATCAGTCCTGTCTATTGGTTTTAGGTTTTGTTTTTGTTTTTCTCAGATTTATTTTTATTAATAGGTATGTGTATGTGTCTATGCATGTACTAAATGTATGTGGGTACCCACAAAGGTCAGAAGAAGAATCCTCCTGGAGTTGGAATTTCAAGAGTTATGAGCCACCCAGCGTGCATGGTGGAACCAAATTTGGGTCCTCTGCAAGAACAGCAAGCATTTTTAAGTACTGAACCATCTCTCTAACCTCTATTTCTTGGCTTTGTGAAACAGGGTCTCACGTAGCCCAGGCTGACCTTGAACTCCCCACCCCAACAAGTGATTAGGACGAAGGCATGTGCCACCATGCCTGGCTCATTGAGAAACTTCTCTTTTGTTGATAGAACTCATGCCCTTGCTCATGCTAGGCAAACACTCTACCACTCAGGCACACCACAGCCCAAGTCCTCTCATTTCTCATTGCTAGTCCCACCAGTCAACCACTCACCATAGTGATGCCCAGCAGAGTTGGGCTGACCAGTAACACTGGGGCTAGGAACTCTCCCTGATGTCTTTCCCAGAAAGAGTAGAAAAGGTCTGCCCAACAGATGATCCACAGCAAGAATCCTAAAGCCTGGAAGAAAAGGGAACATCACGGCACCTTACAACAACAATCCTGGGATCTCTCTTACCATCCACAAAAAAGCTTACCACAAGGACACCAGGCGACCTCCAAGGTCCTCAGTTAAAGCATCCGGCTTCTTACTCTGTCTCTATGACAGGGTCACACTATGTAGCCTAGGCTGGCCTTGAACTCCTGATCTTCCTGCCTCAGCCTCCTGAGTGCTGGGAAGACAGATGTGCTCCACCATGCCCAGTCATCTTACTTATTCTCATACCCCTAGTACCTTGCATGGAATCTGACATCTAGCCACAGCTGCTTGAGATGATGGTTCCACTCCTGCCTGTCACTGATGATACTTTAATAAAAGAACAGCCCAATTTGAGGAAAGAAATACTGAAGAGTGATGGATATGCCAGGTGTGGTGGTCTGAAATCCTAGCATGGGAAGAGCAGGGGCAAAGGCAGGGGGATCTGGAGTTCCACGCCAGCCTGGGTTACAGAGCAGGACCCTGCCTCAAAAAAAAAAAAAAAAAAAAAAAAAAAAAAAAAAAAAAAAAAAAAAGGATAGAAAAAGAATTAAGGAGCTCAAGGGCACGGTATATGTTACCTCTTCACAAAGGGCCAAGAAAAAAATTCATAGGAATATGTGCACATGAAAAAAGCAAAGACTAAGGAGGAAACAAAGGGCAACACTGGAAACCCTGGCCAATGTGATGCTCAGGCAGAGAGGCTGGTGCAGGATTTGTATTATCCTGGCAATTTTCTGTAGTCTGAAATTATTTCAGAATGAAAACTTTTTCTGTTTTTTCTGCATGTGAGTGTCATGTGTGTGCATGTGTGTGGGGACACACACACGTGCAGGTACAGGTGCACACTGAGGCCAGAGGTTCCTACCAGGTATCTTTTGATTGCCTTTCACTTTATTCCTGAGGCAGGGTCTCTTGTTTGAATCTAGAGATCCCTTTTCAGCTAATCTGGCTACCAACTTAATCAGGGATTCCTGTCTCTACCTCAACTTTCACATGGGTTCTGGGGATCTGTGAGCCATCCCCTCAGACCTGAAATAACTTTCAAAGTTAAAAAAAAAAATACAAGGAAATTGTTTTAATTCATAAATACCTTCTTATGATACTCTCCTGAGAAAGCTTCCAGCAGCCCCAGGGCATACACAGGAAACTGAGACCATGGAGGTTAAATATTCATTCAAAAGTCATGTTTTGAACCTATGTTTAGCTCCAAATTTCCAGCCTTGATCTATCACATTCTTCTGCCTACTTCATACAAGGCTGGGCTGCATACCTATCTCTGTGCCCCACCCCACATCGACACTAGGTGACTTACAGTTTTGGCTTTGTTGAGGTTTGTCATCTGGATGTAGCCCCGGTCATGTCGGGAGAGATAGAGGAAATAGAGGGGGAAGCAGGACCAGAGGTAGAAACAAGGCACCCATGTGAGGACGGTGTTCTGAAAGCACTTGGTAAAGTCAGGGCTGCTGGTTTGCCATGTGACATTCCAATCCTGTGGAGACAAGCACATGCAAAGGTCAGCTATCACACCACGAGGGAACAGGGCTCACAGAGTTCAAATTCAGCTACTATAGGCTCAAAGAAATAAACCATGATTCCTACATCCAGGGACCTCTCAGCACACATATGCAAACTTCAAAACGTCAGTTGCCAGAGAGCCAGGGCAGCAAGTTAACAGGAGCAAAGGGCAGGTAAGCCTAGGGCTGCAAGTGCCTCTGCTTGAGAGATGGAGGTAGGTTGTCACTTAAAGGGACCTGAAGGACAGATGATCTCTTGAACTTTGAAGAACCTGGGGATCATAAGGTCATTTGCACATTTGCCTCAAGAATTAAAGACTCCAGACCTTTATCACCATCAGCACATAATGCCCAGATAGCAGTACTGTGTGTCTGTCCTTAGGTTAGATGTTCATAGAAAATGCTACTGTCAGGGGCTAAGGAGATGGCTCAGTATTAAAGTACTTGCTGAGAAAGCATGAGGACTTGAGTTCAATCCCTAGGACCCACATTTAAAAAAAAAAAAAAAAACTAGGGGCCAGGCATGGTGGCACACGCCTTTGATCCCCGCAGAGGCGAGGCAGATGGATCTCTGTGAGCTTGAGGAAAGCCTGCTGTATATAGTGAGTTCTAGGCCAGCTGGGACTATATAAAAATAATAATAATAATGTTTAAATCTCAGTGTGGCAGTGCACACCTGTAATTACAATGCTGGGAGGATGGAGTGTACTTGGCAAGCTACAGGCCAGTGAAAGCCTTATCTTAAAAAAAATCAAAGTTGACAGCACATGAGAAATGACAGCTGAAGATGTTCTCTGAACTCCAAATGTATATATACATAAACATGCACTTGCACACATATGTATACACAACACCTTTTAACATTATATTATTCTTGTGTGTGTGCACACACATTCGCAACAGCATCCAAGTAAGGTCAGAGAGCAACTAGCAGAAGTGGGTTCTCTCTTTCTACTCTGTGGGTCCCAAGAATCAAACTCATGTTGTCAGGCTTGTTGGTAAGCATCTTTACCCACTGAACCATCTCACTGAAGCCACAAAACTTTTTTTTTTTTTTTTTTTTTTGGTTTTTTGAGACAGGGTTTCTCTGTGTAGTTTCGCACCTTTCCTGGATCTCACTCTGTAGACCAGGCTGGCCTCGAACTCACAAAGATCCGCCCGCCTCTGCCTCCTGAGTGCTGGGATTAAAGGTGTGCGCCACCACTGCCTAGCTGCCACAAACTTTTTTAATTTAAAAAATATAAATAAAGTGCTGGGCCAGGTGTGGTGGCGTACACCTTTAATCCCTGCAGTTGGAATGTGAAGGTCTAGACTTAACTTTTCAGGCTCCATCTTAGGGAAAGGGCCACCCTCTCAGACCACCTGCTGTACTCAGACCCCACCCTCTCTCTCTGCTCTCTGCTCTGCTCCCTTTCCGGCCCCCCCCACCACCACCATCTTTCTCTCTCTCCAGGCCTGGCTCTCCTCTTCCTCCATCCCCACCTCCACCCCATTTCCCTCCTACTAAAGCTCTAAAAACTAACACTGGCTTCTGTCATGATCGTGACCTTTCCACGCAGTAACCAGTGCCGCCACCAGCACCATTTATCATCTTGTCAGTAACCACCATCACCCATCATCCCTCCATCCACGTACACATAAATTCACCCATGACTCCTTTCTTTTGGTACTTCTTTGCTCTTCACAGGTAAATTACATGATATGTTAAAACTTTTTCTAAGTATACAAAATAATATATGGTGAAAAATTAGCCTTTCTCCCCTTACAGCCTGTTAAACCTCCTCACAGGTGAGCTTTCCTTGCTAAATTTCCTTTCCTTGCTAAGCTATCCTTCCAGACATCACCCAAATGCAAATGATTTAATTTTCCTTAAAGGTACCATTAAGTCAGCTCTATTCTGCACCTTGCTTTAAAAAAAAGAAAAGAAGAAGTTTTTCTTACGTTTATTCATGTGCATGTACATATGGAAGTCAGAAGACCACTTTGGGAGCCAGCTCTTTTTCCACCATGTGGATCAAACTCGGGTTTGGCAACAAGCTCTTTTCTCTCACCAGACTTATTTTGAGACAAGGTCTCAGCCCAGGCTGCCTTCAAACTGCAGATAGGGCAGACATGACCTTGAATTCCTGATCCTGCTGCCTCTCCCTCCAGAGTGCTGGGATGAAATGTGTTAGAGGCTTGCACCACCACACCCAGTTTTCTATGGCACTGATGACCCCAAGGCCTAGTGCACGATGGGTAAGCGCTTCCAGCTGGACCACAGCCCCAGCCTTTCCTTGTTATTTTTTTTAACCTAAGTGGCATCTGAAGCCAGCTTCTTTCTTTTGTTTTTTTCTTTTGCAACAGGGTCTCACTCTGCAGCCCTGGCTGGCCTAGAACTCACTATGTAGACCAGGCTAGCCTCAAAGTCATAGCAATTTGCCTGCCTCTGCCTCAGAGTGCTGAAACTAAAAGTGTGTGCCACCACACTGGACTATGAAAACTAACTTCCATTACTGACAAGTTTTGTCTAATTCTTGACATTTCTTTTGGAAGAAGGAAGGGAAGAAGGGAAGGAAGGAGAGAAAGAACTGACGGGTCCTGCCCCAAGCTGTTCTTAAGCACTCCCATGGGTCTCTTGCTATGGGATGGTCTGTATGTCAAATCTGTTGCTCTGATTGGTCAATAAATAAAACACTGATTGGCCAGTGGCCAGGCAGGAAGTGTAGGCGGGACTAACAGGAGAATTGAGAGAACAGGAAGGTGGGAGGAGACACTGCCAGCTGCCACCATGACAAGCAGCATGTGAAGATGCCATGTGGCAAGGTATAGATTTATGGAAATGGATTAATTTAAGCTATAAGAACAATTAGCAAGAAGCCTGCCACGGCCATACAGTTTGTAAGCAATATAAGTCTCTCTGTTTACTTGGTTGGGTCTGAGTGGCTGTGGGACTGGCGGGTGAGAGAGATTTGTCCTGACTGTGGGCAAGGCAGAAAAACTCTAGCTACAGTCTCTTCTCCAGAGGCAACTATTATTAACTTCCTGTGCATCCTTCCAGACAGAGGATAGCCAGTAACAAAAATACACAAGGACTCTCTGTAGCCCAGTGAAAGGCGGCCCCCTGCTGTCAGGCCCTCTTGTCCTCATTCCTTTAAGAGCACCCTTGTTCTTGATGACAGCCACACTATGCCAAACTTCACATGACAAACTTAACTTTAATTCCACCTCCCACTGCCTCATTCTGTCCACTCTTGCAAACAAACAACACAGCATTACATAAATAATTCAGAAGGTCTGCATATGGCAGGCATGCACACATCTGTGTGCAGTAACTTCTGGAATAGAAAGTGCAACTGGTCAGTCAGTTTATTTAAAGTGTAGACTTATTGGCCAGAACTGCTGATACCAGCCCGTCATCCAGGTGCTTGGAAAATTGAGGCAGAAGCCTGAAAGTTCAAGGCCTGCCTGGGCTATAGAATGAATTTAAGGCCAGGCTGGGCAACTTGTTAAAAAATAAAAAATCAGGGCCAGTGAGATGGCTCAGCAGGCAAGGCAGCTTACCACGAAGCCTAAGGACATGAGTTTGCTCCCCCATCCCCTAGTGGTGGAAGAAAAGAACCCACTCCCACACATTGGCCTTCACACTCACACAGTAGCATGTGTACTCACACACAGAAACTACACAATATGTAAAATAAAAAATGGAAAGAGGATGTAGCTCTGTGGTAGAGTGCTTGCCTAGAATGCAAGGCCCTGAATTCAATTCCTGGTATGGGGAGGAGGTGTAGCAGGACAGACAAGACCCTCAAAACAAGCACCACAGGCTTACACAGGGCAGCCATGCCCAAACCCCGGGTATTTACAAGCTTCTGAGCCTGGCCAATCCTACAGGGCAGATCTCCCACCAAAGTTTAACTTCTTCTCTTCTTTATGACATATGACATTGAGCACTTGAAAAAAAACAAGGTAGTCTGCTGCTTGAATGCTTGAAAGAATATTCAGACTTGATATTAATAAATGACACAGGAATGGGGCTGTAGCTCAGTGCTGGAGTATTCACCTAGCATGCTAGCAACACACACACACACACACACACACACACACACACACACACACACACACAACCAATATCAATTGGCTAGGTCTGTGTCCCCTCTTCTCTGCATAATACATTTTCACTGACTCCCTAACTAATGGTCAAACTAGGGAAACGGCTCAGTTGATAACTCAACTGCCTTCTTGTAAAACCTGATACAATCCATTTTCAGTATGAGGTGCACTAAGAACTCATCTAAGAGCAGTGGCACTCGGTGGCTGGCACCTGCTTGACTCTAAGGTCAGAGTTATAGGTAGTCTGCTACTTGACTGATGCCAGAATCAGAAAAGGGGGCAATTTCAATCCCCCATGATATTCATTAGATAAGGTCTTTGATCCTGTGCTGGCTGGTCTATTTCAACTTGACACACAAACTAGAGTTATCTGAAAAGAAGGATCCTCAATTGAGAAGATGCCTCCACAAGATCCAGCTGTAAGGCATTTTCTTAATTAGTAATTGATGGGGAAGGTGCAAGCCCTGATGAGCAGCCAGTAAGCAGCATCCCTCCACAGCCTCCGCATCAGCTCCTGTCTCTAGGTTCTGTTTTGAGTTCCTGTTCTGACTTCCTTCAATGATGAACAGTGATATGGAAGTGTAAGTCAAATAAACCCTTTCCTCCCTAGCCTGCTTTTTGGTCATGGTGTTTTGTCACAGCAATAGAAACCCTAACTAAAATAGGTCTTGAACCAACAGGATGGAGAATTGGGGAAATGGGGCTATGCAGAAGATTCTGACTTTCTGGAATACCAATCTATAAGAAAAAGAGAGCAAGAATTTCTTGCCATTGGGCACCTAATTCTTTTATATTTATTTTATGTGTTGAGTATTTTGCCTGCATGTATGTATATTCCCTTGGAGGACAGAATAGGATTTTAGATCCTCTGAAACTGCAGTTATGGGTAGTTGTGAGCCACCATATGCTTTTAACCACTAGCCATCTCTCTAGTACATTGTACATTTTAAAAACCACTGTCTTGCCCTGAATTGGAATGGCAGACATTTTTGTCTTTCTCTAGTCTGGTGTCCTTTTCTGCTTTGCCTAGTCTCATGAAGTTGTTATTACAGAGTGAAGGCCTTGCTTTTCACTCTTATAAACATGAAGACCTGAGTTCAAATGATCCCAAACACCAACATTCCACAGTGGGTGAGGTGCAAGCTGGAATATGGTGGTGTAGCCTGTAATTCCAGGAAAGGCAAGATGGGAGGCTGAGACAAACATATCCCTAGAGCTAAATGGCCTATCTTATTTGGCAAATCTTATTTGGCAAATTGACAGATCAATGAGTGTTGGGATAAATTTTTTGTACATTGTATAAAGATGTGTCTCTGTTTTACCTCACTCACCTAAGGCACCTTCTGATTGATTTAATAAAGAGTTGAATGGCCAATAGCTAGGCAGGAGAGGATAAGCGGGACTTCTGGATAGGAACTCTAGGAATGAATCTGAGGTGGGAGATTCACCAGCCAGACGTGGAGGAAGTTGGATGTACAGTACTGAGGAGAGGTAACAAGCAACAAGGCAGAACACAGATTAATATAAACGGGTTCATTGGGAATAACTAAGGCCAAACTTTCATACTTAATAAGAAGTCTCCCTGTCATTATTCAGATCTAAAGAAAGACCTGCTACAATTGGCATCCAACACATATATCCAAGCATAGGGCCTGAGAAAGCTGAGAAAAGTTCCAGACATGGAGTCAGATGTGGCTTTCTAGCAACTGTAGTCTCTCAGTAGGCCCAGTGCTCATGGCATACAGTGGCGCGGATCTTTTAAGAGGCTCTGGTGTACAGCCAAGCACTTAAGTGGGGCCTGTGAACAGCCAACACACCACTCCTAGGAGACTAGGTAGAAACACCTACTGCTGAATAAGCTGATGTCCAAGATGGCGTGGGCCGCATGGCAATCTACAGTATAACATTCTAATATGGAATTAAGACACATGGTTTAAGAAACCCCATGTGTTTAAGAGTGGGTCCAACAACTTCCCAGAGCTGGTGCAGGTAGGTGCAGCTCCGGCAGTAGTGGCAGGTGTGAGGGTCAGCTCTCACAAAAAGCAAGCACCAGCAGCAGCCCAGAGACAGTAGGGTAGCCTGCTGGACCAACCCAAGGGAGTGTGGCCAGCAGCAAGCATCATGTGCTAAGTGGAGCTGGAGCTGTAGTAGAAGGAGCATATAGACACACAGAGGTGGCCTGTTTCTTTAAAGCTTGGCTCATGTGGTCAAAGATCAGCTGCAGGCACACAGAAAGCCAGGTCCTATAGTAAGCCCAAAGGGTCCAGGAAACTGGCTCAAAAAAGTTGCCAAGGCATGCACATAACGTACTTCCTATGAGCCAACTTGGAGTCTGCCTGAGGGCCAAGCAACAGGCACTGTCCAGAGTTCCTGATTGTGCCTAGCTAATGAGGGGCAACCATGCAATGTCACCAGATCGGGACACAGCCTGGGTGCTGAGAGGAGAGTATATAAGGCCTTCCCCATTACTGAAAAAACAGGTCTGCTGTTTGCCTTTCATCTGTCTCTTGGTGTCTGCATCGTTGATTCTGCACCTTCTCACTCCCTTCCCCACACCTTGTCACTCGCTCCCGAGGGAGCTGTTAGGACCCAGGAACAAGGTCCAGACCAAGAAAACCTCTGAACAGGTATAATATGCTTGAAAATGTATTTAAGTGAACTGTGACCATTCCTAACAGCAACCTTTGAGGTCTCCAAGAAGATGAGGGGCCATGCAACAACAAATCCACCTGGATTGTGGTAATGCCATTAAGCTGACAAACACCACACAAAGATCAACTCTGTACTACAAATTGCTCAGGACAACTTCAAAGTAGCTAGCTAAGATGGTCTAGCCTTACAGACAACTCCAGCCAGAACTTCAGATAAGCCCTGTACTTCCCCATCCCACACAGTCTGGACAACAAATGATACCGCTAACTCTCCCAGGACTTGACCATATCCCAATTCTCTCAGGCTCCCCTCAAGATGCCATCACCCCCAGACAACAGAAGTAATTTTAACAACAGGACGCCCACATTCCCAAGAAGTGGGATGGGTAGTTTTTGGTCATTCGGTGAGTTATGGACATTTGTCATTGTTTAGGGGGGTTGGTTGCAAATTGTTATTGGTCATGGTCATGGAGGAAACTAAACAAAGGATGTTAATTAGGGGACTTCTTTCCTTCTTTTTCTTTCCTCTATCCATCTTTCTCTCCTATCTAGAGTTAGGGGAAGGGGGGAAGGGAGGAATGAAAAGACAAAAAGGGGATATAGGAATGATAGAATAAAAAATAAAAGGGACATTATTGAATCTACTTTTAAACTAAAAAGCAATTACTAGTCTCAAAAATTGTACGTGCATTTTTGTACATTGATACAAATTTAAGGTTATTTTTGTTACAACATACTGTAAATGTTTCTACTCTTGTTTTAAGGTATTGTACTTATGCAGCTCATTTAAAAATGTAAAGTTCTAGTCCTTGAAAACTATTATTACAAACTGTTTAGGATAATTAAGAAATGCAGGTTAGTAGTTAGTCACCTATAACAATCAAACTTGTTAGTAAGGGTTTAGATGTAGACGGAAATAAGCTTTATTTAGCCTCATGTATATATGTTTTCAAGGTTAAACAAAGCTATATTTTAGATAGGTGGTTTTCAAACACTTCAGAGATCTACAGAATGTGACATTTAAGATGATTTAATAACATAAGGCTTTCATGACAGTGAGACACATCTGCTCCTGGCAGCACCATCTACTTCAAAGAAGATGATGGGTATTGAAGAACCTCCATATGAAGGTTCCTTTCAATGTGGCAAAGCTTAGCCACTGGGCAAGAAACTGCCTTTGCTTCAACTGCTGACAGTATGCTGTCCAAATTGGACAAGCAGGACACCAAGGAGTCAACTGCCAAACTTTGCCAAGACGAAGTAAGACAGTCCTTCACAATTCCTGCTTCACAGAAAAGTCTGTCAGATATTCTAAGCCTGTAAAGCTGAAGATGGATGCCCCAACTTTGCAGAGGAACCTTGGGTGTGACTGTCCAGGCAGCCAGCAGTTTCTATTATTTCTATAGTTTTAGGAGTTGCTTGTTTCTGCACTTCCTGTTTACTCAGGTAATATTTTATCCTTCTCTGATGGGGTTGAAGACTAGACAGTTATAGTTTTACTGTTTCTTTTGTTACCAAATTAAAAAAAGAAACTCACAAATGAGATGTAAAGTTTATACAGGTTGAGAGACATAAAAGCTTAAGTTGTCTATCTAAGAAAGTGTTTTAAAGACTAAAAAGGTATTTTTATGATAGAAGTTACGATAGAGATTTAGGTACAAAACTTTGGACCTACCAAGATAGGATAGATTATAATAGCGTACTTTCTCCAAAATTGCCAAATACAAATGAACTGGACATTGTGAATGTAAATCTTACCTGATAATTGCTCTTATTGTATATAATTTATTGATGTTAGAGAAAGAGCCTTTTATTGGACTAAAAGGGAGAGATGTGATAATCTTTTTGTATACTATGTGAAGATGTGTCTGCTTAACCTCACCTGCCTATGGCACCTTCTGAAGAGCTGAACAGCCAATAGCTAGGCAGAAGAGGATAGGCAGTACTTCCCGGCAGAGATAGGAACTCTGGGAAAGAATCTGAGGCAGGAGATTCACCAGCCAGACATGGAGGAAGTAGGATGTATGATACTGAGAAGAGGTAACGAGCCATGTGGCAGATTAATATAAACAGGTTAATTTAATTTTTAAGAGCTAGTTGGGAACAAGTCTAACTAAAGGGCAAGCTTTCATACTTAATAAGAAGTCTCCGTGTCATTATTCAGGAGCTGGAGGTCCAAAGAAAGAACTGTTAGATATAAGAGATCCTGTGTCAAGCAAAAGTGGAAGGTACCCAAGAACTAATATCCAAGGTTTTCTTCTGACACACACACACACCAACAAATCCCCACATGCTCACCCACTGCTTCTAGTACATGTCCTCCAGACCCACTGTTCTATGTTCCAAGTTAGGCATTTACTCAAAGGAGCACTGCCAAGACTCTGAAGACGGCCATTGCCCTCTAGGCACTTCCTTGGAAGTGAGTGGTTCATCTAGTCACTGCTGCCTAGATCCTTCTAGTATGGCTCTGCTCTGACAAACTCCTATGCATCCATCAAAACCCAACTAGTGGGGCTGGGGATGCAACTCAATAATGGAGTGCTTGCCTAGCATGTATGAGGCCTGGATTTGATCCCCAGAGTGAAAGGAACAAAGAAAAGAAAAAACTAAAGACCTTTAAGACTCCTTCTTCCTCACTCCCCAGATTGCCAACATCCCACTTTCACAATAGGTTTCTTGTCCACCACCACTTCTGTACTTCAAGACCTCAGCACTCAGGCCACAGTACTTACTACCTTTGACTCTCCTCACCCTACCCCAGTGGGTGCCTGGAAGTTACTAAGTAAAGAAAACATCTAAAACCACTTCTGCCCTCCCAGCATTAGCTTCAGTGTGTGTGACTGTGCAAGTGTGAATGTGCATATATGTGTAAGTGTGTGTGAGTGTACAAATGTGAGTGTGCACATATGTGTATGTGTGTAGAACTGCAAATGTGAGTGTGCATACATGTGTATGTGTGTGCAACTGTACAAATGTGAATGTGCATACATGTATAAGTGTGTGTGGCTGTGCAAATGTGAATGTGCATATATGTAGTAAGTATGTATGGCTGTGCAAAAATACATGTTTAAAAATGTGTGTATGTGTGTGGCTGTACAAATGTGAATGTGTATATATGTAGTAAGTATGTGTGGCTATGCAAATGTGAATGTGCATATGTGTAAGTGCGTGTGTAGCTGTGCAAATGTGAATGTGCATATGTGTAAGTGTGTGTGCGACTGTGCAAATGTGAATGTGCATATATGTGTATGAATGCCAAAGGACAACATGGTATGTTCCTCAGAAGCCACACACCTTATTTTTTGAGACAGCATCTCTCACTGGCCTGGAGCTCCAGGGGTCCTCATCTGTACCTCCATCAGCACTGGGATTGCAAACTCACACTCCTGGCTTTTTACTTGGTTACAAGGGATTGAACTTAGGTCCTCAAAGTTGCATAGCAAGCACTTTACTGACTGAGCCATCTCCTCAGCTCTCATGGTTGGTTGTTTTATTTGTTGTTGTTGCTGTTTTAGTTGTTGTTGCTGCTGCTGCTGTTTAAAAAATAACAGCCCATGGTTTTCTTAGTTGCTGTTGTTTAAAAAAATAGCTGGGCGGTGGTAGTGCACACCTTTAACCCCAGGACTCGGGAGACAGTGAGTTCGAGGCCAGCCTGGGCTACAGAGAGAGATCCAGGACAGGCACCAAAGCTACCCAGAGAAACCCTGTCTTGAAAACAACAACAACAAAAACAGTCAATGATTTTCTTAGTTGCTGTTGTTTAAAAAATAACAGTCCATAGTTTTCTTAGTCACCAGCAGCCCTGGTCTAGCTAAGAGCCCTGGCTTTCAAACCATAAATGTGGATTCTGACCTAAGACCTTAACCTCCTGTGAATCTGGGAAGGACACAGGGATTTCCCCAAACCTCAGTTGCTTTCCAGTATAGGGGCCAGGAAGGTGAAGTGCTAGGAAGGTTCTGGCAAGAACTAAGGGTGTGGTATATGGAAGAGCTTAATCCCACATGGCTACTCAAAGCAGATCAACCACTGTCACCATTGCCACCCACCACTGGCGCTGAAAATGTCTAAGGAGCAGGAAAGGCTCCAGCTAGAGATGCGCTCCTTCCTACACAAGGCAGATCGGCTGAAAATGCCATTAGTGAAGGAGAGGGCATCTCCTTGAAGAAGGGGGGATTGCTGAGATGGGCACCTTGCCCCAGAGCTGAGCCAGAGGGACAGGAAGGGACTCCAAAGGGAAAGCTGTGAGCACTAACTCACACAGCCACAGAGAGCCAGGAGCCCCACCTGCCATCTGTCCTCACAGCCCATGATAGCCCTAAGCACAGCTGGGACAAGAACACCTGGAGCCTCCCAATATTTCCTTCATCTAACCTCAACCTGAGTCACTACAGCAGGCAAGAACTGTGGCTGTCACTTCTAGGCTCAAGCAAAGGACTTACTGCCACCAACTCAAGACACCTGGTCTTCCTTCCCCAGGGCTCTCTCTTAACCAAGGATCCTCAGAACTCAATCTACCCTGATTGAGCTTACAACTACCCAGGAACCCAACTGCCCTGACACAAACCCAGCTGGAGATGAGCCTATGTGACCCAGGTGCCGAATGTACACTCTGCTCTACTCTCCTAGTCCCATTGCCCTCAACCCAGACCCTTGAGCTTTGTGTGTCCATAAAACTCTGTCTTACAGGGTTCTTCTGGTTTTCTTGACACAGGGCATCTTTGTCAGCACACTCTCATATTTTTCTTTTCTCAATCCTGCAGATGGAACCCAGACTCTCCCACATATTAGCCAAGCCCTCTACAACTAAGCTACATCTCCAGTACTTTCTATTTTGAGACAGGGCCTCAGTAACTTGCCCAAAGGCTGGGTGTGGTAGCACATACCTTTAATCCCAGCACCTAGGTGGCAGAAACAGAGGTGGATATCTGTCAGTTTGAGGCCAGCCTGGTAAGGCAAGGAGTTACAGGCCAGCTAGGGTTACACAATGAGACCCTGTCTCAGCATGCCAGTCAGCTCTGCAGCAAGTGCTCAGGTGTGGGCTGGGCGGTTTGCCTGTCTTTGAAGATGCCTTCAATCTACCTGCCACTTCACATTCCATCCTAGACAAACCCCAGAAGCTCTGTCATTGAGTCAGATTCAAACTACCACAGACATGGCCACCCGCCTAGAATACCCTGACTCTGGCCAGCCCTCCCTGCTCGGCTGAGTTTCTTGAGGAACTGCCCACAGTCTGAGCATCTCCTCAGCCATCCCTCCCTCTACCATACTCCTCCAGGCCAAATGACAGAGTCCAGGGAGGGAATATTCAGTTCTGCCTGCCAAGGAAGGGAGACTGGCCTGAAAAATCGATCATAAATTTGGTCCACTGCTGAGTCATATCCAAGGAGTCCTCAAGGCAACAAGGACTGACTATGTACTGAGCGTTCCCAGGGCCTGATCATCCTAAGTTTTCAGTTCCCTGCCACTGTCTGGCTTGTCACCTGGGGACAATCACTTATCAGGAACTTCCAGGTGCCCCTATCATTTGGCAGAAAGATAAAGGGTCCACTATCTGGTAGTCTCACTCCATGGAAAGAGGCGCAAACAGGCTAGAGTGTGGCTTGGTAGGAGAGCGCTCACCTGGCGTGGGGCCCTGGGTTCACCCCAGCACAGGGAAGGAAAAGGGAGGGCAGGCAGACATCACCAAAAACAACTCTAAACCTAACAGCTGCAAGTGCCAAGAAAGAAAGCGGGCAGGGAAGGTGCCAAGCTTACAGCAAACAACAAAAAAGCACCTTAAGCAAAACCCAGAAATAAATAAAGCAGAAAGGCTAGGGATTTGGTTCAGGTGAAATTCAAAGTAAGCCTGGGATATCTATACAAGCCCCTTTCTCAAAAAGAGAGGAGGAGAAAAAACCACCTACACAAAGAGCACACATGAGCCTTTACTCAGGTGGCAGTGCTACATGCCAGCTCTGCTCCAAGTACCTGAGACCACATTGACCTTTTCAAGATGGAGGCCAGGGAGCAGAGGTGAGTCTTTTGATATATCACCTAAGCTAGTCTTAGACTCCTGATCCTCTTGCCTCAGCCCTCCACCCTCCCTGTTTTAGGATTACAGGTGTGTATCACTATGTGTGGCTACTGATGTCAGACTCAAATCCTAAAAATCCACTCTGGTACACGGGTACAACTGTGAAAAACCATTTTATGTGGAGCATACTGACACATGCCTTTAATTCCAGCAGCTACGAATCAGAGACAGGAAAAGGGCCTGAGTTTAAGGCCAGTGTGGATTATACAACAGAACCTTATCTCAACCTTCCCCCTAAGACCCATTTCTGGGGACAGAAACTGAGATCCAAGCATATAACATGCAAGCAAATATGCACAGCCTAAAGCCTGAAGCCATACATAGAAACCTGTCCAGAAATAAAAACATTTGTACTGTTTATCAGTTATGTGTACCACTGTCACACTAAAATCAGTATTAGTGGGGGAGGGGGTGGCACTGTGGATAAAGTGCTTGTCATGAAAACATGAGGATCTGAGTTTGATCCCTAGTACCCACACAATTAATAAAAATAAAAATAAAAACAAGTGCAACAGTGTGTAACTGTAATCTCAGTTCTGGGAGGTGAAGACAGGTGGACCCCTGAGGTTTGCTGGCCAGCCAGTGCAGCCCAATGACCCAGTCTCAAAAACTAAGGTTGACAGAGGCCTCCACATGAACTACACACAGAGAACATGTATACATGTACAGGCACACACAAACTATCACCATAGAGTTGGGCACTAAGGCGCACACCTGTGTGACTCCAGCACTTGGGAGGCTGAAATAGGAAGATGAGTTCAAGGCTAGCCTAGGCTACATAACAAGATGCTTTTTACCAAAATAAGTAAATAAACAAACAATTAAAAATCAGCCTAAAGAAGATACACATGGCTGAGCAGGGACATTTTCTTAGGCAGTCAAGAAAGAGCCTGAGCAGCTGATTGGTTGGAAGGTTGGCCTGAAGCCAGAGAAACTCAGAAACTAGGGTTTGGAGTTTATTATCTTTGGTCCTGTTTGGATTTTCACTCTGCACGTGCCGCTTCTAAAATACCAGCGACAGATTCAATTCACGTTTAATTAACGAACAGCAACAGAGCTGAAGGATTAAGATCTCTGAAGTGGAAACAAACCAAACAGAGAACCAGCACCGACCAATGTCAAGACAACAGCCACCACAGTCCTGCAGGCTGGGAGCTCTGGTTCTCCCAGCACCAGTCTGAGCTACTCTGCTATTTCCTCCAAAGTCAGAGAAACAAAAGAAGACAACACGTCAGTACTGGGGAGACTAAGGCAAAAAGAATGCAAGTTCAAAAAAAAAAAAAGTTGAAAAAAGGTGGGGCGGGGCTGAGGCTGTAGCTCGGTGGTTTTTATCTAGCACGAATCCCTAAGTTCAACTCCCAGTATTGCAAAATGGAAAGAAAAAAAACCCACTTTGTTCTTTTTTAGACAGGGCGGTGAGGACAGAATGGTTAGGTTATTCACAAAGTCTGCTCAGGAATAGAGAACCAGAGGGGCCTAAACCTGAGCTCCCATCTCTGACCCTGAAACTCAATCTGGGACTCTGAGGGCTACAACACCCCAAACTGCAGCAACCTGCTCATGAAAGCTCTCTGGGACAGGATGGCTTTAGAGAATTCAAGTTCACTTGTACAGAGCAGACAAGCCATGTTCTGGCTCAAACTTGTGAATACTCCAAACACTGGCCCTCAGCAAGAGTAGTGGTAGAGATGGCAGGTGTAGGACCTGGTTTGCCTCAGAGTCTAGTTGTTTACCAGCAGACTGTAGTTCAGGGTCAGCAGCCATGAGGAACAACATCGAGGAGGGGCAGGTGCAAGCCCAGGGTTAGGCTGAGAACAGTTCTTCGTACATACAGACTGAAATGCCCTCCACTTCTCCACTGAGAATCCTAAGCTTCACAGAAAGGGACACAGGGACAGAGCAGAGACTGTAGGCCCCAAGACCCAGAGCCATACATTCAGGAGTCTGGCTCCAGGCCTTTCCAAGTTCCTTCCCCTGACAATGGTCAAGGGCACAGGTCATAGCAGCCACAGGCCACTTACAAAGGCCCTGCCCAGAACAAGCCCAGGCTCAGTAACCTGGCCACGGAGCAGCTCAGAAGCCAAGAGCAGCCAAGGGGTAGTTGACCTGGGATGCTCTGAGCTGCAGAACACTGGTCTGCTTAAGAGAAGGCATGGGTATTGTTTCCAACGGCAATCCTGGAACAATTAGGAGGCTAGGGTAAGGAAAGGCTCGGTGACATGCTGGCAGCAATGCCACCTACCTGCTGCCAGCTGAGCTACCCTCCTGTGCCCTCTGACTCATCACAACTAAGAATAAAGCTCAGAAACACTGAATCTGGCACAGCCAGACTTTGAGCTACCAAGGGGAAGTAATGGTCACTGTCCTGGACAGGTAAGCACCCAAATCCTCATGTCAGATGTGCAAGCCAAGCACTCAAAGCAAGAAAGGAGCCCCTTCTCTCTCCTTTTTAATTCAGACCCTTGAGTGTCACCAAATTTCTCTGGCACCATCTGGGACAGAAAGTGGTGGGTACATGCGAAGGAGGGGGCGAGGGAGTTGTCAAACATGTACCAGACATAGGGGTGTGCCTGGGACAGAGCAGGGACAGGGAACAGGCACTCATCTATTGCCTGAGCATCATCCCAAAGGAATGAGGGGGGTCTCTTATGTTGGTATATTGATGCTGGGTATCAAATCCAGGGCCTCAAACAAGCTAGGCAAGTCCTCCACCAACAAGGCACACCTCTACCCTCTAACTTAAGATTTAAAACACTTTTTCAAACTAGGGGCCAGTCTGTCTTCCAAGTGACATTTTTACATTGCTTGGAAAGATTTCTGGTTGTTTCAATAAGGTGTCAAGGGACTGTGCCACTGTCATTTTGTGGGCAGAAGCCTAATACACAGAGCAGGCCTGCAAACAACCCAAGCACCAACAACACTGAGGCTGAGGAATCCCACCTGATCATCAGTTCGTTCCTGAATGTTAAGAGTCCACATTCCCAAAGACACCCCTCATCAGGCACCCAGGCTTCAGCTCCTCAGAGACAAAAAAATCTCTGAGACACTAAGCTAGACACATCAAGACCTTCTGGCTCCCCTTAAGGAGTGATAGGAAATAGTCACTATCCTGGCCAAGAAACACCCCAAATCCTCATGCCTGATGTGCAGACCAAGCACCTGGTGAAGCAAGAGAAGAGCCCCAGGCAAGGACAGGATGTAGTATCATCAGAACTTCAAGAACAGGAGCTGGCAAGATGAATGCTACTCAAATTGGCCCTTGCTTCAGCATGATCCTAGGCACACAACAGCCACCCTGATTCCAGACCCACCTCCTGTTTTGCCCTTCCCATATTCTCCAGCCTCTCATTCAGTAAAGACCTACTGGGCCCCACCAGGCATGACAGCATAGGTCTGCAATCACAGTACTTGAAAGGTTTTGGGAGGAAGATTTTGAGCTCAAAGCCAGCCTGAAATATAAAGCATGACCCTGTCTCAAACAAACAAGCAGACGTTATACTCAGTTCTAACGGTGTGCCAGGCACACTGGGAAAGGAGGTAACAGAACGGCCCCAAAATGCCTGGGTCCTGTTCCCAAACCTGTGAAGATGTCACCTCACAGGTGACATGCAATTAAAGATCTTTCAATAGCAGGGTCAGTGAGATAGTTCAGTTGGTTAACCCTAATGACCAAGCCTAATGACTTTAGTTTAATCTCTGGGACCCACACAATGGAGAGAAACAACTCCCAAAAGTTTTCCTCTGACCCCCACACATATGCAATGACACACATGCATGTACACACAAAAAGCAAATAAATGTAACCACTGCTTAAATAAAAGATCCATCAATTAGGACATGACCCAGGTGATCCACTGGAACACAGGCAAGAATTTACACAGGAAAATCAAAGTCAGAGGACATATGATAGCAAGTGGCCAGAGGGAGCCTCTGGAAACTAAAAACACCAGAACCTTAAGGGCAGGTTGACTCATGTTCTGAACTCAACTGCAGATGGAGAAGGAAGAAATGTGTGTTTCAGCCACTAGTGTACAGTGATGTGTCACTGTCACCACTACCACAGACAATTACAGTAGGCAGTAAATAAAAGTGGAGCCACTGGCATACTGGTTTGGATCCTGCCCTCACCTGGGTGATACTCCTATGTGCCTGGGACCTTCGTTCCTGCCCTTCCCTGGAAATCAGCAGATCCTTGCAGCCCTGGTATGACATCTAGGCTCTGCTCCCTGCACATACCTGGTGTTTAGAGGCCAGAGATACAGAAAATAAGGAATTGCTTTTAAAATTCACTTTAATAGACAATGTAAGACTCAATCATGTTGTCCTGAAACAGGGTCTCCCTATGCAGTCCAGTCCAGCCTTGAACTCAGGGCAATCCTCTTGCTTCAGCCACCCAAGGGCTAGGACTACAAGTATGCACCACTATGCCCAGTTTCTGCAGTGCTGGGGATGGAACCCAAGGCTTCTGAATGCCATGCAAACACTCTATCAACTGAGCTACATCCTCAGTCCCATTTTTGCTTGCTTGCTTGCTTTCATTTTTCTAAGTTTGTCAGAAACTAAAACAAAGACACATACCTGTCGAGACGACCACAACATCCACCAACACCAACGTCTTTGTCTACATCCTGTTATCATGGAGGCCCACAAATCAGCAAAGTTTTGGATGAAGCTGTCCCCTTCTAAGACAACAGTCAATCTTTCTGAAGCACCTGTAGAATGTGAGGCTACCTTTTTTCCTTTTTTCTCTTTTTGGTGTGTGTGTAGTTGGTGGTTCTAGGGATTGAACCCAGGACCTCATGTATGTTAGACAAGTCAGCTACATTCCCAGCCATGGTTCTTTCTGTTTTGTGGCGTTGGTGGTCCTGAGGTTTGATCACAGAACCACATTCATGCTAAGCAAGCTCTCTAAGGCTGGCTCTAGTTCTGACATTTCTACTTGTTATCTGGCCCACAGAAGGCACACCTGAGCACAAAGAGCATGCCTTTCCTCCACTGCAGAGTGGGATAGGCAAGGGGTTGCTCACTGTACTGGCCCAACCCACACTTGGGTGGTGGCCAGCCTGTTCTTTTCTTAACTTTTTTTTAAAACTTTTTTATTGGTTCTTCGTAAATTTCACATCATGCATCCCAATCCCACTCGTTTCCCTGTCCCTGAGCCTCTGCCCTCTGCCTTTGCAACCTCCCCATTTAAAAAAAAAAAAAATTAAAGTATACAAAAACAAAACAAAAAAAAATGGCATGGAAGCTGTAGTGTGGTCCTGTGAGTCACATATTATACCCCTTAATCCATACATCTTTACTTGTTCATTGCAATGGATCATAGGTCAAGGCCTCTGGCTTTTACTACCCTATTGATACTGGCCCTCACCAGGACTCCTCCTGGATATTCTGTTGTCCTGTGTCATGGAGATCCTGCAACTTTGGGTCTGCAGGTTTGGCCCCTTCACAGATTCCAACAGTTCGCAAATGGGGTGGATGTTGTGGTGGGCTAATTCATAACCTGGTTCTGGGCCTGAGTGGTAACTGGATTGGTTAGCCCACCAGCTTTCCCTCATTGTCACCACCGGGGGGTGGTCTCCACCACTGCCCCAGCTAGCTCATCCAACACAGCAAGGAGCTGGGCCAATTCTCCTCTCGGTAGACTGGCTCACCTGCACCCTGTCCTACAGGGTCAGCTCTAATGTGTTCCCCAGGCCAGGTGCAGAGCCACACTCTCCTGTGTACCACAGCCAATGAAGGGCAGGGCCAGATCTCCTGTTGTTGTGACCCTGGGGCCAGCTCTCCCACTTGCAGCTGGTAGCAAAGGGCAAGGGGGAAGGCATCATTCCTTAACCAATGGCACCACATGTGACCAGACTTTTCTATTCCAAACTATGATACAATGTACTCCTTTAGAAACTGCTTCTTTTGTTTTTGTTTTTCTCCTGTGTGTGTGTTTGTGTGCGTGTGTGTGCGCGTGCGCTTGTGTGTTTGGGGTAGGGGGTAGGAGACAATAGAAGAGCCAGTTTTCTCCTTCCACACTGTGTGTCCAGAGATTAAACCCAGGGTGCTAGACTTAGTGGCAAGCACCTTTATTCCCTAAGCCATCTCACCAACCTGTATCTGCTTCTTAAGCTAAAGGAAACATGGACAGTGTGATCCTCAGACTCACTGCACTTCACTTAGTTCCTAAGCCTCAGGCTGACAAAGAACAAGGGAAAAACCAGGATACACAGATGACTGAGATATGATCCTTGAGAAAGTAAACCAAGACATGCTGGCAGGCACCTACAGGAGAGAGATATGCGGATATGACAACTGACAGGAACTAAGGGACCCTGGACCTGAGAAGCTTACTTCCTCATTGCTGTTGCTTCCTCTTGTGAGGTCAGTGCAAGCTTCTGAAAGGAAGTTAATGAGGTCTGCCCAAGTAGAAATGGAAATGGCAATCTAAAAGGTAACTCAAGGGATGGTCACTGGAGGGCCTGGAGATCACCTGGTGACAGACCTGACTTCGGGAACAGGTTAACTGAAGGAAAAGGAAGCTTCCCACCAGGAAACGGAGGCACAGATTACAGAGGCCAGACTCACACCAAGGAGACTGACTCCATCAAATTCAATGGCCTATGAAAAAATCTATCACTCTCTACTATGGTTCCAGTTCAAGATGCATGGGCTTTGCTCAGAGCAAGACAGCAAACACATGAGAGTGTGATGTAAATAGCCCCAAGAAGAGGAGAGGGATACTAGCATGGCATTCTATGCAACAAGACACATGCATTAATAATGTATTAGCTCATTTAATTTCATAGCTCAATAAGGTGCCATTACTATGTTCTACATGAGAACACAGGCACAGACTACAGGTAAAGCTACCAATCCAAGATCACACAGCTAATGATCTGAACATCTAAACAGAGAGTACACTAGTGCTGTGTTCACTGTTCCACATATGTTTACAACTGTGGCCTTTGAGAGAAAGGGACACTGGTATATCACTTATTGGGATTACAGGAATGTACTACCACATCCAGCTTATTCAGGGCTGGGGATCAGACCCAGCCCTGATTGCATCCTGAGCTACATCCTCACCCTCCCAGATTTTAGTATCTCAGCTCTTGTCTCTACCATGCACTCCATTTATCCATCAATGTCCCAGGCCACATTTCCCTGTTGTTCTCTGGGATGCAGTTCACAAATTTGAGGGGACTTCTTCTTTAATCCAACTTCACTATTCAATGGGAGGCTTTCTTCTACGTTTCCAGAGTCAAGAAAGAAACACAGCAACTGCATGGGCATGGTGGTGCAGGCCTATCATCCTAACTGCTGGGAAAGCTGAGGCAGATCAAAGGTTCAAGACTTGCCTGGGCTACACAATGAATTCAAGGCTAGCTTGAGCAACCTAGTGAGACCTTTTCTTAAAAAGAAAAAACAGAAAAGGTGCTGGGGATGCAGTGATGCTAAAGTGTTTGCCCCAGCACTGCACAAAAGGAAGAGGAAGGGGAAGAAAATGAAGAAGGAAAAACACGAAAGAAATACACCAAGTCATTGCTTCTCAGAAGGCACAACGCCATGTGCCCTGCCTCCGCACTGCAGCTCCCTGACACTCAATTACCTTTAATGGGAAGGCTAAGTGTAATTGCCAACGTACCTGCCTGGCCAGATCAGGGACTTGGCAGCAGCTGCACTGTCTCCAATGCCAGCTGTCTTCTTGTCTCCGCCAGCCACATGCCCAGCCCAGCTTGTTTATGCCAAACCCAGGCGGACAGACAACAAGCTCTCCACGACACCCAGCCACAGGCCTCTCCACAGACTGTGGTCACTCACAGCCTGTGACTCCTACCAGGTCCCAGGAAAGCAGTGTTCTCCGAAGATGCTGCTCCTGCCAACATGGACACTAGGGTAATGTTTGTCTGACAAACGAGCTGTTAGTTATCTCAACGTGAGCACCCTGCACCCGCGGCCATCAAATGTGTCTCACATTCACGGGCCTGTTCTTAACCCCATCCCAGGACTGATAGAGACCTCGTAAAAGCTGCATGAAGGGATTGGCCAATCCTCTGCTTCCCAGCAGCAGAGACACTGAGCCCAAGCATGGGTCTCCTCACTGTGAGCTTCTGGTGTCTGAGGCTATCCTGAGCTGTGACTCTCTCTATACGTCAGTAGCAACTTCCCCTCCATTACTTAGGACCACCAAAAGTGTTAAAAGTGTTATGCCATACTACTATGTGTCCCCTGGGGATTAAAGTCAACTGCACAGCATTGAGAACCACTGATCAGTCTTGCTGGTTTCAGAGCTTTTCCCCCTGTTTACAGTATGGATATATACTCAGCACTCCATATCCACAGGCCTTGCATCCTCAGAGTCAACCAACTTCAGACTGAAAATATTAGGAAAGGCCAGTGAGATGGCTCAGCAATTAACAGACCTGTCACTGATGACCTGGATTCCCAGAACCACAAGATAGGAGAAAAGTAATTCTCTCAGGTTGCCCACTAACCTCCACATGTGTACAACGGCACAGGCGCGAGCGCGTGAAAACACACGCACACATTTTTTTTTAAGTTTAAGATTGTATCTGGAAATAAAATTGTACTATGCTGAACATGGACAGAATATTTTCTTGTCATTATTCCCTAAACAATATAGAACAGCTATTTAAACAAGATTCATATTTCATTCAGTGCTATAACTCATCTAGAGTCAATTTAAAGTATATGGAAGGATGTGAATGGATTTTATGCAAATGCTAAATCACTTTACATGTGGGACTTGAGCATCCAGGGATTCAGGAATTTGAGGACATTCAGAATTAACACATTATGGATCCTGATGGGCAACTTAATTACCTTTAACATTATTATATAAACCCATTATTGTAACCAGCCCCAGGTTGATTTATTTGTGTATACGTGTGAATGTATGAATGCTCACACCCACTCATGGAAGCCTACACATCCCATGGCACACATGTGAAGGCCAAGACACCTTGCAGAAGTTGGTTCTCTCCTTCTACCATGTGGGTCCACAGGACTGAACTCAGGTTGTCAGGTTTGCCAGTAAGTACTCTCACCCACCAAGTAGTCTTGTCAGCCCTCACAGGTATTTTAACTAACTGGAAACTTCCTTTGCGATTAAAATTTTAATTTAAAAGGAATATGGAATAGATACATCTGTGACAGCTACCATTGGCTGCTTACTCAACAACTGTACCTAACTTACTGCTCCTGTGCTGTCTCCCACCACAGCATGTAACCAAAAGCTAGCTTTCACTCCTTTGCAGCCAGAGATGGTCATATAATACAGTTCCAGACAAGAAGATAGGAACCTAAGTGTGTACAGCAGACAAAAGAGCCTTTGGAGCAAGTAAGATCTATGCTTTCATAAATATAAGGAGATACAGGAGGCTAGTGCAGCTCTTCCCCTGAACTTAGAGGTATTGGTAGAGCTGGAGCAACCATTTTGGAGCCTGGAGGAAAACATCATGATAGGGATATGTATGTCTGGGATAGTAATGCCAGCAACAATAAGAGGTGTTGGAATTCCTGCTATGTAAAAATAAAAAGAGAATACCTTCGTGCTTAAGTCCCTAGTTAGGCTTTCTGTTTCTTGAAACCAAATGTAATCCTAAAAGATAAAAAGCAAGATACAAGGCCTAGGGAGATGCATCAATGGGTAAAGCATTCTAATTACCTAAGTATGAGTACCAGAGTTTGGATCCCTAGCACCCATATAAAAAGCCAGGCAGGGATGGTGGCCCTCCTATAGTCCCAGTGCTAAGGAGTCAAAAAGATCTGCAGGGCCAGTTGGCTAGCTAAAAATTCAAAGAATAAGACAGTGACTAAGAAAGGCTCTCAATGTCAGCCTCTAGCCTCCACAGACAGGCACCTGCATGCACATCCACACATGGGAACATACACACTCACACATACCACATACACACAAGAAGGTGGGAGGATATAAGTGTCGACATCATGGCACTCCTAGTTGTGCAGTGAAAGGGGGCATGGGAAAGGAAAGGAGCCCCTCACCCACAAGTCTGGCTTAAGTCTCTCACCAGCTAAGAGTCAAGAGTTTCAATGCAATTAACAACAACTGCTGTGAGAGTCCCTAATATAATATTCACCTCTTACATGCACAGTTAATATTAAAATAGCAATGAATCAGGCTTAAGCCCTGAATGTAGATGACCTTGGCAGGGTTTCGTTCTTCTCCCAGACATCGTCTGGAAATCCTAAACAAGACTGTCACTTTTGCTTACAGTAATGATACCCTACCTGCCTTCCTGCATCTCTGTGCTCAAGCCTTTTGTCTTAACAATTGTCACCCTATCAGGGACCCCTCAGGAACCACTCTGGGATCTCAGTGAAGCCCTTTGAAGATAATAATGTCCTATATATGATTATTGAAAAGACAATGGGACATTCCTCTCAAAGAAGGGCTGAGTTCCCAGACTGATGCCTGGTAAATACTCAAGTGACTCTTGGGGACTATGTATAGATTAGACCAGGACATGAGATCATGAGTGGGGATAATCAGTTTTGAATGCCTCATGGGGCACCTAGAAAGTTGAAAGGCCATCCCACCTAAGCCTTATCTCACATTTTCCCCAAGACAGCCCTGTACACAGAAGTTAGCAAACAAGACCTGGTTAGTTGCAGGGGTTGATGAAGGGTGTTATGCGTGAGTCATTTTATATAAACTGTCCTTCTCATAATACAAAAGAAAAGAATGAGTGAAAGAATGATGTCTTCTTCCTTTTTTCTGGCAGGCCTGGGTAGCAAACCTAGGGTGTCATATGATCTAACAAGTACACTAACCCTGAACTACAGCCTCTTTTTACTTTTTTCTTCTAAGACAGGCACAAAGTTGTCTAGGCTGGCCTTGAATTTCTGTAGCCCAACCTTCCTTGAGCTCTCCATCATCCTAGCTGGGTGGTCACCACACCTGGCTTTTAGCCCCTTTAAGTAACTCAATCACTGTGCTGTTTGGAGAGTACATGCATGGCCATGAGTGCAGCCACCATCAGCATCCATGGCTGGCTCCAGGCTGCATTGGAGTTAGGTAGAGAGTCTGGATTGCTTATGCCTGAGCTTCAAAGGGAGCTGCAGACTGAGATCTCCACACATGTCTAGTGTCAGAAGTGACACCCCATATTCACTTTGTCCCAGGCTCCACACCTGCCTTCCCCACAGCCAAGCACCCCAGATACCCTAGACAGACTGATGAATCAACCTGAAATGTCTTAGATACCTGGGTTGAGAGGTCCACCTGGATGAGCCAGGAACAACACAGGATAGCTTGATTTTGCCATGGCTTGAATGAACCCATGACAATCGCCACACCAGAAATCCCCCTGCACTATCTCCACTGTTGCTTCCTGTCTACCCACCTCCCTTATCACCACAGAATGGAGTCTAAAGGAAGGCACCCAACACTGACCTCTGGCTTCTACATGTATGTGTACACATAGGCATGGAGATCTGAGTACACACTCAAAAATATGTAACAGAGCCATGACACCCATTTTACAGATAAGGAAACAGAAGCTCTCATCAAGCAACTAGTTCACTCCAGGTGATGGGAAGTAACAACTTTTCAAATCCACCTGCTCCACACCTGGCCTTGTTTCCAGCAACGCATCTCCAGATTCCCTTTGGCCACACCTTCCCTCCTTCTGGACCCTCAAAATATACAGAAGGACTGACTTCAAGGGAGCCTTTCTCCACTCCTTCCTGTCACCAAGAATGCTGTCATCCAAGTGGGTCAGCTCTGTCCCCAGCACCAAGAATGAAGTGACCCACCAGACATCATGAATCATGGGTGAGACCAAAGAAAATAGCAAAGTCTGGCTAAAATACAGCTGCAGTGCCCCAAAATACTGATATGAGACACATCCTGGGTTAAGTCATCAATGAAGCCTTATCAAAGATCTCAAAGACAAGCAGACCTAATTATAACCACCAGCTAACCTTCCCAGGCCAGGGGAATCCAGCCTTACAAAGCTGATCAGAGAGACCATGTAGGAAAGAACCTATCACTGTCTTTACCTTTTGTCATTATTTTGTTTGTGGTGCCGCATGCATGTTAGACAAATGTTCTACCAGTAAGCTAAGTTTCCAGTCCTCATCTATCTGTTTGTTGGGTTTTATTTAAAAGGGAGATATGTGTTATTTTTGTTTTGTGTTTTGTTTTGTTTTATTTTGAGATAAAGCCTCATGTATCCCAGGCTGGCCTTGAACTCACTATGTAGCTGAGGATGACCCTCCTGATCATCCTGTCTCCACCTCCACCTGAATGCTAGGTTTTGCACCCCACACCTGGTTTATAAAATTGGTGCTAGAGATGGAATCCAGGGCTTTGTGATTGCTAAACAAGCAATCTTCCAACTAGACTACATCCCTAACTCTTCATCTACTTTTAAGAATAGACTCTTAAGAACATCAACAGAAATGGAGTATAGCTCAGTGGTATAGCACTTTGCCCAGCATGCATGAAGCCTTGAACTCAATCTCCAGCATCACACACACACACACACACACACACACACACACACACACACACTACATGATGATGATGATGATGATGATGACAACAGACAGCTATTCTTGGACCATGCTACAACTGTGAGCTAGCCAACTCTTTTCTGAAAAAGCAAAAGCTAGAATGTAACCTTTTTGAAGGTTCTGAGCTATTCCTTCTACTCCAGGAATGGTTTTCAAGGAAACAAGCCAACAGAACCTATGTCCATAGCATCAGTACAACATGTTTTCTCTCTCTCAAAAAAAAAAAAAAGAAAAGTCAGAGACAGAGGAGGAAAAAGTTGCTATTGTGACTTAAATGTCAAACCATAGCTAATAATGACATGAATTATAACCACAGGTACAAGGAAGTATGATGGAGCACTGAAAGTTATCATTACAAGGTTATGTAAGGATGGGAAATTCTTACAGCAGTAAAATATCACAAATGGAATGCAATCTACCACTTCAGTCACTCAAAACCCCAAAGAGGGCTAAGCCTTGAGGGTTAGCACACAAGCAGATACACAATGGCCCAGGAGAGAATCTTCACAATGCTCAAGAGAGATAGAGGGCCAAAGACCCCAGTACACTGTATACCCTAACAAATTAACAGGAAAAAGACCCATCAGGATACATAAAGACATGCAGCCTTATTTTCACTTACTTCCAGAAAGGGAAATTCTCATTAAGTTGCCTGGGCTGACTCTAAAGTCCCTCTGTAATTTAAGCAGGCCTTGTACTTGTGAGACTCTTGCCTCAGACTCCCAGATCTCTAGAATGGCACAGTACTGACTTGGATTTGGACAATTGGATTTTTTTTTTTCTCATTCTCATGTTGCAGAAATTGACTCTAATTCATAAGCCTCCAGTCTCGGCCTGGAATTACAGATATGTACTACTACACCCAGCTAGAAATGGGAATTTTCATTCACTGACATTCAGAAAAGTTATAGCTATAGACTTTAGTGTGGACTACATGGTGACTATTATGAATTAGTGTGTGTGTAGGGTGCCCCGAGGGTATCTCACATGTGCAGGGAAACATGCTGGGCAAATGCAGCAGCAGGCTGGGCAGATGCATGCCACTCGGGTATGGCAGCAGTGGAGGCGGCCAGTAATTCACAACCCAGACGCTGCATCGACATGGAGTTTACTATAATAAAGAGATGAAGAGAAAGGAAAGAGAGAAACAGAGAGAGAGAGAGAGGTCGAGGGTGCACACCCTTGTGGGAGAATGAGGCTTTTATGTCAGGACGTAGGGCCAAGGGGTGGGATTTCAAGGGGCAGATCAGAATATTAACAGTGACCATTGCTGCTTGACAAAGTTCCAACATTTCGACATTGCATACCACACTTTTCAACACCTCTTTACTTTCATTTTTAATGATTCTCAATATTACTGCCTTTCTCTTTCGGAAATTTTGTGCAGGCTTTGGTAAGGGATAAAACTGTGTACAATGGTAGCCTCTCTAAACAAAATATTCTTTGGAAAAAAATCCCCACCACCATGGAACCAGGAATCCCACTGTGCCCTCCTAATTACACCAAGAACAGGAATGTTAGAGATTTATTAGAAATAACTGATCCCAAGGATGAACGTCTACAATCCAGATCCAGAGTCTGAGGCCATTAAGGGCAAGAGTTCAGTTAATAAGTGTGGAGGAATCAGGATGGTGCAGTATAATGGGGAAAGAGTAGGACATCAGGACCTTCACTTTGGGGAGCATATGAGGGGAACAGGCCCATCTAGTAAGACTAAGACATTGTAGTATAGTATCTGGTACCCAAAAGTCCCAAGGTCGGGCATTTGGATAAGGGTCTCCATTCCCTTGGTGGTTGAGGAAAGTTCCTGCTTGCTAAACCAGTCATTCTCCTTATCTCTGGCAAAAGAAACTTATGGCCCTTCCATTAACATACAACCTATTGTAACATATTGCCTATTGTCAGGGTCAATGCTAGCTGATCTCAAGCCACACCCCAGTTCACACCCCTTTCTCCCATTTAATCCTATGTGAAACTCTAATAAAAGGTGTATTCTTTTTTCAATAAATGCTGCTGGCAGCCATCCTGATTCACCCTGAGATCCCATCCTTCTCTCCCACCTCCACCCCCCAACTCCACACATCCTCTTTGGGACCTGAAGCCCCGACCAAGTCTCCAGAAAGACTTCTTGGAAAATAATCAGCCTTTATATTAAAGATTAAAATTTATATAATTTTGACTCATGCACAAGGATACATTTTGGATAAAAGGGAACTCTAGACAAACAAAATCCAAGTCACAGCTCTATAATCTAGAATATTACATAACTAATGGAAAAGATTAGTGAGATTCTATGTATCTATATGGATGGTAAAAACATCAGCAGAATAAAGACTATAATTAATTCTATGAAGACTTACATATGCTATTCAGTGTATAAGCAGAGTGGAAGGGCATGGCTACAGGCTGGCCCAACCAAACAGCATTTATGTAAATACGACTATTGTGTGGTTTATTTGGTTATAGCACACATGTCATTTTTATCATCAGAAAACTCTGCTGCAACTTGAAACTTTAAAGGGACAGCAGGCATAGCGACATCTGAGGACAGGACGTAAGTATAAAGCCTTACATGCTGTTTAACTGTTAATTCAGAGCACTTCTTAAATAACATGGGAAAAAATGCTCAGCATTTAAACACATCTTTGAAAAACTGGAAGGGACCCAACCACCCTCCTTTGGTCTCCTGACCTCAGCTCTCTGGTATGCAAGGTTTAACTTCACTGAGCAAAACTCTCACATCCAGAAAAGCAACTCCAACAGGATTCCCAGTTTGCTCAAGACATATATGCTAGGAACACAGTAGGTGTTTAATAAGTGCTGGTGGGATGATTTGTGGGAGTATAACTGTGTAGCAACCTAGTAATTAACTAGCAAATTTCAAAAGGTAAATATCTCTTAACCAGGCAACTTCCAGTGGGGAAACTTATTCTGCTGAGTCATATGGATATATTTGCATGCAAATATATAGAGTATGATCAGGAATATTCTTTCTCCCCACCCCACTCCAACCCCCAGTACTGATTAACAGGCTGAAAAACTGAAAATGACCCTGACAGTCACCAACAGAAGACAAGGCTAGACCTTGGCTTCTCAGTTTTTCCACAGAAGGCAGACTTGAAAATAAATATAACTTCTTGTTCTTTCAAATTCCACAGACTTCACACAGAAGGATATTAGATCTTACTATTAAGAAAAGGATACAAGATACAGAATATTTACAGTATGAAGCATACAGGGAGACATGTACACACGCAGGTGCAAACAGCAAAGATGTTTACAAATACATGCTCTCGTCATCAGTGCTTGCTTCAGAGGGTGGTAGGTGGGGAAGTAGTTGAAACTTGACTTTTCCCTCATAGTCTTCTAGATTGTTCACTTTTTTTTTTAAAGCAACAGCACCAGACCTAGAGGGCTGTCATCCCAGCTACTCTGGAGGCAGAGGCAGGAAGATGGCCAGCTCAAGTCTAGATGCTAAGCTTGAACAATTCTGAAATTCCCTCACAAGTTTTTAAAAAAAAAAAAAAAAAAAAAAAAAAAAACCATGAGGTCTAGGGGCTATAAAATCAGTGGTGTCTGCTTATCTCATGTGTTTGAGGCCCTGGGCTATAGCTCAGCATGCACAAAGCTCTGGGTGTGATCCCCAACAATAGAAGTGGTAGATCACACCTGTAATCCTAGCACTTGGTGTTACTATTCTGACTGGGCCCTTGGGGACCCATCCAGTCTCCTTGATCATCTTATGTAAAGTCCCCTTTAAGAAAAACTCCTTCCCCAATTGCTCTCGGTAGTGTGCATCTCCCTCTCTCTCTCTCTCATAAAAACTTTCCACGTGGATGTCACATCTGTCCTGTAACTTAACATGGTGACACACCACTGTCTGCTGCATCTGCACCTTAGTCCAAACCCACTAAAGCTTCTCCAGCTGTTTCACAACATTAACTGTGTGACTCGGATAGGCTCCTGGCAGCCCCTAGCATGCCAGGATCCTGGACCCAGCCTACCCACAACAGGCTGCAGCTCACCCCATCACTCACCAACCCATCCACCAGCAGCAATCATCTAAGTTTCAATTGGGTTGTCATACCACCTCTGGAGCTGCCCACAGCTCCTTTAGGCCTCTCAGCTTTTGCGACATGATTCCTGACCTTTTCCTATGGATGAGATTCCCTCTTGGTTTTTGTTCTCACTGGCCTCCTCAAAAATCCTAGTTACTAGTGCTGAGACTCCTCTGGCTTAGTCAGGCTAATCTCAACCCTCATTGAGTGTGGCAATGGCCCTCTTTGACAGCTTGGTCTGTGGTGATGTTTTGTGTACCCTCAACATATTGTATACCCTAATAAACTTATCTGGAGATCAGAGGACAGAGCCAGCCACTAGATTAGACATAGAGGCAAGACAGTGGTGGCACACACCCTTAATCCTATCACTTGGGAGGCAGAAATCCATCTGGATCTCTGTGAGTTCAAGGCCACACTGGGAACAGAGTCAGGCAGTGGTAGCACACTCCTTTAATCCCAGCACTTGAAATCTCACGCCTTTGCTTGGAAAGCACACACGCCTTTAATCCCAGGAAGTGGCATGGCTGGGTGGAGAACGGTACATAAGGTGTGAGGCAGGAACTAAGCAGCAGTTCAGCTAAGACCCTCAGGGGTGAGGACTCACGGAAACAGGATCGGCTGAGAAGTCGGCAAAGTGAGGTTGTCTGTGGCTTGTTCTTTTTCTCTGATGTTTCAATTTTTTCTCTAATATCTGGCTCTGGGTTTTCTATTAATAAGACTGTTTAGCAATTCATATTACATTGGTCCTCATTTGGTCCTCCATCTTGTCCTGGGGATGCCCACGGCTACAGGCTGTAGTGACTCCTTTTCCCCCTCTCATCCATGAGAACTGTGATTTCTTGGGACATTTATGACTCGGACTTTCACTCTTTTCCTCTCCTCCATCTTGGCTGGTGACCTCATCATGATGCAGACAGCCATGTGGTTGGCAGCCATCTTTTACTAAGGTTTACTAAGGTTAAAAATACATTTAGCCCTGATGACCTCTCTATTCATTTTATTTCTTTCTAGAATAAGGAAGCAACAAGCCTCAAATATTTGGGATTGGTATGGATTTTTTGTATGATAATAGAGATGTAAAGCTATATTTGATTCAACACTGGTTTATAGTATACTCTACATGATAATAGAAATTTAAATTTATAAAGATCTAATTCAGATTAATAAAAGCTAACAGATTTACATCTATTTCTTCTAGAAAATTTAAATAAATGTCATACGTTTGATAAATGGGGTATCTAATAAACAAGATATATATTCTATGATGAAGTTTCTGGTCCCCCAAGAGGGTATTTTTCTCAGAGGGTCCTTTTCTCAGAGTTGGGCTACTCCCCGACTCATAAGCCCCTTTTTCCTGTTCCCATTCGGCCCTGGGATCTTTACCCTGTCACTCTTCTTTGCCTTCTCAGGAGACAGTAAGTCCTAGCCTTATGAAAGCTGCTAACGTATTGGAGACTTAGGGACTACTAGTTGACAGTCAGCCATTCATACTTAATGGACAGATAGTCCTCAAATGCTCAGAGATCTGCAGAATATGGCACTTAAAATGTTGATCAAAAAGCTTATTATATCAGACAGAGACTCCCAGATCCTAACAGTGACCCAAGGTCTCCGAAGATTACTAGGCATCATGATATCTCCACCTGGATTATGGTAATGCTGACTTCTGGGCAAGATGCCCCAATGTGACACCTGCCATCAGGACCTGGGCCAGACTGTGGACAAACAGCAGGACATCAGAGAATTGATTGAACCCTTTTTGCCTAGACAAAGTAAGATCAGTCTTCCCTATGTCCCTCTTCCACAGAAAAAACTCCCACCTTATGGGCCTGGTAGCTGAAGTTGATGCTGTTCTGATACTTCTGCCTCCAACAATGTGGAGACCTGGGTATGGCTAACTGGGTATGGACTGGTCCCTGTCATCTTTAATAGATTTGAAAGCTGCTTGGTCTGCACTCAGGTATGATTTATCCTTCTCAGATCTCTGATTCCATTTGATGACCAGGCTTTGCTTCAGCTGCCTTCTCAGTTCTCTATGTAAAACTCACAGGTCTCCCTCTCCTAGGGCTACTACTAAGTCTAGACACAATTTACCTTGTTACCAGATCAGATAAACTCACAGAACAGAATTCAATGTAACTTTTTACTATTGACTGCTCTCAGTATCTACTGGAGAATTAGATAAAAGAAACAGCTTTAAGGTTTGTTTATATGAGTATAGGAAAGCTGTCTCACTTCTTTTCACTTACACATCCTTCTCAGATCTGATGATGTTTAGGGAAGCCTCCCTCCTCCTTCACTCACTCAACCACTTCCATTCAGTAAAATTCCTCTGGTTATAGAATTAAAGATATGTTTCATTGGGCTGAAGCCAGGAAATGTTCATACCTTTTAGCCAAAAGCCATAGCTTTTGCTATGACACCAAGATGTAAATCTGTTCCAGTTGCTTTACAGACATTTACAAGTCCCTGCACAGATCGACCCCTCCTCCAGACTAGTGCCAAGGCCAATCAACAGGAGGTCCTCCAGGTAAGCAGCCCCTGCACCAGCTCCGAGGATGCAAACCAGGCAAATACTGACAGGTTAACTTCACCCACATGCCCACTCATAAAAACTCTGTTATCTCCTAATTCATTGACACTTTTTACAGGATAGAGGCATTTCCACCTCCAGAGAAACAGCAGATGTGATGGCTCCTGTACTCCTGATTTGGTGTGCCATTCCCCCAAGCTTCTGAACATCACTGCTGCAACCTGTCTTTTCAACTCCTTCAAGGAACAGATGCCTGAGAGATCTCCACAATGACAGCTAACTGAATGCTTCTTCACTCACACCTCTCGCCATGTGTGACTCCCAACTTCCCCCTCCCTACTTCTCCCCTTAGCAACAGGAAGCAGTCTTGAGAATCCAGCACCCTCATTCCCCCCTACTTGTTATCCATAACTTACCTTTTTATAATAATCAAAAGGGATGAATGTTAGAATTCTGACCCACCCCTTGGGGACCCACCCAGCATCCTGACATTATCTTATGTAAAGTCCCCTTCAAGAAAAAACTCTTCCCCCTTCACTCTCTCTCTACCACTTCTCACCAGAGGTACCATGCACCTCTCTCTCTCTCTCTCTCTCTCCCTCCCTTCCCCCCTCTATAATAATAAAACTTTCCATGTAGATGTCACATCTGCCACGTGAGTAACTTTCCACTGCACCATGCCACTATCTGCATGGAATGCCTCACCCACGGCAGTTCACCTTGGTCCAAACCCACCAAAGCCTCTCGAACTGTTTCACAACATTAACACTTGGGAGGGGAAGGAGTTAGTTCAAGGTCATCCTTGGCTACATAAGGAGTTTGAGGGCAACCTGGGCTCTGTCTCAAAAAAAGAAAGAAAGAAAAAGAAAAAAAGGAGGAGCACCATCAAGAAAACTGTGGTCTAGTTTTTAAAGACATTTTCTAGAAACCAGAAGAAAATCTACCTAACCAAAAAGGAAAAGACTTCATTGTCATCAAAAGCTGTTTCAAAGTAGAATCAAAGGTGGCTGGAAAGTGACAATCCCAGCTCAGTCTTATCTTGTAAGCTTTTAGCTAAGGTTCTGAACCACAGGTGAGACAGGGGGTGGGAGGAGGGTACAAGCTTAATTTAAACACAGAGATCTGGGGCTGAGGTGATTCCATCCTCAGCACAGCACCTTCCACCTGCTCCACCAGATAGATCAAAGGTCCTGACTGTCTTGGACAAACACAGCTCCCTCCCTAGCCCGGCTGGCAGAGCACCCACCTGGGATTCTAGTCCCTTCTGCTAGGCTCCATGCTGCTGCAAGCCGCAGGAAAACGTAATAGAATTCAGCTACTATCACAAAGGCTACTACTTGGAAAAGTCAAGGACTTCTCCAAAGGTCAAGCCATGGTTTAAGAAGTCTTGGTGAAATTTTAGCTTTTGTATATATATTAGTTGGTTCCTACAGTGATTTTCTTGTAATGCTATGCATGCTTCTAAGAACTCTTAACAGTGTATTTATTTAAAATACCTATCAAGCATCCAAAGCCAAACAAAACAACACTTGTCTCCTAGGTCAGGTAGATAGCTTTATTTCTTGTGCTATTTAGGGTGAGACCCTCCTTCCTTACAGCCTTACTAATAGACTCCTAATTTCTTACCTAACCACTTCTAGGAATGTAGATTGAGCACATAAATTCCCTTCTTGACTAATGGATCATTAGCATTCATTTTGGTTGTAAAAGAAAGCCTGACGGGCCACTGCCTGAGGAAAATTCTTACCTGCCTTTATGACCCCTTAAGAATTTAAGCCTGGTCACCTTGCATTGCCAGAGGATCACTATGGGTTGGGTTTATAACTGTACACCTCAGAGACTTGAGAGGATTTAGAGGTATAAGGAGACAAAGAGGAGGAAAGGAGTGGAGAACTTGAGGATACAGAACAGAAAGGGATAAGGAGGATTTTGACCAGAGAAAACATGTGGACGAGATGGAAGATGAGGAAGAACCAGATGGGGAAGTACTAGCTGGGTAAGTACGAGATTTGAAGGACCTAGATGAGGCAGAATCAAGATGAGAGAATTAAGATAGAACTTAAGAGGGAACAGTAGATAAATATAGAGAGAAATTAGGCAAGAAAGGAGCTATGCATGAGAACAGAACTGAAGCTATGTAGATAGGATTTTATCTCAGAGGAATAAAGTAGACGGACAAAGAGCTTGGTGTACTTAGATTCATTTCCCGAAAATAATTCTCACCATTTGTAGTTTCTCTCCTGAGCCCCTGGGAAGTATAATATTAAGGTTGGTCCTTTTAATATTATACAAGACCATGCATCTGTGAAAAGCTTCAGGCAGGGCTTTAAAGAGACAGTTCAACTAGTCCTATAATTCCTCTGAGCTTTTAAAGTTCAGTGATACAGAGCCAGGGATGGAGCTGAGTAGGCAGAGTGCTCACCTAGCATTTGTGAAGCCAATTTCCATCCCAACTCTCAAGAAATTGAGTCACTGATATTCCCTTTAATCCCAGCACTCAGGAAGGAGAGGCAGGATGAGAGGTTCAAGATCACCCTCTGCTACACATTAAGTTCAAAGCCAATCTGGGCTGCATGGCACTCGATCTCAAATATGTACATAGGGGCTGGATATAGCTGAGCAGTTAAGAGCACAGGCTGCTCTTGCAGAGGACTCAGGTCCAATTCCTAGCATGACATGGCAGCTCATAACCATCTGTAACTCCTGTTCCAGAGGATCCATTGCCCTCTCTTTGCCTCTGCAGGCAGCAGACAAACATGTGATTATACTCATACACATAAAACAAAAACAAATGTGTGTGTGTGTGTGTGTGTGTGTGTGTGTATACATTATATTCTGTGCTACTGTGACCACATCATGCTCCTCAGGATCTTTGCTGTGGGATGTCTTTCTGTATGCTGTGAATATGTGTTGCTCTGATTGGTTGATAAATAAAGCTGTTTGGCCAATGGTGAGGCAGAATGAGGTTAGGCAGTACATTCGAGCTGAGGAGAAAAAGAAAGGAGAGTGGGGCAGATGTTGCTAGCCGCCACCAGGAGAAGCAAGATGTAAAGCACCAGTAAGCCACAAGCCACATGGCAAAGTATAGAAATGGGTTACTTCAAGATATAAGAGCTAGCTAGCAAGAAGCGTGCCATGGCCATAGTTTGAAAATAATATAAGCCTCTGTATGTTTATTTGAGTCTGAGTGGCTGCAGGTCGGGCAGGACATAGAAAAACTTCCAAGTACAGACCTTTGCATGAGTTTTCATTCTTTCTGGGACTTTTGTTCCATATCCTTACATAGCCAGCTCTACCACCAAGATGTTGGGAGAAAACGTCACTTGTTGTTAAGGTGGTTTATACTCACCCTCATTCCTCCTGGTTTAGGTCTCTGTGTGGTTTATCATGATCTGGAATTGTTTGTGACATTCCTAGCACAAACCCCAGGAGGACATGGACCTGACCTGTCTTGTTTACAACTACATAGTAGATGCTTAATAAACTTAGAAGATGTTCAATTAAAAAAAAAAATGGAGGTGGGTGATTGTGGAGGAACATGGGAACAAATAAGATCTTAAAAGCCACACCAAAGCTCTCTAAAGTTCAGCACTTAATCCATGCTCTCTGTAAACAGTGTCCCCAAGCAGTCACCACCCCAAAAGGTCAAGGAAACTGAGGTTCTCAGAGAGTAAACTCAGAAAAAGGCAGGGAAAAGTTTCATAAAAATCTTCTTTATGACTTGAGGGTGGCAGCCACCCTCCCTGATCACTAACCCCAAGGATGAGTCTAACAGGCAAATCAAGACAGCAATAGACTCTGGACTTGGTTGCCGGCTACTTAACCTGAAGCAGTTCAAAGTGAGAGAGTAGAAAGCCAGGTGTGGTGGTACACACCTACAATCCAGCACTGAGGAGACTGAGGAAGAAGGAAGTAAAGTTCCAGGACATGCTGTCTCGGAGGGAATGAGAGCTGTGGAGCTAAGTGGGTCTAGTGCCCTCTCAGCACCCATGTAAAAGCTGAGTGCATGCATTTCTAATCCCAGGGTAGGAAAGCAGAGACAGAAAGTAGCAGAAGCCCTATGGCCAGTAAGCTTAACTAAATGGGTAAGCTCCAGGTTCAGTGAGACTTCATCTCATAAAATGAATATCCATCTCTAGCCTCCACTTATGAACAAAAAAGAATGAATGGCTGGGCATGGTAAGCACCCTTTAATCTGAGCATTCAAGAGGCAGAGGCTCTGAGTTTGAGGCCAATGAGAGCTACCCAGTGAGACCTTCTCTAAAAAGAAAGAAAGAAAAAACAAACAAAAAACAAAGGGGTAGAGCCTCATAGCTACTCTCTATGTCAAAGACATTTTCACTGGTGACACCAAACTGTCCCCTACACACCAACAGGAAGAGTGGATGGGGGAAAACAGCTCTTGTGAAGGAAGGAAACAGACCAGGCCACTCCAAGTTCCCTCTCGGCTAACTGGAGTTTAACTTCTTTCAAGCTCCAGGGCAACTCCACATCAATTACCCAATAAGCTGCACAGCTGAAAGCCCAGGAACTCCAGGGGAAGGTAGACTTCTAACCTAAAGTTGGTCCTCCATCTTCGTCTATATCAACGACTGTGAATTAACTCCCAAGGGACATTTGGTACTGCCTGGAGGCATTTTTGGTTGTTGTAACAAGGATAGGTATGCCCGGCAACCTGTGGGCAGAGGCCAGGGTGTTGTCAAATACCCTGAAGTACCCAGGGTGGCCCTACACCACAAAGAACAATGTGGTCCAACCATGAACAGGGCTGGGGTTGAGAAAGTAGGCCCTATTTTCCCACACCTCAATGCTCCCATAAATACAGTGTCTTACCATAATATGGCATCCTCAATCAGCTAACCCCAAGGAAAAAAGGAAAAAGACAGGCACACACCTCCATCAGGGCAGATGATATCCCCAATTTCTTGTCAAGCTAGGAGAAGCTTGCTCCAGGATGTCTGGGATCTTCTTAGGACCCCAACTTTTAAGACTTTTATAAAAGTTCAGGCCAGTTTTTACAAGCTGGTGTTTTTACTGACCATTAAGATCTGGTCATAAAAGCCAGGCCTTTCCCTAATTGGAAAATCTAGAGCCTACAGGCATATCAGATATCTGTTTCAGGATCCTAGGGTACCCAGGAGAACAACCCTCAGCCACCCTCTCCTGCTCAGGCAAACATACCTGGGACTGAGGAAGAGTCTTCATGTCGTCAGTCAGGCCAGATGGGGATGAGGTGCAGCTGAGCAACTGAGCACTTGCCTATTTATTTAAGACCCTGGGTTCATTCCCCAGAAACACACACAGAAAGCATTAAGGAAAGAAACTAAGGGCTGGAGAAATGACTCAGTTAAAAGCCTATACTGCTTTTGCCAAGGATCCAAGTTCAGTTCCCATCACCTGCATCAGGCAGCTCATAATTGCCTATAACTCCAACTGAGAGCATCCAAATGTTTGGCTTCCTCAAGCACCTACACACATGCCCATATATACAAACACACAGAGACAGAGACACAGAGAAAATTAAAAATCAGCATGGTGCAACATACCTTTAATCTCAATACTCTACCCCCTCCAAAAAATTATCTATCTATATAAATATAGATATGTAATTTAAAAAAAAAAAGCCAGGTGGCAATAGCACACATTTTTAATTCCAGCACTCAGAAGGCAGAGGCAGGCAGAACACATTTTTAATTCCAGCACTCAGAAGGCAGAGACAGACAGATCTCTGAGTTCCAGGCCAACGTGGTCTACAGATTGAGTTCCAGGACAGCCAAGGCTACAGAGAAATCCTGTCTAGAAAAAAACCAAAAAAATTAATTAACTAATTAATTAATCCCAGTAGCCTGGAGGCAAAGGCAGGCCCATCTCTGTGTATTTGAGGCCAGCCTGGTCTATAGAGTGAGTTCTAGGCCAGCCAGAGTTATATAGTAAGGCCGTGCTTTGATGATGATGTTCATGTTGATGATGATGATGATGAATCTTTTTTTAAAAATCTAAAAGCCAGGCTTGGTGGCACACATCTAATCCCAGCACTTGGGAGACTGAGGCAAGATGATGAAGAGTTTAAAGCAAGCCTAGACTACTCAGTAAGATCCAAGCCAACCTTTGCCCCTGCCAGACCTTGTCCCAAACAAACAAAACTTAATAACCTACTGAGTCGGGTAAGCCCTAGTTCAGCCACCTTAAGGTTGGGCTATGAAGCAATAGATCTCAATTCAAATACTAACAGACAGATGCCACATGGACTCTACCCAGAAAGAGCGCCAACCAGGTGTGAGAAAGTACAAGCAGAGACAATGGACACTTGGCCTTCCAAGAGAGCAGCAGTAAGGAGGAGCGGGTTCTATAGGCCTGTTTTCCAGGAGCAGCTACAGTGAGGCCCAGTGCTGTCCAATATTTTTTAAGAAAAGCCAGAAAGCCAGGATTTATGCAAAATCCTCCAGTAATTAAATATCAGGAATGACAGTGTTCACATAATTATGGTTATGGTACATGCCTGTAGTCCCAGCACTTGGGAGGCTCAGGCAAGAGAATCAGTAGTTCGGGGTCATCCTCAGCTACATTGCAAGTTTGAAGCCAGCCTGGGTTATATAAGTGTAATAAAAAATAAAATATTAAAGATTAAGTAAATAAACAAAGTCAAGCCAGCCTAGAGGTAGGCTAGATCTAAAACCCAATTCAGAACATGTGTCTCAGGCATACATACTCAAACACTGAAACCAGGTCTACTGGCACCAGCCTATAACCCCAGCACTTAGGAGGCTGAGGCAAGAGGATAGTAAGTTCCAGGCTAGCCTGAGCTACAAAGCAAGATTCTGTCTCAAAAATAAAACAACAAAAAGTCAGACATGGTGGCATATACCTTCAATCTCAATACTTAGGAGGTAGGCAGGTGGCCTATGAGTTTGAAGCTAGCTTGGTCTACACATCAAGTTCCAGATCATCATTATATAGGAGATTCTGTCTATAAATAAATAAATACATTTTATTTAGTTTTATTTATTTGTTCAAATGGATGAGCCTACTGGATGCAAGGCACCGGGCCCAGGGGAAAACAGATGAACATGACCTCACTGGACTATTGCAAGACAAAATACAAAACACAGAATAACATTTTATCCTGAATGTCTCAAAGAGAGACTTCAAGGAAACTTGAAAGCTATTCTAGGGTTTTAGGTCATTTATTCATTCAACAAGTAATTCCTGAGCACCAGATGCTGTCTTAGATACTAGGACTGGAGTCACATACACAGCAAAGAAGTAAGTAAACTCTTTGATGTATGAGAACAAGAGCTATGAGGTGGGAGCAGAAAACTGGGTGTACGAGAAGTGGCAGGGGTCAGGGAAAAGATGCTTGAGGAATCCCTGTGCCTGGAGAGAAGAGAGTAACCAAGAAAGCAGATCAGCAGAGAGAGCGAGCAGGGCCAGATGCTCCAGAGCTGGTTGAACACAATGACTGGGGAGCCACTGAAGGGTGCTGAGCAGAGGAAAGGTAGGATCTGGTCTGTGTCTGTCTGTCTCCTCCCCCCAACCCCCAGGAAGCCATTGAAGGGTGCTGAGCAGAGGAAAGGCAGGGTTTGGTCTGCCCCCCTTCTTTCTCACTATGGTGGGGGTTTTGTTTGTTTGTTTGTTTTGTTTTATTTTGTTTTTTTTCCAAGACAGGGTTTCTTTGTGTAACAGTCCTTCCTGGCTGTCCTGGAACTTGCTCTGTAGACCAGGCTGGCCTCAAACTCAGAGAGCTCTACCTGCCTCTGCCTTCTGAGTGCTAGGTCTGGTGTGTCTTAATAGGATTCCTCTGGGCTGGAATTGGAGTTCAGCAGAGAAGAGTATGCCTAGCAGTTGCCAGGCCCTGATTCTATCCCCAGCATCACAAAAGAATAAAAATCAAAACCATGTTCTCTGGCTGCTGGACTGATACTAGACTGCAGGGATCAAGGGGAGGGCAGAGAAAAAGTGACAGGAAGCTGGGTGTGGTGGTACAGGACTGTTATTCCAGTTCCTGGGGAAGTTCAGGCAGGAGGATCACAAGTTCAGGACCCACGTGGGCTACAGAGTTTAAGAACAGCCTGGGTAGTTTAGTGAGATTCTTGTCTCAAAATAAAAAGCAAAAGAGGACTGCGGGTGCCAGTAGCTCAGTGTATTAAGACCCTAGGTTCAGTCCCCAGCCCTACAAAAACAAACAGTGTTCAAAAGCAGTAACAAGTCAGTAGATGGCACCTCAGGCCCCAGGAGGCAGCCCTGACAAGTTTGGATACATTCTGCAAGAACAGGCAGATAGACAGTAGGAGGGAACAAGAATCAAGGACACCACAGGTTTTGGCCACCAAGAGAAAGGACTACCTTCCCTGAAGACAGAGCAGCAAAGGTGTCCCAGCTCCTCTCAGGATACAGTAACATAGGCATGTCCCTGAGGCCCCCCCCAGGTGTTCTGTGAACACCCTCCAAGTCAAGTTAACAAACAGAAGAGGCTCTGTCACCCACCACCATGCTCTCAAGGTGAAGCACCTCCAAGAGTGAAAGGAGTCCAGCAAGCTCCAGGAAAGACACACACACACACACACACACACACACACACACACACCCCTCTGGTCTCAGCCAGAGAGGCAGTTGCCATTTGCTATGTACTCCATTATTACACATGGGGAAACTGAGGTACACAGAAAAAAAGTAACCCATCTTAGCTGCAGAACCAGTGTTTAACACAATGATAGTTTGTGTGAGGCCCTAGGTTCAATCTCAGAGGGTGGGGAGTGTGGGTGCCTGCCTATCATGAGGTAAGTCTGTGATGACTGCAACACTTAGCTTTGGAAGACCCAAGCCACCTGCTTCAGTTTGCTGTCCTTTGAGGCACAGTCTCACTCTAAACCAAGCTGCCCTGAAACTCTTAATCCTTCTGCCTCAGCTTCCCAAGTGCTGCAATTGCAGGTATGTGCCTCTACCAGGCTTTCAGCCCACTCTGTATTGTGTTTGGATTCTCTAGCTACAGGGAAGTTCTTGCTTGCCAACTGCCCTCTCACTCATTCTGGTTCCAGGACTCCAGAAACAGGGCGTCCAGCAAGCCTAGACCAGTGGGAGGAGGGGCATAGGAAGTCTCCAAGATGAAAATTGAGGGAGGATGGGAACCTGCCTAAGGTGAAGCACACTTTATCTATCTTAATTTTCTGTGGCAAAAAGTCCCTAGAAAGAGAGAACATAAAACTGGGTTTCTTGCCGGGCGGTGGTGGCGCACGCCTTTAATCCCAGCACTTGGGAGGCAGAGCCAGGCGGATCTCTGTGAGTTCGAGGCCAGCCTGGACTACCAAGTGAGTTCCAGGAAAGGCGCAAAGCTACACAGAGAAATCCTGTCTCGAAAAAAACCAAAAAAAAAAAAAAAAAAAAAAAAAACCTGGGTTTCTTGGGTAGCCTTCTTATCTGATTAGAAGATAGAGAACACCCCAAACACGTTTTGGTCATCACTGCCCAGCAATAAAATACATCCTAGTATGGGTTAGCAAGATACTTGCTGCCTAAAGACCTGAGTTCAATCTTCAGACCCCACATGGTGGAAGGAGAGAACCACCCCCACCTCAGGTTTCTGACTTACACATGTGTGACATGGTATGCATGCCTTCATACATACATTATATATAATATATATTATACATAAAGTATGTGTGTATGTATATGTATGTATATGCAAAATATACACATTGGTAGAGAATCTAATGTCTAGTCAACCCACTTTCGCCCACCACAAGAGAAGAAAATAAACCAGGAAATACACCAGCATCCAAGTAACACTGAGCCAGATTCCTGCGGGTCCTTGCAGAATAATTCTGTTTTCTCCACACACTGCACAAGGGTAAAAAACACACAAGTGTTCCTCTGTGGCAAACAGGCACCAATCTCTTGCAGACGCCTGAATGCTAATCACTAGCATTGTTTTCAGCCCTGGAGAAACCTCCAGCTTTGTGGCTTTAAAATGGGAGTCATATTTAAGTGTGGTAAGTTTCTCGACCAAAAATGGCACCCTTCCTCACCCAAAACACTGAAGTCTGCCAGTGGGCCTTCATAGGTCACCACTCCTATCAGGGAGGTACCCCAAAACAGAACAAGAAAATACTTATGGGCACTAATCAGTGACTAAGAAACGGGTGTTTTTCCTGTTTCTCAAACAGAAAGAAAAGTCATTGTGTCCAGGCTGTCCTATTGTATTCACTAAATAATCAGTACAGCATGATACAGGAGTGTTCTGGAACAATGGGCAAATCGCATTACGGGGACATGAAATCCAGAAGCACTGGGGATTAGAGCAGTCAGTCAGGGAACCCAGCCTAGGATCATTTCAGAAGAAAGCTACCTGGAGAGGACCTGAAGTCCCCGGAATATCCCCAGAGCCTCACAATGTGGAAGGCACTCTACCAGGGTCCCAGGCATCTTCCACTGTACCCCAAACTCACAAAGTGGGGTAGAAGGGACTCCTACCCTTCACTTGGGCTTATCCTTCCTGTTTCCTTAAACTTTCCTGGTAGCATTTAGGCAGAAAGGAAGGAAAGGATGAGAAAAAACATGATACCAGAGAATAGGAAGGTAACAGAGCTCGCTGGGTGTTCAGAGATGAGGTGTGTGCTGAGAATGGGGATTCTATCCTCACAAAGGACGGAAAACCCCCACTTTGCTGCCTCCAGATCAAGCGTCCCCTCTCAGGGCAGAAACCCAAAGCACAGAGGCCCCTCCCCGCACACGCCCAGCTCTCCCGGAACCGGGTCCCCAGAGTCTGGCCGCCGGGGCTGCTCCCGGGCCCGGGTGGCGGGTCCTCACGTCTGCAGAGCGGAGCTCGGGCTGGGGAGCAGCTGGGCCCGCGCGTCTCAGAGTCCCCCGCGCCCCCCGCGTCCCCAGAACCTTCCCGGCCACCCCTCGCCGCACCCGCGGCCCACCACCTACCCAAAGCGGGTCGGAGCCATCAGCGCTGCAAAAGCTGCGCAGCGCCATGCGGGCGGCCGGCTGAGCGAGGAGCCGCAGCGTCGCGCGGTTGGCCCGCGTCACCGGGATGCAGCCCCGCCCCGCGCCGCCCCGCGCCGCCCTGCCCCGCCCCGCCCCGCCCCGCTCCGCGCGTGGGAGCAAGCGAGGCCACTCGGTGTCCCGGGCTGGGCCTGTAGGCCGCGTCTGCAGCTTCCACCCCCTGCCGGTTCCTAACGCCGACAGGGCCGTGAGGAACCCAGCACTGGGCCCTCCACGCCCTGGCTTCGTCCTAGGCGATCCTAACTCTATAGTCTTTCCCCTGCTGCGGGATTTGGAGCTATTTCCTTGACAGTCAACTGGCTTGCAGCTGGCGGGGTAAGGATGTGCGCTCCCAAGAAAGGAAAGGGAATAGGGAAACTGAGACTAAGAGAGGTGAGGAAACTCGCTCAGGGCCACTCAATGAGTAGAAGTGGAGTTCGTTCGAATCAGGAGCCTTATGATTCCATCCTAAACACTGAGATCTCCATCCTAAACACCTGTTGCCACCCCTCCTCCCATGGTCTGCAAAGCACCCTGGGAATTTCTCCGCTTTGAGTGCCGCCAGGAAATAAGTCCTTTCCTTGTTGCTTGGTAGGGATTTGGGGACAGGATCTCATATAACTAAGTTTGGCCTCTAATGCACTACGCAGGTGAAGATGACCTTGAACTTCTGATCCTCATGCCTCCCCACACACACACACACACACACTTTTTTTGAGACAGGGTTTCTCTGTGTAGCCCCTGGCTGCCCTGGAACTCGATTTGTAAACTAGGCTGGCCTTGAACTCAGCGATCCACCTGCCTCTGCCTCTCAAGTGCTGTGATTAAAGGCATACACCACCAACGCTGAGCCATGCCTCAGCTTCTTGATAACCTAGCCAACTGGGTTAATGTGGTGCTGAGAATAGAACCCAGGGCTTCATCCATGCTAAGCAAGCACTCTACCAACTGAGCTATGCCACTCCAGCCCCTCGAAAATATTTTAATTAAAAAATAATAATAAAGGTAAATGAGGAGGATAAGCATAATTTATGAGGATCGACCACAAGCCAGAGAATGTGTTAGGTAATGGAAGCAGAGCCTACACCTACCCCATGAAGTAGGCCTGGCAACAACCCAGTTATTGATCTTCATCTCAGAAGCAAGGACACTGAAGTCTAGACACCTAAGACTACTTAACAAGGTTGCAGAGCAACTCAAGGCTTCATGCTTAACAATATACACACATTAACCTAAAACTCATTCATTAACCCATAAAGTACATAGTATTATTCTTCCTCTTTTTCAGATTAGAGACCAAAACAGAAAGCAGAAGCAACTTGTCAAAGATCATTTACATGACCAATGACTGAGCCCAGCTTTGTAACAAGGCAGTCCTACTGGAAGTTGGGGGAGAGAATAAATTAATAATACTCACCACTGTATGATACTGCCTCAATACTGCTTAAGATATAGAAACTGAAGAGCTGGGCTCCAACAATGCCTCCCCTCTCTCCTCCCCTTCTTAGGTGTCCACCTGATGCACAGTCCCCATTAGCATGTGCACAAACAGCTACAGCAAATAAAACAAAGAACAGAGCATGAGACCCCCACATACACAAAGTTCTTAATGAGGGAAGAAGGAAGGACACAGGATTTTTCTGTGATTCTTTGACTGGTCCAGGTCCTGCTCAATAGAGTGAGGGTTTGTTTGTTATTGTTATAGTAACATTACTTAATTATTTCTATGTGTGTATGTGTGTGGGTATGCATGTAAATATCTACTTGTGGCAGTCAGAGGACAGCCTAGGAGAGTTGTTTCTCTTGGAATCCCCAGGGCTCAAAGGATCTAACTCAGATCATCAGGCTTGGCAGTAAGTGCCTTTGCCTGTAGAGCCATCTCTATGAGTGAGTTTTTAAAGGACAATTACTTTCAGGTGGCAATGCTCAATTCACTGTTACCCATATTTACTGAGCATCTGCTGTATACTTGGGTCATGCTAGGGCATGTTCAAATCTGATAGACCTTAGAGTGGAGCTGGATTGTCAAGTTTTAATGGTGAGGCAGCAGCTATTACCCACATAATTTCATAACAGAAAGTGTGTTTACAACTGTTGCAAAATCCAGGAAGAAAGGGGGATAAAGAGGGTCTAAAGGGGGCCGGGCCTGCTCAGGTAAAAGTCAAAAAGACTTTCTGGAAAGCTTTTGAACTAAACACAAACAGAGTTGAGATTCCAGCATGGACTGTGTCCTGAGCTGAAGAAAGCCTATAAGCAGCCAAGACTGGTTTTGTGTGCCCATGATCTCAGTATTTGGGAGGCTGAGGAAGGAAGATCTTGAGTTTTAGCTCGTAAGTACTGATGCACAAGCATGAGAACCTGGGTTCTGATCTCCTGTATCCATGTCAAAAGCACCCATGTGTTTAAAAAAAAAAAAACCCACATGGTGTACACACCAGGGCACATCTGTAACCCTAATTCTGCAAAGATGGAGACAGGCAGATCCCTAGAGCTCACCACCCAGCCAGCCAACTTAGTTGTGAAGTCCAGTGAGAATGCTGTCTCAAAAATAAAGTGGAGAAAGCCAGTAAGATGGCTCCTCCAGCAAAGGCATTGGCATACAGACCTGACAACCTGAGTTCAATGCCCCACAAGGTAGCAGAAGAGAACTGACTCCTGAGGATCTTCTCTGACTGCCACAAATGCTCCATGTCACACCATCACCTTCTCTCACAAATACACACAAAATAAATTTAACTTAATTTGAAAAATAAGGTGGAAGTTTGGGCAGGGTGGCAGACACCCTTAACCCCAGGACTCAGAAGGCAAAGAACAGGCAGATCTCTGTAAGTTCTGGGCCAGCCAGGGCTACATAGTAAGACAGACTCTGAATTAATTAATTAATTAATTAATTAATTAATTAATTAGATGGACAGCAACTGAGTCTTGAAGACGTGTGCACATGCACCTCCCCTCACAGACATACACACACACACACACACACACACACACACACACACACACACACGAAAATGAACAGAAAGAAAGACCTTAGAGGAACAGCTTGGGAATAGGATGGAGAGAGGGAAGCAGGCGGGACACATATGGCCTAGGCTGGAGTTACCAGGACCCAAGCATGCAGGATTATGGTAGCCAAGGGAGAGACCGGGAAGAGCCACCAATGGAATTTAGGTAGGGCACAAGTATGATTTCTTTCCATTCTTAGCCTCTTTACTCACTTTTTCTTTAAACAAATCTTTGATCCTTTTCACTAGGCAAGCCTGTGACAGGATGCTGACATGAGTCACAGGGAATTTACACGCAGGTTCTTGGAAGAGGGTTTGGTGGTGTCTACTAAGCTGAGCAGATGCAGTTCTATACAAGAGAAACACTGATTCTATCTATTCATGACCTCTACTAAAAGGCTTGTACCACAGTGTGGATTAACTCCACAAAGCCTGATAAGGGACTTCAGAAGGCAGACACAAACCAGCGTCTGATCAGTTCTGTTTATCTGATGTTCAAGAATAGGGAAAACTGGGACTGGAGATACGGTTCAGTAGGTATGAGCACTTGCTGCCAGGCCTAACAACTTGAGTTCTGTCTCTGTAACCTACATAAAGATGGGTAGAGAGAGGGCTGGAGAGATGGCTCAGTGGATAAGAGCACTGACTGCTCTTTCAGAGGACCCAGGTTCAATTCCTAGCACCCACATGATAGCTCATACCTATGTGTAACTGCAGGATCCAACCCCCTCACACAGAAATACATTCAGGCAAACCACCAATGTATACAAAATAAAAATAAATAAATTTTTTTAAAAATTGGGTGGAGAGAACAGACTCTCTAAAATTGTTCTATGAAACTCCACATGTGTAATGTTCCATATGTGCCCACACACGTATATTATACACATAAAAAATAAATATCTTTTTAAGAATAGTAAAAAGTGCCAGGCAGTGGTGGTGCACACCTTTAATCCCAGCACTTAGGAGGCAGCGGCAGGCAGATCTGTGTGAGTTTGAGGCCAGCCTGGTCTACAGAATGAGTTCCAGGACAGACTCCAAAGATACACAGAAAAACCTTGTCTAAAAAAAAAAAAAAAAGAAAAAGAAAAGAAAAGAAAAGAAAAAAGAAATCAGACCTGATAGCTCAGGCCTGTCATCTCAGTTACCTTGGAGATAGGAAGACCAAGGCCTACCTGGTAGTTCAAGGCCAGCCAGGGCAACTTAGCAAGCTGGGACTCTGTTTCAAAAAGAAGAGAGTAAAACTGTAGCTCTGTGGTGGAGCATGTGCTGGCTCCAGGTGTATATAAGGCCTGGGCTTGGCCCTCAGTATTGAAAACTAAAAAGAGGCAAAATTAATATACAAGCTGGATTTCATGGCAGACACCTGCAATCCCTCCACTCAGGAAAGCAGAGGCAAGAGGATGCATGCAAGTTTGAGGCCAACCTGGTCCATATAGTGAATTATAGATCAACTAGGGCAGAAGTGAGCAAGAACCTGCCAGAGAGCAGGGAATGACCTGTAGGTTGAGCAGGCTGATAGCAGTGTGTTCTTATTTATATGGGTATCCACCTATGTGTTTTTAAATGCATTGAGCTTACTTTAATGTATAAAACTTATACTATGATTAGGACTTTTAAAATTACCCAGATGTGATGGTACATACATGTAAACCCAGCATTTGGAGAGCAGAGACTGGAGGATTAAAAGTTTGAGACCAGCCTATATAGAAAACTCAAGGCCAACCTAGGCTACACTGCCAGATCCTTGGTTTTTTGTTTTTTTGTTTTTTTTTTTTTTTGAGGGGTGATCTCATGTAACCCAGGCTTGCCTCGAATTTGCTATGTTCCTGAGGATTACCTTAAACTCACAATTCTCTACCACCCAGATGCTTAGATCACAAGTATGTGCCAACTGGATAACGTAATAATTAAGATCAAACTCAGGGCTTCATACATGCTAGGCGAGCTACATCCCCAGCCTGTAGAGGTCAAGAGACTTGCCCTCAGCCCCCACCCAGGGTTTCTTAAGAGAAACGCTTCCAGGAGCGAGGGAAAAAGAAGATTTCTATAATAATTTCACACACCTAGTCAAATACTCTTCATTCTATGTTCTCTTTATTGTGATCCTTATTCTTCTATCTTTTTTCTTCTCTTCATCTTTATTATTCTACCAATTACAAATATATCTCCATTCATTAGCAACTTATTAGTAAAAACTACAAAGCAAACTCTCAGGGACAAGCATTCTGATAAGAGTCACACTTGGCAAAAACTTGGTCAGCTTAAGTTCTGGCTATCTCTTAAAGAGATAGTTACAAGGTTTACAAAGGGAAGAGACTGAACCAATAAGAGATCTAAGTAAGAGGCAAAGAATATGTGTACTATTTTATGTGATTAATAATATCTGGACATGTTTAATTAGTTAATAGCCTTTTTCTGTTAATCACCTGAATCTTGGGACCTAAACATAGTCAGTCTACTAAGCCTAAAATCTTGCATTCAAAACTGGTGTAGAAATAAATACAAAGTATTCATTGTCTTTTGAATCAGAGTGGGGAAGTACCGATGGAGAAAGCTTAGGGCAACATAGGTGCTATTGATCTCTTGAAGGACTAAGATATAATAAGGCTACATACCTGCAATATCACTTCTGGATCACTGTAATTCTTTTGAAGGGTTTTGATCCAACAAGACCAGGCACCTGCAATTCCACTCTGTGAAAGTTCCACAAGGACACTTCGTTTGGCCAATTAGCCTTGTCAGTGGCTAAGGATGGGGAACAAGACCTCTAAGTGCCTACAGTCCACATGGAACAATAGCTCTAGTTATGAAGCATATTTAGTATGTTTCTATTCATCAAAATTACACAGTTAATCAAGAAGTTATCTTCCTGACCACCCACAAATATGTTTGCCCATAAGATTGAGATATAATCATGAGATTACATGTACACATTATATGAAAATGCATGGTAAATGGGGAGATATCATAGCTGTTATTACACAAGAAACTACAGATGGGAGCAATAGTTTTCAGAGTCAGTGGCCTGCAAGCCTTGCTTGACAGTGTGTCCCATCAGAGAATGATTCCTCTGGTGAGTTGACATCTGAATTATCAATTGCTGTAAGTTGCCGAGAGCGAGAGCGAGCGCGAGCGCGAGCAAGAGCGAAACAAGTAAGTCTCCATGTCCCAGGAAAGCAGAGGTTCCTGTGACCTCCTCAGCCAAACTGCAACCTTCAGGTTTCTTTTGCTAAGATTTATTTATTTTTATTTGAAGTGCATGTTTGCCCGAATGTATGTATTGAATGTATGTATTTGCACCACATGCTTGCAGTGCCCTCCGAGGCCAGAAGAGGAGGTCAGATCCCCTGGACTGGAGTTACAGACAGTTGTGAACTGCCTGTCATATGGGTGGCTAGGAACTGAACCCAGATCCTCTGTAAAAACAGCAAGTGATCTTAAGCTCTTAACCATCTCTCCAGCCCATCCGTTTATGTTTGGGGAGCTGAGAGGGGAGGACACCTGACATGAGTGCTTGGAGCCAAACTCAGGTCTCCAAGATAAAACAGTGAGTGCTCTTAACCCTTTAGACATCTCTTCTGCCTATTGTGGAGACATTGTTTGTCACTATGGGAGAATACACATAGGGTAAAACCCAGTTTTAAGCTGCTGCCATCTCTCACCTAGATCCCTTGCACCTGTCTTATCTTAAACCCCAGTTTCCCATCTGTCCCCACAGCAATGAGAGTCCCAGCAACCAAAGGGGTCCTACTAATGTAAGAATGCCACACTCTGCATTGGCTCCAGAGACTTCCTGTCATATTTGGGGTGAAAAAAAATCCTCATAGTTAGGGAGACACCCAAAAGGAGCAAAAGCAGGGATATGACACAGACAGGTATATGCAAAGCTTGAATCACATGATTACCAAGAGCAAAGGGAAAGCAGCCAGAGTCCATAGATTGTGAATAGGTGACAAAATGTAGCATCTCTGTCCAGTGGAATGTTCTCTACCTCACAAAGGAAATGTACTGCATGGATAAATATTGAGGGTGTTGTGACAATCAAAATAAGCCCACCAGAGAACTGTTAGTTTGGCAGACTGCATTTGTGCATTTTAAGATGTTTGTTTCATCATTCCCAGTTTCTATCCTTATGTGTACTCTCCCATGGTGACAACCAACAATGTCTCCACAACAAAGCAGGAGAAATGGCTCAGGGATTAAGAGCACTTGTTCTATCATGAGGACATGAGTTTGGCTTCCAGCACCCATGTCAGGTGGCTCACCTGTAACCTCAAGCTCCAAGGGATCCAGCACCCTTTCCTGTTCTCCCCAGGCACCTGTACTCACATACATAAACACTCACACAGATACATAATAAAATGTTTTAAATGACTCTACAATGTACTGGGAGATCAAACTCAAACTTGTTGATACTCACTGATGGAGATTTTAGGCCAGGGAGTAATATGATTGGATTGATTGATTAATTGATTGATTGATTGATTGACAGGGCCTCAGTTTGAGACTGATCTAGAATTTGCTATATAGTTTAGGCTGGCTTTAAAATCTTAGTCCTCCTGCCTTAGCCTCCCTAGTCCTGGGATTATAGGCATGCCTCACTATACAGGATTTGGATTCACATTTTTTAAATGGCCATTCCCTGTCCTCTCCTGGGATCAACTTGTATCCCTACCCAGTGTACTGCATTCATTTGGATGTAGTGATTGGACGAAGCTTGAGCATGTCAACCTATCACACAATCTGAAAGACACAGAGTAATTTGAGCTGAGAATTTAGGGAAAGACAATCTCGATGAGGCCTCCCCACCACATCCAGACTAGAAGTCTGACAAGAAACACATGTTGGAAAGGCAGTAGCCATCTTGGTGCCTCAAACTGGGACCAACTCCAAGCAGGCAGAATCCAGAAGGTAGAAAGGGAGCCATTATTCTGGTGGTTTCATTTGCTTTCTAGATACAGCCTTGTTTTTGTTAAGTTTTATGTGCAGGAGTCTCACATTCAGCTTTCCTGAGCCAGTTTGCCCGAAGAAGCCAAAGTGCCTGACACATTTGGGGCTGGGCCTTCATTTCTCCTTGAAGCTTTGCTCTGCTTAGCCAGCACCTGCTTAGCCAACATCCTCACCTTTGACTCCTGCCAAACTAGCCCCACCTCTTCTATCCTGCTAAAGACCTCCATAGTCACTATTCACAGTTCCTTTCACATAGCCCCAAAGACCAGCTATAAACAAACAAACAAACTGATAAAAAAAAGCTGGGGATGCAGCTCAGTTGGTAGAGTGCTCGCCTGGCACACACAGAGCTCTGGGCTTGATCTCCTGCACAACATAAATAGGACACAGTAGACTCCACCAGCCTAGGCTACATGTAGTGTTGGAAAGGACCAGATAGTCAAGAGCTTTTAATCTAAGAAGAATGAAATAATTCTGCAGAAAAATTACATTGTTGTAACTTTCTAGGGTGCTGTCCTGTTTATTGGATATTTTAATTAGTGCTTAATAATTCTACACAGTTGTGGAGCACAGTGTGTGATAATTTGAAGTATCCAAGTCCTCTACTTATTAAGAAAGAGCTGTCAGCCCTCTCCAGGTTTCCGAGGCCACCACGCATCTCCTTGTGAAGCATGGCGATGAAGGCCGTGTGCATGCTGAAGGGCGACGGCCTGGTGAAGGGCACCGTCCACTTCGAGCAGAAGGCAAGTGGTGAACCAGTTGTGGTGTCAGGACAAATTACAGGATTGACTGAAGGCCAACATGGGTTCCATGTTCATCAGTTTGGGGATAATACACAAGGCTGTACCAGTGCAGGTCCTCATTTCAATCCTCACTCCAAGAAACATGGCGGACCAGCAGATCAAGAGAGGCATGTTGGAGACCTGGGCAATGTGACTGCTGGAAAGGATGGTGTGGCCAATGTGGCCATTGAAGATCCTATGATCTCACTCATAGGAGAGCATTCCGTCATTGGCCGAACAACGGTGGTCCACGAGAAAGAAGATGACCTGGGCAAAGGTGGAAATGATGAAAGTACAAAGACTGGAAACGCCGGGAGCCGCTTGGCTTGTGGCGTGATTGGAATTGCCCAGTAAACATTCCCTGTGTGGCCGAGTCTCAGATCATCTGCCATCCTGCTAAACTATAGAGAAAACCATTAAACTGTAATATTAAAAATGAAAAAGAAAGAAAGCGTTGTCACTGAGTATGCTGTAGAATGCTGGACCACACTCTCCTGTTTAACTCTTCGGCTGCTGTTCTCTAACCTCCTTACCACCTCTTTCCTCCTCACCTTTGAGGCCTCTGTAACTCTTCCTCTGCTCTCGACTTCTCTTTCTTTTTTTGTTTGCAGTGCACATGTATAGGGGTACTGCATGTGCTTGTGGAGGCCAGAGATTGATGCTGGACGTCTTCCTCTATTGCTCCCCACTTTGTTTTTGGAGACAAGGTCTCTCACTGAACCTGGAGCTCACCAGTTGGCTAGATTGTCCAAGGCCCAGGTATCTTCCTATCTCAGCCTCTCGGGGCTGGGATTATCAGTGTGCACCACCATACCTGTTGCTGTTTCTTTTTCCACATGAAATGCCAGGTCTATTTAAACTGGCTACCACAGGCCCTGCCACAAGGATACTGGGAGCTGGGAGCCTAAGCAAGGAAGGAGTACCCAGGAAGTAGAGGGTACAATTCAGCTGAGACTCCAGAGCAGCAGGCTAGTTACAAGCAGGCTGCACTACTGGAGCCAGGCCCATGGAGTGCAACTCCACTCATGGCCTTAGAGTAGAAGAACCTCACCACCTCCTCCTTAGGATTGCCCTGGGCTGGGCTAAACCACAAATGGATGAAGTGGCCACCCCCTAGGCTGTAGTTGATGACCTTGTAGGAGAGACTCCAGATTTCCTGAATAGAGCCGAAATATAAGTGGAAGGGGTGGCAGGAAGCTCCTGCAGGACACTAGCTGTGCCCTGAGGTCCCTTTCCAACCCTTGTACATGTTGCTCTTGAAAGTGAAAGAGATACAACAATCCTCCGACCAGCACTGACAATTCTCTTGTACAGGGACACATGAAGGATCAGCTGTTTGTTCCAGCTCTGGTCCTCCTGCTGATCCAGGATCCAGAGTTAGAGGAGCACTCATAGACACAGGTATCTTGGACAAATCATCATTTGCATTTCGATGTCATGTGATTTGGCTGGATTTTCCTAGTGGTGCTTAGTGTAAACACTGAGTTCAGTCCTGACCTAAGTAGTCTTGTGCTGTACACCCCATGTGGCCACCCACACCAGAAGCAGCAGCTGCACTGTCAATGATTGAGATATTACACCTCCAAGGAGCAAGCATTAGGTGATTTTTCAGCACCAGCTCCTGGGGGTGGGAGTTGGGAGAATAGCCTGGTTGTGGTTTATCCTTAGACTGACTGAGCTGTGATATAGACCTCAATTTCCATCTCTAGATTCTCTGGGTTTCAGGCTCAAAGAAGGTCTTTCCAGTTCTGCAAATTCTTTTACATCTGCTGGGAGCACCATAGAGTATGTGGTCCCAGATGAGGGGTGTTGGGTGGCATAGGCTATGTGTGTGTGTTCCCAGAGGAAGGCTCCAGGTTAAACATGACACAGGAGGCACTAGCTTGTGTGTCTTGGTAGAAGTTTAGGCAAGAGAGAAGTCAGCAGTTTGGTGAATGTCTGAGGAGAAGAAAAGAGAGGAGAAAAGGGGAGGAGATGAAAGACAGAAAAGAAAGAAGAAAGAATAGAAGGAGAAGGAGGAAGCCCATGGCAGGCTTTTGACATGCTAGGGATCCAAACTCAGGTCCTCATGTATGCATAGCTCTAATCCTAGATGCTCTCCCTCACCCCCTTCTTTTCCCTTCTCTCTCCTTCCCTCTCTCCCTTTCTTTCTCTCCTCTCCACCCTCCTCTCTCTACTTCTGCTTAAGAGTGAGACCAGCTGGGCAGTGGTGGCACACTCCTTTAATCCCAGCACTTGGGAGGCAGAGGCACACATGGATCTCTATGAATTCGAGGCAAGCCTAGTCTATAGAGTGAGTTCCAGGACAGCCAAGACTACACAGAGAAACCCTGTCTAAAAAAAAAAAAAAAAAGAGTGAGGCCAGGCAGTACTTGGCTTTCTGTATCAGGATCACTTCACACAATGGCCTCTAGGTCCATTCATGTTATCTATTATAGCAATAACCCTCAGGCTCATGTTTTGATTGCTTGTTCCCTAGCCACTCCACTAGTGCTACATTGAAAGACTGTAGAAACTGACTGGGTGTGGTGGGCACACTTGGGAGCCAGACGCAGAAAAATCTCTATGAAGTTGAGGCCAGCATGGTCGAGATGGTGAGTTCCAGGCTAGCCAGGGCTGCACAATGAGACCCTGTCTAAAAATAATAAAAAATAGTAATTTTTTTAAGAATGTGCAGATTTGAGGAAGTGGTGCTGTAGGGGGAAATAGGTCACCAGAAGAGGACCATCCCGGGGTATAGTACCCCTCTAGGGTATGATGAACAACTGTTCCACCTCCACCATTGACTGAACCTTCTGAAGCCCTGAGCTAAAACAAACCTTCAGGGCTGGAGAGATGGTTCAGTGTGAGGGGATGGGGAGGAAGGAGAGGTTATATTTCAGTTTGCATATTATTTTCAGTTACTTTTTTGTTGCCATGATGAAATATCATTATCACAAACAACTTACAGAGTTTATTTTGGCTTATGGTTCCAGAGGGATAAGAATCTATCATGAAAGAAGATGTGATAGCAAGTAGCAGGAGCAAGCGTTACTCCAGGAACAGGAAGATAAGAGGGATCACATCTCATCCACAAAAAAAGAAGCAGAAAAGGTAACTGAAAAGGGACAAGGCCATAAACTTTCAATGCCTGGCCCCAGTGAACTTCCTCCACCTCCTAAAAGTTCCATAACCTCACCAAACAGTGTCTCTAATAGGGAACCAATTACTCAAAAATGTGAATCTATGAAGAACATTTCTCTTTCAAACCATGTATGGCTTCCTCAATCACTTTCCACATTATTTTTTTAAAGATTTATTTTTATGTGTATGTGTGTTTTGCCTGCATGCATGTCTGAGCATCACATGCATGTCAGTTGCCCAAGGAGACCAAAATTACAGATGTTTGTGAGCCACCACATGGGTGCTGGGAATTTAACCCAGGTCCTTTAAGAAGAGCAGTCAGTCCTCTTATCCAATGAGCCATCTCTCCAGCCCACTCTACCTTAGTTTTTGAGACAGCACTTGTCATTGAACTTGAAGTTTACCAATTTAGATAGGCTAGCTGGCAAGTAAGCCCCAGGGATCTGCCTGTCTCCTTCTCCCCAGAGATTACAAACATATGCCACCATACCCATGTTGGGGATCCAAACTCAGGTCCTCATGTGTAGCTGAAGTTTTCCTGTGTCCCACGTGGCCTGTGGTCAGGACAAATCTCTCTCACCGGCCAGTCCTGCAGCCGCTTGGACCCAAGTAAACACACAGAGGCTTATATTAATTAAAACTACTCAGGCTAACTGTTGATTAGCTCTTACACTTAAATTAACCCATAATTCTTATTTATGTTTAGCTGCATGACTTGGTACCTTTTCTCAGTTCTGCCTTCACATCTTGCTTCCTCTGTGTCTGCTGGCAACTCCTGACTCAGCCTTCCTCTTCCCAGATTTCTCCTCTCTACTTATCCTGCCTATACTATACTTCCTGCCTGGCTACTGGCCAATCCGCATTTTGTTTATCAATCAAACAGAGTAGCACACATTCACAGTATGCAGAACGACATTCCCATCACTCATGCTTTGTTGCAAAGACTTTATAAACTGAGCCATCTTCCCAGTCCCATGGCCCAGTCATGTTTCAAACTTTAGTTTCTTCTATGTATAATAATAGTACTCACCTAGTAGCATTGCCTCACATTATGACTTTTGTAGGTCCCATTTCTCAATAAAATATGTAGTTAGATGATAGATAGATAGATAGATAGATAGATAGATAGATAGATAGATAATAGATAAATAGGTAGGTAGGGAGGTAGATAGGTAGGGATGGAGGGAGGGAGGGAGGGATGGAGGGATGGAGGGATGGATGGATAAACAGACAGACAGCATTGGGTATGAAGACAGAAGTAAGGCCAGACATGCACACCTGGAATCTCAGCACTCATGAGTGTAGCTGGAGTTTTCCTGCCTGGCCCACAGTCAGGGCAAATCTCTTTCACCTGCCAGTCCCACAGCCTCTCAGACCCGACCAAGTAAACACAGAGACTTATGTTGCTTTCAAACTGTATGGCCGTGGCAGGCTTCTTGCTAACTGTTCTTACAGCTTAAATTAATCCATTTCCTTTAATCTATACCTTGCCACATGGCTCGTGGCTTACCGGCATCTTCACAAGCTGTTTCTCATCGTGGTGGCTGGCAGTGTCTCTCTGACTCAGCCTTCCACTTCCCAGCTTTATTCTCCTCCTTGCCCCGCCTATACTTCCTGCCTAGCCAACGGCCAAACAGTGTTTTATTGATTAATTAGCAACACATTTGCCATACATCCCACAGCACATGAGGAAGAGGCAGAAGGATTGCAACAAATTCAAATCCAGCTTAGTCTAAATAGCAAATCCTGGGTCAGGCAAGGCTACACACACAGTAAGACTCTGTCTCAAAATCAGTACCACCCCCACATAAATAAATACATATATACATACATACATACAGGCACCATCTGGAGTTAATGGACACAGGGGCTCTGGGGGGAAACCAGGACTAGATCTGTGTAATGTAATAAGTGATGATTAAAATAAAAAAGGGCCATGTGGAAAGCACAAAAATCCTGCAGGAATGCTACCCAGTTAGAAGATGTTAATTCTTTTGCAGCAGTTTATAAATAGAGGCTGGAATTGCAGCATAATACCCATAATAGGGTAGAATGCTAACCCTGCATGCACAAAGCCCTAGGTTCAATCCTTAGCACAACATAAACAGTATAGCTTAACTTAGCATCCTGCAGGTGGAAGAAGGATTAGATGTTCAAGATCATTCTCAGATACATAGCAAGTTTGAGGCTAGCCTAGGCTACTTGAGACCCTATTTGCAATAAAATGACAAAATCTCAGGGTTTTTATTTGTTTGTCTGCTTGCTTTGTTTTTAGCTTAAGAATTTGCTTCTAGCCGGGTGGTGGTGGTGGTGGTGGTGATGGTGGTGCACACCTTTAATCCCAGTACTCAGGAGGCAGAGCCAGGTGGATCTCTGTGAGTTCAAGGACAGCCTGGTCTACAGAGCAAGATCCAGGACAGGCACCAAAACAACACAAAGAAACCCTGTCTAGAAACCCCCCCCCCCCCAAAAAAAAAGAATTTGCTTCTAAAATTGGTGTGAGGAGAGAAGAAAGAAAAAAAATGTACAAAAGCAGCCATTCTTGGGAAAGTAAGAAAAAATAAAGAGGAAAGGTCTCCTAACTGTGTAGCAAAACCTATCCTAAATATTTTCAGTTATCAGTGTTGCTGGGAAGTTTGGGGAGTCCTATCAGAGATGCCATATGATACCAGAAACTTCGGGTTCCCTTTTGGGGTTCCTAGTCTCATTAATAAAAGGACTTAGGAATGGACTCAAAGGGAAGCTAGAGAACAACTTTATTAGCTGGCATTTAAAAGGAAAACACTACAGGGCAATCAAACTGCCAATCCTGGCAGCTGCCTGGAGGAGTGTGAAGAGGAAAAGGAGAAAAGCCATTCATGGGCTGGAGAGATGGCTCAGTGGTTAAGAGCCCTGGCTGCTCTTCCAGAGGTTCTGAGTTAAATTCCCAGCACATACATAGTGGCTCACAACCATCTATAATAGGATATGATTCACTCTTCTGGCATGCAGGTATACATGCAGATCACTCATACATAAAATACAAATAAAGAAAAAGAAAAGAAAAGCTATTCGTTAAGTTAAGCTGGCAGATAGGTCTACAGATCAGTCACATGTAGGAAGTGAGCTTTAGAGGAAGTGAAAAGGCCCTAAGGACCAGAGAAAGTCTAGCCAGGTTTTAAAAGAAAAAGGGAAATTTCCTTTCTGAGTCAGAGGGGCAGGCAGATACTGCTGAACTTCACAGAGATCCATGGGGAAAGAAGTCTAGGAAGGAAAAGTACAGTATCTCATTTAAGGAAGTTATTCCACCTATCTTTTTTAATGATTTAAGGTTAGTCCACCTTCCTGGAGGTAGTCCTGATATCCTAAGGGCTGGTCCCTTAGCAAGGCCATTGATCTGCCCAACTGGAATGTTAGGTCTCCACCCTGGCCAGAGATTTCACTCTCCTGAACATAAGAAAATAGTTTCCCCTTAATGTTAAGATCTCTCCCACTGCACTGCCGTTAGGGACTTACATAAAATACAAAAAGGAAGTGGGTCTTGGGCATATACCCAAGGAATGCTCAATCTTACCACAAGGACACATGCTCAACTATGTTCATATCAGCATTATTCATAATAGCAAGAACCTGGAAACAACCTAGATGCCCCTCAACTGAAGAATGGATAAAGAAAATGTGGCACATATACACAATGGAGTACTACTCAGCAGTAAAAACCAATGATATCATGAATTTTGCAGGCAAATGGATGGAATCATCTTGAGTAAGGTAACTCAGACTCAGAAGGACAAACATAGTATGTGCTCACTCATAAGTGGATACTAAATGGGAGGGAAGGGATGGCCAGACTGCAACCCACAACTCCAGAGAGGCTAGCTAATAGGGAAAGACCCTAGGAGGGACACATGGATGACCCTATGAAGGAGAAGTGGATGAGATCTACATGAGCGGACTGGGTGTGGAGGAGTGGCAGAGGGCAAGGAGTGGGGGATGAGAACATAGGGAAATGGGAGGATCAAGCTGGAACAGGGACAGAGTGGGAGGGCAAGGAAGAAGATACCATGATAGATGAGGACATCATGGGAATAGGAAGAGACAGGGTGCTGGGGAGGCTCTCAGGAATCCACAAGGATGAGCCCACCTGAGAGTGCTGGCAGTGGTCCAGAGGGTGCCTGGACTGGTCTGCTCTGATGACTGGTCTAGCAAATAACCTAGCTATCATCATAGAGCCTTTGTCCAGTGACTGGTGGAGGCAGATGCAGAGATCCATGGCCAGGCACCAGGCTGAGCTCCAAGAATCCAATTGATGAGAGAGAGGAGGGATTCTGCAGGCGAGGGACATCGAGATCATGATGGGAGGACATGCAGAGATGACTGGCCACACTAGTGGAAGCCCATGAACTGTGGACTGGTGGCTGTGGAGCCCCCATGGGACTGGACTAGGCCCTCTGGATACGGAAGACAGTTGTTTGGCTCGAACTGTTTTGGGGGACCCAGGCAGGGAGATCAGGACCTGTCCCTGGTGCATGGACAGGTTTCTGGGAATCCAGTGCCTGTGATGTGATGCCTTGCACAGCCTTGGTGCAGTGGGAAGGGGCTTGGACCTGCCTCGGCTCAGTGTGCTGGGCTCTGCTGACTCCCCATGGGAAACCTTGATTTGGGGGATGTGGGGATGCAGGGGTGGCTTGGGAGAGAAGGCTAGGGGGTGGGAGGAGGGAGGAGCAGGGGGGATCTGTGGGTGGTATGTGGAGTGAGTAGAAAATTTCTTAATAAAGAAAAATGAAAAAAAAGGAAGTAGGATGTTAAGTTCAACTACATTTGGAAACTCTCGTCAAATGAAAGTAGAGGATATTCACAAGGTGTGTGTAACAGAAACTTTCTCCTTAGACCAAGTAAAGAAGTCTTTGAAATCAATAAAATAAAACCACACAGTATATAAGTATTGTTATGCCCGTCATGAGCCCCCCAGAGATCACCAACAGTCCAAGTTCGTATGCAAAAGCAAAGAGCCTTTATTGCAAGCTCAAGCTTGGGCTTTCTGTCTTTTCCAACACAGTGGCTGGATCAGAGAGAGCCCTGAGCTCAGTTGTGGAAGGGTTTTTAAAAAGTAAAGGATGGGGAGTAGGGGAATTCTGGATTCAGATGGGGTTTGAACTCCTGATTGGGCAGGAATGAGATAACAGAAGTCTTGTCAAACAGGGAGTGGTATTGGTGTTGCTGCAAGAAAATTGGCAACCTATATACAAGTGATGTAAGCTACCCTTTATGTCTTGGAGCATCTAATACTTGTTTGTCTCTATTCTGATTGGTCTTGCGCAGGGTACAGTTTGTGGCTTTTCCTGGTTATTGTAATGGTGAGGCCTAGTCCCAGTATTGTTAAGCCTGATATGGCTGCACTGATGTTAAGTTTGGCCTCCTCAAGAATGAGAAAGGGATGCAACTCAGTAGTAAAGCATTTGCCTAGCATGTGCAATGCCCTGGTTTCAATCCCCAGTACCAGAATAAAAGAACAAGATACTGTACCATGCCTCTCTTTCCTCCCTTACTCTCTGATTTCCTTCTTTCCTTTTTACTTGGGGCCTCACAAGCACTAGACAAGTGCTGTACCACTGAATACTCCCTTGGTAAAAAGGAGAAAATCCACATGGCAAATAAAAATAGAAAAAAAACCATTCAGCTTCATTTATAGTCAGAAAATGCAAATTAAGCCCACAGTATCCTACAAAAATATGCATATAGTATACATTTGCTGAATGCATGGTATATTTTATCATGATCATACATAAAAAACACCTATATATACACACAAGCTTATAAAAACCAGCAAAAGTAATTGTTGTAAAGTCTCTCCCACTAAATCCCTCTCTTTAAATATTATTAGTATGTAGTGTGGCCTCTCAGAGTTTCTGCACTAGCAATAGCACCTAAGAATACATGGCTACCTTTCTCTGCTAATTAGCACCAAGTTACATCAAAGAGTCAATTAGGATTTGTCTGGGGAACCAGAATGTAGACCAAAGCAAAAATAATTCAGCAAGGAGGTTTCTTTTTGCAAGAGAGGTGCACCAGAACCCAAAACATGCTACACTCACTAGTTGGTGACCTCGTCTCATCCCATTGGTGGAAACTGTACCTCATAATTGTAATGGATTGGCTAATCTGTACAAAGAGATTCAGGAAATAGGGCCTTTGTCAGGTTGAGTACCTTTGATAGAATAAAGAAGTTTCTTTCATCCATACCACTAAACTAAGGAATGTATTAGTGAGACGCAGTACAATTATAGGAGTTTGTGGGAAAGCTTACTAAACACAGCTATCTCTGTGAAAGCCTGCTTCCTCTGTGTGCCATCATTCTTATTAAGGTGGCTCTCACTATGCAGCCTCAACCAGCCTGGAACTCACTATGTAGACCACCCCAGTCTCAAACTCATAGATTCATCTGCCTCTGCCTTCCAAGTGCTTGGATTAAAGGCTTGTGCCACCATCCCTGGTATCAGATTATTATGGCTGAGTAAACATAAAGAAAAGAGAGAGAGTTGGGTGGTGGTGGCACACGCCTTTAATCCCAGTACTCTGGAGGCAGAGGCGGGTGGATCTCTGAGTTTGAGGCCTGTGATGATGTTTTGTTTGTGCTTTAACAAATAAAGCTTGCCTGGAGATCAAAGGGCAAAGCTAGTCACTAGTTAGCCATAGAGGCCAGGCATTGGTGGCACACATCTTTAATCCCAGCACTTGGGAGTAGGAAGCAGGAAGATCAGAAGTTAAAGGCCACCCTGGGTTACTGATTGATCTAGTCTAAAAGAGAAACAGAGGCAGGGGGTGGAGGCCAATGCCTTTAATCCCAGCACTAGGGACATGGACATAGGAAGTGATATGGCAGAGCAGAGAGAGGAAAATAAGGTGGGAGGAGACAGGAGCTCACCCCTTTCAGTCTGAGGGGGTGTTGAGGTAAGAAATGACTGTGGCTTGCTCCTTTGTCTCTCTGATCATTCAGCATTTATGCCTATATCTAACTCCAGGTTTTTATTATTAAGACTAATTAGCATTCACACTACAGAGGCCAGCCTGGTCTACCAAGGGAGTTCCAGGACAGCCAGGGCCACCCAGAGGAATCCTGATTCAAACAAGCAAACAAAAAAGAAGAAAGAAAAGAGAGGGGGTTAGGAAGACAACCCAGCTGGTAAAGTGTAAGCATTAAAGTCAAGCACTGAAGTGAGTCTTTATAATCAGTCCTAGGGGACAAGAAAGGAAGACTCCTAGAGCTTCCTAGCTAGTATTCTAGCTGAGCTGGCAAGCTCCAGTTTCAGCAAATAAGGTAGCAACGCTCAGGAGAGGGCTAAGCAGTAAAGAGCCATTGCTCTTCTTACTATGCATATAGTTCTTACCACAGTTTGGTTCCTGGCACCAACAATAGGAGCTCACAACCACCTGTAATGCAGCTCCAGAGCAACTCCTCTGGCCTCTGTGGGATGTGAATTCACATGCAATAATTCCCCAAACAAGCATATACATAATTAAAAATCAATCTATTAAAAAGTAATGGGAAGAAATTATTGCCAGACACCTGAAGATGACTTCTGGCTTTCACATGCATGGTCACAACTTGTGTATACAATATACATATAAACACAAAAATAATTTCCCTGAGGGGAAAATTATTTAGCTCATAGTTTTGGAAACTGAGAGTCCAAGATAAGGTGGTCCTATTGAAAGGATAAAAAAAGAAAGTCGAAGTGAGTACCTTTTGGAGGGCCCTGCCAAGGTATGCCACTAAGCAACAGAGTTTGTGTAAGAGGTTTATTGGGAGAGGGAGAAAGGAGAGAGTGAAAGATCTGAAGGCTGTATGGAAGTGGGGACATGAGAGAGGAAGGCAGACAGACAGACAGGAAGACAGAGAAAACAGGGAAGAGACAAGAAGAGGAAGAGAGGCAAGAGAGGAGCAAGAGGCAAGAGAACGAGCTATGCCTAGTAGGCACTTTTAAGGAGTGCACATGTCACAAGTGCCAGTGGAAAGGCACTTGACAAGAGGGGATGACATGACTTAATTGCTTTGGCAGCAGAGGCAGGCTGCTACCACGCTGTAAACCAACATTCCTCCCTTTTGTTTATTATAAAAAGGTGAGGAAATAGGAAGGGGTAGCTGGTGATGTGGGAATGGGGCCGCCATTTTCTCTAGACTGCTTCCTGTTGTCTGGGGGTGTTGGATCTTTGGAGGACCTGAGAAAACTGGATGCTGGCTGAGTCCTGGGATAGCTACTGTTTCACTCACTATCCAGGCTCTGTGTGACCATCAGCACATGGAAAGTACAGGCCTGGTTGAAGCAGTTGTGAGATTGGACCACCTGGAGGTAGCCATTTTCAAGATGTCCAGGATGCAGATGTTGAGGGGACCTGGTAAGATGCTGGCAGAGCAGAAGATAAAGTTTTAGACACATTAGCATTCCCACTGTTTGTAATCTGTACTGAAATCTACATTGTAGAAAAGGCAATAGACTCACCCCTTTTAGTCATAAGGGACCCAAAAATGATTCTAGTTAAAAGTATGAATACTTTCTTTTGTCCAGAAGACTGGGTGTATACAGATTAGACATATTTTTAGCACAACGAGAAGCACTTTTAAGCCTATACTTAGAAAACAACCAAAGGGGATTTAAAATCTTGAGCTCGTAACTATAATAATAGTAGTCAGCACTTACCAGAGCTAGATTAGTAGTTTATCAGAATTCTATTGGTTAATGTTAAGACTTTGAACTTTTAGATTCTTACTATAACAAGTAGCATAGCAAGGGAAAGAAATATGAAACATTTTTCATTCTTTTTATATACCTTAAATCACTTTCTTATCACCATTTAAACTTTCACATCTTCAGACCTTTATAACTTGCATTTAGATACCTTAAAACACCTTCTTAGACCCTAAGACATTTTCTTAGATCCTCACAACTTAAGTTTTAAACTTTATACTTTTTTCTATCTAATCATTTACCAGGAGACACAGGTGGTTGATTACTGAGGGCAGTCATTGTAGAGTGAATTCCTTTAAATAAAGGAACAGTAAAAAGTTACATTGAAATGTTGTGTGAGTTTACAGAGTCTATTCAAGCTACTTTAGGCAGTTCTTTCTGTCTGAAGCATCATGAGCAGTACAGAATAAGCAGCCATGTAGCTTGTGTTCCCTGGATGCTGTGCCTGGCATCACCCCGTGTACTTCCTGCTCAACACAGTAATCCTGTGAGCAGGTGTACCCTGATGCTTCAGGTGAGGAAACAGAGGCCAAGAGGAGTTGGCAAGTTGCCCATATGTGGCTGAGGAGTTTATAAAATGCCACAGATAATAAATAATACACTCTGTACCACCGCTGACACTGACTAATGGTGGAGGACTCCTCCTGAGTCTTCCTTTAATTCCATTCTTATTGTCCCAGGGAAGCCCTCAACACCATAAAGCTAAATAGGGTTTGGGGCTTCATGTAATTCCAGCACTTGAAAGGCAGAGGCAGGAGAATCTCTGTGAGTTCCAGGCCAGCCTTGTCTACAGAGCTAGTCCCAGGACAGCTAGGGCTACACAGAGAAACTCTATCTTGAGAGAAGAAGAAGGAGGAGGAGGAGGAGGAGGAGGAGGAGGAGGAGGAGGAGGAGGAGAAGGAGAAGAAGAGAAAGAGGAAAGGAGGGATGAGGAGGAAGAGAAATAAAGGCGAGATAAAGAAGAGGAACAGAAAGAAGAAAAGAGGAGAAGGGCAAGAGGACGAGAGGGAGAAGGAAGGCAGAGAAAGTATTATTTTGTTTTGTTTTCCTGCAGTCATAGCACCCTGTCTCTATTTGTGTCTTCTGAAGTACTTTTCCATACTTGTAATCATTTGTTCCTTTCTTTGTTTTCTGTAGCCTCCCAAGCCAGACTGCAAGCTTCATGCTTTAAGGTTCTGCCATCTCTTACCTGAACCCCTGCACCAGCCTTCTCTCAAGTCTCTCAGTTTCCCATCTCCCCCACCACAGCCTGAGCCCCTTATAGCAGCTAGAGGGATTCTGTGAAAGCAGGAAAGCATCAAGTCACCATGACTTCCCATAATCCTTTAAAGAAAAACTAATATGGAAATGACTCAGCAATCTCAATTGCAGGAACATGCCCAGAAGCGAGAGTGTGGGCAGACATGTGCACACTCATGCTATATCAGAGTATTTCTCCAGAGCCAAAAAGGGAAGCCAGCAGTGACTATAGATGGTAAATGGACAATAAAATGTAGCATCTATGTACAATGGAACCTTCTCCACCACAGAAAGGAAGGTAATGCTGACCATGCTATGCTATGACATGAACTTGAAGACATCATGACAATCAAAATCAGTCACACTGAATAAAATAAGCCAGACTTGGAAGGACACATGCAAGTAGAGGTGGGTGGTGGGTGGAAAGAGGAAAGGTATCAGCAGAAGAAAGGAGGGGGACCAGAAGGGTAATGTGGTTAAGTTAAGAGCACTTCCTGCTCTTGTAGAGTGACTGAGTGTGCTTCTCAGCACCCATGTCAGGTAGCTCACAGTGGCCTGTAACTCTAGTTCCTGGGAATCTGACACCTTCTCTGGCCTTTGAAGGCACATGTACACATAAAAACACATAAGTTTAAAAAATATTTTTAAAAGGATAATGCAGTATGTTGAGTGAATATGATCAAATGCCATCAAACTCTCTCTGTATGTATGAAAATATTATGATCTGTGTGTGGTGGTGAAATCTCATGTCCCAGCACTTAAGAGGCAGAGACAGGAGGATTACCACAAGTTCAAGGCCACCCGGTCTACATACAAATGCTAAGTCAGTCTGGGCTGTAGAGTGAGACCATGTCTCAAAACAAACAAACAAACAAACAAACAAACAAAATGTCATAATGAAATCCAGCACTTTGGGCCAGAGAAAAAGCTCAGTGGTAGAGCATTTGCCTAACATACATGAGTCCATAGATCCAATCCCTAATACCAAAAGCAAGTAAACAAATGGTCTACTGAGATGGCTCAGACAGTAAGAGTACTTGCCACACAAGCCTGATAGCCTGAGTTCTATGTCCAGAACCCATATAAAAAATCCAGTGTGGAGTGCAAGCCACCTTTCCTGAGTAAGTGTAACTACCACCCTGTGTTAAAACATGCCCCTCTTTACAGCAAATGGAGAGTATCACAGAGAACCACAACTGGACACAATGCAGAGATCAACAGATCGTTGGGAGCCCAGCCCCAGTGGACACATTTACATCACAGCTCCTGCATCCATGGCTCAGGGAACGTTGTGGAAGAGGGGGTGGAAAGGCTGTGAGAGCCAGAATAACAGGAAGTCTGTCGTGAAATAGTCTCTCCTAGAAATGGCTGCATAAACAATGGCAATATCAAAGGATATGGTAAAAAAGGAAGGGAGAAAATTTTGCAGGGTCTCACCTATAGACAAAGAACTATAGGCAACTAATGACTGCCAGGAAAAGGAGAATTAGCCTCTCCCAGGAATGAGCTCCCATATTGGTTGTCCGTGCAGAGTGGTCAGTCCTGAAACCATATACACACAAGCAACAAAAACAGACTCAGCAAGTTGTATTTACACATTTTAGTCTGTGCATATACATACATAACAATAATAAGACTATCAACTTGAGATTGTTGGAGGATGGCATGGGATGGATTCAAGGGATGGTCCCTGGAGAGGTTGGAGAGAAGAAAGGGAGAGGGGAAAGTGGTATAATTCTATTTCAGTTTAAAACATATTTTTAAAAAGCCAGATATAGTGACACACATTTGTAATTCCAGTACCCTAGTAGTGAAATAGGAGGCTGAGATAGGAGAATCAGCTGGAAGCCCTCAGGGCCAGCTAGCTTGGGGTACACAGCACAACAACAATAAGAGAGACCCAGCCTCAGCAAGGTAAAGGTGAGAACAGACTCCCTTAAAGCCCTCTGACTTCCATATGCATCAGTGGCTTTTTGCACCTGCACTAACTCACACATACATACAAAATAATGAAATAAACATTTGAAAAGAAACACATTATTTTGTACAATGACTATACATGATATAAAAATTACTTACTACAATTATGGTGATGGTTTGATTAAAAACAGTCATAAAAGAAAATATATTACATGTGTCCACATGGATGTGGTTCCTAGACTAGAACCATTCAGAAACAAAGCTGGGGCACTACAGCAGACTGCAGTCATTATTAGGAACAAACCTACAGTAAGGGGATGGTGAAAAAATGTTCTAGAGCTGGGTGAGGGTGTAGAATTCTGTCCTCTGGGCATGGCATGGCTGTAGTCCATTTGAAATCAGAACAACTATGACTACCACACAAGACACTCATCAGACTGAGCACACTGATTCCCTCATGGAATGAGACAGGGTTCAGTAGGTATGAGAGGTAAGCATGAGGCCTCACCCCTTCCTAGGACATATAAGCAGCTGCATTTGTGAAGTGGGTAGAGTCTCATGAAGCTCTGCCGTTTCCTGGCATATTCAAGTGATTAATTGTTGCTTGAGGAGAGAGCCTCTTCAGTGGTATAGCTGCTCCTGCTCCTGTAAGTAACTCAGTACATTCACTGGTTCACTACATTAGACTTATGTGGAATGGTTTCTTTGGTCTGTCATTGGTGTCCAGTCAAGGAGGAGTAGATGTGGATTCACATCCTGCTAGGAAAAGTCAGACAACATATGATGGTCATATGAATTTACTTAAGGACATTTGAATTGGTCAGATTGGTCCATTATGTCTATGTCACCACAATAAACTAATACAATAAGGAGGTAGAATAGAAAGTTGGGAAGAAGTTGTGGCGTGTGGGGGAGAGGAGCCCCTGGGTCCTAGTTTCCATTTTGCATTACCTTAGAGACAAGAATTTCCACCCAACCAACAAAACCTGCTGTGCAGACTAGGCATTAAAACGTCAAGAGAACCTCACTACTGTCAAAGCTTGTGCAACTTTGCCAGCACCCCTTTCTCATAGTAAACCTATAGAATGAGAACTCCGTGGGCCCTTGTAACCTGTGTTTTTATCTTATCAGCATTCCTTTTGTGTCTTCGAACCTGAACACCTGCACCTCACAAGGGGCCTTGTCATCTCACTCGCTAGAGGAAGCTGAAGATTAACAGCTATACCACTTTTCCTATAGAGATGACATCCTCTGAACAAGGCAACTTTAAAGGCCACCAGAATCACATATGTAAATGTTGTTGAGACACCTCAGTGGGACTTCTCTTAAGGAGCTTGAGTGTGTACTATTGTCTCTCATTTGTATGTATATGTGTGGGGGTAGGTTATGTGTGTGGTGCAGACGCATAAGCATGTATACACACATGCAGAGGCCAGAGCACAAGCATCTTCTATAGCCAGGTGGTGGTGACACATGCCTTTAATCCCAGCACTCAGGAGGCAGAGGCAGGCTGATTTCTGTGAGTTCCAGGCCAGCCAGGGCTACACAGAGAAAGCCTATCTCAAAAATCTAAAACAAACAACCTCATCAACAAAAAAACAAGTGTCTCCTATCAGTCTCTGTCATGTTGCCTTGAGAGGGGTCTCTCATTTAATATGAAGCTTACTATTTGATTTAATTATTCTGGCTGGCTAGAGAGCTTCAGAAGCCTGCCTGCCTCCACCCAACAGTGCTAGGATTACAGAGACACATGACCATACCCATATCTTTACATTGGTAATGGGAATTCAAACTAAGGTCCTCATGTAAAATTGCTCTTAGCTGCTGAGCCATCTCCTGACTCTCTCCTTCCTTTCCTCCTCTTCTCTCCCTTCTCTCTTTCTCTCCATGCCCTTAAACCTAGAGTCTCACATAAGCTCTCCCAGCACTCTTAACCACTGCACTACTTCTCTGGCCCCTTGTTTTTGTTTTTGTTTTTGTTTTTGTTTTTGTTTTTGAGACAGCATTTTACCATGCAGCTGATATAGCCAAGGCTGGTCTAGAACTCCCTATATAGCCCAGGCTGGTCTGGAATTCGTTATCCTCTGGCCTCTGCCTCCTGAGTGCTGGGATTATAGGATTACAGGCATGAGCCACCCTGTCATTTAAATAATTCTGTGTGTAGTGTAAATGTGAAATGTCCCTCACAGGCTGTGCTTGAACACTTGGTCCCCAGCTGGTGGCAGGCACTGTTCTGGAAGGCTGTACAATCTTTAGAATCGGGGACCCAGGTTGGGGAAGTGGATCACTGTGGGTGAGCCCTGAGCTTTACACCTCATCACTTCCTGTTTGTTTCTGTTTCCTGACTGCCAACCTGATGTAACTACTTACTAATGAGACCACAAAACCACCTGCTGCCATTTTGTTCCCATCACGAAGGCCTGAATCCCCCTAAACTAAACCAATCCTTCCTTTCTTAAGTTGCTTTGTCAGATATTTGGTAACAGTGGCAAGAGAACAATTAATACAGACCCCAGCTTCACTTCATACTGAATCTTCCTGAGATGCTTTTCTGTAGTGTAAGTGAAGACCTCAGCTAGCCCCAAGTGGCTATCCCAGAGGGAAGGCCTCAAAGCTGCACAGCCCACAGCACTGAGTTGAGTTTCTTGCTGCTGGTAGCAACAGTTAGGCCTCAGATGCAGTTCTGTGATGCATGCATAAGACCCAGGGTTGACACCCCTCACTGAGATGATGATGATGATGATGATGATGATGATGATGATGATGATGATACCAGGGCTGGTGAGATGACTCAGCTGGTAAAGTATTTGCTGTACAAATAGCAGGGCCTGAGTTCAGATTCCAGCACCCATGTAAAAAGTCAGGCACTATTGCACACACCCATAGAGGCAGGAGGATTTCTGGGGTTTGCTGACAAGCCAGTCTAGCCAAATTGGTGGACTCTAGGTTCAGTGAGAGACCCTGTCTCAAAAATTAAGGTGTAGAGCAATTGAGGAAGACCCTCTACATCAATGTCTGGTCTCCACATGCACACACACACACACACACACACACACACACACACACATTTGCATGTATATAAACCACACACACACAAATTAACAATAATAATAAAGGAATCAAAAATAGAGTTGTTAAGAAGAATTCTGGGCTGGAGAGATGGCTCAGAGGTTAGGGATGCTCTTCCAGAGGTCCTGAGTTCAATTCCCAGCAAACCACAACCATCTATAATGAGATCTGGTGCCCTCTTCTGGTGTGCAAGCAGAACAGTGTAACATAATAAATTTTTAAAAAATTTTAAATTCATAAAAAAAAAAAGAATTCTAATCCTGATGTAGTGGTACATGACTATAATCTCAGCACTCAGAAGGCAGAAGGATCTTGAGTTCAAGTATAGTTAGGGGTGTGTAGCAAGATCCTACCTCAAAGAAGAACACAACAAAAGAACAGACTAGCTGGTAAGGGATAGAGCTGAACTGGAACTCAAGATGGACAGACTTCCGAGTTGTGGTCCTTAACTAGTCTGTTGAGTCACAATTTCTTTATCACTAAAGGACTGGACAGAGATGTGTTTTGTGAATATTTCCTGGCACTGGAGTTTGAAGAGGAAGTAGGAAAAAAAAATTAAGATAAATTTTTTTTTAAGTAAGATAAATAACTGGGCTGGGGGTGAAGCTCAGTGGTAGCATGCTTGCCTAACATTCACCAGACCTTGGTTAAAAATAAATAAAATAAATAAAAGAGTTTTCTGAAGGTCTAAGTCATCAAAAGGAAGCTCTTGAATCACATTTTTCAAAATTTATTTATTTTACGAGGTGGTGGTGGTGATGCATGCCTTTAATCCCAGCACTTGGGAGGCAGAGGCAGGCAGATCTCTGTGAGTTGGAGGCCAGCCTGGTCAACAGAGTGAATTCCAGGACAGGCTCCAAAGCTACACAGAGAAACCCTGTCTTGAAAAACCAAAAAACAAAACAAAACAAAATAAAACAAAAGAGTAACAGGTGGTTATGAGGTCATGAGTGGCCAGGTGTTGGCTGGGAACTAAACCTGGATAGGATCTTCTAGAAGAGCAGCCAGTGCTCTTTACCATTGAGCCACCTCTCCAATCTCTGGCATCATATTTTTAACAAAGGCTGTTTGTAATCCTAATATTTCTATACTTGTATGCAGATGTGTGTATGCGGATGTGTGTGTCAAAGCCAGAGGTTGATATTAGTTGTTATCCTGTATTGCCCACCATCTTGGGTTTTTTTTTAATATTTGCTTTATTTTTTATGTGTAATGGCATGTATGTGTATGTGGCTCTCAGAGGCCAGCAGAGGCCATCAAACCTCCTGGAGCTGGAGTTACAGACCATTATAAACCACCTGATGTGAGTTCTGGGAACAGAATTCTGGTCCTCTGCAAGAACAGCAAATGCTCTTAACCACTGAGCCAGTTCCCTCCTTATTTTTTGAGACATGGTCTCTTGCTGAACCTGGAACTCATTGATTCTACTAGATTGGTTGGCCAGCCATCTTCCTGATTCCTCATCCCGTTACTGGGATTACAGGCATGTGCCATTATGTCCAGCTTTTTAATGTGGATGCTGGGATCCAAACTCAGGTACTCATACTTGTGCACACTGAGCCATCTCCTCAGTCACTATGTTCACTTTCTAGGCAACATAGCAATATGGTAAATAAGAGTCTGCTCAGATGGTCTAAGCTTAACTCTCAACTTTCTTTCCTTCCTTTCTTCCTTCCTTCCTTCCTTCCTTCTCTCTCTCTCTCTCTCTCTCTCTCTCTCTCTCTCTCTCTCTCTCTTTTTCTTCCTTCCTTCATTTCTTTTGTTTTTTTGAGATAGAATTTCTCTGTGTAGTTATGACTGTCCTGGAACTTGTTCTGTAGAGCAGGTTCACAGAGATCCATCTGCCTCTGCCTCCTGAGTGCTAAGATTAAAGGCATGTGAACCTCAGCTATTTCTTACCAACCATGTTCTGCCTGGGCAAGTTGTTCAACTTCTCTTTGCTCTAGTTTTTCTGTGTACAAAGCAAAAATGACAACAGTAATTGTTACGTTGGGTTGTCATTAAGATTAAATGTAAATATTTGAGGAAAATGTTAATCTGTGTGTGACATAGTCAGTACTGGATGCTGTGATCACTGAGTGTAAACGAGTCATTCCCAGACTGTGTCACCAGCCTCTGATTGATGTCATCACAGAAGCAGAAACAAGAGAGAAGCTGCCTCAGCAAGGTAAACCTGCCTCAACCTCCCAAGTGCTAGGCCTGCAGGTATGCTCCACCACACTTGGCAAAAGTATTAGCAGATGAGGTTGGACCTCATCAAAATTAAAAACTTTTGTGCATCACAGAGAGTAAAATGGTAACCCATAGAATGGGATGAAATATTTACAAATTATTGATAAAGTTGGCATGGTGACACATGACTGTGAACTCAGCACTAGGGAGATGAAAGCAGGAGGATCAAGAGTTTGAGGCTATCCTTGACTATAGAGAGTTTGAGACCAGCCTGGACTATGAGAGACACTATCTCAATAAACAAGCAGGTAAAAAAAATCTGATAGTCATATCTACAATTCTTTTAAAAGTGATGCCCATCTTCCCAGCAATATATAAATATGTATTTACATGCAGTTAGTGCCTTGAATAAATGCTCCATTGGATAGGAAATAAGTGACTGAGTCCCTCCTATGCAGTCATGACACTGGAAGTGTCTTCTCATGAAGGGAGATGGTTATTTAAAATTGAATGTCTAGAGGGACCTGTTTCTCTGCTCTGCTTAGTGTTCCCATAGAGACAAGCTGGAGCAAGCTATGAGAATGTAAAGAGAAATAGCTGTGGGCACAGGCAGACATTAAGCCCTGGATCCACCAAATATTCGGGCACTCAATGATGAACAACACGAAATGTTCTTAACAGAAAGACTATTACAGAGTGAAAAGGGAAGAAAGCAAGCAAGGACAGAAGAAAAGAAGGGAGGGAGAAAGGAAGGAAGGGAAGAAGGAAGGAAAGAGGGAAAGAAGGAAGGAAGGAAGGGCTAGCCAGTTGGTCTAAACAAAGCTTTGTTTTCTTTTGGTGGAGGAATGAAGAATAGAATGAGGTGGACATGGTGGTACATGCCTCTAATCCCAGTACTTAGAAGGTGAAGGCAGAAGGATGGGGCGGGGGAGAATGAAATGAAGATAAATCAGACATCAAGTGCCAATTTGACATGAACATTCTGCCTACTTTGAGAAAAACCTGTCCAGGTCTATCCATCCTCTCTCTGTAAGGCATTGAAGGGGCCTTTGGTATAGATGAATTACTTAAGGACATAATATTCAGACATGTAAAACATTTAAAAATTAAATGTGTGTGTGTGTGTGTGTGTGTATACACACACACACGTACGCGCACGCACATGTGTTTGCACAAGCACATGCCATAGCCTGTGTACGTGGAAGTTAGAGGACAATTTTCAGGAGACAGTTCTCTCCTTCCACCCTATGGGTCCCGGGATCAAACTCAGGTTGTCAAGTTCAGTGGCCATCTTACTAGTCCTATTCATATATTTTAAAATACTTCCATAAACTATCACTTATTTTCTTGTAGCATGAATCCTAATTGGTCTTAATAAAAACCTAGAGTCAGATATCTGGGTAAAAGCTGAAAGATCAGACATGCAGAGCAGTCAGCCATCAGAGAGACTTCTTACCTCTGGGAATCCTCAGCCTAAAAGGGAGCTGAGCTCCTGTCTCCTCTTATCACTTTCTCTCTCTGCCCCACCATATCACTTCCTGTCTCCACCTCCCTAGTGCTGGAATTAAAGGTGTGTGCCACCACTGCCTGGCCTCTGTGGCTAACTAGTGGCTTAGCTCCACACTCTGATCTTCAGGCAAGCTTTATTTGTTAGATCACAAACAAAATATAACCACATTTCCTATTAATGTGTAGTTCATCATTAGAATCCACATTAGAACATGTCATTTTTGCCTTGGGAATGGCTAGTTCTTATAAATGTGCTGTGCAGATAATACTTAAACTGAGTATAACATCTGAGTTTAACATCTGCACAAGAGAAACAATAAACAGACAATACTGAACACATACAGAGAGAGAGGGAGGAAAGAACATAGAGAGGCCCAGGAATATGTTGTAGGCATCCAAAAGGCAATGGATAATAAGAATCTTGGGTGAATCCCTCTAATCCCAACACTGGGACAGAGGCAGGGGTATCTCTAAGTTCAAGGCTAGCCTGGACTACAGAGTAAGTTCCAGGACAGTCAGAGCTACACAGAAAAACAAAATGGAAAAAAAGAATCTTGGGTGCAAGAAATAGAAATTCAAATCAACCTAATTTGTTTCCTGTCTCTAACATGTCCTGTGGCAGAGTTGGCTTTAGTCACAAGCCAGGGGCTCAATGGTCTCCAGCATTCCATTCTCCTTTTCCTTCGTTGGGTGAATTCTTGACAGGGTTTTGATTTTGTTTCTGTGGCTTTTGTTGTTGTTTTTGTTTTTGTTGAGACAGGCATTTGTGAGCTGCCCAGTGTAAGAGCACTGAATAATGGTTTCCACAGGCTCGTCTTCTCATCCCCAATTTATTTGTTTGTTTATTTATTTGTTTGTTTATATTCCCAATTAAGGAACCCAGGACCTTGCATTTAAAGAGAGTGCTCTGCCTCTGAGCTACATTTCCAATTCCTCAGAAAAGTTTATTAACACATCAGTTTGAGCTTACATATTAAATCCATTGCTACTTCACTCCCCCAATGGGCTGTGTGCTGGCCTTTTATGCTAATTTGACACGAGCTATAGTCACTTGGAGGAAAAAAACTCAATTGAGAAAGTTTCCACACCAATTTGGCCAGCCTATAGGCAAGTCTACGGGGCATTTTCTTGATTGATGTGGTAGGACAAGCTCATTGTGAACCCCTAGACAGGCAGTCCTGGGTAGTCTAAGAAAGGCTGAGTAAGCCATGAATGGCAAGCCAGTAAGCTTTGTTTCCCTATGAGCATTACATCAGTTCTTGACTCCAGGTTTCTGCCTTGAGTTCCTGCCCTGACTTCCCTTAGTGATGAACTGTTACCTGGAAGCGTAGGATGAAATAAAACTTCTTTTCTCTAAGAGGTTATTGGTTTTGGTTATGGCCTTTCTAACAGCAATAGAAACCCTAAGTCAGCCTGAGAGTGCTGCGTGATTAGAGACCCTGGCTATTCACTCCAGCACTCTTATTGTCTAACACACTGCTAATCCAGGAAGATTTTGGTTCCAGAGACAGAGATAGGGACAGTGTAGGAAAGGAAGATTGTAGTGATATTTTATTTGTTCTGAAATGTGGTGATATTTTATTTGTGCTTTAATAAATAAAGCTTGCCTGAAGATCAGAGGAATAGGAACAACCATTATAAGTAAACAAAGAAGTCAGGCAACAGTACACACACCTTTAATCCTATCACTTGGCAGGCAGGAATCTGTCTGGATCTCTATGAGTTCAAGACCACACTAGAAACAGAGCCAGGTGTGGTGGCACACACCTTAAATTCCAACACTAGTTAACCATGGAGGTCTGGAGGTCTGTGCAGACAGATAGGAAGTAACAGAGCTGGGCAGGAAGAGAGAGTGATGTAGCTGGACAGAGAGAGTAAATCAGATGGCAGAACAGCAAGGCCTATAGGCATGGGTAGAGAGGAAGTAACTCGTATTTGGAAGTTGCCGAGTTGGTGAGATAAGGTTAGCTGTGGCTTTCCCTGTTTCCCTGATCTCTCTCAGGCTTTCACCCCTATATCTGGCTCCATGTTTTTTATTTAATAAGACCATTTAGAAATTCATCTACAGAGGATGAGCTTGCTGCCTCTTAATGTGTGTCCCAGATACCATGCTAAGTGTTGTTCATGCATTGACTAACTTGATACTGTGTTATCAACCCAAGAGTTAAGTACAATTCACGGGGCCTATCTCTTTCTGAGTCTGGCTATATTATATAGTCTAGGCTGATCTCAAATTCACAATCTTCCTGCCTCTGCCTTTCCAGTGCTAGGATTAAAGGCATGCACTTCATTCCTGACCTCATCTTTTTTTTTTTTTTTTTTTAGCTTTTTGAGATAGGGTTTCTCTGTGTAGCTTTGGTGCCTGTCCTGGAAATCACCCTGTAGACCAGGCTGGCCTCAAACTCACAGAGATCTGCCTGGCTGCTGTGGATATTGTTCTGTATAAATAAAACACTGATTGGCCAGTGGCCAGGCAGGAAGTATAGGCAGGACAAGGAAAGAGGAGAATTCTGGGAAGTGGAAGGCTAAGTGAAAGACACTGCCAGCCGCCACCATGACAAGCAGCATGTGAAGATGCCAGTAAGCCATGAGCCACGTGGCAAGGTATAGATTTAGAAAAATGGATTAATTTAAGATATAAGAACAGTTAGCCAGAAGCCTGCCACGGCCATACAGTTTGTATGCAATATAAGTCTCTGTGTTTACTTGGTTGGGTCTGAGCAGCTGTGGGACTGGTGGGTGACAGAGATTTGTCCTGACTGTGGACCAGGAAGGAAAACTCTAGCTACACCTGGCTCTTCCTCCCGAGTGCTGGGATTAAAGGTGTGTGCCACCACTGCCCGGCCTGACTTCAGTTTTTGATAGTCGCTGATATCAAAGTTCAATGGAAAGATCATTTGTTAAAAAACACAGAATAATCAGGATTCCCACTCAGCCTTGTGTGATTACAGAGTTCATACAGAGAAAGAGGACTCTGCCTCTGGGTTCTGGTGGGAAGCCAGGGCTCCATGAGGATCAGGAATGTATTTGTAAAAATATTCTACCAGGCTGGAGAGATGGCACTTGCATCAGGCAACTTACAACTGTCTTTAACTTCAGTTCTAGGGGTTCTGATACCCCTCAGTTGTGAGGACACCTGCACTCATGTGCGCGCACGCACACACACACACAAATTAAAATAATTTTTCCTGAGAAAACAGAGCACTCTAGGAAAGCAGTGCTGCAGTGAGGTTCTAGGCAGGGGCCCAATACATTGTGGGACTGGGTTCAAGGTTGGTCTTGCCATGAAATACTGTGTGACTTTGAGTAAGCTTTTCTAGGCATCTGTTGTACCATGTAATTTATTTATTTATTTATATTTATTTCACAATTATAGCTGACCCAGGAACAAAAAAGGAAATCCTTCTGCTTTTAGAGACAGGCTTTCATGCAGCCCATCTAGGTGGGCCTCTAGCTGGCTGATGACAAGCAGGAGCCTGAAGTCCTGGTCCTCCAATTTCCACTTCTGAAGTTTCTCTGGTCCCACCCAGTCCCTTGGTTCCACAGCTGCTTATAAAATAATCACTCAGAGGCTTATATTAATTACAAACTGTATGACCAATGGCTTAAGTTTCTTGCTAGCTAGCTCTATCATATTAAATTAACCCATTTCTATTAATCTATGTTTTGCCACATGGCTGTGGCATTTCCAGTCTGCTGGCACGTTGCTCCTTGGGTGGCATGCTGGCATCTCTCCCACCTCTGCCTTTCTTCTTCCTGTCTCTCTCTTGGATTTCCCACCTAGCTATAACCTGACTTGCCATAGGCCAGAGCAGCTTCTTTATTAACCAATCATAGCAACACATTCACAACATACAGAAAGACCATCTCACAGCAGAAGATAACAACCCAGGCCTGTGTGTGTCTCCACCACCACATTTTTAGGTAGTGCTGAGAATCAAACCCAGGGCCTGTGGTATGGTAGAGCAGTTCTTTCCCCACTGAGCTACACCCTCAGCACAAGAATGGAAAATTCCTACTGGGTCACACTCTAGGAAAGCTTGAAGAAATTTTGAAGAAGAGGTGTAAATCAACTTTACTCAACATGGAAAAGTCCTTATTCTGTGGATCTAGGAGTTCATTCCAACCACTATACTGTTAGAAATTAATACAGGCATGTAGAAAGAAGCCAACAGGGAATTATCCTTCCCATAAGCTTTACAGAGTTACAGACTTATCATAGGAAGCCTTAACTGAGATCTTGGGGTGGACTAATGTTAGGAGACATAGCTGCCATGTACAGCATCATGGGAGGTCCTTAAGACAGGCAGACCCTTCAGTTCCCAGAATGTCAAGCAAGATATCACATCATGGCCCCTGGCTGGGGCTTTGAAGAGAGAGTACCTTCTCTTTAATTCCCAGGGGCAAAGGGAGTTTCTGAGTCTTACAGTTTTTGAGGGAAGCAAGGACAAGCTTTGTACCATGTAATCTAGCTTGGCCGTGTATGCTAGGAGTCACAAGGTAGGAAGGCATTAGATAACAGTGAGGCTGTCCTTGTTCTAGGGATCAGGGAGGTTGGGCATGTTCACAGCTGCCAGTGGGAGGGTGCAAACTGAACCCTTTTGTAAGAGCCATGAGCCACAGCTTACTTTATCAACTCCATCCCCCATCCAAGAAAAGAGGCTGCAGAGGAGCTCAGCCTGACTTCTGGGAAGGGAGAAAGGTAGTCAGAGAGTCTGTGATCTAACACATACGGCATAGACGTGCATATTCTAGCTGGCATCATCATACTGTGTGGATCCAGCTCTGTGGCCTTGGGCAGGTCATCCTGCCCTCCTGAAGCTTGTTATCTTCCTCTTTCCTATCTTTCCCATCAGTCTTCTGGGCTCCTGTGAGGATCAGATGGAATGATCTCCAGGAAAGTTTCCTGTGAGCCATCTTTGAAACTAACAACCACTCCTTTTCTAGCAATGCCAATAAAGACAGTGGCTATTTTCTTCCTTAATAAATCCAGGAAAAATGCAAAATCCTCAGGATTCTGGCTGATCCCTTTAAATCAGCAAACACTTTACCCACAGAGTAATCCGTCCCCTGCCCCTGCACCATGCCATCTTTGCAAAAGTTGCCCATGGCTTGTCTTCAGAGGAGTTGCTATTTCCAACAGCTGCTGTCCATATTTGTAAATTTCCACCTACAGGAGGATTTCTCCTGTTCTCTCCAGCCTCTTACTGCAGTGCCTCTCCTGGAAAGAAAGCCACTAACTCTTGGCTAGAGGACATTAAACTCCTTTGAGCTCAGCCCACAGCTCTGCTGGGCTGTTTTCCTCTAACAGCTTGTATTTCAGCAAGTTACCCCAAGAATTCCTTAATCTCTAATTCACTCAATAAACAAGGCTTTAAATTCCTTAATCTCTAATTCACTAGATAAGCAAGGCTTTAAATGAATTTCTTGCTTGTGGAAGAGGCACAAAGGATCATTTTACCTGGAGGACCCAATTTTGTTTCCTCTAAAGAACTAGCATAAATATCCACCTTTAAAAAATAAATAAAACCAAACACCTAAACAGAACAAAAACAAAGTGCACTCTAAAACTTCCATCTTGACAACATTTAAATGTTCCTATTCTGGATGGATGGGGAGTAAAGAGTTCCCAGGCAGCACTACCAGGCAGCCCTGCATGACATGGCACAGGTGAGCTCAGCCTTTCTGTTGGTGCCAGGTATGTGGCATGACTGATCCATGAGTCACCTGGCACACCTCAGGGAGTGGAGCAGGATGGGGATCAGTGGCAGACTTGTCACTGGTCCCTGGGAGAGTCCCAGATTCCTTGAGAAGCTCCAGAGAGTGCTTGTGTATGCAAGAGGCTTGAGGGAGGTCTCTTGGAATCAACATTGCAGGGAAGGAAGAAGATGGACTTCTCAACAGCCTCAACAGAGTCTTCACCATCCCTGGGAAGCTCCATGTTAAGGAAATCCTACATAACTGACCCAAGTGCTAGCTGACTCCAAGAAGGACCAGGCACTGAGAGGAGAGAGGAGTTGTCCCTAAGAAGCTGATACGACGTTGTCCTTCGGAATGGGCCAGGGTGATGTTTCTCTGCTTGGAAGCTCTCTTTTAACTTGTGCCTTTTTCCATTCTCAACCCTCCTATGATAGAGGATGAGCCCAATCTGACCCCAGAAGCTTTAGGAAGAAATGTTGGAGTGGCCATGAACTAGACCTAAACAAACTGTCCAAACAAAGGGCTACACCAAGAAGGGGAAGAGAAGGAATGGGATGTGGAAGGGGTAGACATAGAAGAAAATTTGGGAGAGGGGAGAGGAGAAAAGAAAGGAAGGGAGAGAGGGAGAGAAGGAGGGAGGGAGACAGGAAGAGAGAGAATGGGAAGAGGAAGAGAGAGAGAGAGAAAGGAAAGAAAGTGAAGAGTAAGATAGAGAGGAAAGGAAGAGATTGAAGAAAAGAAAAAGACTGTTCAGAGTATCTTGGTGTGGTCATCAGTGGCCTTGGATCAGGCACTGACTTAGTCAATTAATCCCCAGTGCCTCACACCTCCAGGCTCACTCCTCTTTCTCCATGGCTGTCCATCACTCAGCTATGTTATGGACTAAGAAGGTATGCACACCAGAGAAGGCCCCAGTCCACATATCTCGTTGCTCTTTTTTAAAATTATTTCTGCCTTATTGTTATGGAAAAATAATGATCACTGAGAGATTATTGTATGCCTTTTTCCTAGAAAAACATAGAACCAGAATGTAGGAGTCAGGTGTGGTTGAAAGTTTTCTCTGGTCCCAATCGGTTCTGCAGTCCTGCAGCCACTTATAAAATAATGACTCAGAGGTTTAATATTATTTACAAATTGTATGGCCTATGGAAGCTAGCTCTTACATCTTAAATTAACCAATTTCTATTAATCTATGTTTTGCCATGTGTTCCGTGGCTTTACAGGTCTGCTGACATGTTGCTCCTTGGGCGATGGTGGGTTGGAGTCTCCCCAGACTCCCCCTTACTATTTCCTATCTCTCTCCTTGGATTTCTTGTCTGCCTCTAAACTGCCTTGCCATAAGCCAAAGCAGCTTATTTGTTAACCAATGGGAACAATATATATCCACAGCATACAGAAAGACATCCCCCAGTAGTCAGCAAACATCTTAAAGTGCTGGACAAAGCACCTCATGTGTCTTGAGTTTTGGTGGAGCCTCTCAACTATTGGTTTGGCTTTATTTCCAGAAATGGATGTCAATGATATCTGTTGACACTTAAATAAGCTGTCACACTCATAGATACATCAGGTCCTACGTGAATGGAGCTCCTCCCCCTTGCTTGGAGTGTTCTGGTATACACAGTTTTATATACATAAATATATAGCTGGATTGCTTAGGCTATTGCATAACAATAAAGCAAAATGTGTGAGACCAATCATAAAATTCCCAAATAGCTCCTGGACTCATGTTCCATGAAATTCACTGTCATTTCTTCCATCTGAGATTATCAGTGGCCATGGTCTTCCACTGGCGTCTGAAGATCATAATTACAGTATTAAGAAGTCACACAGCAGTTTGACTTTATTTCAATACCACCTCTGTCCTGCCTTACTTGGAATGAAGCTGGTGTACTGTGAAAGCATTTGTTCATACAGTTGTGCTTTATATCTGCAGTTAATATCCATGGACTCAAACAATTATTGAAAGTATTGGAAAACATAGTAACATCTAAACTCAATATGCAAAGACTTATTCCCTAGACAATATAGTATAATAACTTTGTGGGACTGGAGAGATGGCTCCATTGTTAAGAGCACATACTGCTCTTGCAAAGGACCTGAGTTTAGCTCTCAGCACCCATATTGTTGCTAATAACCACCTGTAACTCCAGTTCCACAGTAAACAATGCCCTCTCATGGCCTCCATGGACACTCACATGCATGTGCACACATGCGCGCATGCACACACACACACACACACACACACACACAGAGAGAGAGAGAGAGAGAGAGAGAGAGAGAGAGAGAGAGAGAGAGAGAGAGAGAGAGAACCCATTTACAGGTCATCAACTGTGTTGAGTATTAAAAGTCATGTAGAGATGGCTTAAGTAGACATGTCCAACTCACCAGCCTCATACATACCAGGATAGGTATGACTGTGGCCTGACACTCTGTGGATAGTAGTGTCATATAGCGATGTCAAAAGATTAGACAGGGCTGCAGAGATGGCTCAGTGGTAGAGTACTTGCCCCATAAGCATGAGGACTGGAGTTTCAGCCCCAGCACCCATGTAAAAGGCCAGGTGTGGTGGTATGTGCTTAGCACTAGGAAGGCTGGACAGTTGGACCCTGGGTTTGTTGACCAGTTGGCCTAGTTTACTTGGCAAGTTCCAGGACAGTGAGAGACTCTGTCTCAAAAATCAAGTTGGATGTTTCGTGAGGAATGACACCTAAGGTTGACCTCAGTCCTCCACATGTGTACAGGTGCACCTGTACGTATACGAATATGTACCTCGGCCTCCACAACATTGGATAAACTTGAAAAGCATCTGAGGATATGGGTAGGCTTTACATAAATTTTTAAATGTTTTACATGTAAGGACACAGTAGTGTCCTTAGACATTGTTGTCTCTAAGGATCCTCTCAGGTGGATGAAGAGGAACACTGTATACTAACGTAACTGTTCCAGCTTAGTCTAACCTAAAGAACAGAACCTGACACTAGATTTTTACGTAAGTTGTTTGGGAAAGTGTTCCAGGAAACTAGAGTCAGGGGACTACTAGAGTCAGGGAAAATGAGGACATTGGCAAACTTATGGAAGCTATGATATCGTAGCTTGGACAGCTAGCACTGGGTCTCACTGGAGTACCCTGGGAACTATGTAGAATAGAGTATGCCTTCAATGTGTCCACACCAGACATGGGTAATCCACTGGCTCCCACCATTCATTGACCAAGGGATGAGCTAAAACATTCCCATTTCCAGAAATGAGTATGCACATAACTGAGAGGACTCCTACAAACAGCTTCATGGATCCAAGGTCAGGGAGTAAGAGATGTCCCTGGCAATCTGAAAAGTGTTGTTTCATGGCACTTCCTCCTAGCTCTCCATTCACAGCAGTGCAGGTGCTTAGTTAAAAATGCCAGTCATGGGCTGCAGACATGGATCAGTGGTTAAGAGCACTGGCTGCTCTTCCAGATGACCCAGGTTCAATTCCCAGAACCCACATAGCAGCTTACAACTGTCTGTAACTCCAGTTCCAGGGAATCTGACACCCTTACACAGACATATGTGTGGCAAAACACCAATGCACATAAAATAAGAATACGTAAATCATTAAAAATGTTTTTAAAAATGTCAATCATGGCTCAGAAGGTAAAGGCACTTGGTATGTGTCTTAGTTTGGGTTTCTATTGCTGTGCTGAGACACCATGACCACGGAAACTCTTATCAGGAAAACATTTAATTGAGGTAGCTTGCTTATAGTTTCAGAAGTTCAGTTCATTACCATCATGATGGGAAGCATGGCAGCATATAGGCAGACATGATGCTGGAGAAGTATCTGAGAGTCCTGCATCTTGCAGGCAACAGGAAATGGTCTGAAAGTCACACTGAGGGAAGCTTGAGCAAAAGAGCAAAAGAGACCTCAAAGCCCACTCCCACAATAACACACTTCCTTCAACAAGGCCACACCTCCTAATAGTGCCACTCCCTTTAGGGGCCATTTTCTTTCAAACCACTACAGTATAATTGTAGATCTGAGTTTGATCCCCAGAACCTATGTAAAGGTGGAAGGAGACAATTGACTCCACAAAGTTGTCCTCTGATCTGCACATGTTCACCATGGCATATCAGTGGTTCTCAATCTGTGGCTTGTGACCTCTTTGGGAGTTGCAAAGCAGATATCCTGCATAGCAGATATTTATATTAATAGCAGAAAAATTATAGTTATGAAGTAGCAATGAAATAATTTTATGGTTAGGGTTCACCACAATATTTGGAACTGTATTAAAAGGTCGCAGCGTTAGGAAGATTGAGAACCATTGGCATACACACACATCATGTGCACCCACACAAATACTAATTTTAAAAAACATAAATCAACTCAACACCAGGGAATGAAGGCAGAGTCGGAAGCTCAAGGTCATCCTCAGCTACATGGTAAGTTTCAGGATAGCCGGAACCTAGTTTCTTTCACTGAACATATGTATTTGAGAGTCAGACATGTGGCATGTCTCAAAATCTCAGCCCCTTTTAATCATCAGTACCCTGTGGGATACATATACCATGGTTTATTTATCCATTCAGCAATTGTAAGACATTGGGCTGTTTCTGATTTGAGGCAATTGTTACTAAATATGCCCTCTTTGCACAAAGGCTTTTGGGTGAACATGTTTTTACTGGTCTTAGATAAACTCCTAGGATTGGGATCACAGAATCAGAAACATAAATATGTGACTGAATAAGCATTGGCAGAGCTGTGTTCCAAAGCAACCCTACCATGCCACTTACATAGTGTCCTTGACAAAAACAACTTAGGATTGTGGGTCTTTCTTATTTGACATTTATTTATTCTTAAGGGGGAAGTATATGCCCATGTCACAGTGTGCAGATAGAGGTCAGAGGACAACATTTGAGAATCTGTTCTCTCTTTCCACCATATGGGTGGGATCCAGGGTCCAAACTCAGGGTTTCAGGCTTGGTGAGCCTTCTCATCAGTCCCATCAGTTGCTTTTATTTGAGTATTTCTGATAAACAGTACCACAATAAATATTCCCATAAATAAGTCATTTTCTATTAGCTTTTAATATCTTTATATCATACACTGAGAACAAGAACAAGTAAGCTAAGGGATAAGGAAGGTTGTTTGCTGTCATCAAACAACCTCTGGGTGGTGGTGCCAATTTGCTCACCTGCCAGTTAGCTTTGGCATTGTCTGCCTTTCACATCCCCACCAATAGTGTTCAATGTGAATGAATGTTTTTTATCTATTTTTAAGTTCTTATTATTAAAAGGGCTAGGATCTCATATGTTACTGTTGTGCAACATTCCTAAGGAGATAGAAAAGAAATGCCTATTTACCCTAATAGTGAAGACGACGGACCAAAGAAGGATTTCACTGAATCCAGCTTGGTGAGTAAATGAGTTTACTAAGATTACTCACAGGCACATGGGTGACTCAAGGCAGCTGTACCACTGCAAAGTCCCACCCCTCTGTCATTTTTTTAACCTTTGATATATTTTAGTATTTCCAAGATTCATTGTAGCTGGAGAAGGTATAACTGTTTATTTTGTTGCCATGGCTACAGTCTTCTGTAAATCACCATAGTGCCCTGCTTCATGACGGTGATAATCATGACATGCCCACAGAAAACAGCAACACTATGATTGCCCTGGATGACTCTGAGCTCCTGGCTCAAGCAATCCTCTTACTTACAGCATATGATTACATACAGAGTAAGTAGTTGGTACTATAGACATGCTACCACATCCAAAAAAAAAAAATCATGCTTCTAAGGGAAATTTTGAGATGTGTCTATTTTTGGTGAGCATAGTGATAGATGTCGATTAATGCATGGTGATTACAATCAGTCAGTCACATTCTGTTTGGCCTCTGGAATTCCTCATCAGTACATTCAGTAGTGCTGCTCTTACCTGCAGAGTGTAATTAGTCCTTCTAATTTCCTGAGCTGCTGACCATGCATTTGGGCAAAGTGGTTTCACAAAATAGGAATGCCTGACTGAATGAGACCTTTCTAAGGTTACAGATCAGATCTACTCAACATGGTACAAAATTAGACTAGTCTAAAATGAGAATAGATTCCTCTAAGGCTTTCGTATTAAGTGTCTTCCTCCATTGCTTTCTACTTTTGATGTTGTGGAAAAGTTTCTCACTTGAACTAGAGCTTGTTGATTTGGCTCGTCTGGTTAGACACCTTGCCCCAGGGATTCCCCAAGCCGACATTTACATGGGTGCTGGGGATCTAGACTCAGCTCTTCAGACATGTGCAGCAAGCACTTTACTCACTGAGCCATTCCTCTACGTTTATTTCAAACCTTTAAAACTGCTACCCATATTCAGAAATATCTCAGGAGCATTTATGGTGATGCACAACTGTCATCCCAGCACTTGGGAGGTTAAAGAAAGGAGCACTAATTCAAAGCCACCCTATGTACTTCAGAGAAAACTTGTGGTAGTGCATGCCTTTTAATCCCAGCACTCTAGAGGCAGAGGCAGAGGCAGGCAGAACTCTATGAGTTCAAGGCCAGCCTGGTCTGCAAAGTGAGTTCCAGGACTGCCAGAGCTGTTATACAGAGAAACTCAAAGGGGTGGGGGGCGGGAGGGGGGCGGTGCAGGCGAGGAACAAAGCCAACCTTAGGAAGAAAATACATGTATCTTCCTGAGGCAAATTTAATAAAAATCAAAAAAGAATTGTACAAGTATGGTGGCACTCACTGGTAAAATTCCAGCACTCTGAGACAGAAGCAGGAAGACTATTAGTTCAATGCTAGCCTGGGCTACAGAGTGAATGCCCAGACAGCCTGGACTACACAATGAGGTCGAAAAACAAAACAGTGATTCTTTTTAAGTCTGTACTTCCTATTACATTTCACTTCCTTGAAAATATGCTCACTGGCATCCACTAATAAATAGACTTCTGTTATTGGGCTGTGTTATTTCTTAAGCGGTGCTCTTTATCATGCAAGAGAAGCCATGAGGCACAACGAAACCCACTCTTAAGAGTTTATTAAGGGAAGGGAATAGAATGGGTGTGCATAGGCCTATGGAATGACCGTGCAGGAAGAGAGGAGAGGAATAGGTGGAACCTGCTTTTATAGTGCCTCCCCCCCATAAACGCATATGGGTTTATGTACCTAGGCCAGGCATGTGCATAGATTATGTGATCATACAGCACACCACAGATTACATAGGACGTAAGGCCCTACACTGGGGGAGTAGCTAGGAATTCTAACAGGTTGTCCAGAATTTTAAGGGTCCAGTTTTAGAATCTAGGTCAAGATTGCTTCTTATTTACAGTGTCTTTGGCCACCCTGGAGAGCCAACTGTAATCATACTGTCTCACACCGTTTTGAACGTATTATTCCCATGTTCTTTTTTTCTTCTTGTAAAACTACATCTTATTCCTTTATCAGTTATTTCTACAAATAGCTCGGGGACTACAAATGTACTCGGTATTAACTCGTGTGGAGGCTTTGAAGAGACATGGGCCTAGGTTTAGGTATCACCTCCACCATCTCCAGGTGATCTTAATGAAAGATCGTTGACTATTGAAAATTCAAGTTTCCTCCTCTGTAAAATGGGCATCATTAATCCGAGGCTTGTAAAGGCTTCCTAGTGAGTGCCCTGGAAGATGATTCTTGAGGTGCTTATTCCTCAGACCAGCAGCAGCCATTCACAGCATCCGGAAACTTAGCAGAAAAACCAACTCTCAGTCATCGACTCCGAAAGACCCAAGGATGAGTCAAAGCAGTCTGTTCTGACACGTCTTCCAGGTAACTCTGACGTACCATCCACAACACCTCTCCACACTGAGGAGCAGCCAGCACCTTGACCTCTACGACTGCAGCAACACCCACCGGCAACGCTTGGGAACTGATTCGGTCTTGGCTCCGCCCTTTCCCGTATCAGGGCCCTCCTCACACGCTCGCTGATTGGTGAAGCCTCTGGAGGCGGCTCGCCAATCACCCGACAGCAGACACAGAAACGGTCGAGGTTGCGCCTGAAGAGAGCAGTGCTCCTATTGGTTGGAGATCACGCCGCAGCGCCGTGCGTACGCACAGCGGGTGTGCCTTCAGCGGCCGTTGAAAAATGGCGACTGTTACTGAGCTGAAAGCTGGTGAGTGCGCCGAGGGGACGCTTGCCAGTGGGAAGCGTCGCGCCTTCCGTCTATGATAGGGATAGGACGGAAGGAGAGCGCGCGGAGCACTGGCTCGGCTCTTTTAGGGGTCGTTCTGAGGTGGCAGGGCCCACAGGGAGTGACCGCTGCGCATGCGCTGTGGGAGGGCCAGACTTGGAGCTGGAGGAAAGGACTGGAATCTTTAGTTTCTGAGAGGGTTGCAGGTCTGTTTCTCAAGACGTCTGGGCATCTCTCAGAACCCCGCTGAGCCAACAGCGCCAAGGCTAGGCCATGTGTTCAGGGTTTTTGACCATGACAAAGTGATTATGTGCAGGGCTCTGGGTTCCATTTCCAGAACTGCAAAAACAAAGAGTAGCCATCAATGACACGTGTATACTGTTAACTCTGAATAGTAATTGTAGTTAATGTTTGAGTCGTAATTGTAGTTAAGGTTCAGTGTGGTTATCCTCTCTGTAAGACACAGCTCATCCAACAACTACTTGATGTATGTAACAAATCCCCTGTCCATTTCATACATTGGGGAGTTGAGGTGCCCAGAAGTGGAATATTTCACCCAAGATAATTTAGGTAGAAGTAAACTGGTGTGGAAATCCTGTAAGTACAGTAGCACACCAGGCGTTAATCACCATGCTATTCTGCTAAACAATGAATAAAACCAGTTCCGAGTTTCAAAGAATTCAGAGACTAGCCAATGGTAGTGGAAATTTGGAGAGGACGAAGTAGAGTAGTTTGGAGGCTATAATGCAGTAACCATGGACTAAATGTGTTGGGGGCACTGTGCTGGTGAGCATTTAAAAAACAGACATGCCTCAGTCCCCAGGAGGGACTTCACGTGAATCAATGGAGCTCTTCTGGGAGTGGGGTATACATAACACGTGTGATGTTGTATAAATTTCTCATGGGATTTCAAGATAATTCAGTGGGAAATAAGTCAGATTAAGATTGGTTCCTGCTTGTCCTCTGCTGCTGGTCCTTCACCTTTTCTACTGCTTGAATAAAGACTTGAAGCTAGGGGCAGTAGTGGCACACGCCTTTAATCCCAGCACTCGGGAGGCAGAGGCAGGTGGATCTCTGAGTTCGTAGGCCAGCCTGGGCTACAGAGCGAGTTCCAGGAAAGGTGCAAAGCTACACAGAGAAACCCTGTCTCGAAAAACCAATAAATAAATAAATTAATTAAATAATTTTTTTAAAAAAGATTGGTTCCTGAAGAAGTATTTATGGTAACAGCATTGTAAGCATAAAATGCAAAGAGTAAAATAATAAAGAACTCAGAGTGACACCCTGAAGGTTATGGGTGGCACCTATAGATTTAGGGGCCTCTTTACATATTTTTTTTCTGTGTTCTCGGGCTCTTAATATGCTCTGTGTCCAAGAGAAATGTAATGAAAACTTGTTTCCTAATCAATGATCTTCTATTTTATGGACGTTTTACTCTTTTAAAGCACTCTTCCATCTCACCTAGATCTTTCTCTGAGAGATAGAGTTCATTGCTATGGAGAAGGCACCTAAGACATGGGTTAGGAATTTGCCACCAAGTCATGAAGGACATGCTATGTTTCCCAATTCCAGCTTCATTGCTTTTCATTTTCTGCTAAGATTGAGGCTGTACTGTGTGTACTTCAGAGTAATTGGGACAGGATGGTTGCCAGTAGAAAAGAATCACTCCATTTAATTTCCAAAGATGGAACTAGAGAACGGGGGTTGTGTTATGATCCTAAGAATGTGATAAAGCTTTCCTTTTATGGGTCTGTTACAAAGTATAATTGGTTGACAACTGCAGTTAGTATACCTGTAGAAAGGTTGAAGGGATGAATGTTTTAAAAACAAAGGAGAAGAAAGAAGAAAAGTCTAAGAATATATCTTTAATCACATGAGCAAGGATGTTGTTATTTACCAAAGCTTAGGAACTTTGCTGTATGTAGCTAAGTGGATAAGCTGTCTTATGAATTTTAATTATTGTAGCATATTAATAATGCTTTTGCCATTGGCAGAGCAAAGTGCACTGTTAAACTACACTTTTTAGCTGGGCAGTGGTGGCGCACACCTTTAATCCCAGCACTCAGGAGGCAGAGGCAGGCGAATCTCTGAGTTTGAGGCCATCCTGGTCTACAAAGCTAATTCCAGGACAGCCAAGGCTACACAGAGAAACCCTGTCTCCAAAAAAAAAAAAAAAACAGAAAACAAAAAAAACCTATATTTTTTTTTTCACCAATAGTGTAAGGCACTATTGGTATTATATATTTGTAACATTTAGTGAGCTCTTGCTGTATTCTAGGCATTATATTGATTCTTTAGAATTGCCATTTAGACACAAAAGACTATTTGAAAAGGGAAGGTTCCAGATTACTGTTAAGGGATGGTGACTTTTTTAAAATTGATTCTTTGTGGATTTCACATCATGCATACTGATCCCATTCATCCATTCATCTCCCCATCCCTTCATATCTACCTTATGCCCTTGCAACCTCCCCTGCCAACATAAAATCAAATTAAAAAAAAAAAAAAAAACCTTAACATACCAAAAAAAGTCTCGGCATACATCTTTATTTGTAAGTGTTCATTCCAATGAGTCATTGGTCTGGTTTCAGGCCTCTCGTTTTGCTACCATCTTGACACTGGGCCCTCACCAGGACTCCTCTTTAATATCCTGTTGTTCCCTTGTGTCATGGAGATCCTGTAGCTTTGGGTTTTCAGGTCCAGCCCCTTCACATACCTCAGCAGTTGATAGATGAGGTGGATGTTGGGGTAGGCTAACTCATAGCCCTGGTTCTGGGCCTGGGTAGTAGCTGGGTTGGGATGTGCATACTCCTGACTCCTTAGGTTAGCAGTCTAATTACACTTCTTTTTAAGATTTATTTTTATTTGTGTCTTTTCTGTTTGTCTCTGTCTCTGTCTCTGTCTCTGTCTCTGTCTCTCTCTCTCTCTCTCTCTGTGTGTGTGTGTGTGTGTGTGTGTGTGTGTGTACATGTGTACAAGAGTGCAAGTTGCCTGAGGAGGCCAGTACCTGTGGAGTTACAGATGGTTGTAAGCTGCCCATGTGGGTGCCAGGAAGTAAACTGAGGTCCTCTGGAAGAACAATATGCATGCTTAACTACTAAGCCATCTCTTCAGCCTCTCGAATTACATTTCTAACCAGGCTTGAAGTTTTAAAATCCTACTGTTGGGCTAGGGATATAGGTTGCCTATCATGCATGAGGCCCTGGGTTCAATCCCCAGCAACACATACATTGGGGGTGGTCATGTACACCTGTAATCCCAGCACAGCCTACAAGAGGATCAGAAGTTCAGGGTCATGCTCAGCCTACATAAGTTTAAAGTTAGCTTGGATTACAGCGTAGATATGAGGCCCATGCTGGTCTGACTTCCTAGCCTCCCAAGTGCTGGGATTACAGGAATGTGCAACATTCCCAACTCTAGATCCCTTAAAGCAGAACAAAACCAAAACTCAAAACACTTTTTTCATTAAGAATCAGCTATGGGGGTTCCAGGACAGCCAGGGCTACAAAGAGAAACCCTGTCTGGAAAAAAACAACAAACCAGCTATGGATTTCAGCAAGGTGTGTGGTGGTGCATAACTTTAGTCCCAGCACTCAAGAAGCAGAGGCAGGCGGATCTCTGTGAGTTCGAGGCCAGCCTAGTCTACAGTATAAGTTCTAGGACAGCCAGAACTACATAATGAGACCCTGTCTTGAAAAACAAAACCAAGTCAGCTATGAATCTTAAAAGTATCATCAACAATAATGAAATATTCCCTCTTTTTGTGGAGGATAATTGTTTTCCATAACCATCTTTCTGGACTAAAGGCTATTAGTAATGTCTGGGTCCCCTATAGATTGGCAAACACTTGAAAAATCTGTGGGAGATTGGAGTGTAAGCAAACTGTAATTCTGCTCACCCTTTTCTCCCCCACCAAACTACAGTCCCTAACAAAAGATACAACATGGATAAACTTGAATTTGGACAAATACATTGAGAGTGGATTATTATTATATGGAGACTTTAATTTTTACAAACATAGCTTATGATATTGATATCATTGTTCAGCTTTCTCTTTAAACTAAGAGCTGTATTTGTGTCATTTTCCTTTTAAACATTATTCTTTAGCACATACCTGAAATTTCAACATTTAGTTTATAACAGAACCATTTATGTTTTATATTTAACAGTTTTAAAGAACACCTTGGAAAAAAGGGGAGTGTTAGGACATTTAAAAGCAAGGATCCGTGCTGAAGTTTTCAATGCCCTGGATGATGATCATGAACCCCGACCATCATTGTCTCATGAAAACCTTCTAATTAATGAATTAATTAGGGAGTATTTGGAATTCAACAAATATAAGTACACAGCCTCTGTCCTTATAGCAGGTAAGTGGTTGTTCATCTCTGGAAAAAAGCTCTGCTTTACCCTTTTTCTAATTCTTAGAAAGCAGTTAGCCTGAATATGTAATTTCATTACTGTGTCATGGAGGTGACTGAACACTTAGGATTCCATGGGCTCTTGTTATAGCATGAACAGGTTTTGGTGAGCTTTATGCTGTTGGGGAAAGGAAGAGCTAGGACCTTCCACTGCAGGTTCTCTATGTACTATTAAGCACACGTGCTCATAAAGGATAATGATTTTGATATGTTGAGGATCTCTAAAGATCTACTATTAGTGTCTATTTCCCTCAGTTTGTTACAGCTGGCCATTACCTAGGTATCATCCCTAGGATGAAATAGTGACAGTGCTCATTCCATATTAAGTGTTTTAGATTGGTATGATTGCTAATGCCTATAATCGTAGAAACTCAAGGGGCTAAAGCAGGAGGACTCTGCTTCAAAATACAAAATAGAAAAGCACTGGGTCTGTAGCTAGCTCAGTGGGAGAACACTTGCCTAATGTGTGAGGCCAGAGGCTAATTCACAGCACTTGTGGAGAGTAGAGAGGAGAGAAGAGAGACTGAGTTTCTGTTAATCAAGTTTGGCTTTTCCAGAGTGCCATATAAGTGTGGAAGCCTACAGAAAATGCCTTTGACGCTGCCTCACTTCACCTAGTAAAATACACTGGAGGTTCAGTCATGTTGACTTTGACCCTGTGAATATGAAAATGTTGTGGCTGTGCCATTTCATCTGCTCTTGTAGACATTTTAGTTATTTATACTTTCTGGCAGCAGTGATTCAGATCCTCAAAAGCATTTACTTGGAGTTTTTGTGTGAACATCATTTTATTTTTGTAGATAAATAACTAAAGATGGAATTGCCAATTGTCTGGGAAGTGAATGCTTCCCTTCAGGTAATAACTGCCACTGCTTCTGAGTGGCTCTATCATTTCACTTTCACCAGGGAAGTGGTGGCTCACACATGTAGTTCCAGCACTCAGGAAGCCACAGCAGAAGAATCAAGGCCAGTCTAGGTCACATAATGAATTTGAGGCCAGTCTGTGCTAGAGTAAGACTCAGTCTAAAAATTTAATAATTTTAATTTTAGAATTGCTATCCCTAAATGTATATATATTTTTAATGAATTATTTAGTATTACCATGTGTTTAATCTGTAGGCATCTTAGGAAGCTTACTGAAGTCCAGCATTATAGTTTTAGATTCAGAAACCATATTACCAAATTGAGTATGTGGTAAGCTGTAATTAAGTTCTACATTTAATTGCATGAATATGTTGACATCATAAAGTCATAAGCAGTTTGATCTGTCAACATTCTCCCAAAGTCTGAGAAATGTGTGTACCTAGCAGGTGTGGTTATTATCAATGTTGAATTTGCCTTTTTGATTAATAGACTTAGTGTTTTCCTGAATTTTTTCCCCCCCTAGAATCTGGTCAACCCGTAGTTCCATTGGACAGACAGTTTCTCATCCGTGAACTAAATGCCTTTGAAGAATCAAAAGATAATTCAATGTAAGAAGTTTTTAAAAGAGGTTTACAGATGTTGTATTCAGATTCAATTGCATAGTACTGGCTATGATTCATTTTAATCCAGCAGGAACTTATTTTGGTTTACTGTATGTTATACACTATGTGAGGTCCAAGAAGTGTGGCAGCAAAGTCACCTGAGCTCTCTGCTGCAGCTGAGCTTGCTGTGTCTTCAGAGGACTGAATACCTAACCAGCCACCCTGCCTGCCTGCCTCCCTCCCTCCCTCTTTCTTTCTTTCTTGAGAGCTTTTCTCCCCAATTTCAGTGGTAGTAATTGAACCAGGGCCATGACTGCTAAGGGTGCAACACACCCTGTACCTCTGAGCAGTCTCCTTGGCCCAGCCCTCTACTTCTTTCTTTTTTAAACTTAAAAAAAAAAAACCATGTGTTTATGTGGATGGGTGTTTTGTCTGCATGCATGTTCACCACATATATGCCTGATTTCCTTAAAGGCTTTGGAGCTGGAGTTATAGGTGGTTGTAAGCCAACAAGTAGGTAAGTGAAGCTGGTCCTTTGAAAGAACAGCCAGTGCTCTTAACTGCTGGGCCATCTCTCCAGCTCCCCCTTCACCATTATCCCCCCACACCCTTACTTCTTTCTAAGGATTGTTCTTGCCCTCCTGATCTTTTTTCTTCTTTCTAAGGCTTTGTTCTCTCCTCATTGCTTTCTTCACTCCAGTATAGGAACAACAACAACCGAAAAGCCCTGCCATCAGCTTCCTCTCACCCCACTACTGCTTACATTCTTTCATTGCCAGACCTCCTTTGTCTGCCCTCTGCTTTCATGTTACCGTCCCTGTCTCTTCTGCTGTCTGCATCGTAAATACTCCTCCTCATTTACACTGATCATTTCTTAGTTCTTTCCCTGTGTTTAATACCTTACATTTTTCCGTAGAGTCCCTAACTGGCTTATTAGTTTGTGCCTAGTGCCTGAGTGCACATCTCAGTGCAACCTTTCCTAGCTGGAAATTTCTTAGAAGACTTATGTTTTCTTTCTAAAAGTTTGTTGAATTTTTTCATTCGTTTTTATGATATAATTATGTTAGTCTTACCATAAACTGCTGTACATGTATGCCATTTAACCTAACTCTCCCTCATCGTGGGCACTGAGCAGGTTCTGTCTTCTACTTTCATTTCTTTTGCATCCCTCCCCACCATACTCTTGAGTCTCTAGTGAGGTCTGTGTAGGACAAATGTGCTCGTTTTCCTGAGTTGGGGCTCATGTGTCCGCTGACATTTTAAATGCAGTGTGTCCAGAATACAGGGGTGTTCTTTTTGCCTCCTCACACCTTCCTCATAGGCTTCTCATGTAGCTGCTCAGGTTTTGGGATTTTTTTGGTTTTTTCAAAACAGGTTTTCTCTGTGTAACTACCGTGGCTGTCCTGAAACTCCTTTTGTAGAACAGGCTGGCCTTGAACTCACTGAGATCCACCTGCCTCTGCTTCCTGAGTGCTGGGATTAAAGGTGTGAGCCACAATGCCTGACTGCTGCTCAGGTTTTAAAGGTAGAGTTCACCACTTAAAGCACAGCTGTGTGTATTTTCTTCCACTTATGAGAGAATTGTATTGTATATATACATCTTTTTCAAACACTTCAGTTCCTCTTATTTGGGGGGAATTGTATTTTGTCTCAATTTGTTTTTATCTACACATAATGTAAGGGTGTCTATTGAAGGCTCTCTCTCTGCCTCCTTTTTTTTCCATGTAGAACCATGTCTTCCCTTTTGTTATGAACAACTCTCATGTTCTTGTGTCATTGTGGATTATTTATTCCTGTATCAATGAGGGATTTTCCAGCATTTTACTGGATGTAAGATGTGACAGCACACTATTTTCTGTAGTGTTTCCAGAGAGTGATGGGAATATTCTATGAGATACAAAAGGTCATTGAACCACATTCCCTCTTGGTCATTCATGATGTGCATAAACAGAGCATGTGCCCCAAGAAATCCTGCCACAGAAAAAGCCTTTGTCATCTAAATTGGTAACCAGATTTATTTGGTGAAGAAATCTTTTTTTTTTTTTTTTTTTTTTGGTTTTTCGAGACAGGGTTTCTCTGTGTAGTTTTGCGCCTTTCCTGGAACTCACTTGGTAGTCCATGCTGGCCTCGAACTCACAGAGATCCACCTGGCTCTGCCTCCCGAGTGCTGGGATTAAAGGCGTGCGCCACCACCGCCCGGCTCTGGTGAAGAAATCTTTAAAGGGGGCGTAGTCCCCATTCTGCAGAGATAGTGGACATGGGTACAATAATCACTGCATTTGAGTGTTAAGCAAAACAAGGCAATGCTTTATACATTTGGACAGTTTTTGAAATGTGTGAAAAAAAGTCTCTAAGAGTAGCTGTCTTAGTGTTCTGTTGCTATAAAGAGACACATAACCACAACAACTCTTATAAAGGAATGCATTTAATTGGCTTGCTTATAGTTCCAGAGGTTTAGTCCATTTTCATCATGGTCGGAAGCATGGCAGCACACAGGCAGGCATGGTGCTGGAGAATTATCTATATCTAGATCTCCAGGCAACAGGAAGAGAGGAGGTGCTGGGACTGGCTTGGGCTTTTGAAACCCCAAAGTCTACCCCCAGTGACATACTTCCTCCAACAAGACCACACCGACTCTAACAAGGTTACACCTCCTAATCCTTCTCAAGTAGCACCACTCCCTAATGACCAAGCATTCAAATATATGAGTCTATGGAGGCCATTCCTGTTCAAACTGCCACAGTAGCTACCGGTGAACAGTTGGGTATGGGGTCATTCAAGCAGAAGGCATTAGTTTGCAGTTAGCAGGTGTTGGGAGTGAATAGCTAGCTGTTAGATCTTTTTTTCCTAGCTCTTTGGTAGCCTCTGAGATAATTGCCTCAAATGAGCAAGTTAAAAAGGAAACTGGTGACCAGCTTTATTTCCAGAATGTGAGAGAACATGTTGCAGCCTTTCAGGGAATTGGGGTGTGTGTATGTGTACATGCTGGAGACCAAACTTGGGCGCTTTTTTTTTTTTTCTTTTGAGTTCTTCAAGACAAGGTTTCTCTGAAGCAAGCAGTCCTGCTGTCCTGGAACTCACTCTGTAGACCAGACTGGCCTTGAACTCACAGAGATCCACCTGTCTCTGCCTCCGGAGTGCTGGGATTAAAAGTGTGCACCACCACCACCCGGCTAAAACTTGGGGCTTTGCAAATGATAGGTGAGTGCTTTCCCACTGAGCAGCATGAGCCACCACCGTCTGGCTGTAGCCACTGCTCTTAACCACTGAGCCATCTCTCTAGCCCTCTGCTTGCACCCTTTAACAAAGAGAAATATCTGTGAGTTTCAGGAGACTAAGATCTTCCAAGGTCTGTAGCTGGCTGTCGGCAAAAGCAGGATTTGAAGGCAGACCACATGCTTTCTAGGCATAACCTTGACAAGACAGTGGATGCTAAACCAGTTTTAGGTTCTAGGAAGGTTTTTAGGATGGGCTTGGAATTGAGAAGCTGAATTCCAGTGGGTTGATTATAATTTCATTTCAGTTTAGATGATTTTAATGGTGTTAATGTTTTTTCTGGGGGTTTAAAAATTCTCACTCAAGAGCCAGGCAGTGGTGGCGCATGCTTTTAATCCTAGCACTCAGGAGGCAGAGGCAGGTGGATCTCTGTGAGTTTAAGGCCAGCCTGATCTACAGAGTGAGTTTCAGGACAGCCAGGGCTACACAGAGAAACCCTGTCTGGGGGGAAAAAAAAATCTTGGATAATAATCCCGTATCTTTTGCGATTTAGTGAGTTAGATGCATTTACGGTGTCAGAGTTTACCTTTAAAGCAAATGTCTTAAGCTTTTTCTACTTATGAGAAGTGAATTGATTTTGGTTTTGCCTTCTTCCTGAAATAGTCCTCTGTTATATGGAATTTTAGCCCATTTCTTGCGTGGTCCTCCAGATGACATCCAGAATGTGTTTCTGACAGAGTCAACACTCCAGCCTCCAAACAGGCATCCCAGCTGGAAGCCCAACAGAAGACCAAAGGGTAGGCACTTCTGACATTCTTCCTTTAGCTTCATTGACTTTATTCTCTGGAGCTTTTGAGTCCTAGCTTAATTGTGCTTATGTCTAGTCCAGTGTTAGCCTGTATTACTTAACCTCCAGAAAGCCAAGTGCTTTGGGGAAAGAAAACCTTGACTGGACAAAGTGATGATAATTTCAAAGTCAAGGTCTTGAAACAAACTCCGACTTTCACATCAGTGTGGTCTTTGGAATAGCCTGTCTTACCACACTATAGTTTCCTTTGTCTTCTCCCACTTCCCACCTTTCCCAGACTGAAAAATGCAAGGCAAGATTACTGCTATACAGAGAAGCCATGTCTGTGTGTGCTATTACATTTTCAGGATACTTTCTGTAGGAGATGACAGTTACCTACAGATAACAGATTCTTTTTCAAAATACTTTTGAGACAGGCTCTCGCTCTACTTCTGCTGTCCCTGAGCTTACATCAATCTTTCCTCAACCTCTTAATACCAGGATTAGATGCATGAGCCTTTGAACCCAACTCAGAATGCTCATCTTTAAATGATGGCTCAGGCTTGTAATCTAGGCAATGAAGACTGAAGCAAGAAGATCTTGAGTTTAAGGCCAGCCTGGGCTACATAGTAAGACCCTGTCTCCAAAAATAAAACAGATAGGACTAAATAAATAAGAAAAATAATAAAGTGAAATGAGCTTTTGGTTGTTTTGATCACATTGGCAGCAGGTTCTGAGTTGGTTGTTTGAACTGAGTGCATTGTAGATGGGTGTTTTCCCATGTGGTAGAGTTGGCACTCTTTCTCAAGGAGTGGTTACAAGTGGGGTTCAGGCAGCTAACATGAGAGTTGAAATAAATTCTTAATACCCAGGATGCAAATTGCTCTGTGAAGTTTTGTAAAGTTCTATGACCAACGCTGCCATGTGAGTGACTTGGTGCCTCTTTAGTTCTAAAAGTAACATACTTGTGAATCAGGATAACGTTATTTGTGACTTGACTGGTTTTATCATCTGTTGTGATGCTGAGCTGACTGGAGAGCTTCCTACTAACTTCCGGAGAGCTAAGGCTGCTGTGACTCGATGCAGGCCAAGGTTCAACACAAGGCTGCCATCCAGATACAGCCAGAGCATGAGTGTAGGAGCTTTCTAAGCTCATGCCAGAAATCACTAAGGCTCAGACCCTAGGGCAAAATACTGTTTTATAAATACTTAAAATGCAAAATAAACCACTAGCCATGTCAATACATATAGAAACTTCTGAAATTCTCAAGTAATGTAAAGTTCCCTTTAATGTCTTCTGCCCTGCCCATCCTAACTCCCCAGATCCCCTCTCTTTCTTGGAAGGTGCTCCTGTTGACCTTTTATTAGTCACTATGGACTGATTCTGTGTGTTTAAGAATCTGCATGTGTGTTACCTTGCATTGTGCTTGTGGAACAGCGGGTCTGGGTCTCTGTAGTGTGGTATTGTCACACCTCTTATTTTACTGATGAACTAGGGCTAAGGTTTTGGGTTTATAATTGTGTAAGTTGTATCTTTGTCTGTACATACAAGTATCTCGCCTGTGGAGGTGTCTAAAGCAGAATTGCTGGTTCACAGACAACATAGGCATATTTAAACATATGATTCATAGTATTTAGTCCCCTAGAAAGGCTTTACTAGTGTTTACACTTAAGAATGCATGACAGTACTCAGTTCCTGTCCCTCTTGGTTGCTGATGATACATTAATATAGTTAACATAGCAACCACAAGACACTGATTTAGTCTCATGAAGGAAAGCAAGATTTTGAGAAGTAACTTCTGGTTTGTAAATGTGTTAGGATCTCCTTAATATTAGTGTTAATGGCAGTAGAGAGTTGAAAGTGAGGAGAGTAGTCATTAACTAGGGTCAGTTCTTCTGATCACCTTCCTGTGCAGGGAGAGAGGAAGGGAAGCGGGGAGAGAGGAGGCAGGCAAGCTGAGGAGTGAGACATGCTTAGATGCACAGTGCTACTAGCAGTGTGGGTCCAGTCAGTAAAGTGGCTTTGGGCACCTGTTCTGTAGAAAGCTCCAGAGAAAGCTCATAAGTGAGGGTGGCTACAGAACTACAGGGACAGTGATTTTACAAGTTATTTTCTTTTTTGTTGTTTGTTTTTTTGAGATGGGTTCTCTGTGTAGCCCTGGCTGGCCTGGAACTAGCTCTGTAGACCAGGCTAGTCTTGAACTCAGAGATCCACCTGGCTCTGCCTACAAAGTGCTGGAATTAAAGGCTTGCATCACCATTCCTGGCTTGCAAATTATTTTCTTCATCATCACATTTTTTTTTCTTGGCACACAGTGACCCCTTTGTGCAATGCCTTGAGAAGAGCCCTCAGCCATAGATCATTGTTTGTGGTTGCTCTCTGAGTCCACATGACTGCAGGAGCCACGTGGCTCCACTTGACAGCTCATCTGGCTTTAGTGGAAGGTATAAGGTGCTGGCGAAGATCACATAGCACCCACCTTCAGAAAGATAGCCTGTCACCTAGTCCTGTGCTGAGTGGATGTGATCTTTGAGGCAGAGTAGGTTTTGTCCCAAATAAAAGTTGAGATTTTTATGATGGGAAACCCATCTCAGTTCTGTTTTAATGTGCAAAAATAACACAGTTTGGGCCAGTGAGGTGGCTCAGTGGGTGGGAGGCATTTACTGCCAAACCCAACAACCTGACAGCCTCAGTACCCTCACAACAGAAGGAAGGAACCAACTGCTAAAAGTTGTCCTTTGAAGCTGGGCAGTGATGGTGCACACCTTTAATCCTAGCACTTGGGAGGCAGAAGCAGGCAGGCGGATCTTAGTTGAGTTTGAGGCCAGCAAAGCCAGTTGTAGACTGAAGTTTCTGGTCCGCCCAGACAGCAGCTGTTCTGCCCCCTAATAAACACATAGAGGCTTATCAATTACAAACTGTTTGGTATATGGCTCACGCTTCTTGCTAGCTAGCTCTTACATCTTAAATTAACCCATTTCTATTAACCATGGCTGTAGTGTTACTGGTCTGCTGGCATGTTGCTTCTTGGATGGACGGGCAGGCATCTCCCAACTCCGCTTTTCTTCTCCCTGTCTCTTTGCTTGGATTTCCTGCCTGGCTATAACCTGTCTTGCAATAGGCCAAAGCAGCTTCTTTATTAACCAGTGATAGCAACACATATTCACAACATACAGAAAGACCACCCCACAGCACTTCCGTTTTTCTGTCTAATCCAAAAGGAAGGTTTTTATTTTAGCATAGTAAAATTACATATAACAAAAGTTATCAAGCAAGAATTATAGTTATAATATCTAGTCTATTTGTATTTGGCAAAATTAAAAAAAATATCCTATCTATCTTATCTTTATGAGTCTAAAGTTTTATATCTAATTTACCTTTTATCATAACTAAAACTATATAACTATCTAGTCTTCAACTCCATCGAAGACCCCAGAAGGATCTAATATTACCTAAATAAACAAGAAGTGCATTGTAAGCAACTTCCAAAATTCTAGAAATAACAGAGACGTCTGGCTGTCTGGACAGTCACCTGAAGTTCCTCTGTAACATTTGAGCATCTGTCTTCAGCCTACAGGCCTAGAGTCTCTGACATACTTTTTAGTGAAGCAGGAAATTTGAAGGACTGTTTTGCCTATTTTGGCAAAGTTTGTTAGTTGCTTTTCTCTGTGTCCTGCAAAATGTCTGGCAGTTTCTTCTGTGAAGCAGGAACCTGAAGGACCATCTCACCCTGTTTTGGCAAAGTTCAGAGGTTATTTTTCCATGGGTCCTGCATGTCCAGTTTATACAACATACTGTCAAGCAGTCCAGGCAAGAGCAGTTTCTTGCCCAAATAGCCTTTTCCACATTGTAAGCAAACTCCATAATGAGTTTCTTTTGCCCATCATCTTTTTTGAAGTAATTGGTGCTGCCAGAAGCAGATGTATCTCATTGTTTAGAAAAGTCTTAAGTTTTTAAAATATTTTAAATGCCATATTTTCTAGATCTTTGAAGTGTTTGAAGATTACCTACCTAATTGAAATATGTCTTTGTATACTTAGAAAACTAAACTAACATGACTATAAGCTTGATTATCACAGATGACTAATTATTAATCTGTATTTCTTAATTATACACTACAATTTTAAATGAGTTGCTTAAACATAATACCTTAAACAAGAGTAGAAATATATATACAGTATAACAAAATTGACCTTAAATTTGTATCAGTAAACCAAATCTGTATCAAATGTAAAGTATTTTGAGATTTTTTTTTAATCAAAGTAGATTCAATAATCTTTTTTTTATCATTTCTATATCATATCCCCCTTTTTTCTTTAGAAAGAGATTGCATTCATAATCAACCCCTTTAAATAAAAACAAACATTTATAAAAAAAATATTTTGGGAATTTGGGCATAGTTTTCTATACTACTTCCTGCTGATTGGGGCACTGGCAATCTTATGGGGATCCTGAGAAAATTTAGAATTATAGTTAAATCTTGGCTGTAGTAGTCTGTGAGGCTGCATCATCTCAGCCAGTTGCCTTGAAGCTTTTCTAGATGTTGGACCATCTGGGCCATGGCTGTCATCAGAGACCTTTCAGAGGGTCTTGGTTGATCAAACCATATCAGCCTGGAAGAAATCCACAGGTTTTTAAGATGTCAGAGCTATCTAACAATAAGCCTGAGTCATAGACCAAACTATTTGTAATTAATGTTAAGCCTCTGACTGGTTATTGGAGTAACGGCGGGCGAGAAAGATTTATCCAGCTACAGCCAGTTCCAGGACAGTTACACAGAGAAACCATGCCTCCAAAAACCAAAAAAGAAAAAAAAGTTGCCCTCTAATTTCCACATGTACCTGCTTTGGCCTGTGTGTACACACTCACATGTGTGCATATGTGCTCACATGTTTGTACATACACAGAGAGAAAAATTAATTTAAAAGCCCTTCATTTTTTAATTTAAATTTAAATTTTACCTGTGTTTGTCTGATTTTTGTTTTCGAGACAGGGTTTCTCTGTGTAGCTTTGGAGCCTGTCCTGGAACTTGCTTTGTAGACCAGGCTGGCCTTGAACTCACTCACAGAGATCTACCTGGCTCTGCCTCCCGAGTGCTGGGATTAAAGGCATGTGCCACCACTGCCTGGTGATTTTTTTTTTTAAAGACAGTTTTTCCATGTATCACACTGCTGACAATCCTCTTACCTCAGTTCCCTCAGCAGCTGGGATTATAGGCATATACCACCATGCCTGACTCAGACATCTTTTTTTCTTTTAATAAAGTTTTATATGTATATTTTTTGTGTGTGGGTATTTGCCTGACATATGTCTGTGTACCGTGTACATGCCTGGTGCCCAAGGAGGCCAGAAGAGGACATCAGATTTCCTTGAACTAGATTTACAGACTAGTTCATTGTGAGCTGCCATGTGGGTTCTAGAAACTGAACCTGGGTCCTCTACAAGAGCAATAAGTGCTATTAACCACTGAACCATCTCTCCAACATGGCATATGTACCTATAACCCCAGTGTCTATAACCCCAAGTTTGGTGGAACAGAGACAAGCAGATCTCAATGTGGATCAGAGTGGCCTTGAACTTGCATTTATCCTTCTACCCCAGGCTCCCAAGTGCTGGGATTATAGGCATGTCTCCCCATACCCAGTTTCTCTTTCAGTTTTGTTTTATTTATAATCATTTTTATTACACTGTCGGTGCATGCATGGACTGCAGTACATAGGTGGAGATCAGAGGGCATCTTGTAGCTACGAGTTCTGTACTTCTGTGTAAGTGTTAGAATCAAAGTTGGGGATCCGAGTTTTGTGGCAAACATCTTTACCCACTGAGCCATCTTGCAGGCTTTAAAAGCACAATTTCCTGGACAGTGTTACAGTTTTGATGTGAAGATATAAACTGTACTCCTTTTTTTGTATGCAACACGAGGGCTCAGCTAGCAGGCAGTCATAGTAGTTTTGTTGTTTTGGATGATTCTACAATGCTGATTGCACACTTGTCCTTCCTCCTGAGTTGATTCCTTATATCTGAGAGAAAGGCTCACAGGGCTCCCCTCTGTACTTCAGTCAGAGAAAAAAGAAAACCAGGTTGAGCATGTGGTGGAAGCCTGTGATGTTGGCACTCAAGCTGAGGCAGAAGGCCACCCTGGGCTACATAGTGAGATCCTGTTGCTTCTCTACCCAATGAAGAAGAAACACTTGAATTATTACTGTTAGTCTCTAATACTAAACATTTATGATTTCCTCATGACAATTAAGAAATGAGAACTCACAAAGTAGAGCTAACAGGATGGCTCAGTAGGCTTGCTGCCAAGCCTAATGACGTGAGTTCAGTTCTTGGAACATGTGGTAGAAGGAGAGAACTGATTCCTTCAAGTTGTCCTCTGACCTCCACATGCATGCCTGCTAGCCCCCACCCCCACAAGTGAATACATATTATAAGAAAAATGATAAAATGCTAATATAATGTCCTAAAATAGATACAGGTATACTTGCTTGTCTTCCTGTTTTGATTTGGAATGAGTATTAACACATATATTTTCTCTAGATGACCACCTGAGGAAGGACACGGGGCCAAGCACCACGACCGAAGAGCTTCATGCTGCTGTGCAAGCAGTCAGTAGATGATATATATACCAGGCTGTCTGATCTCAGCTGTGTATGTGGAGTAACTAACTTATTATTCCCGATACCATCGATTAGACCACCACAGTTTGTAAATGTTTGATATTCTCCATTTAACCTCTCAAGTTTTACTGCATCTATGAAAAGCTAATCCATCATCTAGCTTGCTAGAAGCTCCTGGAGAAAAAAAATGTACTGTTTTCAGGATTTTGGGGTTTTTTTGTTTTGGTTTAGTTTGGTTTTTTTGTTTGTTTTTCGAGACAAGGTTTCTCTGTGTAGCTTTGGCTGTCCTGGAACTCAGTCTGATCAGGCTGTTGTGGCACTCACAGAGATCCACTTGCCTCTACCTCCCAGGTGCTGAGATTAAAGGTGTGCACCACCACCGCCAGGCCAGGATGTACTTGTAAAGTTCTTAAGTTTGTGAAAACTGAAAAGTACTTCTTCATTTTCTTTAGAAGCCATCTCTAAGGGCTGTGAATGTGCCTCCAGTAAAGCACTTGCCTTGCATGTGTAGGTCCCAGGTTCAGTCGTAGCACTGAAAATAAAATTCAAGTACCGATCTTTGTCCATGTGCTCTGCTTATTAAAATTCCTTCAGCTAGAAGTATGTAGACCTGTGGGAAAACCCATTCATGTTTTGAAAAGTATTTCAAGGGCATTAAAACCAGAACTTATTCCTATAAAATTTGATTTTTAAGAAATATCTCAATTATTGTCTGCCCTGGCTAGTTTTCCTCAGCTTGACATAAGCTAGAGTCATTTGGGAAGAGGAACTCTTAATTGAGAAAATCCCTCACCAGTTTGGCTTATGAGCAAGCCTTAGTACGTTTTCTTATTAATAATTGACATGGAGGGTGCAGCCCATTGTGAGTGGTGTCACCCCTGGGCAGGTGGTCCTGAGCTCAGTAAGAAAGCAGGCTGAGCAAGCCATGGGGAGCAAGCCAGTATGTAGCACCCCTCTGTGGCATTCTGCCCTGACTTCTCAGTGGTGGACTGTGATGTGGAACTGTACACAGAAAGAAAGCCTCTCCTTCCCAAGTTGCTTTTGGTCATGGTTTTTATAATATCAGTGAAAACCCTAAGACACTGTCTAATGTTGATCTTTAAACTAGATAACAATGCTCTTTTCCCAAGAACAGTTTGGCTTCTACTAGGGAATTTAATGAAAAGGTAAAGGGGAAAATAATTCTTTTAATTTTGCTTTAAGTGAAACAGAGAGTTTATTTTATTCTGTAAAGAATGTAAGGATGACAGGACAGGCCTTGGGAGAAGTGCCATGTAGGAACTTTAATGGAGGCATTGTCAGAGCTCCTTGTGGAGCTCCCTTTTGCACACAGTGACGGCTATAGAGGTGCTGACGTTTGTTTACATGGACTCTGAGAGACTTAGTAAACATGAGTTTTTATTCTTGGGATAGGAAAATCATAAGAGCTGCTACAGTTCTGTCTCTAAATGCTACTTTGCTGTTTATCAAGGAGATTTTTCTAGTGTAGCCACAGGCTTATTTCACAGAACACAGCTACCATCAATGGCTCCTTCCTGACAAGAGTTGCACAGTGTAAGAGTCACATAGTTTATATCATAGATAAACAAGCATGGGGGACATAGCTTAACAATGTATAGCCAAGTGTGTGCCACAGGAAAAGAGATGACTGCTGTCATTGGTGACTTGCAATGTTACCAATTTGAATTGTATTTAGTGATGCCTGTCATCCACTCCTCAAAGATGGATTGAGAACATTACTGTTAATGCAGAATGTGATGAAGGAAACCCCCTTAGAGTGGTTTTTACCACTCTAAAATTCTTAGAAACCCTGTTGCGTAAGGGGATCCATAACTGCAGAGCCTTAGAGGAGCCCATTTCCAGTTTTTCCTTTCAGTGTAAAAATATAAAATGTATTTAGAATGTATTTCCTGTTGATCCTCCTTACTGTACTTTCAGCAAAGAAAATAAGCTGATACTGTACTTGAAAGCATAGTAAAAGGAAGAACAGCCTGTTAACATTGACAAGCTAAGAGTAGATTGCTGACACATAAAGGGTGCCTACTCCTGTAATGTGTGTGTCAAAAAAGCTCGCTGCCATGGTATAGGTACCTGGACACCTCCAGACCTAGAGGCAGTACAGAACCATGCAAATAGCAGCCCAGAAATAGTGCCGACCCCATTTCTGATGGGGGCTTTGTTTCTTTCTGTTTTATCAGAGAACATGGGACACAGTTCTGTTTTAGGGTGGCAAACAGAAGCACCCCTACATACCATTGATGATGACTTCCAGTGAAGACGCACAAGGAATGGTCATATAATATACTGGCAATTGAAGTTTTGAACACATGGTGTTAGAAATTGGAGCCCTTTAAATTGGAGTGTATTATGTCCATATTCCTTTTCATACTTTGCAAGCATGGTATAGAATATACATTTTATTGAATTGGCTGATGAGGGCTTATAATGGCTGGGTCTAATGTTGTCTTTGACAATTTTACAGTCTTGAAATTCCATTCCTATGGTGGTGCCTATTTTGTAGTTTTGGTTTCCCCAGATAATAATTATTTCAGTGTTAACTTGGAGATTTTCCTTGGTTGCATGAATCTCCTCCAATAATTTCTCACAAATTCACAGTTTTTCTCTTTTTAAGATTTTAATTGTATGTATATGAGTTTTTCCTGCTTGTATGTCTGTGCACCATGTGCATACAGTGCCCACAGAGGCCAGAAGAGGGTGTCATATCCCCTGGAACTGGAGTTACAGGTAGTTGTAAGCTACCATGTGGGTGCTGGGAACTGAACCCAAGTCCTTTGCAAGAGCAGTCAGTGTTCTTAACCCCTGAGCCTTCTGTCCAGCCCCCAAATTAACTCTTTCTTAACTCTTCATTGTTAGAATATGTGCTTGTGGGTACCATTTCTTCCATAGGCTGAGTCCTGCCAGCACAGCCTTCTTATAGAGTTAGAGAATGTTTTCAGTAGGACTTGTGATTGGCTTCATATGGACAAGACAGACACAATATTTAACAAGTGTTTTGGCATCTAGAACATTTGTTACCAGGTCAAACAGGGTGCTTATAGTTCTTGGGGCAGCCCTTACTAATCTGGCTGGGCTTTTCCAGTGGTAGAACTATCAGGGGTGGTGTGGAGGCCTTGTTTCTAGGTGTGTTCATGTTACTATGGTGATTGTGGTTGTGGGCAAGGTCATAGCTGAGGCTGTAACCCTTCTACTGTTTACAAGTCAAGGCTTTGGAGCTTTGGAGATAGTAGGGGAAGTTTATCTATTGCAGAGTTCTGTCTCTGGCTTACAGAGACTTTCTGAATGTACTCATCTTAGACTCAACAGTGCAGCCTTGACCAAAGCTGCATGAGCTTCTTTGGCTTCCTGAATCACTTCTCTCTGTTAACTCTCTCTCAGGGGAGAGACTGCACATCATACCTGACTTTGGAATCATATTTAGTTGGTAGTCACTGCAATCTGATCATCATCCTCAGAGTTATTCCTAAATTGGTTAATTTGTTAAAAGATTTTACAGAAATAAGGGTTTTCTATTGTGTTATTTTTGCTCACTGTAATATTTTTGATACATCGTTTAAAAATACTTATTTTTAGGTATGTGCATGTGTATACACATGTTAGTATATAGGTGTTCATGTGTGTAGGTGCAGAGGTGCTGGGTCCCCCTGGAGCTTGAGGCACAGGCAGTTGTGAGCAGCAGCCAATCTTACCTGAGCTGTCTTTCCAACCCCTCAGTATTCATTCATTCATATTCTCCCCCTCCATCCCTCCCCCCCACCACCACCCTGTCTCTGTTGCTCTGGTTGTCTTGTTGTAGTCCAGGCTGGCCTCAAACTCGCAGAAATCCTCCTGCCTCTGCCTCCCATGTGCTAGGATTAAGCCTTGTGTCACAACACCAGACCCCTCAGTATTTTCTTTATTGGTAGTTTTTGTTTCTGTTTAGAAATTTTTTCCTTTTGGACCTGATCTTCAAGTGTCATCACTCTGACCTCTTGTTTCCTGTTCGTGTGCAAACATTGTTTCTCGTCTTAGCGGTACTTGTCATCTTTGCTCTCAGAAAGTGTGCGCTGGGCTCTCAGCATTGGGAACAGGTCCAGGTCTCTGGACTCGGGGTGTTCATCACAACCTGGGTTCAGAGTGCATGTCTCTCAGCCTCTAGCACTGCAAACTCACTTAGGCCACCAATTCCTGAAGCTCACACACACCCCATTTCTACTTCTAAATCTGCACTGACTATAGTTATGAATTCCATTATGTTCTTTGTGCAAATATAAGATCCTCCCAGAGGACTTGGTTAATATTCAGAGGTGTCAGCTATGGATGCTGTGCTACCTCAGGAATTGCAGTTATGTAGGGCCAAACTAAGGGAAAATGCGAGTGTTTATAATTTTGGATGTTGTGAAATTACCAAAATGGAAGATAAACAGAATTGTCATATGCATTCCTGTGTTTGATTCTAATCTGTCTATGCCTAGGCAATGTTTTACTTTTAATGATTGCTTAATGAAAATCAACTGAGCTCTGTAGAGGCTATCATGTCACTATCTTGTCATCTGGAGAGGACCCCTGAAACAAGGATGACTGGAGCTGGTTCACTGGGCAGCTGAGGACTGAAGGCCGAACTGGTACATGTGTGTACTTGATATCTGCCATTCCTTCATAGGGTGTCACTCTCACTCTGGAGGGTCAGTGTCACAGCCTGGGGGACCTGACATGTTTGAAAAAAGGAAAACCATCTATTTTTAATTTTGGTTTGTTTTCTGTCTATATTTAAAATGTGTTACCATTTTTGTTTTTTAATTATCCAACTAGAGAAGAGTTTTGTGTTCCTTTTTTTTTTTTTTAATGTGTATGAGTGCTTTATTGACTTTATGCCAGAAGAGGGCATCAGATCCCACTATAGATGGTTGTGAACCACCACCATGTGGTTGCTAGGAATTGAACTCAGGAACCTCTGGAAGAGTAACCAATGCTCTTAACTGCTGAGCCATCTCTCCAGCCTGGGGTTTTATATTATTTTTTTCCAGACAGGGTTTCTCTATGTAACTTTAGAGCCTTTACTGGAACTCACTCTGTAGCCCAGGCTGGCCTTGTAGTACTGGCTGGCCTTGAACTCACAGATACCGCCTTCCTCTGCCTCCCGAGTGCTGGGATTAAAGGCGTGCGCCACCACCGCCCAGCCAAGGGTTTTATATTCTTAAAATCTGAGGAAGAGCCAGGTCATGGTGGAGTACACCTGTAATCCCGCCAAGTACTTGGGTGGTTCAGGCAGGAGTTCTAGGCCAGCCCTGGCTGTGTAGCCAGACCCCATGTCCTCCCAAAAATCAAGGGGCTGGAGAGATGGTTCAGTGGTTAGCACTTTTTGCTCCTGCAGAGGATCTGATGCCCTCTTTTGACCTCTCTGAGCACCTGGACTCACATGCTCATACTCATGCATAAAAATAAAAGAAACCCTAATGATCTCTAAAACAAACAACACCAAAAATAGAATTGAAGACAGTCTACTGTTGCCGTCTCTTCATGTGGGGTTTATGAACACTAGCTGATTTACTTCCTGTGTTAAAAAGGTTTGTAGGCTGGAACGTTTGTTTTCAAGACAGGGTGTCACTGTTTAGACCAGGCTGGCCTAGAACTCTTAGATGTGCTTCTGCCTTCCAGAGTGCTATGACTAAAGGCGTGCACCACCATGCCTGGCTAAGCTGGGACATTGAAAACTCCCAAGAAAGAAAAAGCAGGTGTGTTGAAGAAAGCACAAGTCCAGAAGACCTACCAGGCTGCCCTCAGAAATAGTGATACCTCACTGGGGGTTTCTTGGGGTTGTGAGAAGCTACCTTCTAGAAATACAAGAGAAGTTTATTGAAAAACTTGAATTGACACAAAAATTGGATGGGAGTAGAACCAGATGGTTATAGGAGACTTGATTATTCAGAATTTGGTCAAACAAAAATGCCTATCAGGCCCAGGGCTAGCTTCTGAAGATCATAAATTTAAGCCTAGCATATATGTTTGTGTAGAATAAATAGATAGCTTTATAATTATGTGCAAGAACACTTTTGTATATGACTTGCATGCCTGGCTGATTATGTCAACTCGATAGTTCCTTTAGCAAAAAGCCAAATGTCTGGAGTACTGACAGTTGAGAATGTGCCTTTAAAGGCTTCTGGAAGACTGTTTCCCAGACACTTGGCATTTGATGTTTGTGGCAGCCGTCATGTGAGGACTGTGGTCTGTATGGAATACTTGAAATAAAGTGAGACCAGACTTCCTGGAGATGCCTTAGTCGGGGAAAGTTGCTTGCTGTGCAAGCATGAAGACTGGCGTTCAGGTTCCCCAGATACCCAGCGTCTCCCTAAAGAACTGGACACAGCTGCAGGCTCCTGCTATCACAGAGATGGGGAGGTAGAGACTACCTTGGGCCTCATTGGCCTATTAGTTCATCCAATTTGGTGAGCTCTGGGTTCAATGAGGGACCCTGTCTCAAAAAGTAAAATTCTGGGTATGGTGGCATATACTTTTGTCCCAACGCTCTGGAGGCAGATTCCTGAGTTTGAGTCCAACCTGGTCTACATGGCAAATGCTAGGCCAGCCAGGGCTAGTAGTAAAGCCTTGTCTCAAAAAAATAAAAAGATACACATACATGTACTTCTACACACAAGCACACAATCTGTTTTATTTAACAAATTTCAAGTGCCTGGATAAATGAAGTAGGAAGCACTGAGCACCCCGCTCTTCTCCCACAGGCCCTATCTTCTTCCATTGTCTTTGTCTGATTGGAGCTGCAATTGTTACAGAGAAAGAGCCTGCTCTGTCACTGACAAAGCATAGTGATGAGAGTTCTCTGTAGCAGTACAGGCAGTGCAGCCGCTGTGCCCTGACACCTGCCCATGCCTTTTCCTGGACACTGTTGAGCCATTTGCACCTCCCAGGATTGGCAATGTGCCATGAAGTTTTCCCCATACTTTTCTGCCTTGTTAGCTCTTTCTAGTGCAGAATCCTGCCTCTTCATTAGTTACCTGTCCACCTACTAGAAAATGGCCTGGCTATATCCAGGTGCTTGCAGTTAATAAAGCTGCTGAACCTGATATATGAGGATCAGTTTTAAAGGTGTGGGCTACTTGGTGAGAACTGTCTCAAAAACACAATAACAGAATGCTGCTATAAATGCCCATGTACAGGACTGTGTGAAGCTAAGTTCATCTCTTTTGGGTAAATTCCCAAGAAGAATTTTCTGATGAGTGCCTTATTTTTCTATTGCTGTGACAAAATATCATTACTAAGGTATTACTAACATATAAGAAAGAATTTGTTGGGGGTTTACAGTTCTAGAGGACTAGAATCCATAGCCATCATGGTGGGGAGCATGGTAGCATGCAGGCAGGCATGGCACTGGAGCAGTAGCTGAGAGCTTATATATTGATCCACAAGCATGAGGCAGAGAGTACTGATTAGGAATGGCCTGGGCTGCAGAAACCTCAAAGCCTACCCCAGTGACACACTTCCTCCAATAAGGCCACAGCTCCTAAACCTTCCTAGTTCTACCATCTGGGGACCAAACTTATGGGGACATTCTTATTCAAACCACCATACAGAATATGTTTAGTTTTATAAAAATACTAAAACTACTGAGAATTAGGAACTCTTCCCAATAGAGACATCATCTATAGTTACAGGAAGACCAGAATTGGACATAAGTAAGAGGAACAGCACAACAGATGCAGTCTTCTATCTTGAGACCCAATGGGTTATCGTGAGGGTGACACAGTGTGCTTGTGACAGTTCCCACTGATGTGTGCTTGTGAGGAAAGATGGATCTTCATGAGGAGGCAGATCTTATGTCACATTGACCTGGTTGTGTGTGTGTGTGTCTGTGTGTGCACAAGTGCACACATTTGAGGCCAGAGGAGAATGTCAGATGTCCTGTCACTGCTTTATTCCCTTGAGACAGAGGCTTTCACTTAATTTGTAGAGCTAGGTGGGTAGCCAAGAAGCCCAGTGAGCCTCCTGTCTCCATCTCACATAGCACAGGTATTACAGGTGTGTGTTGCCATGCCCCACTTTTTACACGAGTGTTAGGGACTCACACTCAGGTCCTCATACCTGTGCAGTGAGCATTCTTACCCACTGAACAATTTCCCCAGCCCAGCTGATACACTTTTCAATAATTAAATCGTGAAGCACACACAGGAGTCAGCCATGCTTGGATACAATTTTTGATTTCCCTAAAGCTAGAGGCTTTTAGAAGCCAGTACCTATTTAAAACTATTTGCTTAAAAAAAAATCATTAATCCCAGCACTTATGAGGCAGAGGCAAGTGGATCTCTATGAGTTTGAGGCCAGCATGGTCTACATAGTTCCAAACTAGCCAGGGCTACAGAGTGAGACCCTGTCTATAAAAAAGACTCTGAAGAGAAACTCACCCTCTATCATCTTGTGACTCCATGGAAACGCCCATTAAACTGCCCCTCACAGAAAACATACCATTTATTCAACATCACCCAGTCAAAGAAGCATTTTGTAAAGTGACTTAATTCTTTTTAAAATAAGTGACCTTTTCAACTACAAGAAACAAAAAGAAGCCTTTGCTGTTACTCCTAGAACAGGGTCCTTCTGAAGACTTCAGATATCTGAACTTCTCACAGTGGGCAGGTATTTATTAAGTGACTGTTAAATGAACATACTGTCCCTGAGTGCTGCTCAAGCATGCCAGGAGGGCACGGATGGTTTATACAAGGCCAGCACAGTCATTAACAACCCAGCAAGGTAGAGAAGGCAGAGAGCCTGGTGTTTGCCTTTCCTAAGACAATGGCACATAAGGATGTGGATAACCCCAGAGGTTCTTGCTTAGTGCTTAGCAGTACTGAGATCAGGCTTCTGAGCCTCAGTGGTAGAGTGCTTGCAAGGGTCAGTGCACTCTGGGCACCCCCTTGTCTCTTTACATGAGGGCTAGAGATGGAATTCAAGTCCTCATTCTTGTGTCACTGTCTCTGCCAAGAAGGTGGAAATACTGTCTTCTTTACACCTAATGCCCAGAATGCCCGGAAGGAAAAGGTTAAGTCATCTGGCCAGTGTAGCAAGGTTAATAGAAGAGCTGGGATTCCAACCTGAGCTAGCTGATAGTCTGTTCAGTGAGGGGTGAACAAGACTGGGGGTTTAAGCTCCACTGCTGGGGGAAAGACATAAAAGAAGCTGAGAAGATGGTTCAGTCAATAAAGTACTTAACCACTCAAGCAGGAGAACCTGATCTTCAGCACCCATATAAAAGGCTGGGTGTAGCAGTGCACACCCGTAATCCCAGCATTGGGGAGGCAGAGAAGAGAATCTCTGGGCTTGCTGGCTGGCTGGCCTAGCAGCCTAGCAGAATCAACAAGCTCCAGGCTCAACAAGAGACACTGTCTCAAAAAATAAAGTGAAGCAACTGGTGAAAACACCCAATGTTGACTTCCAGCCTCCACACACAAGAACATGTATATACACATACACAAGCACCACCACTCCTCGCTATAAATGGACTCTATCAGCCAGCCCAGGTTAGAATCCCAGCTCTTCTATTAACCTTGCTACACTAGCCAGAGTGCACTGGCCTAAGCAGCCAAGCCTGGGGCCCATGTGAGAGACTCTGTCTTGAAAACAAAGTGAAAATAACAACAAAAGTAATGTCAGATGTGGTAGTGCATACATTGAGTCCCAGCACTTGTAAGGCAGGCTGATTTCTGTGAGTTTGCTGACAGCATGGTCTACATAGACAGTTCTAGGCCAGCCAGATCTATATAGACCTTGTGGTGGATGGCTTCTGAGAACTGACATCTGTGATTGATACATGTGCACACATACCACATACATAATGCAGTCTTCATTTTTAAAAACATTTTCATTGCATTTATCGGGGGTGGAGTTGTGCCACTGCTACACATGAAAGAGAATATTGTGTCCCAGTCAGTTGGTTCTCTCCTTCCACCATATGGGTCCTAAGAATGGAATTCAAGTGGTCAGGCTTAGGCAGCAAGTGCTTTACCCATAGAGCCATTTTATTGGCCCAGTCTCGTCTTAATAATGAGATCATTTTCATTTCAAAATTCACACAGTCCTTTAAAAATCAGCTGTGCCCCTTGGAAGTGACTCTTGGGCCTGGTAGGAGTGCCCTTCTTATCATTGGGATGTCCAGCTCTGGGCTGGTTCCAGAGTGGGTAGGTGCAAGTGGGCCCTGGGCTTCCCCCTTCCATTCCTCCTGAGCTCAGCGCAGGGACGGTTTCCATTCCTTTTACGTGCAGCTGTGAAGAAGCTTTGGGGAAGCAGCCTCATCCATCATCCCGAGGGCTTCTCCCCCCACCTCCGCAGAGGGCCAGTCAAGCTGCTGTCCTTGGCTCTGCTCTGTGTCGCCCCACTGGGCAGTGGGGTGGGGGTAGGGACAGGGAGGACCAGGATCCAGACGTTTTCAAGGATGAGAAGCAGGTGAACTGGTACTGGAAGGATGCAGAAGGGGTCTAGAGGGGCTGAGACACAGATCACTGTGTGCAAAGCCAACGGGAGGCTGTGTGGCCCTCTATATCCTACAGCCAGCTTGGTGCAACTTTCTTGGGCTTCCTAGGGCCTACACAGGTGCAGTGTGTTAATTTCCCACCGCTACAAGGACTGCTTACGAAAAATAGGAAGGAGCTGGCATTCTCCCCCTTTTATAGACAGGGAAACTGAGGCGGAGCAGGTACAGTTACTTGCCCATAGTCCTGCTGCTATTAAGAGGCTTAGCAGACTCCCATTCAGACGACTCTGCCCAGAGGCCTCTCTTGACCTTGCGGCCGGTTCCCTGGTTGCTCCCCAGAGTGAACATTGTATTAAAAGGTCCCGAGAGTGTCACGGACCCTCAGGCAACTCAGTTTTCTGGCCTGCTAAATGGGGCCACTGAGCACTGCGGGGCTGGGGTAGATTTGGCCAGGCCATACTCCAGTTCAGAGCACCAGCTGCCCGGCTGCCCGTGGGCCTGGAGCTCCTGCCTGAGCACTGGGGTTCCCCTAGCGCTCCGCAGGCTCAGCAGGCGGCTTCGCTGGACCATATTTAGTCAGGGGGAGCCGGAGCCCTGCTGGTATGCCGCGCAGGGAATTCCTGCTGCGAGAATCGCGCCTTCCCTTTTTGGGTTGCCCACCCAGGCCCAGGAGGGAGGACCAGCCTGGGACCTGGAGGGTCCGCGCGCAGTGAGCTAGGCGTCCCCAGCTTGGAGTGGGGCCAGCCCTGCCTCGATTTCCTTTTATGGCCTGAGGGTGTACATGTGGCAAGAGAGAGAGAGAGAGAGAGAGAGAGAGAGAGAGAGAGAGAGAGAGAGAGAGAGAGAGAGAGAGAGAGAGTGAGAGTGTGTTTAGGGACATACAAATGGAATGATAGAGACAAGAAAAAAATCGTCAAAGCTAGAAGAATGGGGTGAAGAGAGTGTCAAGTCAGACAAGAGACGGACCTAGGTCCACACAGGGCCAAGGGAGAGAGACTGTGATCGCTAAGTGGACAAAATCCCTTGGTGAGGGGGGACAATTGAAAACGTGTGGGGCCAGAAAGTCCCCCACATTCTCTTAGGATGTAACACACCTCCTCCAAATGCCACAATGCTCTCTTCTCCAAAGCACCCCACTTTTCAGCTGCGGACACGAGGCTCAGAGAAGCCACGTTATCGGTCCCAGGCACTCCGGGATTATATTTAATTATAGTTATAGAGTGATGGAGCTACAGAGGACAAGTTCGGAAAAGCAAAATTTTCCCCTTACCGGACATTCCCAGCAGTCACAAGAGGGTGTAAGATATCCTGCCTTGCACTTTGCGGAGTTAAAAAAAAAAAAATCCCCTTTCCCTGCCTTCTGCTCAGAACAGCGGGCCCAGATCTAGACAGTGGCGGGCGAAGGAAGTGGGGATGAAGAAGAGAGGGAGATGTCAGGTTCCCAGTATGGACACGAAGAGGTTAAAATCCAGCTGGAATGGACTGAGGGGAGAAATTCTCAAGTTTCCCTACAGACGCTGCTGCTGCGTACCGGATCCCTTTCCTCTAGGGACCCAGGATCTGGATGGCTGCTGGGAGCGAGGCCTGAGGCTGCCGGCCAGTGCGGGGGCAGCCCCCCTGCGCCTCTGCCAGGTGGTTCCCCGCGGCTGTGGTCTTCACCTGCAGGGGGCGCCGCGAAGGGCAGAGGACCCTCCCACCCCTCCCGGCTGCCACCTCCCCTTCTTACCCTGGGGAGAGCCGGCTCTATAAAGCCAGGCGTCCGAGGTGCACAGGGAGATTTGGACAGCCCCAGCCTGGGACCAGCGCCAGATCTGAGCTCTCCACCCCGTGTCCTCCCGCTAGCCCCCCAGCAGCAGATCTGTAAGTAGAAGTGGTGCCATAGGGGATAAGTCTGGGCGGTGGGCTCGAGCGGCCTCTAGAGCATCCTTCTGGGAGTGGGGACTCCAGAGGTCCTGATTGTCATGTCTTATAAGGATGGGAAGTGGGAAGAAGCCAGGTGCAGGGTCATCCTAGACCTTCCATGATTTCCCCTGAAAACCAATGTTGCCAATGAGCGGTACCCCCTGGGGAAGTAGAGGTACCAATTAAAGGTTCTGGTGGCTAGGCCCAATTCCAGGTATGCTAGCGTCTAAAAAACAAACAAACAAAATAGCCTACTTTAGCACCAGTGGTGAAAGCACTGTGGGTCCTGGTTTCAAATCTCATTTTGGGGGCAGGGAGCAGATCCCCAGGTTATTCTAACTAGAAAGTCACAGGATGCATAACCCGCTGACCATCGCACAAAGTAACCCACCAAAAATGGGTGAGAGTGTTGATAGCCCTGGGCACAGGCTGTGTGTAGCGTGTTCCATCTGCCTGGTAGACAAGGCTACTTGTTGTTAAGGTTCATTTCTATTAATTCTGTTCCCCTCCAGAACCCAAAGCCTGTGAATTAACAAAAGAGCTCTTCTCCAGGTTGATGTTAGGGTCCCGGATACCCAGGTGAATAGCCCAGGATAGCTGCCACCCACAGGTGCACCAAGTGAGCAGGCACAGGGGTTTGGGGGCTCCTCAGTGGGAAGGTTGCTCTCAGTCAGGTCAGAGGAACTAGCAGGAGAAAGTTCTGCTGTTCAGAATTAGAGGGTCTTGCCATGTGTGGAAAGCACCCTTCAAAGCTATGCCTGTCAGAGAACAAGAGAAAGTTTTTAGAAAGCCAGACTAGGCTGCTCTGGTTTTACCACTAAGAACGGAGAGCTGCCGCTGTGCTTGCTGGGAAAGAAAGGAAGTCCGGCTGTGTTTAGTGAACCGCTCTGTCTCATTCTGTTTCCTTTGGTGAAGGTTCTTCTCTTATTCAGTTTACTTCAAGATGCGCTTTTAGATTCGGCTTAAAGAAAAAGAGATTGGCTATGCAGGTCCGAAAGTCTAACATGGCAGGGAACACCTTCAGTTCTATGCTATTGTTGATGGCACACTTTCAAGTCAGGTACTTTAACAGCATTTAAATGGAATTGAGTTCTTTTAATCATTACATCCACCTCATCACAAAGATACTGTGAGCCTATTTAGTATATAACACAGCCAAAGCTCAGTAAGGTTAAGTAATTTCCTCAGGGCCACACGAACAACCAGTACTGTAAGCCCATTTCCTAGTTTGTTGGATGCCAAGTTTATATCTTGACCCTGGCCTCTTTTCTCTTTACTGAAAACCAAAATTTGTTGGACTTATGTTTCTGGTGGATCCAGTGCTTCAAGCAAAACAAACACTTAGCATTCTTTGAAGAAGATTAAACTGACCTTTTACAAATTTAAAGACTGCTCCGGAGTGGGATGAGGGTGTGGTGCAAGTCCGTGAGGCTGGGGTGCTGCCATCCCAAGGCCCCAAAACATGCCTGTGCTGAGCCACCCTGGAGAAACCTGTGGGTTTGCTTCATAAACACCATGGATTTTTATTATCATATCTGAAATAGAGCCTCTCTTCCGTACAAGGTAGTCGCTATGGATTTATCATTATTTTTCTGTGGGAGGCTGGGCTGGAGGCAGACATGCCCATGTATGGTAGTGTTTTCCATGAAGCCATCCCCAGCCCTCCTGGCCAATCACTCAGCCTTGCACTGCAGCCTGGCTGGCTTGGACTCTGGGGACTTTTCTGTCTTTCCCCTTAGGGAATGGGGGACACTTATAAAGAAGTGAGGTTCCTTTTTTCCTATCCCTCCTTATGTGGAAGTTTTATTTTCTGGTAGAAATTATCTCTTTTCTTCCATGCATCTAATCAGAAACCTGATGAACCACCGAGTAATTTGGAAATAGAATATAGATTATAATTTTAGAAAACTATGCCCCATGTCAAATAATCAGAGTCAGAAGGTACCAAGCACTTTATTATGCCAGGTGTGTTGGGAGTTTGAGGCTAGCCTGGGCTATATAGAAAGTTCAGGCTATCCTAGACTACACTGGGAAACACTAAAAAACACTTAAAAAAAAGAAGAAAAAATCAAAATCCAGCTTAACAGTGCATAATTGTGATCCCAGCATCTGGGAGGTGAGGCAGGAGGATCAGAAGTTCAAGGTCATCCTCATCTACATAGTGAGTTCAAAGCCAGCCTGGGTTACCTGGAGAGCTTATATAGTTGTTGTTGTTCATCTCCCTGATTGTTTTCCCATTTGCAAAATGGGACTGATGAGAATAATCGGTGTGTGTTAGAAGGCATGTTAGTGCTTTGGTAGCACTTGCTTAGTCCTCACAGAAGTAGATCACTTAGCTAGCATATACAAGGTCCTGGGTTCAATCTCCAGGGCAAAAGAGAAAGAAAAAAAAATTTGAGTCTTCACAGTAGCCCTTTGGAAGAACTAATAGTCTTCACCTCTATTTCATAAATGTGGGTTTTGAAAACCTTGCTCTGTCTATAAAAGGTGGGAGCCTACAAACCAAGATTCTTGTGACTCCAGAGCCTAAGGGATGCCCTTTTGGGAGCATCTGATAGATGACTCATTTGAAGGGTTTGACACAAGACTGACTCTTGCAAATTTCAGCTGATGGTCATTTATAGCAATATGACCAGAGATGTTTAGGAGTGTGCTCTGTGTGACACAGCCACTAACAATAAACCAGAAAGTCCAAAATGTGGTCTTTCTCCTAAAGCAGAAACTCATCCAGAATTTTCCTTTTCTGTAAATCTTTTTGCAAACCCAGTTCCTCTTTGGGTTCTGAGAAGTGACAGAAGTTCTGTCACCAGCATACTCCTGACCAGTTCGACTAGCCCATTTGTGATCACTCTATCCCTTTAGAGTCTTCTTGGATCTCCTGTGTCCAGGAGAAGCCTGACTGGGTCTCACAGTTGCCCCTTTGCTTCCTCCTTCTCTTTCTGTCAACCATGACCTTTAGTCACACTAACCTACAGGCCTCAAGGACCACGGGGCACAAAGCTAGAGAAAGGCAAGCAAGAATTTGAAGGCACTCTTTTTTTATATAATTATTTTTATTTTATGTGCATTGGTGTTCTGCCTGTATGCATGTCTGTGTGAGAGTGTCAGATCTTGTAGTTACAGACAGTTGTTAGCTGCCATGTGGGTGCTGGGAATTGAACTCATGGCCTCTGGAAGAGCAGCCAGTGCTCTAAACCACTGAGCCATCTCTCCAGTCCCTTGAAGGCACTCTTGTCTGTGTTGAGACCACAGAGGAAGAAACCACCCAGCACTCTTGCAGGGGGAGGTCAGGCTGCTGTGACTCACCAGAGCTTCAGAGACCCATCTTCATCAGAATGGCTGACAGAGGGTAGGGGCCTGGCCTGTTCTACTCATGCCCACTTGAACTTGTCCTCTGTGCTATGGGTCCCCACAGATGAATCCAGGGCACCTTGGACTGGAAGTTTGTTTTTAACACCATCTGTACTGAACACATATAGACCTTCTTTCTTGTCACTATCCCTAAGTTATGCAGCACAACAACTATTTCTATCACTCTGGAAGATACCTAGGAGGTTGCTCAAGGTGCTGTGCAAACACTATGGCTTTCTATGGAGGAGACCTCAACATCTGTGGATTGTGGTATCCAAAGTGGTCCTGAAATGGACCAAAGGATAACTGTACCTTCCTGCTCCTCCACTAGTGAAGCATGCAGTCAATGATAGGGAACTTCAGAAGTGCCTGAGACCACCAAGGGTCATCCTAGCCATTCCTCTGACTCCAGATAAGCATCTTTCTGTCCTTTTTACCTCCCTCCATTCTGCCTGTCTCTATATGCACTCCTAACAAACTTTCTTATATGTCATCCTAAAATTATTCTAAGTCAAATTTCCTTTTTTATGCAAATTCTGCAATTCTACAAAATGTTTTTTCACCTTAGCACAAATCTTCACTATCTTTTCTATATCCTTATATCATTGTATGATTCTTTTTATCTGCTGCATAGTATTTTGTTGTGTGGAAGTATATCTTACCAAATATACTCTTACAAAAATATACTGGGTCCATGCCACCATGTATAAATAGTGTTTGGGGGAGTATCCATGTGTGGGTTGACTGTTGCTTATCAGAAATGCCTAGAACCAGAAATGTTCCAAATTTTTCTTTTTGATTTTGGGATATTTGCTTATACATAATGAGATATCCTGGAAATGAGACCCAACTCTGAGCATACTAATCTTTTTGCTGTTGTTGTTTTGGGTTTTTTGTTCTTGTTTTTAGACAAGTTCTCTCTATGTACTTCTGGCTTTCCTGGAACTCTCTGTAGATCAGGTTTGCCCTTGAACTCACAGAGATCCTCCTGCCTCTGCCTCCCAAGTGCTGAGATTAAAGGCACAAGCCATCACATCCAACTGTGAACACAAATCTTGATGTTTCATCTTTGTTTTATGCAGATGGCTGGACAGTCATTGTATGCAGTGGGTTTTTGTTTGTTTGTTTTGTTGTTTTGGTTTGGTTTGGTTTGGTTTTGAGACAGTTTCTCTGTGTAACAGCTCTAGCTGTCCTGGAACTCTCTTTATAGAACAGACTGGCCTCAAATTCACAGAGATCCACCTGCCTCTGCCTCCTGAGTGCTGGAATTAAAGGTGTGCACCACTACTGCCCAGCTCATATGTGATATTTTTAACTCTACATTTTAATTGTGACCTGTTATATGAAGTCAAAAATGAACTTTTCTGCTTGTACAATATTGACCCTCAAAAAACTGTGAGCTTTGGAATCATTGGGGTTAAAGGATGCTTAGCTTATATATATTCTTGGCTTGTATACTGCCTTCTTGGATAATCGTATGAGTTCTCAGCAAAGAGGTGAATAGACAGCACACTGAGAATCAGCAGCTGTCTTTAGATGGGCCTGGAATGGGACTGCAGATGCCCATCAGGACCAACTAGGCCTGTATCTCAGCATTTATTTTAAGCATTGTTCTACCTAAGTTGTGAGATGCAAAGCACAGTGGGGCTCTGAGGGCCTAAAGGTTCTGAACAGGAGTGACTTCAGTTGTGTGTGTGTGTGTTGGGGAGAGACAGAGGAAAGAAGGGAGGGAAGGAAGGAGAGAGACAGAGAGAGAGAGAGAGAGAGAGAGAGAGAGAGAGAGAGAGAGAGAGAGAGAGATGGCTGTTGTTCCTCAGGTACCATCCACCTTGCTTTTGGAAACAGTGGCCCTCACCAGCCTGGAACTTGCCAAGTAGGCTCGACTGGCTGGCCCTGAGCCCCCAAGATCTGTCTTTCCACTTCAAGGGCTAGATTATGTGTACATGCCACCACATATAGCTTTTTCTTTCTTTCTTTTTAAAACGCAGTTTCTGGAGCTCTAACTTAAGTCTTCTTGTCTGCACAGCAAGCACTTTGTTATCTCCCCATTTCTCTTGGTGGGAGAGACAGAGTCATCTCACCTTCACTATTTGCTATTCGAAAGAGCTTCCTTCCGAAGCAGCTTGAAAAGTTATTGGGATTCCCCGGAGTTGGGGGATGTCACCAAGCCACTGTGAATGAATGATAGGTTCTTATTCTCTTTCTTCTCTTTCTTCTGGGGGAGTGCCCTGGAGGGAAGTCTGGGGGTGGGAAGGTGTTGGGGGGCTGGAGGTGAGAAGGTGCTGGGGGGCTGAGGGTGGTGGGGAGGTGGAGGGGCTTGGAGGTGGTGGGGAGGTGCTGAGGGGCCTAAGAGGGTAGGAGGTGCCATTGGGGGAGCTGGGTGTGATGGGGAGCTGAGTGGCACTGGGGTCAGCGGGTGAGGAAGAGTTTACTGCTGAGAGTAGAAGGATGATTAGATTTGGGGTCAAGCCTTTTTTTTTTTTTAACCTTTTATGACATTAGTTGTGGTAACAGGAAAATGGGGATATAAGTGATGTTCACTTCATAGAACCTTCATAAGACATTCAAGATGATGGATATGGGACACCCCTGGTCTGATGGCCAATGAGTAGCAGGCCTTGGGTGGAAGATGTAACTCAGTTGATAGAGATGGAAAGCCCTGCATTCCATCCTCAGAACCACATGAACCAGGTATGGTAGGAAACACCTGTGGCCCCCAGCGTTTGGTGGGAGGATCAAGAGTTCAAAGGAGGTGGGAATGGGGGTGGATTGGGGGGGAAGGCTGGGGGGTGGGAGGAGGGAGAACAGGGGAATCTGTGGCTGATATATAAAATTAAAATAATTATAAAATAAAAATATTTATTAAAAAAAGAAAAAATTATTAAAAAAAAGAGTTCAAAGCCATCTTTGATTACAGAGTGAGTTTGAGATTAGCCTGGGCTACGTGAGATCCTATCTCAAGAAAAGGATGAGAGGGCTAAGTGGTGATGATTAATAACAGATTACAGCCCCAAAGGTCTCTTGGGACAGCACAGGTTTGAAGAACTAGTGCATTTAGGATTCTCTTCCCTCTCTTGCTCATTGCGTGACTTTCTGGATGGAGATGTGACCTTGAACTAGAACTGACGCTACTGACTGGCTTAGTGAGCTGCAGCTTGGGCTCTAAAAACTTATTTCTTATCTCTGTGTTGTTTAAAATCCAGGCAATATGTAGGGTGGGGCACGCATGGTGGTTATATCTATACTCCAAGCACTTGGAAGGCTGAAGCAGGAGGATTGCTACTGTGTGACCAGCTTGTGCCAGAGCCTGGTGGATATAGCGCAATGGCAGAGCACATACTGAGCATGTGCAAGCCCTGAGTTTGATCTCCAGTACCTTAAACACTGACCAACTAAAAAGAATAAATTTAGGCTGGGAATATAGCTCAGTTGGTAGAGAGCTTGCTTAGCATGCACAAAGCCCCAAGTTTGATCTCCAGCACCCCAGAAACTGAGTGTGATAGTGCACATCTGTAATCCCAACAATCAGGAGAACTTTAAAGTTATTCTCAGCTACATAATGATGAGACCAGCCTGGGCTACATGAGATTTTATCTCCCAAAACAGGTTTTTGTTTCAAACTGGGGACAATTTCCCCTCTGGGAGTGATATCTGGCAGTGTTTGGACTTCCTTTTGATGTCACACCTGGGAGAAGGTGGATACTGGCATAGAGTAGGCCCTGCTGAACTCTCACACTGTACAGAGCCAGAGAACTGGCCAGTGCTAAGGCCAATAGCACAGAGGCTGGACGGGAGTTAGAAGACTAAATGTCACTTCAATCCCTCTTGTGGGGTCTCTGCTGCCATTGTGCTTCCTGGTTCCAACCGTCTTCTTGTCTTGGTACTGGGATTTGAAGTAGGGCCTTGTGCATGATGAGCAAATGTTGTGCCGCTGAACCACATCCCAGTCCATTTGTTTGTTTGTTTTGAGACAGAGTCTCTCTTTGTAGCCCAGGCTTGCCTCAAACCCACCTCCTCCATCATGGGACTACAGGTGTGTGCCACTGTGCCTGGCTGGCAGCTGCAGCTTTACTGTTTTCTTTCCTCCCCATGCCTCTCCTGATACTTCTTGCTGTATTGTCACTGTCCTCAGCTTTTGAAAACTTCAGGCTCTGAGCGCAGGTTGAGGCAAGTCCTTCTGACAATAAACTGAATTATCCTGAATTTCCAAGCTGCCAGAACAGAGGCAGGATGTGTTCTCTGCATGACTGAAATTCTTTATCTTCAGGTTCTCTGCCACCTCCTCAAAATTCTAAACAAACAAATAAATAAGACAAAACAAAAAATACCTCCCCACACCAAACAAACAAAAACCTTCTCTTCAGATGCCGCAATGATCAGCTAAAAGGACAGACGACCTACTTTGCCTCTGTGTGCCTCAGTTTCCTCATTTGTAAACAAGTGTTTCTGCAATGCTGGGGATAGACTCTAGAGCCTAGGGCATCCTAGGCAAGTGCTCCACTTCTAAACTACACTCTCCTGTCTTAAACGCACTTTTTTTTGCATTATCATTGTGTTTTATGGTACTGGCAATGGGAACCCAGGGCCTGGAGCATGCCAGGCAAGTGTTCCACCTCTAGGCTATACCCTAGCAATCTCTAAGGGTTCTGTTATTTATTTATTTATTTATTTATTTATTTATTTATTTATTTATTTACTTACTTACTTACTTACTTACTTACTTATTTATGAGATTAAATAAGGGAGTAACTATCACCCATATGGTTTTGCAGCTATTACAACTATTACTGGTATAATTTATTTGGGGGGCTCAGTGAACTCTTTCCAAGGTAAGTACATATGCAGTGTTGTTTCGGGAGCCCCTTCCTCTCTACAGGTTCATAGGAACAGAATGGTTGTCTGACTGTAAAATCTGCCAGTAACTGGGATGTTCTGTCTAGCCTCTGCATCTTTTAGTGAAGGGCAAGGAAGATGTGGCACATAGCTTCTCTCTCTCTCTCTCTCTCTCTCTCTCTCTCTCTCTCTCTCTCTCTCGTGTGTGTGTGTGTGTGTGTGTGTGTGTGTGTGTGTGTGTGTGTGTGTGTGTAGGGGGTGCACGCAGGTGGGTGTGTGAGCATTACAGGCTCTGTACTGAACTGGGAGCTCCCCATTTCTGCCATCAAGCTCCTTGCTTTTTATGTCAGGGAGATTCAAACTCAGGTCTGGGTGCCGTTGTCATTTGAGCCCTGCCTGTTGGCTTTGTCATTACTGCAGTGTTTGAAAAGTGTCCTTGATCCCATTCTCACCCCTCCCCCAACCCCAAATATTCCTGGGCATCAGGGTTCCAAAGCACCCCGTCTGGAAACCAAAATTTCAGCCTCCCTGGCTAAGACCAAAGCAGTCTTGTGCTTCACACTGTCAAGGGCAACAAAGCCTTAGGGAGCAGCCAGCTGCCCTCACTCCTCTTTTGGCCTGAGACTCAATCTTTGCACTTGATCTCATTTGTGCTTCTGAGTCCCGGTTTAGACGAGATTCCTGGAAAAGCTAATCTGCAAGTATTTTCATTTTTCTGTTCAACGTTTTATGATGTTTTCTTACTTAGTTGCAATTTAAAGAGTCTGCTGCTGTTGAGGAATGGCACACTACTCCAGCCCTCTGAGTGACTGGAGGCCATTAAAAAGGGTCCTCATCTATTATAGAAAATGTGAAATATACTTTACACTGCTGAACTATGTGCTTAAAGTAAGTTTTATTTTCCTTTTTTAAAATTAAAAATGAGCATTTATTTCAAGGGTGTACATGTGTGTGGGCTCACAAATGCCATGGCCCATGTGTAGAAGTCAGAGGACAACTTACATGAATTGGTTTGCTTTTTCCATCATGTAGACCCTGAGGATTGAACTCAGGTCATCATGTTTTGTGGCAATCACCTTTACTTCCTGAGCTCTCTCTCAATACCCTCCGCTCTTTAATGCTTTATTACTTTTTTATTTAAAAAACAAAACAAAACACAAAACAAACAACAAAAAGATCTCATGTAGCCAAGGATGACTTTGAACTCCCCAAGTAGCTGAGGATGACTTTGGACTTTTTTTTTTTTTTTTTTTTTTTTTATCTATACACAGTGTTCTGCTTGCTTGCATGTACCTGAACACCAGAAGAGAGCTCCAGATCTCATTACAGATGGTTGTGAGCCATCATGTGGTTGCTGGGAATTGAACTCATGACCTCTGGAAGAGCAGCCAGTGCTCTCAACCTCTGAGCCATCTCTCCAGCCCCCTGGATTCCTATTCTTTCCTCCACCTCCTAGATACTGGAAGTTGTCATGCCTAACTTCTCACCACAGAATTTAATAAATTATATAAGGTAAAAGTGGTGATGTGTGCTTACAATCCTGGCACTCAGGAAGCCAAGGCACAATGATTATGAGTTTGAAGTCAGCCCAGACTACACAGGGTCTCATCAAATCTGGAGGCTCATTTTTGTGGTCTGGTTTTTAAGACAGGTTCTTAACTCTGTGACCCAAGCTGGCTTATAACTCACAGAAATCATCTTGACTCAGTCTTCCAAATGCCAAGGTTGTAGGTGTGAGCCACTGTGCCTGGATGCTTCTGAAAGCTACTATTTTTCTACTTTTTTTCTCTCTGTTGGTCTGATTAGTTTATGGGGTTAAGTGGTCCAGCCTGATCCATCCCCTGACAGCCCTCCAGCAGCTTTCCAGCTAACAGTTACTCTTAAAATGAAGAGCCTGAGGACTGAGGAAATAGCTCAGTTGCAAAGAATAAAGATCTGAGTTCAGATTCTGAGAGCCCAGACCTGGGAGCTGTGATCCCAGCACTGGACAGAAGGAGATAGGAGGATGTCAGGGTCTGGCTGATCCATCTATCTATGGATGAGCTCCAGCTCAGTGAGACCCTGTCTCAAAAATGAGATGGAGAGTCATTGAAGAAGACACCTGACATCCAGCTCTGGCCTCCACACATGCATGCACATGTGTGAACTCCCACATATGAGCACAAATATAAACAAACATGTACACACACATGAATGAACACATGCACACACTGATGCATACATTAAAGTACACATGTATACATACATAAGTGTACACATATGTAAAAATATGCACAGTGCACAAACATATGATACATACATGTGGTACATACATGAACACATACACATAGATGCACCCATGAATACATACATATTCACACACGGACACGTGAACACATACATATGTTATGTTTTACATTATAATCCATCATTGGGCTACACCCTAGTCCAGATTTCAAATATTTTTAAACAGAAAAACAGGCTATTATATTGTTCTACAATTCCCTTTTATTTTTAAAAATGCTCTCTTGGTACTCAATCCCCAGCATCCCTCCCTGCAACAGAGCTTCATTTGGAAACAATTCACATACAGTCTAATCTCCTCATGTATTGTTTTTGATGCTGTGAAACTAAGCACGCCTTCCAACACCAAGCTCCTTTCCCATTGAAGTTTTTCAATCCATTTTTAGCCGGGTGGTAGTGGCACACGCCTTTAATCCTAGCACTCGAGAGGCAGGCAGATCTCTGTGAGTTTGAAGCCAGTCTAGTCTAGAGTGAGTTCCAGGACAGCCAGGGCTACGCAGAGAGACTTTGTCTCGAAAAACTTAGAAAAAAAAAAAAAAGAACATTTTCATCACCCCACAAAGAAACTATGCACCTGTTGGTTGTTAACTTGTGATTCTTACTCTGCTCCTGGCAGGGGCTAATATACTTTGTTTTCATGGATTTGCCTATTTTAGACAATTCTGATAAATAGAATCATACCGTATGTGGTCTTTCTTTCAGCATTGTCTTCAAATTCAGTCACATTGTAGCAGGTGCAACATTCTGTTCCTTTCTATGGCTCGATAATATTTCACTGTATGGATCTACCACATCTTATTCATTCATTCATCTGTTCATGGGCACTTGTGGTATTTCTACTTCGGGGCTATTGTAAACTTGCTAGGAACATTTATGACCACATTTTTTGATACATTGATACATTAATTTGTCTTATGAATGGAATTTCTGGATCATATGGTAGTTCTGTGTTTACACATCAAATGACCCACCTCTTATTTTGTAATAGACAGTTAAGATTTAGGTATCTTTTAGCCAGGTAATGGTGGTGCATGCCTTTAATCCCAGCACTTGTGAGGCAGAAGCAGGTGGATTTCTGTGAGTTTGAGGCCAGCCTGGTCTACAGAGCAAGTTCCAGGACAGCCAGGGCTACACAAACCCTGCTTCAAAAACCAAAAACAAACAAAAAGAAGTATCTTTCCATGTCAACACTTGCAGACAAACTTCTTAAGCACCAAGTAGTAGTTCACTGTAAGAAAAATGCCCTGGTTTACATATTTAGTCTCACATAGGTGAGCATTTGGATTGTCTGAGTTTCATTATGAGATTCTCATGTCATTCCTTCACTGAAGGGCCTCAGGCTTTTACCCTCTTTGATAATGTAACCAGTACTGCAGAGAGCATTCTTATGTTTTTGTGAGATATTTCTGCACCCTTCATCCATAGATGTGGTGAGGTGAGGGCCTACTTGTCTCTATGCTTCACTCTAACACCCTCTCTCCACTCTCCAGGGGACCACCAGACACCATGGCACAGAAAGGACAACTCAGTGATGATGAGAAGTTCCTCTTTGTGGATAAAAACTTCATCAACAGCCCAATGGCCCAGGCCGACTGGGTGGCCAAGAAGCTGGTATGGGTCCCCTCAGAGAAGCAGGGCTTTGAGGCAGCCAGCATCAAGGAGGAAAAAGGTGATGAGGTAGTCGTGGAGCTGGTGGAAAACGGCAAGAAGGTCACAGTGGGCAAAGATGACATCCAAAAAATGAATCCACCCAAGTTCTCCAAAGTGGAAGACATGGCAGAACTGACATGCCTCAATGAGGCCTCTGTGCTTCACAACCTGAGAGAGCGATACTTCTCGGGCCTAATCTATGTGAGTATCTTGGGATTATGACCTCTTTTCAGCTTCCTTGTGGAAGAAAGGGGACTGGAAATGTGTTTGTGAGAGCTGGATGTGGTGCATATCTGTAATCATAGCATTTGGGAGGTTGAGGTGGAAGATCAAGAGTTCAAGGCCAGCATGAGCTATATAGTGAGGCCTTGTCTCCAAAAAAAGTGTTTGTTATGTGTGTCTGAGGACCTGAGTTTGGATCCCAGCACCCAATGCTGGGATACAGACACCAGGGCTTGCCAGGCAGCCAGGCTAGCTGAATTGAGTTCTTCATTTAATGAGGACCACCAACTCAAAAAATAAGGCAGAGAACAAGTAAGGAAGCCATCCATCATCAAGCTCTGGCAAGAACATATATGTTCATACACAAACATGTACACACACATATGCACCACATACACACAAAAGTTGTGTTTAGGATGCAGGTCAAAATTCTACAGATTTGACTACAAGCAGGGTTCATACTACAAAGTAAGGTCACTCAGACCTTGGTTCACATCTCTGTCCTTTCCTGCCTGGTTCAAGGTATAGAGCAGACTGTTGTGTTCTGGAAGCCTCAGTCCTCATGTCTGTAAAATGGGAATGATCACCTTCCACAAGTGCTAAAGCAAATGACAGGACACCATGGATGTTGAGGATGTCTTTCCTGACCTTTCCTCCATCTTGGAATTAGGAAAAGCTCCTCAGAAAGGCTGGTGCCTCCCTGCCCCTGGGAACTAGATAGGGCACATAAAGATCTAAATAGGTTTCATGGAGGCCCTCTGTGTCACACAGGAATGGCCACATGGGACCTAGGACTCTGTGGGTCCACTCCAGTGACTTGGAGTCAAATTCTCCAACATGGCTGCCTCTGGGTACTTACCTCTTAACTACATTGGGATGTGAGTTAATTTTACTTATTTATTGTTTGATTGATTGATTGTTTGTTGGGGTGGTTTTTTTTTTTTTTTTTTTTGAGACAGAGTTTCTTTGTATCCCTGGCTGTCCTGGAACTTGCTCAGTAGACTAGGCTGGCCTCAAACTCAGAGATCCACCTACCTCTGCTAGGATTAAAGACATGCACTGCTATGCCTGGCTTGTAAGTTAATTTTAAACACAAATATTTATGAGGTCATTTCTTCAGCTATATCTTGGCCACATGTCATGAATTTAATAGCTATTCTACAAGATGTTATAATTCTAAAACAATCTCATCATCACGTTCTGCTGCTCAGCCTAAGCTATCTGATGGAGGTGGTACCTAGAGGACACAGGTTCCTTGTGGGCTGGACCAGCTCATTAGAACACAAAGGACACAGATGTCCCCATGGTTACTGCCTGGCAGGTAGAGACACTGGCCTTTTGTCCACCTTCATCTCTGAAGGTGCTGGTGAATCCTTTGGAAGTTTCCCTGTTTCTCCAAATGTTCTTTTCTTCTCTGAATTGTGAGGAGTCATGACAGCCTGTCCTGAGGCTCTTTCTAGAAAGAGATCATGGATACTTCTGGCAGATGCCAGGGGTCTTGTTCTTGCTTTTATGTCTGCTGTGACTGGCTGTTACTGGTCACTTGTTGGGTCCCTTGCACATCCTCTGGAAAAGGACCATAGCATTTCATTCCAACTTTTCAGGGTATCCAACTTTTGACAATGTGGCACAATATTGTCACCTACAGAACTTTGTTGTCCCAAGATCATATCTATTCTAGTACTCACATGGCCCATGGACTGCAAGTTAGACATCCCTACTAGTTTGCCTCTTGAAAATGACAAAAAGCCCCCTGTGGACTGTAAAATGTCCTAAATTTTTTTTAAATTAGAAAATCAGTAGTACTTGCTGGATAGAGCGTTGGGCCCTAGGACTCCAGTCTCCCCTCAAGATGCGTCATCACTGTGTGGGGATGGGCCTGAGTGTTCACTTCACCTCACAATTCTCTGACATAGTGGAAATTGGGAAGCACGGGACCAGAGCATCATTAGAAACAGATTAAAACTGTCTGGACATTTCAGATCCCTGCCTTGCTTCTCTGGGAGGATTAGATTCAATCTTCTTGACTGAAGGACTATATGTCCACTGCTGCCTAGTATCATTCTGCTCAAATGAATCACTTCATAGAAACTTCTGCCCATGATAAAATAAAAACAATCTGGGTCTGGGAGCCAGGAGTGACCCCAGCCTGCCGCAGCATGTAGGGCTCCTGTTGACTGGATGCGTCAGGGATTTATGGGCCTTTAGCTCAGGAGGCTGACTGCCTGATTTTTTTCCTTAATGATAGAGTCCTTCTACTGGACTCATCCTAAACAAAGGACCTTTCAGAAGGTCCTGGCAGACCTTGTGTCCTCTGGCATCTAGAAGGTTCTGTCTAAGACAGAGGGCCTGCCTCCTCTTCTGACTATGGGTTCCTTGCAAGACTGCTTCAGAGTTTAGGGCACACCTTGCACATAGCTCTGACTCCTGTCTCAGGCCTCCTGGCTCTTCTGTTCATTGTCATTGGCTGAGACCTCTCTGCTTGTAATTTATCCCAGAGGACGTTAGCAGTCAGCTCTGTTCCAGGCATTGTGCTCAGGGGTGGGGTGGGGGCTACAGGGGAGGGAACTCAGTTGTGGGTCTGTTGTGTGCCAGGGACTTTCCTGAGTAGAAACACTGGAAGAAGTCACTCCACAGGGCTGCAGAGGATAGAAAGGACAACTGCAGGCCACCTCTTGGGGAGTCACATGAATTAGTTGTTACAACCTTATGACTTTAAAGATGAAGCAGGGCTTTTGAAAAAGTGAATGTTGAGGCCGTGCAAGCATGAGGACCTAGTTTGGATACTCAGTGACCACATAAGAAGCCAGGTATGGTGGTGTACCTCTGTAACCCTAGCACTGGGTGGGTAGAGACAGGTGGATCCTAGGACCTCACTGGGTGCTAGCCAGTGAGTGCCAGGTTCAGTGAGAGACCTTGTCTCAAACAATAGTGGAAGATACCCAACATTGACCTCTGACCCCTACACACATGCACACATGTGTACACATGTACTCGTACACATACCTTGCATACACCCCCAAAAGAAAGACATATGTTTCAAAAGGCAAGAGTCCTTCCCCACCTTTAACTCTCAACCTTTTATCTTGGGGACACATGTGATTTACAGGGTCATTTGTGCAGATCCCAGAGTCTGACAAATTCAACAGCAATGTCACTCCCTGAACCTTATGCAGCTTGTTCCTGTTGCTCAGCTGTGCCTGTGGTCTTCTGCCTCTGTCAGTACCTACCTCATCAGATCTAAGGCCTATTGAATAGAAATTAAATCAGCTATGTAAGGGCACAGAGAACCTTCCCTTTCATTCCAGTCCCTTATCCTTCCCACCCTTACCCCCACCCTCAGAGAGACTGGCCCACCATTTGCTTGGAGACAGGATCTCATCCTTCCCACCCTTACCTCCACCCTCAGAGAGACTGGCCCACCATTTGCTTGGAGACAGGATCTCACTCAAATTTGAGATCCTCCCATCTCAGCTTTCCTGAGCTCTGGGAATATAGGTATGATCCTGCTGTTCTTGACTCCTGTTTTTCACTAAGCCCTGTACACTATTTTATACATATGTAGATAAATGAAGAACATACTCTGTTCCCTCAAACTAGCAGTGTGGACCACATTCTGCACATCTGTGTATCTGAATGTGTACTCTTCATAGCAGAGTAGAATCTCCTGCTATGGCCATGGACTGTACCAGCAAGGCTATCTATCCCATACTAACAGGCTCCCCAGCTGTCACTGGTCTTCCAGCCACAGCAGAAGTATATTCTTGGTGAAGTATCTGTCTTCAGCATAGATACTCAGAAAGTATGGATGCCACAGAGAACCTTGTAGAAAATGCAGGGTTCAGACTAGTTTCTGGAGGGAAGGGGAGGTTCAGGGTCAGGCCATGTGCACATCTAGTGGATTGTGAGACAAAGCTGAGATTGCCCCTGGCATGTGTCTTTCAGTCAGCTTCTTCCCCATCACTACCAATCCTTCTCTCTTCCTGAGGCCAAGGCCTTGGGAGCAGCTCCTGCTCTGTGCTGTGGAGCTGACCATATAAAGCATGGGGAACAGCCAGGCCTGCTTCCTAATACGGTCACAAAAAGGAGATCCTACTCCAGCTGGGACCTGCTGGTGGCATTGGGCCTTGAGATGCCTGGCTGGGACAAGGGAGGGGAAGGGATGCTGAAACCTCTGAACTCAAGCAAACATCAGGAGAGGGACTATCCTGGGCATGAGACCCTAATTCCCTTAAGAGGATTTGCCAGCTGAGCAGACTCAGATCTGCCTGAAGCATGGAGTAAGACTCAAAAGGAGAAGTAGAAGCAAGCAGGAAGTTGTTAGGTCTCAAACAAATGGCTAGCTAAGGTGTGTATTTAATATATCAAGGCAGCTGCTGTCCCCAGGTTCTCCCAGAATCTCCTGTTAAAGATTTATTCTGGCTGGCGTGCCCTGCCCCCTACCCTCAACTCTCCAGCCCCTGAGTTTTGCTGACCTTCCCCCAGCTGCTCTTCCCAAATGACTGAGACATTTTGGCTACATGTCCTAAAGAGGTCTTGGTTTCTTGGTCTCCTGGCTTGCTCTTGACCTCTTGGCTCCTAGTTCCTCTCTCTTGCTTCCCACCACCACACCTCTCATGGCCCAGTTCAGTCTGGACCCTTCCACATGCCTCTATTTTCTTCCTCACATCTATAATAAACCTCCTCAACCATACTTAGGAGTGGTCATGTCCTCTTTTTTTTTTTTTTTTTTTTTTTTTTTTTTTTTTTTAATTCAGAGATGAAGTCAGAAGAACTTTCTTTTACAGATTCTACTCAACAAATATTTTGGGTACTGGAAACACACTAGTGTACAGCTAGGTCTGGGAGGGTGATGTTGAAGCTGAGCCCTGAAAGCAGAGATGAAAATGGAAGACCAGGGGAAAAGAATTCCAAGCAGTGGGAACAGTGTATATGGAGACTCCAAGGTGCCATGTTTTCTGGTCTCATATAACTAAAGGCATCCAGGCATAATCACACCGAATGAGCACCTACTACATACAAGCATGATGTTAGATACTTGATGTGCGTCATTTCAGAGCAAAGCTGTGACAATTGCTACTGTGTCCTCCTGGTTTGCAGATCAAGATGACTGAAGCTCAGAGAGGTTGAGACTTGTCTAGGGTCTCCCTGCTAGAAAGTAGCAGGGTGAGGGTTCAAATTCAAGTCCCCAGTATTCTTAACTACTTCCTGGAGTTTAGACTAGAAGATGGTGGTGGTGTCCCAGACATAAATGACATCATTCTGAAAAGGGTGTTGTCCCAGTGACCTGGGGGCCAGGATTGAGACCCAAAACAGGTAGAGCCTGGCTGGTTTTCACTGAGATGTTTAATGATTGGCACTACTCTTTGGGAGCCTGGGTGTGAAGGGGATAGGAAGGAACAGGCGCCTACTGTGTGCAGTTCAAGCTCTCTAGGACATGCAGGCAAAGCAAGCTGCCTCTACCCTTGGGGAGGCTTCAACTTAACCCTTGGCAGTCATTTTATGAGCATTATTTTATACCTACTACATGCCAAGCTTTAGGTTGAGGCTGAAGAGGACAGAACAGGAGGCTGGGTGTGTAGGGATGACTGCAGGGGGGCCTTTTCAGGTCAGAGAATGACCTGGGAGACACCGGGAAGATCTCCCACCTAGTCAGAGGCTGTCCTGGCTTCTGCTGACCTCCAAAGATGCCTCCTCCTTCTGACTGGTCCAGCTGCAGCCCACATGCTGCTCGCTGCCTCCCTCTCTGCCTCTGAGCCTTCAATCTCCTGATCTGGATTGCCTTCACTGTCCTTCAAGATTCAGCACCCCAGGAATTCCCATGGTCACCCCAGCACTCCTCAGAGCTTCTCCTATTTCTAGTCCTCTTGGTTGGTGTGAGTCTTCTGTCACTGTTCCACTCTCTCCTGGCCTTGGGGAGGGACAGACACTGCGGAGTTATCAAGCTTGGGCCTTGGGAGCCACCACAGCCCCAGTAGTCCTTCCTTTCTCCTCACCAATCCTGCAACTGTGAGGAGCAGCAGGTATGATCTTGCTTTTGATTTTTGTTATTTTATTTCTCACATTTATTCCTTGTCATTTCACCACCACCTTTTTTTAAAGATAGGATCCCATGTAGCCCAGGTTGGCCTCAAAATTGCTTTATAGTTGAGGATGACTTTGAACTCCTGATGCTCTGAGTACTGGGATTACAGATATGCACCACCACACCTGGTTTATGTGGCGCTGGGGATAAAAGCCAGGGCTCTGTGCATTCTAAGCAAGCACTCTACTCACTGCCACACACTCAGCCTCTGTTTCCTTTCACCTTTGAACATGCTGTAGTATGTCACCTCCTCCCTACTGAGAGTTAGCACCCTAAATATTTCAGTGGCACTTCTGGTTTTTAATATGTGTCTCTCACTTGTCATCATTTACATCCCTAAACTATTAAATTACTTCTAAGCATCAACCACATTGTCCCCTTCTGTAAAAGGTTAGGACAGTCCTACTGTCCACACACACTCCCTTCTCCGTGGGCTTTTGTGGTTAGATATTTCTTCACTGTTTTTATTATAAATTAAAAGCCACATTGTCATTAATATTCTTTGTTTTGTTTTGTTTCATTGTTTGAGACAGAGTTTCTCTATGTAGCCCTGGCTCTCCTGGAACTTATTCTGTAGACCAGATTGTCCTTGAACTCAGAGATCCATCTGCCTCTGCCTCCCAAGTGCTGGGATTAAAAGTACACCCCACCACTGACCATTGGTATTCTTAAGTAGCATTCTATATTTTAATCAAATAAAAAATAAAGATGAGATATGTAAAAAAGGAATTTTGGGAGAGCTGGGAAGATGGCTTGGTTGGTAAGGTGCTTGCTGCTCGAGCAGAAGGACCCGAGTTGAGTTCCCAGCACGTATGGAAAAAGCTAGGTGTGGTGAGCCACACTCCTGCCACCCTGATGCTGGGGAGGTGGAGACAGGGATCCCTGGGGCTTATTGTTAACCAGCCTAGTCAAATTGGTAAGTTCCAGGTTCAGCGAGAGATACCATCTTAAACAATAAAAAGGTGGGAATTAGAGAAGATGCCCCATGTTGACTTGTGGCTTCCACATGTGTACCCCACACATGAACATATACACACAGACATATAAGTTAAGTTCCTGAGGCTTAGTGAGGTAGAGTGGTGGGTTGGGAGCCCAAAGCTGATTAAGACTCAACCACAGATGGCCTGGAAATCCAATATTGCTTTTTTCTTCCTTTACCACAAGGCTCCTGCTGAGCTGCTGAGGATCCTAAGTTTCCTCACCACGGCAAGAGGCTGCTGATTGTGGGTGTGGGAGCTCTCTCACCCATCCAAATGTCCAGAACTGAGCCTAGCTCTCTTTTGCAGACATACTCAGGCCTCTTCTGTGTGGTGGTCAACCCCTACAAGCACCTACCCATCTACTCAGAGAAGATTGTGGACATGTACAAGGGCAAGAAGAGGCATGAGATGCCACCCCACATCTATGCCATTGCTGACACAGCCTACAGAAGCATGCTACAAGGTGAGCCTGCCAGGCCTGAGAGCCACCTCAGGGCTCAGCCTCAGCCCCCACCCCCACCTGCCTGAGTCCCCATCAGGAATGTGGAGTTTGGCAGGCAATGCCTTGACTAAAAAAGGACAAAAGCAGAAGGAACACCAGTCTGCAGCAAGGAGGGGTAAGGAACCCAGGGCTTGAGCAAATACGGGCATCGCCCTCTCTGGCTTCTGCCATCCCTATGACTGTTCCAGGGTGCCACTGGTCCAGCCAGCAGCCAGAGAGGAAGAAGCTGGGGACAGGCAATGGATAAGCTGCATAGAACTGGGTTGCCACCTGCCAGTGTCCATCCCTGGGGTTGTGGTCAGATGTCTTCTCCTCCCCAGCCTCAATTTCCTTGTATGTGAAAGGGGATAATAGTCTCTATATCACTTCTGAGAGCCTTGCTGTGCTGGCTTTGCCAGTGGAGGACCTTTGCACACACACTCCAAATTCAGGTGTGTCAGCTTGTGATTCCTTTATCTGAAATGTTCGGGACCAGAGCCATTGTAGATTTGGAACTTTTTTTTTCCAGATTTAGGAATATTTTCATATATGCATGATGAGAATTTGTGGGGCTGGAACTCAAGTCTAAAAAAACAATATTCATTCATGTTTCATCCCTACTTTATATAGTTTCAAAGTAATTTTTTGACAATATTTTAAGTAATTTGTACATGAAGCAACACTTTGTCAAATGGAATTTTCCCTTTGTGACTTCATGTTTGGACTAAAGTTTCAGATTTGGGGTTTTGGGGTTTGGGAGTCTCAACCCAGTTGACACTATTTTGAATGAGTGTTTCTACTGAGGCAAAGTTTGAGACTGTCTTAGGCTACACAGTGTTTGAGGTCAGCCAGGGCTACAAAATGAGATCCTGTCTCAAAGTTAATCAGTCAATCAATGCATCCATCCAAACAAAGAGGTCTGTGCCTCACCTCCTAGGGCTGACACGAGAGTTAAATGAACTATTACATCTTACATCCAAACAAGTCTGATACTTGATCAACAAAAGCTCTTTCTAAGCATAAGGCACTACAGGTCAAACATCCCTAATTCCAAAATCCACAATCTAAAATGCTCCAAGATCTGGGATAATTTCATTGCAAATTCTAGGAAGTGCAAATTCTAGGTCATGAAATTTTGTTTATGAGCAAAGTTATTTGACATCACATGGGTCAGGTATAATGGTGTGAGGGATTACTGTTACAGCAGTGGGAGGTAGAGGCAGGCAGAGCTCTGTGACTTTCAGGCTATCCTGATTAATATAAAGAGCTGCAGGACATCCAGGACTACATAGAGAGATCCTGTCTACAAACAAGCAAACAAATACCACGTAAAATGACCTTCAGATGAGCTGGAGAGACAGCTCGGCACTTAAGAACACTTCCTGCTCTTCCAGAGAACTTGAGTTTGGTCCCAACACCAGGTCAGGCAGCTCACAAATTCTTGTAACTCTAGCTCTAAGGGATTCAACATCCTTCTGGTATCTATGAGCACCTACATTCATATGGACATCACCACTACCCCCTCCACACACATGATAAAAAAATAAAATCTTTAATATATGAGACTTGGCTACCTCACTATGAATCTGCAAATATTCTCAAATCTGAACACACTAGACCTAAGCCTTTCATATATAGGATGCTAGGAGTGATTCATGGACAGGACAACAATATGGAGAACACTGGTGCATGTTAATAGCTATGAGACCACAGTTAACACAAGGAGGTGCAGCAAACAGGTAAGGGACACATGGAACCACGTCCCTCCACGGGGGCAGGCAGCTCAAAGAAGCACAGGTCTGAGTTGAGGATTGAGAAGAGCTCTGATGGCAATCCCTGACGGCAGGAATCCACGTGTGCCTAGAAGTGCCACAGCTACCAACAGTTTGCCAGACCTCAGGCTTAAATAGGAACTTCATCTGTCCAGACACGAGCCTGCCATTCCCCCAAAGACCAGCAGGGGGAGCCCTGCAAGGTGGGTCAGGATGACGCTATCCAAAGTGGGGAACCCCCCACTAGGTTTTGGAGTTAGAATTCGATCTGTGTTATATTTTTGTATCTGTGGTCCCCTGTATGAAAGTGTACTTGGAAAGCAGCTCAGACATCTCTTTTGTGAACTGTGCAGAGCTCTGGTGTTCGTTTCATTGGACATGCTTTTGGTCGTAAGTGACTCAACAACTAAATTAAGTGGCTTAGCCATGCCGGTTTATGCATCACATAATAATAAGCTGCAGGTTGATGGTCTCAGGGCTGTTTGATTCAGCGGCCCCAACGCAGGCTTTTTTGGCATTTTGTTGGTTTCTTGTTTATGATCACATGATGGCAGCTGTAGATCCAGACATGACATTTTGTTCTTGTTGTGTGGGTTTTCTTTCTTTCTTTCTTTCTTTCTTTCTTTCTTTCTTTCTTTCTTTCTTTCTTTCTTTTTTTTTGGTTTTTCAAGACAGGCTGTCCTGGAACTTGCTTTGTAGACCAGGCTAGTCTCATATTCACAGAGATCTGCCTGCCTCTGCCTCCGCCTCCTGAGTGCTGGGGTTAAAGGTGTGAGCGTCACTGCCTGGCAAGGCATGACATTTTTATGTGATGATATCTGTGGACTCCGGTGGGGTTCAGGTCCCAAAAAAGAGGTGTGGAGTCAGCGAGGGGAAGGAGGAGACTGACACAATCTGAGGGTGAATCAGATGGCTGCTCAGATAGTTGCACAGTAGTTGAGCCACAGCAAGACTGAAAGCAGACTCAATGTATTACAGCATTTTTTTTTTCTGAGACAAAAGCGGTAAGTTCAGCAAGAATCTAAATGCCTATTGTTCTCAAAGATTCAGTAACTCCACTAGGCATCCTCTTACATCAATGAAAGGGCCACAGGTTCCTTCTCCCAGAGCTAACGAGAATGACTGCTTTTAGAAAGCAGAACTTTCCTCAAGGCTCTGAGGTAATGGAGGCCCTTCAAATGCCTGTCATTGGCAAAAGGACTTCTCCGGGAGACCAGACACTCCAGTACAATTTTGAGGGGGTGTGGATTGATTTTTCGAGACAGGGTTTCTCTGTGTGTAGCCCTGACTGTCCTGGCCTCGAACTCATGGAGACCTGCCTGCCTCTGCCTCTGGAGTGCTGAAATAAACGCATGCTCCACCATGCCCAGCCCATGCCACTATATTTTAAGAGCAATTTTTATTCCTCAAGGGGCATGATGCAGGGTTTGCACCATGTAGCATAATAAGCACTGAGCTGTTTCCTAAATGTGCTACTTTGTATCTTAGTCTTACTAGATGGGCCTGTTCCCCTCATATGCTCCCCAAAAGGAAGGTCCAGATGTCCTACTCTTTCCCCATTATACTGCACCATCCTGATTCCTCCACCCTTATTAACTGAACTCTTGCTCCTAATGGCCTCAAGCTCTGGATCTGGATTGTAGACATTCATCCTGGGGTCAGGTGTGCCCAGTTAGTAAATCTTTAACTTTTCTGTTCTTGGGTTTCCTGTGTGCAGAATCATCATGCTATATGGTTCCACGGTGGCGGTGATTTTTTCCAAAGAATTATTTTGTTTAAAGAGGCTGCCATTTTGTACATTTTTATCCTTCAAAGCTTGCAACAAAATTTCCCAAAGGAAGAGGCATAAAGAAACTCCCATAAAGCAGTGAGAATTATTGAAAATGAAAGTAAAAGGGTGCTGGAGAATTGTGATCTGCAAAGTCAAAAGCTGGAACTTGGTCAAACAGCAATGGTTGCCATGTGGTCCCCCAGATATCCAAAGCATGCAAGAAGAGGAGGGTTGCGTGCATGCGTGTGTGTGTGTGTGTGTGTGTGTGTGTGTGTGTGTGTGTGTGTGTGTGTGTAGGCAGGCCAGAGGACAACTTTGAGTGACATCCCTCAGATGCTACCCATGTTTCCTTTGAGACAGGCCTGGAACTCACCAGTTAGGGTAGGTTGGCTGGTCAGTGAGCTCCAGAGATCTGTTTGTCTGTGTATCCCAGTGCTAGCTTTAATCTCTGTCTTACTCCAAATCTCCTCCTCCCTCCCATATCAAGGAGGGCCTTATGTGCATGCCAGCCCTTCTGCCTGGCAAAAGGTACTGGGTTATTCATGACTGGTTGAGATCATGTCTGACGCTTTTCTGGGGTTTAGGGAGGTCCATGAAACATGTTTTCTTTGAATAATAGAGGAAATAAAAAATTAATTAGTAGAGGAGAATCGGGTACTGATGGAGGGAAACATTATTATAGTACTCTGCAATTAAAAAAAAATCACTAAAGTGGAGCCTGAAGAAATTGTTCATCACTTGTGAGCACTTGCTGCTCTTGGTGAGGATCCAAGTTCAGCTCCTCGTATCCATGTCACACAGCTCACAATCAGGGGATCTGACGCTCTCTTCTGGCCTCCATGGACACCTATACTCAGATGCACATAACATATTTATTGAACATAAATATACACATAAATTAAAAATAAAATAAGTCTTTAAAGTACTAGGCCTGGTAACACAGGCCTGTAATCTCGATTATTTGGAAGGCTGAGGCAGGAAGATCATAAGTTCAGGGCCTGTCTGGGCTACAGAGAATTTTTAAGGCCAGTTGGGCAACTTAGTGAGGTCCTGTCTCAAATGAAAAGTGAAAAGTGGGCTGGAGGTGTGGCTCAGTGCTAAGAGTACTAGCCTGGCACTGGTAAGGTAAGGCCTGGGTTCAGTCTTCAGCCCCACACCCCAATACATACTCACAGTTAATTGACTAGTAACAGTCATTCATTTTGGCTATATCTGAACTATCGACCATAAGAACTTACGTTTTCTTAAATTTAGTGTTGTGTTTGTGTGTATATGTGAGCATACCACAGCACACATGTGTAGGTGAGAGAACAACTGTTCTTTCCCTCCGCTGTGGGTTCTGGGGATTGAACTCAGGTCAGCAGGCTTGTGTGGCAAGCAGCTTTACCCACTGAGTCATTTCCCTGGTCCACAAAAGAATTTAAAAGAATCTTTAACAAGTATCATGGAGAAAATCATAAGCTTGGGAAGAATTCTATTCATGCACTTAATGTCTCTTTCACCAATGTGGGATGTCATGTTGATAGAGGATGGATCAGCTAAATCCCTTTCTGAATCTTCAGGGAAGACTGGCCATATCAATGAAGCTAGGTTTGATTGAGCAACCTAGCCTCAATGAATAAGGTGGAAGAGTGATAAGATTCCTGGCATTAACCTCAGGCCTCCACTCATGCTCAGGTCTGCACTGTCCCATGATTTCTTTTTCCTTTGTGATTTATTCTTTTCCCTAGAGTTAGTGCTTAACCTTTTCCTCCACCCCCAATCTGATTTTTCTAGGTACTGAATCACAAGTTCTGCCCCAAATTCTTCTTCTAAAATGTGTTAGCCTCTGTAAGCAGAAGTTTCTGCCCCAACAGCAACTCCCAAATACCTGGCAGCCACTTCCCAAATAATTGACTTGGGGGCTTAATATTACTTATAAATGATTTGCTGGTAGCTCAGGCTTATTACTAATTAGCTCTTACACTTAAATTAACTCATAATTCTTATCTATGTTTAGTCACATGGCTTGGTACCTTTTCTCAGTATGACATTCTTATCTTGCTTCCTCTGCATCTGGCTGGTGACTTCTGACTCCTCTCTTCCTGTTCCCATCATCTTTAGTTTGGTTTCCCACCTATACTTCCTGCCTGTCTACTGGCCAATCAGCATTTAATTAAACCAGTTCAAGTGACAAATCTTTACAGTGTACAAGAGGATTATTCCACAGTATTTCCCCCTTTTTGTCTAATTAAAAAAGGAAGGTTTTTTTGCTTGGTAGTGGTGGCACTCGCCTTTAATCCCAGCACTCAGAAGGCAGTGGCAGGCAGATCTCTGTGAGTTCAAGGCCATCCTGGTCTACAGAGTGAGTTCCAGGACAAGCTCTAATGTTCTATTCATGCACTTAATGTCTCTTTCACCAATGTGGGATGTCATGTTGGTAGAGGATGGTGTGGCTCCAGTGTGACCTCCCCTCCCCCCATGAACCTGCTGTCTTGTGGCATCAGTCAGCTGGCTGACACTTTCTTTACTTACTAATGGCAGAAGTGAAGCCCTATAGCCCCTGCTACCACCTCAGTGCTTCCAGGGTCAGCACTGGGGTATTCACAGGCAGGACTGGGATCACCTGGTTAACACATAAGCACTGAGCATGTGGTATATGGCCACTAAGTTTCTGAGGGACCAGAAACTTCTGAGACCCATGAGTTCTGTTCTGAGTTAGCACAGTGACTGTCATATTAACAGTTCATTTGCTGATGCCTGGTGTGTGGTAGCCATTCAGTATCTGTCAAGTGACTATTAGAGTGGGTTTTTCTTTTCTTTTTTCTTTGGATATGAACAGAGGAGGTGTAGAAGGGCTGTTGGGGACTGGTAAGAGCCCAGATGCTGTAGTTCATGATACTCCTTCCTCAAAGGAAGCTAAGCTCCTTAAGAGGGAGGAGCAAATGGAATGAACATTAAAAATATAGTTTAGGGGACAACTAAGGAGATGGCTTACAGATGACTCAGCAGTTAAAGTGCTTGCTATGCAGCTAAAGGGACCAAAGTGAATGTCAGGGGGCATGGCAGGCCTTCTGTAATTCCAGCCCCAGAAGATAGAGTCTAAAGTTTTGTACTTTATATTATAACTAAGGAAAACTATAATTATAACTATTTAGTCTTCAACTCCATCAAAGACCCCAGAAGGGTAAAATGTTACCTAATGACAGGGACCTCAAGCTGCCTGGGCAGTCACCCAAGGTTCCTCTGCAACATTGGGGCATCATCTTCAGCCTACAGGTCTAGCATATATGACAGACTTTTCTTTGAAGCAGGATTTTTGAAGGACTGTCCTGTCTTGTCTTGGCAAAGTTTGGCAGTCATTTTTTTTGTATCCTGCTTGTCCAATTTGGACAGCATACTGTCAGCAGTCGAGGCAAGGGCAGTTTCTTGCCCAGTGGCTAGCCTTTGCTACAAAGAAGTAAACTCCATATGGAGTTTCTTCAATGCCCATCATCTTCTCTGAAGTAGATTTGTGCTGCCAAGAGCAGACATATCTCACTGTCACGAAAAGCTTTAGGTTATTAAAATATTTTAAATGCCATATTCCATAGGTCTTTGAAGTGTTTGAAGATTACCTATCTATCTGAAATATATCTTTGTATACCTAGAAAACCTAACATGACTATAAGTTTGACAATTATAGATGACTATTAATCTATATTTCTTAATGATATATTACATTTTAAGTGAGTTGCATAAACATAATATCTTAAACAAAGTAGAAATATACAAATAACAAAATTAACTTTAAATTTATATCAATAAACTAAAATCCATACCAATGTAAAATATGTAAGATTAATAATTGTTTTTTGTATTAAAGTAGATTCAATAAGTTACCCTTATCCTATCATTTCTATATCCCCCCTTTTCTTTTCAGAACAAGATCCTTGAATCTAATCTCCTTTGTTTAGCATATTTCCTGACCATTATCTATAACAACTTGTAACCAACTCCCTTTAAACAATAATAAATATCCATAACCCATTTTTTGGGGGGAATGTGAGCATAGTTCTCTAGACTACTTCCTGTTGATTGGGAGTACTGGTACTCTTTGGGGGGACCCTGAGAAAATTCAGGATTATGGTCAAGTCCTGACTGGAGAATTCTGTGAGGCCGGATTATCTCAGCCTGGAAGCTGTTCTGGATGCATAACTCAGAGGAAACTTCAGCAGAGGCACTCTGAAGTGTTGGATCATCTGGGCCATCTGTTCCCATCAGAGATTTTTCAGGGGGTCTTCCTTGATCAAACCTGATTTTTCTTAATCCAAAATGAATCGAAAGCCTCTTGTTTCCTGTGGAAACAAAAGCATAATCTCTTCTCCAAAATAATGTATCTTTTGCCTTAAATTTTGAAGTCAAGGCATTTTCAAAATATATAGGTTGGATTAATACAACATTTATAATCAAATGTCTCTTAGCAGCTGTTGCTCCTTCCTCAGCTGCCAAACAATTCAAGGACAACACAATAACATACAGTATCCAGACTCTCTGTATATTTTACATTTTTATGTGGCTTTTTAAAATATTACTTTACTCCCTTTTCAAGGACTTTATTATTTTAAAACTATATATTTCTTTTTTATGATTGTCTATACCTACTCTTTACTCTCCCAAGTACATGTATATTTTTAAACACACTGTAAACCATTTAGAGGTTGGTTTTTTTTTCTTCATCTGAATCTGTCTTTACTGCATATCTCTGTCCTTTCAGACCACATGAGTCTTTAATCTGCTAAGCAGGCATGGCTAGGACCAAAGCCTTGGCTTTGGCAACTAGCTCCACCCCATTTCTTGGTTCTGAGTGCCTAGCTTCATGGTGGAGGTACTGGCAGGAGCCACATTCAATGCACCAACTCAGGAGAGATTTTTGGTTCATGCTTCCACTGAGTAGTGTGCCACCCACTGCTCATAAACCCCATTTAAGTGTTTGGTAGCAGGGCTTCTTAAAAGAACCACATGGTTTTTGCTGCTAATGCTGAGTCAGGAAGCCAGCTCTTAAAGGAGCCACACCTCTGCTTGCCACCAGCAAATAGAGCCTACCCAAGAAAAAACTGCTACCAAGAAGCCATGCTTGACTCTGTTCTTTTGTGTGTTTAGAATCCTTTTTTAAAGCTTTCTCAGGTTTTATGTGGAATTTCTTGCCAAACATTTGAGCACTACATGTAAGTGAAAATTTCTGTCCCACCAGCAACTCTCAAATACCCAGCAGCCACTTCCCAAATAATTGACTTGGAGACTTAATGTTACTTATAAATGCTTGGCTGGTAGCTCAGGCTTGTTACTAACTAGCTCTTACATTTAAATTAACCCATAATTCTTATCAATGAAGATCCCTGGTGACAGATACCAGTCATGGCTGGTACCTTTTCTCAGTATGACATTCTCATCTTGCTTCTTCTGGGTCTGGCTAGTGACTCCCGACTCCTCCCTTCCTCTCCCCAGCATCCTTAGTTTGGTTGCCCCACCTATACTTCCTGCCTAGCTACTGGCCAATCAGTGTTTTATTAAACTAATTCAAGTGACAAATCTTTACAGTATACAAGAGGAGTATTCCACAGCAAGCCTCTTCTTCAAATGTCTAGAAATGTGTTGATCACATACTGATACTCTGTTCTTGATTATCTTTATTTGAATCTTCCCACCTGTCTTCAACCTCTCCATGACTGATACCTGTCACCAGGGATCTTCGTTGTCATCTTGCAATTCTCCTCTATCCTTCTTTGATGGAGTCCTTTTGTGCTCATTCCTATATATTCTTCTCTCTTGATTTACTCTCCTATTTGAATGCCACCTTTTCCTATACCTTCTTGAAATAAGGCACATGTGCTCTGATGTGTAGAGATCTTGCATATCTAAAAGGCCCCAAATGGCTCAAATAAAGACTAGTTTAGATAGGTATAAAATTTTAAACAAGGTATCATTTTTCTCTTAGAATTCTTAAGGTATTGCTCTGCTGCTCTCTGGTTTCCATTTCATTGTGAGAGTATTGACCCTTTCTGTGTGACCAGTCTTAATTTCATTTACTCTAATCCTTTAAACTCTTCTTCCTCTCTCTGCTCACTGTGGTAGAACTTGTTGTCAATCTGTTTTCCACTGTTCTGAGACTTCACTTCTTGTGGTTTTCCTTGTTTGTTTGTTTCTTTCTTTCTTCATTTCTTTCTTTCTTTGTTTTGTTCATTTGTTTGTTTTGTTTTTCAAGACAGTAGGGGTTCAAGAGGGACACTGAAATGGATTGTTGGAAGTAAGAAGTTTATTTAAAGCTATATTAACACATGGACAAACAGACAGACAGCAGCATGACAAGGGCTCTGAGGAAAGTTAGACCTCAGCACTAGAGAGCCACAGCATGGCAGGGTTCTGAAGGTGTACCTTCTTAAGTTCTCTGGAAAAGGTGAGGGGGAAGATTTTACAACTTGAGCAGGAAATTGGGTAAGGAAGGTGATGTATGGCTCCCACATCCTTTGGTATATCTTAACATTGCAAACTCATCTCCAAAGTAAGAAATCCAGGCATCTGAATTCTGGTAGCTAGAAAGTCATACAGTTCCCTCAGTAGGGCAGCTATGTTGTGGCCTAGGGAGCTGTCTGGTCTGGATTCTAACATTTGTTGTTGTTTCTGTGGGCTTCTCTTTTTTCCTTCCAGTGCTGGCCTTCAAACCTGAGTCTTGTGCATGCTAGTCCAGCATTCTATCACTGAACTACATCCCAACTCAATGAGAATTGTTGTTTCCTGCTTTTTATATGCAAGGAGTCTTCTCAATCTTTTATCAGAAACCTGGAGGCAGACAGGACTCACTTAGGAGCTTTAAAATTCAGTCCTGAAATATTATGGTCCATGTACCATAATTTTACCCTAAATAAAAGCAAAATTAAAATTTAAAGTGACATATACCTTGTTGATCTTGAGGAAACAGCAAATTTTCCCTTGTGTGTGTGTATGCATACATGAGTGTGTGAGTGTGTGTGTCTGTGTGTCTGTGTCTGTACACGTCCCCTGACCATACATGCATGGCTTATTGGTCATCCAACACTATTGTCAACCCCCTTTTAGAGATAAGAATTGAGATTCAGAGAAGTGAAGAACTTTCCAAAGATCAGATAGTGTCAGACTGTTTTGAACTTGGTGCCTGTGACCCCTAGTACCCCTAGAGTTTGCCTGATCCAACAGTGGAACTGAGCTGTCCTTGGCCCCCAGCCCAGGAAAGGCCTTTTGTCCCTATGGGTCTTGCTTCTTATCTGGGTGTTGAAGGCTGAACACTTGGGAACCAGAGCTGGACTCAGCAAATTACAGGCGGAGTGTGAAATGGTGCACTAAGCCTTCTGATAGGACCCTGTGGGTCATCACCAGGGTCCCTGGGGTGAACAGTAGAGGAGGTGTGAAAGGCAGATACGATTTTACTCTAACCTGATGGTGGAGGCCTCAGGAGGTGGGGAGCTGGCTTTGTGTCATCACAAGTGCCTTGTTCTCACCTCATCAGCACCAAGAGGACCCTGTCAGTGATGAAAAAGAAAACAGCTGAGACTCTCAGCTTAGCCCTCTCCAAGCCTAAGCTAAGTCTGGGCAGTGGGCAGGAAGCAGGTCTTTCTGTTCTATGGTTGGCATGCCTTAGGGGAACTGGCCCATGCCTACCTGATCCCCCACAGGCTGGTCTGTAGATGAGGGGAGAAGAGAACAGACACTATCAAACCTGGGCCTGGAGAGCTGATAGGAGCCTCTGCATTTGATAATTTTTAGAGGGTTTCACATGACAAAAGATTGGTCTTAGAATTGAGAGTGAAACCTGGTGACTTTTCTCTTTCTTCAAGGTCATGTAGATGATGTGTCAAAGAGAAAACTGGGCCCAGAGGCAAAAGGACTAGCATAGGCCATAGGTCTTTGTTGCTATTTGTTTTTGCTTTGCTTTTAAAGATTTTTTAAAATGTGTATAGGTATTTTACCTGAGGGTTTATCTGTGCACCATATTGCATGCCTGGTATTCACTAAATCCAGAAAAAGGCACCAGATCCCTGGAACTGGAATTACAGAGAGTTGTAAGCTCTCTGCAAGAGCAACCAGTGCACTTAACCATGGAGCCATCTCTCCAGACCTATTTTTATTTTTATTTTCAAGACAGTCTAGCTATAAGACTTTCATGGCAATCATCATCTGCCTCAGGTCCTTCCTCAGCCTCTTGCTAGGATTATAGACGTATAATTATAGACATATATGAGCACACCCATTTGGGGCTTTAGGTCTTAATCTGTCCAGGCTACTATAACAAAATGCCGTTATAAACAACAGAAATTTACTCCCTGAGGTTCTGGAAGCTGGAAGCCCAGATAAAGGCACGTTACAAGATTCTGGCAAGGGCCCATTTCCTGTTCAGTCTGGTGAAGGCCTATTTCTTGTTCAAAGATGGTGTCCCTGCTGCTATGTCCAAGGGGAAATAAACTCCCTTGGTTGTGTTTTTTTTTTTTTTTAATAAAGACACCAATCCCATCGGTGACCTATCACCTCCAAGGGCCCCACTTCACCTTAAGGTGGAGATTTGCAGGGAGACACAAAGGTTCCAGCTTTGGCATCTTCTAATTACAAAGGGGTTGACCATGGCCATGTACTCTAACCTCCTAATTCAGAGTCATTACTGTCCATAGACACTGCTCTGGGTTGCTAGCTTCAGTCATTCTTCATTCATTTACCCACTCATACATGCATTCATGACAGAGTCATACTATGTAGCCCAGAATGACCTGGAATGTAAAATCCCCCTGCCCTAGCCTCTTAAGGGCTAGAATTACAGACATGCATGGCCACATCTGGCCACAGATCTCTGTTTTCAATGATGAAAATAGGGGACTGGGAGGTAGCTCAGTCAGTAAAGTGAGGACCTGTGCAAAATGAGAACACAATGTGAAAAAGTTGAGTGTGAGAGCTTATAATACCAGAGCTATAGAGGTGCAAACAGGAGGATTTGTGCCTAGCCTGATCAGTGAGCTCCTTGGAAGGGTTTGTGAGAGACCCTGAGAAAGCCAGCACCTGAGGTTCAACTCTGGCCTCCACATACATGTGTGTACATATAAGCATGTACAATTGTGCTAATGACAGTCAATACAGCGCTCACAGCTCTGACCTGTGTCATGGGTAGCTTCAAGCCTTTCTCAATTTGTCTCATAGAGCAGCTTTTTGTGATCCTGAAAAGTTTGGGTTTGGATCTGAAGAAACAGCTGTGCAGCACAGAGGCCACTAGATGGGGAGTGCCTAGTGTCAGGCTGTTGACTCAAAGTTGGCACCCTACAAACATGTCTCCAAGACAGGATGCAGTTGTGCCTCTGCTTCCAGGAAGATTTGTGACTATGCTCAGTTCTGCCTAGTCTGGACTGGCTAGTGCAATGGGGTACAGTGCCTCTAGTTGATTGAGTCTCTGGGCACAGTTGCTCCTCACCTATTTAGCTGCTTCCATAAACAAGTAATTAAAAATTGTTGACTTTATCCATCCACTCCTCCATTTGTCTGTCCATCCCTCCATCCATCTATCCATCCCTTCATCCTTCCTTCCTTCCCTCACCTCCGTTCACCTTTGGTCTATTGAGGCAGGATCTCACTGTAATCCAGGTTGACATTGAATGCGGTATGTAGCTCAGGTTAGCCTCCTGGGTGAGTTAGAGGTGATAAGAAGGCACTGCTCACTAGAGGCTGGTAAGTACAGCACCAGAGAGCTAGCAAGATCAGGTTCTGGTAAGGAACTGTCTCAGCACCTTTTAGCCACAGCTTCATGTGGCTGAAGGGACTGCCTCACTCTTTGGGGTCTCTTGGGTGCGGGCATATGTCCCATTTGTGAGGGTAGACTTAGTGACTAGGTTCCCCCATATAAGTGGAGATGTGAATATCCATGATCTTTGGTGCCCATGGGTTCTTACAGAGACAGGAGGCAGTCAAGACTCTTAAAATTATGAATAAATAGTAAATTCTGAGTTGGAGAAGCAGGCTTGCCTAGGGGAGTAGATTTGAGGTGCCCATACTGGTATGTTGCATCATGTTCCTCATCCAGGGAGCATAAGAAGTATGTGGTCTCCCAGCTGATTGTCTCAGCAGGGTTGAGTGAGGGCCTAACATATGCCACAGCCCTCCCACACACACAGTCTGGTTCAGGGGCAGTTAAGTAGTCAAGTAGTCTCACAGGGCAGAGAAGGGAGGTTCAGGAGCTGAAGGATGCTACCCTGGGGCCTGTCTCCTAAAGTAGGAGACAGTGGATGTCTCCTGGGAGGTGACCATTAACTTGAGATGGGAGAGGCTCCTAGGGCTGGAGGAAGGAGAAGGGGGTAGGTAAGAAAGAGCTGAGCCCCCAGAGGCCATCAGAGTCCCCGGTCCCTCAATGGTCCAGTTCTAAGGGTAAGAAAATGCTTCCCTAGGCCCACTGCAAACCTATCTGAGTCTGCCAGAGAGAATGCAGAAGAGGGGAGGGGCCAGGTCCTCAGCAACAGGGGCGGAGGGGATGGTGGTGGGGTGGTGGTGGTGGTGGTGGTGTGTCAGGGCTGCAGAATCTATCTCTCTGTGGCTCAGTGTCTTTGTTGTCTACTCCAGGTGGCCTGAGGATCACTCTGAGCCATGCCTGAACCTTAGCTGTCAGCTGCCCTGGTGTCAAAGGAGAGTCAGGGTGACAAGTTTGCACGAGCTTCACAGAGTGTGTAAAAATCTTCTGGAAGCCAACTTCTTGGGAGATTTGGACTAGGGAGTCACATTCTTTGGGCTTGCGGTCCCCTCCCTCTCTCATATCTACAGCTGGCTGGTACAAGAAGAAGGAAGAGAGGCGTGGAGCCTGGGATGCTTTCCCAGCTCCACTTGGCTTTCTCCTTTTATGGATAGCCTGCACGCCTCAGCTTCAGCAGCCAGTCAACAAGAACTCCAGCTGGGGATCAACTGAAATAGCCAGTCTGTGAGACTCTGGGCTGCTGGGCACCTCCAGGGAGTCCTGGCCTGCTATGCCTCAGTGGGGGTGAGCCCACTCCCCACAAGCACATCCCAAGACTCAGACATCCAAAGACAAGCCCCCAGGCCAGGTAGGAAGAGTAGACCTGGGCAGATTAGTGATGGGGGTGAGGTCCCAGGACCCAGAGTCTTCAGCTAGAAGCTGAGTCACAGCAGGGCTGTCATTGCCCATGGGAACTGCTTTGGTCAGGCCAGGGATGCTCTGCCCACCCCCACCTGACCCCCATCCCTCCTGCACTCCTACATATCCTTGACATAGTTCAGTTATAAACACAGCCTGGAAGGCTTCTTGTCATTCTGGGAATCCACAGAGGTATCCTGAGGTCTGTGCACTGGTGCATGTCCTGGTTATAAGTGTGACTACAGCCCTCAATCATTTCTTTGCCCATTTGGCTCCTCTCTAAGTCAGTGTTCTGACTGCAACAACTCTTATGGAACAAAGCATTTGACTGGGACCTTGCTTATAGTTTAGTCCATGATCATCATGGTGGGAAGCAGACAGGCATGGTACTGGAGCAGTAGCTGGGAGTTTTACATCCCGATCTGCAGGCAGAGAGAGACACTCACCCTGGCATGGGCTTTTGAAACCTCAAATCGCCCCTCCCCATGCACCTCCTCCAACAAAACTACACCTCCTCCAATCAGGCCACAACTCCTCCAGTCAGGCCACACCCACTCAAAAAGGTCACACCTCCTAATCCTTCCCAAACAGTTCTACTAACTGGTGATTAAACATTCAAATATATGAGTCTATGAGAGCCATTTCCATTAAACCACCACAACTCCCACACTGTGCCATCAGCGCCATCAACTATGTAGAAGCAAGAAACAGTGGCTCTTGTTGGCTTGTGTTTCCAGGGCCTGGTATACAGCAGAGCTTAGAGGTGGTATAAGTCAAGTGTGGTGGTAGCGCCAGAAATCCCAGCTCCCAGGATGTAAAAGCAGGAAGATTGTGAGTTTGAGGTCAGCCTGGGCTACATAACTGTCTCAAAAATAGAAAAAAGGAGGGAGTAAAAAATTAATTGTGTTTTTTAAAAGCTTTATTCTGATAAAATGTACCTAGCATAAGTAAATCAATTTTAGATATGCAAGTCACACCGGGCTGTGGTGGTGCACGCCTTTAATCCTAGTACTTTGGGGACAGAAGCAGGTGAATTTGAAGTCAGCCTGGTCTACAGAGTGAGTTCCAAGATAGCCAGGCATACACACAGAGAAACTCTGTCTCAAAAACCAAATAGATAAATAAATATGCAAGTCACAGGTCATTAGTGAGTTGTTACAGGATATGGAGCTGTCAATGTAACTTAATTAAAATTCGTTATCCGCCGGGCGGTGGTGGCGCACGCCTTTAATCCCAGCACTCGGGAGGCAGAGCCAGGCGGATCTCTGTGAGTTCGAGGCCAGCCTGGGCTACCAAGTGAGTCCCAGGAAAGGCGCAAAGCTACACAGAGAAACCTTGTCTCGAAAAACCAAAAAAAAAAAAAAAAAAAAAAAAAAAAAATTCGTTATCCTCCCCCAAATCTTGTACTCATCGAGGTCACTCCACATTCTCACCCAGCCTCAGGCAATTATTCAAGTTTGCCTGTTATGGACAAGTAAAGTGAATGGAAACTTTTCATTAGTCACATTCTGGGACTGGCTTTTTTCGCTTGGTGTAGTCTTTTCAAGATTCACGACTGCTGTAGCAGGTGTCAGCACTTTTCCTTTCCATGGATGAATAATAGCTCATTGAATGGACATACCACATTTTTTAAATCCATTCATCAGGTGAAGGATATTTTCTTTCCTTCGTCTTTGAGGTGAATGTAAATATAATGCTACACAGTCCTTTGTTTGTTTGTTTGTTTGTTTTTACCAACTTGAGAAAGAAAATAAGAACAACACTGTATGTCATATACGTTCTTCCAAATGTACTGAAAATCTAACAGGTTAAATAATGATCATGGGGAGGTTAGTTGCTACAATAGATAGAATCTTTGGTCAAAGGGAGCCAGAGAGAACATGAAGCCTTTGCAGAATTAGAAAAAGACACCTCTCTCTCAAGATGCTTTTCTTCAATCTGCAAGCCAGTGGTTTTCATGAACATACAAATCTCCAACAATCTCCACTATAGTTAGACAGTGTGAAATTTGTACTACTGTGCAGGGCAGCCCTGCAAGTGAGGTGTACAGTAATCAGATTCCTGTCTCAGCCATAGAGAAGTGTGGAGGCAGAGATAATATCATGGAGGTGCTGACTTTCAGGTAATATTTCAAAAGCTGAAAATAAGTACTCAAATAAAAACTTCTCTGTGAAAATCTACAGCAGTACAATTCACAGTAGCCCAAAGGTAGAAACAACCCACATTTCCATCCATGGATGAATAAAATGTAGTCTATCATATAATGGAGTATTACTTGGCTGTGAACAGGATAAAGTAGTAATATATAGTACAAATCAGATAACCTTCCCAAACATGAAAGAAGCCAGGCATGAGAGGAGGTGCTGTGTGTCTCTACCTGTGTAATACCCAGAGCCAGTGAACATGTGCACACAGATACAGACTAAGCATGTGGGTTACCAAGGGTGAGTGGGAGTGGCTGATTGATGGTAATGGCCTAATGGGTATAGGGTTTTATTTGGGAGTAACAGAATGTTCTGGAACTAGATAGAGGTGGTACTCATGTGATGTTATGAATATCCTAAGTACTCAAAGTTACTTGTTTTGAGCTGGCTCATGTCCTGTGAATTTCACAGTCATGATTAACAGAAGGACCTGAGTGGACAAGGAGATGTGTGTGGGGCAGAAGGTCTTGTTCTACCTTTTAAAAATTTATGAATTACATTTACTGATTTTGTGTATGTGCACAGGCATGTATGGAGGTCAAAGGACAACTTGTGGGAGTCAGTTCTCTCCTTCTACCATGTGGACCCCAAGGTTGCTCAGGTCTTCAGGTTTGGCCACAGGCACCTTTACCCACTGAGCCATCCCCTCCCTGGCCCTCTTAAAGACTGGGCTCAGAGAGGAAACTGAATGCCCCAGCTATGGAAAGTCCAGGCAAGCTCCCTAGGGTCAGCTCAACAGCTGACCCAAAGAAGCACTTCTTTTGCCCAGAGCTGTGCTTCCCACGCTTGTGTTTCCTATGGGAACATCCTGGGCCAGAGAGCTGCCAGTGGCCTGCAGCACAAAGACTGCTCCTCCTTCTGGGAGGCCTAGGAGCCTCTGACCCTATAAATCTCTCCTGATCAGGGTCTAGCTCTTGCCAGGTTGCTGAGAAAGCCTGGCTCCCTCCTCAGGTCAGATGGAAGAAGCCCATGGTCTGCCAATACTTAAGGCCTTCCTTAAAATAATGTCGGTCAGGGCTGGCTGGGGACACAGCTCAGAGAGCAAAGTGCCTGCCTAATGTGCATGAGGCTGCCATCCCCAGTGCTGCATGAACAGTGAGTGCTGGAGACCTGGTATCACAGAACTGAGGAGATAGAGACAAGAGATCAGACATTCAAAGTCATCCCAGGCTACATAGTGAATTTGAGGCTAACCTGGGCTACATGAGACCCTGTCAGGTCATCAGGCTGTAGAGACATTCTTGCTACCTGGGTTCTAGTCACAGGGCACTGGTTCCTCCAGCCCTCACCTCAATCAGATTATGACGGGCTTCCTTCCTTTCTTCCTTCCTTGCTTGCTTTATTATTTCTTCTCTTTTCCTCCCTTTCTTACTCCTCCCCCTCCCTCCCCCTCTTTCTTTCTTTCTTTCTTTCTTTCTTTCTTTCTTTCTTTCTTTCTTTCTTTCTTTCTTTCTTTCTTTCTTTCTTAAGATAGGTCTCACTATGTAGCCCTGGCTGGTCTGGCCTGGAACTCACTACATAGCCAAGGATGGCTTTGAATTTCTGATTTCCTGCTCCCATTATCCATCTATCCATCCTCCTATCTGTCCTCTGATCTGTCCATCTGTCTGTCTGTCTATCTATCTGTGATCCATTCAAAACAGATAACTGGGCGCTCAACTATCTGGCTGGCATTGGAGGTCCGGTATCCCATAGACCAGGAGCTCTGCAGTAAAATGAGGCTGAGGGCCACTGTGCAAGAAATAGATGTGAAAGATGCTACCTAGGGCATTGCCCATGAGGTGTGGCATTCTGGTGTCTCTGCTCTTGACTGCTGGTTAGAGTGTTGGTTGCTGTTCCCATGTCCCTCCTTGGCTGGCTGGCTGGGACACTTTCTGAGTAGAAGCTGTCAGTGATGCTTGCTTGATCTTTGATCTCATAATGTCCTGTGTATCAGAGGGTGGGGTGTCTCTGGTACTAGGCATCAGGCACTGACCTGTCAACTTCCAGAGAGCAGAGCCTACATAGGAGCTTTTAGACATGTGGGAACACTGGCATGGGTAGGAGAAGGCATAAGGACAGAAACCAGGGGCTTAGAAGGAAGCAAGAGAGGCCTCTGTGCTACATGCCCATCCCTAACCAAGTGAAGACTCTAAGTCAGATGTCCAGTCAGCTCAGCTCTGGGTACAATCTTAACTCTCCCCTGGGCACAAAAGGAGACACTCCAAGACTTATTAGGGTTGCTATTGCTGTGATGAAACATCATGACCAAAACAATGTGGGAGGAAAGTATTTATTTGCTTATGCTTCCACATCACTGAAGGAAGTCAGGGCAGGAACCTGGAGGCAGGAGCTGATAGCCATGGAAAGGTGCTGCTTACTGGCTCACTCCTCATATCTTGCTCAGCCTACTTTCTTATAGAACCCAGAACCACCAGCCCAGGGATGGCACCACCCAGAATGGTCTGGGCCCTCTCACATCAATCATTAATTAAGAAAATGCCTTATAACCAGATCTTAAAGAGGCATTTCTTCAGTCGAGGTTCCCTCCTTTCAGATGGCTCTAGCTTATGTTGAGTTGGCATACTAATAGCCATCATAGCTTTCTAGGATGGCAGGGGTAACATGGGGACAGATGTAAAGGAACCTGCATTGCCCCCACCCCCGCAAGGAGAGAAATGAGTGCTGGTGCTCACAAGCCAGGGCCGTCCACCACAACACTTCACAGCTGATGGAGCTGACAGAGCAAGCTAAAACACTTATCCTAGGCCTCAGAGCAGAGACCTATGGTCACAAGGGTACCTGGCCAGCCTGAACACCCCAGTCTATAACCTAATCAGGATAGGGGAGGCTCTGGGTCCCCCAGAGCTGGTGTGGCTGGGGGTCTGTGGCCTCCTAAGTGCATCAGGCTCAAGCCTCTTTCAAGGGCCACCTCAGGGACTGTGGCTGTCCTCATGGGTTCACTTTGGCCCCTTGTGTTCTGGGCATCCAGTACAAATGGCCCTTGGCCACCTCCAGTCTGGCCAACATGTGAGAGCTTGAGCCATGTCCAGACCCTTAGATTCAGGGCTTGATCTAATTCACACTGTTTTCTCTGTTTACAGATCGCGAAGACCAGTCCATTCTGTGCACGTAAGTGAATCTGTTCTTCCTTTGTTGTTTACTGAAGACAAAGATCACCAGGGTGGGATCTTTGATGTGTTCACAGTTGAATTACCCAGTCCTGCCCTGTCACAGGGCTCATGTAGTGGAAACCAGTATGCTCAAATGCTTAAGGATGCCTGGTATCGTTCTATTTTTAATTACACTTCATATATTTATTGTGCATGTGGGGGAGTGCACAAGTGTCACGGTGCATGTAGAGGTCAGAGGACAACTTTGAGAAGTCATTTCTCTCCAACCATGTGGGTCCTAGGGATCAAACACAAGGCAGCAGGATTGATAGCAGGTGCCTTTACCTGCTGAGATAGCTCACCAGCCTATGTATTAGTTACTTTTACACAACATCTAGCATAACCAACTGGAAACAGGAAAGATTTATTGATGTTGTGCTCATGATTTCAGAGGGTTTGGTTCATAGCATTCAACCCAGTTGCTTGGGCAGAACGTCATGGTGGTTGGAGAGTGTGTGTGTGTGTGTGTGTGTGTGTGTGTGTGTGTGTGTGAGAGAGAGAGAGAGAGAGAGAGAGAGAGAGAGAGAGACAGACAGACAGACAGACAGACAGACAGACAGACAGACAGACAGACTAAGGAGAGAGGAAGGTGTCATTACGGGGGACCTCTGTCTAGGGATGAAGAAGTAAGAAGCTCACACTGTAAAATCAATAGACATGGCCAACCAGGGCCCAGTGGTCTTTGTTTGTATTTTGTAAACAGTGTTTTATTGAAACATATCTGCAATCCACTTGTTTACACAGCTGCTTCCACACTAGAGTGGCCATGCCAAGTTAGGTATGATGAGGCTCCATGGCCCACTATCTTAACTTGCTTTCTATTGCTATGATAAAACACCACAACCAAAAACAACATGAGGGGAGATGAGGGTTATTTAGTTTATATCACAGTCCACATCCTAATTCATCACCAAAAAAAGTCAGAGCAGGGCCCTAAGACAGGGACTGATGCAGGCAGAGACCATAGATTAGCACACCTCATGACACCGACAATGGGCTGGGCCCTCCCACATCTGTCACCACTTAAGGCAAATATTAAGGAGATTTTTTCTCAATTAAGAGTCCCTCTTCCCAGATATGTCTAGGTTTGTGTCAACCAACGTAGTTGGTTGACAGAAACCAACCAGGACACCCACAAAGCCTGAAATGATTGCTATGCATCCCTGTACAGAAGTGGCTTGCCTGCTCCACACCTAAACGGGAAAATGTGGTGGGGCTTATGGGTTGGCACAAGAACCAATGATGGAGATCATGGTACAGACAGAGCACATAAGTGTAAGGGAGGAACAGCAGCTATGTTTGTATGCCAGTCACCATACTGAGTGCTGTGTTCTCTTGATTAACCATCACAGTGGTCATATGGAATGCTTGGATTACACTTATTTTGTGGGTAAGGAAGCAGAGGCACAGAAGGTTAATGGACTTACGAGAAGCCATGCAGGTGACTGGTTGAGTGGATATTTGAACTCAGGCTGTCTGATCCCAGGAGCCCCTGTGCCATTCAGCTAATGAGGACTATAGGGGATGAACATATTGAGTTCAGATAGTATTCAAAATGAGTGCTATCTAACTGGGCTTTACAGGATGTGTAGGAGTTGGACACCAATACCAGAGGACACAGCCAGCTTGCATTAGGGGTGGGACTTAGGAGGAGTTGTGAGTATGCAGCCAATTTGGCTCCTTAGTGAGGCTGACAACAGCCCATAATGAGCTTTTAGTGATGTTCAACTTGGAGAGGCAGGACTACCCCATAGTGTTAAGTTTATGCAAATGAGAATGTACAGTTCCATGATGAGAAGTCATTAAGAATTTTCAGACCCTTCCATCAAGCACAGAGATTTTCTCAGAATGTCCCCATGAAACTGTACAGGTCACATACACCAAGGGAGTGTCCCCATGAAACTCTACAGGTCACACATACCAAAGGAGTGTCCCCATGAAACTGTACAGGTCACACATACCAAGAGAGTGCCCCCGTGAAACTGTACAGGTCACACACACCAAAGGAGTGAACACAGCTGTGGATCATGACAAATCCAGTTTCATCTGACTAAGCCAGGGGCCCCCCAGGAATGGGAAGCTGGGGACAAGTTCCTCAGAACCATGACAGGGGCTTGGATGGGGACAGCATTGTCACGCAGAGTTCCAGGGTCACCAAAGCAGAGATAGGCATGTTTCTGGAGCCACTCAGAGCCTGCCAACTTCAGATGCCTGGAGCCTGAGACTTGGGTGTGTTCTTTGGCAAGGCCATCTAAGACAATTTATTTTTATCAGAAACACTTGGAAATAGTTGAGCCTAGAGGACCAAGGGGAGGGAAGGGTTCCCAGAGTCTGTTCCTGCTGATGTCCTCCCTGTGGTCAGGAGCAGAGACAGAAGGCCAGATGGAAAAGCATGGATGGTAGGAAGTGGAACAGAACAGGACGCCGACGTGCCAATCATGAGGCTCAGAATGCAGAACTTTCCCTCCCTTCCCTGACCAAGATCCTTCCCCTTCAGTTGAAAGGGAAGTTTATCCACTATTTTGACATTAGCTCAACTGAAGTAATTTATACTATGTTGTACACAACTGAGTGGCTTAGTTCTTTGATCCCTGATTTCAGTTTCAGAGTCCAAGGCTGAGATGTCCCTCTGTCTTTCCCTCTCATTTATCAAAATAAAAAAGTGGGAGGAAAAAAAAAAGTGGGAGGAGAAAGAATATGGATTGTCTTATTATTTAGATCTGAGTTCAAATTTCATTCCCCTTCTGTTTTCTGTCCATGGGAGTACCTGGAACTAGATCAGTTTACTTCAGTGTCTCTAAGCCTCAGTTTCCCCAAGAAGGTGGTGAGAATAATCATGAAGTTCCTCATTAGATGGCTGAGAGGATTAAAGGTACTGAAGTGAGGGGACAAGTTTGTTTTTGCTCTTTTGAGGGGCCTGCCACCCAGCTTCCAAATAAATCACACATGGCTTATTCTTACTTATAAATGCCCAGCCTTAGCTTGGCTTGTTTCTTGCCAATTTTTTCTTAAATTACCCTGTCAGTCTTTTGCCTCTGGGCTTTTACCTTTCTCTTACTTCTTAATCTTACTTTTACTCTTACTCTGTGGCTGACTGTGTAGCTGGATAGCTAGCCCCTGGTGTCCTCATCCTTCTCTGACTACTTCTTCTCTTTCCTCCCAGATTTCTCCTTCTATTCATCCTCTCTGCCTGACAGCCCTGCCTATTTCTCTCTCCTGCCTATCCCTCCCAAAACAGTACCACCTGTTAGGGACTGTGTTCAGACACTGCCTATGCAGAACAGTTCTCATTCAAACTGTGTCCAGTTCAGGGGTAACAGGAAGCTGGCATGAAGCATTGTTTCTGGACAGTGGACTCTGTGGGGCCAGGCTAGATACTCAGAGCAAGTAGTTGCTCTTTCTTTTCTCTTTTCTCCAGCCTGAGTGAAGTCACTGAGGTATCCTTGGCTGAGAAAGTTAATTTCTTTCCTTCTATTTAGGGAAAAGAGCAGAGCTATGTTCAACTGGGCCTTTGGCTCAGCCCAGAGAACCCCAAGCTGACCTTTGCATGGATGAACTTTTTTCCAGACTTTAAAAAAAGTCCCTCTTATATCGTGAAATATGAAGTGAGCTCAGAAAATGAGAGCTTTTGAGCAAAGAAAAGAAAAACAAACAAAAAATCTGGGCGGAAGATGATGCAGAAAGAACGTGAGTAGAGACCCCATCCTTTCTTCTTAGCAGACATGAGGAACCAGAGGTGGTACTGGAGCTCATGGGTAGAGAAGCCCCACTGCAGTGATCTCTGGTGGCTCAAGATGGCCGCTCCTCATGCTCCAGAAGGAGTCTTCTCATTAGGCCATCAGTGCACCACCAGTGGGAAGCTATCAGCTATATGCACATTAGTGTAAATTGCTCCAACCAAAGAAGCCCTTTGGTACTTGTCTGAGATTATCAGCTAGCTGCCTGATATTAAAGGGATTCTGCTGAGGATGGAGGGCCTTGCTTCTGCTCAGTGACTCATGGGATAAGACATTCTTTTCTCTAGAGTCTCTGCCTTAGGCTCTGCTTTTCTGGAAGGTTCTCTCTCTTCCTTGGAAGCCTCTTTCTTGTCCAGCTCTTCTGAGTAAAATTTGCTGACAATGCCTCTTAGCAGACGGTGCTGAACAGACCAGAGTTTGATCCTTTGTAGCAGAGTTCAGGTTCTTCTTCCCTCTTCTTCTGGGCTCTTTCTTGCATTATTTCTAGAAGAATACACTGGCTTGTGGGCCTGAGTCTACTTGGGTTCATTTGGTCTGGTGAAAAACCCAAGCTCAAGCTGAAGAAATGGTTCAGTGGGTAAAGTGTTTGCTGTGAGCTTGAGGACCTGAGTTCAGATTCTCAGGACCCATGTTAAAAAACATTAGCCAGAGTGATGAGCTTGTACCCTCAGCAATGGGGAGACACAGATAGACGGAACCTTGGGGTTCACTGCCAGCCAGCCTAGCCTAACTTATGAGTTACAGCCAGAGAGTGACCTGCATGGTAACTGAGGTTGACCTCTGGCCTCTATACATATGTACACAAACTTTTACCCAAACATATGTGCACCTGCACACACAAACAGCCAGCTAATGCCTCTTCCAGGAGAAGACTCAATTTCCCCACTCTGAGGGTTCTGCCTGGCTTACAGGGTCATCATACTCATGTCTTTCAGAGGTGAGTCTGGAGCTGGGAAGACAGAGAACACGAAGAAAGTAATCCAGTACCTGGCTGTGGTGGCGTCCTCCCACAAGGGCAAGAAAGACAGTAGCATCACGGTAAGTGTCAAGTGCTGTCACCAAGGCTACACCTAGTCTTAGCTGACTTGAGTGAATAGAACACTAGAGAGAGAACTCAACCTGTGCCCCCAAGGTTGGTCCCCCTGGGTGGAGCATGCTGGCTCTGGGGACCCCCTCCCCTTGCCATGGCTACTTGGTCCCAGCAGTCTGGGGATTGAGCCTCCTCTACTGAGGTCTTCCATGAATACTTCTTAGCAGTGGCCCTACTAAATCTAGTTACTGTGAATAGATTTCCTGCTGTGGGGACTGTCCTACAAACTCCAGTGTTCCTGCTCCCTGGCCTTTGTCCCTATATGCCACAGTATATTTGGAGCCAGCAAATATGCCCCACACACTGTCCCTAGGGGGTAGGGCTCAGTCCCAAATTGGAACGACTCTATGTCCCACCCCCAGGGGAGATGGATGCTGGGGTCACTCAGCATGGGTCCCTGGTCCACTGTTGGCTGAGGCTCTTTCTGTGAGCCACACACCACAAGGATGAGGTCCTGCAGGGACATGTGGTTACACTGACAGGGACAGAACCAAAAAAACAAAAACCCCACAAAGGCCCCACACTGGCCCAGTAGGAGGGAGACTTAGAAGGAAAGTAGAGGGAGTTTCTAGAACCTTCCCTTACTTTTCTTCCTCTCTTCCATTTGCATTCCTCATCTGTCCCATGTGGGACCCTGGGTCCAGTCAGTACCTCTGTATGGATGCTGGGAACAGGGGATGACAGCATCTGCCACCCTGCATCTTGCTTCCTGTTCTTAGGAGTGACAGACTGGCACAGTGGCCAGTGAGCCTGGAGCTCTCAGGGACTTGGGGTGGGGGCTGGCTATGTCCTGGGATACTTTTCCCTTTAAACAAGCCCGGGACTATAGGCTAGCCTGTTAGGGTTATGTGTAGGGAACACTGGCCTGAGCTTGTGTGACAGAGAGAATCCCACTTCTCCCCCACCTAGCCTTTTCCTATATAATGAAAACAAGACATAACAGTTAGGATGGCCCAGCTTTATGAGGGCTGGATATTCTCTCCCTGCATATTCAGACACATTTCTTCACCCATCAGATCAGAGGCCAGTGGGGGGGGGCACCTGGGGCTCAATTGGTAGAGTGCCTACCTAGCAGGCACAAAGCCTTGGGCTCATCCCCAGCATCCCATAAACCAGTGGTAGTGTACACTGTAATCCAACACTTGGGAGGTAAAGGCAGGAGAACCAGAAGTTCAAGTTCATCTTCAGCTATCTAGTAAGTTTGACACCAGCCTGGGATACATGAGACCCTGTCAAAAAAGGGAGGGAGGGAGACAGGGAGGGAGAGAGGAAAGAAGGAAGGAGGGAAGGAGGGAAGGAAGAAAGGAAGGAAGGAAGGAAGGAAGGAAGGAAGGAAGGAAGGAAGGAAGGAAGACAGACAGACATCCACTGAGGCCAGCAATTAGGAAATGAGATGCCTGGCAGTTGTGATGGTATGAACCTGTGATCCCAGCACTCAGGAGCTGAGGCAGGAGGATCATGAGTTCAAAGTAAGCCTGGCTATACAGTGTCTCAAAAGGAATGAAGGGAACAAGGGAGGGAGAAGGGAGAGAAGGAAGGAGAGGCTAGAGTACAGTAGAAAGGAAGGAGCTGATCCCTGTGGGCTGGGGCTGGTAGCAGTGGCAGCAAGGAGGAGGAGCTCCACCCAGGGCTCCCACTGTCGGGTGGGCTTGGGTGTGAAGGCAGAAGCACTGATGTCTGTTTCATACTGTGCTGTCTCACTGCAGCAAGGCCCATCTTTTGCCTACGTGAGTAACAGAGTGTTCCTGGTGTGACGGGAGGCACCGAGTGGATTAAGACCTGCATGCATCTGTTGCACCCACGGGCCCCCTAGTGGATGTGAGAGTAGGGCAAACCCCTGAGTTCCTGGCCCCAGACTAGTAGAGGCACCAAAATATCATGGAGTGCGTGGGTGAGGGTGGGAGTGATGCCAGAGCGCAGAGTGGGGCATGTTAGCTGACCAGAGGCTCCTGCCAGAATCCCCAGGGCTGCACTCCAACCTGGATGGATTTCCCCAGTTCAAAATAAACCTCATCCCTTTCCACAATGTGCCTGCCATCAGTTTCCCAACACACTGAACCATCCCATCTGTTGAGCATCTCAGGACCATTAGGCTCCAGAGTGGCCCTGGCTTGGTCAGTGGGAAACCCAGCCAGGGCAAAGCTACCTTCCCTGCCTTCCTGCCCCAGCTCTGTCCCCTGCACCTGTGTGTCTTTGTGCATGTGTGTGTCATACATGTCTCTTCTCCTGCATGCCAGTTGCCTCACCCAAGACATCTTGGGTTTGTGATGCACTAGCTTTGGTGGCTAGGTAAGGCCCCAGCTGTGCCGCACACAACCTGGCCTTGCATGGACCTCTGCATATGTGAACTGGACTCTGGGCTGTCACATGGGTCCCAGCCTAGAAGAGACCCTCCAGCATGTTCCATGTCACCTAGTCTGTTGTAGGTAGATGCTGGGCCACACAGTACTTTGTCTCAGACAAGAAGCTGAATGTTATTTGACATAGACTATGTAACCTCTGCCAAGTCAATTAACGATTCTGGAGCACAGTCTCAATACCCATCAGATGAGGTCTCTATGTTCAAAGCTCTCCTTGGAAGGCCTTTCAATATGCCTGCTAAAAACCTCTTTGCAGAAGAGGGAGCTTTGTGGGGAAACTGGATCCCAAGTCTGCAGGTAGATGCAATTACTCCAAGTTTCCTCCTACTAGCCAAGGAAAGTAGATGACTCTTCTTGTCAATTTCTCTAGTGGACCAGGTCCACTTGGTGCTGGGGTTTCCATGAAGATAAGGCCTTCTGCATTTTATTTTGCAGGCTGCATTCCGGGGGGATGGCCAGGCAGCAGCAGTAGCCACTGCCTTCTGTGGTTTGACATCTCTTTGCTTTCCCGGCATGGCTTACTTTGTTGGCCCTTTCCTTACCTCCATTAATCTCATGATTGCATTTGCACACAGGAGCCCTGCAGAGGGGCCTGGGGGGCTGCACGCAGTCTCAGCTGCATTTAATGTGCTAGACAGAGTTCGTGCAGCTTCAAGGCTTCATTCTGCAGCTGCTGAAAAGGATTTCTGGCGGGTTTGGAGCCTCCCAAAGTATCTTCCATAGGAAACATCAGAAGTCCAGGCCTGCCAAGTGAAATGCTGCAACTTTTAAATTTTGCACTTAAGCTGTCAGAAAGTTGTAGTAGCTTAGCTTGAAGAAGGCAGACCTGAACTGTGATATCACCAAGGACAGCAGGCAGGTTGTACATTGCACACTCCTAGGGGTGCCATTAATGGGGTTGTAAGCATCCCAGCATTGTATGATATAATGACCTTTGTCTCTGGGAAGCAGTCTTTCTAGGGAGCAGATAACTTCTTCTCTGTCAGAAAGTTCTTGTGAACAGATCCTGTACATCTGAATGGGACATTTGGGGCCTAGGAGGAGCCGAAAACAGAACAGAGCCTGTGGCCAAAGGGCAGAGCTTTATATCAGGTCCTAGGTTGTGTTCCCCCATAACTAGATGTGAATGACTTTTAGGGGGAGCTGGAAAAGCAGCTTCTACAGGCGAACCCAATCCTGGAGGCTTTCGGCAATGCAAAAACTGTCAAGAATGACAACTCTTCTCGCTTTGTAAGTAGCAGAGCTGTATGGGCTTTTCTGGAACTGATGTGGGCACCCTAATGTCACGTATCCCCCAAGAACACATACTGGAAGAGTATAAGGGCCCTCTGGGACTAAAGGACTAGAGGCAATAGAGGACAACCACATTTGTTCCCAGTCCTTATGTCCCAAGGGCTCCTGTCCTCATTCATTCACTCAACAATCATTGAGCATCCATTCTCAGTTAGGCATTAACATTTGTGGTTTATCTAACTAACATTTACTGAGTACCTGCTACATATTAGACACATGCAATACTCATTCATTCATTCAACAAAGCATAACTGAGCACCTACTCTATAACACATACATCTGTCCTCTACCAAATACTGACTAAGCACTTACTGCATACAATCATTCTGGTGGACTTTTATATAGACCATGCCCTCTTTTCATTTGTTGAGTTTTTATTAAGCATGTAATATATACCTGGCACTGACTAGGCACTAAGAATCACAGTGAATAACCTTGGTCTGGCTCCGGACACAGGAAGGGGATCTGCTTTGAGGACCAGCAGTCAGTGATGTGAGAGGTGTCACTGTCCCCATGTACCCTTTCCCAAGTCCCAAGGCTGTCTCCTTCCTTGATCAAGGGTACTCTAGCTCCAGGGGATCTGATGTCCTCTTCAAGCTCCCCTGGGCACCCACAGACACTTCACACATAGGCACACAAACATATACACATAAATGAGAACAAAATTAATCATAGAAATTAAATGTCCTTGGAGATGTTTCCCTGCCCACCCTGAGCTCCCTCTGGGCCTCACTGCACTGCCCAGGCCCATTTCCATCTCAGCTACTCATTCAGTGCCAAGTAACACTCTTACTGCTCATCTCAGATTCATACAAACCATCTTGATGCCCTCCCTCTAACATGAAGAAGGAACGAGGCCAGTCACAGCCAGGTATAGTGGTGCATGTCTGTAATTCCAGTGCTCAGGAGGCTGAGACAGGAGGCTTGTTAATTCAAGGCCAGCCTGGGCTACCTAGCAAGACCCTGACTTGTTCATAATTCAAGTGTGGAGCCTGGAGGAGTTACTCAGGGTGAGCTCTGGCTTAGCATCTATGAGGCCAGGGTTTCCATTCACAGCATTAGCAGGAACTCAGCTCAGTAAGTGCTTGCCCTACAAATACAAGGACCCGAACCCACAAGAAAAAGCAAGACATGGTGGCATATGCTTGTAGTCCCAACAATGGGGAAGCAGAGAATCCCTAGGGCCAGCTGACTAGCCAGCCTAGCCTACTTGGAGAGTTCCAGTCTCTATCTATAAGAGACTCTATCTGAGCAAACAAGATAGACAGTGCCTGAGAAATAACACTTGACATTTTCCCCTGGTGTGTGCATCCAGTCCCCCCACCACACACACACACACACACACACACACACACACACACACACACAATCACACATGCACAAAAAGCATTTCAGCCTAGCCTACTTGGTGTAAAAGAGCCTGTGACTGACCTCTGAAGAGCAATGTCATGCCAGGCCACTTAACCTACGTCAGCCTCAGTTTCCCTACCCCCTTGGGTCAGCCATGAAGGACTTAGTTGTTTCATGAACAAATGATTTTCCCTGCATGGGTTTGATAGGCCTGGGGATGCTGCTTGCTGTGGCCCAACAGGACTGTGAAGCTCAGAGTTTTTGAGAGTCTCTCCTTCCCCCACTGGCGCTCTGACACTTCCCTGTCTGCCTGTGGTGTGGAGTCTGTACTGAGCCTGGCCACTCCATCAGTCTGTTCTCCTCTCCTGCAGGGCAAATTCATTCGCATCAACTTTGATGTCACTGGTTACATCGTGGGCGCCAACATCGAAACATGTATCCTTTACTGAACTGGGGCCTCATGGGGGTGAGGGAGCCCAGGAAAAACACAGAATCCCCTTCCTCTCTGCAGACTCTTGAGTTTCTTCTGGAACAACCCTTCTTGTGTTTAACAGGAGGTACTGTGGAGTAGGCTTACATGTAAACCCTCAACACCTGTGTTGGATTCTTGACTGATCTCTCAACTCTTTGGGCCTTGTGGGTGAGACAGAGATGATGTCTGGAGAATATAATTAGAATAGAATTAATTTGCATCATGTTTATAGCATGTGCTGGGATAGAGCTGGGGCCAGCTTGGCACCAGCTGTCACGTGGTCTTCATCACCTCTTTGCTGAGTCTTGCCCAAGGCCAAACCTCGTGTCCTTAAAGAGTTCATCTGAGATCGGCTGCCCTACACAGGCTCATGAATCAGAAATAGTGGCCAACTCTGCCAGCTCTTAGGTCTTAAAACTTTCCAGGGAGCCTCTCAGGTCCTGGGGACACCTGCAGCAGCTGGCGTGGCAGGGTGGGTTAGGTTTTTTGGAAGCTGAATCCCCGAGCTGTGAGCTGAATCCCTGATCTGGTCCTAGAGCCCTTAACTCCTCCCCAACCAGATCTTTTGGAAAAGTCTCGGGCGATTCGCCAGGCCAGGGATGAGAGGACATTCCACATCTTTTACTATCTGATCGCTGGAGCCAAAGAAAAGATGAAAAGTGAGTGTCTGCCCTGTGATGGGTTCAGGGTCAGGAACTGGGAAAGATCTGATGCTGGAGTGGCAGGTATGCAGTCCCTCACCTCCTCTGGTGCATGAGTGTGGCCTTTATTTAGATATCCTCACCAACTATGTGATGTGGTAGATCGCTATCAGTCACACATTATTAGAGCATTAACTGTTCAGGTCCAATTACAATCTGTGACTTTAAAGGAAGCAGATGACAATGACTTAGATGCTCATCTAGAAAACTTGCCAGGTGTCTGGTAGGATGGCACATTGCTTTAATCCCAACACTCAAGAAGCAGAGGCCAGGAGATCTTTATGGGTTTGAAGCCAGTCTGGTCTACATAGTGAGTTCCAGGACAGCTATGGCACATAATGAGACCCTGCCAAAAAATAAAAAAAAATAAAAAACAAAAACAAAAAACTCAAAAACAAACAAACAAACAAAACCTTTCAATTATGTTTAGTTGTTGGCTTAGGTTTTGGTTTTGAGATCAGTTCTTACTTTGTAGTCTGGGTGGCCCAGAAATTGCTAAACTGACTAAATCTCAATTTAATCTTGAATTTGTTATCCTTCTGCCTCAACTTCTCAAGTGCTAGACATGGGCCCCAAAGCCTAGCCTTATATTTTGAGTTTAGAAGGAATTTGGAGGGGCAGTGAATTCAAGACTTTCAAGACTTTTACACAGATCTTGTTGTTCTGTTTTGAGACAGGGTCTCATGTGACCCAGGGTAGCCTCAAACTCATTACATAGCCAAGGCTGACCTTGATTCCTGCTCTATCTCCCAAGTGTTTTGATTACACATATGCACAACCTCCTCCACTCCCTCCCTCCCTCCATTCTTTCTTTTGACTCTGGGAATGAAGCCCCGGGCTTTATACATACCAGACAAGTCCTGTAAGTTGAGCTACATCCCAGCTAAACAGACTTTCTTTAAAAGGACAAATAGCCACTGTCTACTGCTCTGCAGGACACATAGATTCTGCTTAATTCTGCCATTGTGCAGAAACAGCCACAGCAATGCATAACCCAGCAGAATGGATATGTTCCAACAAAATTATATTTACAAGAACAAAAAGCATACTGAAATTTGCCAACTTCTACTATAAATTAATTTTTTCATGCATTTCAGGTAAGAAATAAGCAGCTTTGGCCATGCAGGAATCAAAATTTTTCCAGCATAATATTTTTATTGATTATTTGGGAATTTCACACAATGTACCCCAATCACACTTTCTTCCCAGTCCTCACAGGTCCACCTCCCCATTCTTGTGCCCTGCCCCCCAAAGAAGAAGAAAAAGAAAGAAAGAAAAGAAAAGAACCTAAGTTTAATTTATCTTGCCCATATATATACTCACTGGAGCATGGTCAAACTCCCCATGGCCAGCCCCTTAAAGAACACTGAGTCCTTCCCCACCCCCACCAGAAGCCATCAACTGTGAAGAGCTACACTTCAAAATTTCTATCACAGTTTTTAAGGGCTCTCTTCAGTGGCTTCCTGTCTAGACTGTTTCTTTTCTTTTTTTTTGGGGGGGGGAGGATGGGGCCGGGGGTGGGGGTAGGGTGTCACAAAAGCCTCAGAGTTGAGGAATCAAATTCTTAAAGGAACATCAAAATTACAGCCAGAAAAGGGACACAGTGGTGAATATGGGTGGATAGTGGAATCCACATTGTATGTTAGGGTTAAGACTAAGTTAGAAAACTGATGGCAGCAACACAAACTTGGTTTCCATCTGCTTTTCCCCTCAGTTATTTTGGTTAAGATTAGCAAAAGGACTGGGGAGTGAAGGACACCTGTCATTTCAGTACTGGAAGGTGAAAGCAGGATAGCAAGGTCAAGGGCAGCATGGGCTATGTAATGGAACCCTGAAGGAGAGAGGGAGAGAGGAAGGGGAAGAGAAAGAGAAGAAGGAAAAGAAGATAGAAGGAGAGAAAAGTAAATGAAAGGAGAAAGGAAAGGAAGCTCTGAAAGGAATGTGATCAGCCCAGCCATGATGGGGCATTTTGCATCGCCCCGCACTAAGGGTGTGGCCCCTTGTTTCATGGTTCTTGAAGCATGGTCTTCTGGAACACCTGGTGTGAGATGGACTGGGTGCTGGGTGGCTGGGTGGATCTACACCAGCAAATAGGTGAGGTAGCAGTTCACAATGGGAGCCCCTGGGGGGGTAGCTTGCTGAAGCTGTTTACCTTTCATCCCTCTGGATTCCCAGCTGCATCTTGCTTCATGCTCTGCAGCAAGCTTTTCCACAGCTGAGCCAGGGGCAGCTGGGCCAGGAAATAGGGGAGAGTCTAGGGCCAATTGCATTTTTGTTTGTTTGTTTTGCTTTCTTTGAGTTGGGATCTCACTAAGTATTCCAGGCTAGTCTGAAACTCATAGCAATCCCCCTGCCTTTGCCTCTGAAGTACTGAGATTATAGGCATGCACTACCACACCCAGCCTTATCTTTATTCTTAATGACAGAGCTGGGGAAAAGGAAAGTATGAGAGGTTGAAATGCCTGTGAATCTCTCTAAACCATGGATAATGGTGTTGGCAAAGACCCAAGTCCTTGTGACTAGTCCCATGTTTCTCTGAAGCCAGAAACTTGAGTTACCTTGGCCTTGAGTATGTCAACTTTGGGTTCATCAAGTGGCTTCAAGGTGACCTGACCCATAAAAGACCTTGGCTTAAAAAGAGAGTATCTCCCTGACGTTACTCCAAGTATCTCTAATTGTCTTGGCAAGGAACACATGTGTTAGAAGGGTAACAATCAATGAGGAGAGAGAGAGAGAGAGAGAGAGAGAGAGAGAGAGAGAGAGAGAGAATGGAAGAAAGGAAGGAAGGAAGGAAGGAAGAAAGAAAGAAAGAAAGAAAGAAAGAAAGAAAGAAAGAAAGAAAGAAAGAAAGAAAGAAAGGCTAAAAATGGACAGGAGATGAAAAACGAACAGCACAAAGGAAATAGAGCAGCTGAGTATAACTGTGGGGTCAGAGAGATGGCACTCTGGGTAAAGCACTTTTACATACATGAAGACCTGAGTTCTAGATCTGCTGAACCCATGTAAAGGCTGGGAGTGTGTAGCAGCTTACCTGTAATCCCAGCACTCACAGGGTGGTCACAGAATCCCAAGACTAGCTAGTCTAGCTGAATTTGTGATCTCTGGGCTCAGTCAGAGAGCCTACCTGCCTCAAACAATAAGGTGGGTGGAGGAGTGGGGGGTAGGGAGGTGATTGAGAAAGACTTGATGTCAACATCAGGCCTCTACATGCACACTCATACTCATAACACATGCTCACACTAACACTTCCGTACACAAAAGAACACGTGTGCATTGTATATATCCAGAGAGAGAAAGAGAGAGGAGAGAGAAAATATGACTTTTTACAGAACAGCTTTCTTTTCTTGAGACACCATTGCTAAATTTCCTTCCCAGGGACACACAGCAACATCTGTCTCTTCTCCTCACCTCCCAGCTATGAACAGTGGCACAAAAATTCACCACTAAAGTTCACTCTGCAGAAACAATGATTTTACTAGGCTTCCTTACCTCTGTAAGGAGGGTAAGGGGTCACACATAGGGGTGTGGGTGCTCTGCCCACAGGGTAAGAGCTCCTCTGTCTTAGTCTTCCCTGGCCTATGTACTAGGTAGCTTGATTTAGAGGATCCTCACTCCCAACAATCTCATTCTGTAGACCAGATTGACCTTGAACTTAAGATTCCCTGCCTTGGCCTTCAGAATACTGGGCCTATAGCCTTGTACAGACAGGCATGTACCTTGTACAGCCCGGCACAAACAAGTTTTATTAGATGTAATAATATAAACAAGGGATTGGCAAATAGGTTCACTAAAGTGCCAGACAATAAATATCCTAAGCTTTGAGAACCATAGTGTTTCTGTTACAGCTGCTTACTATTACAGTGGGAGAGCTCACAAAGAAATGGAGGCAGTCCTGTTTCAATAAAACTTTATTTACAAAGACAACCAGTGGGCCAGATTTGTTAACCTTTGGTAAAAGGTTTGTCTACTAATTCAATTAGAAATAGTTGGAAGAAAAAGGAGGAGGGAGCTGGGCAGTGGTGGAGCACACCTTTAATCCTAGCACTCTGGAGGCAGAGGCAGGCGAATCTCTGAGTTCGAGGCCAGCCTGGTCTACAGAGTGAGTTCCAGGACAGCCAGGGCTACACAGAGAAACTCTGTCTTGAAAAACCAAAAAAAAAAAGAAAGAAAGAAAAAAGAAAAAGGAGCTAAACCTGTATGTGCCATGGCAGGAATTCAGCATATAAGACCTAAATTTGATGTCCTAAAATAGCTTGTTATACACAGGGCAGTACATAATACACTATTTAGAATATGTTAATCTGTTATTGTCTTAGTTTACTCTCTATTCCTTTATGTAGTAATTTGTTTTTAAAATGTATGTGCATGTGTGATTTTTGATATAAACATAACACACAAGTGAGATGGGCATAGTGTACAACCTGCACCACCATGTGAGACCAACACTGACTGCTGGGAACTGTACATGATGACATATAGGATGGGTTTTAACTGCCCACACCTTGAGAAAGCCAGAAAATAGTGATGGCCCAGACTGTTGCTGGGACCCTGTGTCATACTAAATGTAGAAGCATGTTTCTTTACTCACTTCACTCTCCTCCTTTCTTTTAGGTGACCTGCTTTTGGAGAGCTTCAACAGCTATACATTTTTATCCAATGGCTTTGTGCCCATCCCAGCTGCACAAGATGATGAGATGTTCCAGGAGACACTGGAGGCCATGTCCATCATGGGCTTCAATGAAGAGGAACAGCTAGGTGAGTTTCATATCTTGGCCTAGAAGACTGGATTTGTGTCTGTGGCGCTGAAGGATTTGGGCCCTCATCTAATCAGGGTGGATGGCTACTCTCTGAGTTCCCTACCTCCTGAAAGGAGGGAGAGAGGGAAAGAAGGAAAATAAAGAGAAGAAAAGTGAATCTTGCCACACATAGTTTATTAGGCAAGTGGCTGAAGTAAAACTTTTTTGGTTGCAATTGACCTAAATTGATTTAAGCAAAAAAAGTAATTCACTGTGTTGGTTACTTCTGCTTCACTGCTGACAACTTCAGACAGGGGGATTTATCTTGATTCACGGTCTCAGAGGGTCTCCACCCATCACAGAGGGAAGACATGGTCGAACTGTTAAGATCATGGCAGTGAGAAGGTGTGACAGAGCTCCTTAAACCACAGCAGGCAGGGTGAAAAGGAACTGCCCCATCAGCCTACTTCCATAGACCAGGCCCTGCCTCTTGGCTTTCAAAATAGCACATTAGCTGGGGGCCAAGAGCTGGGACAAGAAGCTCATGGAGGATGGTCTAGAATCAAATCATAGTAACTTATACTGGAAAACTCGGACGTGCTGGTTGCAGGTTCAGTAGGTTCTAGGAACTCAAGAATTTCTCTAAAAGCTGGTTTCTGGTCTTCTGTTGTTCAACACTATGGTTCCTATATAGGCTATAGTTTTCTTGACAGCAATGCCAGTTGTGTTCCAGCTCTTATAGCTTTGGGTTTGTGGCCAAAGTGTAGAGGGGATCTCTGTTATAACCCCAAATAGTGGCATCCCACTAGCTTGGGTTGGTGGGCCAAGGTGAGTATGTACATTCCTTGGCTGCCTATGATGTTAGGGCCATGAGGTAGGGAGGTAAGGGTGCTAAGAGCAGGCTCTTAGGGCTGAACATGGACACACCAGACCCAAAGGAGGTGATGGAGACACAGGCTGTTCCTGGGAATTCAGCTCTGTTGATGGACTGACATTGGCCCCTGCTTGCTTCAGTGCTGTGACTCCAGAAACACTTTTCCTTCAAGTTCGGATGGGCTTTAGCATTCAGAGTACACCAGGGCAAGACTGTGGTAAATTGGCCCCTCTTCTTCCGCCCTCTGGGGTCCCAGAATATCCAGTTGCTACAGTAAGACCTGCAGGATGAATTGGTACCTAGAGGATAACCTACAGTCCAGAAAAAGAGGGTTCAAGAATAGAGTTGGCAGATAGGTGATATCTGTAGCTCTTGGCTACTGCCCCACATCAGCAGCCAAGGCTATGAACTCTCTACATCTAATGCATCTTCTTGGGGACAAGGGTCAGTTTAGCTCCTAATCCAGTTTTAAGAAGACACAAAGAAAGATTAAGAAAACACACTGAGTGGGTCCCAGCCATGTGCTTCTTGTTTTCCCCTTAAGACACCAAAATATTCAATGTATTTTATTCAAATAATGAAAAAAAAGCAGGAATAAACTGAAATGGTGATTGATGAAGTTATTATTGTCTGCCCTATAAATGGGGACAGATGGGACCATTTAAATTGTGTTTTGGAAAAACACTGACCTCTGTATAAATGTTCACAGAAGATTAAGAGAAGCTAGTAAGGAACAAAACAAGACTTATTAAATTTTTTGAGATAAGGTCTCAAATAGCTCAGGCTAGCCCAGAACTCCCTATGTTGCTGAAGATGACCTTGAACACCTAATCTTCCTACCTCTCCCTCCTGAGTGCTGGATGACAGGTATATGCTATCACATCTGCTTTATATGGTGCTGGGGATCAAGCCCAGAGCTTCCTGCAAGCCAGGCAAACTCTCTACCAATGGCTATGTCCCCTGCAGCCTTTGGGAAGGAGCCTAAGTCTTGCATGTGTCAGACAAACATGATGTCAAGGTTTTTAGGTACATTATTTAATGTCATAGACACCCTGTTTAGTTTCAGTTTGTAGATGGAGAAACTGAGGCAGAGAAGCAAAAGGGTCTCCCTGAGAATGCATAGTGAATTGCTGCTGGGGCTCACTCTTGGGACACTACTTTTGCCTACAGGAATAGAGGTTTGGGCCCTTAAATTTCTTGAATAATTTATGTCAGGGACCAGTTGGAAAGCTAGGCTAAATGGATTCTTAATTCTAATTGAGTACTCTAGCCAGGCATGGTGACATGTGCCTGTAATCTCAGCACTTAGAAGACTGAGGCAGGAGGATCATTATGAGTTTGAGACCATCCTGGGCTACATGGTGAGCTCAAGCATACAGGGGTATAGACTGAGACCCTGTTTCAGAGACAAAAACAAACAAGCAAACCAGGCATGGAGGGCACACCTTTAATCCCAGCACTAGAAAGGCAGAGCCAGGAGAATCTCTGTGAGTTCCAGGCCAGCCAGGGCTGCATAGTAAGATTCTGTTTCAAAAAGCAAAATAAAAAACCAATCAAGCAAGCAAACAACCCAATAAGTAAAATGAAATGTAATAAAATTTAAACCTATACTAAACTGTTGCACATTGACTGCATTAGGAGCTGTGCTCTTTGACCCTGTGACAATCAACCCTATATGGCAGATGCTTTTGTCACACCAGTTGACAAAACAGAGGCCCAGAGAGACTTATATCTCATTTGAGGTCACACAACTGCTGAGAACAAGGACAGAATGGGGCCCTTACAGTGGGTTCCAGCATCACTGTGCACATCCTTTCAGGGACTGTAGAGAATCATGATCTGATTTTAGCCATTTTCAGCCGATGCCACTCCACATTCCATCTATATTAATGCTGCCTGAATATTTTAATGTGTAGGATAGAACTTGGCAATCATGTTTGTTGTGAGCTTTTTCACAAGCAACAATCTATCAAAACACCAAGTTTATGCCCTGATGATACTGATTTTAATACATTAGAGTGACTACCTAGCAAGAAAGTATGTTTTTAACATATTTTTTAGCATAATTTTTAAACAGTACCTTGCAAAGTTGTCCATGTTGGCCTGGAGCTCTCAATGTCTCTGCATCAGCCCCCAGTGCTGGGATTATAGGAGTGTACCACCACACTCAGTGAAAAGCCCAAACAAAAAAATTTTAATCATGTATTTGCTGGAGTAGGCCATGCCATGGTGCACATATAGAGGTCAGAGGACATGTCAGGCCTTGTTTGACCTTCTGAGTCACCTGTCTGGCCCCAAACTTGGTTTTCAAAATTGGTGGATTTAAAACATGGGTAGATTTTCATGTTTAAATTTTGGTTTCTATCATACTTGGAAAAATCAGTTCTGGTAACTCTGGGCACCTTTCCCCTGGGAAAAAGATGATTGGTAGAGTATCTATTGCTACCATAGGTGGAGTTATAGTCCCTGTGAGTCCTCCTAGCTCATCAGTAATCACTGTGACCAAAGATTCTCAAGAAAGGGTGACTTGACTCCCCCTTCACCCCAGGGGACACTTAGCAAGGTCTGAAGACAATTTTTGGCTATCCTAGCTCTAGAGGTGGGCACTGCTGCAATCTACTGGTGCGTGATGGGGTTCTGCTAAACATCCCATGGATGCTCAGGACTACCTTCTTGCCCTGAGTTCAGCAAGGCTGAGCTGGAGTTCGACGACTCACCTTCATTCTGCGGGCACTTTGGCAATACCTGGGTTACATTGGTACTTTTGAGAACCGTGAGGCCAACATATCCTAGTTTGCAAAGGTTTGTGTGTGTGTGTGTGGGGGGGGTGTTAGTACAAAAGAGAACACCCTTAGCAAAACCCTGTCTGCAGCAGCTTCATAGTGAGGAGGAGTGGGTGTGTAGGTGGGTTGGCGGTTAGCAACTGGATCTTCTTCCTCCCAACTGGGTCTGGCCCTTGTGATGTGAAGACAACTGTTGTGAAGGAGCTAAAACCCATGATTTAGCCTGGGGATCAAAGAAAGATGGAATTTCTAGGCTTTGTTCTTGAGACATGGTAACTTCTTGGTGACTGATTACACACTCAATTAAAACAACTGTTGGCATTGATTAGTGACACACCATCCACTCACCTAGTCATTCTTTTCCCACACATCTCTATCCATCCTAGTCATCCACATTCCATCCATTCATCTTTAATCCATCCATCCATCCATGCATCTTTCATTCATCCATCCATTTACACTCAGGTATCCATCCTCTACCCATTTTTCCATTATAAGTCCATCCTCCAACCTCCACCCACCCATCACTGCCTCCATCTATCTACCATCCTTCCTCCATCCATTCATCCATAATAGTCAGTGAACTATATTTGGTCCATGGCTAGAGCTTGTAAGTCCCAGAAGCATAGAGAAATCCCATGTGATATGAGGTTTTCAGCAACTTCCTGGCAGTATCAGCTCCTACATCCAGGCATCTTCCCCTGCAAGCCAATTTGATTCTTGTCAAGATGCAATAATAAGTCAGAACTTGGTCTACAGAGGGATGACACTGTTTGGCTCTGGGTGTCCAGTGATGATGCCAACTCTCAGAATACTTTGGGTTGCTACTGTCTAATCTACTCTTCTCTCCCTATTTCAGCCATCTTGAAGGTGGTATCATCCGTCCTTCAGCTCGGAAACATTGTCTTCAAGAAGGAACGGAATACAGACCAAGCATCCATGCCTGATAATACAGGTACTTGTCACTTGTCCCAGCAATGATAGCTTGAGAGATAGGAGAGCAGGTCCCACTCAGGCTCTGGTAATGCTGATATCCCCTTATCTATGGTTGCACATGGCAGTCAGCTGTGGTCTTTTGAAGTAAGGGACAACACGGGGAAGGGGTTTGAGAAAGGCCACTTTCGTGTGACTTTTATTATAATATAGTTATAATTATGTCATTTATTGTTACTGTCATTGTTACTTTATTACTAGAAGGGGTTTTTTTTTTTTTTGAGACAAGGCCTCACTGTGTATCCCAGGCTGGCCTGGAACTCCCAGTTCTCCTGCCTCAGCCTCCAAGTGCTGGAATGGCAGGTGTGCACCACCAAGCAGGCTGCCTAACTACTGATCACTGTTATTAGCTTGTTACGGTGCCTCCTGTGTAAGTTAAACTTTATTAGAGGTATGTCTACATATGAAGGCACTAGTGTGCACAGGGCTGGCACCATCTGCCATCTCAGCCATTCACTCAGGTCTTGGGTATATGCCCCATGACAATGGGGGCTTTCTGCTGTCACTGCCTCTTCCTTCAAGTGTTTCATGACTGCAGATCCCACAGCACAAAGTCAGAAGTTCAGCATTTCAGGCCAGACGGGCTGTCATAGTCATCTCTTCTGAGCCCTCCAATGGTTTGTTTATTGAATAAGCATTTCCTAAGCAGTTGCACTCTGCCAGGCCTTGGGACACAGAAGGAAAAGCCAGCTCAGGCCTTTCTTATGGTACTCAGTCTTGCTGAGGAGTCAGGCCTCAAGTTTCCTGCATAGGAGGGGTGCCAGATAAAGCACAGGTGGTCCAGATAAGCTGTAACACTTTCCATCACAAAAATGTTCCCTGGGCCAGGAGAGATGGCTCAGAGGTTAAGAGCACTCGCTGTTCTTCCAGAGGATGCAAGTGTGATTCTTAGTACCCAGGTCAGTATCTCACAACTGCCTGTAACTCTCAGCTCCAGGGTGTCCGTCACCCTTTTCAGCACCCGCACACATGTGTGTACTCACATATACATGTGTGGTGTCCGTCACCCTTTTCAGCACCCGCACACATGTGTGTACTCACATATACATGTGTGTACTCACATACACATGTGTGTACTCACATACACATGTGTGTACTCACATACACATGCGTGTACTCACATACATGTACATAAATAAAACAAAACCTTTAAAAAGAGGTTCTGCCACCAAGTGCTATTTATCTGAAATTCATAGTTAACTTAGAACCCTGGTTCCCCTTCTCTGGTTCCCCCACTGATTCTGCCAACCTTTCCTGAAAATACTCAATATTTTATTCTTTTGAGAAGATCCCCTGGCTCCCACCACTCTTGGTGGTAGCTAAACATAAGCTTTCTAGTTTTGGAGCCACCACAGACTATATATTGTATTGCTTTACAGTCCCACAGAGGCCACACTATTGGACATACATTGTGGAGTATTCTCCCCAACTGTGGCACATGAACAGGATCCAGTTCTTCAGGGGAATCCACAAAAAGAGACATGAACAGAGAGCTTGTGAAGCAATGGAGGAATCCTAAACTTTGACTATCTGCTGGGCATGTGTGCACTTGCATGGGCATACCCCCCTCCATGGGATACACAAGTCTTTGTGTGTAGGAAGCAGCTGAGAGTATGGTTCTGTGTGGTTTTGAAAATAAGTTTTTATGTGCAGAAATATACACAGTATGAAAACAAGCCACATGCTTTATGACTAGAGTAGACATTTATAAATACATTTTAGTTTCCCCTTTCTCCTTTCTTTTGCAGTTGTTTTTGTTTGCCTTTTATTTTTTTGAGTCAGGGTCTCACATAGCCCATGCAGGGCTCAAACTCACTATGTGAGTAGAGATGTGCTTGCACTTCTGATGCTTCTGCCTCCATCTCCCAAGTGTTGTGATGGCAGGTGTGCACCACCATATAGGTGGTGACTAACATTTCTTTTTCTTTAGAGAGAAATGAACAGTATAGATGACAGTGGCATCCCCCTCTGGTCCCAGTGGCACCTAGTCTCTTTGATGGCATAGCTAAAATGCTTTTTTTTTTTCTCACACAGCTGCTCAGAAAGTTTGCCACCTTGTGGGGATTAATGTGACAGATTTCACCAGAGCCATCCTGACCCCACGAATCAAAGTTGGACGGGATGTGGTACAGAAAGCTCAGACTAAAGAACAGGTAATGATGCTGTGGATGCCTTCCATCCATTTACCCATTCAACCACCTGTCATTTCACATACATGCCATCTATTCATCCGCCCACCATCCATCCATCTACCCATATGTTCATCTAATCACCCATCCATCATCCACCCAGTAACTCACCATCTACCTGTCCATCCAAGCACTCATTTGACTAACAACCATCCATTCAATACCAACCATCCATCATCCACCCACCCATCCACATATTGATTCAACCACACATCCACCCACTCACCTGCCCACCCATCCATACATCCGTTTATCCCTTCCTCCAATCTACTCATCCACCAGCTAGCCATCTACCATTCTTCTACCTGTCCATCCATTCCTCTATTCATCCATTCATCTATTTACCCATTCACCTCTACATTCTTCATCTATCCAATACTAAAATATTTTCAGTCTTATGCCAACTTTTGAGGACACTGCTGACCGAAAGCAGAGTCCCTCACACATCACTGAGCTTAAACAACCTGACTTGTGGAAATGTCTGTGTATTTTTTCAAGCAGGGCTGATAGCTTCTAATTGATCTAGGTGGGGACAGGCTCTGCGGGCTTCTCATGGGTGGTATTTCATCATGCATCCCACCATTCCTTAAGTCTGACCACTCTTTCTGCCACTTTCCTGCTGGTAATATCCGTGTTTCCTTCACTGTCCTGCAGGCTGACTTTGCCATTGAGGCCTTAGCCAAGGCCACCTATGAGCGCCTTTTCAGGTGGATTCTCAGCCGTGTAAACAAAGCCTTGGACAAAACCCATCGGCAAGGGGCTTCCTTCCTGGGGATTCTGGATATTGCTGGGTTTGAGATCTTTGAGGTATATCCATGGTCTTGGTCTTCTGGAATGGGTTTTGAGACACTTACTTTGTAGGAAGGCATACAGATAGGCATTATAGGTAGGAAGCTATCTGGTTAAGGTTATACTTGAGTGTGCGTAAGAGACATAAATCCACTATTTATGTATTGGCTTGTATAAATTGTCTAGCCAACATAGTTGGATGCAGTAGGCAGGAGCTGCCTGTTCTGCTTTCTACCACATTGGCTCCATTTCCAGCAGTTCTCCCTTCATGGTGCCAAGATATTGCTAGAGCTCCAGATTGCCACTTATCAATCTTAGAAAAGAGCATCTAATTTCTAAGAGCTTCAACCTAAATCTTGAAGTAGAAGTTGCAGTGCTTCCTGCTCACTTGAGTTGAGCCAATGGGTCAACTCCAAGCTAATCACCGAGCTCAAGTTCTTACCATAGTGTATGCAGAATTCCTGGGTTCCACTCCCATGAGTTGGAGAGAATGTCTCAGAGAAAGAGAAGCCCTAGAGGCTGACAGATGTATCAAAGAATTCTACGGTGGGATCACCCTGTCTTGAGCCTCAGGTTTCCTGTCTGTGAAATGGTAAAGAAAACATGCCTTATATGGTTAGTCCATCTATATATAGATCACATGAGGTGAGTGCCCTATGGTATGGGTATGGATCACTTTTGCCAGCCATACGGGGCTTTACGCAGTTTTATTTGAGTTTTGCACCTCTCTGAGTGCTGAGGTGGCAGGAAGGGCTCTTCAGGAAGCCAGGTCCAGGCCATGGGGATTCCTGCAAGCTGAACTCCCTGTTCTATGATATCACCCAGTTCAGCTGCCCTCCCTCTCCATACATACATGCAGGTGAACTCCTTTGAGCAACTGTGCATCAACTACACCAATGAGAAACTGCAGCAGCTGTTCAACCACACCATGTTCATCCTGGAGCAGGAGGAGTACCAACGAGAGGGCATTGAGTGGAACTTCATCGACTTTGGCCTGGACCTTCAGCCCTGTATCGAGCTGATTGAGCGGCCGGTGAGGGGCTGGCACTGTGCATCCTGGTCCATTTGCACACACCTAGTCAGAGCATGCTTTCCATGTGGGTGGTGTTTCTGGGCAAGTCCTGGAAGGCTATAAATGGAGTTTTGGGGAACTAGGCCATGCTTTCTATGTTTACAATCAAAGTTGTCTTGTTTTACACTACCTTTCCCCCTTTTTGAGCCAATTCACTTGGAACTCAGTATGTAGACCAGGCTAGCCTCAAACCCTAAGAGTCCTCCTGCCTCAGCCCTCTCGGTGTTGAGATTAGTCATGCTGGTCCTCAGCAAAATAATTATTTTAGCAATTCTGGGGTTGCAGCCCAGGACCTTGCCCATGCTAGGCATGTGCTCTATTTCTTTAAAGTTTAAAAATATTTTTATTAGCATATATAAATTTTTTTTGAGACAAAGTCTCATTGTAGCCCCAGCTGGCCTCAAACTCTCTATGTATTTGATGATTACCTTGAACCTCTGATCTTCCTGCCTCCAGCTCCCAAGTGCTGGGATTTCAGGCATGCACCACCATACCTGGTTGATGCATGATTGTGACAATCCTTCTGTCTCAGCCTTCCTGTGCTAGGATTAGGGCATACACCACCATCATGCAATTCCCTCAGTCTTTCTCTTCTCTTCTGCTCATCCATTCCCAAAGAGTCAGTGTTTTACCCACTTCTAGAGTCATAGCAGGTGAATACTCACAGCATGCTAGGCCTCTTCTATAACTGTGAACAAGATGGACCCCCACCTCCTGGAAGAGCCAGTGGTGAAACCAAACTGACACTTCTGGCAAGGCACTATGGAGGACAATCAGGAAATGGTTTCACAAGTTGGAGTACTCATTGTGGAGGTAGTTCTCCCAGTGTAAATGGTACATACTGACACCTTAATTTAGACCCTCTCAGACACAGGAAAAACCTTGTTGAAAGGGATCCTGAGTAAATTTATAAGGGAGCAAAGCAACAGATTCTTCTAAAATTCTTGTGTAATTTTTTTTTTGTTTTTTTTTTTTGTTTTTTTGTTTTTTTTTTTTTTTTGGTTTTTCGAGACAGGGTTTCTCTGTGTAGCTTTGCACCTTTCCTGGGACTCACTTGGTAGTCCAGGCTGGCCTCGAACTCACAGAGATCCGCCTGCCTCTGCCTCCCGAGTGCTGGGATTAAAGGCGTGCGCCACCACCGCCCGGCTTGTTTTGGTTTTTTTGTATTGTTTTTCGAGACAGGGTTTCTCTGTGTAGCTTTGCGCCTTTCCTGGAACTCACTCTGTAGACCAGGCTGGCCATGAACTCACAGAGATCTGCCTGGCTCTGCCTCTCGAGTGCCGGGATTAAAGGCGTGTGCCACCACCGCCTGGCATAATCCTTGTGTAATCTTAACTGGGTATGGTGGCTCACACCTAATCCCAGCACACAGGAGGCTGAGGCAAGAGGATTACTGCAGGTTTGAGTCTAATGTTGACTGAATAGTGAGTTCTGGCAGCCTGGGATATAGGTCTCAAACTGTGTCTGAGGCATAGGAGGCTCTGTCTCAAATAAAACCAAACCAACAAAATAGGTGGGAATATAGCTCAGTGATAGAGAGTGCTTGGCTAACAGGCTGTAGGCCCTGAGTTCCATCCCCACTCGAAGTGGGAGAGGAGAATGAAATATTTGTGATATTTGTGTATTGCCTAGCATGAGCAGTAGCAAGAATTGTGTCCTGTTAGTTCTTGCTCTCAATCCCTCAAGCTGTCTGTTACTGGAGGGTAATGGTTTGATAGATTTGAGGGTGGAGGAAAGAGGGCATGGATTCACCTTTAATAAGCAAAATGAAGTAGCAGTGCCACTCCTGTGTGTGACCTCTCTCTTTTTGGAGGGGGAAATAATTTTTTGAGATAGGGTCCCATATAGTCAGTCTGGCCTTGAACTTGTTTGTAGCTGAGGATAGCATTGAACTCCTGATCCTCCTTGCCTCCACTTTCCACATTTTTGCCAAGGTTCTAGTCCTGTGCCACCACACTGGGCTGTGTGTGTGACATCTGCATGGTTGGCCCTTCCCAGTGAGCTTGCCTAGTGGTGACCCTGCCCTCCTGTGTCCCAGAACAACCCTCCAGGTGTGCTGGCCCTGCTGGATGAAGAATGCTGGTTCCCCAAGGCCACAGACAAGTCTTTTGTGGAGAAGCTGTGCTCAGAGCAGGGCAACCACCCAAAATTTCAGAAGCCCAAGCAGCTAAAGGACAAAACCGAGTTCTCCATCATCCACTATGCAGGAAAGGTACTGGTGGGGTTCTTGAGGGGTGTCTGTCCCAAGGGTGCCTGGGTGGTGTCCACAGCAAGGGTGCTTTGGCAATGGCTGTGCCCTCCAAAGACTTATAGCAAGTCAATTCCCAGCTAGGGGCTTTGTATAATTGTTGAATGTAGCTAGAGTTTTCCTGCCTGGCCCACAGTCAGGACAAATCTCTCTCACCTGCCAGTCCCACAGCTGCTCAGACCCGATCAAGTAAACACAGAGACTTATATTGGTTACAAACTGTATGGCCGTGGCAGGCTTCTTGCTAACTGTTCTTACAGCTTAAATTAATCCATTTCCATAAATCTATACCTTGCCACATGGCTCGTGGCTTACCGGCATCTTCACATGCTGTTTGTCATCGTGGAGGCTGGCAGTGTCTCTGACTCAGCCTTCCACGTCCCAGCTTTATTCTCCTTCTTGTCCCGCCTATACTTCCTGCCTGGCCACTGGCCAATCAGTGATTTATTTATTGACCAATCAGCAACACACTTGACATACAGACCATCCCACAGCAGTTGAAGCCTCTGTTAAGAGTGAGAGTGAGCATCTCAGATGTATGTCCTAACCAGGATATTCTTCCCTGGGAAGACTCCAAATACTACTTGCTCCGTGGCAAACCCACAGGCCAGGCCCCTGGAGTGAGGGACCAGTGAATCTTCTCTAGCATCACAAGAATCCCTGGCATCACCATTGTGTTCCATCTGGGGGAGACTGTGAGAGCTGGCATCTTCACCATTGTTGTCAACATTGCTATCATCACCAACATCATCTTGGATATTAGTGTGTCCTGAATAACATATAAAAGCCACAGCTGGCTTCTGCTGGCATTGTACACACATGGCACACAGACTCACACAGGCAAAACATCCATCCATACTTATGTATTTAAAAAAAGAAAAGAAAAGCCATAACATGTTCTGGCTTATAGAATTATTTTATTCACCCTTCTAGTATCCCTACTGCATCATGGGAACAGGCAGTGCTCCATTCAAAGGATTGATAGGCTGCAGTCCAAGGTTGGAACACAGCCAGGCCCATTTGTTTCCGTGAGATCTGTGTTTTCTTTGGTGTTATAAGGGCAGAATTTGGCCATTGTGACAGACTGTATAGCCACCAAGCTGAAAATATTTATAGTGTGGCCTCTTTGCCACCTACTTTATACTCAGTGGAGCTTATACTACTTTAAGCATATACCACTAGCACCTTTCCCAGGCTCCTACATATTTTTTTTCAGTCTTGTCACAGATCAGGCCAGCTATTGCCATAGCAACCCGCATCCCATCATAACCCACCAGAGCTGTGTTGTCAGTCCATTCTGTGTTGTAGTCACAGTCATTAAACTTGGGCATTAAGCAAGTTAGGAATTTCAAAAGCCTTCAGTGACCTTTCCTATATATCCATGTATCAAAACCTCCAAGCTAGCAGGCTAGGGATGTAGCTCAGTGGTAGAGCACTTGCCCACTATGAAGGTTAGTCTCAAATCTTGAATCATCTGGAAGAGAGTCTCAACTGAGGAATTACCTAGTTCAGGTTGTCCTGTGGGCATGTTGGGCTGGGGACAATTGTATTGATTACTAATTAAGGTGCAAAGACCTGCCCTGAATGTGGGTGGCACTACCTAATGGGCGACAGAGAAAGCTAGGTGCAGAAATGGGCAGCATGGGCACATTTGCTTCTCCGTGCCCTTCTCTATGGATGTGACACTTTGAGTCCCTGCCCTGACTGTTCTTGGTGATGGACTACAGCTTGGAATTGTGAGCCAAATAACCCCTGTCCTTCCCTAGGCTGCTTTTGGTCAGGGTGTCTTATCACAGCAACAGAAGACAAACTAGGGCACCCACCCCACTTGACATCCTAGATTCAATCCCTAGTACTACAATGAAGCACAGTAAAATAAACCCCATTCATCAGACAGTGGGAAAGAAACCCCTGTGCTGACTTCAATAATGAGGATTCCTGTCAAGCTGTCCTGGAATAGGGGGAAGCATGGGGTGTCTATGTCAGCTTTTTGTCACCATTACCTCCTTTGGCCATTTCTGGGGCTTAGTGTAAGACTATGGCAAAAAGTGGCTCCTCTGAGGCTCTGTGGAACACCAAGAGGATTTGCCGGCACTGGCTTGCCACTGGTGAATGCCCTACTATATGCAATATCCCTGAAGATTCTGACCTTTTGGTCTCTTCCTTGGTGTCAGTGGAGACCCATCATGGCAACATCAAAAATGTCATTTCCCATCTGATGTCTAGAGGTGTGAGAGGAATATGGGAGGATTTGGGCTTTGTGGTAGGTTTCTGAGGCAGGGAACCTGATGTCGGGGTGACTTTTGGCAGGTGGACTATAATGCAAGTGCCTGGCTGACCAAGAACATGGACCCACTAAATGACAACGTGACCTCACTCCTCAATGCCTCCTCTGACAAGTTTGTGGCTGACCTGTGGAAGGATGGTAAGCCTTTCAGGCCTGGAGGCAGCTTTGAGCTAGAAGGTTAAACACCTCAGACCTACTGCCCTGGTTTCTACATCTGCCCCAGATTGGGAGGCCCGATGTAGGGACAGGGGGAGGACCAGGCTGTCACATGCTAATGCTGTCACATTGAAACAGCCTTGTCCACACAACACACAGTTTTCCCTTTATAGGAAGTAAGAGTTTATCTTAAACTGACAATGAGAGACTCTGGCTGGAGAACACAGGCTCAGGATACCACAAATGGATGTCTCAGTGTAGAAATGGTTTCATAAGGTTTTAATGTCCCAGAACAAAAGTAAGTCATAAATCAAGGTAATCTTTTAAGGACTCTGGTGGGGACCTGATGACAGTCTTAGCTTTGGGGTCAGTGGAAATTGGCGGTCTGTTAAGACAGCCCCAAACTGTCTGTGATAGTCAGATTAATATTAGGTCAGGCATGGATGTAGACAATAAATGGTCATTTAGGGGCTAAAGATAGCCCAAGATGATTTGGTTCTTGATCTGCAACAATTCAGCTCTCCATAATTACCAATCTGTCAGCCTTGTAGAATCTTTAAAATAGATCTGCCTTTTTTCCCTGGAAAATTCAGCTCATAGCTTCTTAAATGAGGGACACTGAGCTCCTCCATCCCATTCCCGGACTCACCAGGAAGGTCCTATGTCAGAGCCCAGGAAGTAGTGTAACTAGGCATGATGAAGCAGTCCCCGTGATGGAATCAGAAGGACTTGATGTCTTGTCTCTGCCACATATGAGCTGTGACTTTGGACATGTTGCCTAACTGTTAACTTTGGATGTCCTCGTTTGTAAACTGGGTCAAAACCATGTCCTGCCCATGAACTGCATGAGGTTGACTCTCACCAGTGTTATGCAGCCTTGCATCAGGGTCTCCCTTAATAGAGATCAGCTTCTCAGACAGACAGTCTCCGTCACCCTGTCTCAGGAAGGTCACTCCTTCTCTCCTTCTTGTTCACCCCATCCTCTTCTATTTTTCTTCCCTCTCCTCCTCCCTTTGTCCTTGATTTTTCTAAGCACATCTCACCATCTGATATAGTATACTCATTGTCTGACACCTTCTGTTAGAGATCAGTAGCCTAGGAGCTGAGGTGGACAGGGCCTTTGGTGGGGGCTTAGGGCCCATACGTGGTCAATTCTCAGCATATCCCTAAGGGTAGAGAAAGTATTGAAGGCTACCCTGGAGCTGAGGGCTTTCGAGGTCTTGTGGCCACATTCCATCCTTAGGAGTTAGATGCTGCTATTGCTGCCATTGTTGAGAAAGGTAAACTGAGGCACAACACAGTGCCAGGGCAAGGCTACCCAGTGAGTTAGTACCAAGAATGAAGCTGGTTCCTTTGGTCTCTGTGACTGAACAGAGGACATTGGTTCATCCTGCCACTCAGGTGCTCACAAAGATACCCAAATTGACACTACTTAGAGGCCCTTACCCCAGCTAGAGATGAGGGCACTGCTGACCATCAGAGAGAAAGATGGGGATGGTACCCCAGATGGGGTCTAGGGTCTCCCACAGAGTATGACCTGCACAAAACATCTCCCTTGACCACCGTCTTCACAGTTTGCTCCTCTGGCTTATGGCAGAGGTTTAGGATCCCTGAAGGGGCCAGAGACTGATGTCACCCTTCATGTAACCCACAGTGGACCGCATTGTGGGGCTGGACCAGATGGCCAAGATGACTGAGAGCTCACTTCCCAGTGCCTCTAAGACCAAGAAGGGCATGTTTCGCACTGTGGGCCAGCTCTACAAAGAACAGCTGGGGAAGCTGATGACTACATTGCGCAACACCACACCTAACTTTGTGCGCTGCATCATCCCCAACCACGAGAAGAGGGTGAGATGTCCCCCAGCCTGGAGCTCCTGCTTACAGGATAGTGTTGAAGGACAGCAGTGAGGTACCTGGAAGACAATGAGGCAAACTAATGAGGTGGAGGGGCGGAAAGAGAGGTCTGACCTTGGTTCCTGCCCTGACCACCCTCAAGTAAGGCCTGCATCTACACATGTGGAGAGTTGTCTGGATTGGGGGCCGTCTACTCCCTATGCCTAAAAGCAATGTTGGTCAAGGAAGGAAGGAAGGAAGGAAGGAAGGAAGGAAGGAAGGAAGGAAGGAAGGAAGGAAGGAAGGGAATCTTTCCAGAGACTGTTTAGCTAGGTAGTGGCATGGGGTATGAAGCCACCAACCCTTCCATTCTTCCAGTAAATGCTTGCAAAGCTACTATTTGTGACTGATACTTAGGATACAGTGTTGTAGAAATCACTGAGGACACATTTGCTTGTCACAGTGGAAGGTAATTGCTACAGCATCTAGTAGAGGCCAGGAGGCTGCTGGACATCTCATTATATGCCCCATTGTTCCCACAACAGAGAATTAGTGGGCCCAAATGTCATTGGTGCTGAGGTTATGGGAGACCACAGGGACCTTGACACACAGGCTAGAACCACAATAGTAAATTAGGAAAACAACAAAAAGCTGGGGTAGCTACCTGTGTAAGAACTTTAAGAACAGGTAGAGGGGCTGGGGAGATGGCTCAATGGGTAAAGGCTGTTCTTCTCAAGGCTAATGACCTGAGTTCCATCTCTGGGATTCACATAGTAAAAGGAAAAAAAACTGCTGCAGGATGTCTTCTGACCTCCACATACACACTGTGGCACATTTGTACCCAAACCTACCCCCCTATACACACATATACACCATAAATAATAAATGTTATTTAAAAAGAAATGGGTAGGCATCAACTTGGTAAAGTACATAGTGGGGTATGAGTGTGTTTGGATGCATTTTAGGTCAAAGGCTTGGGGTAAGAAAATATGTAGAGGTGAGAAATTAAGAGTCTGGGCAAGAAAACTGTAGCTAGGTCATTTTATATTGTTTTTGTTTTGTGTGCATGGGTGTGTTCATGCCTATGGGTATAGGGTGCACATACACAGTGTACTATAGAGGTCAGAAAACAAGCTCTGATGTGAGTCCTTAGGCACCTTCCACTTCTACGTGGGACAGCTTTCTCACTGGCCTGAAGCTTCACCACATAGGACAGTTTAGCTGGTCTATGAGCTTTTTGAAATCCTCCTGTCTCTGCCTCCCTTCTTACAATTCTAGGATTACAGGCACATGGCATTATGCTCAGCCTTTCACATGGGTCTCATGCTTACAAGGCAGGTGCTTTATTGAGTCAGCCATTATCTAGCCCCCTTGTTTCATATTGCTACGTGGTGGCATGAGCTAGGGATGGGATTGGACTGGTTTATGGACTGGTTTTGTGATGACATCCTATCTGTAGGAAGCCACTGAAGGAGTTTAAGCAGTAGGTCATGATCAAAATTATGTTTTAGACCAAATGAGGAGCTAGAAGGGGCAGGCAGGACTGAGGAGAGATGATCAAGTGGGAAGATGCTGCAGTTGTCTGAGTAGAAGAAACAATGGCACAAAAAAGTAGGTTGGGGGGGTTGGGGATTTAGCTCAGTGGTAGAGCGCTTGCCTAGCAAGTGCCCTGGGCTCGATCCTCAGCTCCAGAAAAAAAAGAAAAAAAAAGTAGGTTAGGGGAGATGGCTCCACCATTTAAAGAGCTTTCCACACAAGTAGGACTTGGAACCCCAGAAACCCACATAAATACTAGTGGATATGGTGGCCTGCTTGTAGCTTTAATCTCAGAAGAGAGACAGAGACTCCCCTGAACAGTTCAGCTAAGAGACTGAACTTTGAGTTTCAGTGGATGAATGAGTCAGTGAATATGATGTAAGAGTGATTGAGAATGATTTCTGACACTAACTTCAGACCTCCAAATGTACACACATACACATGAACACACACACTTCACACACATACACAGGCACAGACACACATCTCACATATCACACACACATTCACACACGTCACACATCACATACACACACCACACACATAACACACATACACACACACATCAAAAATGTGTATACACATTCACATATGTGTGCTCTCATAGACATGCAAGAACATTAATGCATACACATGCACACCACATCTGCTTTTTTTTTTTTTTTTTTTTAAGAAACCTACTGTGAGAGACTTGGGAGGTAAGAGCTATGAGGCAGTGATGTCCAGGAAGTGAGGGGGAGGACAGTGAGGGGAAAACATTCCTAGTTTCTAGCCAGGGGTGCTAGCACCACTAAGCACAATGAGGATTATGGGACAAATAGTACCAAAGAAAGTATAGAAACCCAGAGATGGCAACAGTGGACATTACACCTCAGTTAAACCCTGTGAAGACCCCACAGACTGCCAAGGATGTTTTCTGGCCCTGAGGTCTGGGGCTTGCTGCTCCAGTGGTCACTGGCCTCTTCTACTTCCGCAGTCTGGCAAGTTGGATGCATTTCTGGTGCTGGAGCAGCTGCGGTGCAATGGCGTGTTGGAAGGCATCCGCATCTGCCGTCAGGGCTTCCCCAACAGGATTGTCTTCCAAGAGTTCCGGCAACGGTGAGCCTGCTGGTGTTGGTGGGGTGGTGGGGAGCAACCTGGAGAAAGCATGAATGATGGAGATGTGTTGAGCAACTTCTGTCCTGTATTTTAAGCTATGAGATCCTGGCAGCGAACGCCATCCCCAAAGGCTTCATGGATGGAAAGCAAGCTTGCATTCTCATGGTGAGCTTAATCCTGGACCCTCCCTCCCCAGACATTCAATTGTGACCTTCCAGCTTTGGATCATATTTCCAGTTGCTATCCATACTGAACAAATGGCACAGTTGAAAATGGTAACTCTTCTTTTCCCTTTCTCCTCAGATCAAAGCCCTTGAACTGGACCCCAACCTGTACAGGATTGGGCAAAGCAAAATCTTCTTCCGTACGGGAGTCCTGGCCCACCTGGAGGAGGAACGGGACCTGAAGATTACTGATGTCATCATGGCCTTCCAGGCAATGTGTCGTGGCTACCTGGCCAGAAAGTAAACATAGTTTCCTGTATCATATTTTTCCGTATAGTAAACATAGTTTTCCGTATTCATAGTAGAAACCTAAAGTCCAGAGAAGGGGATTTCCAGCCCTGCATTGGGATTCCCTGATTCCAAGAAGCTATCTGTTTTAAGATGTGTTCTTAATCAACAGCTTCTACCTGAGAAGGAAAGGAAGCTTCCAACTGAAATGTGTATGCTGGTTATAGATGCAGGAAGGACGAGTGACAACCAATGGGCTTGAGAGTTTTAGACCTGGGTTCTTATTCTCAATTCCTCATCCTATGTGCTCACATTTCTCCTGAGTGCAATCATTTCTACCTCATGAAATTGTTAAGAGGAGCTAATGGAATGATGCCCAGGAAGGGCTTAGAAGTATGGCTGGCTTTCATTTCACAACTCTTAGGCTACAATAACATTTCAGAGGAAAAACTATGTGGCTTAGAAGTATGGCTGGCTTTCATTTCACAACTCTTAGGCTACAATAACATTTCAGAGGAAATGTGGCTGTATCTCTAGCCCTATGTTCAAATAGGATTCATGAAGTAGGACCTTAGAAGTTGCAATGCTCCATCTGTTCTGCTTGGTGTCTAGGTGAGACTCAGGTTACTCAAGGAAAGACTCCCTGCTGGGCATAGTGGCACATGCCCAGAGGCAGGTGATCTCTGTGAATTTGAGGCTAGCCTGGTCTACAGAGCAAGTTCCAGGACAGCTGGAGCAACAAAGAGAAACCCTGTCTCAGAGAGAGAGAGAGTGTGGAAAGAAAGAAAGAAAGAAAGAAAGAAAGAAAGAAAGAAAGAAAGAAAGAAAGAAAGAAAGAAAGAAAGAAAGAAAGAAAGAAAGAAAAAGACACCTCAGAGAGATCTCCCTGGTGTAGTCTACATCACATCTGCAGAGACTCAGTATGGCTAAGTCCAGATATTGGGAAGCCCTTAGTACAACAGCAGTCCTAATTTGTTCAATTTTATAATTAAATTATCTGTTGCCATCATTCCTGTTCCCAAAATAATTGGTACTCTTAATAATAATTGGTATTCTTAACTGTACCCACAGCCAATGTGGCAGCTCACATGGCAGAGTGGGACTGTGGTCATCATTCTGTAGTTTTTCAAACCCAGAAGCTCTAAAGAAATATAGTGCTGATTTGGTATTAAGGTTTGAGAATTCTGAAATACTACCAAGGAATAAATAAGTCTGTCAGAACTTAACTGGCACAACTAGGGGAGTGAAGGATCCCTGCAGAAACATAGTATCGAACTTTTCCTTAGATATCATTTCTAGCTTTGTTTTTGAGGTATTTGTGAGCCTGGAGTTTCCCTTGCCTCCTGAGAAAGGCTCTGGGAACCAGCGTAAGTGGCTTGATCAGATAATATGCTGGTTCTGATGCTCAGAAAGATTGGCTGGAGTGAATGGGGGGGGGGTGTTCTGTACAGTGAATGATGCCATGAACCATGAGGGAAGCACCTCATGGTTCCCTGCCTCACTCTCCCCAGGGCCTTCACCAAGAGGCAGCAACAGCTGACAGCCATGAAGGTGATCCAGAGGAATTGTGCTGCCTACCTCAAGCTCCGAAACTGGCAATGGTGGAGGCTCTTCACTAAAGTGAGTGATTGACTCTACACCTTCCCAGAAGTCACTTGACCTCCTCCACTTCCCCAATCAAGCCCTACTGGGATCTCTAGATGTGGGAATGGAGGTGGTCCAAAGTGGCTCTTGAAGTGGAGGCCTAAAGTCGGACCTCACATGCAGGCCTGTGAAGGTGCTTCCCTTTGGCTTGTGGGTTACAGTCATGACCTTAAAGCAAATCAAGGTGTTTCTGTCACCCTAAGAATCCATCTTCACACCTTTAATCCCAGCACTCTGGAGGCAGAGCCAGGTGGATATCTGTGAGTTCGAGGCCAGCCTGGTCTACGGAGCGAGATTCAGGACAGGCACCAAAACTACACAGAGAAACCCTGTCTCAAAAAACAAAAACAAAAAAAAAATCCATCTTATTGCACTTATGTAGCAAACTCACTTCTCTCTGTGGCCCCCAACAGCTTCACTTCACTTCTGCCCTCCCTTTCTGTACCCCATTGTTTCAAGATGTAAATGAAATTCTGAAGCATGGTGCCTTGCAGAATTGGTGCTTCACTCAGCATGATGGAGTAGGAAGCCCCCACTTGCTGCTTGAATTGGTAGTTCATTTTATTCCTTGCAGCTTGCAGGGCCTTTGGGTACCAGTGGCCTCTGCAGCATCACTGGCTGCACAAAGATATGTTCACTGACTGTAAACTTATATATTACCTTTCTATACCCTTGAGTGTGTAAATTTTTTCCCCAAGGAAGTATTTATTGAGTACCTGTTGTATGCCAGGAGTGTACTAGTTGGTATCATGGTCCACGGCTTCATGAATATGACAGCCAACTGGAGAGGCAGATGATACCAACAGTCCCAGAAACGGATATTGGCAAATCCTGCTAAGTGTGTGAAGGCAGCCATGGGGTTCATTGGCAGAGACTCTGGGTGCCAAGCAAGCTGGAGAAGAAGCCTGACAGGAAGCTGCTCTCTGCAAATGTTGCCATGAACCCACATGCTAAGGGACCATCCTGAAAAAACCATCTCCCATAAAGAGAAGCAGGAATTCAGGGCATCCTCCACAGCCTCTTTGACAGTGACAGCATTTCCATAGCAGATTCATTGGTTCCCTTGTTAATGGGGATGATGGTAGGGGAATCAACTAGTAAAAATGCCTGTCTAAAACTGACTGATGAACAGCATGAGGTAAGAAACAATGAGTGATGAAAACAGAATATAAATGATGGACAGAATTAAATGATGAAACCAGAATATAAAACTAAGCATTCAGTTCAATACTTGCTTTTTTGTTCTCCTTTTTGAGACAGGGTCTCTCTATGTAGCTATAGCTGGTCTAGAACTCTGTGTGAACCAGGCTGACCTTGAACCCAGAGAGATCCTCCTGCCTCTGCTCCCCAAGTGCTGGGATTAGAGGTGTGCACTATCATAATCAACCTTCAAGACTATTCTTTAAACAGGAGGAAGAAGACTGAAAGGAAATGTGCTGTTGTGACACTGACTGTGGCTGGGGAACAGCCGTGGAGGGTTTTGGTTTTTTTCTTGCAAAGATGCATCAACACCTCCAACTCCCTTGATTCTTTCTCCTTTCATTTTGTTCTAATAAATTGATCTAATAAGAGGCCCATGGACTCAGGGTGTAGCTCAGTGGTAAAGCACACAGTCCTGGGTTCAATCTCCAGTACTGTAAAAAAGAAACAATGAAAAGTCCCTCACCTTTGCCATGCCAATAGTTTAGGCTCAGCAATTCTGTCTTGTGGAAGAGGTTCCTAGAAACTGTTCTAGAATGTAAGCCATCTCTCTTGCCTCTACCTACTAATGCCTGTAGAATCTTCCATCCCTGTTTCAACTGCCGATTATGTCCCTGACATTGCCCAGTGTCACCTAGATGGATGTTGGTAAAATCATCTATAGCTGAGAACCAATTTAATATTTGATGAAAATGGCTCCCTTCGGCCAAAACCACTAATGATGGCTATATATATATATATATATATATATATGCAGGTAAAGCCATTGCTCCAGGTGACACGGCAGGAGGAAGAGATGCAGGCCAAGGAGGAGGAGATGCAGAAGATCAAGGAGAGGCAGCAGAAGGCAGAGACTGAGCTGAAGGAGCTGGAGCAGAAGCACACTCAGGTATAAACAAGTGCACTGTGGGCTGTGGGGGCAGCACAGCCAAGGGCTCAGCCACAGTGAGAAATGGGTGATCTCATGGCCACCTTCTAATCCTGCATGCAGCTGGCCGAGGAGAAGACTCTGCTGCAGGAGCAGCTGCAAGCAGAGACAGAGCTGTATGCTGAGGCTGAGGAGATGCGGGTCCGGCTGGCAGCCAAGAAGCAGGAACTGGAGGAGATCCTACATGAGATGGAGGCCCGCCTGGAGGAAGAAGAGGACCGGGGCCAGCAACTGCAGGCTGAGAGGAAGAAGATGGCTCAGCAGATGCTGGTAAGATATTGCAGGAAAATATTCACTGGACCCTCAGTGAAGGCCTCTGATGATATATGGCCAGATGCTGGAAGATGGGGGCACTAAGGCTTAGAGACCAATGGCCATCTGCCCAATGCCACAGAGCTAGGTCAGGAACTGAACACAAGTCTCCAGAGCCTGCTCTGTCTACTGCCTTGTGTTCTATATGCTGACCCCCTTCCTGTTAGCAACTTGGTGTAAAAGATAATTGTGTCAGTTATTATACTGTAACAAAACAGTCTGAACACAGCAGCTTCAAATAGTCCATATTTATCTTAGTAGTCAGCATCTGGGGAGGTGCTTATGGCCACTCATGACCAGCGCCAGTCATTTGAAGGCTCAGTCAGGCTAAAAGATCAACTTCTTTGTGGCTTATTCACATGGCTGTTAGCAGGAGGTGCTAATTCCTCAGCCAATTCATGGGGCTGCTTGAACTTCCTCATGTTATGGCTATGGACTGCCTGCCCCCAGAAGAAGGAGGGAGGAAGCCACAGTGCCTTCCATGGCCCAGGCTTCTAAGGTTACAATCAGTCTATTACTACCTTTCAATTGTGTTGAGAATTCTTAGACACACACACACACACACACACACACACACACTCATGGGGACTAATTTCCTGCCTCTGGAAGGAATGACTATCAAGGAAGGTCTGGAGTGTGGTACTGACTCCCCAGTAAACACATATCACTGACACTGAGCAAATTAGAGTAGCCTAGTAGCCTACATGGGTTTCTGAAGGAGACAGCAGTGTACAGGGTATACTCAGCCCAGCCTCCACACTGGCTAGCCCCAGATCTCTAGTGACTTTGTTCCAGCGAGGCTGTGATCCTTGTCTCTCCCCCAACCAAGGACCTGGAGGAGCAGCTGGAGGAGGAGGAGGCTGCCAGACAGAAACTACAGCTTGAGAAGGTCACAGCTGAAGCCAAGATCAAGAAACTGGAAGATGACATCTTGGTCATGGACGATCAGAACAACAAACTTTCAAAAGTGCGTTAGATGTGCCAGTCTTACCACATGTCCAGCACTAATGGCAGAAGCACCCTGTGAAAATAGGGACAAGCAGTCACTTCAGTTAATAATCCCAAGCCAGCTGACTCCATTAGTTCAAGCTGGGCATCAGCTAGGCCCCCTGTGGACCGGGCTCTCATGGAGTAGGAGTCCAGTGTCCTGCACTGGGGCTTACACTCTAACAAGTAACCATTACCATTGTGACCAGGGTCTGAAGATGCTCACCCTGTTATGAGTGGAACACTAGGGGATGAAGGAAGGATCTCCACGGAGACTTCCTGGAGAAGGTGGCATGGACATAGATTGAGGAACAGTTAGGAATACAATGTTGACCTGCTCTGCAAAGGTTCTGAGGCAGAGCCAAGCTGTCCTGCGGGAGGAATAGGAAAGTTCTTTAGCTGAACATTGAGTGTGCAGGATACACTGGCAAGAGGCAAGAAGTGGGCAGCCTGGGAAGTTCCTAAAGAACTTCTACCATATGGAACTCCTGGTGCCTGTGATTAGGAATTGGATTTTCTTTAAACTGTTCATATAGAAGCTACTGGAAATAAAACATAGACCATGGAGGAGAAATAAAAACCACTGCAATTATTGTTTTCCCATTGCCCCTAAAGGAACGAAAACTCCTTGAAGAGAGAGTCAGCGATTTGACAACCAATCTAGCAGAGGAGGAAGAAAAGGCTAAAAACCTCACAAAGCTGAAGAGCAAGCATGAGTCCATGATCTCAGAACTGGAGGGTAAGTGAGGAAATAGGTGGAACCAGAAGCCATGTTAAGTGAAATGAACTGGGCTCAAAGACAAATATCATATTTCCTCTTATATGTGGAATCTAGATTATAATATTTTGTTTTATATATTTTTATTATTTTATTTTCCATTTTCTTTAAAAATACATTTATTATTTATTGATTGAGTGTGCATGTCTATGTGTGTCATATGTAGTATGTGTGTGTGTGTGTGTGTGTGTGTGTGTGTGTGTGTGTGTGTGTGGTTATAGTGTGGGGATGGTGTTTGGTCATGCATGTCACAGCATGCACATGGAAGTCACAGACAATTTTGTGGAGTTGGTTCTTTCCTTCTACTGTGCAGCTCCGGGGTACTGAACTTAGATTGTTAAGCTTGGCTTCAAGTACCTTTACCTGCTGAGTCATCCTGTTGGACCTATTTTACTTTATTTTTAGAAAGGGTCTCATGTAGCCTAGGCTAGCCTGAAACTTAGTATGTAGCCAAAGCTAGCTGTGAGCTCCTCATCCTCTTGCTGGCACCTCCCAAATGCTGGCTTACAGGTGGCCACTGTGCTGAGCTCATTCAGTGCTAGGACTCGAACCCCAAGTCTTGTGAACCCAAAGGCCCACACTATCAGCGGAGCCACATCCCCAGCCAGAGTCTAGATTTTAAATAAGTATATATGCATAGAATGTGAAAATTGAAGGGTCTGTGGAAAGGAAGGGGTATTAAGGTAGGGCAGGTGATTGGACAAGAGAGAGAGAGAGAAAAAGGACATTATCTTTGCTCTCATATGGAATCAGATTTTAAAAAAGAAAAATCAGGAAGCAGAAAGAGGGACTTTTTGAATAAAGAAAGGGGACCAGGCCAGGCAGTGGCACATGCCTTTAATCCCAGCACTCGGGAGGCAGAGGCAGGTAGATCTCTGTGAGTTTGAGGCCTCCAAAGTGAGTTCCAGAGAAACAAAGAGAGAGAGAGAGAGAGAGAGAGAGAGAGAGAGAGAGAGAGAGAAGGAAGAGAAAGAAAGAAAGAAAGAAAGAAAGAAAGAAAGAAAGAAAGAAAGAAAGAAAGAAAGAAGGAAAAAAAGAAAGAGGACCAGAAGGAGAGGGGAGGGGAGGAGGGACAAGAGAGAATAATTGAGGCAAGTACAAGCAAACTCCCACCGTGTGTATCTATGGAATGTCCTCACAAAGCCCACTATTCTATATGGCCTCTTTAAAAAGTAATACACAGGGACTGGAGAGATGGCCTAGCACTTAAGTCCTTTCTGCTAAATCATGAGGACCAGAGTTTGGATCCCAGCACCCACAGTAGGTCGCTCACAAATGCCTATTAACTCCAGCTACATGAGATCCAACAGCCTCTTCTGCCTCCAAAGGCCTTACACACATGTGCATACACACTCACACACAGATACTCACACACATACACACACAGATACACATGGACACTCACACACATGTGCACACACACTCATACAGACACACACACACACAGAGACAAAATAAATATTTTTAAAAAACCTAAAAACCAGAAAAATCAGAAAGGAACCTTTAGAAAGATTATCCTGGGAAAGAGACTCCATCTTGGATCCACACTGTGTGCAATACACTCTGATGGGGAAAAAAAAAAAAAGCTTTTTTCCAAGCTTGATATTCTTTTCACTGAAAAAAGGTCTAGGGCTGATTGTGTAATGTCCACAGCCCAGGCAAAAAGGCCTAGCTAGGTCTCTTCCTGGTGTCACCCCCATGCTGAGGTACCCCTGGCTCTGTTGCAGTGAGGCTGAAGAAAGAGGAGAAGAGCCGACAGGAGCTGGAGAAACTGAAGAGGAAACTGGAGGGTGATGCCAGTGATTTCCACGAGCAGATCGCTGACCTGCAGGCACAGATTGCGGAGCTCAAGATGCAGCTAGCAAAGAAAGAGGAGGAGCTGCAAGCAGCCCTGGCCAGGTGCGGTGTGTGTGTGTGTGTGTGTGTGTGTGTGTGTGTGTCCCAGTCCCGGTGTGTGAGTATACGTGTGTCCCAGTCCCGGTGTGTGAGTATACGTGTGTCCCAGTCCTAGTGTGTGAGTGTACGTGTGTCCCAGTCCTAGTGTGTGAGTGTGTGTGTGTCCCAGTCCTAGTGTGTGAGTGTGTATGTGTGTCCAGAGGCCCTCTGCTTTTTGAGGTGGCCATAGGCCTTTGGGATGGATGTTGCCTGTCAGACCAGGTCTCCTGCAAGCCTTCCCAACTATGCTCTCACCCCTAAACCTCACATTCAACTTTTCTTCCCTCCAAACTCAGCCTCTTTGCAGTGCCCCTATGGTCTTGTAGCATCTAGGGTGCCCAGAATTTGTCATCTGAACCCCAGTTCTGAGTTTCCAGTCACCTACTGAGTCCATCTCTGTCTGTATCACAAACATTGCATGTCTAGATTGGGTGGCTTTCATCTTCCCCATCCTACTCTCTCTGTGTACACCAGCTTCCCCAGTCTCTGACCACACTTCTCCCAGTCACACAGCCTAAGTCACCTGCCCCTCCTATTCCCTCTGTGCTTCCTTTTTCCTGGCATTTGGCTGGCCTCAAGCTGTGGATACAGCAGCAGGAAATGACTACTGCCCCATTTGTTGTGTGCTCAGCTCATTCCCAGAAGCACCCTCAGACACCTTGATGCTCTTATACTCCTCTTGGGAGTTGAGGAGGTACCTGCCCACACTTGTAAGAGGCAGAGCTGGGGCTCAAACCCAGGGCTTTTGATTAGTCTTCTGGCTCATCTCTTTTCTAATTTGGAGTGTGTGGCAGGGGCTGGGTGACTAATAAAAATGTCACTCCAGTGCATTAGTCTGTGCTGGAATAGCAGCTGGGTTACCTAGAAAGACCCTGATCTCTCTGGCAGCTGCTGGGCTGTAAGCACAACATCAGAGCACCTGCCTGTCTCTCATCCTAGGCCTTCCCATTCATCATAGTCAAGTTGGATAGCAAAGCTGAATGTGATGTTCTATACACGTAGTCCCAGCACTCAGGAAGCTGAGGCAGGAGGACCACAATTTTACGGACAGCCTGCGTTCCATAAGCAAGATTCTGTCGTGGAAATAAACAGATGTTAGCTTCACCATGTGCCAGGACAGAGCTCAGAGTTAGGGCCTAGAAAAGGATCTGTGATGAGCATAAGGACAGATTTTATTGGTGGAATATGTAAAGTACAAGGGACCTCTTTCATAGGGATGTGTTTTATTCACTGAAGTATCAGGGCCTAAGCAATGTTCAGGATATTGGGGGATTCAAGTGGAGGCTGGCAAAGAATCATCAGGTTGATTGACCACTTTTCCATGTGGCATCATTCATTTCCTTCCATTGAAGGAAATAGGCCCATGTGATTGACAATCCTGATTTCTCCAGTGCTTTCTTTAAGCTGAGCCTCCTACACTTTGGGACACAGAAGCTAGTCCCAGAACAGTTTTTGGTGGCATTGGATAGCCTTGGCTATCCAGTGAGGTCTTAATCTGGGTGCTCCATCCTGGTCAGGCTTGATGAAGAGATCGCCCAGAAAAACAATGCCCTAAAGAAGATTCGAGAGCTGGAGGGCCATGTCTCAGACCTACAGGAGGACCTGGACTCAGAGCGGGCTGCCAGGAACAAGGCTGAGAAGCAGAAGCGAGACCTGGGGGAGGAGCTGGAGGCACTGAAGACAGAGCTGGAGGATACACTGGACAGCACAGCCACACAACAGGAGCTCAGGTGCGTGGGCTGGGCCCCAGGGACCACTGACTCCAAGCAGATCTGAAATCACTGGCCTTCCTTATTGTGCCTAGAACACGAGTATGTTTAGTTTTATCTGCAGGAGAGCAATAGTGCATAATTCAAGAACAACTCCTCCAGTTCCACTCCTAGTTAGGATTTTTAAATAATTTCTTCTTCTGTATGTGTGCATGTATATATGTTTTATGTTAAATTTAAAAATAACATTCATCAGATTGGTCTCCAATTTAAGATTCACTACAAGTAAATAGAGGAAACAAACAACCATATCTCAGACAATATTCTATCTCTAGTGAACACAGGTCATTTATTCATTTAATGAGCATATAAACCTTTTGAACATATCCTATGGTAAGGTCTCTGTTAACTGCAACCCAGTATTCCTCACACTTTGGGTTTTGTACATGTACCAAAGGTTAGTTCCACGTTTTTGTTCCCCTCCCACCTGTCTGGAGATACAGAAAGACCCAGAGCAGTGGCTAAAAGCTCCAAGCCAGGCTGGCTTCATGCTGTAGCTCTGTCACACAGTGGTTGGGACCCCATGGGTAAGGTGCTTCCCCCGCTTAGCCTGCAAATGACATCGCTGCCTTATAGAGTTGCTATGAAGATGAGATGCTGTGTATGGAAAAACAGGTCCAGCTGGGCTTGGTGGCTCATGCTTATAACCTTAGCACTCAGAAGTGGAGGCAGAAGGATTGTGAATTTGAGACCAGCCTGGGCTATGTAGTGAGTGAAATCCTGTTTCAAGAAAAAAAAATCTTAGCTTAGGACCTGGCATATAGTAAGTGCTGGATAAAGCCAACAGTGTTAATATTTAAGGGATATCTGCAGACTACAGACACACTCTTACTTGTATTTTCTATGCCCGTTTGCCATCCTTGAGAGATTCTGGGAGCAGGTAACATGCTCCCCGTTTCACAGCTGATATAACACTGTGGGGTCAGGGAGGTTAGGCAAGTCACTATGGCTCACACAGCAAAGGAGGACTTCGGCTCTAGGTACCAGGAGACTTCTTGTCCTCTTGCACAGTACTGTCACAGGCAAACCCCTGTCTCTGGCCTGAGCGTCATCCACTGTGTTCTTTTTCCCTAGAGCCAAGAGGGAACAGGAAGTGACGGTGCTGAAGAAGGCCCTGGATGAGGAGACACGGTCCCATGAGGCCCAGGTCCAGGAGATGAGGCAGAAGCATACACAGGCAGTGGAGGAGCTCACGGAGCAGCTGGAGCAGTTCAAAAGGGTGTGTGCTCAAGAAGCATCCCAGAAACCACATTATGATGGCAGAATTTACCCACTCTTGTCTAGAACTTTGGGACTTGAAATGCTCCAAAAACCCAGAACTTTCTGAGCATTACAAGTGAAAATTCTACCCCAGATCATGAGATGGGTCATAGTCGGAATGCAGGTGTACCAAGATACTTGATAAAATGATCTTCAGGGTGTGGGGACATTGTCTATGAAAAGTAGGCAAATCATGTTCAGTCTGAGTCAATTCTCCAAGGTGCTTCTTTATGTATAGATACAAATATCCTACAACCCAAAAAGCTATGAAATTCACAACTCTCAGATTTAGAGAAATTATGTAGCCCAGATATGTTGTAGGGGGTCTGGAAGGTAGATGGTTTTCTCAGACTCCAGGATGGTTTTCTCTTCTGTCCTCCTTGCCAGCTGAAGTCCTCCTCCTGTTTCCTGTTCTTATCCAAACACTTTTTTGCTTAGGTGACCCACATATAGGAACTAGTTAGGTAAAATAACAAACACAGAAATAGCAGGGGAAATTAGACAATGAATGTGAAAGAAAATAGGGAGTGGTGTCAATCAGAGCCAACTGGAGTGGGGCTGCCCCACTAACAGAGTAGCCATGCCTAGATCAGCTGGTCTTTGCCTTGAGAAAAGGTCTTTAGTTTGTTTTTTGGGAGTCAGAATTATTGAAATATGAAAACAGACCAACCTCCCCCACCACACACACACATTTTTCTTATTTTTAGATAGGGTCTCATTCTAAGCCCAGTCTATCTTGGAACTCATAATAATCCACCTGCTTCAGATGGAGTGCTGGGATTACAAACATAAGCCACCGTGGTCTGCCTTCCTTTCTTTTTCTTTCTCTTTATTTCTTCTTTTGAGACAGGATCATATTAGATAACTCTAGCCTCACATTCAGGATTTGCCTCCTGAGTGCTGGGATTACACAGGACAGAACATGAAGTTGTTAAAGAAGAGCTGGGAATCCATATTTTCCTGGGAAATGTCCTAAAATTTGATAACCCATACAGAGCAGGACATGGATGCAGGTTGATGAGGCTTCTGGATGTGTTTCGAGATCTGATTGCTGAGTTTGGGAACTAGAATCCCAGGAGTCCTGCAGGAGATCTATGCTCCCTCTATCTCTTCCCTTGGATGAGATAGACTAGAGGGAGGGGCAGGGAGAGGAACAGACAAGCCCACCTCCCTCTGCTTCCCTTGGCAGGCCAAAGCAAACCTGGACAAAAGCAAGCAGACGCTGGAGAAGGAGAACGCTGACCTGGCCGGGGAGCTGCGTGTCCTGGGCCAGGCAAAGCAGGAGGTGGAGCACAAGAAGAAGAAGCTGGAGGTGCAGCTGCAGGAGCTGCTGTCCAAGTGCAGTGATGGGGAGCGTGCCCGGGCTGAACTGAATGACAAGGTTCACAAGCTACAGGTAAGGGCAGCTGCTCTACTGCAAGAGACCTCTGCTCAGCCTCCCAAGTCCCTTTGTTGCCAGCGAGTTGGCTTCCTTGAGATGCATACTTGCATTCCCTGTGTGTATTCTTTTTGTCAAAACCTCATGTATACACTTAATGAACATTTACTGAGCACCTACTGGATGCCAGGCATTGTGCTTAATCCTGAGATAAAAGAACAAGGAAGAAGACAGATTGTCTCTGTGCCATCTGAACTCCAGCCAGCTGAGGGTGCGAGAGATGGCCACAAACACAGAGAGAAAATCCAGAAAACACACATCATACTGCAAGGGCAAATACAGGGCACCCTGGGGTCAGGAAAGGCTGCCCTCAGGAGCACTGACACTCAGATGCATATGTTTTCAAGCAGAGGCAATAGTATATGCAAAGACCCAGTGGTAAATGTAAAAAGTAGAAGGGGTCAAGGGCCAGCAGTGCTGACAAGTTGGAAGGAGAAATGGTACAGAATAGGACCAGAGATAGCTGTGGCCAGATAACAAAGGGCCCCTAATGCCCCAATTAGATGTATGTTGGTGTTTATCCCAAGTAACAGAGGCAACTGAAGCTGATGAATGATAGAGCCTGTGTATCTTTGGATTTAGCTTCAGAGACACATTTGGCCTGAGTTCCAGTTTCCAAAGAATGGCCCCAAGTTTGATAAATACTTACTGTACTCACAAGCTAGGTCTAGGGAGCAGGGAAACACCACAGGTCTGGTTCCCTGAAGTTGAGAACAGGGGTTTGCTACTCCAATATACAGTGACACTTAAAGCCTCATTATAAATGGGAAAAGTGAGGTAGGGGCTACAGCTGTACGTCCCAGGCACACCTGTGCAGAGCCGCCAGGGCTGGTATAGAATGCAGAGATGCAGGAAGGGGCTCTGCTCCATGCCTACACCTGTGCAGAGCCGCCAGGGCTGGTATAGAATGCAGAGATGCAGGAAGGGGCTCTGCTCCATGCCTACACCTGTGCAGAGCCGCCAGGGCTGGTATAGAATGCAGAGATGCAGGAAGGGGCTCTGCTCCATGCCTTTAGCAGCCACCTCTTTGGTGATGGCCATAAAGGTCATGAAAGAGCAATAAGTAGGGGTGAGAGCAGGACCTACCTACAGTTTCCTCCCCAGTGGTAAGGATGAACAAGTCAGGAGTGACTTTCAACACTGGGACTGTGAGATCTGCAGCTCATCTCTGCCAACCTTAGTGTAGACTTGGAATCCAATAAGGTGGATCCTAACTGGGCCCAGTCAATACGATGGGGCTCTGATAGGTTCTTAGAACTGCAGAGTCTAGGCCAGGATTCTCAACTTGTAGCTGATGGTTCCAGAAGGAGCCACAGTTGTCTCTCACTTCCTGGGCATTTTCTGTCACTGGCCACCACAGGTCCTATCCCACAAAGGTATGTGATGTACTCTGAATAAAAAAGCTCCTCTTGCTGATGTGTCATATGAGTTTCAACTCACCAGTCTCTCACCCTTCTCAGAATGAAGTGGAGAGTGTCACAGGCATGCTCAATGAGGCAGAGGGCAAGGCCATCAAACTGACCAAGGATGTGGCATCCCTTGGATCCCAGCTTCAAGACACTCAAGTAAGTATCCTACTGCACCACCTGGGAGACCTGGAGTGCCTGCTTCCTTGGGGGAATTCCTGAGACCGCCATGCATGCTTTCCCTTGTAGGAGCTACTTCAAGAAGAAACTCGGCAGAAGCTCAATGTGTCCACCAAGCTGCGTCAGTTGGAAGATGAGAGGAACAGCCTGCAGGACCAGCTAGATGAGGAGATGGAAGCCAAGCAAAACCTGGAGCGCCATGTTTCCACCCTGAATGTTCAGGTATGGACAGCATACTGGGGCCCACCGTGCATCCTCGCCTCTCTTCTGGGGCCCATAGTGGGTCCCCTCCTCACCTACAGGGTCTGCTGTGACTCTTCTCTGGGGTCCCCATGGGTCCTCTCCTCTCCTCTGGGCCCGTGTGGTTTGTTTGCTCACTAGATCCCTCTGCTGTTGGATTTCCTCAGTGAGGAGGAAGAGGGTTCACTTCTCAGGGCCCAACTCTTGGCCATTCCAGCTCTCGGACTCTAAGAAGAAGCTGCAGGACTTCACAAGCACCGTGGAGGCCATGGAGGAGGGGAAGAAGAGGTTGCAGAAGGAGATGGAGGGCCTCAGCCAGCAGTACGAGGAAAAGGCTGCCGCCTATGACAAACTGGAGAAGACTAAGAACAGGCTTCAGCAGGAGCTGGATGATTTGGTTGTAGACTTGGACAACCAGCGGCAACTGGTGTCCAATCTGGAAAAGAAGCAGAAGAAATTTGATCAGGTAGGGCTGAGAGCTCACTGCCCTGTCCTTGAACATGGGGTGAGGTCAGTTCTGTGAGGCACTGTGGTGGTGCTGGGAGTCTGAATTTCATCTGGACTTTGCTGGAAGCAGTGGAAGGCTATCTTGTCTCATCTTAGGTGGCTATGACATATAAGGGCCACTAGGTCAAGGCATGAACACATCAGAATGCTTAACATTGAGATTTTTCTAGGCACAAACACTGTGAAAACTGCTCACAGACATAGCCTTAAGGGCTGGAATAATCCCTAACCAAATGAGGGTCATTTATCCCATTCACTCAGTGACTACTCAGAAGCACTACTGGATGTTTTAAGTAATTCCAAGCATCTGTTCTTCAGAACATATTATTTAATTTCCACCTTTTTTTTTTTTTTTGAGATGGTCTCCTGTTGGCCGTATTGGCCTTGAACTCACTATGTAGCTTTAGTTGACTTTTAATTTCTGAACTTCTAGTCCTCTTGCTTCCACCTTTGGAGCGCTGGGGTCACTGGTGTGCCATACTCAGTTTTATGCAGTACTGGGGACTGAACCCAGGGCTTCCTGCATGGTGGGCAAACATTCTATCAACTGAGGCACAGCCCCTTCCCTCAAAGTATATGCTTGTTAATACCACTTTCCCCAAATGCTTCATTATATAAAATTTAAAGCAATTGAGTAGTCACTGCCAGAATCAATCACTAACATTGTGCTACATGCATTTTGTCCTACTTTCTTTGGGGTTCGTTGGGGGGTGGAGAGAGGATCTTACTATGTAGCCCTGGCTGGCCTAGAACTTGTAATGTAGACCAGGCTGGCCTCTGACTCACAGAGATCTGCCTGTCTCTGCCTCCCGAGTGCTGGGATTAAAGGTGTGCACCACCATGCTTAGCCCTATCCTAGTTACTTATAATAAAGATGAATCACAGAATCCCAACATATTTAATCTTTTGGGCGCGTTTCAAAGCAAATCACAGATATCTGTGCCCTTCTCCCTTAACATGTCACATTACATATTATATGATACTTGGGCTGGTGAGATGACTTAACATAAAGTTGCTGACAAGATTTATGACCTAAATTCAGTCCCTAAAATCAAAAATCAAATCCACTTGGTGGAAGGAGAGACCAGACTTCCACAAATTGTCCTCTGGTCATCCTGTGGCACACACATATACACAAATAAATATAAATAAACGTAAAAAAAAAAAAAAGACTTAAAAATAGTTTTGCAGCCAGGCATGGTGGCACAGGCCTGAAATTCTGACTCTCAGGAAGATGAAGCAGAAGGATTATGGATTTAAGGTCAGCCTAGGCTAGGATACATAGCAAGACTGTCTCAAAACACTATTATTATTATTATTATTATTATTATTATTATTATTTTATATCTTTGGGGTAAATTTACATATGCTTCAAAGCATACATCCTTTAAGTGTGCAGTCACACTGTTCTGATAAATGCACCTGTTATGACCCAAACTCCTAAATACTAGCTCTAATATATGTTACCCATACTTATAAACATGATTTTATATGTAATATAGGGTTGTTCTAAAACTCAGTTTACAGATTGTGCTGTGAGTCCAAATGCTAGGGGTTCACGGTTCACTGCTCCCCATGACAGGCTTCATCGTGTTGAGCTTGTACAGGACACCCTGGTTCCTCCCTTTCCCAGCAGCCCTTCTGCTCTGGACAGTCATTTGCAGCCATGGTCTCATTATCCAATAGAGGGCCAGAAGTTGTGTTTCACTGTCTTTCTTTTGATATTCTGTGGGGTTTGGTGTCCCCTGTGCTGTTAGAAGGTCCCTGCTGCTCATCTATCTCTACTGAATTCTGCAAGTCTGGTTTTAGGTGCTACGATCTGTAACATGTTGCTCCATCTTCCATCAGATGAAGTTGTGTTAAGTTGAAACAGAGTCATCTTTGACCTTTCTCCAAGCATGTGCATACACCCTCAGGATGGTGCATGGGCTATCTCTGTAAGAAAGATACTTGTGGCCATGCAACAAAAACATCATTCAATGTCACTTTGTCCTCAGTAGCAGATGTGCTAGCCCAATGGGCAGTTTGATCTAGCAGTGAGAAAGTAAGATTATCCTAACTGACTTCCACGTGTATCTAAATTGCTTGCACTTGCACTGGGCACATTCGGTTGTGACAGGGCTTCTTCACGTCTGGCATTCAATGAGCTTCAAGTATGCTGGGGATGCCTCTGAGCCTTGTGTTCTTTCAGTTGTTAGCTGAGGAAAAGAACGTCTCTTCAAAGTATGCTGACGAGAGGGACCGAGCTGAAGCAGAGGCCAGGGAAAAGGAAACAAAGGCTTTGTCCCTAGCGCGGGCCCTCGAGGAAGCCCTGGAAGCCAAAGAGGAGCTGGAGAGGACCAACAAGATGCTCAAAGCTGAGATGGAAGACCTGGTCAGCTCCAAGGATGATGTGGGCAAGAATGTAAGTGGTTCTGAATCTCATCAACTGGTGCCTCACTGAGGTGCATCAGTCTGCTGTGGGCACAGGAGGCCAGGGAATAGCAGCAGGGGCTGAGACATCAGGACTCATGTCAGATTCTAGCAGCCTAGGCCACTGCTCTAGTATCATGAGCCTCCATTCCGTGAGGGTGAAGCCTCACTTAAGCAAAGGCCTTACCCACTCTGCTTTCCAGGTGCATGAGCTAGAGAAATCTAAGCGTGCCTTGGAGACCCAGATGGAAGAGATGAAAACCCAGCTGGAGGAGCTGGAGGATGAGCTGCAGGCCACTGAGGATGCCAAGTTGAGGCTGGAGGTCAACATGCAGGCCCTCAAGGGCCAATTTGAACGAGATCTCCAGGCTCGAGATGAGCAGAATGAGGAGAAGCGGAGGCAACTGCAGCGGCAGGTGAGTCAGCTCTCATCTGTGACTGGGGACAACCCCATCCTCCATCCTTACTTGCTGCCAAGATTCATGACCTAAATTCAGCCCCTAAAACCTACTTGGTGGAAGCAGTGGACACCCCTAACCCCACCAGATTGTTCTGAGTCCCTGGGAGCTCAAGGAGTAGCTAAGTGAGCCCAGGCTCTGAGGGGCATCCCCGTAGCCTGTACCTTTCTTTCTGGCTCAGCTGCATGAGTATGAAACAGAACTGGAAGATGAACGGAAGCAGAGGGCTCTGGCAGCAGCAGCCAAGAAGAAGCTGGAAGGGGACCTGAAAGACCTGGAGCTTCAGGCTGACTCGGCCATCAAAGGGAGGGAAGAAGCCATCAAGCAGCTTCGAAAACTGCAGGTGGGTGATGCTGTGTTCAGGGAAGAAGGAATGTAGGGTGAAGAAGAGGCCAGGTGCATCAGTGTGGAGACCTCAGGAAGCAGCCTGCCTCTGTCAGAGGTGCAGGCCAGCAGCTGACTCTGTGCCACTATTTAGCCACAGATGTTTGTTTTCTGAGTGAGGCACCATTACTGGGCTCTTGTCCACTCTCCTCAGTTCACATGGAGGATTCTAACACTAGAGGCCTGGGGCCCAGCCAAGCATCAGGAATACACCAAGATAAACTGGAAATTCCAAGGGGTTGGCATGCAGAGGTAAGTCTCCCTGTGCAGAATCAGGTGAGTGAAACGGGTCTTGCTTGTCCTGTTGACTCATGCAGGCTCAGATGAAGGACTTCCAGAGAGAGCTGGATGATGCCCGTGCCTCCAGAGATGAGATCTTTGCCACCTCAAAAGAGAATGAGAAGAAAGCCAAGAGCCTGGAAGCAGACCTCATGCAGCTCCAGGAGGTAGCAGCTTTTCCTGCTGGTGTGGCAGGACCCACACTGCTCCCCTAGGCTCAGACACACAGATTTCCTTCCCTTTACCAGCTTCTTTCTAAATGAGTGTCCCTCCCTCCCACAAAGAGCAAAGAGAGCCTCCCTGAGCTCAGAAGGGTAACTACATTTCAAATGTGCAGGTAGCTAGAGCCTCTCTCTCCTGCTTCAGGACCTAGCAGCAGCTGAGAGAGCTCGCAAGCAAGCTGACCTGGAGAAGGAGGAGCTGGCTGAGGAGCTGGCCAGCAGCCTGTCAGGAAGGTAAGGCTGCATGGGAGGCAGGTGGACCTGGGGTGAGAGAACAACCAGCATGAATGTGCACCGGGACCCTCACTTCAATGACAGCAAATCAGAGCCCTGACAGAACAGACTGGGGCTTGGAAATGTGTCATTTCATTCATTCTGTGTGAGTAGGGGCAGGGGCAAAGACAGACATTGTTCCTGCCCCACTCTAGTTTAGCTGGTGCTGGTCTGTATGTAAGTCCCGGTTCACCATTTCCTAGCAGGATGTATCTAATTTTGCTCTGCTATGGCTCAGATACGTGAGAGGCTGCTTAAAGGAGAAAGGGCTTATCATGGTCTGAGAAGATTCAGTCCAAGGTCTTCGGCTCTGCTGATCCTGGACTCAGGCTAGTACAGGACATCATGGTGGCAGGAGCATGCTGAAGAGGCTGTTCACCTCAGGGCAGACAGGAAATTGTGAATTTAAGAAGGGAGTGGAGTCCCAAAGGACACCCATCTACCCTACCCCACTGTGACCTGCTCCTTCCAACTAACCTCCATTTCCTGCTTCTCATCATCCAGGAATTCCATTATGTTTTGAATCCATCAAGGAATTAACCCATTTATTAAGCCAGAGCCTCAGAATCTAGTCACTTATCAGAGGCCAGCAGTTGGTAACCAAGCCCCCAGTACATGAGTTTGTGAGGAACATTTCATATTCAAACCATGACACAAGGTGATCTTGGGTGACTTTAGTCTCCTCTGAGCTTGTTTCCCCAGTTTAGAGAATCAGGGCCACCTGAGACAGCACCTTTCCAGGGAGAGTGTCCTATAATTGGGTAAGGTCCGTGGGTCCCCAAGGCAACTTCATTCCCCTCAGGAATACACTGCAGGATGAGAAGCGCCGCCTGGAGACAAGAATTGCCCAGCTGGAGGAGGAGCTGGAGGAAGAGCAGGGCAACATGGAGGCCATGAGTGACAGGGTCCGCAAGGCCACCCTACAGGTAGGAGATACTGAGGTTAGGGTGAAGGGAAAGGGAGGGGACAACTCCTTGGGCCATTTAAGTTAGTACAGTGGACTCAGTAAGCAACCTGCCCCTGTCTGGTGCCCAATTAGTTCTTGGTGGCTGCTTCTGCCGTACACAGGATGCCTATACTGGGCACTCAGCCACTAGACTCAAAATAGCAGACACCTGGGGCCTACAGTGAGGCAAGACCACTTGGCCATGTTCCCCACACAGGAGCAAAGTTCCTTGGGTTTCCTGAGACAGGGTCTAGGTGAAGCCCAAGAGTGACTAAGTAGCAATGCACCACGGGTCTGCTTTGTGTCAGCTCCAGGGATGGAGGAGAGAGAGGAAACTTGGAAATAAGGTCCAGGATTCTTCCTCCTTATCTTAGTTAGGGTTTCTATTGCTGTGAGAAAACACCATAACCAAAACGCAAATTGGGAAGGAAAGGGTTTATTTGGCTTATACTTCAGCATTGCTGTTCATCACTGAAGGAAGTCAGGAGAGGAACTCAAACAGGGCAGGAACCTGGAGGCAGGAGCTGATAGGGGAGCTGCTTACTGGCTTGCTTCCTTGGCTTGCTCAGCCTGCTTTCTTATAGAACTCAAGGACCATCAGCCCAGGGATGGCACCACCTACCATGGGTTGGACCTTCCACCATTGATCACTAATTGAGAAAATGCCTTCCAGCTGGATCTCATTGAGTCATTTCCTCAACTGAGGCACCTTCCTCTGTGATGACTCTAGCTTGTGTCAAGTTGACACTCAAAACCTTCTTGTCCACTAGTGGCATGCCTGTACCTGTCTGCTATCTTCAGAAGACTCTGGACAGACCTGCAGGGTCTTATCTGGCTCTCTCTACCACATGGCCATCATAAATGACTCTAGTGTTTTCCCTCAGTGCTCTTTGCTCAGTCCCAAGAGTCCTTAGTGCCTCTGTGGAGTGGAAGCTTCCTGAGCATCTCTGTGTGATGGGTGCCAGGGACCTTTTTGTAGCCCCTCAGTGTCTGGGCTAGGGAACATGGGAAGAACTGAACAGGAGGTCCCTGGCTCAGTCTAGGTGACACAGGAGGCTTCTGAGCTAAGTCTTGGAGTGACGAGGAATGGAGTGGATGGAGAGAGAGAGAATGCAGGTGTTCTAGCCTTAGGGGCCCATGGCAGTAGACTTGTTCTGATACCCACCCCAGCTCTATGATTTCTGCCTCATGGCCATTCCTCTTCCCCAGGCTGAGCAACTGAGCAATGAGCTGGCCACAGAGCGCAGTGCAGCTCAGAAGAATGAGAGTGCCCGGCAGCAGCTGGAGCGCCAAAACAAGGAACTCCGTAGCAAGTTGCAGGAGATAGAGGGTGCCGTCAAAGCCAAACTCAAGTCTACTGTTGCGGCCCTGGAGGCTAAGATTGCACAGCTGGAGGAGCAGGTTGAGCAGGAGGCCAGGTATGGGGCATTGGAGCTCCAGTCTCAGCTTTCTGGAGACCAGAAGGGAGCGCTGGGGGAATCATTTACCCTAAGAGCCTCATTTCTGGAATATGACAATGGAGTTCACTGGTGGCCACACTGCAGGGATGTGCTGAGGACAGAATGGAGACACAAAGTACTAGGCTTGTCTCTAGCCAAGAGCAAACCCTCCAAATGTTAGTTGCTGTTAGGATGGTGATGGTCCTCCAGACATGAGCCAGCCTTGATGGGCACCTGCCTGCCACCAGGTACATGAAAGATCTAACCACCACCCCACAGACACAAGAAAGCTTTCTTGCTTAATCGTGAGTCACAGCATCTTTACAACTTAATGTTTTAAAGATTCTGAGCTACTTATACCAGCTTTCTGGATGATTCACACAATCCTGTGGTTTTTAGTTTACTTGCAGATGTGCAGAATGATCATATTTTTAGAACATTTGCATCAGCTCAAAAACAAAAACAAAAACCCAGCAACAACAAAAACATCCTTTGTCCTTCCTTCCCCATCATCCCCAACTATACCTGGGATGGCTCATGCTGAGTCCATTGATGACTTTTCTCACTTTGACAAGCTGCCTGATCAAAAGCAACTTAAGACAGGGTTTGTTTTGGTTCCTCATGTGGGAAAGGCATTATGGAGCAGCTTGTTTTGGGGTCAGCTCACCTGCCACTGCTGCTTCTTACATATTGGTGGATCAGGCATCAGAGAGTTTGGGCTAAACCAGAAGCAAATATCAGCTTTAAGTCCTGCCTCTATTGACCCATTCAGCTAGCTAAACCACGTGACCCACAACTAAGCTAAGTTCTACAACCTTGCCAAATGGCCTGTCCTGCTGGGTATCAAACATTTGCCTATGGGGGCATCTCACATCAATGAAAACCTTTTGTGGCTGGCTCATTTCTTCACAAGAGGTTCTTAGGTCAGTGGGTTGTATCATGCCTTGATACCTCACCTTTCTTTATTCTACATCTGGCTCTCTTTGGGGTAACTCTTGATTTGGGGATTGAAGAAGCTAGGATGTATTGTTTGGCTTTACTCTTTTGGGGACCTGCCCCCCAGCTCCCAAATAAATTACACATGGAGGCTTATTCTTAATTATGAATATCCGGCCTTAGCTTGGCTTAGTTTCTAGCCAGCTTTCCTTAACTTAGCTTATCCCATCTACCTTTTGCCTCTGGGCTTTTCCCATTCTCTTACTTCTGTAACTTACTCTTATTCCATGGCTTGCTGGGTGGCTGGCCCCTGGAGTCCTCTCCATTCCCAGATTTCTCCCTCTATATAGTCTTTCTGCCGGCCAGCTCCACCTATCCTTTCTCCTGCCTTGCTATTGGCCATTTCTTTATTAGACCATCAGGTGTTTTACACAGGCACAGTAACACAGGTTTACAAAGTTAAACAAATGCAACATAAACAAAAGTAACACACTTTAAAATAATATTCTACTACAGGGATGCCATGTCTAGGTTAACATACCAACTATAAGGATGCCATCTCAATCTGAAATTACCTTCCTTTCCTCTCTATGACAGAGAGAAACAGGCAGCTACCAAGTCACTGAAGCAAAAGGACAAGAAGCTGAAGGAGGTCCTGCTGCAGGTGGAGGATGAGCGCAAGATGGCAGAACAGTACAAGGAGCAGGTAGCCACAGCTGCTGCCCCTTCCTCCCTGTCTTGGCCTTACCCAGAGCTTTGGGGCCCCACATGTACAGCCTTGCTGACCCACTGTCCTTCCCATGGCAGGCAGAGAAAGGAAATACCAAGGTCAAGCAGCTGAAGAGGCAGCTGGAAGAGGCAGAGGAAGAGTCCCAGCGCATCAATGCCAACCGCAGGAAGCTGCAGCGGGAGCTAGATGAGGCTACTGAGAGTAACGAGGCCATGGGCCGAGAGGTGAATGCCCTCAAGAGCAAGCTCAGGTGAGGAATTGGGGGGGACAGCTGGGGGTGGGCTTGCCAGCCTGAAGTGCCTGCCCTGCACCCCTGCATCTACTCCCCTGCATCCCTATACCCAACAGTACCCTCAACTCCCTCTCACCTTTGTGATTCACTGGACATTTTTACTAGTCCAGAAGCCTATCCTTCATTGCAGGATGGATAACTACCTACCAACCCTCATTTCTTATCTTCTTTTTTTTTTTTTTTGGTTTTTTGAGACAGGGTTTCTCTGTGTAGCTTTGTGCCTTTCCTGGAACTCACTTGGTAGCCCAGGCTGGCCTCGAACTCACAGAGATCCGGCCGGCTCTGCCTCCCGAGTGCTGGGATTAAAGGCGTGCGCCACCACTGCCCGGCTCTTATCTTCTTTTTGAACCTTCTATCTCAGGTTCTCACCCTCAGCACACTGCTGTGTCGGCTAGGGTTGGGCTGGGCTATACATATAAGGTGTTCAGCAGGCCCATCTACCCGACACTGTGACAGCTACAAATGTCTCCAGAAGTTGCCAGGTGGCCCCTCATGAAGATGCCCTGCCCACACTATTGTGGGGACTGGGTTCAGTCCTCTTGGTCAAGGCTGCCTCCCACTCTATACCATGTCATTCTGGACACTCCAGCCTTCTAGCCTCTCTTCCTCCACTGTTCTCTGTGATTTTAATATCCTAGGAGCTTTGCTTTCTGTCCCTTGATCTTGTTGCACTCTTGGATGTGACGAGAGACTCTAGAATCCTTACTGCACTGTAGGCATCCTGCCAGTGGTAGCTATCTAGCTAGCTCTGTGTTCTTTGCTCCCTCCATGTTTTCTTCCATGGCCTCCAGTGGCTCCAGCTTCCTTTCCATGGTCAACCATGCACCTGCCCTTTATGCCTCATCACTCTGTAGCCCTTTCTTGCTTTTCGGGCTTCATTAGGCTGGTGCCAGGCCCAACCCTAGTGTAATACCTTCTGCATAGCCGAGACACGAACTAGATGACAGCCCACTGCCACTTCCATTCTGAGTGTGCTGATAGCTAACTAATCTCCCCAACAAGTAGATTTCTTATCTCTCATCTCACTTTCCACTGATGATCTCACTTCTTTTTTAACTGGAAAACAGAAGTGATAGTGAAATACACACCAGTCTTCCCCTACATCGCCCTGACATCTGTGCTGAACTATGTAGCAGAGCCAAGGCCTTGTTAAACCTAGCCCTCATCAGCTTTGCATTCCCTTTGTGCACCTGGGTGCTGTCTCACTCTCCTTCAGTTATTCCGTTAAATGAACATCCTAATCCTGCTTTTCTGCCACCCCTTTCCACATACAATGTGCAGGTAGCATCAATCAATGGCCTTCTTTAGGCTACAACATGGCTGCAAATAGCCCGTGGTAGAGTGACCATCACAGGACCTCTTCCCTGGGCCTCACAGGGCTTACTCCCCTGGCTGCCCTTCTCTCTCCATCACAAACCCACTATGCATTGGACTACCCAGGTTCCATCTTGGTCTCTTTTTCATCTTTTTACTTTCAGTGATCTGTTTTGAAAGGAGCCTCGAGTCCCTCAAGATGAGAATGTTATGGTTCCTACTTGACAGGCTAGAAACCATTGTTCCCAACTTTTCCAGTCTAGTAAAGGTATAGGAGATGCTCCACTGCTGAAGGTTCAATACACAAGAGCTGTTTCCACAATGACCCAAAGAATGTGCCCTGAGTAGCAGGGCTGGAGGACAGTCACCTCAGCTATCTGCCCCTGTACTGATGTCTCTCTTCTCTCTTAGGCTTAATGGTTCTTTGAGGTCATGTTTACCATCTCTGTGGGTTCTGCCCACTTACTTGACCTGTGGTGGTACGGGCCCAAGATAGAACCAAACCATTTTGTCATGCCAATATGTACCACATTCTCTAAGTCTAGGTGCACAGACACATGAGCTCAAACCCTAGAGCTGTGTGGCAAGAAATCAAATAAGGAATCAGCAGACAAGAAACCACTGAGCAAGTTTCACAGTGTTGTTGGCCAGGTAGATGGCTTTCTACGCGCCTGAAACATCTGCCATGCTGCTCATCACCTCCCACTTAGCTGCCAAAGCCAACAGAGACCAGAGCTAGGGCAGTGGCTCACTTGGTAATTCTTCGAGCACGAGGACCCAAGTTCAATTCCATAAAACAAGTTGGGCATGGTGGTAGATTTTGGAATCCCAGTTCTGGGGAGGCAGACACAGGAGTATTCCTGGGACTTCTCAGCCAGCTAGCCTAGCCCAATGGGTGAACTCTGGGCCAGTGAGAACCTGTCTGAAAAAACAAGATAGGTAGTGTTCATGAAGATGATATCCACACACAGCACACATACGTGCACATGCATCTGGTCCAACACTGGCCTTTCAGACTGGCCTTTTCTTACCTTTGTACAATGCCGGGATTTCTAGGTGGTTCTCACGTGACTCGGGAGGACAGAAGTTTAAATAGTGCCTGTCGTTGTTTTTAGTGCCAGTTTCTCCAGGCTGGCTCTCTGGTTCATGTTGACTTAGAAGTACCTTTCATTAATTGAAGCTAGTGCCTTTAGCATACTTAACTGGCTCCCTCCCAAGTGTGGATGGTAACCTCTGGGGACTCTCTCTGTTTCAGAGGGCCCCCCTCACAGGAAACTTCGCAGTGAGCCACCAGGTATCTTGTGTCTCCACCTTTGCAGCTCCTGTGTGTCATGTTGTCCCTATTCCTCTATGCCCAGCACCCCTTCCTTGTCCCCATTCCTCTGTGCCCAACACCCCTTCCTTGTCCCCATTCCTCTATGCCCAGCACCCCTTCCTTGTCCCCATTCCTCTATGCCCAGCACCCCTTCCTTGTCCCCATTCCTCTGTGCCCAGCACCCCTTCCTTGTCCCTAATCCTCTGTCTCAGCACCCCTTCCTTGTCCCTAATCCTCTGTCTCAGCACCCCTTCCTTATCCCCATTCTTCTGTGCCCAGCACTCCTTCCCTGTGTCCTCCCTTTTCCAAGTCCTTGCAAATTTCTGTGAGATCCCCCAATCTGAAGGCTTGGCTTAGTTCAGAATTGTGAATGTAAGGAACAGACCTCATCTCTTGAGTCATTGCCCTTCCTTCTGGCATTTTTTCAAACATGGCTTCTAGCAAAACACCTTGATCACATCTCCATTAGATTTTAAAAGTCTGCATGCTTTGTTTTGTTTTTTTTATTTGTTTGTTTTGGTTTTGGTTTTGTTGTTTTGTGACAGTGTCTCATATAAGCCAGGCTGTCCTTGAACTCACTATGTAGACAAGGGTGACCTTAAGCTAGAAATCTACCTGCTTCTGTCTCCCAAGTGCTGTAGTTACAGGCATGTGCCACTACACTGTTTTATGTGATACTGAGGATGGAACCCAGAGATTTATGCTTGCATGGTAGACAAGTACTTTACCAACTGAGCTACAGCCCTAGCCCTTGCAGGGATTGTTCTTAGCTGCATGCTGAGGCCACTCATACACTGTCAGGATGCTCAGCAGTGTACTTTCCTTGTACAGGTGAGATACCTTCCCCTTTGCATAACCCCTAGAAAATGGACCTGGCTTCTATCTGGCTGGCCTGGGTCATAGTCCAGAATAAAATAAACACAGGGCCACATTGACCACAGCCCAGAAACTCATCTACTCATGGTTAAACTTGTCCTGTCCAAAGGACATGAGCACTCCCTGACATAGCACAGATGCCAGGGCTTCAAATGGCTTGATCTTGGGCTCAATGCTTACTGCCCAATTTTCAGTACATGAGGGTGGGAATTGGACATTACCTGTAGGAACCTTTTCTGGAGGCCTCATGGGCTTGCACATTTTCACGGTCAGGGGAATGGACTCAAAGTACATGGGGCCCTTGTCAATAAGGGGTTTCTGCTTCTCTGGGATTTTAAGCATCTTTTTTTTTTTTTTTTTTTTTTCTGGTATCGTGTAGCCAGGCAACAAAGGCCCAATGGAGTTCCCAGTCCCCAAACTGAGGCTAAAGACACCCTTGCTTGTTATCTACCTGTTCCTTGTAGAACTTCAACTTTGCTCTTGCTGCCAAATACTTAAAGCTGGTTGAGGTTTTGCAGAGAGCATCCCCAAGGATGCGAGGGGGGAGCAGAGGAACCTTCTCTAGCCAACAGGAAACAATGTCCTGGCAAAATAGCAGAGGCTTCCACTCTCCTATGGAGGCCTGTTCTGCTCACAGTGCCTAGAGTAAACTCCAAGAGTTTGGAAATACAACCCTCCAGGAGGAGAGACCCTTTAAGAAAACCTTTGGCAGGGTCCCTTATTTCCTGTAACTGAGAGTTGGTATCAACCTTTTTTTTTGGTTTGTTTATTTTTGTTTGTTTGTTTTGTTTTTGTTTTTGTTTTTGAAGACAGGGTTTCTCTGAGTAGCCCTGGCTGTCCTGGACCTCAATCTGTAGACCAGGCTGGCCTTGACCTCAGAGATCCACCTGCCTCTGCCTCCCGAGTGCTGAGATTAACTGTGTGCACCACCACCGCCCAGCTGGTATCAACCTTTTGTTTAGGATTTGGAACCACTCTTTCCAATAGTGATCCCTGCACTGGAACCATGCCCCTGCAGACTCTCTTGATGACTAGGGCATGACTTGTGTCTGAGGTTAAGGGACAAATCTTTTGAGTCAGCAAATACAGACTTTCCCAAAAGACACAAAGTGACTAGAACCTCAATGTAGACTTAAACAATTTCCAGCCCAGGCCACCACCCACTGGGTTCAGGTTCCCAAGCAAAAATGTAGCTGTGAGGAGAGGGCCACTAACAGTCACCTCTCCACAATGCACTCTAGGCCCCTTCTCTCTGACCCACAGCATTGAGAAGAAATGGGCAAGGAAGTGGCCCTTCTGAAGCGACCCTCTGAAGCTGGCCAGGGTGTCTTACTTTGGGAGTGGCTACAACTTTTGAAGTATTTATTCCTGATCACTGCATCTTAGGAAACCCTGAAAGGTTCACACTGGGAGCTCCCCCACCTGCCGATCATAACCTTTGGGCCTGCCTATGCCTCTGGTGTGTCATCTGTCCGAGCTGCTCCTTTGGCTACAGAATGGGTCAGTGGTGGACACACTCTCATGGCTTCTCCCTCTAGCCTTCCTATGACCAGCAAGTTGCTTTTGTTACCCAACATTGGCTTTCTTAACTGTACTAAACTGGGTTAGCACCTGTCTTCAAATTCAGGTCAAATAGGGCTGTGCTGGTGGGGGCCCAACAAGATCATGTGTTGCGTCATTGAACATCCACATAACCTTCTGTGAAATAGCAAAGGTTAGCTGTAAGTAAACTGACCATTCTCCCTTTCTTCCCACCTGCTCCTCTCACCCAAAGCCATACTCTATATAATTAGCCCTTCCTATAAAATCCGGTGGTCTTGGATAGCCAGGATGGAGCAGGCCAGAGGCTGAAGACAGGAGTTGTAAAGATTCAGGGCTGCCCTGCCCACTGAAACAAACATGCACCTCAGACTAACAATTTCAAATATTCATTGAGCATCCACTTTATGTTATGTATCATGTGACCACAGTGAGGAAAATACACACTCAACGCAGAAACCATGGCAGACACTCAAGTCTCTCTACCATGGGAGAACTCAGGATAGGAAGTTCCACACAGGGAGATGATGCTGTTGTTACCCTTCAACTAAGGAGTGTCCTCTGTGTCGTGTCACTCTCTCTCTCCACTCTGCCTTTGGAGTCCATTTTGAAAACCTAAAACCATGCCTTTATTATTCCCACAAAGGACAGAAATCTTACAGATAAAACAGCACCTTTTCTCACTAGGCCTGTCTCAGCTACTCTCCACCTATCTTGTCCTTTTTCTCTTCCCAGGTCTTCGCAGACCAGAATCCTAAGTATTATTAAATGACCAAACCAGACATATTTTAAAAGCCAATAATCCCATGCCAACTGAATAAATGGAACCACCCAGACTTTTAAGACTGGCTGGGACTCACCCTGAATTTGTTTGTGACTCATTCATTCATGTTAAGTGTGTGTTTGGTCTCAGCCCTTGATAAAAACCTCTTCCAATTTGCTGGGAGATTTCCTTACTAACGACATGTGTATTCTCTGCTTAAAACCCACAGGCGAGGAAACGAGGCCTCCTTTGTTCCTTCCAGGAGGGCTGGAGGCCGTAGAGTTATTGAAAACACAGATGGTTCTGAAGAAGAAATGGACGCTCGGGACTCAGACTTCAATGGAACCAAAGCCAGTGAATAAATTCAGAATTATATACCATGGCAGGGAAAACAAAACACTAAAGACAGCAGAACCCAGCAGACTCTGCCGCAGACATCACTCCATCCCTCACCATGACTCAACCCCACAGCCCTACACAAAGGGTGTGAATTCAGGTTTTAGGATGTGCTATCAAACAAAACCCAAATAAGAGATGCAGGCCAGACCTTGCATTCCGTGGGACTGCGAAGATAGGTTTTAGGAAAATAGCCACAGTCACCAGTCACCAGCAACTTTGTTTACATGAAATGAGTAAATTACCTAAATGGATACCACTGCCCCCAGCTCACTCCCAAATCATTCCCTGACCGTTCCAGTTAGGGAGGAAAGCCCTTGTTTGAAAATTCCCTTCTCCTCTCTGGCTGCCACACCTCAGACACACACACACAGTTCACCAAGACCAAGTGACTATTTTTGTCATGTGAATTAAAAAGGAAACACTGCTCCAAGGGCTGAAAATAGAGATCACACTGTCTTATTGCACCCAGGTTGTACCCATGGACACTTTCACTAATAAAAGGTTATAAGTCACGGGATGAAGTTGGCTCTTCTATCAAGCTGTTGTCTTTTGCAGGATGGGGCAGGACATTCTTATTTAATCCTCTCAGTGACCCTGTGAACTTTTTATTTCTTTCATAAACTGAGGAAACAATCATGGAGATACAACATGCTTGACTGGGCATGAGCAGCTAGAAGGTTGTGTACCAGGCTGTGTAACTGAGGTACTAAGGAGAACATTTTACAACCAAACCTGTCTCTGTACTGGTTGAGTATCTAGTCTGAAAATCCAAATGTCCCCAACACCTCTGAAGACTCTTATCCACCAATACTGGAAAATCCCAAATGGAATGGGCCATAATCAAAACTCAGACACACTAAAATTACTGTATAAAATTACCTTCAGGCATCAGGTACAGGGGTGTTATGCCTGTACTCCCAGTACTTAGGAGGGGGAGGTAGGAGGATTGAAAACTTAAGGCCAGCCTGGGCTACATAGTTCTGGGATGGCATGATCTATATAATGAGATCCTGTCTCAAATACATAAAGATAGCTGTACTCTGAACATCACATGAGTGTTGGCATACACTCATGTGAGTGTTATGGCTCACACACAATGGACTTAAAAATAAATATTTCAGACTTGCAGGCCACATCTGCCTCTAAAACACATTCATCTTCAAGCAGATCTGTTTAAAAAAAATAAAAACCCAAACACCTAGGCATGGTGGCCCATGGAAGGCTGAGACAGGGATGACCATAAGTCCAAAGCTATCTCACCCCACCCCAAGTAACCATTTAAGAAACTGTTCTTAGCATGAAGACCCTACAGAAGCAGGCCAGGGCCCGTTAATTCCCAATTATAGCACTATAGGCAGACATGCTCTGCAAAAGTTCTAGTCCACACAAACTTTTCCAAAGCCCGACTCAATATGTTAAAAGAAAAGAAAAAAATGAGACAGGGAATACCGATACTGAAAAAGCCAATCCTTCTACCAAATGCTAATATAACTGGAATGACATACAAACATTTCCCCCAAATAGCTGCGGAAAAGCTGACTTCCATAGAAAATTTTAAAGAACAGATTCAGTGTGAACAGATTGAGGCCCTGACTACTCTTAGTACCCACATAAAAGCTGGGCAAGATGGTATACTTCTGTAACCCTACCCTGCAGGGCAGAGAAAAGGGGATTCTTGGAGCTTGTTAAATGAACTCGAGTTTAGCAAGAGACCTTACCTCAAAAATAAGACACCAAACATTGACCTCTGTGCACACATGTGCCCCCCACACTCACCCAAACACCTACATACACCACCCATACAACTGAGGAAGATACCAGATGCTGACCTCTGATCCCCATACATGTGCACATATGTGTCTCCAAATCCACACAAGCAACTACGTATACCCACACACAAAATACTTATCCCATTATTTTATTACTTGGCTAAACAAAAAAAGAACAACTAACTTCAGGGCCATGTGCACAGACATGGAAGGACCAAACACAACAGCAAAGCAGGCATTTTTTTTTATTTTATTATTTTTTTAATATAAAAAATAAAATCCATCTTTTTCCAGATTAGAATGTCTGAGTGGAACAAATAGCCACAGAGCTTAAAACCACTTTGTGAATGTCAGTAGCACTCAAAGTTCTAGGTCCAATTCAAGGCCAGTTTTGCCCCATCTACTAGAAAATAAGTTAGTAGCAAAGTGAAGGCTGCTAAGCTCTGGAAATTAGTGTGTGATTGCTTCTTACTGAGGACCAAGCATGAGGCAGTGCTTCACCCCAGACCAGACAGAGTCTGGCATTGCAGTTCCTGCGCTGATTTCTCCACATCCCAAGGGAGAGTCCGCCAGCAATCTCAATGTGATGTTTTAGTCACCCTGGTTATTCTATGGTGTCTGGATGAAGTCTTGTTCTTAGGGATGGCATAAAAAAGGCCAGTCCAACTCTGAGTTGTCATGATGCAGAAGTCACTCCAACATTAGTGCAAGGGACTCAGGAAAGATAGGAGGCAGGGTTTATCTACAGAGGATAGTCTCCCACTGACCTGAGAGTCAGACACACCTCTAAAATCCTGAGGCAGATTAAAAGTGTCAAAGGGCTGGGCAGTGGTGACATACATCTTTAATCCCAGTACTTGGGAGGCAGAGGCAGGCAGATTTCTAAGTTCAAGGCCAGCCTGGTCTACATAGCAAGTTCCAGGACAGAGAAAGGTGGCAAAAGTACACAACCATAGTTTAAAACAGCCCTATGCCTCTGTAATCTCCCAGTCCTAGACACAATTTAATCCTGCTGTAAAAGCACTGGCAGAATATTCCAGAAGACAGCTCCAGTTGGAAATAGGCTGCAGAGGAGAGCTCCTGAACTGGGCTTTAGTCCCCCTGAAGAATATTATTCATATGCAAAACACCTCTGGAGGCCATTAAAACTCTAGGTAGCCAATGACAGGGTAGCCCCATCATCCATACCTTAGCACTGCCTGCTCTAGGGGGTGAGGAGGGTACCAGCTCATTCCTATGGCACACACACTGCCAGGGACTGGGACACATTACGGGGATGACGCCGAGTCTACGGCCAACAGCCTTAGTCAGCTTAGGCTGCACAGCACAAAGTAAATGCTGGTGATGCTGGCTCTTATTTCTCAAATTAACTTGAAAATTCAACAACCAAAAGCTGGATGTAAGGGGGTAAGACAGTAAGACAGGTGAGGGTGCAGTTCCCATTGGTCCTAAAGCAAAAGCTTGACCACATCATGGGTGGATGGCAGCGCTGGTGATGAGATCTGTGAGGCTGGCTTTCCAAACTCCAAGCGTTTTCCTGACCTTCAGACAGAGCAAATCACAGTTAACAGAGAGACAGCAGTATCCCAGTGCCTAGCACAGAGCCCCCAGGGTTCTGGGAGTGAATGTCAAGAACAGGAACAAGTCTCACAGGGTCTCAATTTTCTCTCCTGTGAAATGAAGAAAAGGATACTGGCTATCTGGTTCCCTGTTCCAAAGGCTGCAGAAAAGCCCCCAATCTCAGAAGACCCTACAAAAGTGTCACATGTCACTTCTTGGTCATTTCATTCAGAGTGGGGAGTGCTTAGAGGTGAACCCAGGGACTTGTGTCTACTGAGCAACATTCCCAGCTCCTTGAATTAAAAAAAACAAAAATTAAGGTTGAAGAGATGGCTCACCAGGTAAAGATGTTTGTTGCTTAGCCTAAAAATCTGAGTTCAATCCCAGAATCCACACAGTAAAAAGAACTGACTTTTTCAAGTTGTCCTTTGACCTTCACACATGCACTATGGAAAACACACTTGGGCACATGTGTGTATTCACACACACAATAAATATAATTAAAAAAATTTATTTTAAATAAAAATTTTGACTGTGCATGGTGTTATATATGCCTTTAATCCTAGCACACAGGAGGCAGAGACAGGCAGCTCTTTGGTCTGCACAGCCCTTCAAGCCCCAGGCCAGTCAAGGTTACACAGTGAGGCCTGGTCGTAAAAATAAATAAATACGCTTAAAAATCTGTGTTTAAAGGTCCAGAAGCTAAGTGTGCACCGTGGATCAATTCATTTCCCTGTGTGCCTGCCTCACACCTGTCAGACTGACATGGCCTGGGGCCCAGGGCAATGCATGCTTCTTTTGATGAATTCCTAGCTCTAGAGGCCACTATGGGCTTCCCTTAGGCAAGAAAATAAAAGAAGTATTGGCAGTCAGTTCTGTCTCCCATTCCTGTGGCTGTTTTCAGGATCTGGTCTGACTGGACAGACTCAGTCTGTTTAGTTTCTTGAAGGTTCTACAGACTTAAAAACAAAGGCTGGGCAACAGCTCAGGTGGCAAAACCCTGCAGCAGACCTGAGTTTGATCCTCAAGACCCATGTAAAAAAAACCAAACATGGTGGCTCATGCTTTTGATCTCAGCACTGAGGGAGCAGAGGCAGGTGGATCCCTGGGGCTTAGTTGCCTACTTGATGAATTCCATGCCAGTCAGACTCTGTCTCAAAAATCAAGGTGGACAGCACTTGAGGAACACCACTTAAAGTTGACCATGGGCCTCCACATACACAAGTACATAGTGTATCCCAATTCACAAAATGTTCTAGGGGAAATGCAACTCCCCAACAAAAGGATTTGAACAGGACCTCCTCACAGTGCAGAATCACATTACAAACACTGCTCTCTCCTTATCTGCCTGCCAAAATTCAGACATCATCTCATTTGGCCTTAAGCAAGGGGCTTATTCAAGGCCAGCCTAGGCTACAAAGGAAGTCTCTGTGACATTAAAAGGAAGTAGAGAGGCCGGGCGGTGGTGGCGCACACCTTTAATCCCAGCACTCGGGAGGCAGAGCCAGGCAGATCTCTGTGAGTTCGAGGCCAGCCTGGGCTACCAAGTGAGTCCCAGGAAAGGCGCAAAGCTACACAGAGAAACCCTGTCTCGAAAAAAAAACAAAACAAAAAAAAGGAAGTAGAGGCTAAGGTTTGCTGCAATAATCTTACAACCTTAAAACTAGAGACCAGGTGGGCTAGTGTCTGATCTGGAGCAGCTTAGTACCTCCTGATAGACTTTATCAAAGGTACTGACCCTTTATCTCCTACATTGGTGCTGCTTGGCCGTCTGTCACCACCATCTCTGTTTTTAGTTCCTCGCCCTGAAACTGGACCACTTGTTCGGCTTGGGGACTGATCATACACGAAGTTCCTGCATGATGCTAGTTTGGACTCCAGGGCCTGGGAAGAAACATACTTTCATCAGTCAAGGTATAGACAAGGGGCTGTAGAAGTAGCCAGCTTGAAGAGGGAGGGAGTGCTGGCCAAGTATGCATGAAGACCAGGGTTTGATCCCCAGTGGTACATAAACTAGATACGGCATACCTGTAAGCCCAATATTCAGGAGGTAGAGACAGGAGAATCAGAAGTTAAAAGTTATGTTCAATTACATAGCAAATTTGAGGCCAGCCTGGGCCATGTAACCCTATTCCTATCACACCCTTCTCCACCCCTCAAGGAAACAAAAAAGACAGGAACATAAAAGTATGAGAGCTACTGGGCATGATGGCTTTGACCCAAGCCCTTAGAAGGCAGGGGCAGGCAGATCTATGTGAATCCAGTCAGACCAAATTCCAGATCCCTTGCCAGCCTGGTCTATATAGTGAGCTCCAGGACAGCCAGAGTTACAGAGAGATACTATCAAAAAACCAAATAGAGCATGGGAGCCAGGGAAGAGAAAACTACCTAAATTGTGTTCCCAAGATTCTGAGGGGTCCTCAGTGGAACTCAGTGCATCTACAAGGACTAAAACTCCCCACCTAAAATATCAAGAAGCTTCCCAGAAAATCATTAACTCCACCTAGTGAAATATGAGCTACACATGGTGGCGCACACCTGTAATCCCAACACTCAAGGGACTGAGGCAGGAGAATTACTGTAAGTTCTAGGCCAGCCTAGGTGACATAGCAAGACCCTGTGTAAAAAAACAAAAAAGAACTACCCTCACCAAATACTAACAATAGTACTAATAATCATCTGGAACCGTTCGCTTGTTTACATCATTAACCCTGCACAGAGGGTCAAACAAGGCCTTGAACTTGGAAGAAACAAGCCTAACAACCCAAAGACCTACAGATCTGTGTATGTGGAGGGGCCCCAAAACAGCTTGACCATACAGCTGCTGTGACAGGCTTAGAGGCCTAGACACAGCTTCTGCGACAAGCTTACTGGCAGGCGACACCCAGATCCAGGAAAAGCCTTAAGCTGATAAGGTGGCCAGATGTCCCTGCGACTAGTACGCACCTATTTCCCCTTCTTACCAAGACACCCCTAGACAACTGTCATCCATTAAGGGTCCTGAACCCTGGAAATCCCCTGACCCCAACCTCTGCTATGATAAAAAACCCCACCCCACCTGAGCTCAGGGCTCTCTGCTCTCACCGCTGTGTCAGACAGACAGAGGGACCAAGCTCCAGAGCTTGAAATAAAGGCTCTTTGCTTTTACATATGGGATTTGGTCTCCATGGTGGTCTTTTGGGGGTCCCCGTGATCTGGGCATAACAGTGTATGCAAGCAGACCTGTGTGTGTGTGTGTGTGTGTGTGTGTGTGTGTGTGTGTGTGTGTGTGTGCGTGTGCGTGTGCGTGTGCGTGTGCATGTGTGTGTGCATGTGCATGTTCTCTTTCTGCCTCAGGCCAGGCCTGGCTGACATTAGATGGCCTTCAGGCATAGTTTCCAAAACTGAAAGCACAACTACAAAGGATTCTCTGTGGCTATAGGAGGACAAAAGCCCCTCCTTGTGATTAACATAGAGCCAGGAAGGCCAAGGCTCTCTATTCTTAAGATGTTCTATAGTCAGAGACGGAGAGAGGACTAACCCATTTTTAAATGGCCTTTGGATTTTTTTTTTTGTAGCATTGTAGCCCACAACTATAATTTCAGAATTTGGGAGACTGTGAGGCAGGAGGACTGCAGCCAGTATGAGGCCTGAGATACAAAGAGACCCAATCTTGAAAGAAAGAGACACAAACATAGACATCCACCCTATTATCCCAAATTACTTGGGAGGAAAAATGGAAGATGCCTGAGAAGGAAAAGGGTACCTGGATTCTGAGCACCCTACCCCTCTGCGATGAAACTCTCACCTCATGAGCTAAAGATGCTCAGAGGTGTAGAAGGACCAGGCACATCTAAAACTCAGGTCTCTGTGAAAGTGGAAAAAGAAGCCCTGTCTAGAAAAACCTTCAGACAAAAAACCCTTCAAAGGCTGGAGCTTACCCCAACTTTCCGAAGCAGGTCCCCAACAATGTTTAGGGCTGATATCCGGGCTGCAGGTGTGAGTGGGGTCCCACTATTAGAACTGTCCAGACCTGGGTGTACAAGAAGAAGTATGGGTCACACAGTATCCTACAGTCTGTACAGGGTGGGGATGAACTCGGACACCTCCCCTTTGACTCTGGTCACCATTAAGGAGTTAACTGGACAACATGCCAAGAGTCTACCAGTCTACTTTTTGAGTTCTTGGTAAGATTATCTTAAACATCTATTTCACAGGTCAGTCTTTTTAAACCAAGGCATGTTAACAATAACAATGACCAGGATAGCCACAATTTTGGGAGGGAGAGGCAAGATCCTTCCTGTCAGTCTGGGCATTAGGACTGCAGTCATGCATCACCACAGCCAGCTGAGCAATCCGCATGAATCAGCACCACTCATGGCCAGTGATGGCTCAGTGGTTAAAAGTACTTGCTGACTTCCATGTACATACCACAGCAACCCCCAATAAGTAAATATAAATTTTTTAAAGTTATGAACCCCTCCCCAACACAGCTGGTACAACTGTAGGCCTCATTTGAGACCAGCTGAGCCTGAACTACTAACTCATCCCCAGATGGTTTGAATAAGAATGGCCCCAATAGGCTCATATATTTGAATGCTTTGTCACCAGGGAGTGAAACTGTTTGAAAGAATTAAGGATTAGGAGGTGTGGCCTTGTTGGAGTAGGTGTGGTCCTCTTGAAGGAAGTATTACTGGGGGTCGGCTTTGAGGTTTCAAAAGCCCATGCTTTTCTTGTGGATCAGGAAGTGCCTGCCTGCTGCCATGCTCTTTGCCATGATGATAATGAACTAAACCTCTGAAAGTGTAAGCAGGCCTCCAGTTAAGTGCTTTCTTTTATGAGTTGCCTTAGTCATGGTGTCTTCACAGCAATAGAACAGCAACTAAGACACCAAGTTGAGTCATGTGAACACCGAAACACAGGAAACTGCTCTGGACTGGGACCCCAGAGACCACACCAGTCTTCAGCAAAGTTCACACTGTGAACTGATCAGGGCTTATGCCCTGGAATTATGAAGGCCTAGACTTGACTTTACAGACTCCATCTTAGGGAAGAACCACCATCTTAGACCACCTGGTGACTGGGGGCTGTACTCAGTTCCAGGAAGAACCTCAGAAATGTGCCATGACAACTTGAACAGATACCCTAGAAGCAGCCAATTAAGAAATAGGGCAGTAAAGTTTAACAAGGTCCAGATGCTCCTGCAGACATCCTGTTGGCAGTTTATGGCCCTTGCAGATATCCAGATATCCTGTCAGCAGGTTGTGGTTCTGTGCCAAAAGTCTAACCCAATAGTTTCAAAAAAATCACTTGCCTCATATCCCAAGATACCAAGGCACGTAAGTTCTGGCTTGTGGTTTTTCCCTTTAAAAACTTTCCTATTCCTGGGCCCGCAGCTGCCACTGCATTTCCCTTCTGCTGGGCAGTGGCCCAGGTTCAAACCTGACAATAAAAAGACCCTTGTGCCGGGCGGTGGTGGCGCACGCCTTTAATCCCAGCACTCGGGAGGCAGAGCCAGGCGGATCTCTGTGAGTTCGAGGCCAGCCTGGACTACCAAGTGAGTCCCAGGAAAGGCGCAAAGCTACACAGAGAAACCCTGTCTCGAAAAAGAAAAAAAAAAAAAAAAAAAAAAAAAGAAGAAGTTATAATCTAGGGCTGGAGAGATGGCTCAGAGGTTAAGAGCACTGACTATTCTTCCAGAGGTCCTGAGTTCAATTCCCAGCAACCACATGATGGCTCACAACCATCTGTAATGAGATCTGGCACCCTCTTCTGGTCTGCAGTCATACATGCTGTATATATAATAAATAAAATAAAAAAATTAAAAAAAAAAAAAAAAAAAAAAGACCCTTGTGTGCTTACATTGGAAATCAGCTCCTTGGTGGTCTCTGGAGGTTTCACAACATGGGTACAACAGAACCAGCCTGCCTGGCTGTGAACCTCAACTCTGCCTTTATCTGTTAGGTGACTTCAGGGACATTAGCCAATGCATCTGAAAGATGCAGGCTGTGAGGAAGCTCTGTGAGGTCCTACTATGAAGTGTTGTAAAGACTGTTGAGCACACAATGAGCATTTGCTAATTTTTATTTGGCTTCAGTGGCCTGCCTCATCAGGTTATCAGCCAAGAGAACTCAATTTTCTTAGTTTTAAGCACACCAATTACATTGGGCCCATTTCCAGGTAGATCTATTGCAGAACTCCTCCTCCGCCTTGTAAGTATTTACTTATTTATGAGACAGGCACTCACTGTGTAGACCAGGCTAGCCTTGAACTCTCAATCTTATAGCCTCTGTCTCCAGAACACAGGGATTATAGATATGTGCCATCATGTCCAACCCATGATTCTTCTGACTTTTATTTGCATACAGCATTTAGACCTTTGGATTTCTGGCCTTTGGGCTGCCCAAAGTGGTCTGCTAGGATGGACCCACATCCTCTGTGGCATGAGTTGAGAGGGTACTATGTTAGGATTCCAGCTACTCCTCCAGCTATATGACCACACATGCGCAGTTCAGTAGCCAAGCAAGGGGTCTTACGTGCGCTGTGTGAATGTGCAATGTGCACAGCGTGGTCACGCAATCTGCACATGCGTAGCATAGCTCCATAAGCCTACATGCACATGCACAGGGGAATCCTTAAAAAGCAGGTCACAGACTCCTCCCCTCTCTTCTGCTCTCTTCTCCTCCCCCCTCTCTCCCTTCTCCTCACATGTCTCTTCCACAGGCCTGACCACGCTCTCTTCTGTCCTCCCCCTCCTAATAAAGCTCTGATAATGGGTTTTGTTGTACCTCGTGACCTTTCCTCACAGAGTAAAAGCACCACATTTAAAACCAACATACCGTCCTTCTAGACAGTTTCTGTCCTTTACCACAAAATCTGCTATGCCCTGCCTCACTCAAGACCCTTCTGTCATACATCATGACAGCCTGCCCCACTGAGCATCCCCATACTACTCCCTAACCCTGAGCCAGACCCAAACCATCTTACCCAGGACCCACACTAGGTTCTTACCAAAGCAAATTTTTCATTCATTCATTCATTCATTCATTCATTTTGAGATAGGTTCTCTCTACAAAGCCCTGGCTATCCTGGAACTCACTATGTAGACTGGCCTTGAACTCAGAGCTCTGCCTGCTTCTGCCTCTTAAGTACTAGGGTTAAAGGCATGTACCACCACATTTGGCCTAAGGGCAAGCTCATTGAATCAAAGAAAAATCTCCCTCTGCTCCATCTCCTCACCTCGTCTGAATACTCCTGGTGTGTTCAAACCAGAGCTGGGTCCTCGGTGAGACATGGGAGTGGATGGTACGGAGCCTGTGACCTGCACAGCCATGTCTGTCCTTTCTGTTTCCCCAGAGCCTGGCATGGGTGTCTGGGGCTTGTCTTGCTTCTGCTGCACAGCCAATTCCTGCCGCAGATCTGTGCAGGGAAAAGATCCAGAATCCTATGAGTCCTTACTTTTGGGTGAGGATGGAGCCAAAACAGGAGTGCTACGACCCAGAAATCAACCTGGAAACCTTGACTGGAGGGACACCCACATGCCCTCCTAACAGTTATGCAAAACAACACACTTTCCTTCTGCATGAAATACTGAAGAAGATAAAACTATGGTACATGCTTCACCATGCTAACAGTTAAAAAGACTTCACATTATGGTATAGAATTCCAAGTGAAAATCCCCGCTCCCTGAGGTCCCTTCTCCCTGGAACACATGGCCAAGTATTCTTTGTGTGTGTGTGTGTTGTTGCTGTTTTAGAGTTTAAAGCAGGCAAGCTTGAAATCTCAGCAGCTACCAGATTGAAGTTAAGAGAAAGTAAGAGAGAAAGCCACACTTTTGAGTTAGGCCAGCGCACTCAGCAATGGCAAGGGAGCCCGAAGTGCCAGGCTCCAGCCAGTACTGGACAGAGACAGAGAACAAGGAAAAGTACCTGAGAAAGTTGGGAGGACCTGCAGAGCAAGGTGATGGCTCAGCAGGTGACTGCTTTTTGCTAAGTATCCAGGATGGCCTCAAATACTTGATCCTCCCGAGTCAGCCTCCTGAGCACTAGATTCTAAGTGTCCACCACTACCTAACTTTCCAGACCTCCTCTGTACACAGTTCACATGTGTTGGAAACTCCCATTGAGCACAATACAAGTGATTTTAGGAAACATTAGCAGTGGATATGCCACTTCCTATCTGTGACTAATTAATTCTCTCCCCTTCCATGAAGGGTCTGGCCCATCTTTCCCATGACAACATGTCTACCAATGCCCATTCATTTTAATAACTGTTTAACATTCCACAAAATAAATTTCTGTGATTTATTGGTGTCTTCATTACTGATGGCTATAGGTTCAAGAGGCTAGTAGCTCTTACATAAAATATTTTGGACTAGATGTGCTTCAGATTTCAGAGTTCTTTAAATTTTGTGATATTTGATTGACTTTATCAATCAATTGAGAATTTCTCCCATCCAAGGTTTTGTTTTTTCTTTCTTTCTTTTTTTTTTTTTTTTTTTTTGAACTTGCTATGAAGCCAAGGATGACCTGGAACAATTGATCCTCCTCCAAAGTGCAGGGATTACAGGTATGCACCACCATGCCCAGCTCCACTGAGTACTCCTAATGGAATCCAACATATTCTGAAATCTAAAACTATTTAAACTTGGCCATTGCCTTTTTTTAAAGCTTTATTTATTTACTATGTATAGTGTTTTGCCTGCATGTGCCTGCACACCAGAAGAGGGCACTAGATCTCATTATAGATGGTTGTGAGAACCATGTGGTTGCTGGGATTTGAACTCAAGACCCTAGAAGAACAGCCAGTGCTCTTAACTGCTGAGCCATCTCTCCAGCTCTAACTGTTACCTTTAAAACCCTATCTAGTAACTACATCGTTGGAAATCAAATTGTCATTTAAAGAAAGGAAGGAAGGAAGGAAGGAAGGAAGGAAGGAAGGAAGGAAGGAAGGAAGGAAGGAAGGAAGGAAAAAAGGAAGAAAGAATGAAGGGATAGGTGTGATCACTTACACCTTTAATCCCAGCACTCTGGAGGCAGGGGCGGGTGGATCTCTGTGAGTTCGAGGCCAGCCTGATCTACAAAGTGAGTTCCAGGACAGCCAGGGCTATTACACAGCAGAACCCTGTCTTGAAAAACAAAAATAGCCGGGCGGTGGTGGTGCACGCCTTTAATCCCAGCACTCGGGAGGCAGAGGCAGGCGGATCTCTGTGAGTTCAAGGCCAGCCTGGTCTGCAGAGCGAGTTCCAGGACAGGCTCCAAAGCTACACAGAGAAATCCTGTCTCAAAAAACAAAACAAACAAACAAAAAAGAAATTAAGACTTGGAACAACTCTCTTAAGCACTCAGCTTGGCTGGCTCACCAATGAAGGTCCCATTAGTCTAAAAACTTCATGCCTGGAAAAACAACCAAAAGTTGGCCAGCAATACAATGGCATTTTTATCCCCAAGAAACCCTGTGCTTCTGCTAGGCCTCAAGTCTGCCTGGCATGCATGGGATCATTCCCCACAGAGTCATTCCTAAACCAAGGAGGACAAACTTATGAACAAAGCTGAATCTGTCAACCCCAAGGCTTTTCCTGCAGACATGAGGTGTCTGACAGCCACTCCAGTAATCACTGACAGCAGCTGATAATTCGGAGCACCCATCCTGGCAAATGTCCACAAAGAGCTGTCCCTCAGTCTCTTGGAGACCCGCTCATGTACAGAACAGCTCCAGGCTCCCTGGAAAGGCAGGGCTAGGCAAGATCAAGAAACAATTTTGTCTTGGATAGAGAGGTACCATGCAGGGGAAGGCAGGGAAGCTTCTGACCTCTTGCTTCATCCTTTAACCTCTGCACAGATTCAAGAAGATTCTCCTTCTCATCCAGCTCGCTCTCCAGGAAGGCATTTCTTTCGATTGCTTGATTCAAACGATGCTCAAAGTCATCCAAGGACATGATTGTGGCTCTGAGTAAAAGAAACACAAAGTTGTTCAAGATAGCAATGGCAGCATCTGTTGGTGCCCACAGACCTGGAGGATGTGACAGATGTGCCTGGGCAATCCTAAACACCACAGGCCTAGTCAAGTCCGTTAGCTTCCTGGGCCTCAGGCTCTTCACCTACAAAATGGAATCATCAGAGCTGAGAACATGTACCAGACTGTCTTGAGGGTCAAGTCTGATGATTTCTATATGACACTTTAGTGATGACCTACATGTCAATGACCCATCATTGACAGCAACCAACTCCAGCTTGTCTAGGAATGCTAATTAGCATTCAGAACAGTCCAAGACAGACAGACAGACAGACACACACACACACACACACACACACACAGCATTCATCTCATAGTGACTTTAAAGAAAGTGATGCTGCACACATGGCTGTCACTAAGTGCTTGAGCACCTACCTGAGCTAAGATCCCCAACACCCACATAAGAAGCTGGGTGGGTACACAGCATGATCCTGTTATCCCAGTATTGGGTGGTTTTCTGGCCACCCAGCCAGCCTCTCCAGAATAGAGAGCTCCAGGTTCACCTAGACTCTGTCTCAAAAACATGGCAGGGGTGACTGAGGAGTACAGACAGATGGCTTTTCTCTGGCCCTGCAGCAGCTTATAAAATAATCACTCAAAGGATTAATACTAATTACAAACTGTTTGATCTATGGCTCAGTCTTATTGATAGCTAGCTATTATATCTTAAATTAACCATTTCTATTAATCTATGTATCACCACGTGTCTTGTGGCTTTACCCATGTTCTATTACATCTTGTTCCTCTGGCAGCTCGCAGCATCTCCCCTGACTCCACCTTTCTTCTCCCCATATCTCTACTTGGATTTCCCACCTGGCTATATCCTGCCTTGCTATAAGCCAAAGCAGCTTCTTTATTAACTAATGGTAATAAAACATATTCAGAGTGCAGAGAAAGACATCCCACAGCAGAGGAGGACACCTGCTGTTGACCTCTGCCACCCTTCCTTCCATGTGCACACATGTAATGACAAAAAATTGAAGTTTCAAAAGCTCTGGGCACTCAATGTCCCATCCGGCTGCCCTCCAACAGGCACTCCTTTGTGAACAGGGTAGGTATTTCACTAGAACACAGTGTTAAATAGTGGTAAAGGCACTGAGAAGGGCTGTAACTTCAAAATAATAATAATAATAATAATAATAATAATAATAATAATAAAGAATCCATTTAGTGTTTAACTCTGGCCCAGCTACTTTCTCTGAATCTGCTTCCTCATACAGAAAGCAGGGGTAGTAAGGGCATCTCTGTGACATGAGGCAGGAATAAAGTGGTCCACACACTAAACCACAGGCTTTTCATACAGATATGTTCATGATGGCACTTAGAATTAGAGGCCCTGTGTTTGCCCCTAGAAGGCATCTGGGGGACTGCAGTGAAACTGCATTTTCTGCAGTAGGAAGCAGGTTTGGAGTACAGAGCTAACACATCATTCTTCCTGTAAGCTCACTGAGGTCTTGTTCCTTCAACTGCAGGGGAAGGCTGAATTTGTTAACTTATTCAACATTCCCTATTAACATCATGCTAGCACCTGTTTGTTCTCAATGGGTCTTAAAAGAAAGCAAACGAGATAAAATTACCTAAGTGCCTACTTAGTGACAACAAAAGGAAAACATTCCGGAGTCTAACGTCAGGATCTGTTGTAGTGCAAATCCTAACTGGTCTTAATAATAAAAACCCAGAGAAGCAGATATTGGAGTAAATCCGGAAAGATCGGAGAGACAAAGGAGCAAGCCACAGCCACCTCTCACCTCATCAACTCCTCAGCCGAAAAGGGGGCCGAGTTCCTGTCTCTACCCACCTTATATTCCTCTCTCAGCCCAGCCATATCACTTCCTGTCTCCACCTCCCTAGTGCTGGAATTAAAGACGTGTGCCTCCTAAGTATTGGGATCAAAGGTATGAGATCCCAAGTGCTGAGATTAAAGGCATGAGCCTCCACCACCTGGCTCTGTTTCTCTTTTAGACTGGATCTTTTAGCCCAGGGTGGCCTTGAACTCCTGATCTTCCTGCTTCCTCCTCCCAACTGCTGGGATTAAAGGTGTGAGCCACCACTGCCTGGCCTCTATGGCTAACTAGTGGCTACTCTGCCCTCTGACTTCCAGGCAAGCTTCATTTGTTAAAGCACAAACAAAATATCACACAATCTGTCCCAGTACCTCTGACATGACAATGAAGAAGATCAGAAGGATGTGGATGTCTATGGAAAAACAGAAGTGTGCTCAGGACTCAGGAGGTCCAAGAGGTAAAGAAACTAGTCCTCTGGGCTGGGGAGATAGTTCAATGGTTAAAGCAACTGCTACAAATACAATGACCAGAGTTGAGATCCTGAGAAGCCAAGTAAATACCAGGTGGGTGTGGTGGTCTACTTGCAGTTTCTGTCTGGGGTTGTGGCGACAAAGGATCTCAGAGCAAGCTGACTAGACCATGTAGGTGAGCTCAGGGTTTGACTGAGACTTTGTTTCACTGAATAAGGTGCAAGAGAAATGAGAGTTCCCACCATCAACCTCAGGCTGCACATGCATGTGTACACACATGAAAACATGCATGTACACACATGCACACCACACATACATGAAAATTCTTCAATAAGCTAATGTTAAATTGTTACCACCTTAAGAAAAATACCAATTGGTGTTAGTGGGGGGGAGGGAGGGGGGGCTGTAGTGGACACAAAAGAGACAGACTTGAAAGACTAAAGGTAAAGAATCATTACAGGTAGGAAGCTCACACTTCTCTTGAGTCTCAAAAACAAACAATAGGCCAGGTATAATGATATATAATTATAATATATAATATTATAATATATAATCTTAACACTTGGGAGGCTAACATATGAAGATTACAAGTTCAAGGCTAGACTGGACTAAATAAAGAAATCCTGCCTCAATCCCCTGACCCTTCCCAAACTAGAAAAACAACCAATCAAAACATAAGCCAAGGGTCTTCTCTCTCTCTCTCTCTCTCTCTCTCTCTCTCTCTCTCTCTCTCTCTCTCTCTGTATTTGTTTGTTTGTTTGCCTTCCTCTGCCTCCCAAGTGCTGGGATCAAAGGTGAGTGCCACCATGCCTGGCTCAAGCCAAGTGTTTTAAAAGACTAGACAACAAAAGGCCTCACAACTGTGAATGTCTTGAATATACAACAGTCAAATAACCCATGCACACTAACTAAAGCACACAATAGACGAAACCAAAAGAACCTCTGGATACTTTGGACTCATGTCAAAGACTAACAGATGAAAGTCTCTTAGAAACAACGAAAATACCAACACAAATCCAGTTTCAATATATTGGGTAGGGAGACACATTTTTAATTCTAACACTTAGGAGGTAGAGGTAGGAGGATCAGGACCTCAAGGTTATACTTGGCTACAGAGTGAGTGCAAGGCCAGTCTAGGCTATATGAAACCCTGTCTAGATTTTCAGAAGCCACCCTTTCACTCTCCCCAAAACTCCAACTTCAAAATGTGTAAAACAGTGTGAGAGATGTAGCTTGGTGGCAGAACACTTGCCCAGTATGCAGAAGGCTCTGGATTTTATTCCAAATACTGAATTAGAAGGGAGAGAAGGAGGGAGGAAGGGAGAGGAAGAGAGAATGAAAGAGAACGTAGCTCACAGAAAATGAATGCCATAGTTACAGGTCTTTTAGAATTCAAAGCTGAGATGAACCCATTTCTAATCTATTTGATTAGCAAACATCCTAAGTCTAAAAACCACTGTGTTAAGCCACTGGGAATATAAACTGGTCCTATCCAAATCACACAGGCATGTTTCCTCTAACAGGGCCATTCGACTTATGGGACCCCACTGCACAGGTGCACATCACAGGAGATTGCTCATTACAGAGACATCCAGGCCCAAGAGCCTGGATAAGTCAGTCATCATGGTATCAGCCAATGTCAACCACTCAGTAGACAAACAAGGGTGCTCTGTGTCCTTCAGCAGACAGATATCTCCAGCATCCATTGTTAAGTGAAAAAGCAAGATGTACAACTCTGAGTACAAAGTGCTCTGTTATGGAGGAACCAGAGGTGGAGGGATAACAATGCCTTTTGTTTTATTCTATCAGCATATATTAATGATACATAAAGATTTCTTTATAACATTTTCATACATGAACATCATTTTGATCATGTTTGTTTTGTTTTTTTTTTTTGTTTTTCAAGACAGGGTTTCTCTGTGTAGCTTTGCGCCTTTCCTGGAACTCACTTTGTAGACCAGGCTGGCCTCAAACTCACAGAGATCCGCCTGGCTCTGCCTCCCGAGTGCTGGGATTAAAGGCGTGCGCCACCACCGCCCGGCCATTTTGATCATGTTTACCATGACCACTCATTACCCTATTTTGTTCCCCACCCCTTCCTGTGTTATTCCTTTGTTTTTATGTCTTTAACGTGCGTGACCCAATGAGCCAATGTAGGTTGCTTCCAGGGTTATGGACACTGTAGAGTGTTGTCCACTGAAGGAAGGTCTCAGCTGTAACTATTAACTACCTGTCAATTCTCGGGAAGACATGGGGGTCTCACGAGCACCTCACACTTTCATGACAGTGCTGAATAGTATTTGTTTTTTATTTGTTTGAATTTCCATTTAAAAACAAACAAACAAAAACCCCTGGGGCTAGAGATAGCTCAGCAATTAGAGTGCATACTGTACTGCTCTTGCAGAGGACCCACTTTCAGTTCCCAGCACCCATGTCAGGTGACTCACAAATGCCTGTAACTCCAGCTCCAGGGGATCCATACTTCTGGCATCCATTGACACCTACATATACATATCTACACACAGATACAATTAAAAATCTTTTTTATTTTTTGGTTTTTTGAGACAGTTTCTCTGTGTAGCTTTGGAGCCTGTCCTGGAGCTTGCTCTGTAGACCAGGCTGGCCTCGAACTCACAAAGATCCTCCTGTCTCTGCCTCCCAAGTTCTGGGATTAAAGGCATGTGCCACCACCACCCGGCTACAATTAAAATCTTTTAAAAAGGGTCTGTAGAGATGGCTCAGTGTTTAAAAGCAATGGCTGTTCTTCCAGAAGACCAGAGTTCAATCAAAGCACCCACATGGCAAGTCTGTAACTCCAGTTTTAGGAGATCCATGCCCATGTCCTCTTTTGGCCTCTATAGGCACTGTAACACTGCACATAATAAAAATTTAAAATCTTTTTTTTTTTTTTTTTGGTTTTTTTGAGACAGGGTTTCTCTGTGTAGTTTTGGTGCCTATCCTGGATCTCACTCTGTAGACCAGGCTGGCCTCAAACTCAGAGACCTGCCTGGGTCTGCCTCCCAAGTGCTGGGATTAAAGGCATGTGCCATCGCTGCCCAGCTAAATTTAAAACATTTTAAAAATTCAAAGAAACAAGACAGACATGGTGGTGCATGCCTTTAATCCCAGTACTCCAGAGGCAGAGGCAGAGAAACTCTGTCTTGAACCGCCCCCCCCCCCAAAAAAAGAAAGAAAATGAAAAAGAAAAAAGAAAATCAAAGAAACAAAAAAAACCCGTCTTGGGCTGGTGACAATAATTCAGTGGTTAAAAATGCTATAGTACTTGCCACTCTTGCAAAGAACTGAGTTTGGTTCCCAGCACCCACATCAGGCAGCTAACACTCTCCTTGGACCCCCCAGCTCCAGAGGATCTGAAGCCTCTTCTGGTTTTTGCAGGTACCCACATATAGGTGCATTTACACATACTTAAAAATAATAAGAATAAATCTGGGCCAGGCAGTGGTGGTGCACACCTTTAATCCCAGCACTCAGGAGGCAGAGGCAGGCGGATCTATATGAGTTCGAGGCCAGCCTGGTCTACAGAGTGAGTTCCAGGACAGATCCTAAAGCTACACAGAGAAATCCTGTCTCGAAAAAAAACAACAACAAAAAGAATAAATCTGGGGGGCGGCGGGGTGGGGGAGGGAAGGAGTCCTACTCTCACCTACATTAGTTTTGAACTGTGGGAATGTACTAACTTCTTGTGGGAAATTGCATCATTGATTGATTGATTGATTGATTGATTGATTATACAACACAGAGTTTCTCTGTGTAGCCCTGGCTGTCCTGGAACTCATGTAGACCAGGCTGGCCTTGAACTCACAGAGATCCACCTGCTTCTGCCTCCCAAGTGCTGGGATTAAAGGCATTTGCCACCACCTTCCAGCATGGAAACTGCATTATTGGTCCTAATTCTTCATCTGTCCCTGCAACCACACCCTTGCTGGAGCCTCACTGTGAATGGAATATACTCTTTCACCCTCGGACTCAGTGTGTGTCAGGGACAAGGACAGAATCTCTAGTTAGTGGAAAAATACAGACCCCCCCCCCATAAGACAGGGAACTAGATCATCTTACAGTCAGGTTGCCTAGCAACAGGACATTGAGGCAGAGCCCTTGACCCTTTCACCCTGTAAACATCCTATACAAACATCCTGTTAGCTTGTCCCACCTTATGCAGATGACAGCTTCTTGCTCCCCCCCACCCTGCAGGAACTATATAAACCCTCTTGGAGAAAAATAAAGTTGCACCTTGGTCAGAATCTAGACTTGGTGTATTTCCTTGTATCTCCTGTCTCTATCATTCCGTCCTTAGGGTGGTCGAGAACCCGTTGAAGCCCTGCAGGCGGGGCAAACTGGCGCCCAACGTGGATGAAACCACCTCTTGAGGATTAGGAACATCGTCTCCCGGAGGAAGACCCAGGATTGGTGAAGTTGTTGGATCCCCCTGAAATCGCCCGGTACAGGACGCGATCCCGGAGGAGGGTGGAGACAACGCAGGTAAGAAAGTGACGAGCCATGGGACAGGCAACTTCGTCACAAGATTTATTTATTTCTGGCCTAAATGAGCCCCTCAAGATACAAGGAACTAGGGTAAAGAAAAAAGACCTTAAAGCCTTTGTTGATTATTGATATTTTTAGGGTCTATAAACATTCCCCTGACATACAAGAGCTTATTAATATAGGAGAAAAAATCTTCAAAGAAGCCTTTCGCTCCCCCTCTACCTGCCCTAAGACCCCCCCAGCGCTTTATGGTCCGCCTTCAGTCTGTCCCTTGGTTCACGACCTGCGCTCTATGGAAGAGGGGATGCTCACAACTTTTAAAACTAGGAATCCCCAGGAGTCCGCTTTTGCCCATCCTCATCCCTCTGTTAATAATTTGACCTCTAACTCCCCTCTAGACCCCACCGAGGAGGCTTCCCTAGAGAAAGGGGCGGCCCGTTACCATAATCCAGACTGGCCCCCCTGCAAAAATCTCCCCTTAACACAGGAGTCCTTGGGCCCTTTAATACCACCTCAAAAATCTCCGGCAGTTCCCCCTTCGGCAATGCCCCGTCCCTATATTTCTCCGTCTTCCCATTTTTGCGGGCCTATTCTTGATGAGTTGGCTCCCCTTGTCCAAGATCTCGGCTCACTGCGACAGGCCCTCCAGGCTCGCAGGGAACATGTTGAGCTTTTAAGGGAATTGAAAACTCTTGACAAAGAACTTAAAGATCTTGACCTTGAAGTGGTGGCTCCCAGTCCGCTAAAACCATCTCAAAAATCTAGTAAATCAAAGAGTAAGCCTCAGCCTGTCCTGGCATTTCCTGTTACCAGGAGCCAGACCTCTGGGGACTCATCCCAGGCGGCCGCCCAGAGCGGCCCCTCAGGGGGTTTGGAAGATCAAAATGAGGAGGGGGAAGGGGGGAGGAGGAGCGTCACCAGAGGACCCCCGCCAGGACAGACTTATCACAAGTTAAATTTCCGCCTTGTTGAAAAGCTAAAATCTGCCTGTGCTCAGTATGGTCCTACGGCTCCTTTTACATTAGCCTTGGTGGAAAACCAGAGCGAACATTGGTTGACCCCTAATGACTGGTATTTTCTTGCCCGTGCGGCTCTTTCTGGGGGTGACTTTGTCCTCTGGAAAACAGAATTTACAGAAAATTGTCGAGAAGTTGCTCAAAAAAATATTGAACAGCCGTCCTCAAAAACTTGGACACTAAAGAAACTCCTCGGCAACCCCCCCCCCCCCCTTACGATACAAATGCAGCACAGGCAAAATTCCCTCCTGGCCTACTGGCCCAGATTCAAAACGCGGGGGTCCGGGCCTGGAAATGCCTGCCCCAAAAGGGTTCGGCTACCACCTCATTAGCAAAGATTCGTCAGGGCCCTGATGAACCTTTTAGTGAATTTGTCTCTCACTTATATGATGCAGCTGAGAGACTTTTTGGGCCGAACGAACAAGAAAGCACCTTTGTTAAACACTTGGCCTTTGAAAATGCAAACCCTGCCTGCCAGGAAGTCCTCCGCCCTCATAAAAACAGAGCGGACCTGTCTGAATATGTGAGACTCTGTTCAGGTGTTGGCGCCGCCCATGCCATGGGATCAGCTATAGGTGCCGCCCTCAGGGCTTCACAACAGCCTGGAGCCTGCACCTCTTACTTCTGTAAACAACCCGGACATTTCGCTAGGGAATGTCCCCAGAAAGGTCTCAGCCTCGCGCCCTTAGCCCAGCCGGCTCAGGAGGCCACTTCTTCTTTTTTTTTTTTTTTTGGTTTTTCGAGACAGAGTTTCTCTGTGTAGCTTTGCGCCTTTCCTGGAACTCACTTGGTAGTCCAGGCTGGCCTCGAACTCACAGAGATCCGCCTGGCTCTGCCTCCCGAGTGCTGGGATTAAAGGCGTGCGCCACCACCGCCCGGCCCAGGAGGCCACTTCTATGAGGCCCCTGCCTTCCACTCTCTGCCCCCGCTGCAACAAGGGCCATCATTAGTCTACAGAATGCAGGTCAAAAGTCAATTATCTCGGCCAGCCCCTTCCTCTGCAGGTGCCAGGAAACTTCCAAAGGGGCCAGCCCCTGGCCCCAATGCCTCCAAGAGCGCACCCTGGGGCCTTGAGGTCCGCTCACCTCCTGCCTCCCCAGCCTCAACAAATTCTCCCACCCCAGTTCCATTCTCCTCCCTCCGGAGAGCAACTCCAGGCAGTGCCAGATTGGACTTGTGTGCCGCCACCGAAACAGTATTAAACTCCCTTGAAGGGGCTCAGGTCATCCCTACAGGGGTGACAGGACCCTTACCTCCTAATGTTTGTGCGCTTGTCCTTGGCCGTGCTTCTGCGGCCCTCCATGGGGTCCAGGTCTACCCTGGCATAATAGATAGTGATTTCACAGGTGAAATTAAGATTCTGGCCACTGCTGTAAACGGCATGGTCACGATTCCTCAAGGTATGCGCCTGGCACAGCTAGTTCCTCTACCCTCCTCTGTCTGTGATAATCCCTCAATTACAAACACCCCTCAGGGGTCAGCTGGATTGGGCTCCACGGACGCCTACTGGGTCCAGCCTGTTACTCAGGATCGCCCTACTCTCACCCTTACTATAGAGGGAAAGAAGTTTCAGGGTATCTTGGATACAGGGGCAGACACCACAGTCATTTCACAGTCTCACTGGCTGTCCGCTTGGCCACTGGTTCCATCCCTCACTGATTTAAAAGGAATCAGTCAGTCTAATAATCCTTTAATTAGTTCAAGGACACTTTCCTGGAAGGACGAGGAAGGAAACCAGGGGACTGTCACTCCTTTTGTGGTTACGGGCCTGCCTGTTAATCTTTGGGGAAGGGACATACTTTCACAAATGCAAGTAATCTTATATAGCCCAAACTCTACAGTCACACAACAAATGCTACGGATGAATTATATCCCTGGCACAGGCTTGGGCAAGGCAGCTCAGGGGAGAGTCCAACCAATTCAGCCCGTTCCCAAGGAGGATAAGACGTGGGCTGGGATATTCAGGTTTTTAGTAGCGGCCACTGACCCTCCTGTACCCCATGCAGACAAAATTACCTGGATGACCCAGACCCCTGTCTGGGTGGATCAGTGGCCCCCTACTCAAGAAAAGCTACAGGCCGCCACTATGCTTGTACAGGAGCAGCTTATGGCTGGCCACATTGAGTCTTCCAACTCCCCTTGGAATACGCCTATATTTGTTATCAAAAAGAAGTCAGAAAAATGGAGGCTCCTTCAAGACTTAAGGGCAGTAAATAAGGTAATGAGGCCTATGGGGGCACTTCAGCCTGGATTGCCTTCGCCTGTGGCTATTCCTGCTAAATTTTACAAGATGGTCATTGACTTTAAAGATTGTTTCTTTACTATTCCCTTGCACCCCAAGGACAGAACCTACTTTGCATTCAGCCTTCCCCACCCCAATTTTCAGGGACCCATGCTTCGCTACCAATGGAAGGTATTACCCCAGGGCATGGCCAACAGTCCTACTCTCTGCCAGAAATTCGTGGCTCAGGCTGTGGACCCTGTCAGACTTAATTGGCCCCAGATATATATCTTACATTACATGGATGACCTTCTCCTCGCTGCACCTGACCCCACATGACCCCGTGTGCTTTCCCCTGCAGCCAACAAGGCTTTGATTCAGATAGCCATTGCCATTAACCAAAAGTCTTGTTTTCAGATTTCCTATGCCATACCTCTATATTTTATAGTTCTGCCCACACCACACACACCCAAAGGAGTCTTTTGGCAACATGCTCAAGAAACTCCTCTGGGTCCACATGCCCACTGCCCTTTCGAGAGTCATTTCCGTCTACCCCGAACAGGTAGCCTCATTATGAAAGGACGACAGACCTCTCGCCAATATTTTGGTAAGGACCCTGATATCATACTCACACCCTATTCCAAGGATCAAACCCAGTTTTTGTTCCAAACCTTAGATAAGTGGGGTGTTGCCTTGGCAGGTTTTATGGGGACCTTGGATAATCACCTCCCAGATAACCCCTTGCTCCATTTTGCCCAGCTACATCCCTTCATCTTTCCAAAAATTACAAAAACTGGTCCCATTTCTCGTGCACTTACAGTCTTTACCGATGGTTCCGCTAATGGTGTTGTAGCCTTTGTGGCCCAAGGCCGCCCTACCTCCTTCCTAACGCCTTTCCGGTCAGCGTTGGTTGAACTTTCAGCAATTTTAAAGGTTTTTCAGACCTATTCTGATCAACCTATTAATATCTATACAGATAGTGCCTATATTGCCTTTTCCATCCCCTTGTTAGAAACCTCTCCAGCCATAAGGCCTACCTCCAACGCCACCCCACTTTTCTCCCAGATTCAACAGCTTGTCCTGACTCGCCAACACCCATTTTTTTTTTTTTTTATTTCTTTATTATGTACACAGTGTTCTGCCTGCAGGCCAGGAGAGGGCACCAGATCACATTACAGATGGTTGTGAGCCACCATGTGGGTGCTGGGAATTGAACTCAGGACCTCTGGAAGAGCAGCCAGGGCTCTTAACCTCTGAGCCATCTCTCCAGCCCAACACCCATTTTTATAGGCCACATTAGAGCCCATAGTGATCTTCCTGGACCGTTAACCGATGGCAATGCACAGGCAGATGCCACCACCAGGCTAACTTTCCCTGTCATGGTCGGCTCAGTCCTACAGGCCCAAACTGCCCCTAAGATCCACCATTTAAATTCTCAGACCCTCCGTCTTCTTTTTAAGATCTCTAAACAACAGGCCCGAGAAATTGTCAAACAATGTCCCTCTTGTGTTGTTTCTCACCCTGCCCCACACTTGGGAGTCAACCCTTGAGGCCTCCTTCCCAACCAAATCTGGCAGACAGATGTTACTCATTGCCCCGAATTCGGCAGACAAAAATTTATCCATGTCTCTATAGATACCTTTAGTGGCTTTATCTTCGCCTCTCCTCATGCTGGGGAAGCCACAAAGGATGTTCTTTTTCACCTGATTCTTGCCTTTTCTGTCTTGGGAAAACCAGCTAAGATAAAGACAGACAATGGCCCTGCTTATACCAGCACAGGCTTCAAAAATTTTTGTGATAGTCTACAAATTATTCATACCACAGGGATACCTTACAATCCCCAGGGACAGGGCATAATAGAACGAGGCCACCAGACCCTAAAGACCTGGTTGGCTCGCCTCAAGTCTTCTAACCTTCATTTTACCTCCCCCAGAGATCAATTGAGCCATGCTCTGTTTGTTCTCAACTTCCTCACCTTAGATGCTGCAGGGCACTCTGCCGCTGACAGGCACTGGCACCCTTCTCCAGATGCCACCCGGCCACTAGCCATGTGGCGAGATCCCCTCACGGGGCGTTGGAAGGGCCCCGACCTGGTCCTTATATGGGGACGAGGTTCGGCCTGCATTCTTGACCAGATATACTCTGCTCCCAGATGGTTACCAGAACGCCTGGTTAGAGCTGTAAATATACCTGATTTGCCCAGGAGAGATAGCCCCTCTCCTGAGGAAACTTCTTCTGTTTCAAATGCTGTCCCTCCGACAAGCCCTCCAGGCTGTTGTCCTCACCCACAGCAACCCCCACCAGCCCTTTAGCTCTGTTATCACTCTGCTCAGAGTTCCTGTGGGGGGACAGTGGGAACTTTACAGCAAACTGTGTTTGAGACCTTTCACACAGTATACAAGTCCCATAGTCAATCACATTCTGGGCTAAGCAGGGACACTGCTTGTCACAAATCCAGTCTGACAGCAGGGGTCATGTTTCCAAGGGCAGTGCTGAATTTTCATCCAAGGTGTCAGAAAGGCTTGTCCTGCTGGCCTTGGTGTCACAGGCGGTCATAGCCGTGTTAGGCCAGCTTGACACAGCCTGTGGCTGGCAGGTAGCACAGCAAACATGGTAGCACCAGAGATGCCACTCAGGGTACTTAGGTCCCTTCCACCTAGACTAACCTATTATTCCTCAGATCGATTCCTAGATCTCTAGGAAGAGAAGCCGCACTGAGATGACTGCCTTGACGGGAACAGGCACAAGAATTGCCTCTCTGGTCCTGTCCAACCAACATTAATCTGAGCTTTGACTGTCCATAGACGAGGATATTGCCCAAATTCGAAGAGGGAATTTCTGCCCTCGAGTCATCCCTTCCCTCCCTAGCTGAGGTAGTTTTACAGAACAGGAGAGGCCTGGATCTCCTCTTTCTACAACAGGGTGTTCTTTGTACTGGGCTCAAAGAGGAATGTTGCTTCTTTACAGACCACACCGGGTTAGTCAGTATGGTAGGTTAGAAAAGGACTAGAAAAAGAGAAAAAGGAGAATAAGAGCTTGGATGGTTCCAGAATTGGTTTTCCAACTTCCCTTAGCTAACAACCCTTCTTTCCTCCCTCCTAGGACCTGTTGTAGGCCTGCTCCTGGTCCTTGCCTTTGGGCCATGGGCACTTTCCTGGCTCACTGGGTTCATCCAAAGCCAAATAACAGACCTGCCAGCCAGGCAGATCCAGGTTCATTACCACTGCTTTGATATGCAGGACTCCAGGGTTGAAATTTCCCCTGACGAGAGATGCCCCACACAGACCCCTTCACTCGGGGGAGGCTGCACCTGTGTGTGGGAAAAAGGCTCACTCAAGGCATGATTGGAGTGCAGCTGGGACTGCACAGGCTGGGGACCATGGTACCCCCAAATCCCGAGAGCCTGGATTATATGCCCTGTTGCATAGCGGTTGTGCAGTAACAGCCTTGCGCTTACCCATTTCCGCTCCCTCAAAAAACTGCACGGTCCATTGATTCCTGCACTATGGGGACGCCCGTGGTGCTTGAGTCTGGAGAGACATTTCCTCTTGGACCTTTTTTCACAACCTTTAAAGGGACAGGGCCTCTGTAATCCTCCATGCAAAGCCTCTTTCAGAGCCCTCCTTTTAGACCATTCGAACCTGGTTCATGTTGGCCCTTAGATTGATTACTAAGAAGGGGGAGATGTCAGGGACAAGGATAGAATCTCTAGTTAGTAGAAAAATACAGACCCCCCCCCCATAAGACAGGGAACTAGATCATCTTACAGTCAGGTTGCCTAGCAACAGGACATTGAGGCAGAGCCCTTGACCCTTTCACCCTGTAAACATCCTATACAAACATCCTGTTAGCTTGTCCCACCTTATGCAGATGACAGCTTCTTGCTCCCCCCACCCTGCAGGAACTATATAAACCCTCTTGGAGAAAAATAAAGTTGCACCTTGATCAGAATCTAGACTTGGTGTATTTCCTTGTATCTCCTGTCTCTATCATTCTGTCCTTAGGTTAGTCGAGAACCCGTTGAAGCCCTGCAGGCGGGGCAAGTGTGATCACATGACTTGCTTTTGATCAAAAATATATGTGTGGAAATGACAGTGGCTTGATTCAGAATGTGGCTTCACATACTGTCTTAGTAAGAGTTACTATTACTGTGATGTAACATCATGACCAAAAGTAACTTGAGAAGGAAGTGTTTATTTGGCTTACATTTCCACATCTCTGTTCATCACTGAAGAAAGTCAGGATGGGAGCTCAAACAGGGCAAGATCCTGGAGGCAGGAGCTGATGTAGAGGCCATGGAGTGGAGCTGCTTACTGGCTTGTTCCCCACAGCTTGCTCAGCCTGTTTTCTTATAGGACCTATGACCAGCAGGTCAGGGATAGCACCACCCATCATGGGCTGGGCCCTCCCCCATTAATCACTAATTAAGAAAATGTCCTACAGGCTTGCCTACAGCCCTATGGAGACATTTTCTTAACTGAGGTCCTCTCTTCTAAAATGACTTTAGCTTGTGTCAAGTTGACATAGAACTATCCAGGACACATACCATAACTATAGACTGAACCAAATATAAATCCAGAAATAGATGCCAGGATAAATAAAAAAATTAACATGCAGTGGAGCTGAGTTCAAACCCTAGAGGAAATGATGAAAGGCCAAATAAATAGTGTGTATCCATCTGAAGAAAACCGAACTGGACTGGCATCATATTCTAACCACAAGGAGAAATAAGTAAACATAATAAAGGTGAAAAGCAGGGTGGTGGTGATACACTCCTTTAATCCCAGCAGTTGGAGGCAGACACAAGTAGATCTCTGTGAGTTCAAACCCAGCCTGTTCTACTGAGTGAGTTCCAGGACAGCCAGAGCTGTTACACAGAGAAACCCTGTCACAAAAAATATATATAGATGAGAAGCCGTTATCTTCAGGCACAGCAGAAACTTGTCAATACTTGGACGAGAGTGTCTCACAGTGTGAAGACCTGAGTTCTAATCTCCAGAACCTATGTAAAAGCCAGACCTGTTAGTGAGAGAGTCTGCAGTCTCAGCTCTCCTACAGAGAGATAGTGGGTGGAAACAGAAGGCAGGAACATCTCTGAAAGCTCACACCAGTTAGGCTGACATACACAGGGGCAAAACAAAAAGAAAGACTCTAAGTCTAAGATGGAAGACAAGGACAGTAGTAGAATATTATTTTAAGGTGTGTAACTTTTGTTTATGTTGCATTTGTTTAACTCTGTGAACCCGTTGTTACTGTGCCTGTGTAAAATCCTGATGGTCTAATAAAGAACTGGCCAATAGTAAGGCAGGAGAAAGGACAGGCGGGGCTGGCAGGCAGAGAGAATATATAGAGGGAGAAATCTGGGAGGAGAGGAGGATCTAGCAGCCAGAGAAGAAGGAGGACATCAGAGTAGAGCCACCCAGCTACACAACCACCAAGCCACAGAGTAAGAGTAAGATTTAAGGAAGAAAGAGAATAGAAAAAGCCCAGAGGCAAAAGGTAGATGGGCTAATCTAGGTTAACAAAAGCTGGCTAGAAACTAAGCCAAGCTAAGGCTGGGCATTTATAATTAAGAATAATCCAGCCGGGCGGTGGTGGCGCACGCCTTTAATCCCAGCACTCGGGAGGCAGAACCAGGCGGATCTCTGTGAGTTCGAGGCCAGCCTGGGCTACCAAGTGAGTTCCAGGAAAGGCGCAAAGCTACACAGAGAAACCCTGTCTCGAAAAACCAAAAAAAGAAAAAAAAGAAAAAAAGAAAAAAAAAAAAGAATAATCCTCCGTGTGTGATTTATCTGGGAGCTGGGTAGTGGGCCCCCCCAAAAGAGAAAAAGCCCCCAACAACAAATTGGTGTACCAACTAGGGGCTCTTGTATATCCATCTAGAGCCTGAGAAAGCTGAACAACAACAAAAAAAGGGGATACAGCTCCTTTAAGAGTTTCGGCCAGGCCGGGCGGTGGTGGCGCATGTCTTTAATCCCAGCACTCAGGAGGCAGAGCCAGGCGGATCTCTGTGAGTTCGAGGCCAGCCTGGGCTACCAAGTGAGTTCCAGGAAAGGCGCAAAGCTACACAGAGAAACCCTGTCTCGAAAAATCAAAAAAAAAAAAAAAAAAAAAAAAGAGTTTCGGCCAGACAGTTTCTGCCAGTCACTGAGCCCTTGAACAGCTAAGATGTTAAGTAGGAACAAAAAACTAAGTAAAAACGCATGCCACAGTGCAAGCATCGGCATTCTAGAGCTCTAGGAAGGTGGAATGCAGTTCCTGGTCAGACACACCTCCCAAAGGCCTGGAGTTTCATGCTTGGCTTTCACCCCCCACCCCCCACCCTGCTCCGAGAAGTGGGCAGAGCAAACTGAGAGCCACTCACGGAGGATCCAGGTGTGTGTTAGCAGCTTAAAAGTTTGCTAATGTGGTCAAGAGAGACTATAGATACACACTAAAAGAGATCCAAGAGATACGCACTAAGAGAGATCCAGATGGAAAAATCTCTAAAAGGTTAGAGTGTGTTTAACAATGGGCATAGGCTTAAGAAAAGAAAAAGGGTATAGTCATAGAAAAAAAAATGGTTTATAAAATAAGAGTCTTCAAAGAGAGAAGTAAAGTAATATAAAAGAGAAGAAGCTATATAAGATGGGAAATACACATGTAGTCTGGATCCTGTATGTGTTGATTTTGAATTTTTTGACTATTGAGAAGCAAAGGATAGCTGCTTCTATCCTTTGGACACATGGGATTGTGAACTGCACTGATAAATTGAACCTAGATATTTTAGAAATGCCTTAACTTTAAAAAAGAAGTTAAAAATATATTTATCAAATGGAAATCAAAAATGCTTTGGAGTTTTGTTTCCATAGATGAGAGGCTGTGGATTCCTTCAGAGTTAATATGGATCAGGTTTGATCAAGCAAGATCGCCTGAACTTGACAGGTGACATCTATCAGCAAAGGTTACTGCTGGTCTTCCCAGGACATGGTCATTATCTCAAATTTTCTCTCTGGAACCCTAAAGATAATTCATCCATAGATAGCAGGAAGAAGTATGGAGAAAACTACACCCACATTCCCAAGAATTGGGGGGTGTGGGTGGTTTTTTGTTATTTGGTGGGTTATGGATTTTTGTTATCATTTAGAGGAATATAATATATTAATACAAATTTAAAGTTATTTTTGTTACACTGTACATATGTTTCTACTCTTGTTTAAAGAATTTTTGTATATTGAAAAAAAATTTAAGGTTAGTTTTGTTTTACAACATATTGTATGTATGTTTCTATTTTTGTTTGAGGTACTGTGCCTATGCAGTTCATTTGGAAATGTAGGGTGAAGTTCTAGTTTTTAAAAGCTATTATAAACTAAATAGGATAATCAGGAAACATAGGTTAATGGTTAGTCATTTATAACAATCAAAACTGTAGATATGTTAGGTATGCTTTCCAGATCATATAGATATATTTTAGATAGATAGATGGTCTTCAAACCTTTCAAAGACTATAGAACATGGCATTTAAAATGTTTTGTGAACTTAGGGCTTTTCATGACAATGACACACATCTGTTCCTGGCAGCACGAATTTACTTCAGAGAAGATGATGGGCATTGAAGAAACTCCTTATGGAGTTTGCTTTCATTGTGGCAAGGTTAGCCACTGAGCAAAGAAATTGTTCCTGCTTTTGACTGCTGAAAATGTGCTGTGCAGACTGGACATGCAGGACACACAGGAAAAAGACTTGCCAAAGTTTGCCAAAACAGGTGGGATGGTCCTTCAGGGCTCCTGCTTCAAGGAAGAGTCTGCCAGACATTCTGCAGGACACAGAGAAAAGCAACTGGCGAACTTTTTTTTTTTTTCCGGTTTTTCAAGACAGGGTTTCTCTGTGTAGTTTTGCGCCTTTCCTGGAACTCACTTTGTAGACCAGGCTGGCCTCGAACTCACAGAGATCCGCCTGCCTCTGCCTCCTGACTGCGGGGATTAAAGGCGTGCACCACCACTGCCCGTTGCGACTGACGAACTTTGCCAAAACAAGGCAGGACAGTCTTTCAAAATTCCTGCTTTACAGAAGAGTCTGCCAGACACTCTAGGCCTGTAGGCTGGAGATGGATGCCCCAATGTTGCAGAGGAACTTTGGGTGACTGTCCAGGCAGCCAAATGTCTCTGTTGTTAGATAATATTACATCCTTCTGGGTCTTTGATAGAGTTGAAGACTAAATAGTTAAAGTTGCAGTTTTCCTTAGTTATGATAGAAAGTAAATTAGGTGTAAAATTTTAGATTCACGAAGATAGGATATATAATGAATTGTTTTCTCAAATATGCTAACTGCAAATGGAGAGGATATTGTGAATATAATCCTTACCTGATAACTGTTATTGTATACAGTCTTACTATGTTTAAGTTAAAACCCTTTCATTTTTATTTAGACAGAAAGGGGGAAATGTATTATTTTAAGGTGTGTTACTTTTGTTTATGTTGCATTTGTTTAACTCTGTGAACCTGTGTTGCTGTGCCTGTGTAAAACACCTGATGGTCTAATAAAGAACTGGCCAATACCAAAACAGAAGAAAGGATAGGCGGGACTGGCAAGCAGAGAGAATATATAGCAGGAGAAAACTGGGAGGAAAGAGAGATGGAGGAGGAGCCAAAGAAGAAGGAGGATATCAGAGTCTAGCCACCCAGCTACACAACCACCAAGCCACAGAGTAAGAGTAAGATTTATGCAAGAAAATAGGAAAAGCCCAGAGGCAAAAGGTAGATGGGGATAATTTAAGATAAAGAAAGCTGGCTAGAAACTAAGCCAAGCTAAGGCTGGGCATTTATAATTATGAATAAGCCTCCGTGTATGATTTATTTGGGAGCTGGGTGGCAGGACCACCTAAAAAATAAAATACCAAAAACAGCAAAGAACCTCGAATACTCAAGGTTGTCCTCTGACAAACAAGAATGCTCACAGTTGCACATGGGTATTCACACATACACACATACATTCATGAACAGAGGCAAACTAAAGACATTTTCAGATAAGCACAAGTCTGTCATAAGTAGTCCTACCTATAAGAAATCTTTCAAACTGGAGGAAGAAGAAACCAGACAGAAACTCACATCTTCAGGAAGGTGGGAAGAACACCAGAAACAGTAAACATGTTCCATCTTGCCCATGATCCATTAGGGTTTCGTTTTGCTCAGCACCAAGTTCTTCACGATCCATTTCTGAGTTTGCTCTGTATTTGCCGCCTCATAAACCTTTCCTCACCCCACCTACCGTTTGGCTCTCTCCAGGTCATCATTGGCTTGTTCTAGTTCCCGGATATATTTCTGCAGTTGATCTTTGATGGCTTTTGTCTGAGCCAGGTCATCCTCCAAGGCTGAGATCTGCCGGTAGCCTTCTGAATGCTGCATTTTAAACTTCTCCTGCAGGACAGAATGGAAGCCAGCTCAGTGAAGACTTTGACAATCCATGTTCATATCCTTTGCCTATCATCACCCCACTACCACATCAAATATGGGACACCACACATGGATAGTGCCATCTACCTGTAGAAGACATTTGATGGCTTTACGTTCTTCCCACCCCAGCAACAGTAGCTCATCTTTTCTTGAGAGAGTGTCTCATGTATGCTAGACTGGCCTCAAACCAGCTACGTACCCAAGAAGGAAAGAATGATCTTGAACTAATCTTCCTGCCTCCACCTCCCAAGTGCTAGGACTATGGGCATGAGCTTCCACACCCAGTTATGCAATGGTGGGGATCAAACCCAGGGCTTCATGTGTGCTAGGTAAGTATTCTCAGTCTCCAGCTGAGGCACATCCTCAGCATGACTTCAACATCCTAAGGAATGTCTCTCCCTTCATTTTCAGGTCCCTGCATTATCCCTTCACACCCATCCTGCAAGGCAGCTCCAGGCTTCCTCTCCCAGCCCCTAAGCTCAGTCAACAGAACCTTCTTTCCACAGACATGAAATTTCGGGTAAGAAGCAGTTGTCCTAGTTAAGGTTACTATTGCTGTGATGAAACACAATGACTAAAGCAATTTGGGGAGGAAAGAGTTTATTTGGCTTACATTTCCATATCAAAAGAGGTCAGGACAGGAATTAAAATGGGGCAGGATCCTGAAGGCAGAAGCTGATGCAGAGGCCATGGAGGAGTGCTGCTTACTGGCTTGCTCCCCATGGCTTGCACAGTCTGCGTTTTTATAAAACCTAGAACCAGCGCAGGGATGGCACCACCCACAATGGGCTGGGCCCTCTCCCATCAATCACTAACTTAAAAAATGCTACAGTCAGATCTTTTTGTTTTTTCTTTCAGAGCTGAGGACCAAACCCAGGGCCTTGTGCTTGCTAGGCAAGCGCTCTATCACTGAGCTAAATCCCCAACCCCTACAGTCAGGTCTTACAGCAACATTTTCTCATTCAAGGTTCCCTCCTTTCAGATGACTCCAGCTTGTATCAAGTTAACATAAAACTAGCCAGGACAACAGAAGATGCTGGGGTAAGTGACAGTCATTCAAAGTATGCATGCCCTAACTTTCCCAACCATGTGCCTGCTAATCCTCTCAGCACTTGTCATCCTGACCTCTCTCACCTTGTCCTTTCAGTACCCAACAACCTTCATTCAAGGTGTCCATAGCCAAAGGAAGCCACGTGCACTCGCCTAGGCCTCAACTACAACTTAATATGACCCTGCTTCACTCATGAGCACTGTACTTGAGCAAAATAGCAAGAATGACATTAGCTGCTTTTATCTCACAAAAGGAGACATCAGATACTTAGTATGACAACCATCCTAACTTTCTGATTCAAGACACTCCCCATCAGTGTAAGGAAAAAAAGCTCAAGTTGACTGGCCAGTGCTTTCCCAGAGCAAGGAACAGTCCAGATGACACAGTAACCTCATGGGTTACTGTGTGCCGGCCTTTGGGCTATAATATGTGAACTCATCTGATCCCCCCGTGAGAGATACGGAAACTAAGATTCAGTTACTTACCTGGCCCAAGGTTGAGCTGCAACAAATAACAGCCAAGATCAGGGCCATCAGAGCATGTACTGTTAAAGCAAGAATACTAAACATTCCATGCAGGCCATCAAGAAAGTTTAAATAAATAAAAGGCTAGCTCCTCTTCCTGACTAGATTCAAGAAACAAAGCTATTATGAGAATCAGTCAGATGTGCCAGGAGGTGATGTCATACTGCCCATGCCTGAGAAGGGGGGTAAGAACCCCCACAAAAGAATGACCAAAGTGGCTGTTAATTGATTTGCAGGATGACAACAGGAAGGGGCCTTCAATATCCTAAGGCTGCTGGGGTTTCCTGGCAAGCATCAGAGAGCAAGTATCTGCACTTAAACAAAAAGAAACTGGATCCTAGATCATTAACCTCAATCCCAGGAAGATGTGGAGACCCAGAACCTCTGCCTGCATAGATTCAGATATTTGAATGTGGGACATGAAAATTGCTATCTCACTGAGCTTTCATCTGGGACTGACTGTAAAAAGCTGTCAGCTGATGGAGACCTCAGTAAATGCTGTTTGATGCCTCACAGGCTGCTGAAGTCAAGGTTGACAAACAGCTGACCCATCTGCCATAGGTGATTGATAGGCAATTACAGGTGGCAGGCTCTCTGCACAGTGTTTCTTCCCTCAGCCTCTGTGCTGAGCTTCATGCCTCTGGCCAGAGGTTGTAATGAAGAGGTTTTCTGCAAGCTCAAGGGTAAGTCTTGAAGCACATACAGTAACTGAAGGGTATGTATGCAGCCCTATAAAAGGCCTCTTAGGGTTCCCCCAGCCATTGTTCATGCCATAAACCTTCCTCCTCACAGCTTCCAGCCCTTAGGCCTCTTCAATGTGAGAAATGGAAGGATTCTTCATTGCCTGTTTCAAGGGTCAAATGAAAATACTTCCAGGGTCAACAAGAAATTTGGACCCTACACAGGACAAGGAGCAAGAGACAGTCTTTGGTATCATGATACAGTGACCAGGACAGGATGGGCTCACCTATTCATTGGTGTGGACAATGCAGGCCTTGTGAAGCCAGGTCTCCATCTCTCAAAGGAAGTTAGAAATTCTGATTTTTTTCTGGGAAGCTTCATAAATTTTAGCTTTTGATATTATATATATATATATTATTTATTTATTATGTATATAGTGTCCTGTCTACATGCATGCCTGTACAACAGAAGAGGGCACGAGATCTCATTATAGATGGTTGTGAGAACCATGTGGTTGTTGGAAATTGAACTCAGGACCTCTGAAAGAGCAGCCAGTGCTCTTAACCTCTGAGCCATCTCTCCAGGCCCCTTAAATACATTTTTTTGTTTGGTTGTTTGTTTTCCAGACAGGGTTTTTCTGTGTAGTTTTGGTGCCTATCCTGGATCTCACTCTGTAGACCAGGCTGGCCTCAAACTCACAGAGATCTGCCTGGCTCTGTCTCCCGAGTGCTGGGATAAAAGGTGTGTGCTACTACCACCCGGCCTTTACATACATATTTTTTAAACCTTGAAACTGAGCTGATGAAATAAGCAACTGCTGCTAAGCCTGATGACCTAAGCTAGATCCCTGGGACCCACATGATGGAAGGAGAGACCCCACTCCCAGGGATACAGAGGCCAGAAAACAACTTGCAGTCATCAGTTCTCTTCCTTTACCATGTGACTCTTAGCTCAGGGCATCAGGCTTGATGGCAGGCACCTCTACCAGCTGAACCATCTCGACAGCCCAGAAGTATTTTTGGCTGTCCCAACCTCAGAAGTTGGGAGTGCTATTTGTTTCTGGCAGATGAAAGCCGGAAGTAAGCTCAGCCCCTCACAACAATGTCCATTCTCAAGCAACACAGTGCCTGCTCTTTATGTGAAAGGACACATTCTAAGACATTCTGCTACATCCCCCAAAACTTCAGACATGACCAAACCCTATACATGCTTTGTTATTCCCATGTTTGCCTATGATAAAGCTTAGCTTACAAAGTAAGAAATTAACAATAGCCAGGTAGTGGTGATGCATCCCTTTAATCTCAGCACTTGGGAGGCAGAGGCAGGTGGATCTCTGAGTTCAAGGCCAGCCTGGTCTACAGAGCAATTTCCAGGACAGCCAGGGCTACACAGAGAAACCCTGTCTCAAAAAAAAAAAAAGTTAACAATTATAAAACAGAATGATTATTAACATTACATCATAATAAAAGTTATTGAAAATGTATAAATTTGTCTGAGATTTCCCATTTAATATTTTTGGATTTTGTTTGATCACTGGTAACTAAATCCATAAAAAAATAAAACCACAGACAAGAGGTCCAAGTAGAACCAGTTAATAAACCAGCTTATGACTGGCATGGCCCAACAGAATGTTCTAGAAGATATTCTGTGATCTGTGTCCAGAAGTGAAACCCATGAGTCACTGTGGCTATAGAGCACTTGAACTGTGGCTAGTGTTGAATTATTTTTTTCCTCATTAGCTTTCATTTCAATAGCCACGTGTCACTAAGAGATACCACATTTTACCCTGTAATATACAAGAACCAGCCATTCTAAAGCCAGGCATGATGGCACTTACCTTTAATCCTAGGACTTAGGAGGTGAATGCAAGGGGATCAGGAGTTCAAGTCCACCCTCAGCTACATAGTAAGTTCAGGTCTGGTCACAGTGAGCCTGGGCTACTGACTCAGTCTCAAGAATCTGCAATTCTAATGACACTGTGGCCTCTGACGAGCTCTCCTTACCACGTCTCTTGTGAAATCAGTACAGACCACCACCAAGAAGGGCTGTAGGCCATGTGTGTGACTTGCTTTCCACAGATTTCCACCACTAGGGCAGAAAGAGCGATGACAAAGACACCTGAAGTGGCCTGGGTGCGGTCACTTCACCCTACATGACTGCTGCTTCAGCCATATGACATCTGCCTGCCACAAAGCCATCCCTACCTGTAGACATGTTCCCGTGCCCCTCACCTTCACAGTCTCTAACTCCATTCGAAGGCGGTTATTCTCTGACAGGAGGTCCCGGTTCCTGATTTCAATCTGCTGCAGCTGAGTCTCCAATTCAGCTTCGTATTCCCGGCTTCCTTCCTGAAATTCTCGGAGTTCCTCCTGTGTACTCTCTGCCCTGTAGCAGGTTTGCAAATGTATTTATCACAGAATTAATGATGCTGGATATTTGTGCCGCAGTGATGTGTGTGGATCATGACTTTATTCAGCCACCGTTATTCCCACTTTATGGACAAGAAGACAGTTTGTTAGAGCTAGCATTGAAGCACTCAACTGTAATCTTAACATTCGGGAAGCTGAGGCCAGAGGCTCAAGAATTCAAGGCTAGTCTGAACTACATAGTGCTGAACCCCAAACACACACACACACACACACACACACACACACACACACACACACGATAGATATGTGCACTGAAACACCAGTTTCAAACTTTAAAGTAAGCCTACCTTTTTCTCAATTTTATTTTATGTGTATGAGTGTTTTGCCTGCATGCCTGGTGCCCAAGGAGGTCAGAAGAAGGTATCAGATCCCCAGGAACTGGAGTTAAGGATGGTTGTAAGGCACCAACCATGTGGGTGCTGGGACTTAACCCTGGATCCTCTGCAAAAGCAACAAGTGCTCTTAACCTCGAACCATCTTTCCAGCAACAGTCTATTTTGATAGACACAGGTAAATCTTCTCCCCTACAAAAGACCGGACATCCAGGAATAGATAGACCCATCCAGAATATACAATGAGATGTTAGGATGGTTAGGTGCCTCAGGTGTTTGTAGTTAACATCCCAACTCTACCTCTCACAGCTGTTGCCTTAGGCAGACTGTCTGCCTTCCCTAAGGCTTAGGGGCCTCTGTAGAGCAAGGTGATCCTAGTTTCTTCCTGGGTCAGTACTGTTGGCTTCAGAGCATCACATGAGAGGCCTACAGAAGTGGCAGCCACCATCCTCCCAGTAGGAAGCAGTGAAGGACACTGCAGGACTGACCTCTGCTTGTAGGTCATGGCCAGGTCTCTCCAATAGTTTGTTTCTTCCTCCTCTGATCCAAAAGTCTTTCCAGAGTCCTCCATGGTAAAATGGGCAGGAGCTCACTCTTCCTGTGACATGATGTCTATGAGAAAAGTTTAAAAATCATTAGTGACTTCTGGATAAACAGATGGTCTTTAATAAAAATAAATAAATAAATAAATAAATGTAAAAGCCCTGAACTTCATGCTAGATCAAATGGAAAAAAAATGCTTTCTCAAAAACTAAAACTAAATAAAAAGTAGCCTATCCCGTTACAGCCCAGGGCTTATATATATGCCCCCACATTCAGTACCTAGCATAGGACCCTCAGGTCCAAATACGGTATCTTCTAGATTCCTGCTCCTCTCAAGGGGACTTGTTGGGGAAGGAGATGCAAGTTACATGTAAATTCCTGCAAAGCCCTGGGTGAGCACAGGGACAGAACTCTGTACAGGATGCTGACCCACAACAAATGGCCTAGCTGTGGAGTGCATACTTTGGTGAGTTTAGACATGGATGTGTCCCTGAGAAGCCACCAGCGCACTGTGATATGCATTCCTGCAGTATCTGAGAACACAGGGAGTCCAAAATTCAACCTGGAAGTCAAGGTTGGCTTCCTAGGAAGGTGACCCATGAGTAGCATGTGAAATGGGAAAGTGTTGGGCACTGTACTCCTGGAATCCCAACACTCAGGAAGCTGAGGCAAGAAGGTTGCAAGTTCAAGGCCAGTCTGGGACCCCATCTCAAAGAAAACCAGAATAGGAAAGCAGATTGAGGAGGAAAGGAGGACACTAAACACATAAACAGTAGAGGAGTAGCCAGGCTGTGGGGGAGTTGAGGAAGTCCAGAAGGCTGACAGTAGAGGATGAGAAAGAGCAGCACAGATTAAAACCCAGGGGCTAAGTCACAGCCAACTTTTCAAACACATTTGTGTGTAGTGGTAGACACCTGTAATCCCAACACTTGAGAAGCTGAGGCAGGAGAAAGGAGAGATCCTAAACTAACCTGGGCCACAGAGAAAGATAAAAGGGAAAAAGGACAAAAAGAAGAGAAAGGGAGGAATGCTTGGCTGCCACAAGGAGCCACTGGAGCACTCTGAGGAGAGTGACAGATGGATTCTTCAACTCAAAAGTTCATCCTGGTGGTGTGGCTGGCTGAGGAGGGCCAAGGTGTAAAATGGTGATCTTCTGCAGAGATCCAGGAAAAAAAAAAAAAAAAGAAAAAAAAAAAAGGTGTATAGAAAAAAAAAGTCAGAATAAAGGTGAAGGGAGAAGAACAGAGTTCAGGGATCCTTAAAATACCAGGCTCCTGGTGCAGTGGTGCCATTTGGGAGACCAAGAAAGGAGAGCTGCAGCCCAAGTCAGGGATTTGAAACCAACCTGGCAACACAGTGAGACCTGGCAAAGAGATGGGGGCCAGGGAGTGGGCTGGGGAGATGGCTCAGTGGGTAGGGTCTGCCACACAGCATGAGGACCTGTGTTTCAACCCCCAACACTCACGTAAAAAGCTAGGCTATACTCCCAGTGCTGGAGGTTTGTGTGGTAGAAACAAGAGGATCCTCAGAGCGTGCTGGCCAGCCAGTCTAGCCAAATAGCGAGCTCCAGATTCACTGAGACCATGTCTCAAAAAAGAAGGTGGAGACTCAGTTGGCCCTAGTTAAACCAGTGCATCACAAAAAAAAAAAAAAAAAAAAAAAAAAAAAAAAAAAAAAAAAAAAAAAAAAAAAAAAAACCATGAAAGTGGAATGGGAATTTGAGGGGTGGGGATCGAAGAGAGAGTGGAGTGCTGAGTATGACCACAATGTATAAAATTGTCAAAAAAGCAAGTGGAGAATGATCATATCTTTAATCCCAGCACTCGGGAGGCAAAGGCAGGTAGATCTCTGTGAGCTCAAGACCAGCCTGGTCTACAGAGCAAGTTCTAGAACAGCCAAGGATACACAGGAAACCCCTGTCTCAAAACAAACACAAAAGCTGAAAGGGAGAGGCAGGGAAAAGAAAGAAGGAGGCAAATATTCACACATAACCTGTATGATGATGGGAATATGGTGTGCATTTACAGAAATGATGTCACTGTTGTGAAACACATCAAGAGGCAGTAAGCCTAGCTTCTGTCCTCAAGCTTAAGTACAGAGACATGCAAAGACATGTCCTTACCATTCTCTAACATGGAGAACTACCAGCAGAGGACAACTCGAAACTATAACTTTAATTATACAGTTAAATAAGAACTGTATGCACTACAGTAGAAAAGCATTACAGTAACTGCTTTCGCCCTCTCTGCAGCAGGGATAGAAAGGGACTGGAGTTAAGTGCCACAGTGGGGCTACAACAGGCACTGAGCTTAAGTACTTCTACCTGACATACTTCTTTACAATGGACTTTTTGGTAAAAGAAACTAAAAAAATACAATTTACAGCAAACATATTGTGAACTCAAGTTTCAGGAAGGGAAGGGAAGGGAAGGGAAGGAAGGGAAGGAAGGGAAGGAAGGAAGGAAGGAAGGAAGGAAGACAGGCTGGCTGCACCTATGTTAAAGATTCTACAAACCAAATAACTGAACTTGAAGATAATGTAGAGTTAAAATGTTGCAGATCAGAGCACAATTATCTTGTGTTTGGTAAACACCTTAACTTACTACTTTTTGTTCTGTAGCCAGTAAGATCTCACACAACCAACAGTGAAACATGGTGTTTGAGGAAACTGGAATCTGTGCTCTTGGGCCACTGTCATTCACATTGGGTTCAAGAACGAACTATTATTCTGTTAAGGTGAGAACTGTGTTTTTGAGTTGAGAATATGGTTGCATTTGAAATTTTAAAGGTTTACACTTGGTGGGCTAAGGATGTAGCTCAGGAATAGAGAGAGCCCTAGGGGGTGGGGGTGGGGGACGGGCTTATATGTGAATAAGAATAAAAACAGAGTAACTATTGTTCAGAGGTCATTTCATTCTACTGATCAAGGTGCCAGGCAATCTTCCCACTGTGGTCTGGGCCCCCCTCCAGGTCTTTTCAATCATTTGTTTAACACCCACTGAGAGTTGGGCTATATATATCAAGCATTTCCATCACAACACTGGTGCAACCCCAATGCAGGCTGTAGAGGCTCACACTAGAAAATTCCCTCTGAAGAAAAGGGGGTTTAATCTCATCAAGTTCACAAGTTCTAAGGTAGAACACACTTTGGAAGGAAAAATAATATCCACACAGGGTAAATCAAGTTAGAAAACTATTAACCAAGTCGAAGTAAAATATAAAAGTCGCCCCTGCGACTTCAAGAGGGTTGGTTGGCCACAGGTATTTAACTCCATACGGAACGTTGTAAAAGGAATTACTTAAATCTCAAAACTGGTTGAATACCAGTGTGTTGGGGAGGAGGGGTGAATGGTTAAGATAACCTCAGGTTTGGAGTCAGATTGTACTTCAAAAGCACCCGTCCCAATCCTAAGAGGTTATCCTAGCACACAATACACAGACACAGGTGGCAGAGAAAATTACAAACCCCCACCCGCGGCAAAAGGCTTCTTCTTTATCAGGTAAGTCGAGGAAGGTTAAAAAGCAGGAGGATGCACAGCCTGGCACAAAACCAAGATGACTTGGGGAAGACAAAGTCGCTCCAAAGCCAAGGTGACTCTGGGTTACCCACGACCTCAAAGGGGTAGGTGAGCTGGGCCAACATTCAAGGTGTGGGGTAAGCGCTCTCACCCTTTATCGGATAAAGTTTATCTGATCCAAAGTGATGTCTAGAGAAATTTGAAACGTCCGGCAGCCGAGACCCAAGAGGCGCTGTGGGGGAGGCTGGACACAGGCCGGTACCCATGCGGCAGCAGTTGGGGACCCGACGACTGTGGGATGAAGGGGCAGGAAAAGCGCCGGGCTTGAGGAAGGGAAGCAGCCAGCAGAAGAGGAACAGAGTTGGCCAGGGGGAGAGGTGGAGCTCACAGATGGAAGGCTGAAAGCTGGGGTCAGGCCTGGGAGGACTCGTCCGCTGGGTGCTGCGGGCTTGGGGGCCCTCGGCCCGCAACCTGGCTCCACTTACCCCGCCCAGGCGGCGACGATTCCGGCACGGCGCAGGCCAACAGGGCTTGACCGCGATCCCAGCCGGGTCCGCACCTCGCGGCCCGTGCCTCTCATTGGCTGCCGCGCCCAGGACGCGTCGGGCTCGGCCAATCAGCGCCGAGAAGCGAGGTTTGGAAACTTTTCCTTCTAGGCCCGGGCGCGTCGCCACCAAGCTATGGTGGTGCCGGGCGGGAGGGGGCGCGGGAGGTGCGGGCTGCTGGCCCGGAAGGCCGGTGTGAAGAGGGCCTTCAGGCGGCTCCGTGCACGTGGTACCACGCACCCAGGAATACCCGCACGCCTCTCCTTCACACTGGTTACAAATATCCGCTCTTGCGAAGAGACAAAGGTGCAGTTGGTCGGAGAACCCGGGGCTTTAGGATTAGCTGGTATCGGATTACACTTGAAAGCACCCTACCCAAATCCAGAAATGCTATACTACTCTAGAATGCACAGAGACAAAACTGGCATAGAAAACAACAAACTTTCGCCCAGGCTACAGGGCACTTTTTCGTCCCACAACTTTACACCCCAAATAGAATCTTTAACAATAGCTTCTTCTGAGACAGCATAATTTAGTGTAGAAGAATTGTCTGAATTCTACCTCTTCCCCCCTTGATACTGGAACAAGGTATTAAATTGCTCGTGGATAAAATGGGGTTTTGCTCATGGCTAAATAAGTTGTAAAACACTTTGTGCAGTGCTTTGTAAATAGTATCTACAATATGTGCATTAGTTAAATGACCATGTGTCTCAGGAACAATGCTAAGTCCAGACTGGCCTCTAACTTGCTGTGTGGCGGACCTTGAAGTTTTGTAGTCTTGCCCCACCTCCCAAGTCGGAATTATGGGTGTGGGTGTGTGCCACCTGGAGGATTTTATGAGGTGCTGGGAATGGAAGCAAGGTTCCAGGTATATTAGGTAAGTGCTCCTCCAACTGAATCATATCTCAGCCCTCTGTTTTTGTTTTTTCCTTTGTAGCCTGGGCTGGCCTCCAATTCCTGAGCATCTTGCCTCAGCCTTATTTATTTTATTTATTTATTTTTTTTGCTGGGATCTTAGGCCCTGCTAATTCTTGACATTAAGCAACTCCAGTTGTTCACTAATGTATCTATTGAGTACTGTTAGGCACAAGGTAATCTTACAACCGGTGAATAAACCAAAAAGTCTAATCTCAAAGGCCTAACACAGTAAAGAGATACACAATTTCAGCTGCCAAATTTTATTCTTTGAGAGACTGATGAGCCACAGAAAGGCATCATTATCTTACAATTCTGAGCTTGAACCTAGGGCCTTGGGCATGTTAGACAAGCACTGTACCACCTAGCTATGTCCCCAGCCTCCTGTAGTTGTTTAAAAGATGAGAAAATAAAGCTACAGGAAATCTAGTAAGTTGCCCAAGGTATTTCGATTTGTAGCTAACAAAAGGAGCTTCAGACCCACGATTTTTTTTGTTGTTGTTGTTTTGTTTTTTTACTCTTACAGTGTTCTGCTTGTGGGCTACACAAGTAATGCCTCCCACCTCCTGCCTCCCGTTAGGGTGGCCTATCTCTAATTCTACGGTGATTACTCGATAGTTCCTTAAAAGCACTCATAGAACCACACAGGAACCCCACTGCTTATACCAAACTGAGGAAAGTACCAAAGTGTGTTCATGTTTATTTATCTTTACTTTGTATGGGTGTGTTGTCTATGTGTATATACACCACATGCATGCCTGACAACTGCAGAAGCCAGAGGACATTGGATTCTGCAGAAACGAGTTGCAGATGGTTATGAGCCTCCATGTACATGCTGGGAACTGAACCTGGGTCTTCTGGAAGAGTAGACAGTGCTCTTAACTGCTGAGCCGTTTCTCCAGTGCCCCCTGCCCCTCCCTCAGTATTTTTCAGGAAATTTTCAAATACCAACCATGAAAACCTTTTCCTGCTACCTTCAGAATTTTACTTGATTTATACCACTCTGTGAGGATGCTGGGCGGGAATCAGCACCCAGTTTATAAGCAAAAGTGTAAGGTAGAAATGTGTCTGTATGGATCCTTCCCAAATGATATCAATCAACCCATTTTAACTACATGGTTGACAATTTTCAAATTTCTCCTTAAAGCCCTGAAATAATAATAAGGTCTTATTAAGAACAGAAGTTTGGGCCAGCAGAAGTTGGTGGCACACACTTGTAATCCCAGCACTCAGGAGGCAGAGGCAGGCAGATCTCTGTGAGTTCAAGGCCAGTCTGGTCTACAAAGTGAGCTCCAGGACTGCCAGGGCTATACAGAGTCTCTCTATCTCTCTCTCTGTCTCTGTCTCTCTCTGTCTCTGTCTCTCTGTCTCTGTCTCTCTCTCTTCCTCTCTCTCTCTCTCTCTCTCTCTCTCTCACACACACACACACACACACACACACACACACACACACACGGAATAAGTAAAATTAACGGGGTATTTAGGAAATTGTATCTTTTCATAATAAATTTCTTCTTTCTTTTCTTCTGGCTTTGTTGTTGCAGATAGGCTCTTCCTATGTAGCTTAGGCTTCTCTCAAACACATGATCCTCCTAGCCCCCCTGAGTGCATAAGAGAAATTTGAAAGCTGAAGGAGGGGGATAGGGGGTTCAGAGGACAATCTCAGATGTTGGTCCTTGCCTTTCATTTTGTGTGAGATAAGGTCTCAACACTTCTGATAACACCAGGTTAGCCCGTCCAATGCCTTCAGCCTTCCATCACCTGTAGGCATACTGAGATTAGACAACTGTGCTATTTCTGGCTTTTCACAAGGGTTTTGGGAATCTGAACTCAGGTTGTCAGGCTTGTACAGCCGCTGGTTTACCACTGAACCATCTCTCCAGGCCTGGAAACATTTTTCTGGAAAGATTAAATTGTGCTTCCATTCACCCATCCATCCTCTCCTTGGCTGACATTTTGTTTTGTTTTGTTTTGTTTTTTAATTTATTTATGTATTGTGTATGGGTGCTTTGGCTGCATGTATGCCTGTGTACTGAAGGGACACTAGTCCACTTGAGCATGTGGCTCTGGCAGGCCTTGCTCTTCTACCCAATTCCCTTTGCCTCGCTAAAGAACTGGTAGATTACATTCCTAAAGTTAGACATCAAGGTCTATTCCTTTATTTGGCCACTTCCTCCTCCTGAGGCTGACTATCAAGGTCCAGCTATCAAAGTATTAAAGTCTAGAAATCGAAATCCCCCTTTGATTCACCTAATTAACATGCCCAATTCTAGCCCATTCTAACACAGACTGTCCCCCCTTTTTCTCCTCTTAAAAATCACACCTGCTGCTGTTTTTCTACCTGAGTCAGAAAGCAGCCACTTAAACTTTCCTTCCCCTTTAGTAAAGGATCTTTCTGTGAAAACAGGTGCTTGGGTGTGGTTTGTGCCTAATCCGGGGTCCTGGAAAGAACCTCTGCTGTGTGAAAGGGGGTGGTCTCCTTCATATACTATGTGTGCAGTGCCCAGGGAGGCCAAAAAAGGTGTCAGATCCCCCTGGACTGGACTCAACAGACTACTCTAAGCCATTTGGACACTCAGAATAGAACACCCACCACCACCACCACCACTCCAGCCTCTGGAAGAACCACTGGCCATCTCTCCAGCCCTTGGCCTAGTTTGTAGAGAAAGTAAAATGGAGTCTTTTTTTTTTGGTTGTGAGCATAGCCTTTAATAGCTGAGCCATCTCTCCAGCCCAAAATTGAGTGTTTTGAAAAGCACTCATGATTCTCATTTTTTCAAGCTTTTCATTTAGTCTAACTGCTGGCTTTATTTATTATAATATCTGTTGACCCTAGTCTACCTCTTGACTAGAAAAAAATGCCAAGCAAAGTCAAAGGAAAATGTCTTCTCTTTTATGTTTGGTGGCTAAAATTTGTTCAAATAGCAATTGAACATCGCAATTACTTTTTTCCCCGTTTTATATTTTTAGTTAATATTGTCAGTATTCAAAAATAGCTAGAATAAAATGGAGGTAAAAGAAACACCTACGAAGAGTGCCATACTTGTTTGAGACTTTAAAAACAAAACAGAAACTAGTATCTTTTTCATCGATATCAATTCTCCCTTGGGAAATTCTACCTATACACAGACACAACAGTGTCCTTAGCAATAACAAACACCTTGGGTGTGCCTTCTGGAGAATTTAATAGAAACACAAAGGATTCTTCAACAATGTGTTTGAACTCGTCCTCCCTAAGTAGAACTGCATATCTGGAGACTGGGAAAAAAAATGTTCTTGGTAATTCTGCTTCCTAATTAGTTATCAAAGTTCATTTGTTTCCTGGCAGACTTTTGTGTTGTTAGGTCCAAGGATGCACAAAAAAATGAGGCACAGACCACCAAAGTCTAAAACCAGAAGCAAACTTTATTTTTAAAAATTACTATGGGGAAAAGAGAGAATACCAGTTAACTGGGACCACAGCCAGAATCTCGGATTCTGAGCTGTGGTGCTGGGGATGAATCATGAGCCCCTTTTTGTATTAGGAGGCAAGCATTAGGCATGGACAAAGGAATTTTTATGGTTTTGAAGTTAAACTTTTAGAGATATATTGCATTTTAGTATTTACAATTTCCTGCTGCCAAGATTTTAGAGGGTTCCAGCTAACTGATGTTTGTATAACCCTGTAGTCCCTTTGGACATAATTAACAGTATATACCAAGACTTACAGCTTTCTTCACATAGCTGGTTTCTCATAGCAGGGAGATTACGAAACAATGCAAAGCAGGTTGTCAGGTAGAACTCACTAAAGGACAACTTTGGTCTACTGTAGCTGTCCTCTAACCCCAAGCTGCAGAGAGCCATCGTTAAAAGCTAACATTTGGGTTGCTAACAGAGTTGCCCATCGTAAAATAAAGACAGCCCTAGTTAAAGCTGTCAGCTTCCATCTTCCTATCTTATTTCTGTATTTCCATCTTATTATATTCCTATCTTCCTATTCCTGAACCCTTCAGTGTGTGTGTGTTGTGTGAGTGTGTTCGTGTGTATGCACACGCGTGGTTTTCCAAGACAAGGTTTCTCTGTGTGACAGCCTTGGCAGTCCTGGAACTCACTCTGTAGACCAGGCTGGCATCAAACTCAGATATCTGCCTGCTTCTGCCTCCCAAATGCTAGATTAAAGGCATGTGCCACTATACCTGGCTTCCTGGCCGACTTTTAAGCAGAAACTATTTAAAAGCACTACTCAGCTAGCACATTTTAAACTGTGCCTACATTTAGATGTGCTTTTTTAAAAAACATAATTTGCAACAGGAAATAGTAAACAGCTGACGATTTCAGAAATTTACCCCACTGAGTCCTGAAAACTTGTATAATCTCAGCACTCAGAAGGCAGAGGTAGGCGGATCCCTGAGTTCGAGGCCAGCCTCATCTACCGGGTGAGTTCCAGGACAGCCAGTGCTACACAGAGAAACCCTGTCTCTAAAAACAAACAATAGCAGAAAGCCCTAACTTATATTTAGGTCAAATAAAAGTGAAGACTGCAAGGCTCAATTGGAGAGTGGGGAGAAAATACAGAGCACCGTTTATGCATTTAAAACATGAAGTATTTGGGCTGGAGAGATGGCTCAGCAGTTAAGAACACCGAGTGCTCTTCCAGAGCGACCCTGTTTCAATTCCCAGAACTCACATGGCCGCTCACAGTTTGGTTTCGCTAAGTTTTTATAACTTTAACATCTTCTTTTTCGTTCCCAACCTGTCACCTGAAAAGTATTCATTTGAAACAAAGCACCAGGTTTATTCAAATGAAAAGTTTCCCAGGTGAGACAAACGCCTTTAATCCTAGCACCTCAGCGCCTTCTCAAAGGCAAGAGAATCTGAGATCGAGGCCAGCTTGGTCTACACGGCAAGTTCCAGGCCAACCAAGGCTATACAGATGAGATGCTACATAAAAAAAAAAAAAAAAAAAAAAAGGGTAGGTCATCATGTATTCTTTATTGTTGGTGACAATATTCAGCAGTTTTCGCATTTACTTTATCGGCGCCAGCTGGGCCGAAACTTGGCCGGCAGGACAGAACTTGCCAAAGCTCTTTTGGTAAGTTTTATTGTTCTTTCTGCACTCGCCACTAGGTTGTGCAGATGTGCTGTGCAATATACACAATTTAATTTGTAAAGATAAAACAGGACTATCACGTGAGGAGTCAGAACGTTAAAAAGCCACCACACGCTTTATTTCACAGAAATCTGGTCTCCTTCGTCTCCCTCCCAAGATGTTAAGTGCTGGACCCTAGCAAGTCTCTTTTGGCAGGCTTTTTCTAGCCTTCATCACACAAGTTCTTCAGTTCTCCGCCTGGAGGCTCCATTTGACCTGGCATCATCAAGCCAGGGGAGAGGACTCCTAAACTGGATGTTCGTGCTAAAAAAACCGAGGCCGCCCCCGGGTAAAGACCCTATTTAGAGGTTTATCGGGAGGGGACTGAGCCTGACGAGGCTGCAGGGCCGCGAGGCCCCGCCCCCCCCTCCAGTTCCCACCGTGCTCCGCGCGGAGAAGAAGCGAAGACGAGGGCGGGGCGGAAGAAAAGACTGGGCGAGACGAGGGAAGGGGTGGAGCTAGACAGAGGATGGGAAGAGCGGGAGGGGAGGTGGGCGGGGCTAGAGGAGGAAGGACCAGGGCTAGGCGGAGACGCATTGGGGATGGGCGGGGGAAAGGGCGTGGTTATAGGGGAGGTGCAGAGAAGGGTGTGGTAACATGGAGGAAGAGGTGAGTGTGTGTGCGGGGGGGGGGGGGAAATGGAGAAAGGGGCGGGGCTAGTAGTAGATAAGAGAGTGGGTTTTACGACAGGGGAGGTGCGGTGCGGAAGCGGAAGCGGAAGTGGAGGGTGCGCTTGGCGGCGGCGGCGGGAGGTGCGGAGTCGGGAATCAAAACAAAGGGCCTGGGGGGCGGGGGGAAGTCGGCGGGGTCGGAATGTGAGCGGAAAAGGACCTGGCGGCTGAGGTGAGTCCTCTGTCAGTGCCGGGACTCCACTCAGGTGCTCGGGTTGTTCGGCCAACAGCGTAGCTGGCCTGGGAACAGCGCCCTTTTTCCCAGACTGATACTGTGGGGTCCGGGACCCGCCAAAGGGGCCGCGCGGTGTCTTCCGGGCGTTTGGCTCCCTGCCGGCGCCTGCCTTCTTGCTTCTTCCCGGGCCCTCCAGGTGTCAGCAGCAACCTTCGCAGGGTGTGCAAAGTTAGGAAGTTGAGAAAAGGGACAGTGGTGGAGTTGCGTCCCTTGGCTTGTTTTTGCAGCCCTCCTGAGCGGTCTCGTAGCAGCCTCTTTGGATGCAACTTCAGTTTCAGCCACTCCCCCCATTAATTCTAGCACAAGTTTGCCAAGCACCTTTTTGGTGTAACCAAGAGCTTTCTAGTTGTACTAGTAGTATCTTTTGGACTTTCCAGGATCTTTCTGTTTTGCATACAAGGAAACGGTCAGCTAAATGGTCTTCCTTCACATTTAGTGAGCTCTACCAGCGGTCACTTATTGACATTTGTGAGGCACAGTGGAGGAGTGGTAGGTTCAGGGTATACAGTAGTGAATAAGAAAATACAGTCAATACTGACGTAGAATTATATTCTAGTGGGGGAGAAAAATAATAAAACGCCAAATAAATAAGAAAACAAACAAATACACAGAACCAATAAAGTGGATTAGCACACTATGGGAGTTTGTGGTAGGGGGAGGCCATTTGAGAAATAACTCATCCTCAGGTATCTCTCGTCATTAAACCACAAATAACTCTGGAAGTAAGGGGGTTGCGATGATTGTTAGACTCACAGGAGATGGGCCTTAGGTTCAAAAAGATGAGTTGCCCACAACTACACAGATAGGAAGACCAACATGCATGCAATGCAATGTCACTGGCTGAGAATGCAGCCAGTGTCTAAGTTGCTCAAAGACAAAGAGTGGCAGAAGGGAAGACTCTTAACTAGCCAGAGCTTCCTCTGGCTAGCTCAGATGCCTAATGGAATTCCAAGGAGTATTTGGGGAAAATTTAGGGTGCAGGTCACTAATGTTTTTCCTTATATGTATTTGTACGGAGTAATCTATATATGTCCCTATATGTTGTGGAATATTGGTTGAAGATGTGTTATATTTATGCTGGTGCATAATGTAACATTTGTTTAATGATGCAAAGATGTGTTGCATTCTTTTATGTTGCATTTGTTTAACTCTGTGAAGCTGTGTTACTTTGCCTGTGTAAAACACCTGATTGATCTAATAAAAAGCTGAACTGTCAGTAGCCAGGCAGGAAAAAGGATAGATGGGGCTAGTAGGCAGAGAGAATAAATAGGAAGAGAAATCTGGGAGAGGCTCAAGGAACAAGAGAAGGAGAGGAGGACTCCAGGGGCTAGCCACCCAGCTACACAGAGTAAGAAGTAAAGAAAAGATATACAGAAATAGACGGTAAAAGCCCAGAGGCAAAAAGTAGACAGGATAATTTAAGAAAAGCTGGCTAGAAATAAGCCAAGCTAAGGCTGAGCATTCATAAGAAAGAAAGAGTAAGATTCTGTGTGTTTATTTGGGAGCTGGGTGGCGGGCCCCCAAAAAGCAAAGAATAAGAGTAAAAAAAGAATCAACAATACATGTATTAATTTTAATTTTTTTTTTGAGACAAAGTCTCATTGTATAACTATGGCTGCCTGGAACTTGATATGTAGCCCAGGCTGCTCTTCAACTTGGCAGAGATCCTCCTGTCTCTGCCTCCTGATTGTTGGGATAGCAGACATGTGCCACTATTCCTGGTTCTTTGAACAGTGTCGATGGCAACTTGGTGTAGTAGAAAGAGGTAGGTGAGCCTTTTGACCTCAAGCTAGCTATGAGACTTAAATTTCTTGTTTCTCAGTGAAGTGTTGAAAGTGGTAGTACACTTTTAGGAGTTGGCTTCGGAAGGTCTGAGCATGCTGAAATTATAAACACTGTGAACATCACAAGTTCTTATGAATAAGAGAGGAGCTTGTTGGGTGATACACTTGGGTTTTTGTTTGTTTTTGGTTTTTCCAGACAGAGTTTCTCTGTGTAGCCTTGGCTGTCCTGCTCGCTCTGTAGGCTGGCCTTGAACTCAACAGAGATTCACCTGCTTCTGCCTCTTGAGTGCAGAGGTGTGCATCACCACCACCTGGCACAACCTGGATTTAATAATTAAAAACATTGTAATTCAAACAGTGATAGCAGTTAACTTTGTCTCCAGATTATTTTTAATTGTGTACTAGATTAATTCTGTTAATACCTTCATTCAACCAATAATTTGTGATTACCATGGAATAGGCCTTGGGCTGACTACAAGATACAGTGGTGAAAATGGACAGTGCATGCATTTTTAAATTCATTTTTTATAGTGCTGTGGCAGATTGAGACAGTGTACAGACAAGGAAACAAACATCTTTTTCTTTCTTCTACTTTCTCTCCTTTTTTTCCCCTTTTCTGCCTCCCTTCCCCTCTTTCTGTCTGTCTGGGATTGAACTCAGAACCTTACATATGCCACTAAGCTCCGTACCCGCCCACCCCCAGCCTACAAACAAACTTAAGCTTTATAGTTTCAGCACACTGGCTAAATAGTAAATATATTGGGCTTTATAACCAGATTATGTGGCAAAGACTCAAGTCTCAATTACAGTTCAACTCAGCCATAGATAATATTTAAATGGAGTATAGCTGTGTCCTGGTGAAACTTTATGGATACTAAAGTTTGAATTTCATATTTAAGAATGCTTTCTCAGGAATTTAAAATATGCAAAATAATATTCTTAGTTCACAGGCCATTTAAATACAGGTGTGCCGGGGCTCACACCTGTAATCTCAGTATTTGGGAGACTGAGGTAGGCAGATTGTTAAAAGTTTGAGGCTAGCCTTCAGGATTACAGAATCAGATCCTGTCCAAGAAGCACTAGATATACATACACAAACACACATGCATACAGGCGGCAGGCTGGTTTTGGCTGGCAGACTTCTTTATGTGATCAGTCCACCCATACTTGACATACATTTTGAACCATTCTCCCCTCACCCTGTCATAGAGCTGTAAAATCTCTTAGAAGTGTCTTATCAGAGATAACAGCTGAAAGAACCTATTTTCTACATGCACAGATGAAATTTCTGATAAAGTAATTACTGAAAATGGCCACTGTTGGGCTGTTGTGGTGAGGACTTACAAATAAAAACCTTAATGGTGGTTCTCACCATTATTAGCTTCCTTCCTGCTCAAAGAGTGTGCATTGGCTTTGCCTTTGGTCTACTACTAAGAGTGTACTCATGCTGGTGTAAAGTACATCTGTGAGTTGTGACTTTATTTATTTATTAATTTACTTATTTATTTATTTATTTTGGTTTTTTTTCAAGACAGGGTTTCTCTGTGTTGTTTTGGTGTGCCTGTCCTGGATCTCACTCTCTGAGTTGTGACTTTCTTAATTGCTGGATGTTTGGTGATCCAGTCTGTTACATTGCACTTTCATTATAAATAAATGAAGAAATCGATTGGATGGCTTCTCTGGTAGGATAGAATTCAAAGTTCTCAGAGGTCATTTAACTTGTCCCTTTGCTCATATCAGGAGCAGAAAGGTTGATACTGTGTTTCTTTTTTTATATTAGATGTTCCCTACTGTTAACTTCTCTGCTGTCCTAAGCAGAACTTATAGGAAGAATATCTGAAAATTAACAAGAGCTATAGGCCATCACACCTGTTTAGAACCTGGAGTCTTATTTCAGCCAAGTGAAGAGAAGAGTTCTCACCTAGAGATGTGCAAAGTCCATGATTTGGCTCTGTCCTTCAAGCATGGCTGTGTCTTAAAAATAAGTAGGACTCGCCGGGCGGTGGTGGCGCACGCCTTTAATCCCAGCACTCGGGAGGCAGAGCCAGGTGGATCTCTGTGAGTTCGAGGCCAGCCTGGGCTACCAAGCGAGTTCCAGGAAAAGGCGCAAAGCTACACAGAGAAACCCTGTCTCGAAAAACCAAAAAAAAAAAAAAAAAAAAAAATAAGTAGGACTCATCTGTAGTCCATTCTTATTTGTAAAGTCCTAGTGGCTGGGGAGGTGGCTCAGTAGGTAAAGTGCTTGTTGCACAAGCGTTAGGGCCTGAGTTCAATCTCCAGCACCTGTGTAAAAGCTGGGTGAGGTGATAACATGTGCTTGTAATCCCATTGATGGAGAGAGAGAGAGATCAGAGGATCTCAAGTGTCCACTGGACAGCCAGTCTAGCCAAATTGGTATGCTCCAGGTTCAGTGAGAACCCCTGTCCTTAAAAAAGAGGAGGAAGAAAAAAGGTGGTAGATTGGGAAAAACACCCAAGGCTGACCTCTGTCCTGTACACACATGTAATTGCTTATTCATTTGCACACATAGAAAAAAAACTGGGATATGAAGAATGGCAGTTTATAAATGATTTGTGTGGTATATGTACATGTTCATGTGGGTGTGTTTGCAGGTGCACATACGGACACCTATATGTAGAAGTTGATGTTGGGTATATCCCTCATCGTTCTCTATTAATTAAAAAAATTATGTATTATTATGTATATGAGTGCCCTATTTTCATATACACCTGCATGCCAGAAGAGGGCATCAAATCCCATTGTAGATGGTTGTCAGCCACCATGTGGGTGCTGGGAATTGAACTCAGGACCTCTGGAAGAGCAGTCGGTGCTATTAACCACTGAGCCATCTCTCCAGCCCCTTTATTTAGTTTTTTAAAAATTACATTTATTTGTGTGTGTGTGTGTGTGTGTGTGTGTGTGTGTATGTATGTGTATGCATACCATAGCTTAAATGTGGAGGTTTGAAGATAACTTGTGGGAGTCAGTTCTCTCTATTATGTTGGAATGGCACTAAGGTTGTCAGACTTGGAGGCAATCACCTTTAGTGAACCCTTTCACTGGCCCCTCTACCTTGTTTTTTGAGTTAGTCTCACTGAATCTGGAGTTGACTGATTTTTGCTGGGAAGGGTAGCCATTGAACTCAGGGATCTGCCCATTTCCACCTCTCCAGTGCTGGAGTTACAGTTGCATGCTTGTCTTTTATAAGAGTGGGATCTGAATTCAGGTCCTCATCCTTGTGTAGCAAATACTTTTCTCAACCATCTCCCAGCCTCAGATCATAGATTTTTTTTTTTCCTAAATCAAATTTAAATAGTTGGAACCAACCAAATATACCAAATTTTAGTAGCCTGTACTGAGCTGTGAAATCCATGCTGCCCTTGTTCTTTAAGGTCTGAATGTGAGAGCCATTGTGCCATGAATACAGCTGTGGTCTCATTTTTAACATTATAAAATGGGTACTTGTGTAAAGAAGTAACAGACGTTGACCTGTGTATTGCCTGGTTTTGTGTGTCAACTTGACACAAGCCAAAGTCATTAGAGGAAGGAGCCTTAGCTGAGGAAATGACACCATGGGATCCAGTTATAAGGCATTTTTTTTTTTTTTCATTTAGTTTTCAATGGTAGAGGGCCCAGCCCATGGTGGGTGATACCATCCCTGGGCTGCTGGTACTGGATTCTATAAGAAGGTGGACTGAGCAAACCATGGGAAGCAAGCCAGTAAGCAGCTCCCTTCCATGGCCTTTGCATCAGCTCCTACCTCCGGGATCCTGCCCTGTTTAAGTTCTTGCCCTGACTTCCTTCAGTGATAAACAGCAATGCTGAAGTATAAGCCAAATAAACCCTTTCCTCCCAACTTGATTTTTGGTCATGGTGTTTTGTCACAGCAATAGAAACCCTAACTAAGACAACTCATTTTTAACAGGGTGGAAGAAAGAAAAGAAAGATGAAAGAATGTTGAACCACATTGTCTGGCTATGTGATGGAAGGGAACGGAACTGAGAACCCTTGCAGTAGAACACTTAGATGGCTTCACCAAGATAATGATGCTAAGCCGTGGCTTTGGAAATTCTCTGGTTGCTTTTCTCATTCTGAGCAGACATTGCCTCTTAGTCCCCAAACGGTAACTATGTGCAAGACTTAGCATGCTGTGAATAGATAATTGGTACAGGTGATCTGGGACAGTCTTTCCTGCCCATATAACACCCTGCACATTTTTATGATCTCTCATTCAACAAGAAACACACTTGCTCAACACTGTATTCCACTCTGAGTAACAGGTTTTAAGGTTTAAAACTGGGGGGGGGGGGGAATTTGATTTCTTGTTAAAGCCCCAAATTCCAAAAGCTTGCATCATAAAATCAGTGAAAAGTATAAAACAAATTGTATTTAACTATAACTTTCTTAAGTGGATTTGGCCTGTGGCTTTGGAGATAAATTTTTCTTATATAGTCGAGGCTGGCTTTGAATTTGTGATCCTTCTGCCTTGGTCTCCCAAGTGCAGGATTACAGACAGATGTGATCACTGTCCCTGGCTCACCCTCTTAGTTTTAAGTCTATTAAGTTAGAAAATATTGACAATACTGTTCTGTTCAGGATTTCTTGAGAACATTAAGTATATTCTTTCTTTTCCTTTTTGGTGGTGTTGGGTTTTGAACTGAGAATGGGTGGTTTTAATTAATCACTGTATCTTTGCACTGGCCATAGTATAAAAGCTGCATTAAGGCTTCAATGTTTCCTCAGTGCTATCAGCAGCACAGCTGGGCCACTTTGGGTAGATGGCTGGTCTCATTCATAGTGTTTGGAACGTCACTCTCCTCCTTTAGGAGAACCCAACTAAAACTCTTTACTCAACAACTACAGGAATAAATAAAAGGAAGCTACTTGCTTATAAGCCACCTTCCTTTAATGCTGTGAAATCATTGTTTGTATGCCCCAGTTTTCTTTAGAACAGTGCTTTGAAGCAAGGGGAAGTTACATATAGTCGCTGAAGTATGGTGGTTAACCTGGCTTGCCGAAACTAAACAGAACCCCCTGCCTAACTGTCTTAAGATTCTGACATAGCATTAATTTTAGTTGTATGTTTCTGTGTTGCCTTCCTGCAGACCTCTCTGAAGATTGTCCCTGGTCTTAGCTGGATGCTGTTATATTCAGTTACAATTAAGTGGTGTAAAGAGAGTTGAACATTGTTTTTCATACAGTAGTGTATGAGAGAACAAAATACAGTGGTCTCCAAAAATTGACTTGTGTTCTGATCTCTCCTCAGGAAGAGTACATGGAGAATAAGAAAGCTACTGTGGAGTTAAAGGATATACCATCACCTCTTCATGTTGACTCTGAACTTTTCCCAGCAGTCCCACTTCCTGATAGTCATTCTCTTCAGCAATCAAAAGTACAGCTCTCAGCTGTTCCCAAAGTAAGCTGCTGTGTTCATTGCCCTAATGAACCCTCCACTTCACCCATGCATTTTGGTAGTGGTGATGGCAGCAGTAGTGGAGGTTCTGGGAGCTTGATTCACACGGGCTCACTCTTAGACTCACCAAGCACCAGGACAGTCACGTGTCAAGTAGGGTCAGGGTTTGCTTTCCAGTCTGTAGCTTCACTGCAGAATGCCTCTGCTAGGAGCAACTTGGTGGGCCTTGCGAGTGGCTTTCCCAGCATGTGTGTAGAGAGTAACCTACCTTCCTGCAAGCACCTACCGTGTTGTGGGAAGCTCCATTTCCAGTCATGTCATAGTAACATGCACAAGCTGCATCAGTTCCCGACTCTCCAGGGCTGCACCTCTGCTGGCTATTTCCCCTGTTCTGATTTCCCAAGTGGGGCTTGTGGGCGTTTGGAAGATCGTCTTTCCCAGTCAGAGCTTACACCTCACTTGTGCACCAACTCTCTTCACCTAAATGTGGCACCTCCGGTTTGTTTAAAGGGCTCACTTTACTGTGAAGACTGTCTAAACAAGGTATGTATCTTTTATTCTTTAACCTGGGGGCAGATAATGAAGTTTGAGGTTCTATTTAGAAATGTCTTTATCTTGCCATATCTTTACTGTGCATGGGGTTGAAGAGTCTTCATGGTGTAGCTCGAACTCCCTGAGCATAGCTTCAGCTAATACTGAAAGATGCAAAGGTTAAAATGAGAGACCATCTAGAAAAGTAGTGTTGTTAGGTGTGTAGCTTGTGCTTTTAGAGCCCCTGGTCACAAGAAAGCCATGTCCTACAGGACATCTTAGTTTGCCAAGTTCATTATCTCTTTCATCCTTCTCTAGGACAGAGTTGGTTGAGTTCTTATAAGTTAAACTCAGCTTATACACTGGCCCTTTCGTGTCTTTTTGTAATATGAGGAACGTGAAGCTTGGCCCCATTCGCACTAGTATTCAAAGAAAGGTTTTTCTGCTATTTATGGGAGGTGCATGTAAGATCTCTTTCATAACAGATGCATGTCCCAGGTTGGAAATGACTATTTGAACAGGTCCCTGATCATTTCAAGTTGCTTCTTGAGATGAGACTGTGAATTGGTAGCTGGTAGTTCTGATAAAGATTTGAAAATACAATTTATCAGAGGTCATCAGGTAGGAAGGTGAAAAGCTTAGAATGGTGTTTTCACTTGTATATGAGTCTAAGTTCTTTATTGATGTGTCTAAAACTTCTTCCTTTAAAAAAAAATGTTAAAACAGCCAGCAAGAAATAGTGTAATTGATGATGCTAAAATCTGGCCAAATGTACTACCTCCAAGTACTCAGCCTGCACCTCGAGCTATCCCTCTGTGTAATGGCTGTGGAACAAAAGGGATGGAGAAGGAGACCTCGTTGTTGGCAACCAGTCTAGGCCATGCTGCTTCGAAATTTGGTAAATAATGGTGTAGCATTAAAGAGTGCATTTGTCTGTTTTTTAATGTTTATTTATTTTTTATGTGTTTGAGTGTTTTACATGCATGTATGTAAGTGTACTTATGTGTGCCTGGTGCTTGTGGAGGCCAGAAGAGGGCACTGGATCCCCTGGAACTGGAGTTACTAAAGGTTGCCAGCTACCATGTGTATGCTGGGAACTGAACCCTTGTCCTCTGCAAGAGCAACAAGTATTTTTGACTGCTGAGCTACCTATACAGCCTCCATTTGAGCTTTCAGTATCTGACACAAATGTTGTATTTAATTGCCTATAAAGATTTCCTTGTACGTTTACATTTCAAAGTGTATGTGAGTCTTCTTTTCCCTCATTTGGCAAATATCTGTACTATTATTAGGACTTCATGTTGAGCTGTGGCTGTTTGAGACCAGAATAGGAATATGGAGAGTGTATTGCAGAGATTAAGTGCTGTAGGAAACTTGGGCTCACTTAGGTTGTATGTTTACTTTAATGTTTATGAGACGGTCTTTCTGTATAGCCCTGGCTGTTCTGGAACCCTCTGTATAAACCATCCTCGCCTACAACTCACAGAGGTTCACCTGCTTCTGCCTCCTGAGTGCTAGGATTAAAGGCATGGGCTACCATGCTTGAACTCATCTTAGGTTCTTAATACTCCCTAGACATATTTAGTATTTAGAAAAATTTAGTAGTGGCTGATTATTAGTAGTATTTGAAACCTTAGAGTTTGAAATCAAAATTATTTCCCTAAAAAGTAGTTACTGTGATATTTTATCATCCAAAAACATCTCTGAAAGGTTAAAACAGATGTTAATGACAATTAGAGTAATTTAAAGTGAGACTCAGTGCCAGTTTCACTTTGATGGTCTCTTCATGTTCTTCCATACCCAGCAGACAGCCATCATGGGTCAGCAGAGGGTGAAGTCCTACTGTTAACATAGAGTTGTTTGGGCACCACTGATTTGTAGGTTTGTTGTTATTGAAAGTAGGAGTGGCCAGGTGGTGGTGCACGCCTTTAATTCAGCACTTGGGAGACAGAGGCAGGCTGATCTCTGAGTTTGAGGCCAGCCTGGTCTACCAAGCAAGTTCCAGGACAGCCAAGGCTACACAAAGAAACCCTGTCTGGGGGGAAAAAAGTAGGAGTGCTCCCAGTATGTCACTGGGATATCGTGGTTGCTTCTTGGGCTGGTCAGTGAAGTTGTTATCCTTAAACTTTTTTTTTTTTTTTTTTTTTTTGGTTTTTCAAGACAGGGTTTCTCTGTGTAGCTTTGCGCCTTTCCTGGGACTCACTTGGTAGCCCAGGCTGGCCTCGAACTCACAGAGATCCGCCTGGCTCTGCCTCCTGTTATCCTTAAACTTAATGGCAAGCAATGACATTGATATTTCTGCTATTTAGAATGATGGGTAGTTACCTATTGCATTTTAGCTCACTGTTTTCTTTTTCACTATGTGTAACTGGAACTGGAAGTATTAATATTTTTTAAGGGTCACCAGAAGTTGCAGTCACCGGACAGGTACTGGAGGCTCTTCCCCCAATTGGCGTTTTCTGGGATATTGAAAATTGCTCAGTCCCCTCTGGCCGGTCAGCAACAACTGTTGTACAGAGAATCCGTGAGAGGTTTTTTAGAGGACACAGAGAAGCAGAGTTTATCTGTGTGTGCGACATCAGTAAAGAAAACAAGGAAGTTATTCAAGAACTAAATAATTGCCAGGTAAATTTATTTATTTATCTATCTATCTATCTATCTGTCTATCTACTTATTTATCTATTTGTTTATTTATTTATTTTTGTTAAGAATTGTAATCTTCTGAGTGATGGCTCATTGATTAAGAGCACTGACTGTTCTTCCAGAGATCTTGAGTCCAATTCCCAACAACCCTATAGTGGCTCACAACCATCTATAATGAGTTCTGATACCCTTTTTTAGCATGCAGGTTTACATATAGACAGAACATTCATATACATAAATAAATTTTAAAAAAAGAATTGTAATGTAAAAAGAAAAAAAAAAGAAAGAAAGAATTGTAATCTGCTGAGGGCTGGAGCAGTGGCTCAGCTCAACATTTAAGAGCACTGGCTGCTCTTCCAGAGGACTGGAGTTCAGTTCCCAGAACCATAAGATGGCTAACAACCATCTGTAACTCCAGTTCCAGGCATCTGACAACCCTCTTCTGGTCTCTGCAGGTGCCAGGCACATACGTGATACACACATAATTAAAAAACAAAACATTTTTTTATTTTTTATTTTATTTTTTACCATTCTTCAAGACACAGGGTTTCTCTGTGTAGCCCTGGCTGGCCTGGAACTTTCTCTGTAGACCAGGCTGGCCTCGAACTCACAGAGATTTGCCTGCCTCTGCCCCGCAAGTGCTGAGATTAAGGAATGTGCCACTATAGCTGGCCTGATTACTTGGGGTGTTTTGTTTAAAATTCCAATTCCAGCTTGGTTTAGTGATGTTTTTATGCCATTTTCAAATGAGAGAAAGCCACACACAGTTTTTTCTTTTTAGAATGCTGAAATTGAAACATTTGATCCTTCAGTAAGTTGCTTGTTCCTTGGCGATGTGCATTGTAGTGGCTGTGTGTGTTGTCTGCCTCAGCTGCTTCTCTGCTTTCTGAGCCAGGCATACAGCATGGATGTAGCGTTTACAATTTACAGATTAAAATGAGGCTCTAAGAAGGGAAACCACTTTCTTAGAGTTATATTGCCAATAAATGAAAGAACTGGAATAATTATTTATTTAGAGTTTCACCAGATAACCCTGGCTGGCCTAGAACTTGGTATGTAGGTGAGGCTAGCTTTGAGTTCACAAAGATCTACCTATCTCTGTCTCCTGAGTGCTGAGATTAAAGGTGTGCATGATGCACAGCATTATGAACTAAAATTTAAATCAAGGCTGTCTGACCTTAAAGTCTGCTATAAAGCTAAAGATAGAATCCAAATGTTTTGACTCTTGGATAAATAATACCATTGACATTCCATGTTTCTGCTTAGAATTATATATTCACATGTAACGTACAAATATGTATTTTTACACACACACACACACACAGTCAAATCCAAATGAATATTAATGTGGTTGAGGCACTTTGCTTTGAAGACAGCTTTGTGTAAGTCTATAGGATTTTAATAGGAGTCAGTGTTTTTGCCTTTCTTAGGAATGTTATTTCCTCTTCCATCTGTCATACAGCCCCAGGTCCAGTAGGCTCCAGATAGTGAATGACATAGACGGGTGATAAAATGACCCACACTGTACCTTAACCATACCACATGCAGATTTTGGACAAAATGTATCATGGAAAGCTTGATGACTTAGAATTTGACTTCCTTTTCCCTCTTCTTTTTTAAAAGGGGGATAAAAGAAGTTCAAAAGCAATTAGAAATGAGACTTGGGCTAATTTCTCCACTTTTTATATGGAGAACCAGTTCTGAAGTTATTGAGATCTAGTTGTAACCTCCATATTCCCAACAGTAATTGAAGAGCTTTTTTTCCTGTGTGTTATCCACTAGGTGCCAGGTGTTGTGGTGCATTTCTTTAATCCCAGCACTCTGGAGTCTGAGGCAGAAGGATCAAGAATTTAAGGCTAGCCTGGGCTACACAGTGAGACCTTGTTTTTTTTTAAAAAAAAATATGGACCAAGTGTGTGACAGTTTTCTAACCGCAGCTCTTGTTCAATGACCCTTTTGATAAATGATCACAGGTAACCGTTGCTCATATAAACGCTACTGCAAAGAATGCTGCTGATGATAAACTCCGTCAGAGCCTTCGAAGGTTTGCAAATACGCACACTGCTCCAGCTACTGTGGTTCTTGTGTCAAGTAAGTGTCAAAGCATCTGCTGGTTTCAGCCACAATCACTGCGTGGGAATTACCAGAAATGTGCAAGCCAAAGAACCACAGAGAGGTGAACACAGGGCATACAGTGATGATTGCTGACAACTGTTTAGGGAAACAGCTGAGTCTACAGCCTGGTGTGGTTCCTCACCCCTCTGATCCCAGCATCTAGGAGGCTAGGGCAGGAGGACGAGTGCTGGGCCAGCCTGGGCTACATAGTGAGCACTTGTCTGAAAAATTTAAGAAAGAAAAAGAGTCTGATTCTTTATGTTCTCTGTGAGATATTGCAGGCTAGTTTATTCAAGAAAATGTTTTTTTTGGGGAGTATTATAACTTTAAAAAATGCAAGATGAATAATTTTCAGATTTGCAACCTGCTCTCTGTTAATATTAGAAGAAAGTTATGTCTTGGGTGTGTGGTATGATTGCCCTGTCACGTTAATTCTTCACAAAAAAAAAAGTGCTCCTGTTCAAAAGGAGGAGGAGAATGATTGAGTCTGAGCCAGGCCTGCCTGTTTTCCTTGGTCACGTCACTAGCTGTTCAGGGCTGTTTCTGTTGAATGTTTCTAATAACTTGTCATTTCTTTTCAGCTGATGTCAATTTTGCATTGGAACTCAGTGACCTGAGGCACAGGCACGGTTTTCACATCATTTTGGTGCACAAAAACCAAGCCTCTGAAGCCTTGCTGCATCATGCTAACGAGCTGATCAGATTTGAAGAGTTCATTTCTGATTTACCCCCCAGGTTACCACTGAAGATCCCTGTGAGTGGGTTTCTGTTGCGTCTGCTGGTTTCTAGTGGTAGGTTTTAGAGGCTGAGAGACAGCCCTCAGCAAGGGGTCACCAGGTCGAGGTGCTGTTCTTTTGTAAGAGGTTGATCAGAGTTTGAAATAAGCTTGGAAACCTCAAATTCTTGTCTTGAATAAATATGGATGAGTTTTCTTTTAGTGCTTTTCAAACTTGCCTAGAGAACCAACTTGTGTTTTTATCTCAGAGATAGGCACTTGCTATTGTCCCCAAGGCTAAAGGCACTTTATATCAAATGGATGAAACAGTGGAAGAGTTATAAGTTGTTTTGCTTTCAGGTATTGTGGGTGGAGAAGATGGTGAGAGCTCATATGCACTTGAGTGTCTGGCTACAGATAAGCAGAGTAATTGTGTATCTTTCTGGTGATTTCTTCCCAAACTGCAGCAGACTGCAGAGGCTGTGCTTTTTACAGTGTTTCTTGTCATGCATGGGTGCCATTGGATGTTGTAGTCCATAATACTAGGAGAGTGTGAACACATTCCCAGGAACAGCATTTCTGTTAGACTTGATTTGGGATAAGGATGATTGCCACAGTGCTGAGCCATGTGTATGCTGTTTGGGGAATGCATGTGTAACTCTAAAAAAAATTCTAACAGTGATGGAAAGGACCTCCAGTGTGGGTATTCCAGGAGAATGACATTCCCATACATTAAATGCATTTAAATATATAATTTAATAACTTTACAGTTGCAAGTATATTTTATAAATGGCACTGTCCAGCCTAGTACTTGTGAAATATGCCTGTAATCTCAGCATTTAGTAGTTAGCATCAGGGATATCACAAGTTCCAGGCCAACCGGGCTGCATAGCTTCTGTCCAGCCAGGGCTCATTAGTGAGATCCTATCAAAAACAAGGAGAAAGGATGGCACCTTGCATCCTCCCTGGAGGAGGTGGAAGTTAGTACTTAGGAAAGAAGGAGGTTGGCAACCACAGCAAAGCAGAGGCTGGGCTCAGGTCTTCCAGCCCATCTGCTAGTCCCAGTTACTAGCAAGCCCAGGGTCTTTCCTAGTCAAAACCATGTGAGGGACCGTTCACAGTTGCGGGTTGCAGACTTTGGCTCAAGGAATAGCGTCACAGCCTACCGCAGTCTTTTGAGACTCTTATCTCACCATATTTGTTTTGGGGACCTGTGGCTGGAGCTGCATTACCTCCCTTCTGTAACTATCTTGTGCTTTCCAACTAGAAATGCCATTGATATTTTGGCAGAGCTTGCCCCATGTAAGAGGCCTTATGGTTAAAAAAGATCAATTATCCAAAACATGGAGTTGTATGGGAAGCTTTCTCATTTCCTAGAGTGGTAATGACAGTTTTTCTTTCCTGTTATTCAGCCCAGCCCTTTAGTAAGTTGTATTTGCCTGGGTTTTGAGTTTTAGGTGTCACAGGAAGAGTGAGATTTTGTTGATGATTGACATAACTCATGTAAAAAGGAAGTTACCAATTACAAAAGTAATGTCAGTGTGAAAACAAGAACAGTGTGCTTAGAGTACAAAACCTCAGTCCTACCCTGAGTGGGAGGGACCACTGGTTACAGTTTAGCATTGTTCTCTAAATGTTAAAAATATATAGAAATTTTAAAGTCACATGTCTTTTTTTAAAATTTAGTATCTTAACTTGGATGTATTTCCATGTCCACATAGAATACTGGTACAAATTGCCTGTAATTTTAAGCACTGGGATGCTGACTTGACAAGCCAGGCTGTGGTGGTGCACATCTTTAATCCCAGGAGGCAGAGGCAGGCAGATCTCTGAGTTTGAGGCCAACCTGGTCTACAGAGTGAATTCCAGTACAGCCAGGGCTACACAAGGAAACCTTGTCTTAAAATAGAATGAATAAACAAAAAAGAATGCTGACTGACAGCATGTTAAAGCAGTCTGCCTGTTATTGGACAAGTTTTCTACTCAGTTTTTACTGTCTACAGCAGCTTACCCAGGCTGTCATTCTCGCCTGTGGTAGCTCTGGGTCAGAAGTCACTGGCAAGGTCTTACTTGTCCTCCAAGAAGGTGACATTGATTCCTATTCTTATCAACGAGAATGCTCTTTAAAATGTTTACCAGATAAAAAGGTGGGGGGCTGGAGAGATGGCTCAGAGGTTAAGAGCCCTGACTGCTCTTCCAGAGGTCCTGAGTTCAATTTCCAGCACCCACATGGTGACTCACAACCATCTGTAATGTGATCTGGTGCCCTCTGGCCTGCAGACAGAACACTGTATACATAATAAAGAAATAAATCTTCAAAAAAAAAAAAGTGGTATCTGCCTATAGTTGGCCTTACTAAACCTTTTTTAGCAAATCTTTTTCTTTTGCTGTTGCCCTTGAATATCTTCATTCTCCTAGCATTTTCACAGTTCTATTTCTTTCTTTCTTTCTTTCTTTCTTTCTTTCTTTCGAAACTGAGGACCAAACCCAGGGCCTTCTGCTTTCTAGGCATGTGCTCTACCCCTGAGCTAAACCCCCAACCCCTGTTTGTTTGTTTGTTTGTTTCTTTTTTTCTTTCTTTCTTTCTTTCTTTCTTTCTTTCTTTATTTATTTATTTATTTATTTATTTATTTATTTATTTATTTATTTCCAGTTTTTCCAGACAGGGTTTTTCTCTAGTCCTGGCTCTCCTGGAACTTGCCCTATAGACCAGGCTGGCCTCAAACTCAAGAGATCCACCTGTCTCTGTCTCCCTAGTGCTGGGATTAAAGGCGTGCACAAACACTGCCTGGCCCTATTTCTTGATACATACATTCCAAGGTATCTGGAAGGGTTCTGACCACAGAAGTAACCAGCTATTGACTGATATGTACAGCTCATTAGTTTTTTTTGTTTATTTTTTTTGTGTGTTTTTTTTGTTGTTGTTGTTTTTTGCTTTTCGAGACAGGGTTTCTCTGTGTAGCTTTGGAGCTTGTCCTGGAACTCGCTCTGTAGGCTCATTAGTTTTTATTTTTATTTTTTTATTTTTTGAAGATTTATTTATTATTATGTATAAAGTGTGTATGACTGCAGGCCAGAAGAGGGCACCAGATCTCATTACAGATGGCTGTGAGCCACCATGTGGTTGCTGGGAACTGAACTCAGGACCTCTGGAAGAGCAGTCAGTGCTCTTAACCTCTGAGCCATCTCTCCAGCCTGGCTCATTAGTTTTTAATATTTACTAAGTTGCACTTGCAGTTTGAAATGGTTTCCATGTGATGTCTGTCAGTTGGTGTTGACCCCCTTTTCACTCCAGGCAGCTAGTCACTGGTCTCTAGGTTGGTCTCTTCTGGACAATGTATAGAAACAGAATCACTCAGTATATCTATGCCTAACTGATGTTTGGAAACATTATTTAGTTACGCTGAATAGGTTTACCCTTTCCTGTCAGAGTTGCTGTCCCTATCTCTTGTGTGAGTTAGTTGGAAGTGAAGACCGCACTTGTTCTTGTTTTGAAATTGAATGTGTGCTTTTGACTGACCCTGAAGTAATACTTTCCCTGTGCTTGCAGTGCCACACTCTGCTCTATGTTTATAACCTACCAGCAAATAAAGATGGCAAGAGCATCAGCAACAGGCTTAGGCGACTGTCTGATAACTGTGGTGGCAAAGTGCTGAGTATCACAGGCTGCAGTGCAATTCTCCGCTTCATAAACCAAGACAGCGCAGAGCGGGCCCAGAAGCGAATGGAAAATGAAGATGTCTTTGGTAACAGGATCATTGTGTCGTTAACTCCAAAGCATAGAGAATTCCTTGAAGCCAAGAATTCAAATGCAATTGCCGATAAAGTGAAGTCACCGAAAAAAGTTAACACAAAGTTGTGCCTCATCAAAGACACAAATGAACAGTCACCCAGTGCCAAAGCCGTGCCTGGAAAAGGGTTGCAGGCAAATTCTGGATCTGCTACAAAAAACATAAACATTAAAAGTTTACAGGTAATTTTGATATCTCTTGCATTTTGAAGTTTATGATAGGTTTGGTTTCTTTCTGTGTGTCCTGTGCCTGCCAGTTCCTGTTGTGTCCTCTTGTTTTTGCTGAGACTCAGTCGCTTTACTCTCTGTATAGGATCTAACCCATCTGAGGTACTTAGGTGTTTGTTTGTTTGTTTGTTTTGGGGGGGTTGGTTTTGTTGTTTTGGTTTTTGGTTTTTTTTCCAGACAAGGTTTCTCTGTGTAGTTTTGGTGCCTGTCCTGGATCTCGCTCTGTAGACCAGGCTGGCCTCGAGCTCACAGAGATTCACCTGGCTCTGCCTCCTGAGTGCTGGGATTAAAGGCATATGCTACCACCACCCAGCTGATACTTAGATTTTAAGGCCACTGCACTTGTGTCTTTTTTTTGTTTGTTTTTGGTTTTTCGAGACAGGGTTTCTCTATATAGCTTTGCACTTTTCCTGGAACTCACTCTGTAGCCCAGGCTGGCCTCAAATTCATAGAGATCCGCCTGCCTCTGCCTCCTGAGTGCTGGGATTAAAGGGGTGCGCCACCACCGCCCGGCTGCACTTGTGTCTTTAAAGGAATTGTGCCGAATGGAGTCAAAGACTGGCAGCAGAAACAGTGAGCACCAGCAAGGCCATGGGAGGCTCGCAGCACTACCTAATGGTAGTCTAAGTACTTCAGTGCCCACCCTGAAGAACACAGGCTTGATGGAGCCACTTTACAGAAGCAGTCAGAAGTATGTCCAGTTTTTCTTTCTTGGTCACTGCTTCTATGAAACCATGGGAGACCTGTGACATTTACAAATTCTCCCTCCTATTAGAAAAGAGAACCTCAGTTCCTGGAGTGTTGCCAGCTCTCCTGTAGAGAAGAAGGAGAGAGAGGAGACTGTCTTCCAAGTGAGCTATCCGTCTGCATTTAGCAAGCTGATCGCCTCAAGGCAAGTCAGCCCTCTGCTCACTTCTCAGTCTTGGTCTCCGAGGTAAGTCCAGCTTTCTCACTTACAGGGTGAATATGCATCAGGAAGATTACAGGTCACTATATTAGACACTGAGACAAGTCTGCCATTTCCCCTGCCAGACCCTCCCTGAAGGTTACCGTAGCTGACATTCAGAGGCAATGCTTTCCTCCATTGTTCCCTCCTCCATTTGGAAATCGAGGTGATTCCATGTCAACAGGGAAGTACGTTAAGATGTCCTTATAGTCAGGTATAGTGGTACATACTTATGTTCCCAGCATTTGGGAAGCTGAGACAGGAGGATCACGAGCCTGGGTTACATAAGTGAGTTCAAGGCCAACCTATGTTAACTTGGTAAGACCTTGAATAAAAACAACCAACATTTTAACACTCTTTGTGTTGAGGGAAGCCAAAATGAGATGTGCATTGGCTGTTCTTAATATGGTGCTTTGTGGGAGGCTGCTATGAGACTTGGCAGACAGAGCTGCCACAAAGGCCTGTTTTTACACTGTATTTGCTATGCAGAGCTGGTTAACAATCACTGGAAAAGCCAGGCACAGTGGCACATGCCTTTCATCCCAGCACTTGGGAGGCAGTGATCTTAGATCTATGAGATTGAGTTCAGCTGGTCTACATTCTGAATCTCAGCACAGCAAGAGCTAATTAGTGATCTTATCTTAGAAAAAAATTAAATCACTGCAGAAAGGGAATGTACAATTTCATGTAACAGTTGTCACCAGAGCCTGAATTATGTGTGATAGTAGGCCTTGTAAATCAGAGGAGGTTAAGCCTCACATAAGCATTAGAGACTAAGTTTGTAAGACTAAAATGCCCAGAGTGGAATTTTAATTTAGGAAGGCTTCCTGTATTTTCTCTGTTTTGCCTTAAATATTTCTGTGAAATAACATTTGATATTGAATAATTTTTCTTGAGGTCAACTCATAGTACTTTAGACAGTAAGCCTAAATCAGCATAGGTTTAAGGTAAAATCCACTGCAAAATCAAATAGGAAGGTCTTTTATTGGTAGTTTTAGACAAAGCCGAACTGGCAAAACACACTGCCTAGAACTGTTCGCATCTTGTGTGTTTTCTGCAGGAGTATGTCTCCAAACCTTTTAAACAGAGCCTTGCCACTTGCTTTCAACGTTGCCAGTCCTAGTAGCAGTGATGACTGCCCAGACCCATTTGCAAATGGTGTTGACATCCAAGTCAGCAACGTGGACTACAGGCTGTCCCGGAAGGAGCTGCAGCAGCTCCTCCAGGAGGCCTTTTCCAGGCATGGCCAGGTACCTTCACTCTTGTTATTAGGGTAATTAGTTTGAATTTTTGGGAGTGGGTGGCATTTTTAAGACAGGATCTCAACTCTGTCACTCAGACTAGTCTTAGGTATGTGAGATCCTTCTGCCTTAGCCTCCCCAGTTGATTTGATTAAAGGCATAAGCCACAATACCCAGTTTCACTCTTTTTTTTTTTTTTAAAGATATAAATTAGTTATGTGGATGTGTGTGTATCTGTGTGGGTATGTGCAGATGTATGTGGTTGCCAGAGTGTCAGGTCTTTTGGAGCTAAAGTTATAGGAGGTTTTAAGCCCCCCAACATGGATGCTTTGGTTGAACTCTGGTCCTCTAGAAGAGTAATTTATGTAAGCTCTTAACTGCTGAGTGGTTCCTCCAGCTTCTGCTCCCCAACCACCCTTTCACTCCTGTCCTTGCTGGTTTTACCCCTGGTGGAGTTTAGTACCAACCAGAGGGTCTAATGGACACCCAGAACCACAGCCAGGACATGGGTATGACTGGGCAGGTTTGAACCTCTTTTCCCTTCTGTGTGTTGGAAGAAGTATAGAACACACAGTTTAGGACATCACCCCAGAGAAAATGAAGCCAGTCATGGGAAGTGCCTGTCTAATAGATAGAGAGACTAAGAGCTGCATATATCCAGAAGTACAGAAAATCTAAAGCAGTGGTCCTCAACCTTCCTTTAATACAGTTCCTCATGTTGTAGTGACCACCAACCATAAAATTACTTTCATTGCTACTTCATAACTGTAATTTAACAGTAGTTAGGGATTGTAATGTAAATATCTGATATGCAGGATATCTGATATATGACCTCTGTGAAAGGTTCATTCAACCCCCAAAGGGGTTGTGACCCACAGGTTGAGAACTACTGGTCTAAAGGAATGTTGGCTATTTCTCATTATATTTTAATGTACCCAGCCCAGTGTTTAGGTGCAGTTTGCTGAAAAGTGCACCTTTTATAAACCTGGGCTTTTGCAGAGTCACAGAAACACTGGTCTCTGAGTGACATATGCCAGAGCACACAGGCAGACTGGCCAGGCTAGCTTCTCTGAAGATCACCTGCACTCTGGTCACACCTGTAGTACCTCATTCAGACAAGTTACCTCATGCAGGCCCTGACATATACTAGCATATTCCTCAATAGTTCATTCTCATTTTTTAAGATGACAGGCTCTGGGTAGATACTGGTAGTGCTCTGTTTTATTTTGTCCTATTGTAGGTCAAGAGTGTTGAGCTCAGTCCCCATACCGATTACCAGCTTAAGGCCATTGTGCAGATGGGAAACCTGCAAGAAGCAATCTGTGCAGTGACCAGCCTCCAGAGGCACAAGATTGGCAGCAAGAAGATTCTGGTCTCACTCTCCACAGGAGCTGCCAGCAAGTCACTATCTTTACTAAGGTAAAAAACAGCATCCAAGACATTCACATCAGGATATAACAACTGACTCAAAAACAGTTTGAAAAATAAATATTTTATCACATTTCCAATCTTCTTGTATGCAGTAAAGGTTATTGTGAATTAATAGGGTTTGAAATCCACCCTCTGACTCTTGTTCAAGCTTGAACTTGGTAGGCCTTTGGGAGTGAAGTAGCATGCTGTATACCCAGAACAGGTTCTAAGACTGGCACACCCCTACAGTAACTCCCAGAAGCCTGAAAAGGGTAAAGTACTGGCTGGAGTCCTAGTGTAGAGTCTCCCTGATGTCAGTATGTGCTGCTTTGGCTCTCCCGCTGTGGTGGGGAGCTAGTGAAATAGGTTTCACTCTGAGTGTTGGAATATTAAGGACCTCTCTGATTTGTACTTGGACAGTATTTGAAGTTGTTGGTGTTTTTTGTTTTTTGTTTATTCCTTAGAATAAAAATAATACTCAGGTTTTTGCAGTATTTGGGGAAGTAAGAGAACTGGAGAAAAGCCCTCTAATCCTGTGGCTCCAGGCTAATCACCCTTCCAGGTTGGGCTTTTTTGTTTGTTTGTTTTTCTTTGAGTACTTTTGGTATGTTTGGTTTTTTTTTTTTTTTATGAAGAGTGATGAAGATACAGTGTGCAGTTTACATGTCCAACCACATGCAGGAATCCCAGTCCCATACATCTAACACATAAGACATACATGGCAAGAGATAACTCAAGCTATTCTGCCTTCACTCTGAGTTAAAACCCAGTGTGTGCCCCTGCCCCTGTCCTCAGGAGACCCCATGTCTTTCTGCTGCACTGATGTGGTCCTGTTACTGAGTCCCACAGAATCCCAGGGAGTGACTTGATAATCTTTCATTGACTTGTCCCTAAAATCCTTTTGATTTTCTTTTTAACTTTTCTGAAAAGTAAACTCTGACATATCAGAAACTAGGAAGTTCACTCTGCATGTACATTGTGTTAGTTTTGTGAACGTTTAAAAAACATACTTTGGCCGGGTGGTAGTGGTGCACACCTTTAATCCCAGCATTTGGGAGACAGGACAGGAGGATCTCTATTTGTTCAAGGCCAGCTTGGCCTACAGAGGGAGTTCCAGGACAGCCAGGGCTGCACAGAGAAACCCTGTCTCTTGAAAAACTGAAAAAAAAGAAGAAGAAAATATACATGCACTTTGTAATATACAGGACTAGTCCCTTCTAACTCGTGGTTTTGTCCTACAGTGCAGAAACAATCTCTATTCTTCAGGATGCTCCCGCCTGTTGTTTGCCTCTCTTTAAATTTATAGACATCTATGAAAAGAGGTAAGTTCTGCTTACTGTTCCATTGATACAGTCAGTAGTGATTGGTGACTTTATGTGAAAAACTATCATGCTCACCCCTAAGGAACTTCTCACAGAGACAGTGCTGAACAGATTGGAAATTTGTGTCTAACACTTGTTTTAAACTTTCATTTTTAGCAAATTTAGACTCAGGTTTCTGTTTTATTACAGTGAAGAGACACTATGACCATAGCAACTCTTATAAAGGAAAACATTTAATCGGGTCTGGATTACTGTTTCAGAGGTTTAGTCCATTATCCTCTTGGAGGGAAGCATGATGACATGCAGGCAGGCAGGCATAGTGCTGGAGAAGGAGCTTGTGAATTCTACATCCAGATCCACAGGCAGCAAGAAGAGAGAGAGAGAGACTGGGCCTGGCTTGAGCTTCTGAAACCTCAAAGCCCTACCCCCAGTGACACACTTCCTCTGACAAGGCCGCATCTCCTAATAGTTCCACTCCCTATGAGTTCATGGAGGTCATTTTTATTCAAACCACCACAATTCTCAAAGCTAAGCTTTTTTATTTTGTTTTACCAACTAATTTTATTACTCTTTGAATGGCACTTGTGAGCTTGCTCTATACTTTAGACAGGGACTAGAATCTTCAGTGTACAGTGCACAACAGGTGTTATGAAAAGCTGAGACACTGCAGAAAATGCAGATTTGCAAAGGGCATGGTTCTCTGTCCAGAGAGTTTGTTAGAAGGAAAGAGAAAATCTCACAAATTCTTCTGTGAATCAAAGAGAAATGTCAGTGAAAAGGAGGTTCAGGGAAGAGAGAATGCTTCAGAGATCCAAAGGAAGGCAGCACAGGGGTGTGGCAGTTATTCCATGAGTAATGAATGAGCTGTTGCATGGATGGAGGAATGGGGGTGAGCAAAGAGGTATGGTGGTCAGAACCATCTTCAAGGAGAGGGAAAAAGAGGAAGAGTTCTGCACTGGGCCAGTTCTGTGCTGATGCAGTTAGACTACAAGGAACTATGTGCCGCAGAAATTTTAAGTCCCTTTGAGACCTGGTGGCACGTATTGGTAATTCCAACATTTGGGAGTGGAGGTCAGGACATCAGGAGTTCACGACATACTCAGCTGTGCAAAGGACAGACTGAGATACTGTCTCAAAAACTAAGTAAATAGATGGAGGGATGGATGGGTGGACTAGAGCTTAACTCGTGGGTAGCAATCCCTTTCACAGGGGTCAAATATTAGATATCCTGCATATCAGATATTTACATTATGATTCATAGCAGTAGCAAAATTACAGTTATGAAGTACCAACAAAAATAACTTATGCTGAGGTGGGACACCACAACATGAGGAACTATATTAAAGTGTCACAGAATAAGAAGGTTGAGAACCACTGGGCTAGAGAGATGGCTCAGTAGTTAGGAGGTTCTTGCAGTTGACCCAGATTCAATTTCCAGCACCCATGTGGCGACTCACACCCACCTATAACTCTATCTCCAGTGGATATGATGTTATTTTCTGGCCTCCAAGGGCATTGCACATATGTAGTGCACAGATGTACGTGTAGGCAAAACATGTATACACATGAAATAATTTTTTTTTTAAAGCAAGAGGAAATTCAAGTGCCTGTGCATCAGGAACAGATGACTGGTGTTGGGTAGGAAGCCAAATGGCAAGGTAAAAGGTAGAAAACATTTTATCTGGGAACATGGCGGGACAGTTAAATAGGAACCAGGGGCATGAGTGGGGGCACAGTAAGTGTTAGGTCTTGGACATAGAAGTTTGGGGCACTGTTGGAGTCTCGATCTAGAGAGTTGGAGTGCTATTTTGGAGGCTCTGTGAGAGAGATGTTGGCTCTGAAAGTACTGGCTGCTATTTGCTGAAGAGGCATTGTGATGGGCAGGGAAGCAGATAGGTCCAGAAGAGGTGCGAGGGAGGTAGAAGTGGATGGAAGGCCAGGGAAGCAAGCGAGGTCCCAGTGGTGAGGGTGGTGGGATAAGGAAAGTATGTGGAAAGAGAGCATGCCAGACATGGGGAATCTCAGGGGGCTGAGAAAGCAGGGTGAGGTTTGGGGACTACTGGTAACATAGAGCCAGGAGGGAAGGGGTTTAGAGCCTGAGCAAATGTCAATCCTGAGAGATCAATTATTTTCACTCTAAAGGAATGGAGAGTTTAGGACCAACAGTGAGAGAGCATAGAGATAATGTTTATCTCCCCCTGTGGGGAGACCCCAAAGAAGCCTGATGGATGTGGGGAACTGGCAATGGAACCTGGAGAGGTAGGAAGGAATTGCTAGTACCCAGGCCAAGCCCCACCTATGCCTAATCACACACTATCCTCATTCAGCACTGTGAGGTACAAGTTATCACAATGTTTTAAAGACAGCAAAATTGAGGCTCAAACTGGTTGTTTATTTTGACTAAGTTTACAAAGGCTGCAGTAGAGTCAGCATGTGAACTCAAATCTGTCTGCTTCCAGAGCCTGGGCCATTATGCTCCAGCTATAGCAAATCCAAGTCAGGGTTGAGGAGTCCAGGTATAGAGGACAGTGGTTCACAGTTGAGGTCAGTGTGGGTGAGAACATCTCTCAAAAGGAGTATACTTCAGAGGGCAGTGGTTGGAGTGACACATGTTAAGAGAACTCACATCTTAGACACTTAAGGTGAGGACACTGGAGGGGGAAGGGGCTACCAAATGAGAGTACTGTTGTAGCTGTCAGGGAACCACATGGCTGCAGGATTGAATGAGCTCAGTAAGTTTCATGTCACTCTTGGAGAGATGGGGAAGCCATTCTATGTTTCTTTATTTAAACAGGTCAGGTGTTTCTACATAAGAAAACGTTTTAGGGCTGAAGAGATGGTTCAGAAGTTAAGAGCACTTACTGCTCTTCAGAGATCTTGAGTTCAGTTCCTAGCAACCACATGGTGGCTCACAACCATCTATAATGAGATCTGGTGCCCTCTTCTGGTTTGCAGGCATACATGCAGACAGAACACTGTATGTATAATAAATAAATAAATCTTTAAAAGAAAAAAGAAAAGTATTCTAAGATAACATCTCTTTCCTGTTCTTAGGTATGGACACAAGTTAAATGTGTCTGATTTATATAAATTAACAGACACGATTGCAATCCGTGAACAGGGAATCGGGCCGCTGGTGCGTCTCTTACCCAGCAGCCAGGCCCGCCAGAGCCCCCTAGGCTCTTCCCAGTCACATGATGGCTCCTCCACAAACTGCAGCCCAGTTCTGTTTGAAGAGTTGGAGTATCATGAACCTGTCTGCAGGCAGCACTGCTCTAATAAGAACTTCAGGTACATCAGCGCCCTCCAGAGAGTGTGAGCAAGGAATGCTTTCCACTCCTGAGAAGCGTCAGCTCACTGCTTGCTGTCTTTCCTGCAGTGAACATGAATTTGATCCAGACTCTTACAAGATTCCTTTTGTGGTCCTCTCTTTGAAAGTGTTTGCACCTCAAGTTCATAGTCTTCTCCAGACCCATGAGGGCACTGTGCCTTTGCTAAGGTGAGCCATGTTAGCCATTGGAAGTAGAGTGTTGTAGGGTCATTCCTGCAGTTTGCCTACTGACTGAACCAAGGATTAGAAATAGGGCTCTGTCCTGGGGTTGAAGTTTGAGAAATGGATCCATGCACTCAATATTTCAACAAGAAACTGGGTTTATGTTGAATTTCATAAAAAACGAGGACAGTTTCTTCTCTGCAGGAAAGAGGTGCATCCAAATTGAAAGCTGTACAAGTGCCAATAAAGTTCATCATTTCATCTGTGTTCAGGTTCCAAGGCTGAGAGAAAATCATTCATCAGAGTACACCAGGCCACAGCCAAAGGCCAATTCCATACTTAACTCCCTACAGAACACTGCCCAGGAATTTCTAGAGCTGTTAGAATGTGTCACAGAGGCCAGTACTGTAGCAGTTATTTCTCAGCAGATACAGATTAAAGCCTGCTGTTCAGCCTGCACTGCCTTTTTATTATTTTCATTTAACCTTTACCCCCTTCAGCTTTCCAGATTGCTATGCTGCGGAGTTTGGTGACCTAGAAATAATGCAAGACAGCCCCAGGGGTGTCCCTTTAGAGCACCTCATCACCTGCATTCCAGGAGTGAACATTGCCACTGCCCAGAATGGTGTCAAAGTAGTGAAGTGGATTCACAACAAGCCCCCGCCTCCCAACACTGGTAGGTGGGCAGGTATCAGGGATTAAGGCCTAAGCTCCAACCTGTCTACAGGGAGGCCAGGAGGAAGTTGTGGTTTTGATTTCAAACAGCAGCAGCATTTTCACCAGAGTGTCTCCTCTGATCTTAAAACTCCCCAGATGCTAAGGGGTTGTTAGAATCTGACTTTTGAAAATACCAGCGTTGGGCCAGCAAGATGGCTCAGAGAGTAGAAGCAGCTGCCATGAAGCCTGACAACCTGAGTTTGAGCACCAGGATCCACATGGTAGAAGCAGAGAACCAGCTTTCACAAGCTGTGCCATGCCACGAGTGCATGCACACACATACACATATTCATTCTCTCTCTCTCTCTCTCTCTCTCTCTCTCTCTCTCTCTCTCTCTCTCTCCTTCTCCCTCCCTCCCCTCCCACACCCCTTCTCCTTGGCCCTAATGTGTCTTCCTTTTTAGGTTTGCACCTGTTTCCTGTACAGGAAAGGTGAGAAGGTAACTGGGAGCTTGAGTCAGCAGCTCTTGGGGAGCTCTGCAGGAGCTCCTTCCTGAATCCATCCTCTCCTCCCTCTGTCTCGAGCTGCATAGTACCCATGGGAGGCCCACTTTGTGTCTTGTGACATGAGTCCACAAATCCCTTCTACTTCTATAAAGGTTTTTGTCTGATTTTTTTTAGGTTTTATTTTTAGGTTTTGTATTACTATTATTATTATTACTACTACTAATAATAATAATTATTGGAGATAGTGTCTTACTTGTATAACCCAGGCTTGTCTTGAACTCATGGATCCTCTTGCATCAGCCTTCCCTGCCCTAATGCTGAGATTAAGGGCATTTGCCACTATTCCAGCTCAACTTAGGTTGTTTTTGTTTTTGTGAGGTGTGATGGTGCAGACCTGTTTATCATAGCATTTAGGAGACGGGAGGCTTGCTGTTCATAGTGTGGTCCAGTCCTGCTAGGGCTCCATAGTGAGACTGTCTCAGGAAGGAAGTAGGTAGCTAGATCTGTTTCTCAGTCTATTTTCCGTCCTGCTCTAGTTACTGCCTCCCATAGCTTTCCAGTTAATATTTGAGCTCCATTATTGGTTAATTCCATTCTCATGGGTCACCTGCCTGGGGCCCATCTATACTATGTCTGTGGGAAAAATATTACCGATACGTCCAAATTATTAATGGGTCTTTGAAATATAGCCAATGTAGTTTGGGAAATCCTTGTTCATCCTCACTTCTGCCGTAATCCTAGAGTACTCTGTGCTTTCCTTTGACACCTTTTGAGAATTAGGGGGAATGGTTTGCCTGCCTATAGTAAGATGGCCTGTTTGTTTGGTTATGTGGCGCCTGTGTGTGCAAGCTGAAACTTGAAACAGCAGCTTGCTGCATAGTGAACACACTATGTTCACTGTGTCAGTGAAATTAAGCCTGAGGTCTTCTGTGTTTTTTTCCTTCTCTAGACCCTTGGCTTCTGCGTTCTAAAAGTCCTGTGGGTAATCCCCAGCTGATCCAGTTCAGCAGAGAAGTCATTGATTTACTGAAGAACCAACCATCTTGTATACTACCCATTAGCAATTTCATCCCTTCATACCATCACCATTTTGCAAAGCAGTGCCGGGTTTCAGATTATGGATATTCCAAGCTGATTGAGCTACTAGAAGCAGTGCCTCATGTGTTACAGGTAAAGGGTAGGAGGGGTTATTTGTTCAAAGAAAGGAGTGTTCTTCCATGACTTCAGCTGCCATAGCCAAAGACACAAACAAATAGTAACCTTATTTCTCAGAAAGCTATACTGCGCTAAACATCCTGTAAGAGCTTGCTTCAAAATGCAGGCACCCTCCCAAGTTTTGAGGAAACTACAAATTTCCAACCTGGAAGAATTCCCTAGAGGCCTGTGGGCATTTTCCTTCCAGTGTCTAGGGCCTGGTACCTTTCCAGCAGTGTTCTCTGGGATGCTCATTACAAGGGGCTGCTGTAAGCATCATTTGCTTGGTACCTACCAGGGAGTTGAGGGCTCTACCCTTCATAAGTTGGACATTAGTCACTGGACTAGGGTTTAGCATTGAATCCTATCTAGGCTGCCTGTAACTTCCCCTGATGACGGTATTTTCGTAATTTCCCACTTGTTAAAAAGGCCTGAAAAACTTTAGCTATCTATTAGAGTTGAAATTAGTCATCCAGACTGAGCATGTGTTCTTTCTCTTTGTGCTCACATGATCATTTGAGACAATAGCACTTTGAAAACAAATGAACCTGGCCCCAGATAGCTGGGCCATTGTTCTTTTTAACTGTGCATGTTGAATTGTGTCCATTTCAAATGGCAAACATTGTACATAGGAGATAGTCTGAGAGTAACAAGAGCAAGGAAGACAGACGAGGTTGACACTACATATCTTTTGAGATCTTCATAGTATAAGTAATCAGAACATTTCATTTTCAGATTCTTGGAATGGGCTCCAAGCGTCTGCTGACCCTTACTCATAGGGCCCAAGTGAAACGTTTTACTCAGAATTTACTAAAACTTCTCAAGTCCCAGGCCAGCAAGCAGGTCATTGTGAAAGAATTCTCACAGGCTTATCATTGGTGAGTTGATGGGAAGCTTTTAAAAAAAAAAAAAAAAAAAAGCAAACATTTTTTAATGCTCTTTCTTCCCACAAGCTTTAAACAGTCCTCTGTTAAGCAGAGTTTTTGTAAAGCTTGTTACTATGACAACAGTTTTACCCATTCTTTACCCATTTCCCACGTTAAAACATAGGTGTTTCTCAAAGGACTGGGATGTCACAGAATATGGTGTCTGTGAGTTGATGGATATCATATCAGAGATCCCAGACACAACCATCTGCTTGTCTCAACAAGATGACAACATGATCATTTGTATCCGCAAAAGAGGTATGTGGAGGGATGTTGTCTATCTCAGTAGTGCCTTTGTTTTTATTGTACTTTTGAGACCCAACTTCACTGTGTAGCCCAGCCTGGTTTGGACTTAGAGTAGTACTCTGACCTCAGCCTCCCAAAGTGTTGGGATTGCAGACGTGATCCTAGTCATTGACTACTTTTAAATGAAATAGTTTTTTTGTTTTTTGTTTTTTTTTTAGGGGAGGCTGCCCTTTTTTTTTTTTTTTTTTTGGTTTTTCGAGACAGGGTTTCTCTGTGTAGCTTTGCGCCTTTCCTGGAACTCACTTGGTAGTCCAGGCTGGCCTCGAACTCAGAGATCCGCCTGCCTCTGCCTCCCAAGTGCTGGGATTAAAGTCGTGCGCCACCACCGCCCGGCTTTCCATGGTTCTTAATGGTTCCCTGGGAAGTGTGGTTTGTAAAACTGCCTGGTACACAGAACCTGTGTTCTTTGGAGGAAAGGAAGCCATGTGTCCTATAAGAAAGCACACTGGTTTTTAAGAATCTGCTCAAAGGGGGAGAAGAAGCTGTAACCAACACTTTGTTAAATGCTTCCCAACTGTGTGCCCCAGTTTCTAGTGTCCATGTCACCTGATGGAGACTCTGTCTTAGCTCTGAGAACTATTTCACCATGCATACTTTGGAAGAAAACAAGTCATCAAAACGTGGCATTTGTCTTTCCAGTTGTAGTAGTTCAGTAGAGTCAAGTCTGGGAGACAGACCTGTTAATTATATCATACCCCCCTGCCTTACCAGTTAGAGTATCTTTGTGTCCCTGAGGTCACAGGTTTCCAGAGTTAAATAAAACTTAGAATGTATGTCTTTTCCCAGTTCTCTTCTAGTCAGTTTAAAATTAATAGAAATGAAGATCATTGTTTAATTTTCTTTTCTTTAATTTTGTTAAAGTTTTGATGCCTGATAGTCTTTTCTGCTGGCAACTTTGAACTGAAGATCAAATGAATAAACAAAAATGTGTGAATGTTTAGAAGTGTGATTTCATAGAAGTAACATTGTATTGCTCGAAAACCTAGACCTCTGTCTGTCTTGTTCACATAGGTGTAGTGGACAGGTTTTATAAATTGTTCCTGTCTTGTAGGTGATGACACATGTGTCTCTCACCTCCCACAGTAGCAACCTCACTTCTCATGATTATGCCTTGAGCCTGTATAAGAACCATTGGCAGAGAACCTAGTACCAAGTGTCTAGTTGATTGTAGGCTGTGTGGCTGGGAAAGGCAAAGCTGACCTCTGTGACTCCAGTAACACCCTGTAGTCCAGTACTAAACACAGTGAGTGGAAGCCTGATGTCTAAGGTACTTTGTTTTTTAAAGAACGAACTCAGGATGAGATAGAAAGGACAAAGCAGTTCTCCAAGGATGTTGTGGACTTGCTGCGCCACCAGCCCCACTTCCGGATGCCGTTTAACAAGTTCATTCCCTGTTACCACCACCACTTTGGCCGGCAGTGCAAACTTGCATATTATGGATTTACCAAGCTGGTGGAACTTTTGGAAGCCATACCTGAGATTTTACAAGTAAGTGAAGAGATTCTAATTCTTTGTTTTTCTGAGCAGTGTATAGAAGGTATTGTTATTGTTTTTAGTTACGAGTTTGAAATAGTCTCATCATTAAAACTGTTAGTAATTTTAAGTAAATGGGGGATTTGTTCTGTAATCCCAGAATTTGTAAGGTGAATGCTGGAGAATTCTATGATTGAAGCCAGCCTGGGTTAAACAGCAAAATAATCTTCGCCGGGCAGTGGTGGCGCACACCTTTAATCCCAGCACTTGGGAGGCAGAGCCAAGTGATCTCTGTGAGTTTGAGGCCAGCCTGTAAGTGAGTGAGTGAGTGAGTTCCAGGAAAGGTGCAAAGCTACACAGAGAAACCCTGTTTCAAAAAAACAAAAACAAACAAACAAAAATCTTCAACTTGTGTTAGAGTAATCACTGAAAATAGGATGAGATTGTTTAAATGTTAAACTTGGTATTTTTTGAGCAGCACCATGCTTCCCAAATCTCGTTGGCTGGAAGTGGGGGGCATTCATGATGGACTCTTCCAAGTGGGGTTGGATTTCTGTTATTAATTTTATCAACATGGTCTTTGACTCCTAAAGTTTTGTTAAAACTTTTTATTGTTGTAAGATATATATACCAGAATTTACCGCCAGAAAAAGGAATGTCTTACATGTGTATTTGAGTGCCCAGGGAAGAGCTTTTTGATCTTGCAGAACTGCACTTCCATAACCACACTCCCATCTTAAGTGACCAATGTGTACGTTTCCATGCCATTTAACTCCACATACAATCATGTATTCAAACTCCTCCTTTCTCCCTATGTGTTTTTTAAGGTGTTGGAATGTGGAGAAGAGAAAATCCTGACTTTGACCGAAGTGGAGCGATTCAAAGCTCTAGCTGCCCAGTTTGTTAAGCTTCTACGGTCCCAAAAAGATAACTGCCTTATGATGACAGATCTGCTTACAGAATATGCTAAAACTTTTGGCTATACATTTCGTCTTCAAGACTACAATGTCAGCTCAGTCTCTGCTTTGACACAAAAGCTCTGCCATGTTGTAAAGGTAAGCCGATGTCCTTCTACTGAGTAGGCTGTGTCATAGTCCACATGGGGTGTTGTGTGTACTGCAGCATTTCTGTACTCTGTGTGTCACAGCTGTGTGCCTTACTAGGTAATACAAGGTAGCTTGATTTGATACTTTAGATTCATGGTCTTCCTTTTATATCTTTATTTATGACCATTCTGAACTTGACAAGGTCACTTTTTACCCTAGGGTGTGTATGCTCAGGTAGTTGAATCCTTCCAGAGAGTTCTTCGTTTCCAAGATTCCTGGGAAACTGTATCATGTATCTTCCATGGATCCTGACTCATTTAGGGGTCATCTTAAGAATAAGCACAAGCTTAGAATTGCCTTTGTCTTGTATAATATTAAAAGGATCAGCCTTAATATTATACTTCCCAGGGACTCAAGAGAGAAACTACAAACAGTGAAAATTATTTTTGGAAAATGAATCTAAGTACACCAAGCTCTTTGTCCGTCTACTTTATTCCTCTGAGATAAAATCCTATCAACACAGCTTTAGTTCTATTCTCATGCCTAGCTCCTTTCTTGCCTGATTTCTCTAGTCTTACTTCTGCCTCATCTTGGTCCTTCTCATCTCGTTCTTACCCAGCTAGTACTTCCCAGTCTGGCTCTTCCTCATCTTCCATCCCATCCACACGTACTCTCTGATCAAAAATCCTCCTTTGCCCTCTCCATTCTCCATCCTCAAGTTCTCTACTCCTTTCTTCCTCTTCATCTCCTTATACCTCTGAGTCCTCTCAAGTGTCTGAGGTATAAACCCAAGCAATATCGATCCTCTGCCAGAGCAAGGTCATCAGGCTTGAATTCTTATGGGGTCATAAAGGTAGGTAAGAATTTTCCTCAGGCAGTGACCACCAGGCTTTCTTTTACAACCCAAAATGGGAGTGGTAAAAGAGGAGGTCAACTGAGTGCTAATGATGGGTTAGTATATCAAAAAGGGGATCTATGTGCTCAATCTACATTCCTAGAAGTGGTTAGGTAAGAAGTTAGGGATCTATTAGTAAGGTTATATAAGAAAGGAAGGTCTCACCCTAAATAGCACAAGAAATAAAGCTATTGCCTGACCTAGGAGACAGGTATTGTTTTGTTTGACCTTGGATGCTTGATAGGTATTTTAGATAAATACACTGTTAGGAGTTCTAGGAAGCATGCATAGCATTACAAGAAAATCACTGTAAGAACCAGCTAATATACATACAAAAGCTAAAATACCACCAAGGCTTCTTAAGCCATGGCTTGAGAAGTAGCTTTTGTGATAGTAGCTGAATTTCATTACGTTTTCCTGTGGCTTGCAGCACCCTTATGGCTGCAAAACCCTTTTAGAGGGCACCTTCTTCCTCTTCCCTGCCCTCCTATGCTGAGCTGACTTTCCCACTTATAGGTAGAGCAGCTGGACAGTTTCCAGAACATCTATAGCACAGGACTAGGGAATAATTGCCAGGAGGAAGAAATGGAAAGGGAAGCAGGAAGTGGTGGCACCATCAGTCAGAGGCACAGAGAGAATCTGGTTATATACTGATTGCTGATAGGTTAGAGGAAACAGAAGGGGACTGGCCAGTTGCATTCCATGAGACTTAGGTGGGTGGAGGTGACTGGCTTGCTGCTGAGAACAGCACTTAGAGTAGGGTCAGCAATGAGATGTCAAGGGAAGATGGCAGCAGGATTTGCCACAGCTTTTGGCTAGCTTGCTTGTGAGATGAAAAACGTGATGGCCGCAGCTAGATATAGGGGATGAAGGGAACTAATGAGCAGCTGGGCTAATATTCAGGTGCTGCAATTGAGTGTGTTTGGGAGTATCAAAGAAGGATGACTTGAGAAATGAGCAGACACAGGCAAGAAGGGCTTCTGGGAAATGAGCAGACACAGGTGAGAAAGGGCTTCTGGGTAGTATGATGAGGAGGTGGAGGTGGACCAGAAGGAAGGACTGCCTTAATCTTTCACAAGAATGAGGGCTATTAGGTCGGCCCTAGTAAAACTAATTCTGGCATTTGTCACCAGGAAAAGAGTGCTATGTTATCATTAAATGGAAGGTTACAGTAGCTGTTTAAAGAGAAGAGGAGTCAAGGCTTAAGGTAGAAGAACTCAGAGAAGGTCTGATGTGTGGAGTCAAGGATGAGGAACATTGTGCACATGGGGAGCTGATGTTCACAGATGGATGGTAGAGACAGCAACCATTGGCATATCACACGGGTGCAGGTCCAGAAGCTGATGGCTGGGCTCATGGTGAGAGCTGGCTAGATGACCACAACAAAAAGGACTTAGGGGCAGAAGAACTTAAATTGTTGACAGGAATGCCAGTGAACTAGTGGCCCCTTGGTGCTGAGATGGTCAGCAACATGAGAAACAGAAGCCTGGCCTATAATCCCAGGACCTCAGGAGGCTAAAGCAGGAATACTTGAAATTCAAGACCAGCCTGGGCAACTTAACAAGACTCTGTCTCTGATTTTGAAAAAAATAAAAAGACTGGAATTACAGCTCAGTAGTAGAGAGCTTGCTCAGCTTGCAAAGCCCTGGGTTCAGTCCTCAGTACTGCATACAAGGAGAAACAGAACCAAGTAAAAAAGGACTGAGACTTGAGAGAAAACAGGGGAGATTGAAGAAAGTAGTACTGTCTAGAGGTTTGGGAACAGGTCCATCTTTTCCTTTGTTACATCATTAAAAGGCAGGCAATTAGTATTGCCAGAAACCCTGAGGAGTCCGGCAGAGCCAGCACTGATACCCAAGGAATAGGACATCTGAGTTTCTTCTTGGGGTTTTTAGTCTTATTGAAGAAAAAAAATCTAAAAACAGACTCAAAATGGAAGCTTGAGGTCAATTAGAGTTTAAAAAAAGAAAAACCAGGTAGGCAGGCTGTAAATTTTGCTGTACCTAGAAGAGAAGAGTGGAAAAGAGAGGAGACAAAGCCATACTATTTGAAAAGCTGGCACAGAGGTCAGCCACATGGTAAGGAGGGTAGTTTTACAGAAAGTGTAAGGAAGCTCAGAGTACCAGGGAACATGTTCCTAGGCTCTGGCTGCATCCAAAAGAAAAGACGGAAGAGAAAAAGGAATATAGAGCTTTCCAAGTCAAGACTGAAAGGTGGGTAGACATAGCCATGCCTCATGGTGGCTTGTGGGTGGGGGTTGGAAATTCTGGGAAGGAAAAGTACTTTGTCTTATGATGAACCCACACATCATTTAGCTGAGTCTTTTTCTTGAACAACTGAATAAACAGTTTTTAAAGAACGTTTGTTATTTTTTATGTATATGGGTGTTTTGCTTGCATGTATGTGTGTGCACCATGTATTTGCAGTGCCCACAGAGGCCAGAAGAGGGCTTTGGATCCTCTGGGACTGGAGTTGTAAATGGTTGTGATCTGTCATGCTGGGAATTGAAACCTGGTTCTCTGGAAGAGTAGACAGTGTGCTCTTAACCAATGAGCCATCTCTCCAGCCGTTTTCTTAACTGAGGGAAGAGTTAAGGGTATGTCTCCACCTTGAGGTGGATTCCATTCCTTAAAGGGTTGAGAAGGACTTATTCTTGGCTTCCTGCAAAGGCCAGTCTGGGCTACATGAGACCCTGTTTCAAAACCACAAAAACCCAATCAAGACTGAACCAGAGCCAAAGATTAATTAATGGGAGTTTTGGTTCAAGTAGCAAAGGCAGGAAAAGGTGAGAGACCCAGTGCAATCCTGGCTGCCCACTGGAGCCTCATGGGGAGCTTGAGGGAAATGCTATGCACAGCTTCCCAGGCTGTCTACAAGATCCTTGAGTGTGCTCCAAACATTGTTACTTCTGAACCATGTCCTAGATGATTGAGATCGAGAGATGGGTTTCAGCAGAATCAAAGAAAGAGAGTTTTGTTTGGTTTTCTTAAAAAGCAGCAGTATTGGTAATTGGTTTAGGATCCTAAGACAGTGACTTGAACCCTCTGGACTTGTGTCTGCTGACTAATTGAATGCACTATGTTCCTATCTCAGTCCAGAGTGCATCTGAAAAATAAAGATGTGCTGATGATGGGCTGAGTCAAGAGTCCTAAAGAGGACAAGCATGTGATCCCTCGGGTCTTAATGTAGGTGATGAGCCCTTTGGTTCTTGAAGAGAAAGCAAAGCCAATGGGGAAGAAGCCTAAGGGAGAAGACTGGATCCACTGGCTGGTGGTACAAGTGCACAGAGCTCTACTACCTGCAGTTAAGGTTTATGGCAGGTCCTGCATCTGAAGGCCAGTGATCTCTCTCAGTCACCAAGCACTTGTCTTTGCCTTGGTATTTGGTGCCCAGACGATGCCATATATCTTTTACAGGTTCCTTCCCTTAAGTTCTTTGTCTCCTTGAGAATCTGAAATGATCAACTAGATACATAGCAGATGAAAATGCCAGCTTTAAAATTAGTTGTAGGGCCTCAGAAAAGTGCAGTTCTCCTTGTGGTCACCAAGCCTAGTCACTAGCTTGGCTAAGGCATGTCAGTTCTGAAATGAATGATAAACGGTGCTGGCGGCGGCGCTGGTTACCGTGTGGAAAGATCACGAGCCATGGCCACGACTACCTAGTTACAGAGAACTTTATTAGGAGGAAGGGGAGGGGGAATAAAAAGACCAGGCCTGGGGAGGAAAGAGAGGAGTGGGGGCGGGAGGGAGCAGAGCAGAGTGAGGGTGGGGGTCTTTGTCCAGCTTTTTTAAGGCACAGATTACATGACCATGCCACGTGCAGTAGTTGCCAGCGCACACTGATGACATAAGATGCAAGACCCTGAACTGCGCATGTGTAGCTGGAGTAAGGGCAGAATTCTAACATTCCAGACGTTTTGCTTGTTATAAAAAAGCAAGGGGCTTTGAATAGGAATAGGGGCGTCGTTTCTCTGAGAAAAACTGCTTCCAGCTGACTTGGTGGGCATCAGTTGACTCTTGCGGGGGTAGGAGTCCTGGGATGGTGGGCTGTCCTGCTGCCTCGGAGCTATTCATCCCTCTTGGCTTCACACTCTGGCTGCTTTTGTGTCTGACAGGATGCTGGTAAGACAGAGAAAATTTAGGAAAAAAAGAATCAGTATTTTTATTTTCTTTAGAGTGTTCCCAAACCAGGGGAGTTTGCGTTTGGCACTTATCTGAAGTAGATCTGACCTGTCCAGATGGACTTAAGCTGGTTTCTGGAGCTTGGGAAAAGTTTTGAACATATTAAGAAGCAGCTATGAGAAAATTAGTGACCATTGTAGTGTTTAGTACTCTGCTTGTGTTGGTTAGTGTTAACAAGAGAGACAGAGAGATTGGAACATTTAAAAATTTGTTTTAACCTGAGATAAGCTTTATCAGAGACAGATTATTTTAAGGCACCTGTTTCCTTTACTAGTTTAGCATCCAGGAGACACAAGTGATAAATTGTTGAGAGCATTTAACAGTAAGTAATACATGGTTATATTGGTTTTTTTTTTTTTTAGAGCCCAGATACTTTTGGGTGTGGGGGTGTAAATAAATACCTTTTAACTGTTACAGTTTCTTACTTGATGATCCCTGGACTCCAGTTCTGTGGTGGTCCTGTAACCATTAGCTGAGCAGTTAATTAGGAGAGGGAACCAGGAAGAGAAACGCTTGTGGGGTGAGACCTCATTCTTCTGGAATTAGGGACAAGGCAGAGATCAGTGTCCTGTCTGTGTGCATGAGGAGAAGAAGCACTGCTGACAGGTCTGGAGTGAGGCACATGGAGGGAGCAATGAAATGAAAGCTCCTACCTTAGCTGGAAAACCTTTTCCCATTTAACCCTGAAAGTACAATTAAATCTAAGGCTGTCCTCCCTACCCCAACAATAGGGAAACGAGGAGAGGTGAGACCCCAAAACTCCCAGGACTGGGTTAGTGGCTCTGTTGTCCAGAAGGAAGGAAATAGATCGCTTCCATGCTGCGTTCTGGGTTCCCTGCAAGCGAGCCTGTGGCCAAGCCTAGAGGTCTGCTGGAGGTCTTAGCTTGATGCTCCCATGTCCCTTGGTGCCTGGGTGCAGTCAGCTGACCGGTTGTCTTTCTAGGCAGCACTTTGAACAAGGCTCAATTGATGGCCTGGCAGGGCACGTACTAGCCCGTATGGCCTCCTTTTTTTTTCCCCCCTGCACTTAAAACAGGGACCCAGCAGCTTTTGGAAGCCAGTTGGACAGCGTGTGCCAGCACTTGGTAATTCTGTTCTCAGGCTTTTTCATCTCTCCCCTGGTATACCTTAAATACCACAGCTGAAACTTCCACCTGTGGGGTCAGGAGCCTTGCTCTCCAGATGCTTAAGTTTTAGCCCTTGTGTCGGGGAGGTCTGGAAGACAAGAGACAGATTTTATTCTGTGTCTTGAATTTTTTTTTTCTTCTTGATGTCTGCTGGCTTGAGGACAGCTTTAGGAAGACCTGCCAGGAGGCAGGGTGTAAACTGATCTCTGGCTAAAGAGCCATCCATCTTGATTACTGTGATCCCCTTGTGGGTCCTGACCATAAACTTATTTGCCTGCATCCTAGCCTGCTTTCAGACCCATCTGTGCTTCTCAGGGCAGCTTGAGAACAAGTGGGAGGAGTTAAGGTGAGTTAAGGTGAGAGCCAGGGTTGGGCAGAAGATGCCCGCCCAATACTGGAGAGTGGAGCGGAAGTCAGATAGACAGAAGTGGTTGCACATGGCAGAGAAAGAATCAGAAATGGGAGGGAGAAGGGTTCAGAGCTTCGGTAGAAAGCTTGGGGATAAGGTAACTCTTTTCATTTGCCTGTTTGCTGGCAGAAGTTAGATGATTCCTGTGAAATATCAGGGTTCAAGCAGCCAAATTTAATGGTATCTGGGGATATTTAAGGCATTTGTCAGAGGAGGAATGGAACCATGAGAAGGAAGCCCCTATGTCCCATGGCTGCAGCGCCGAGAGAGAAAAATAAAAAATTAAAGAAACAGGATCAGACTCCAGTCCTAGTCAACCCCGAGGTTGGAGAAGGATCTATGAGTCAGCTCAGGTTACTTCCCGCTTCATCAAGAGAGGAGTAAGGGCTGGGAGCATATGCAGCACGAGGACCCCCAGGGGGTCCGACAGCATTGACCTTCATCAAGGGAGAGAATGAGTTGATGCAAGCGCAGCCCGAGGAACCCCCGGGGATCCGGTGCGAGGAATATAGCTCAGGCTGCAGTTGTGGGAAACGGTAGGGAAACTCACCAATCTTGATGGTATGTGTGGTGTGTGCAGAGCGGTCCGGTGGCTGGGCAAATGAAAAAAGCTGAGCAGGCAGTCACAGGTCTTCGGTATAGGTTTCTGACAACGCTCAGCCCTGGACACAGAGCAGGCAGAATGTCCTATCTGAGTCTAAGGCACCAATGAAATGAGTGGTAAGTGGCGCTGTGGAAAGGTCACAAGCCATGGCCACAACTACTCTACCTCGTTACAGAGAACTTTATTAGGAAGTGGGGAGGAATAAAAGGACCAGGCCTGGGGAGGAAAGAGAGAAAGATGGTGAGGGGGGGGAGCAGAGGAGGGGGACCTGCATCTGGCTTTTTTAAGGCTCAGATTGTGTGACCACACTGTGCTCACATAGTCGCCAGCGCACACTGATGATGTAAGACACAAGATCCTGTCTGTCTTTGGGGAAAACAGCAAGAAAGAAAGAACACAGAAGCAGAGAACCACAACAGTGTCTTCCAAATACTGCATGAAAGATGAATGGGTGGAGTTTGGGCTTATGGGTTGAACTGTAGGAGGGTGAAAGCAGTTTCTGCTCCAGTCTCGTTCCAAGTGTTGGTTGCTGTCACAAAGAAACCCACTCACTCTGTTGTGTGTAAGAGCCTCTATTGGTCTTGTCAGAATGAGATGATCTGAACTGGGTTTGCATTCTCCTTTCTTTAGGTTGCTGATCTGAAGTCTGGCAAACAGATCCAGCTGATCAACAAGAAGTCTCTGCGGTCTCTCACTGCCCAGTTGCTGGTGTTGTTGATGTCTTGGGAAGAAGATACCTATCTTTCTGTTGATGAACTCAGGAGACATTACGAAACCACCCACAGTACTCCTCTTAACCCCTGTGAATATGGATTCATGACCTTGACTGAGCTACTGAAGAGTCTGCCTTACTTAGTGGAGGTACATGTGTGAATGGGTCTTTAGACCCATCATGTTGGAAGCTTCTCAGCCCAGCTCTTCTGGAATCCTGTTAGGTCTGCATTAGTATGTGTAGAGCTGGAGGAACACTGGAGGTTCCGAAATTGGCTGGCCATTTTTCTTTCTTTTAGTAATTTTATTTTCCCTCCGAGACAGGGTTTCTCTATGTAGCCTTGGCTGTCCTAGAACTCACTCTGTAGACCAGGCTGGCCTTGAACTCACAGAGATCTGCCTGCCTCTGCCTCCCAAGTGCTGGGATTAAAAGCGTGTACCACCATTGCCCACCTCTTTTAGTAATTTTTTATCTTTTGAAATTAAAATATAATCACATCATTTCCCCCTTCCATTTCCTCTCCCATCCCCTCTCATACACCCCCTTCTAGCTCTCTCTCACATTCATGGCCTCTTTTCTTTTTTAAAAATTTGTATTTATTTATTTACTGTTAGATTGATTTATGTGTATGAATGTTTTGCTTGCATTTATGTATGTGCACCAAATGCATGCCTGGTGCCCACAGAAATCAGAAAAAGGCTTTGGAGCACATGGAACTGGAGAATAACTGATTGGTATGCATACAGTTTTACCATTTACAAAAGAAGAACAGAGATTTGCATATTGAGATGGATGTACTTGTTTGTTTTCATGTAAAAGAATCTTGGCTGAATCTTGAAACTGTAGGACCTAGAGCATCTTTGGTGTTTTTCAGAGTTAAATAATAGCAGGTTGGAGTGAGCAGTAAAAACGCTACATTAATAGCATACTGTAGATGCAAATCTGACTGAGGTCATTCAGGCAGCATTTGTTGGTGTTGCATGGCAGGACAGCATGTGTAACGCTTAGTGTGTGATACAGTGTGGAGAAGTGCTGTGGAAACACCTTGGGTTCATTATGAGTTTGGCTTTCCAACTAATTTTTGATTGTTGGGATTCAGAAACATTTTTATACTGCTAGTTTTTTTGCAGTCTCCACATGTAGTTTCAAAAGCTGGGTACCAGAAGACACAGGAGTTTTGTGTGTGTTTGCAAGGATAGCCACCATTGTTCAGCCTCACATTATTTCTGGAAGATGAGAGCTAGTGGCCACAGCCACTGTGTGTGTCTATTGAGATTGTCTCATCTTTCCTGTCTGCTTGCTTTGGGATTGCAGGTTCCCTGCTTTCCTTCCTTGCTCATACAGTTTCTTCAAACTTGACAGGATTACACTGCAGAGAAATCAAAGTTGCCCTGGGTTGTTTAGCCTCTCTGGAAGGCCTTGCCATGAACCCCTCCTAGGGCCCTGGGAGACCCTTTTGTGAGCCCCTCCTAGAAACCAAGTTGATTTGGGGCCTTTAGAGTGTTCTTGGCAGAAGGCCTTCAACCAGAGGGGACAGAGGTGGTCACTCAGGAAGTTTCTAATCCTTCTCTCTCTTCTGGGCCAGGTGTTTACAAATGATAAGGCAGAAGAGTGTGTGAAGCTCACAAGCCTATACTTGTTTGCAAAGAATGTGCGGTCTTTGCTTCACACCTATCACTACCAGCAGATTTTCCTTCATGAATTTTCCATGGCCTATACCAAGTATGTTGGAGAAACACTGCAGCCCAAAACATATGGCTTCAGTAGTGTGGAGGAGCTATTGGGAGCCATCCCACAGGTAGGTGTTTTCCTCAGCTTCCGAGAAAGTGTCTTCCTGAAGAGCCATCGCTGACTCCTGATCAGAGATGTAAGGTGCCATCAGAGTGCTGCCAGATAAGATGAATGACTTTAATGTTTCTCAGTGATTTTCTAAACCTTTATTCCTGTGTGCCAGGTAAGTTGCAGGCCATCCTCCCTAGAAGTGTGCTCAGTGGTCACATAACCAGATAGGACACTTAAGCAGATGTCCTAAGTAGAGTGTGGCTAGAACAGCATAGCTATGTCCCCCTCACTGCTCAGTGAGGGTGGACAATGGCCCAGGCAGGGCCCACTTCTTGAGCATAGGGATCCTGGAAGGGCAGCATCACAGATGTCTGAGTTACCATGTGGCAAGGAATATGCACAAGTTGTTGTGGTAGGTAAGGTGGCATTCACAGATGAATAGCCAGTAGCTGTGAGAGGAAGAGAATCTATTGTGAGAGTGCTTGCTTAGCTGCATGGCAAGTGTAAGCATTGCAGCTTAGGTGGAAAGGTATCCTGGCAGCTAGAAGCCAAGGAATGCCACAAAGTCACACCACACAACAAACCTTACACAAGAGATTAATGGGAGGGAAAAAGCCAGGAGGATGGCTGCCTCTGCTTGAGCAAGAAACAGCAGCAAACTGAGCAGGGTAGAGAGCTTATACAGAGCTTCTTGAGAAGGGAGTGGAACTTTTCGGGGTGGAGATCAGTGGGATTTCATGTCCAGAGATTGGGCTTTTTGCTCTGCAGGATGGGGGGCAGCAGTTAGGGCAGTTAGAGTATTCTGTGGGTGGAACCTGGCAGAAGTCCTGGGGTGGTGGGGGAGGGACTTGGCCACTCCCGCAGTGTGGGGGCAGAGTCCAGCAGTTAGGGAAGTTAGAGTATTCTGTGGGTGGAACCTGGCAGTTAGAGGTCCTCATGGAAGGGGCCTGGCCACTCCAGTGGGCTTACAGCAAGGCTTTGAGTTGATTCTCAGTACTGCAAAAAATAGAAATGAAAAAATGCAAGAATGCTAGAGCCTCTGCTAGAGTAGGAGCTGTTCTAAGGGCCTTGCTCCTCCAGGTAAGAGCTTCCCTTTGCTGTGGGGAAGGCAGGAAAGCTTAGCTTTACCTTTGGAAAAGCATCACTGCTGTCCACAGAAGAACTAAGAGAAATTGGAGTGGAGGAGGGAACTTATGCAGGGTCCTGACTGATGCCAAGGCCCTAGAAGGTATCGGTGAAGGAGGTGAAGCTGGGTTGAAACACATGGGGGCACCTGTAGTCAAATTCTAAAACCCAAAATATTCCAAAAATTCTGGAAGCAACATGACACCACAGTGGACAGTCTACCCTGACCACCTGTGATGAATTGCAGTCAGAACACTTTTTTTTTTACTATAAAAACAAGGGAAAATACATCTAAAGTGCCTTCAGGCTATGTGTATACAGTGCTTATGAGATAATAGATGAATTTCTAGTTTAAATGTACCCAGACCACAAATTATCTCATTAGGTATATGCAAATACTCCCAAATCCAAAACCCCTCTGATTCCAAGCATTTGAGACATAGGGTGCTCGGCCTCTGATGAAACAGTAGAAGAATGCCTGGAAGCTGAAGACAGGGATTTGGTGATAGATCTAAGGTAGAGATCCCTGGGAACCAAAGCTTACTCCCACCCTGACCTGACTGAAGGTGGAGAGCAGTACCACCAGGTCAGGGCTGCTGTTTTACTGTCAGGATCAGCAGTTAGTTGTAGAGTCTGGGAGATGCTGTCCTTTGAGGTTGAGTTCAGTTTCTATTAGAAATGTAAGTACTCTGATGTGGGAAGTTTCTGGATTTAAGTCCCAAAACTACAGTAGACGTTATTGAAGAGTCATAAGTACTTTTTATACTGTGTCTTGTGATTCTGGTTACTCAGCTTTTTCTGGGGGCACAGGGAGGGTGTTTCTATCCTCTGCTATCTGTGAAGCTAAAGAAAGGACATAGAAAAGTTGTTGGCATTTACTGAGTTCTGATTCTGGTATGTGAGAAGCAGGTACCAGAAGCCCCACTCACCTGAATGTTAGTGTACTTTCGCCTCCTTTTCTACTGCTTAACCAGATGTATGTCTTTACACAGGTCGTCTGGATAAAGGGACATGGTTATAAGAGAATTGTAGTGTTAAAAAATGACATGAAAAGTAAGTAAGCCCCCATTCCCCTCTCTTGACTCAATTGGGATTCTCTTACTGACCTTTCTCACTGATGGGTGATCTTTTCTTCTAGACCAGCTAAGCTCCCTTGGCCTGTTCCCTGCCAGTCATGAAGACCAGCCTGCAGTTAGCAGACAGATCCTGGAGGTCTCGGAATCTCGAATAGCATCAGAACTCCAGCTCAGAACAGGTACTGGGTACTAGAGGAAAAGCAACAAAGTAGGTAAAGCCTTAAAGTTCCAGGAGGAGGCTTGGGGTGAGATACTTGGAGGAAAGAGGACAGTGGGCAATTTCATTAGGTTAAGCATTCATAAAAAATTAGATGTATTTCATTTTTATGTGTATGAGTGTTTTGCCTGCATGTATCTGTGAACCATGTGTACGCCTGCCTGGTGGCTGAGGAGGTCAGAAGAGGGCATTGGATCTCCTGGAACAGGAATTATGGATGGTTGTGAGCCACTATGTGGGTTCTGGGAACCAAATCCAGGTTCTTTGCAAGAGCAACGTGCTTTTAACTGATGAGCCATCTCTCTAGACCTAAACATTAATTTTTTTTCCTAGTGCAATTTGGTGTGTAGTTTAACAGGTCTATATGTGGTAGTATTGAGTGATTGGCTAAGTAAGATCCTTAAAGAGTATCCCAATTCAGGTGTTTTTTGATGTTTACTAAATAACTGTTTAAAACTGTGGTGATAGAAGGAAAGAAAGCCTAGCCTCAAAGACCTGGGGACAGAGTGCCAGGAAGGCTAAACTTGTGCTGATAGTCTAATAGAGTTCTGCTAAAGCCTGGTCAGGGTGAGTAGGTACCAAGGTTGGTGGGCTATGCAGAGCTGGGTCATTGCTAGACTAGATGTGGAAAGGACACAGCACACATGCCTCATGAGGAAAAGGGCTCAGGGACCTGACATGGGGCGTGACATACAGTAGTCCAAAAGTGCTCCTCCAGGTAACTACTGAGTCACAGGCTTTATGTAGAGCCAGCTCTGTATCACAGAAGCCACTCCAGCATCCTATATACTTGAACTCCATCATTAAATGTAAGAGGGGTCTTCACACAACATCACGAGTAGATAGAAGGATTACTGTGCCTTGTGCTTTGAGAAAAGCTATTTCCAGCATCTGACATTGTTGAAGCTTCTTGGCCCTGGCTCCTTCTGCTGCCCCAATCCTCGGCAGTTTGGTTTCTCTTCCAAAGGCTCTTCTTTTTTGGGCCTCTTCAGAGACCAGTGTTCTTAAGAACACAAGTCTTCAGCAGATACTGTTTTCCAGGAGTATTCTGATAATGGCCTTGTTTTCATTTATTATATATATATTATATACACACATAACGAGTGCTTGAGTACTTCATGCTGATTTCTGGGGCTGAAGAAAGCTGCAGGAGCAGACCTTTGTGCCTGTGCTGAATGTAGCCGCCTGCCTTCTCTGTGCAGGGCCCAGCCAGATGGAGCAGGAGCTCCTGCACCTGACCAACAGCTCCCCTGTTGACCTCCTCTGTGCTCCTGTCCCTTCATGCCTGCCATCCCCTCAACTAAGACCAGATCCCGTCATCCTGCAAGCCACAGATCTCATTCAGTTTGAGGAATACCCTCAAGAGCCTCTGGGTAGGTCACACCGTGTATGCTGGTCACTTGTCTGTGGGTTTAGCAAATGACCTATGATGCCAGTGTAGAAGGTGTCTGATGGACAAAGGGAAAAATGACACAGTTTCAGGTATAAAAGTACTTGTGCTGATTATTCAGACTCTTCCTTTCCTTGTTGGGGTTTTGACTAATAAATTTAACTTATATATCAAGTATAATCTGAAGTTGGGGGCCAGTGTCACCAGGCTGTGGAACAGCCTTTGAGTAGTGAGTCCTATCTCAGGTCGTCTGGGACTTCTGGCCTTCCCACCATATCTGAGGTTCAGCTGCTCCTTAGGCAACAACTGTCACCTCCTACACAAGCCTTTGCTTTGGGTCCAGTGGATACTAGGGCTTTAGGAAGCTGGTCTGAGCAAGGTACCTATGGTTTGAGGCCCTAGAGTATATCCTGTGACCTGAAAGCCAAGAAAGCTGACTGGCCTTTTTGTTGTTGTTATTGTTGTTTTGGTTTTGGGTTTTTTCAAGATAGGGTCTCACTGTAATTCTGACTGTCCTGGAACTCACTCTGTATACCAGGCTGGCTTTGAACTCACAGAGATCCACCTGCCTCTGCCTCCTGAGTGTGAGGATTCAAGGTGTGTGCCATCATGCCTGCCTGAAAGCTGACTTCTTAACATCCTAACTTAGTGCTAGCCTGGTGTCAGGTGTTGGGGCTAATGGACACTGGAACTCTGACTATGCAAGCAGTGGGGCCTCCACCTCCACAGGTTAAGTGACTAAGGCCTCTTGTCGGTCTGTCATTCTGCCTTCTTTGAGGAGTCCCAGCTGCTCTTCGAGACCATTCACTTTCCCCTCTTTGTCACTGTATTCTGACTGTTCCTTTTCCTGCCCATACTTTCTTCTCTACTCTAGGCTTCCACTGTCCATAGTCTTTTTAAGGCAGGGTTTGACACTTGTGACCCTAGACAGGGCCTGGAGAGTGTTTGCTTGGAAAGATAGTAAGAGCACAGGCTCACGGTGCTTCTTTGAAATGAGGGATTGGGGGTGGCAGAGCTGGAGAGTTGCTTCTTCATGGGCTCTGGCACATGTACACAGGAGCTCTTCCAAATGCTTGTGACAGAGGAGAGCTAGAACCTAAGGAACACAGTTCTCTGCCCATCTCCTGAGGAGAAGCTGGGGCTCTGTCACCATCACTTGGCCTGTGTCATTGGCATCAGGGGTCCGTTGCTACACACAGAAGGCATCTAAGGCACAGTGGTCTGTCTTTCTCAAACATATGTGGGTTACATGTGCTCTAAGACAGCTGACCTTCTAAAGTAGCCATGGTTCCATGTGGCTCTCCTCTTGTCCCTGGTGTCAACACCATGGTGAGCATGTGGCCTCTGTAAGAATGGGCAGGTGCTCACTCACACGAAGGTCCCTGCTGCCTCAGAAAGTTCACGTGAGGCCTATGAGTCTTTGGTCACCAAACAAAGAAATGAAGAAGCAAAGAGTCTGAGGAAGAAAAACTAACCTTTGATAGGTAGTCAAATATGACCTATCTAAAATTTGTAATCCAAAGAGAGGTGATCTGTCATTTATAAATATTTGACTTTTTGTGACATACTATTGACCATGTAGCTAATATCTAAATTGTGACATAAATGTGACATTTTGGTTGTTGGTTTGTTTTGTTAGTTAGTTAGTTAGTTTGTTTGTTTGTTTGTTTGTTTGTTTTGAGACAGGGTTTCTCTTTGTATCTCTGGCTGTCCTGGAACTCGCTCTGTAGACCAGGCTGGCCGCAGACTCAGAGATCTGCCTGCCTCTGCCTCCAGAGCGCTGCGATCAAAGGTGTGTGCCACCACGACTAGCTTGTTTTGTTGTGTTTTTAGACAATATCTTGATGTGTAGCCAAGGCTGACCTGGTACTGTGATAATCCTGCCTCAGTTTCCTGAGGGCTGGAATAGCAAGCTACCTATCACATCTGGTTCTGGTAGGGTTTTATAAGCTTGTTTTTGTTTTTTAAATACAGATGGACTGAAAACCAGTGCTTCTTATGAGACCTAGAACTAAATCTATTTACTTTTCTGTCTTTCTAGGAATTGTAGTTTTAAACCAAGAAGAAAAAACTGAAATTCCAGTACCAGTGAAGGAGGGGGGGACACTGCCCTGTGACTCCTGCTCACCTTGCAGCCCAGCATCTGCCCCTGCTCCTCCCAGTCCTTCCTTGGAAGCCCCCACACCACTGTTCAGCAAGGACACAGTGGAAAGCCCAGCCAAAAAGCAGCCCAAAAAAAGAGTCAGATTGGCAGCCAACTTTTCTTTTGCACCTATAACTAAGCTTTAACTCCCATTTAAATACAGAATCAAGTTAGGATGGGGTGGGGGGGGCTGACTCTACACACAGAAATGGGCTTAAAAACCTCATTTTCTGTCTTGACCCCAGAAGCCACTTTTATAGATGGTCCATAGGGCAATGTTCCTTTTGAACTTTCAGATGAACTTTTTTTCCCTTTATTTCTCTCAATAATTCAAAAGAACTCTGGCCTTCGTTAAGGAATCCATAATATATTTACCAAATGTTTCTAAACTATTGTGAAATGTGGGTGGGAGGGAGTAAGCAGCGGTTGATCACTCAGCAGAAAGTGGCTTAACTCCCATTGAGCAATCTCTGTCTTTTGCTTAAGCAAATGTTGTTGTGGTTGTTGGAAAAGCCAAGCATGTCTGTGAGCCTGTGGGTCACACACTGGGGAATGAGTGAGCGGCAGGAGGGCCATTTTCAGACTGACATAGGAAGGTTCCTGGTTTCCAGGTGACTTGTTGGTGTGCCTTGTTTTTTATTTAACTATGTCTGTGGTTGACCAATATGGCTTCATCTCAATTTTTAAATGTTTCCATTTAGGGATTCCATTTAGGAGCTTTCTGTAAAGTTGTTTCACGCTTCCTTTCTCTGTCTGTCCCAGTTTGCTAAGGATCAAGTTAAGGAAAGGAGATGGTCTCGGTGTCATGAATTTAAAGTCAGTGTTTGAATGATGGCACACATTACTAATGTGTTGAGAGATGGTGTTGCAAAGAGTCTGATTAACTATGCATCAAACGCATAGATTGTAAATCAGCTGAGTGGCAGGGTGCTTCAAAAAGAGTGGGTTTGATACTATTTCCACTATAGGAAGAGACTGAAGTTCTATCTGTAATGTGAAGGCCAAGATTAATCAACCTAACCTTTTGTTTTTGTGACTTTAAAGTTGGCTGTAAAGCTGGGAAGTTCTCCATGTGACGATGTGTGTCCATGTTAGTTCATCTTGTCATCTTTTAATAATGTCTGGTTTTTCTGTTACTTCTCACTATTGGAAGCACATTTGGGATCGTTTTTTGTTTTTGTTTTTTTGTGGTGTCTGATGTTGGCATTTAGGAAAAGCCAGCCTTTGTAGACACCACCCTGTGGAATGACTTTCTCTCTGAGTGCCTGAGGTGTCCGCTCATGAGTGGCCTCTCACTCCTGCTGGAGAGACCTGACATTTACAATGGATTGTATTTGTTGGGCAAAAAAGGCAGATCCATTCATAGAGCAGAAAGAACCTGTTGGCACACAGTCTTCCACTAGTTAGATGGTTTCTTTGGTGGGAAATGTTTATATTTGGTTTTTTCTAGAAAGCCAGAAAATGGATTTTTATTCCATAGCCAGCATTTTGAAAAAATGTCACAAAATTAAAGGCACTAGAGGGATATTTTTACCAGTTGGATTTTTGTTGCCAAAATCTTTTAAATGAAGCCAGTGATTCCCAGTTCTCAGCACATGACCTGCCCAAAATGGAGCTGCACTGGAAGTGCTCTGCAGGCTTGCCACACTGTGCAAAGCCTGCAGGCACTTCCTCTTCAAGGCCTCGTGGCACTTCCTCTACAGATTAGTACATAGGAAGTAAGATGGCACGTGTGCAATTTCTCTGAGGCTTTTAAGCAATGTAATAGTGTTGAGAACATGAGTTGCCTTATTCACAGACATCCTAAGGATAAGCTTGCTTGCTTAGACTTAAGGTTTGCAAGCGTAGAAGGGATTATGGACTTTGAAAACACCAGGTGTCACTAAAGTCACTTGGAGCCATCTCAAAGGTCAGTTTGTTCTGTGGGCAACAAAGAGTAGTTGTGTACAGTGAATGGATATTTCTTTGCCATTTGCTGGAGTTGCCCATGCTTCTGGGATGAGTGTAACTAACCATTGCTGTTTAAAGATGTGAAAATTCAGTGAAAGTGCATTGAGTCTGTGATGTGCCCACAGTGACCAGTCCAATCACTCCTTCTTTATCCAGAGGCTTAAATGATGATGCTTAGATGATGATGCACATGGAGATGATGAGACACTCTTTCTGGCTAGAAAGATGTACCAGATTAGATTTATCTGTTAAAAAAGAAAAAAGTTATCACCAAAATTCCCTTTCCCATCCTGCACTGTTTCTTTTGATCAGGCTTGGGGGACAAGATGTTTTTCTTAACTATTTTGTTTGAACACCCCCCCACCCCCCCCACCCCCCGTGGTTCAAGTGCTGTTTGTGTTTTGGGACCAAACAGTTGTCAATAAACTTTATGAGCAAGCATCTGTTATGAGTGCTTTTGTTTGTGGGGCTGGGTTAAAAACCAGTCCAATTGTAAGCATTACAGCTTGGATGAAAATGTATCCTGGCAGTCAGAGTCAGGGAATACCACAAAGTCACATAGCACAACAAACATCACATGAGATTTATTGGGAGGGAAAAAACCAGGAGGGTGGCTGATGTTGGTTGTTTTTTCTCTTTGTCTCTTTAGGGACCCTCCACCCAGCTCCCAAATAAATCACTCACGAAGGTTTATTCTTACTTTTAAATGCCTGGCTTTAGCTTGGCTTATTTCTTGCCAGCTTTCCTTAAATTATTATCCCATCTACCTTTTTCCTCTGGGTTTTTCCCATTCTCTTGCTTATGTAAATCTTCCTCTTACTCAGTGGCTTGCTGTGTAGCTGGGTGGCTGGCCCCTTGCATCCTCCTCCTCCTCTCAATCCTTTTCTCTCCCAGATTTCTTCTGTATGGTCTCTCTGCCTGCCAGCCCCGCCTATCCTTTCTCCTGCTTTGCTGTTGGCCATTTATTAGACCATCATGTGTTTTAGACAGGCACAGTAACACAGCTTCAGAGTTAACAAATGCAACATAAACAAAAGTAACACACCTTAAAATGATATTCCATAACAGATGGCTGCCTCTCCTCAAGTGAGAGGATACAACTTGACAGGATACAAGGCTTATATAGAGTTTCTCGGGGAGTGGGGGAGGTGGAACTTTTTAGGGTGGAGCTTTCCAGGCTGGAGATTAGTGGGATTTCATGTCCAGAGATTTGTCTTTTTACTCTGTAGGATGGGGGCTGGGTCCAGCAATTAGAGTGTTCTGTGGCTGGAACCTGGCAGTGTAGGTCCTTGGGGGATGGGCCTGGCCACTCATGTGGTTTGAGGGGCTTACATCCTCTCCCCCACCTATTATTGATAAACAGGTCACTGGAAAGAGGGGTGATGTTCTTAAACTACTTCCTGCTGAGTAGGGGCATCGAAGTCCTTTGGGCAAATTTGATTTTCACCATAGGTATAATCGGGAGTCACTGGCCTCTGGCTCTGTAGCTGGGGGCCAGTAATCCTTTAATAGCAACTGATTAAAAGTCTGGTTAGAAATCTTTTGAATCTGTTATTGAAAAAATCTAGACAAGTTTATAAAGCAGGGTTTGACTCACAGGATTAAGAAAAGGAGAAGGGGGTTGAGAAGGGTAGTGTCCAATTCCATATTGGACTGTCAGTGAGCCACTGGCCTCAGGCTGTCTTTACATTTTTGGAGATCCATCTAGAGTTGTCTAATCTTGTCTTTTACTGTACCTGACTGGTTGACAGAGAAGCATCCCTCCCTGTGGAAGAGACAAAGGCCTCCACTCTCTTCTGTTTGTAGTAACAGAGTGAGGCTTTAATAAAATTTGAGTTAGTGGAGGAAGAGGAAGGGTCACAAAATGAACTCCGCTGAAAACAAACTCTGCTGGAGGGAGTTTGTATAAGCTCCAAATGGGAGCTGAGAGGCACAAGAGAAGCCCAGGAGGGCATAGAGAAGCCAGTGGCATAGTGAGAGTTCCAGGATGGAACTGAGGCAAGAGGGACAAGTTCACAGAGGCCCAGAAGGGTTTAAGCTGTGGGACTTAGCAGGCAGCTCCTTTTGGAAGGCAAGGAAAGTTGAAACATAGGCCCAGGAGGGCACTAGGAGAGAGAGAGAGTGCGGGTAGCTCCAAGGGAAAGGGGGCAAGGAAAGGTCGAAGAAGCTTAAGAGGTCAGAGATAAGAGGCTTAAGTCCCCTGAGGCTGTAGAGGGAGTGTGGGTATTGAGCCTGGATGATATATTTGATGAGGCTGATAAAGTCATCACCCTACCCTGACAGTAGGGGAACAAGAAGATGTAGGTCTCTAAAACTGTCAGGACTTAATAGGTGGCCCCAGGGTCCAGAAAGAGATTGCCCTGATACTGTGATGTCTACCTGAGGCTCCCAGTGAGAGATGGCAGTGGTCAGTAGTCCATGGCCGTGACCTAGGAGGTCGGCTGAAGGGCCATTTAGGCTTGATATCCCCACACCATGAGGATCATGGGGGCAGTCAACACTCCATTGCCCTTGATGGCACCTTGGACATAGTCTGGATGATTTATAAGGGATCAGACAGGCCCAGGCTCAGTGAACCTCCTGACTGCTTTTGAAACAGGAACTCAAAGGTTCTCAGGCTTTGGGACGCCAAGGAGCCTGGACAGTTGCTATGACCAGTTGAAAGGCCTTCACTAGCACCAGGTATTTTTGTTTTCAGAGTCTTTCATCTCTCCCATGTTATACCTTAAAGGCCATTGCTAAGACTTCTGCCTGTGGAGTCAGGGGTCCTTTCTCTAGACATTTAAGATTGGCCCTAATATCAGGGAAACTGGGAGAAGAAGTAGGTCATTGGGAGTTGCTTTCTCGGAATCCAGATAGCTACATTGTAAGAGGGCCTTTGTAAGGTGGTCTAGTAATTGAGATGGGTTATCATGTTTGTCTTGGATGACCTCTTGGATTTTTCATAATTTACCATTTTAAGGATGGCCTTGTGAAGACCGGCCAGATCTGCTGAAGGGAAGGCTTTCCCAACAGAAGTGCTACAGCTCCATTCCCTCAGTTCTGCTCTGGCAAAAGCTGTTGATTGCTCTGTTCTGTGTTCTGGGCTGTGTTCTGTACTCTGTACTCTGTTCTGTGCTCTGCTCTGTGCTCTATGTTCTGTGCTCTGTGCTCTGGGCTGTGCTCTCTGCTGTGCTCTGTGTTCTCTGCTGTGCTCTGTGCTCTGCTCTGTTCTGTGTTCTGCTCTGTGCTCTGTGTTCTATGTTCTGTGCTCTGTTCTGTGTTCTGTGCTCTGCTCTGTGTCCTGCTCTGTGCTCTGTGCTCTGTTCTGTGTTCTGTGCTCTGCTCTGTGCTCTGTTCTGTGTTCTGTGCTCTGCTCTGTGCTCTGTGCTCTGTTCTGTGCCCTGTGATCTGTTCTGTGTTCTGTTCTGTGCTCTCTTCTGTGCTCTGTTCTGTGTTCTGTGTTCTGTGCTCTGTTCTGTGTTCTGTTCTGTGTTTTGTGCTCTGTTCTGTGTTCTGCTCTGTGCTCTGTTCTGTGCTCTGTGCTCTGTTCTGTGTTCTGTGCTCTGCTCTGTGCTCTGTTCTGTGCTCTGTTCTGTGTTCTGTGCTCTGCTCTGTGCTCTGTTCTGTGCTCTGTGCTCTGTGTCCTGCTCTGTGCTCTGTGCTCTGTTCTGTGTTCTGTGCTCTGCTCTGTGCTCTGTTCTGTGCCCTGTGATCTGTTCTGTGTTCTGTGCTCTGTGCTCTCTTCTGTGCTCTGTGCTCTGTTCTGTGTTCTGTACTCTGTTCTGTGTTCTGTGCTCTGTGCTCTGTTCTGTGTTCTGTGCTCTGCTCTGTGCTCTGTGCTCTGTTCTGTGTTCTGTGCTCTGCTCTGTGCTCTGTGCTCTGTTCTGTGCCCTGTGATCTGTTCTGTGTTCTGTGCTCTCTTCTGTGCTCTGTTCTGTGTTCTGTGTTCTGTGCTCTGTTCTGTGTTCTGTGCTCTGTTCTGTGTTTTGTGCTCTGCTCTGTGTTTTGCTCTGTGCTCTGTTCTGTGCTCTGTGCTCTGTTCTGTGTTCTGTGCTCTGCTCTGTGCTCTGTTCTGTGCTCTGTGCTCTGTGTCCTGCTCTGTGCTCTGTGCTCTGTTCTGTGTTCTGTGCTCTGCTCTGTGCTCTGTTCTGTGCCCTGTGATCTGTTCTGTGTTCTGTGCTCTGTGCTCTCTTCTGTGCTCTGTGCTCTGTTCTGTGTTCTGTACTCTGTTCTGTGTTCTGTGCTCTGTGCTCTGTTCTGTGTTCTGTGCTCTGTGCTCTGTTCTGTGTTTTGTGCTCTGCTCTGTGCTCTGTGTTCTGCTCTGTGCTCTCTTCTGTGCTCTGTGCTCTGTTCTGTGTTCTGTGCTCTGCTCTGTGCTCTGTGCTCTGTTCTGTGCTCTGTGCTCTGTGTCCTGCTCTGTGCTCTGTGCTCTGTTCTGTGCCCTGTGATCTGTTCTGTGTTCTGTTCTGTGTTCTGTGCTCTGTGCTCTCTTCTGTGCTCTGTGCTCTGTTCTGTGTTCTGTGCTCTGTTCTGTGTTTTGTGCTCTGCTCTGTGCTCTGTGTTCTGCTCTGTGCTCTTTTCTGTGCTCTGTTCTGTGTTTTGTGCTCTGCTCTGTGCTCTGTGTTCTGCTCTGTGCTCTGTGTTCTACTCTGTGCTCTGTGCTCTTCTCTGTGCTCTGTGTTCTGTGCTCTGCTCTGTGCTCTGTGCTCTGTTCTGTGTTCTGTGCTCTGTGCTCTCTTCTGTGCTCTGTGCTCTGTTCTGTGTTCTGTGCTCTGTGCTCTGTTCTGTGCCCTGTGCTCTCTTCTGTGCTCTGTGTTCTGTGCTCTGTGCTCTGTGTTCTGTGCTCTGTTCTGTGCTCTGTGTCCTGTGCTCTGTTCTGTGCTCTGTGCTCTGTTCTGTGCTCTGTGCTCTGTTCTGTGCCCTGTGCACTGTTCTGTGTTCTGTGCTCTGTTCTGTGCCCTGTGCTTTGTTCTGTGTTCTGTGCTCTGTTCTGTGTTCTGTGCTCTTTTCTGTGCTCTGTGCTCTGTTCTGTGTTCTGTTCTGTGCTCTGGGCTGTGCTCTCTGCTGTGCTCTGTGTTCTGCTCTGTGCTCTGTGTTCTATGTTCTGTGCTGTGTTCTGTGTTCTATGTTTTGTGCTCTGTTCTGTGTTCTGTGCTCTGCTCTGTGTCCTGCTCTGTACTCTGTGCTCTGTTCTGTGTTCTGTGCTCTGCTCTGTGCTCTGTGCTTTGTTCTGTGCCCTGTGATCTGTTCTGTGTTCTGTTCTGTGCTCTGTGCTCTCTTCTGTGCTCTGTTCTGTGTTCTGTGCTCTGTGCTGTGTTCTGTGCTCTGTTCTGTGTTTTGTGCTCTGCTCTGTGTTCTGCTCTGTGCTCTGTTCTGTGTTCTGTGCTCTGTGCTGTGTTCTGTGCTCTGTGCTCTGTTCTGTGCTCTGTGTTCTGTGCTCTGTGTTCTGCTCTGTGCTCTCTTCTGTGTTCTGTGCTCTGTGCTCTGTGTTCTGTGATCTGTTCTCTGTTGTGTGTTCTGTGCTGTTCTCTGTTGTGTGTTCTGTGTTCTGTGCTCTGCTCTGTGCTATGTTCTGTGCTCTGTGCTCTTTTCTGTGCTCTGTTCTGTGTTCTGTGCTCTGTGTTCTGTGTTCTGTGCTCTGTTCTGTGTTCTGTGCTCTGTGTTCTGTGTTCTGTGCTCTCTTCTGTGCTCTGTGCTCTGCTCTGTGCTCTGTGCTCTGTTTTATGCTCTGTGCTCTGTTCTGTGCCCTGTGCTCTGTTCTGTGTTCTGTGCTCTGTTTTATGCTCTGTGCTCTGTTCTGTGCCCTGTGCTCTGTTCTGTGTTCTGTGCTCTGCTCTGTGCTCTGTTTTATATTCTGTGCTCTGTTCTGTGCCCTGTGCTCTGTTCTGTGCTCTGTTCTGTGTTCTGTGCTCTGTGTTCTGTGTTCTGTGTTCTGTGCTCTGTTCTGTGTTCTGTGTTCTGTGTTCTGTGCTCTCTTCTGTGCTCTGTGCTCTGCTCTGTGCTCTGTGCTCTGTTTTATGTTCTGTGCTCGGTTCTGTGCCCTGTGCTCTGTTCTGTGTTCTGTGCTCTGCTCTGTGCTCTCTTCTGTGCTCTGTTCTGTGTTCTGTACCCTGTGCTCTGTTCTGTGTTCTGTGCTCTGTGCTCTGTTCTGTTCCCTGTGCTCTGTTCTGTGTTGTGTGCTCTGCTTTGTGTTCTGTGTTCTGCTCTCTGCTGTGTTCTGTGCTCTGTGTTCTGTGCTCTGCTCTGTGTTCTGTGCTTTGTGTTCTGTTTTGTGTCCTGTGCTCTGTGCTCTGTGCTCTGCTCTGCCATTTCTGCTTTGTGGGGAAGATGGGAGAAAAGGGCAGGAAGAGACACAATAGCCTGGTTTAGCCTAAGGAAACTGTAGGATTGCAGCTCCAAGTGTGAGGGGATGGGGTCAGGTGAAGAAGGCTAGCCATAGCCTTAAAGACCATGGCTGGGGTGCCTCCACTTCCAAGAAAGAGTTCCAGAGGGGTGCCTATTACTTCCTTTGACTCAGGGAAACATTTATACTAACCAGAGGGGAAACTTACCTAATTGCTGCTGGTGGATGGGGTGCTGAGCAGGAATGTGAGTCTGTTGCTGGTGAACTGGAGATAAGGTCACAGTGCAGCTTAGACCATGAGGGGAAATGCAGGCACTAGTAGTACCTATCCAATTGTAACCATTACAACTCAGATGAAAAGGTATCCTGGCAGTCAGGAGTCAGGGAATACCACAAAGTCACACTGTACAACAAACCTCATGTGAGATTTACTGGGAGGTAAAAAACCAGGAGAGTGTCTGCCTCTGCTCAGGTGAGAAAGAGCAGCAAACTGAACAGGCTACAAGGCAGTGGAGCTTTCCAAGGTAGACATTGGTGGGATCATCCAGAGCTTTGGCTTTTTACTCTGTAGGGTTGGCGGGGGGCGGGGGGAGGGGGAGGCCTGTGTCCAACAGTTAGGGAAGTTAAGAGTGTTCTGTGGATGGAACCTGGCAGTTGGAGGTCCTCAAGGGAAGGGCCTGACCACTCGTGGCTTGAGGGCCTTACACCAGTCACCTTCCACCAGTGGCCTCAGCTTTTCACTCCTCCTGAAATGTTAAGTGTAGAAGTTGGAGATGTGAGTAGTCCTGTTGGTAGAATGCTTGCTTAGCATTCATGAAGCCCTGGGTTCTATTCCCAACACCATATAAATCATTTGTCAAGAGGATAGGAAAGTTGTGTCAGCTGTATAGCAAACTGAGTCTGGAATGCATCGGGTGAGATGGTGTGGCATTTAAGGGTTGCTGGGGGCTTAGGCATGTGGCTGGGCTGTTGGTTCCATGTGAATACAACCTGCATTTTCCAGCCCTGTTTCCTGTTCCTCGTGTGGAGGAGATCCTTTCAGTTAGAGCCAGGATGGATTCTATGTTCTTCCATGGAGACATGTGTCCTTCCTGTATGTCTGGTTTGTGCTTCCTGGCAAGCTTGCTTTCCCAATAAACAAGTCTGGGAAGGAAGGACTTCCTTCACAGGTTCAGCTATGGAGTCCCCACCCCATCCCCACCTCTACCTCCTTGGGAAGAAAGACAAGTTGCTTCTCAGTAGGTGTAGTGTATGGGAAATTCAGTGTTACAAGCTCTAAACAACCACTGGGCAGTGCCTTCAAAACACCTTTCACCATAGCAAAGTTTGCAGAAAAAGTTGAGGGAGTTGGAAAGATGACTCAGTGGATCTGGTGTTGACTGAACAAGCATGAGAACCTGACTTCAATCCCCAGCACACACCTACAGTGCTAGACTTGGCAGCCAGGCCTGTGATATTAGCACTAATAGGCTGAGACAGTCAGCCCTCTAGCTCACTGGCCAGCCAGTCTAGCCATAGTTAAGGTCCAAGTTCTTTAAGAAACTCTGTCTCAAAAACTAAAGTATAGTGTAATTAGACACCTAATTTTGATCTCTAGCCTGTATGTGCGTGCGTGTGTGCATGTGTGTGTGTGTGTGTATGTACAAAGTACCTACCCTCAGCTTCTCATTCTTATCATTTCTTCCTCAGAAAATCTGAACTCTAGAATGTAAGGTCTCCTTCCACATTCCTACAGCCTCTGCACCTTCTAGTTCCACAGCAGGACTAGGGAAAACAATCCATGATACCCCAAGTGTTACATAGCTATATGGCCCATAAGGAGGAAGGAAGAGAGAAGTAAAGAGGGAGCCTTGAGTTGTCAGAGTATGAAAGGACCTAGAGCAGTGGTTCTCAACCCCTTTGAGGGTCACATATCAGATATTTGCATTATGATTCATAACAGTATCAAAATTACAGTTATAAAGTAGCAATGAAATCATTTTATGCTGGGGGGGGTCACCACAACATGAACTATATTAAAGGGTCACAGCAATAGGAAGGTTGAGAACCACTGCTCTTGAGTGTTCTAATTAAGCAGGAAGGAAATTGGTGGAGTGGGTGAGGACACGGAAGGTGGCAGAACTGTTGGAGAAAGGAAATCTAATTCATGGTCAGTCTCTTCCCAGGTAGGTGGCCATGGTAGAAACCCTTCTACTTTCATAGACATTCTGGAAGATTGGCTTTGTGTCCTGGGGCCTTTTGCAATTTTGGATCCTGGAGTGTATGGAGAAGAGGGACCTGAGCCCTGTGTCAGGTCACACAAGAGAGGCAAATCTCATGCCAGAAGATGCTGAGGTTCAGAGGTTGTCATGGAACCTGCCCTGGGGACATGCAAGAATCTTGGGAAAGTGCATGGCATGGGGCCTTGGCTGGTATCAGAATTGTATCATTTGTGGTCCCCCTGAAACATCTCCCCTGCTGACCTCTTGAGAACCACAGCAGAGCTTAGCAGCCTTCCCATTTCTAGCTTCCTGTCTTCAGGCTTGCTGGTGGCAGGTTCCTTTATCACATGCCTGACTCTAAGCTCCCCTGGTCCTTATGCATTCCGGTATCTTAAAAGCTGGATACAGGAAGTGAAGAGACATGAAGACAATGGAAATTGATTCCAAGTTCCCTATTGACCTCTGTCTTTCTCACTGGATATAATGTTCACACAATCCATTTCCCAGCACCTGCCAAGGACTGCACTGACCAATGGAATTATCTCACACATCCACAAATTGAAACATGGCTGATGTCTGTTCTTTAAGCCACCTGGCCTCAGCACTCTGGCCAAGCCGTGATGCTCACCTGCTGTCTTAGGAGTGGCAGATGTCTAAGTCCTGGCTGGTGGTGTCCCCTGTGCTCAGTGGAACTACAGCTTTCTACATTGTGCATGAGCTGAATCATGCCCTGAGGGTCAGGGATAGGAACTTGAATGTTCCTTTGAGACTTGACTACTGACATGACCATGAGTTAATTCCCTTTGGTCCCTCACAGCCAGGGTATTGATGATGATGCTGGAATCATATGTATAAAGTGAACACCAGATCTGACAGACTCTCACATAGACAGCTTAAGACTTCTGGTCCCTGAACCAAACTCCATCACTTATATACATGCTATGTGACTTAGAGTTCATCACTTCCCCACTCTGAGCCTCAGTTTACCCATCTACCAACTGGGGATGATGGCCCTACTGCCCTGCAGCACTGCAGTGAGAGGGAATTTTCCCTGTCTGATGCATTGGCTTCTACCCCAGTACTTTACTGGGTGCTGTACAGCATCTCTTCCTACTACTGGGCACTCCTCTTTGCAGTCTTCCTTCTTCGCTGGCAATTCCTGTTCAGTTTGTCTCCATTCCCTTAAGTCACTATGAACCAAGGCACAAATCTAGAGGGACTGGGAAAAGGGTGGACAGAAGGATTAGGTTGTGTGGACCTGAGAAAGCTGGCCTAGGACCTTGGACTCTCCCACTAAGGCCTGTGGGAAAGCACAGGAGGGCCACAAGCAGCAGCCCTGGTTACAGCTATGCTTTGCAAAGATCACTTCAGCTGTAGAGCACAGAATGATCCGTCTGGAGGCAGAGCCACAGGAAGAAGTGCTGGTGAGGAACCCGAGATGTCTTTGGCAGGGGAAATAACGTGAAGATCTAGGAGACAAGGCAACAGAGAAGGTGGCAAGAGGAGCTAAGTAACCTCTGGGCTCTGTGTCTCAGCTGCATGGAAGAGCACCAGTTTTCCTCTTGCACCATAAAAATGGCTTAGGAAAAATCAATAGGCTGCTGTGTGAAGGTATTTAAGGAATGAGTGTTAATGAAGGGTTAATGAGTGGTTGTAATTGACAAAGTAATGACAGTGGCTACCATAGGAGAGGTCACATCCTAGAGATACGTATGAAGTAGATGCTGAAGATGTAGCAGTTGAGTAGAAATGTATAATAAAGAAGCCAAAGACAAGAGGGCAAGTCCTGGGATAACCCTGGGCAGTGTGGGAGCCCACAGAGGTTTCCTAATGAGATCTGAGCTTATTTTACCAGCAGGGCTGCGTAAGGGGATGACTTGACCATGGGCATGGTTACCAGGTGTTTGGAAGGCTCTGCACTTGGCTGTGTGTTATGTTTTGATCTAGCAAGGGGGAAGTCTTCTGCCCTACCCCTTGGCATTGTTATAAAAAGCCCTTTTGAAGAGACAGAAGGGGCCAATAGATTTTGATCCCGGTCCTTCCAAAGCTATCCTGTGTTTCTCTCTTGTTTCATCTCCACTATCTATCTACAAATTCCTTATGCCTCTGTCCTCCTCATAGGAACCCTGTAAAAGGTGGAAGCCGGTCTCTCACAGGGCAGCTGGGAACAGGGGGTATGTCAGGGACCAAACATGGACTATGGAAAAGTACTAGCTAGGCCAGAGAACAAGCCCCTGCCCTAAACTAGATGCCCCCAAAGATAAAGAACAGGTCAGGCAGGTCAGTTAGCATAGCAACAGAACAATGGGCCCTGACCAGTGACCTTACCACCTAGCAGCCTCACAACTTGCACGTAGTCCTTCACCTGCACGCCCCCCTTCACCTGCACGTACGGCACATCGTGCACCCCTTCCCTCCTTCCTGCCCCCTCCCCCTCCATATATAAGCCTTGCTGAGAATAAAATTTGCAGCTTGATCAGAACACTGTCTTGCTGTCTTCTTTCGTGTCTTCCCCGTCCCTTTCATTCTCTCCCGCAGGTGGGTCGCCCCTGTTGACACCCTGGTGGCTGGGGCAGGGGTACCCTTCTCCAACATGGAAATACTTAGAAGAAACTTAGTACTAAGTTAGACTAGGTCAACTGATTTTTCCAAAGATTTATTATTAGTGTGTAGGGCACGGATGGGGGTTGGGAGACTCATGCCACAATATGAGTATGGAGGTCAAAGGAGAATTTTCAGGAATCAGTTCTCTCCTTCCACACAGGACCCACCTCAGGTCATCAGGCTTATGTGGCAAGCACTTTACCTGCTGAGCTATCTTGTCAGCCTGAAGTTGACCAATTTTGTCTTAAGGCTCAAAGACTAAACTGTGGACATGTGTTCTTTAATAGGCAACTCTCCCACTTAGCACAGAAGCACCCAGAGGTGATCTGTGAATGAGAGTGACTTTTTTTACAATAAACTTTATTTCCAGGGGCTGGAGAGGTGGCTCAATGGTTAAGAGCACTGGCTGCTCTTCTAGAGGAATTCCCTGCACCCACAAGGCAGTGACAACTCCAGTTCCAGGAAATCTAATACTCTCTTCTCCATAGGCACTGCATGCATGAAGTGCACATACATGCAGGCCAAACACCCTGCACTCATGCACACACATCTGTAAATAAAAAGTTCAAAAACAAGTAAAATAAAGGGAAGTGCTCCTGGGAGGTATATATATATGACATCAAGGTCAAGGTTTTGAAAGCTTTATTTACAAAGACAGAAGGCAGTGGGCCTTAGACAGCAGCTTGCCAGCCCTTGGCTTAGGATGTGTTACTTTAATGCACATGTTGTATTCCAGTGCAGATTCAGGATGGATCTGAGTTTAGGAGAGATCTTGGTTGAAGAACATGTCTAGGAAGCTGTCTGAGTGTAGTTGGCTAGCCAAGATGTTTGAGGAGTAGAAGAGAGAAAAGAGCAGAATTGCTGAGAGTCCCCAGGACCAGGAAGCTTTAAAGGAGAATAGGAAGTTGGGCTATAACCCTGGCATTTGAGAAGCAAGAACAGGATGCTGCAAGTCTGAGAGAGCCTGTGGCCAAGCCAGTCTAGGTACTGAGTTCACCTGACCTACATGGCAGGAGACTATGTAATAAGAGGCCAGAAAGATGGCTCAGCAGTTAAGAGTGTTGGTTGTTTTGGAGAGGAGTATTAGTTCAGTTCCCAGCTCTCAACCTTGTGTAACTCCAGCTCCATAGCCTCTGACACCCTCTTCTGGCCTGCACAGGTACCTGCACTCATGCACACACATCTGTAAATAAAAAGTTCAAAAACAAGTAAAATAAAGGGAAGTGCTCCTGGGAGGTAGGAAGCATTTATCTATGATAGACACTAGAGGCTAGGCTGCCTCATGTGCTCGAGCCAGATGTAACCTCATAGCTGTATTCCTGGTGAGTGTAAAAAAACAGGTTAAAAGAGACTTAAGAGATTTGGCAGCAGCTCCATGGTAGAGCACTAACACATGCAAGTCCCAACCCCAGAAGGACAAACAAGTAGACTCAGGAGGCTGGGAAGGTAGAGGTGGCAAGGCTATGGCCACCTCAAAATATGTAAGGCTGTGAAGATGCTGAGAAAGACAGTGACGAGAGGGGAGAGGCATTTGCTTAAATGGGAGATGTATTTAAATGCAGTAAGAAGAAAATGAACTGCCAGGGATATAGGAGCATGAGCAATGAAAGGTGATTTCCCCCTACTAACTGCCATGGGACTTGGGCCATGGAGTCCTGCCATTTCCTCAACTGCATAGTGGAAGTAGTAACAGGATCTGCAAGCAAGCCAATGTGTGTATGTTACTCAGTACGATAAACGGGTATTAGAATTTCCTTGGGGGCCTGCCCTGAGGAGATTACTCCGAGAGTTCTGATGCTTTCCACAGGGGTGGAGTCTGGGTGTGGAGGGTCCTATGGTCTTCAAGGTTCCCCAGCTTTGTGGTAGCCCTGGTGATCTGAGAGCATCATCTCTCAATTTCATCCTGCCCTGTCCTGCTAAACCACAAATAAGTGTTTGTTTTGTAACTTTTATAATTGTGTGTGTGAAATACGCTGTGAGTGTGAATGCACATGTGCAAAGGTGTCCATTGGAGGTCAGAGGACAACTTTCAAGGGCAGTTCTCTTCTTTGAGGCAGGATCTCTTGTTGTTTCTGCCATGCTGTGTATTTCAAGCTAACCGAGCCAAGAGCTTCTGGGCGAGTGAGTGTCTTGTTCCTGCCTCTCGTCTCATGCCAGCGGGCTGGGGTTGCAGAGGCTTGCCACTGCATCTGGCTTTTTTTTTTTTTTAAATGAGATGTACCCCATAAGTCTTGTGCATTTGAATACTTGGTTCCATTTGGTGGCTGTTTGGTGGGGAGGGGTTGGAAGGTGTGCCCTTCCTGGAGGAAGTATGTCACTGGAGGTGGGCTTTGAGCTTTCAAAAGACCACTGCCATTCCCAGTGTACTCTTGATTCTCTGCTTATGGATCAGGATGTTTGCTCTCAACTGTTCCTGCCACCATACCTTCACTGCACCATCATGGACTCTAACCCTCTAGAACCATAAGCTCAACTAAATGCTTTTTAAAAAAAGAAGTTGCCTTGACTATGGTGTTTTATCATAACAATAGAAAAGTAACTAACACAGTGGATTCTGGGGATGATCAAGTTTGTGTGACAAGTGCTTTTTTACTCACCAAACCATCTTACTGGCCCTAGATATTTATTTTAAAAACCAATAATGGAATAGCAGGAAATAATACTGGTCTGCTAGGACCTTAGTGGGGTAATGGATGCTGGAGCTTAGTGAGATACAGGATGCTGGGACTTTAGTGGGTGTACTGGATGCTGGAGCTTAGTGAGATACAGGATGCTGGGAACTTAGTGGTACTGGATGCTGGGAGCTTAGTGAGGTGAGTACTGGAAGCAGGATATTTGTAAGGGATTGGCTCTTCTTGGCCCTTTGGCTTGCTGTGTTTTCTATGGGGGAAGGGACAGCAGAGAGCCCTTTGTGTTGTCTTAGTGTTTTGTGTTAGAGTGTAAAAAGAGTCTACAGGAAGTTGAATTACATCTGCCCCAATTTCATGTCTACCTCTGATGGTTCATCTTGTCCATTTGATTGGATTAAGAGGTACCTGAGGGATCAACAAGGCACACCTCTAACTGTATCTATGAAGGTGTTTCCAAAGACAGAAAGACCTGCCCCGTATGTGGCAGAATCCCATCTTACAGGCTGGGAGCCCTAGTGGAACAGAAGTGGGAAGCCAGATAAGGTCGACATTGCTGCCCACCATGAGGTGCAGGACTCCTCCAACATGCTACACTGCATTCTGTCCTGCTCAAGTGCATGGAGCTAAGCAGCCATGGGTAGATCCCTCAGAAACTGTGAACTCACAATTCTCCTTCTTTAAGCTGTTTCATCAGGTATTCCATCACAGCAACCAAGTCCGAGCCACACAGCCAGACATTTAGAATCCAGCCTTAACTGAAGTAGGGTCTTTGCAGAAGATCATGAAGTCAAACTCTATCACTGCTGTCTTACATGATGAACAAGGAGAATGCCTGAAGACAGGCAGGGATGGGAGCATTGAAACCAACCAAGGCCCAAGATTCCTAGGAACTGAACAAAGCCAAGAGGGACTCTGCCAATACATAGCCCTGGCAGGGAAAGCCCTAGGGACCTTTGACTTCATACTGGGTTTCTGTGGTACTGAGCCCCCAGTTTGTGCTCACTTATTATGGTTGTTCTAGGACACACATACGGCCTGACTTCACATGTGGTCTAGGGTACTAAAGTGTCCCCTGACCTCAGGGGACATAGTGTCCCCTGAGGCCAGTATTCTGACAAATGCCCTACTGAGCATCTTCACTGATAGGATGTCAGGATGTAGCCTGTGAGCTGAAGCAGAAACTCATCTGGGACAGTGCATGGTCTGGTCTGACACACACTGTCCACCCTACCAAGACACCAGGTCCCACAGCTGGAACTGAAGTCAATTCCAAAGCCATTGTGATGGTACTACAGATCCACTCCAAGTTTACTTTTTTTTTTTTTTTTTTTTTTTTTTTGAGATGGAGGTCTTATTTAGCTTTAAATATAACATGTGGCCAAGGGTGGCCTTGAACTTCTTAACCTCCCATATCCACTTCCCCACTTCCCCCCAGTGCTATGAGTTCAGACATGCCCTATCACACCCAGGTTACACACAAGTTGAGATAGAACCCAGGGGCTTTGTTCATGTGAGGCAAGCAGTTTACCTAAGTTATACCCCAAGCCAAGTTTACAAGTATTTTGAAAATGCTTCTTATTAATGGTCTAACAAGTTTACAAGTATTTTGAAAATGCTTCTTATTAATGGTCTAACAATGTTTTTTCTAGTTTATCTTAGAAAAAAAAAGACAGAAATTCATATGAAGGTTTATCTCCTCAGGATATTGATCATGACCTTATTGTAATGTGGGAAAAGGTAGGGGCAGTCTAGATGTCCAGTAATGAGGCAATGGTAAGATAGCATGTCCACAAGATGGAGTACTAAACAGCCATTATAAATATTTATGAAGAGTGTTTAACATTAACAAAGAGCTTTTAATGATGTAGGAGGAACCTATGTGGAATAATAATAACTGAAAAGAAAGCTGGGTATAAAATGTTTCAATATGGATGCCAATCATGACAAAAGAAATGTATGAGAAGGCTTCAAAGAAATATGTCAAAATATCAGAGGTCATGGGAAAGTTGTGAGTGGTTAATTTTTTTTATATATTTTCTGTACTTTTAAAATGATTTCCTATGTACATGTCCATAATCAAGAAAGAAAGAGGTAAAAACTTAAAAAATGCTGTGTCTGTGTTTTTCATTTTTATTTTCTCTGATGGATAGTTTGCACATCAGTAAATCTTGACTGGTGCTAACTACTTAGGCCAATCACAACACACATATACGCACAGAGAGGTCACACAGGCTGTGCCGGGCTGGCCATGGCAAATGTACATCAAGTTACACAGGAGGAATTGTGGGGCTGGTTCAAACACACCATCAGACGGACGGGACACAGTTGGGTCAGGCTTCCTCTCCTGCCTGTCAATTGTTCTTTACATAGATGTGTTTGGGCCAGCAGGGTGACCCCTCACTGGTACTCCCTGCAGCATCCCTCAGTGGGTGAAGAGGATGTGGGTTAGCATCTGTTCTGGATCCTTTTCTCAACTACTCGACCTTGACATTGGCACCTGCAGCTCTCTGCAACCTGGTCCAAGCACTGCAACTGTTCTTGGCCACTCCTCCCCACCCTGCTCCACTGTGGGCGGGATATGGCAAACTGAGAAAGAATCTGGAGCCTGATGTGAACTATGACCAGATACAGGATGGGAGGGAGCTGGAGGCGTAAACCCAACACCACACACAAGCTCAGCCTTCACAGACAGGCCAGTGCCTCTAGGAAAGTGATCATAATGGAACCTAAGAGGAGGGTGGGCTGTGTGGGACCCTCCAGGCTATAGTCCCTGGGAGAGGACAAACAGGGAACAGGACTTGTATCTGACAGCAAAGCTGGGAGGGTGGATGGGGAATGGGTCCAACATGGTGCTAGATTATTGGAATTCACAGCCATACACACCTAGGGGGCATGCCCCTTTCCCAGTTTGTTCACATGATGAGTTTGTGAGGGTATACTGTTTTAAGGGAGGGGCTTTCTTGGTGGTTAGATAAACAATGAGACAGACTCCTGGGTTGGGCATGCTCTGGGGAGGGCCATGCGACAGTGAGGGGCTTTCTATTGCTACACTCTGCACAGCAGTGGCTGGGCCCACCTGCCATACCTATGGCCCATGATAGCATTCATGGGCTTGCCTTCAACCCCTTCTGCCTTGGAAATCTCTTAAACCCCTGTAAAATGGGGGCTATGAGGACAAGAGGGTGGGAGGGATGGTCCCCATGGCTCTGGGGTACCCCACATAGGGGCTACATGATGTTGCACTGGGTGGCCCCACAGCAATCCTTGATGAGTGCCAAGCCTGTCTTGGCCACAGTTGGCTTGCTAGGTGGGGGATCTGCCTTCTTCTCTGCCCGGGAGCCTGCAGCAATGGAAAAGCAGAGGAAAAGAGAGAAAGGTAAGGACAAGAAAGCCCTGACCATTGGCAGTCCAACCCAAACCCAAACCATGACCAGGCCTTGTGGAGAATGGCTGTGCATTTTATGTTTATCATTCATGGACCTTCATGTCATACATTCCTCAGGTTTCAAGTGAAGCTTTAGCCTATCTCCTAGTCAGTTCCTCTCATCATGTTAGCTTGCAGGCCTAGTGCAGGATAAATGGGAAATTTTGTTCAAGGCATTTTAACCCGAGGGTTCACACCTTTCAGTTTAGGAAAATGCTCGTGTTATCTTTTCAGAATGCTCTACTGGTCATCCTCCATTTTATCCTCTTCAGAATACCTATTAAATGTAAGTTAAACCTTATCATTCTGTCCTCTCTCTTTGTAGAAGCTATTGTATTTTCCACTGCTTCCTATTTGTTCTGTATCCTGAGTAATTTCCTCAGAATTGCCTTCCATTTTATGAAGCATGCTTTCAACTGTGTCTCCTTATTTAATCCTTTTAATTTTTTTCTTCCACAGAAGTTTTATTAATGAGGCTAATGTTTTTGCAAGTCTGTTTATTCTTTTACATAACATTGTTCTATTTCATCTTGAGTTTTGTTTCTTGTCTCTTTAATAATTTCAATATGCCCAGTGTACTGTCTCTTTAAGATAGTTTTTTAAAAATATTTTTTAAAAACTTTATTTATAATTTATATGTATACACACAGATGATGTGGTGGGACACATATGTGTGAAGGGCAGAGGAGTATTGTGTGAAGTTCTCTCACATTTACATGGGTGCTGAAGATCAAACTCAGGTTGTCAGGCTTGTGTAGCAAGTGTCTTTATCCACTGAGCCATCTTGATGGCTTCTTCTATCAGGTTCTTGGGAAGTCATTTTCTTTGTTGTATCCACTGACTCTTATCATGATGATTCAATTTTCCATGAGTTTTAAAATTTTACTGTGAGATAATCTTCCTAGAGGTTGTTGCCTATGGAAGGCTGTGTGTATGAGATGTGTGCACCACTTTGAGAAGTTCTACAAGTCCAGTTTTTTTGTGCCACCCATTAATGACCTGTGAAAACATGGTTGTCAAGTATGGGGAATACAGAAGGGCTCTCTTGTATTGGTCACTAAAACCACAAGGTACACAGCCCTGCCTAAAAGCAGTTTCCTCACAGGCCTTTCTCTTCTATAAAATATCAAATAGAAAGACTCCACCTAACAACATGGTGAGAGAGCAGAGACATATACCTTCTATGTAGGAACATGGATAGAATAAAGTAACACACACACACACACAGAGAGAGAGAGAGAGAGAGAGAGAGAGAGAGAGAGAGAGAGAGAGAGAGATTCATTCTATAAGTTCTGTTCCTCTAGAGAACCCTGACTAAAGTACAAGAAAGAGTCTGGTGCTGGGCAGCGGTGGAGCACAGCTTTAATCCCAGAACTCGGGAGGCAGAGCCAGGTGGATCTCTGTGAGTTCGAGGCCAGCCTGGTCTACAGAGCAAGATCCAGGACAGGCACCAGAACTACACAGAGAAACCCTGTCTTGAAAAACCAAAAAAAGGGAAAAAAAAAAAAAAAAAAAAAGTCTGGCATTACCTTGGAATTGCCAAGCTGTGGTTCTGGGTTTTGGCCCATGGAGACCTGTTTATCAGATTATGATGGTTCATATGAATTTTCAAATTGATTGGATTGAGAATTATCTATTTAGTAAAGCATACCACTGGATGTGTCTATGGTGGTATTCCAGAGAAGGTTAGAATGTGAGGCTCTGGCCTAATCAATGGAGTCATCCCTTGAAGGATTCTTAATATGAAAGCATTGCTAGAGTTGGAAGAAGGTGGAGCAAGGCCCACTTGGAGGAACTGAGTTACTGGGGCATGACTCTGGGAGATACATTTTGTTCTGGCCCCTTCCTATGATCTTTTTTCTTTTATTCCTAGACATCATGTCAACTATTCTTCTCCATCATGCTCCCTCCATCATGGTGGACTGACACCTCTGAAGCCAGGGGCTCAAATAAACCTTTACTCCTTCAAGTTGTTCTGGCAGGTCCAGTACACAGGAGCAATGAAGCTAGTGTAAAAGGACATGAGTTGTGGGGAGAAGGAAAGGCAGGCCTAACAGTGCTGTGTCCCAGAGGTTGAGTTCTTCTTTCTCGAACAACTCTTCCCCCATTTTCTTAGTCTAAATTTAATAAGGTATGTACTTTTTTTCTGAGGTAGGGTCTTATATGTAGCCCTGGCTGGCCTGGAACTAGTTCTATGTATGTAGACCAGGCTGGCCTCAAACTCAGACCCACTTGTCTCTGCCTCCCAAGTACTGGGATTAAAGATGTGTACCACCAATATCCAAGGATATCCACATATTTTTTTGTTTTGTTTTTGTTTTTGCTTTTTGGTTTTTCAAGACAGAGTTTCACTGTATAACAGCTCTAGCTGTCCAGGAACTAGTCCTGTAGACCAGACTGGCCTCAAACTCACAGAGATCCACCACCTCTGCCTCCTGAGTGCTGGTATTAAAGGTGTGCACCACCCCCTGGCAGGATATCTACTTCTTAAAACTGAAAGGGACTCACTAATGTAGCAGTTAGAGATATCTACCAAACATTATATCAAAAAAGAGAAGACATTGGCAACAGAAGCCCTGATCACTTTAACATCTGGTGGACATGAGGTATTCCCAAATTTGTCTCATGCAAAACTCTTTCTGCTCTGGGTGTTTCTTAAAGCTAATAATTATTTTGAGAATTGTGTTTCTGGCTCTTTCAGATTCCAGCCCTAACAGCAGCTGAAGCTCCTCCTTTAATGAAACACATCAAATGGGACTGTGGAAGGACAGCTCTGCAGAGCCAGCTGCTTATACGGGGGAAATGACAGCACAAGGCTCTTGAAACCAAAATGACTACAAGTTTCAAGACAGTTGTAGCAAAACATTAAACCAAGCATGGAGCACATCAGGGCATGGACCTGGGAAACTGCACAAGCTGCAGGCTCATGAGCCTGGCACTGCCTGCTGCCATCCCATGCTCGAGCTATATTTATAAAGTGTGTCTTATGCCCCCTGCCCTCACTTGTTTGAAATCTTTGTCATAGGGAAGGGGGGAACCATGCAGGCACTCACTGGCTGAAGATTTGGTTACTTTGTCTAGAGGTTTTAACTTGATCCTCAGGAAATCAGCCATTTCCTTGTCTTCTTCCTGTTCCCTGGGAAGATGGACATGGGAAAGAGAAGAGGGAAATAAAGTCAGCAAAGAAAATGCCAGTAATACCCAGAAAGGGGCTAAGTGAGAGCAGACATGTTGAGCTTTGTGGGTGGTGTGGATATGTTATTGTGTAATGTGTACATATGGTGTGTGAGTCTGTGCTAGGTGAACCGTATCTCTAATGAAGACACACACCACTGTATAAATGCTGGCCCAGAGCTAGAATGAGACCTCAAGGCAGAAATAAGGACATTCTAGGACCCAGGCACCTTGCTGGGGTTCAGTGAACTGGGAAGCATCCTTGTGCCTTCAAGCTAGCCCACACGCCCTGACTCCCACAGGTTCAGGGCCCATCTCAGAGAGAAAGTCACCTTTGCCTTCAAGGCTGCTAAGAATAAAATGGGTTTTGTGCAGCCCAGCTGACTCTGGCAAAGTTCTCAGAGAACACAGGCAATGAAGAGAAAGTTGCCACCTACATGGAGAGAGACTCCAAAGGCTTTCTCCTGGGACAAAATATCCAAGATGCACAGCTGCACCCAGACCTGGCATTCTTAGGGGCCTCTAGTTAGCTGTACAACTCCAGAGCTGGGGGAGGGGGGCTCCAGGCTAAGATTCCCAGGTACAAATAGATAGGAAACAGCATGAGGGGGAGAAAAGGAGAGGAAAGCACAGAGCTAGGAACTGGGAGACACTGTCATGGGGGCAGTGTTTGTATGTATTGACAGTAGTTTTGATGCATCCAGACAATGTGTAAGGCACTTTGTCCTCTATCACATGATGGAATTCCTTCCTGACCACCTGCTAGATGGCAATCAGCTGAGATACAGAGGACTTTGCAAGACTTTGAGGGATGAAATGGCATGTTTCTTGAATATGAAATAGGTTCTGCTGTCAAAAGGGTTCAGTGTCTGGGGAGCAATGGCAGAGGCCACGCCTGTTAGGCAAGGCCCTAAGTCCCAGGAGTAGACAATGGGTTTGTAGGGTGGTGCAGGGAGAGGAGGCTTGGGATCTGATGGCCTAGGCCCCACCTTAACCGTTCCACCTCAGCATCATCCACCAGGAAATCTCTCTTCTGCACCAGTCTGTGGATCTTCTGGATTAACTCATCCTCTCTCTGCTTCTGCAGCTTGGTTTTTTCTTTTTCTGGGAGGAAGAAAAGAGGGGAGCAGCTATGATGGTGCTTGTCTGCAATCCCAACACTAAGGAGATTGAAGCAGGAGAGTGGTGAGTTTGAAGCTAGCCTGTTCTCAAGAAAGAACAAAACAGTCAGTGAGTGTAAGTAGTAGAAACACTGAGTCTGAGGGGACAGGATTGGACATGTGGCTCTGCAACTTCATTCACTGGGTGAACTTGAAGAGGCAGTGTGACCTTGTGTGTTTGTTTATGTGTATGAATGGGCACATATATGTGTCTGTGTGCTCACTCATGTGTGTGCATGCAGGTGGAGGATAATGCTCAACATTGGGTATTGTGCTAGATAGTTTTATGTCAACTTGACAAAAACTAAAGTCACCTAAGAGAACCTCAGTTAAGAAAATGCCTCTATAAGATAGGGCTGTAGGCAAGCCTGGAGGGCATTTTCTTAATTAGTTACTAATGGGGGAAGGCCCAGCCCATTGTGGGTGGTGCCATCCCTGGGCTGGTGGTCCTGGGTTCTACAAGAAAGCAGGCTGTGCAAGCCAGGGGGAGCAAGCCAGTAAGCAGCACCCCTCAAAGGCCTCTGCCTCAGCTCTTGCCTCCAGGATCCTTCCTTGTTTTGAGTTCCTGTCCTGACTTCCTTTGATTATGAACAATGATATGGAAGTGTAAGCTGAATAAACTCATCACTCTCCAAGCTTCCTTGCTCACAGTATTTCATCATAGTAATAGTAATCCGATCTAGGACAGGTGTTGTTCCTCAGGTTCTGTCTAACATTTTTAATTTGTTTGCTTTGGGGGGGGGGATGTAGCAGGAATCTTAAAAGTTCTTATTAATAAAATCAAACCTGAGGCCAGTTATTGGGGTGAAATGCTGGAAGATCAGAGAGACAGAACAAGCCACAGCTTCCTCACCTGGCCAATTCCTCAGGTGATCCTGTTTCCTCAGACTGGATGCCTCTCAGCTGAACTGTGCTGCTCAAAGTCTAAAAGCTTAACCAGCCAAATACTTCTAATTTCTGGTCCTCACACCTTATATACCTTTCTGCTTTCTACCACCACTCCCTGGGATTAAAGGCTCACTTTTTGGGATTAAAGGCATGAGTCACCAAGCTTGGCTGTATCCTTGAACAGATGGATTTCTGCCTCTGGAATGCTAGGATTAAAGGTGTGAGTGCCACCATTTTCTAGCCTCTGTATCTAGTGGCTGTCTGTTCTCTGACCCCAGATAAATTTATTAGGGTGCACAATATTTTGGGGAACACAATACCACCACAGGGGGAGGTTGTTGTTGTAGAAATAAGGTTTCTCTATGTGGTCCTGGTTGTCCTGGATCTCGCTCTGTAGGCCAGGCTGGCCTCAAACTCACAGAGATCCACCTGCCTCTGCTTCCCGAGTGAAGGGATTAAAGGCATGCCCCACCATGTCCAGCTTTGTTTGTTTGTTTGTTTGCTTGTTTTTGCTGTGTATATATGTGTGCTTGAGAATATGAGTGTGCACCATGTGGCTGCAGGTATTTGTGGAAGCCAGAAGAAGCCCTCTGATGCTCTGGAGCTGGAGTTATAAGCAGTTGTGAGCTACTCTATGTGGGTTTGGGAAACTGAATCCAGTTCCCCTGGAAAATAGCAAGTGATCTTAACCACTAAGCCATCTCTCCAGCCTCCACTTTTCTTTTTAGACAGGGTTTCCTCTTGTGTCTGCCACATTAGCACTGATATCACAAGTACAGGTGTAATGCCTGACTCTGTGTGTGTGTGTGTGTGTGTGTGTGTGTGTGTGTGTGTGTGTGTGTGTGTGTTCTGGAGATTAAATGCATGTCTTCATGCTTAAAAGGTAAGCACTTTACCAACTGGGCCATCTCCCCAGCCCTTGTATGCTGTTTTATGGAAGGGACTTATATAAGATGGACTGGTAGATATGATGATGCACACAGCTGTAATGCCAGCACTTGGAAAGTTGAGGCAGGAGGATCATGAGCTTGAGGTTAGATTGTTTAAAAAACAAAAACAAACAAACATACAAAATACAACTTTAGAGTTTTTTTTTTCCTTCATATCTTCATAGCCTTCTGCAAACAGCCATCCATGGGCACTGAGGAACAATATGCTGTGTTCTCACCTCTAGTCTTGTTTCCAGATCTCAAAGAACTTGTCAGTGTCCATCCCTGGACAGGCAGATGGGCATGCTGCCCCTCATTTTAATCCTTAGAGATCTGGACCGAGAGAGTGCACAGTGGCTTTAAGTTTCATAGTTTTCCTAGTCTCATCTTCAGCCCTCTTTCTATTTTTTGGGCCCCTCATATCTGCAACAAGGCTGTCATTAGCAGATGAACCCTTTAACCCTCAACATAGAGCAGCTTCCAACTGCCTCCTCCAACCTGAGTTCTTGGCCATCTCCTACCTTAGAACCTCCCTGCTGGATCATCACTGTTTTCTGAGTTCCATCCAAGGCCAAGCTCCAGGGGTTGCCACAGAAACATAGGGTGTGCAGTAGGTATTCAACAAATGCCATGTCCCTCCCACTTCCTATGCCAAAAGAAGCTGGGGTCATGCTTTGTAGGCCTTGAGGCTAAGCCATAATCTAGGTTGGCCTGTGGACATGTATTCAGTTCTGTTTGTGTTTTGTTTTGTTTTGTTTTGTTTTGTTTTTGCTAATATGACTGCACTATGAGCCTTCTTGTGTGTATTTTATAGATGGGGACATAGAGCTTTGGAAAGGTCATGATATGGGGCCTAGGAGATGACTCAGTTTACAGTAAGATGCTTGGCTTTCAAGTTTGAGGACCTGAGTTCAATCCCCAGGACCTGCAGAAAAGCCAGGCCTAGTGGCATCCATTTATGATCTTAGTGCTGGGAAAGTGGAGAGAAGCATATCCTTGGGTTTTGATGGCCATCCAGTCTAGTATAATTAATGGGCAACTGAGAGACTCTGTCTCAAGAGAGGTGGACAATATTTCTGGAGATCTGACACACGCACACACAGTATTGGTATACGACCCGGAATACTTGTATATATTAAATCACTTCCAGGTTGTCTGCAACATGGAACACAACACAAACATTTAGTAAACAGTTGTTATGTGTATCCTCCATGGATACTGACAAGAAAAGATCTGTACAACTTTCAGTGGAGATATTATTTTTCCAGGGGTACTTTCAGTCCATTCATGGCTAGATCTGTGGATGTAGAACCCACAAGACACACTGAGCTGCCTGGAAAGGGAAGGCAAGGTAAAGATTTCTTGTTGACCCAAAAGCCACCACTACCTCCATGCAGCAAGCATGGACAGTCACCAACTATCACCCATTGGATGAAAGTACATGGTTCCTGTTCAGTGAGGCCTAGGTGTGAGTCCCTAGACCACACATTGCACTACAGAGCCCTCCCTGCCTTATCTTCCAGTGCCAGCACCCAGGGACTCTCACAAGGAGTCTGGGGGACAGCTTCTTTCCCATCCACAGCACTCTGACGTTTCCAGACCTTACCTAGAGCCACTTGATGACTTCTGGGTGTGCTAGGCTTCTGACAGACACATACCAACATTTTCTAGTTCTCCTTTAGCTGAGCACTCCCCAGCCTCTCCTGGATTCTCAGAGACAGCACTTCCAGTCATACAATGAAGGAGCCATTGCCTCACACTTACTCAGTGTAGCCTCACCAACCAGCACTGACCCAAGTCTCCAAGCTGTGACCAATGCTCTTCATTCATTCATCACATCCTTCTTATCAACATTTCCCACCCACCTCCTGGCACCCTCCCTCTGGTGGAGTTCCATTTTGCAGCTCTTTCTCTTTCTCTTCTCGGACTCTGGGATTTTATTAAAGCCTCACTGTCTTACTGGAAATGGCTTGGCCTCAGTATAGCTCAATCAATAGCCAAAGATGACACACTCAATTTTTCAAATTCTCTCATATGGTAGCAACCTCTGCTACTGCACAAACAAATGAACCCCAAATCTCTTATTTCTAAACTTTCTCTGCTCTACACTTCCAGAAGTTTATCTCTAAGATTTTTCAACTTTCCACTCCTAAAAATCTTTTATCTCTACAATTTCCCACCTCTCTCTCTCTCTCTCTCTCTCTCTCTCTCTCTCTCTCTCTCTCTCTCTCTCTCTCTGTCTCTGTCTCTCTGTCTCTGTCTGTCTGTCTGTCTCTCTCTCTCTCTCTCTCTCTCTCTCTTTCCGAGAGAGGGTTTCTCTATGTAGTTTTGGTGCTTGTCCTGGATCTTGCTCTATAGACCAAGCTGGCCTCAAAATCACAGAGATCTGCCTGGCTCTGCCTCCTGAGTGCTGGGATTAAAGGGATGCACCACCACCGCCCAGCCAAAAATCTCTTAAGACTATGCTGTAAACTATCTCAAGATTTGTAAATTCATTGGCTATGGTTAAAATTCTGTAAAATCTGTAACAAAAAGTTAGTTTAAAACTTATAACAAAAGGTTGACAGTTAAAATTTTAAGCATAGGTAATCTTAATTTGCTACATGTGATTCAACTCTTAAAATTAGATCTACACCAGGTGGTGGTGGTGCACACCTTTAATCCCAGCAATTGGGAGGCAGAGGCAGGCAGATCTCATTGAGTTTGAGGCCAGCCTGGTCTACAAAGTGAGTTCCAGGACAGCCAGGGCTACACAGAGAAACCCTGTCTCGAAAAACAAACAAAATTAGATCTACAACTACGTGTGTGTGTGTGTGTGTGTGTCTGTGTGTGTGTGTGTGTGTGTGTAAAACTTGGATTCAACTCTTGTTTAGAAAGTAGATATTTTTAAATAGCAACTACATGGCTCTCCTTCATCTTGGCTGATGACCTCATCAAGACAGAAGCAACCACGTGGCTGGCAGTCATCTTTACTAAGGTTAAAAGAAAATACATGCACTGTAACTTCACCACCATCTTAAGGTTACCACATAGTATAAACTAACTAATGCAACAATGATAAAACTTCTTAGTCCTACTGAGCCCTCTGCTTATCATTGTATCTTCTTTTTAGACTAGGGAGGTAACAGTAGGTCTCCCAAATATCTTGGATTAGGGTAGATTTTTGTATGATGATAAACTGCTAAAGTTTATTAAAAAAAACTTTATAAACTATAAAGTTTATAAAAAAGGATATAAGTATATAAATGTCTACACAGGTTAACAGAAACTGAGTTAGAGGTGTATGTCTAACCACATGTGTCCTTACTAACTGTTCAACACCAGGCTTCCAAAAATTTTAGATTAAGTGTGGTAGTTTGAATGTAATTGGCCTCCATAAGCTCATAGGGAGTAGCTCTATTAGGAGGTGTGACCTTGTTAAAGTAAGTATGGCCTTGTTGGAGGAAGTGTGTCACTGTGGGGGTGGGCTTTGAGCCACCTAGTTCAGATCAAATCTTGGTGCCTATAGATCAAGATGTAGAACTCTCAGCATCTTCTCCAGCACCAAGTCTGCCTGCTTGCCACCATGTTGCACCATGATGATAATGAACTAAGCCTCTGAAAATGTAAACCAGCCCCAATTAAATGTTTTCCTTTATAACGATTGCCATGGTTATGGTGTATGTTTACACCAATAGAAACTCAAACAAAGACAATAAATAACAATATATGTTTGTTAAATAAGGTTTATAAACTCACAAGGTTTACTCAGGTTTACAGTAACTGATTTGAAGATGTGTGCCTAGTCTCTCTGTCTCTGCTAAGCTTGCAAAGCTTGAGCTACTTGGATGAACTGAGTCATACAAGAAACCGATATTCTGTAATGGTACACTATAAAAAGGATCAAAAAAGTTCCCAGCCTTTCTGTGGACTGTATTTATGGTTTAAAATTTATTGCATTTACGGTTAAAGTTTTGAATCTAAGGATCTTCAATTAAAATTTTAACTCAAATTTTTAAAACTCAAACTTAACAAAGATAAAATTATAAATACTTTTTCTTTCCTTTCTTCCTTCCTTCCTTCCTTAATTTTTTTAGAGGTGGAATTTCTCTGTGTAACAGCCTTAGCTGTCCTGGAACTCACTTTGTAAACCAGGCTGGCCTCAAACTGACAGAGATCCACCTGTCTCTACCTCCTAAGTGCTGGGATTAAAGGCATAAAAGCTACTAATTTGTTTTTTTGTTTTGTTTTGTTTTTGTTTTGTTTTGTTTTGTTTTGTTTTTTGGTTTTTCGAGACAGGGTTTCTCTGTGTAGCTTTGTGCCTTTCCTGGAACTCACTTGGTAGCCCAGGCTGGCCTTGAACTCACAGAGATCCGCCTGGCTCTGCCTCCCGAGTGCTGGGATTAAAGGCGTGCGCCACCACCGCCCGGCATAAGCTACTAATTTGTAAACTGTTAGATAACTAAGACCTGCAAGTTAATGCTCAGTTACCTTATAAATGGTCAAATTCTTTAATGTGCTCAGAACTATGCATATAGTCATGCTAATTACAAATGAAATTCATTTACAGTGACAAGCTTTATTTAGCTTCCTGCTGTATAAATTTTCAAGGTTAAGCCTGAAGCAAGTAACTAAAACCAAGTAAATTTTGTTTAACTTAGATATATTTAATAGATAATGGTCCTCAAACTTTTCAGAGATCTGCTGAATTTGGCATTTAATGTTTAATAGAAAAAGTTTCCCATGATAGAAGAAATGCCAGCTCCTAACAGAAATCCTAAGGTCCAAAGAAGATGGGGCACAGATGACTCCGCCTGGACTGTGGTAATAGAACAGCCACATGCCTCACCCACTATCAGGGCTCTGAACAAACTAAGGACACTGTTGGGTTGACTGCTTTACTCTGCCTCAACAAAGTAGGTCAGTTTCCAAGTTTCCCCTCCACAGGAAAAATCTCTCAGACCTTTTGGGTCTGGCAGCTGAAGGCTGATGTTATCCTGTGCAGTACCTGAAGATATAATGTTGTCCTGTGTGACAGCCAAAGACCTACAATCTCTGTCCCCTAATGAAGCCATCAAGACCACTAGAGTTTAGGTAGTAGGTAAGTCTCTGTCATTTTAATGGCTACATAGACCATTTGGATTAGACTTCCTGCTATAATTTATCCTGCTCAGATCTCTGATGGTGTTGATGGCCAACTGTAGCTTTGTCAGTTTGGCAGTGGCAAGCACCCAGCTCCTCCTCAAGACTGCAGCTGCTGGGTCAGTTCATTTCCTATGTAAAATCTGGCCTCACTTTTATAGGGCCACTAGATTTCCTGCTGAGAAAGCAGACACAGACACAGTTTACCTTGCTGACTGACTTCACTTTGAAAGAGATAAACTCACAAAACAGGTTTCAATGTAATTTTTACTATTCCTTTATTTAAAGGAACTTTCTTTGCAATGACTACTCTCAATGATCAATCACTTGTGTCTCCTGATAAATGATTAAATGGAAAAAGAAAAGTTTTGATGTTTATTTAAGTTGTGGGGGTCTAAGAAAGTAATTTTGTTTGTTTGTTTGTTTGGTTGGTTGTTTTTTTGAGACAGGGTTTCTCTGTGTAGCTCCAGCTATCCTGGAACTTGCTTTGTAGACCAGGTTGGCCTTGAACTCACATAGATCCATCTGCCTCTGCCTCCTGAATACTGGGACTAAAGGTGTGCACCACCACTGTCTGGCTTGAAGAAAGTAACTTTAAGGTATGTAAACACAAGTTGTAAAGGTATGTGAAAATTATTTAAGATATGTGAAAATTGAGAAATTTTTCAGATTTCTTTCCTTCATTATGCTATTGTTATATTAAGATGTGGTTCCCCAAAATATTGTGTACCCTAATAAACTTATCTGGGGTCAGAGAACAGAAAAGCCACTAGATACTTAGGATAGGCAGTGGTAGCACACGCCTTTAATCCTAGTATTCCAGAGGCAGAAATCCATCTGTTCAAGGATACAGCCAAGCATGGTGACTCACACCTTTAATCCCAGAAAGCAAGCCTTTAATCCCAGGGAATGATGGTAGAAAGGAAAGATATATAAGGCATGAAGACCAGAAACTAGAAGCATTTGGCTGGTTAAGCATTCAGGCTTTCGAGCAACAGTTCAGCTGAGATTCATTCTGGATGAGGACTCAAAGGCTTCCAGTCTGAGGAAACAGGACCAACTGAGGAACTGGCAAGGTGAGGAAGCTGTGGCTTGTTCTGCTTCTGTGATCTTCCAGCCTTCACCCCAATACCTGGCCCCAGGTTTGTTTTTATTAATAAGACTCTTTAAGATTCCTGCTACATTAAGACTTCAAAAGTTCAGAGTTTTAACATTAATCAGTGGAGTTCTGATAAGCTATTAATATAGCCTTTGTAAAGCACTGACTAAAGTACTTCTCATTGTGCTGAAATAATCTCTTTCCAATCTATGTATCCAACCATCTGGACAGAGGAAAGAGTGTTCATGCTTTAACCCAGAATTATTTTTTGTGTCCCCCAAGCTTTTACTATGACTCAAAAGTGTGAGTCAACTGCTTTTTCTACAATGTGGATTTCAGTACCGATTACTAACAGTGGTAATGCTAGCATAGCTAAAACTTTTATCTCTTTTTGTCAAGAGACTTGGATCCACCTGTCACAGGTCAAACAGACCCCAGTCTCCTGTCAATCAACAGCCTAAGTTTCCCCACCTGCCTATTCCTGAGGGTGGGATCTGTGTGTGTGTGTGTGTGTGTGTGTGTGTGTGTGTGTACATGTGTCTCTGTCTGACTCTGTGTCCTTCTCTTTGTGTCTCTTTCTCTGTGTGTCTCTGTGAATCTCTGTCTCTGTGTGTCTCTGTCTCTGTCTCTCTCTTTGTCTGGGGACTCCCCCCAGCTCCAATTACTAGGACCATAGGCCTGGAAGTTTCAAATGTACACCTAAGAGAAAAAGTTCCCCTAAACTCCTTAACTTTACCTTCAGTCCCTAGTCTACATCTGTCCCAACAGATTCCCAATCAACTGCAGACTGTTCCAAAGATGCCTGCAGTGTTCCTTGGAACCTACATACCAGATGGCTCCAAAGCAGCCTGCATTTCACTAGCCACAGGTGGTCTCACGGAACCTGGGCAGCAAGCAAAACAGATGTCCCCAAGCCTGCACTCCTATCTCCCTTCCCATCCTTTGATCATCATTCCAGCCTTCCTGGGCCAACAACAACAACAACAACAACAACAACGCCTTAATTTTAGCAGGAAGTAGTTACAGAAGAGGTTATGCCACCTCTTATCATCAACAAAATGCTGAAATGGTAGGTCTCCAAAACACTCAGGACAAATGACTAGCTGAGGTGTCTATTATATCAAAGTAGACACTGGCTGCTAGGTTTTCCCAGCATCACAAGTACTTGTTACAGAGTCCTGGCTCCTCTCAGCACTTCTCAGCCCCACCTCCTACCCTAAAACTTTTCCAACCCATGAGCTGGGCTTTGCTTCCCCTTTTTCAGCTTATTTTTCTCTATGTAACTCAGCAATTTTGGCCATGCCTGCTCTCTTGGTTCTCTTGGTTACCATGGGCTCTGTTGACCCTCTTGGTCCCTCTCTCCTTTCTTCCCTTCCTCTCTTTTTTTTTTAAGATTTTATTTATTTATTTATTATGTATACAGTGTTCTGCCTACATACATGCTTGCAGGCCAGAAGAGGGCACCAGATTTCATTACGGATGGTTGTGAGCCACCATGTGGTTGCTGGGAATTGAACTCAGGACCTCTGGAAGAACAGCCAGTGCTCTTAACCGCTGAGCCATCTCTCCATCCCCTCTTCCCTTCCTCTCTTGCTCCTCCTTCATCTCCCTCCTCTAGTGGTCTAGTCATTCTGCTGGCCATGTTCAGTCTGGACTCTTCCAGGTGCCTCTGGCTGTTCTCTCTCATATCTACAATAAAAACCTTATCCTCAACCATACATCAGAGCAGTCATGTCCTTATTTTCATTCACTTAACAAAAAGAAAGCCACCTCACCTATTGTGCCACATACCCGGGTCCTTAATGCCCCTACATGCTTGCTTCTCCTTTCATTCCTTCAGATGGGGCCACCATCTATCCTCCCTAAACAATGCTATGGCTTCCTGTCTGATTTCCCTGGCCCATAGCTCCTGTCTCACCTGTGACCTTTACTGTCTGGAACAGACAGGATGGCTGTTATAGTCTACTTGCCCTCTCTGCCCAGATATGTGACTCTGGGTGCATTCCTTGACCACTCTAAGCATACAGTGTTTCAATACAGATGGTCATAGAGTTCTTGTAAGTTGCTTGGTTGGTTGGTTTGAAATAGGCAGACCTCATACTCATGATTCTTATGCATCAGCTTTTCCAAGTTCTGACATCATTAGTATTTACATATGACCCTGAATATCCTCTTGTATACATTACATCACTTCCAGATTGTCTATAATATGGGAGATGTACAAACATTCAATAAACAGTTGTTATATGCACCAGCCATGCCAACCAGTCCCAAGTTTTAAGAGAAATAAATCAAGTAAAAACACTTGCCAAGGTCAAGTTCTTGAAAATGAAGTTGTGTCTATTAATAATCCTCCCTTAGCACTACCAGACTGCCACACATGCTGTCAGTGGCATGAAGTGAGAGAGATGCATTGGCTGAGTCAACAAAGGAGAGCTACCATAAACAGCCATAAGGGATTTTCTTAATCAGGTTATCTGAAGTGGGAAGACTGACATCAAATGTGATTGGCACCATTTGGTTGCAGTATAGATTAAATATGTGAGAAAGAAAGCTTTGGCTTTTGCCTATTATTTATTACCATTTGTGAAGTCATTACACAGCTTGCTGCTGCTGTGGCTGTTACATTCCTTTGCAGATCTCAGAACCAGATTCTTTGGCCTTCCAATGTGAACTGACAATCAGTGGCTCTACAGGAAACTGCCAGGCCCTCAGGGACAGATTGGGGCTACTGAGGCATAATACAGCCTCATAGACTGAGCAGCTGCTGGGCTCTCGGCCTCCTCAGTGTGCAGAGATCAGAGTATATCATGTAAGTCAACCTAATAAATCCCCTTCAAATATATATTCATCCTATAGTTTCTGCTCCTCCAGAGAACCCTGACTAATATAACAGACATTTGACCGGTTAGTCCTTTGATAAGCAGAAGGCCCATGGGGCATCTACCCCAGAGTGTTTGGAGAGGTAAGTCATTTAGGGGGAAAAGGGATGAGATAATCAGTACCATTGATAACTAATGTAGGTTTGACCCCAATATTAACCTATGACTGTTCTATTCTCCCTGTTTCCACACATAATAAAAATGGCACTAATGGACTCTGAGCCAAAGTGATGCTTGACCCAAAGTGTACATTTACCTCTGGGATAATTAGACTTGGGCAGCTTTATACTACTTTTGCAGTGCTGGGGTTCAGACACCAGTCCCTGCACATACTAGGAAAGTATTCTGCCACTGAACTGTTCCTCTCAGTCCCTCATGAGACTGATGTAAATTAGGTATACTACTATTCCATTTTCAGAGAAAGAAAAATTGAGACTTGGAAAAATAAAGTGGCTTGCCTGAGGTCAAAGTTGGCCCTGCCTGACATAAACTTGTGTTTACCTTGTTTGTTTGAGATACAGTTGAAGTTAGTAGCCCAGGCTGGTTTCAAATGTGTGGGCCATCTTCTTGCCTCCTGCCTCCCAAGTGTTTAGATTATAGGTGTGTGCCACCATACCCTGCATGAACTTGTGTTTAATTCATGGAGCCTCAATTGCAAGACTGAGTCCTCATTAGAAAAAGAGACAACCCCACTCCTCCCAATCCCATGGGTGTTGGGCCCCATAAGGCCTGGGCATAAGGCCCAGTATAACTTCCTGAGCCTAGCTCGAGTTTGACGACCTGTCTTTGGACATAACTTCCACATATGAATGACTCAGCTCAACCTGACCTAGAATTGCCTCTGCCTAGTAACTGCTGAGATGGCATCATCTCATTGGCCAGCTATCCTCACCGCATCCCTCATCACCCCAACCTATATAAGTCTATTCCTAATGCAATAAAATGAGTTCATGCTTTGACAAGACTCCCTGCTCAGTGTGCTTCTCTCTGCAGGGAAGGTCTGGGCTGTCGACACTCACCATCCTGTTCAGCCCTAGGGAGAGACTGGCTGGACCAGTCCTACCTCAGCCCTACCTGTTGGTCAGCCCAACAGACTGGTGCCCTATGTGAGGAACGATTTCGTCGACGACGGAAGAACGCTGACGGGCCAATGTCTGCAGGTGAGGGTAACCCCATAAGATATGGGACAGTCTTCTTCTAAGCTAAATCCTGCCTTGGAGTCCCTGCAAGTACTACTAAAGAGCAGGAGTCTCAACCTCTCTAATAGTCAGGCACTCTAGACATGGACTTAACCTCATTAAGATTGCCCCATGGTTGCCTGATGGCAGTCTTTTCAACTGGGACACCTGGGATAGAATAGAAACCCTGATTCACAGGACCCAGGTTGACAGAGGAGAGATTCCTCCACTGGGAGTTATCTCCATTGGTACTGCCTTAAAAGGCTGCTTTCCGTTAAGGCCCATTAAAGAGAAATGGCCCGTGGAATACCTCGGAAGACTCTAAGAGGGAGACATAAGTCTGGAGCCTTACAAGGAGAAGGGGCCTGTAGGAAGACTTCAAGGAGAAGAAACAGAGCCCAGATGCTACAAGCCACAGGAAAATATTATAAGAACTCAGTTGGTTATGGCAAAGCCACTTACCTGAAGGGATCAAGGAATTCTTTCAGAGGAAGCCAAATTCCAAGGAGCTTTTGGTGTTATTTGGCTTGTTATATATCAGCTGTCTTCTGTTATGAAAATCATGTGTGCCTTCATAGTTTTCCCAATTGATTTTTTTCTTAAGAAGGGCTAATAGTGTGGACTGATCACTCTCTGGACATACACATTCAAGGTATTTGGAGAACAGCCTCAGGAAAGGTTTCCTTCCCCCCAGCCCATCTGTTTCTCTCACTGGAATCAGATACCTCCCTTAGCCACTTTCAAGGACTAACAGAAATAATAGTCCAAACAACCACATAATAAGTCTCCTAATTTAAGGTGAATTCCACAAGGAGATACCTTAAGTAATAGCTTTACACGATTTAGCTCAGACCCTCCTTTCTTATAGCCTTACTAACTTTAGACCCCTAACTTCTTACCTAACCACTTCTCAGAATATAGACTGAGCACATAGATCCCCTTTTTCATATACAAACCCATCATTAGCACTCAGTTGACCTCCTCTTTTACCACTCCCATTTTGGATTGTAAAAGAAAGCCTGGTGGTCACTGCCTGAGGAAAATTCTTACCTGCCTTTATGACCCCAAAGAATTCAAGCCTGGTGACCTTGCTCAGTCAGAGGATTGATATTGCTTGGGTTTATAAATGGATTCCTGAGAGACTTAGGGAGTACTGAGATAATAAGGAGACAGAGAGGAGAAAAGAGAATGGAAGAACTAGATGGGTAAGAATTGGAGAGAAAAAAACTGAGACAGGGAAGAACTAGATTAAAGGGCAAGAAGAGAGTACTAGAGGAACGAGATGGAAGACAAGAAAGAGCCAGATGGGGAAGAACAAGATGAGAAAGAAGAAGATGGGAGAGGAACCAGTATGAGAAAGAACTAGATGGATGAGAACCTAGAAGGGGCAGAACTAAAATGAAGGAATTTAGATAAAACCTAGAGGGGATAGCAGATACATGTAGAGAGAAATCAGGCAAGAAAGGAGCTAAAAATGAGAGCAGAATAGAAGCTTGTAAAGAGAGAACTGACAGAATAATGAAGTATATGGACTAAGGAGTTTCGTGTACATAGATTCATTTCTTTTAATCAAAGATTAATTATCAGCTGGTTGTATATTCTTCCTGGACTCTGGGAGGGGACTATCAAGGTGCTGGACCCCCATAGTCCCCGATACACAGAGAGAAAAGAGACATAAAAACTCAGGCCACACCCAAACCAAAATCCCTGAGTCAGCCTGGCTTATCTGGCTCATTGTCTCCATCTCTTGATCCCTTTGATGACACACACACACACACACACATACACACACACACACACACATCTGGCTTTCAAAGGACCCTTCAATATCCGCTATCTCTACCAATCCATTCCTCACCCCCTCCGTCCCACATTCCATTCCCCCAAATCCGTCTGTACCTCTGCCCTACTCTGGGTGGGGGGCAGCCCAAAGGGATGTGACTGGCCTCTTTCCTGTTAATATTAACCCACTTGGCAATCGTCCCCTTGCCTGGTATCCCTGGGAGGCTCAGGACCTTAAGGACCTTAAAAAGGCCGTTTCAGAGGATGGGCCACATTCCCCTTGGGCTGAGACTGTTCTTCTGGATCTGGCTCATCAAGCCTTGACCACTCAGGATTGGAAGACCTTTGCCAAAGCAGTCCTCTCTGGACTCCTCTACTTGAAATGGGATGCCTTCTATCTAGAGGAATGCAGGGTTCAGGCAGAGAAAAATCAAGTGGCCAACCCTCAAATCCCTATCACCTTTGGGATGCTATCTGGTACCTCCGACCTGTACTCCACTGGCCTCCAGCAGGCTGTCATCCCTGCCCCCTATCAAGATCAAGTTAGGGCACTTGGGATAGCTGCTTGGAAAAAATTGAATGAAGGCCCCACGGAGTCTCCTATATCTGGGGTCCATCAGAGATCAGGCGAGGACTTAGTGACATTTGTTGAAAGGGTCAGTAAGAGCCTCCAGAGAAAGTTTCCTCCCGGAGAGCCGAGGGATAAATTTGTTAAAATATTGGTGTGGGACGGCATGAAGACTGATCATAAGTTTGTCTGTGCTGGATTGAGAGATCAGGGCATTAGCAAATGGATTGTGGCCTCCCGAGATGTTGGCTCTACTTCTCACCAGGCTCAAACCATGGCCGTAGCCATGCCGGCAGCTAATAGGGAACAGATGACAACCTTAGTCTCCATGGGGGAAAAACGGTCCTGCTTCAGTTGTGGGGAGGAAGGCCATTTTAAAAGAGTGTCCTAACCATGCTAAGGGTGCCTCCATGGCTCCTCTCCAATCGGGCCTGCCCCACACCCCATGCCCCAGGTGTAAGAAGGGGTTCCACTGGGCCAAAGACTGTAGATCTAAATTCAACCTCCAACGGTTGCCTTTAAACTCCCCCAGGGGCGATCCCCAGCCCTGTTAAATAAGGGGAAAGATGTGGTCAAAGCCCACTGGACCGTACCTTTGGTGCCTGGATTGAGGCCCAAGATGACCCTAACCATTGAAGGAAAAACCTTTAATTTTATCATAAACACTGGGGCTGACCATACGGTCATCCGAAAGGAGGCGGTTGGTTCCCGGACCCCACGTGCTTGGCGTGGGGGGCGGGGGCATTCTATGTCATGGGAGACAGCTAATTGGTTGTGCTGGACCGATGGTAATTATGGGGAAGTGCACCCCCTTGTGGTTCCTGGTGTAACTGACAACCTTCTTGGCCTGGACATCCTCGGGGAAGCTGAGGCCTTTATCACCACCGACCATAAGGCCTTTTATCAGGACATGCTTGACACTGAAGAGTACCAACAGCAGTTTGAGGAGGGGCAGGAAACACACCCCAATTACAGGGATAATCCCTATTTTGAGAAGCTCAGACGAGACTTTTCCCAGGTTCACCCCCAATCCTAAGGGCCACTGCTCGCCCCCTGGTGCCAAAGATTCAGTGGACACCTGGGGAACCTGTATGGGTTGAGCAATGGCCTCTACTGTCCTTTAAATTACAACAGCTTGATGCTCTGGTTAAACAACAATTGTCCTTGGGGCATGTTGGGCTGTCCACCAGCCCCTGGAACTCTCCTGTTTTTGTTATAAAAAAGGCTAATGGTTCCTGGAGATTCCTACATGACTTAAGAAAAATCAATGAAAGAATAATCCCATTTGGGATCCCCCAAAGGGGACATCCCTGGATATCTGCCATCCCTAATACCTATTATCTGACAATTATTGATATTAAGGATTGTTTTTTCTCCATTCCATTCCATCCATATGATATGGAGAAGTTTGCATTCTCCCTGCCCTCTACCAATTTCCAGGGCCTGGATTTAAGGTTCAAGTGGACCATTTTGCCCCAGGGGATGACTAACAGCCTCCCCTATATGTCAGTACTTTATGTCACATATTTTTTCCTCCCTAATGGGATGCCCCAACATTTTATTTTATATTTACATGGATGATATTATTCTAGGAAGCCCCACTTTGACAGGCCTTCAGGACCACTAATTGCCTTACCGTCTTGAAAGATCATAATTTTAGGGTGGCTCCAGATAAAGTACAGTCCATTCCCCCCTTTAAAATTCTGAGTGCTCTCCTGTCCCTTAATACAGTTTCTCCAGCTAAACCCCAGCTGCTGATTCAAGGGACCTATACCTTAACTCAGCTTCAAAAGATGCTGGGAGAAATAAATTGGCTGAGGTCATGGATCTCTGTGCCCACAGAGCAGTTACCCCTTTAAATAAACTCCTTAAGGGCCTTGATCTTTTATCCAGATTACCTTATTCTCCCACCATTTGCAAATCTTGCAACAGGTTTAACAAGCCATTGATACAGTGCCCCTAAGGAGATTCGACCCTGGCCTGCCTGTCTCCCTGTGTGTTTTTCCTGGGGAAACCTTATGCACTGCGCTGTTAGCACAAGAGTGGGAGCCCATTCATTGGGTTCACCTCTTGGTGGGTGGAGCCCCCTGGGTTTACTCCCTGACCAACCAGGTAGCCAATTGCATTATTAAGGGCAAAGATATTCCTGTCAGGATATTTGGCACAGAACCTCATTCTGTTATTGTTCCATTTAAAATTACTGACTTTACCTGGCCCCAAGGAAACAATAGCAGAATTGCCATAGCCCTTGAGGGGTTTCCAGAGAAGGCTGATTGCCATTATGGCCCTTATAAATGGATGAGTTCCTTCTCCCATCTGGAGTAGAGGCCCCTTAGAATTTTTTTTGCCTCACCCAAACCCCAATTTTCTTATGGTGTTTACCAACAGGGGACACTTGGGGGGCTCCCTAGTCGTGTTCCCACCCCTTGGACGAGGAGAGGAACCTATACCTATAAAAACAATCTTCCTCAAGATGGAGAGGTCTGCACAGTTTAAGGAACTGTTTGCTGTTGTTATGATACTAGATTCCATATCAGAGTCATTTAATCTATTCTCTGATAGCCTTTATGTTGTAAATCTTTTGCCTAACCTGGTTGAAGCCCATATTAAATTAGATTTCAATCCCATTTCTCCTCTTATGATTCAGGCTCACTCCTTACTTAAACAGAGACTCAATCCAATTTATTTACAACATCTTAGAGGTCACCAAAATTTGCCAGGATTTCTCTCCAAAGGAAATCAGTTGGCTGACCCTCTGGCTTCAATGCCTCAATGTAATACTGTTACTGAGGCCACAGATTTCCACCTACTTACCCATGTTAACTGGAGAGGCCTGAAACATAAGTTTCCTTGATTAAAGATCTCAAAAAAACTGTCTGGACCTCCAAGTCTTGTCAGCCCTTCCTTCAAATCCCTCCCCTCCAAAAGATGGGGAGCAATCCCCGAGGACTTCGTCCCAATCATCTCTGGCAGATTGATGTCACACACTATTCCCCATTTGGAAAACTTAAATATGTTTTTCTTTCTGTAGATACTTTCTCCCATGCCTGTTGGGCATCAGCTCATGCTGGGGAAAAATCCAAGCATGTTTCAAATCAAATAAAAACAGAAAATGGCCCATGCTTTATTGGCAAAGCCTTTATAAATTTCCTACACACCTGGAAAATTTATCATTCTACTGGCATCCCCTATAATCCTAGGGGTCTGGACATTGTGGAGAGATTCAACCAAACACTTAAGTCCAAATTACAAAACAGAAGGGGGAGTCTCTACCCCCACATAATCAATTAAGAAAGGCATTATTTACCTTAAATATTTTAAATTTTTCTAAGGAAGATAAATTTTTGTCTCCTTTTCAAAAACATTGGTCCTCCTTGGTTACTTACAGTACCATCTGGGTCAAGTGGAGGGACCCCTTAACTGGGGCCTGGAGAGGGCCAGACCCAGTCCTCACTGCAGGAAGAGGGTTCAGATGTGTCTTTCCTCAAAATGAAAAGAGACCCATCTGGGTACTGGCCAGAGACCTCAAATATTTACCCCAACAAGGGGACAATGATAATGATGGCTCCATGGAGTGTTCCACCCTGGAGGATAGTCTTTTTGCTTCTTCCTCAGAAACGACCAAAGATGCAGATGCTGTTGCTTGTCCAGAGGCTGATGTTGACTGACCAGCCCAGTGAAAAAGAGTTTGGGGGTCATTATGATGCACAAGAAACCCTGAACTTGATATACAGAAAACCCTGTGATTGTGGTGGTGGAGTGTTCAAGGCCTCACCATACTCTGGACAGCTGATTAGCACAGTAGATTGTGGTGGTAAATTTGCATACCTCAGTATTCATACCAGCACCACCATTATTGAATCTGCCTCACATAAATGGGTTTGGGTAGAAAAGCCTAAAATCATACCTACGGAAAATGTCAAACCTGGGCCCTGCCCCTGCACCTCCTTTTACCAATCCATGCATGCCACCTGCAACACCACGGTGCATGAATGCATTAGAAAAACTGATAATAAGACCTACTGGATCACCACCAGAAATGGCATTGGCTATTCAGGTACTTTTGGTTCTGTTTGGAAGGCATCCAGTGGGGAACTGAACCCTGTTTTGGCCACCAATTTCGGGGGGAATTGGAGGCCCCCATGGGTTACTCTGATGGCGGGGGAGTGCAGGGCCAGTTGTGGGAGTTACAGATCCAAAAGAGAGTGGAACAATTGCTTAAATCTGAGTTCCCCAAGCTCTTCTATCACCCCTTAGCCCTCCCTAATCAGAAAGGGATCTTAACCTCATGCCATGGCTTAACCTCAAGCCATCCTGGAGACATCTTTCTCCACACTCAATCAGACCAATCCCTCCCTTGCTGAGAATTGTTGGCTCTGCCTTTGCCTGGCACCACCATGACCACTGGCATTGCCTATTAATGTTTCCCATTCCAACCTTACCTTTTTTGAAATTGATGTTTCCTCTACCATCCCCCCACCAGGCTGTTCCCCTACCCTATTATAGTGCAGCCCCTCCATGTTTTGCCCACTAATTTCCTGTCTCTGGGCTCCACAGAATAGTATGGATGCCATTGATATGGGCCAGGTCTCATCTTTCTTTTGTGCTGGCAACCACACTAGCACCCCCACAAGCAGGTATGTCCCCCCATGGGAATGGTTTTTGTGTGCTGAGAAGGAATGGCTTTTAGCTTTTTCCCTGGGTCATAGACAGGCCTTTGCGCCCCGGCCATGCTGATACCAGATGCAGATATCGTCCCCAGTGAAGAGGCTCTTCCAGTACCCTCTTTTGACTACACAGGAGGAAGGTCTAAGAGGGCCATTCAAATGATACCCCTCCTTGCTGGACTGGGAGTAACCGCAGGCATGGCCACAGGAGCCTTAGGGATAGGCCTGTCCTCACATCTTTTTAGGAAATTATCCATTCAGTTAATTGATGATGTAAAGGCCATCTCCAGCACCATTCTTGACCTGCAGAGTCAGTTAGACTCTCTGGCTGAAGTAGTCCTCCAGAATAGGAGGTTAGATCTGCTAACGTCAGAAAAGGGGGGCCTTTGTTGTTACAGGAAAAATGCTGCTTCTACACTAACAAGTCGAGGATTATCTAGGATAAGAGAAAGAGGCTCCAGGAAGACCTAGAAAGGAGATGATGGGAATTTCAAGATAGTCCTCTGTGGACAGGTCTTCATGGATTCTTACCCTACCTACTTCCCCTCCTTGAACCCTTCCTTCTCCTTATTTTCCTCTTCACCATTGGGCCTTGTGTGTTCAATAAATTCACACAATTTATCCACCAGAGATTAGAGGCAATTAAGATAAATCAGATTGAGGTACACTACCAAAGATTAGCCACTCAGGAGTCTGGTCCCTCCCATGGCTGGGTATCCTCCTATGAGCGCCCTTCTTCTGCTCTCCACTTGACAGGTAAGCTCTCAAGCAGGCTGAGACAGGTCATGGAGTGACCCCCCCCTCTCCTATTTATGATACATGGTACTCAATGACAGGTAAGATCTCCAAGTGGGGACAACCTAATACAGGGCTACATCTTACAAAAAACAAAAGGGGGAGATGTTGGCCCCCATAAGGCCTGGGCATGAGGCCCAGTATAACTTCCTGAGCCTAGCTCAAGTTTGGCGACCTGTCTTTGAACATGACTTCCACATATGAGTGACTCAGCTCAACCTGACGTAGAATTGCCTCTGCCTAGTAACTGCTGAGATGGCATCATCTCATTGGCCTGCTATCCTTAACCTATCCCTCATCACCCCAACCTATATAAGTCCACTCCTGATGTAATAAAATGAGTTCCTGCTTTGACAAGACTCCCAGCTCAGTGTGCTTCTCTCTGGTGGACAGGGGAGGTCTGGGCTGTCGACACTCACCATCCTGCTCAGCCCCAGGGAGAGACCGGCCGGATCGGTCCTGCCTCAATCCTACTCATTGGTCAGCTGGACACATGGGTACAGAGGGCAGATGAAGAGCCCTAGGCAGTGGCTAAGAAAGGGTGCAATCACCCACATTACCTGGAATGGCGACCAAGTTCTGCAGCTCCTGCTTCAGGTCCATGATGTCTTTGCAGAGTTGAATGTCATCCATCCTGTGGGGGAGGAGACACACAATAAGTTACTTCAGCAGAACATACACAGGCAGCTGGTGAGAGTGGGTGCCCCTTCCAAGGGCTATGCTGACTGCTTAACTTGATTGAAGGAGGCCTGGGTGATCAGTGACCAGCCTGTTTCTGAATAAGTCTGGGTCTTCATCACTTTTCTCCTTGCTGTGACGGAATACCTAACTTACAAGTGACTTAGGGAGAGGGTTGTTGTTCAGGCTCAGAGTCCTAGGGACTACAGTCCACTGGGCAGCTCTGTAGCCATGTGAGCCTGGAAGCTACGTTTACACAGTCCAGACCAGGAAACAGAGCTTGGGCAGAAACCTGGCATGTAGAACCCTCTAGGCCTGCCCCCACAGCTAGCTAGACCCCATATCTCCAAAATCACATAACCTTCCACAACAGTACCACCAGCTGGGGTCAAACAGATAAGCCTGACATTAGGGATAGTTTACATTTAAACCACAACAGTCTGTGATGATGTCCCCAGAAGCTGGCTTGTGAGTCACTGAAATGTTTAACGAAGCCCTGCCCTCATGTAGGCAACATCCAGTCAGCTGGAGGTGATAGGGGAAGAGAATGGAAAGGAAGAAGTAGGGGGTTGTCCACTCTCTCTGTCACTATTTGTCTCTGTCTTTTCTTGATCTGTCTCTCTCTCTTTCTTTGTCTCCCTCCCACTGCCCTTAGATATAACTCCAAAATTTTCACCTCTTGGATTCTGGGTTTTGTACCATTGATACCCAGGGGCTAACTTGTGGACTGATCATCCACTTCCAAGTTTTGAAGCTTCCAGACACAAACTGAGTCAGAGTATTACTCATGCCTCTAGTTTAGTATTGATTCTTACAGGTTTAAAAATATGCTGGTTATAAATATCATATGACATTGTTACTATACAGAATATTTCAGCAATTTGCTCTTTTTTCTTAATATATATCTTTTTACATCAAATTATATGTAATTCTATTTAATAATACATCTTGGGCATGGTTCCCTGTCAGTACATGCAAGTCAACTGATGTGTGTGTGTGTGTGTGTGTGTGTGTGTGTGTGTGTGTGTGCACAGTATCCCACTATGTTGCTATACAGTGATTGATCCACTGCTCACAACTAGGTTTTTCTGTGATAAATTCCTAGACAAGCAAGCCACTGGTCAACCAATATGAACATTTATATTTCTATAGGAATTTACAAATTCCTTCCAGGGGCTATGTTTAAACTGGGCTTCCCTACAATTCTGCTGTGTGTCATAGTAGGGTGTGTGTTATAAAAAAAAAAAAAATTAACTCTGGCCCAAGACTATAGCTCAGTGGGTAGAATGCTTTCCCAGCATGCTCAAAGCCCTGGGTTTGATTCTGGTGCTCTGAAGAACAAGGCAGCAGATGAAGGGAGGATGGGTCTTTTTGGAAACAGCACTCTGTGTTGGCCTTGACAACCATCCTGGGAAGAGGTAGAGAGAAGCTACCAATGTAAACTTAGGTTAAGGGACTCAGCTGGACCACATGTTAGTCAGGACAGGATCAGGATGAGAGCCTTACTCTCTGGAGTCTGACTCCGACCACCTGCCTACTCATCACCATACCTTTACCAAAAGCCTCAGTCTGCAGTTCCTTCCTGAAGTGTGACCACAGAACAGTGTGGGCCCACCTGTGGCTGACCTCAGATGCCCACAGTTTTCGCTCCACTCCTAACATCTGAGATCCCAGGACTGGGGCAGGGATTCAGGGCTTCAGTCTGCATCTCTTCATGCCAGAAGCATGCCAGGACTTTTTCAAGACTCTGCCTAGAACATCCTAGCAGGCTACCTTGAATGAGCCAGGGCTTGCCAGAAGGGCACAGGCTGCCTGCTGGTTTGTAACAGGGCCCCACACCTTAGTAGACTCCTAGACCTTAGCACAACTGCCTCCATGATGGAAATACTATTCAGGCCATAAAACTCATCATGTAGACAGCACCACCTGCTAAAATGAAAACAAAGTTCTAATCCATCAAAGTCCATAGTTCTGAGAAAGTCTCTAAATGGACTAACCTTGCCTTTTGGCTTCTGTAGTTCCATTTCTGGCTAACTGTTCTTGTTAATAGAAGTATGTCAACCCAGAACATAGATTTTGTGCTTAAAAGCTCATCCTGAAAAAGGTTCAATACTACATTGTGATCCCAAACACTCTGTGTAGTTGCTAGTGGACTAATTAAGACTTTCTATTGGCTTAAACCCATGTCTGAGCAGTCTTCTATAGTGAATATCCCACAAGAGGTTTCTCCCAGCAAGTATTCAGCTGGAGGTCTCTGGAATACCCAACTAATAGAAATCCAGCTAAATTATGATCCTTAATGGGGTGATATGATCTCTAAGGACAATTGATATGGCTGGAGACATACTTGCTATTACAACTCCTTTGGGTAGACAGTGTTGCTACTGAATGAGGCCGCAGGGTGCTGCTAAACACCTGCCAATGTGTAGAAAAGTGCTCCACAACAGAGAAGGATCTAGTCTGAACTGTCAGTCAAGTTGAAGGTCAGCAACACCCAGTTAAAACTCAAAACTCAGATATTTTATTGAAAATGAGATGGAGACAGAAATAGAAACAGAGAGAGACAGAGAGAGAGAGAAGCTAGAGCTGGGGAACCAAAAGCCATGAACCAGGGACTTCACTTCCCCAAGTCTCACTACCTTCATCTTTGTGTTTTTTTTCATTTATTTACTATCTGCCTTTATATGTATGTATGCGTGTATGTATGCATGTGGGGGGGTACACGTGTATGAGTGTCACAGCACATCTGTGGAAGTCAGACAATAACTCAGCATGATGCTGGGAAATGACTGGGCCAGGGCTCCCTGGAGACTTGCCGGCACATCATCACTCCAGGGATAACACTGATGCTTGCATGTCTAGTGTGCTGGCTAGTTTTTATGTCAGCTTGACACAAGGTAGAGTTATCTAAAGAAGGGACCTCAGCTGAGGAAATGTCTCCACAGGATTGGCCTGTGGGCAAGTGTGTGGGGGCATTTTCCTGATTGATGATTGATGTGGGAGGGCCCAGACCACTGTAGGCAATGCACCCTGGACAGATGGTCCTGGATGGTATAAGAAATCGGGCTGAGTAAGTCATGGGAAGTAAGCTGGTGTAGCTAGACTTTTCTTGCCTGGCCCACAGTCAGGACAAATCTCTCTCACCCGCCAGTCCCACAGCTGCTCAGACCCAACCAAGTAAACACAGAGACTTATATTGCTTACAAACTGTATGGCCGTACCAGGCTTCTTGCTAACTGTTCTTATATCTTAAATTAATCCATTTCTATAAATCTATACCTTGCCACGTGGCTCGTGGCTTACCGGCATCTTCACATGCTGTTTGTCATCGTGGCAGCTGGCAGTGTCTCTGACTCAGCCTTCCACTTCCCAGAATTCTTCTCCTCCTTGTCCCACCTATACTTCCTCCTGCCTGACTACTAGCCAATCAGTGTTTTATTTACTAACCAATCAGAGCATTGCCATACATTTGCCATACAGAACATTCCACAGCAAGCTGGTAAGCAGCATTCCTCCATGGCCTCTGCTTCAGTTCCTACCTGACTTCCCTAGACTACAACTGTGAGGTGAACCAACCCCCTTCCTCCCTGAGCTGCTTTTGGTCACAGTGTTTATCACTGTAATAGAAACCCTAACCAGCACATCTGGCCAAGGCTAAACCAACGCCCACATTCACATGTCAGAACTATTTGGCTTGAGGAAATGGAGTAGCCTGAGAAGGTGCGACACACACTCAGAGGACAGAAGGCCATTTAGAAGCTGTGATGGTTAGTTAATACTGTCAACTTGGCTGGCTCTAGAATCATGTAGGAGACAAACCTCTTAACATGCCTTCAGCCAAACCTGACAACCTAGGTTCAATACCCAGCACACTAGACATGCAAGCATCAGTGCTATCCCTGATAACACTGTGCTGATGTGCGGACAAGTCTCCCGGGAGCCCTGGCCCAGCTATTTCCCAGCATCATGCTAGGGGCCACAGTACAGAGAGGAAAGAGATGCCCCTGGGACATCGTTGAAGGCCTGGCTGTCAGTTTCCTCCCTGGGCCTTTTTAAATGATCTCTATCTTAATCTCCATTGTCTCCTGGGTTTTGACCAGATCTTTCCTGGATGAGACACTTATTCCCCAAAAGAACACCATATCCCCTTGAGAACAGCTTACTTTTTCTTAAAAGAATATTCTAGACTGAGTTTTGATTCTTTTGTGTGTATGTGGTGTATATGAACTTTAAACTTTTAAATTTAGTTTACCTTTTATTTTACATGTATGCATGTCTTGCCTGCTTGAATGTCTGTTTACCACGTGTGTACCTGGTGTCCATGGAGGCCAGAAGAGGGCGTTGGATTCCTTGGTATTGGAGTTACAGATAGCTATAATGTTGTGAGCTGCCATGTGGGTGTCACTGGGTCCTCTAGAAGAGCAGCCAGTGCTTGTTACCATTAAGCCACCTTGACAGCCCCATCTAAGAATCTTTTATGCTTCAAATGTTCCCTCCACAACTTGTGTTAAGATTTAGCAGTCATTGAAATGTATTTGTCTTATGAGAGAGGCAATTCAGTTAGGAGGGTATGGCCCTTTTGAACGCCTCCCAGCCATTAGCCTGGACTTGGTTCCCAACTAAACCTTATTTCCAGTGATTTTTGCCTGTCAGCCTTAGCCATGCTCACTTGCCTCTCCAGAGATTTTCCAGCAGCCAGAACTTCAAGAATATAAATATCTTTTTTAAAAAACGCAACCTAATCAGTGTTTCATATGATATGGGAGACTGTGACTTGGGTGTGAAGCTAATTTCTTATGTTTTTTAATGAATAGGGGACCTCACTCTGTAGCCCGCTTGGCCTTGGAGCCTCCTCCCTCAGCTACCTGAGTGCTGAAATTATAGGGTATACACTACTGTGTCTGCTAATTGTTTTCTTTATGAACTCTCTAATCTCTGTCTTGTTATGGTGGAACAACACAGATGAAGACAGGGGCTTAGTCAGACTTTGTAAGCTGTGGTTAGCCTCTGAGGCTATTCTGATAATGGTGGAATATCCCAGTCTTATCTTCTCACTCCTGATGAAGAGTGCCATGTGGGAGAATTTCCTGTTGTATGAGAGTTGGGAGGACATCAGTGAAAAGGCAGATGGGCTAGTACAATGGCTCAGTGGGTAAAGGGCTTTCCCACCAACATGATACCTGGGACCCACGCAGTTGAAGGAGAATGAGTCTGGCGAGTTGTTTCCTGACCTCCACGCATGCACAGTCATGAGCATACACAGGAGCTGTGGAGCTGTCCAGTGAACAAACACTGACAATCCATGCCAACACTTTGAAGACAGTTAAATCCTTTAGTCTTTCCACTGTTTATGAATTTTTATCCCAGGGAAATACAGGCATGTGAAAATGTAGTTGTGACGGCTACAGCCTGTTTATAATAGAAAAAGGAAGCAAGTGGATGTCCAACAGCAGAGCACGGCTGAAGCAAATTATGGTGCAGAGGCATGAAGGAGAGTTCTCTGAAGACATTAGCAGTATGGGAGAGTAAACCACATGAAAGCAGCTCACAGGAAAGATCACTGTCCCGTTCTGTAAGGTGCATCTGCACAAAAAGAGACAGGGAGGCTCCATTCACAGTGCTACATTATTGTAAAAGAATACTTATTTCCCTCATTAGCTTCTTAAGCTTCTCTGAGGGTGCGTGTGTGTGTGTGTGTGTGTGTGTGTGTGTGTGTGTGTGTGTGTTGAATATGTCTTTTGGGGGACTTTATTCGTGCATATGTTGGATATGTCTTTAGGGACTGTATTCATGTGTGTGTATGTGTATATGTATGTTGGTTGGATATATCTTTTGGGACTGTATTCGTGTGTATGTGTGTGCATGCGTGCGTGCGTGCGTGCGTGCGTGTGTGTCTATGCAAGAATGTGGATGTGCCAGAGGTCAAGGTTGGATATCTTCCTTGACTACTCTTCACCTTATTTTTTTGAAGCAGGGTCTCTCACTGAACCTGTCACTCCTCAATCTGGCTAGGCAGGCTGGTCAATGAGCTTCACAGATCCTCCTGTCTCTGCCTCCTCTGGCTCTGGGGTTACAGATGTGTGCCACCACACCTAGCTTTTTACTTAGATAGGGATCCAAATCCAGGTCCTCATGCTTGCTTGACAGGTGTTTTTATTGACCTAGCCACCACCCCAGCAGCCTACCAACTTTTTATTTTTATCTTCCATTTGTTCTTTGGAAATTTCATGCATGTATACATTGATCATATCCACTTCAACTCTAACGTATCCACCTCCTGCCTTCATGTTCTCTCTCTGCTGTGGATATCGTTCTGTATAAATAAAACACTGATTGGCCAGTGGCCAGGCAGGAAGTATAGGCAGGACAAGGAGAGAGGAGAATTCTGGCAAGTGGAAGGCGGAGTGAGGGAGATGCTGCCAGCCACCGCCAAAACAAGCAGCATGTGAAGATGCTGATAAGCCACAAGCCACGTGGCAAAGTATAGATTTATAGAAATGGATTAATTTAAGATGTAAGAACTAGATAGCTAGAAGCCTGAGCCATTAGGCCAAACAGTTTAAATAATATAAGCGTCTGTGTGTTTATTTTATAAGTGGGCTGTTGGACTGCTGGGGCTTGGCGGGACCTGGAGAGAAAACTCTCCAGCTACATCTCCCCCCCCCCAAAAAAAAAAACCTACTGAGTCTATTTAGTGCTACCTGCTGGAATACTGGCTGATCTTGTTGGCTTGCTCTTGTGTAGGTAAGAACTTACCAGAGCTGTAGCGAGTTTATGGGTGCAACAGCCAGGTCATTTCCAGAAGACAGCATCTCACAGCACCCCTTCCCATTCTCCACCCCTTATGCTCTATCACCCACTCTTCTGAGATGTTCCTTGAGCCTGGGAGAGGAGGGACTACCTTAGTTTTTGAGAAAAAGTCTCTCGCTGAGCCATGAGCTCACTGGTTGGGTTAGATTGGCTGGTCAGTAAGCCCCAAATCCCGTTTGCACCTTCCCTGCACTGGGATTATAGGACTGCAATGCTGCACCTGTTTTTTTTCCACATGGTTGCTGGTGACTGAACTCAGGTCTTCATGGTTACATGGCAAGCAATCTGCTGACCAAGCTATTCCCCATTCCCTTCTCTGTAGTTTTTTTTTAATTTTCATTTTTACAATAAGTTTGTGTTATTTAATTTTAAAATTTGTACTATCACTATTAACAACAACAATAATAATCATAATAATAAATGTGTGTGTGTGTGTGTGTGTGTGTGTGTGTGTGTGTGCATGTATGGTACTAGAGGTGGAATCCAGGGCCATGCTCAAGCTAGATAAATGCTTGAGCATGGCCATTGAACTACCTGACCCACCCAGCTCCTGTCTGGATAACTTTGAAAGGTTTTATGTTTTTTATTTCATGGGCAACTCCTTTCTTTGGAGACCAATATAACCACAATCATCTCAGCTCCTCCATTCCCTGGCCTCTTCTGCCTCAGAGTGCTTGAGTTATGGCCCACTAGCTGTTCTACAAGCCTATGAGTTATGGCCCCACATCTTCCCAGTCTTTGACCAAACATTTCCTAAGTCATAGCACCTTTGCTGCTCAAACTAATTCCTGTGCAGCCTTCAAAACAGCCTAGTGCCTCCTTCTGGAACCTTCTCTACGTTCCCAGGCTGGTTTAGTTCCTCTCTTTCATGATAGCTCAGCTTTTGTGTTTCCCCAAACAGACTGCCCTCCTTAAAGGACTTGAGTTCTGTTTCCTGCATAGCACATCTCAATCAATATGTGATTTTTTTTAAGAAAGCAGACAAGCTGTCAGGTGGGCACAGAGAAGAACATATAGTCCTGGATTCCATTGAACAAATCTTAGAGCTTCCAATGCAAGTGGAAATTTTCAGATCTTATGAAAGAGACACCAGGAGGATAATAACATCTATCAAAGGCAGTGAGTCACTCTGGAAGAAACCCAGTTAAACACTGGTAGTTTGAGTAATGTAGCTTTGCATTCTGTCAATGAGCTCTTGAAGTCACTGCCTCCCCCCATGCCTTCCATGGTCAATCACCTGCCAAGACTTCCTGCTAATGCCTTGTCTTCTCTCCTACATACTACATCCCCACTCCCAAAATCCACCCATCTTTCACACTGACACCAACAAAAGCTAACACATAGTTGACAATGTCCTCTAGCCTGTATCTGGTCCCAGCACTGTCTAGGACAATGCTCACTGCCTATAGGGCACACATTCCCATTCTTTCTATCAGTCTTACAGAGGTTAAGTCAGCCAACCAAGATCATACAGCTGGCGAGATTCTAGAGAACATAATCTTGGACAATTGCCACTGTAACACTATGTGCACATGTCACCCAGATCTCTTCCCCTTGTCTTTGTTGTACTCATGAACCTTTTAGAAGGCCCAGGATCAGGCCAGGTATGGTAATACACCCAGGCAGATATCTGGGAGTTTGAGGCTAGCCTAGTCTACATAGTGAGTTCCAGGACAGCAAGGACTATGTATAAAGACTCTATCTCCAAAAAACCAAAATAAGTAAGTAAATAAGTAAGTGAGTAAATAATGCCCTAGGGGTAAGTCTAAGAGGTGGGTTTTCTTGGCAAGGTTTGAAGATAATTTAGTCTCATCCCATATTTTCTATTATCACTCAAAACCTCTTCAGTGTTTGAAAAATGTTTTTGACATAAGCAATAAAATATTTTCTCCAATTTTGTATAAGATTTTTTTTAATGGGGGGAAGAGTGGGATTCATGTAGCCCAGGCTGGCCTTCAACTCCTGCCTCTATCTCTCAAGTGCTGAGACTGCTGGGAGGGTCTTGTATAGCATGTAAGTGAAACATTTGGTTGAGAGTCATGCTATTTTTAAAAACTGATCTTTATCACACAAATCCCAAGTTAAATAACTTGATGGGCTTGGGCTGGGCATAGTCAAGGGATGGAAGAAAGTAGTCTCAGCTCACAGACCTCCTGCCCCCTCCCACCTACTCTTGCAAAACTGATGAATCACGCCACTCTACCCACAGGGTCAGTAGCCTGTCCATGCCAAAGCACACAGCTCTGAAGCCCTAGGCTCTCTCTGGCCACCTCCTGCAAGTCTCATTAGAGCTGCTGCACCAGCAGATGTAGGGTCACTTCTAATGATAATTAATGTTTACTCAGCACCATCCGTGAGAGGGATCGTGGGGCTTGCTGAACCAGGAAGGCTCAGTGAGTACCCTCTGCTGGGGTCCCAAAGCTGGAGTGTTAACTGGCTTGGGGTGGGGAGTACAGTCTGGTTCTGGGCTTGAGTTATTTGTCAGTTTCTGTGGTGTCATTGTTGCAGCTAAGTTGTCCCCTCTTTAACTGCAGGTAAACAAGTTTCCTGAAAAATTGAGCTGGGGTCTGGTGGCGGACACCTGTCACCTTAGCCTCTTATAGGAAGATTGTGCATTTGAGACCAGCCTGGGCTATGTAGTGAGTCACCTCAAAATTTCAAACCAAAGAAAGCAAACAAACAAAAAATCCCCAACACGTATAAATGAGATACTATTCATCAAAAAGAAGAATATGTATTGAAATAATCCAGACTCTAAAGAATGGCATTAAGTGAGGGAAGCTGGTTCCTAAAGACCATGCGATATAGTATTTCATTAACAAGGGAGTCTAATTATGGTGGCAGCAGATTAGGAGTTGCAAGAGGTACAAAAGAAATAGGCACTGATAGAAATGTTCTTTATCACAAGCCAAGTGTGATGTTGCACACCAATAATCCCAGCACTCTAAATTGAGGCAGAGAAATAGGAGTTTGAACTGGGCTGGGCTACATGAAACTTCTCAGAAAGCCAAAGGGAGTGAAAAATTCTTAGAAATATAACATCACTGGCTAGAATCAATAAACAAGCAATGGAAGCTTTAAATCTCTCTCCAGCATTTGATCACTCGGCAAGAACTAGCGGGCCTCAGGACAGCACAGAGTATTGCTGGGACTGCAGTGTTCTGCACTCTCTCCTCTCTCACAATATTGGTGATTCTCTTGGTGGTTGTCAGTGTTCCTTTGTCAGTCATGCATGGGACAGATGTGATCATTCCTGGAAACCCCATTTTTTCCCTCAAATATTTTCCCCTAAAATTCTTTGGGAACTGATGCTTCTCAGGTTTCTTATCTGGAAATATCAGCTATTATTCCAGACCCTGGGAACTTTCCTGATTCAGTGCTGGCAGGATTGAGGGAAACGAAAGTTAATGGGCACATATAAGGAAGCAACACAGGGGACATTAACTATGTCTCCTATTTCTGGGGGGAAAACATTAAGAACAGTGTGACATGATAGAAAAGGAGTGTATTATCAAAATTCCCCCTCTACTGAGATACTTAGGCATGCAGGACTCTTTTGTAGGACAAGGGAACGGTTGGAGAAATACAAGCTAACTGTATGCAAGCAACTTACGGCAAATCACCCCTTGTTCTGTAAATATGCTTTGTTAAGTTTTGAACAATATTGTTGTTCTTGAGAATGTGTGCCTATGTCTACCACCTTTAACTTCATCAGGACAGGATATTCCTGGCTCAATATTTAGCCAATCTAGCAAAATACTGAGCATTGTTTTTTGTTTAAAAGTTGTTCCAATTTAAAAGTTGAGCACTGGGCAGGGGAGGTACACACCTTTAATCCCAGCACTCTGGAGGCAGAGGCAGGTGAATCTCTGTGAGTTTGAGGCCAGCCTGGTTACAGAGTGAGATCCAGGACAGGCACCAAAACTACACAGAAAAATCTTGTCTCCAAAAAACAAAAACGAACAAACAAACAAAAAGTTGAGAAACACGTGATTGTTTTTGCCTGAGGTTAATGCTGGGGTGGGGTGGGGTGGAAAATGTTTGTTTTTGAGATATCGATAAAGATGGCTCAGACTACCCAGGGCTGCCACTTGTACGAAACTCATCTGGTCAGAGTCGTCTTTGCACCAGTGCACCTTCCCATCTCAGGACCTGGACCTGACAGTGGCGCAGAATCACCCAGCTGCTTAAATGATGGAGCCAGGATGCTGGCGGCCTGACTCAGGTACCATGTGGAGCTCACTGCTATTCCAAGCTATTCAGCTGACACAAGTTCAGCCTGACCCATTTTAAAACTCACCATTGTTAGGATCCTGCCCCTCACTCTCACAAGTGCAGCTCGGGGACTTGCGTCTTCCATCATCAGTGGGCACTGGCGATTACATACCCACCTTAAAAAGCTAGACTCGGACCACCACTGCTGGGGATGCTGTGAATGTGTTGCTCTGATTGATTGATAAATAAAACGCTAGTTGGCCAGTAGCCAGGCAGGAAGTATAGGATCGGCAGCACAAGCAGAGAAGAGAATTCTGGGAAGTGGAAGGCTGAATCAGGAGATGCCAGCCTACGATTGGAGGAAACTCCAGCTACAAATGGCGCCCAACAGCTCCAGAAAACTCCAGCTACACCCAACCCTCCCTCTCTGCTCTCTCTCTGTTCCCTCTCTGCTCCCTGCTCTCTGCTCTGCTCCCGCCATCTTTCTTTCTTTCTCTCCAGGCCTGGCTCTCCTCCCTCCTCTCCCCTCCTTCTTTCTAATAAAGCTCTTTGTAACTCTGATAGTCATGGCAATGGCCTGTGACTTTTCTGCTGGTAACCAGCGCCGCCACCAGTGCCGTTTATCATAACCATCATTTGGTGCCATGACTTGGATAGGAAATTCCACGCACTCAGCATCCGGGGCTGAACATTGTCAGAAACCTAACCAAGGACTTGCGACTGCCCACTACCCATTTGCCTGCCACCATGATACTATGCTACCACCACCACCACCACCGCCACATCTCCCCAAGATTGATGAGTCCCCCTCCATTTCCCATGGCTGCAGCCTGAGCTATGTTGCTCGTGCCAGACCCCTGGGGGGTCCTCGGCTGTGTACCATGACACATTCTATCTTGACAAAGTATAGGATGCTGTCTGGCCCCCCCCAGGGGGGTCTCTGGTGCATATGTCCCAGCCTTTACCCTTATCATGACAATGGTTGAGGTAACCTGTGCTGTTAATGCTGATTCGCAGACTGCCTATTCTCAAGGATGCTTGAGATAGGAGCCTGGGATCCTGTTTGTTATTTTAATTTTTTATTTTTCTCTTTCAGTGCTGCAGCCATGGGACATAGGGGCAGATACCAGTAACTTTGGCCACATAACAACTTCATGGGAATTATCTAACTTCTGCCAGCGAACGGGCAAAGGAAAGGAGTTACCTTATCCCCAAGCTTTCTACTGAAGCTCTGAACCCTTCTCCCTCCCATTTCTGATTCTTTCCCTGCCACGTGCAACCACTTCTGTCTATCTGACTTCTGCTTTCCGCTCTCCGGTATTGGGCGGGCTTTAACTCACCTTAACTCCTCCCACTTGTTCTCAAGCTGCCCTGAGAAGCACAGACGGGTGGGTCTGAAAGCAGGCTAGGATGCAGGCAAATAAGTTTATGATCAGTTTACACCCTGCCTCCTGGCAGGTCTTCCAAAAGCTGTCCTCAAGCCAGCAAAATCAAGGAAAAAAAATTCAAGACACATAATAAAATCTGTCTCTTATCCCCCAGGGCTCCCCGACATAAGGGCTAAAACTTAAGCATCTGGAGAGCAAGGCTCCTGACCCCACAGATGGAAGTTTCAGCTGTGGCATTTAAGGTATACCAGGGAGAGATGAAAAAAGCCCGAGAACAGAATTGCCAAGTGCTGGCACACGCTGGCTCCCGAAAGCCGTTGGGTCCCTGTTTTAAGTGTGGGGGAAAAAAAAGGCCATGTAGGCTAGTGTGTGCCCTGCCAGGCCAGGCCATCAATTGAGCCTTGTTCAAAGTGCTGCCTAGAAAGACAACCGGTCAGCTGACTGCACCCAGGCACCAAGAGGCAGGGGGACAGACAAAGGCCTCCAGCAGACCTAGGTTTGGCCACAGGCTTGTTCGCAGGAAACCCAGAACACAGCATGGATTGGCAGCATGGAAGCAATCCATTTCTTTCCTTCTTGACACCAGAGCCAATAACCCAGTCCTGAGAGTTTTGGGGTCTCACCTCTCCTCGTTTCCCTATTGTTGGGGTAGGGAGGACAGCCTTAGATTTAATTGTACTTTCAGGGTTACTTAATGGGAAAAGATTCTCCAGCTAAGGTAGGAGCTTTCATTTTATTGCTCCCTCCATGTGCCTCACTCCAGACCTGTCAGAAGTGCTTCTCCTCATCATGCACACAGACAGGGCCCTGATCTCTACTCTGTCCCTAATTCCAAAGAAACAAGTTCTCACGCACCACAAGCTTTTCTCTTCCCAGTTCCCTCTTCTAATTCTCAGCTAATGGTACAGGGCCACCACAGAACTGGAGTCCAGAGATCATCAAGTAAGAAACTGTAACAGCTAAAAGGTATTTACACCCCCAGACCCAAAAGTGTCTAGGCTCTATAAAAACAGGTGCCTTAAAATAATCTTTCTCTGATAAAGCTTAAAAACATGTTACAATCTCTCTGTCTCTCTCATTAACACTACCCAATACAAGCAGAGTACTAAACACTACAATGGTGACCAATTTTCTCATAGCTGCTTCTTAACATGTTCAAAATGTTTCCCAAGCTTCAGAAACCAGCTTAAATCCATCTGGACAGGTCAGATCTACTTCAGGCTTTTTCTGTCTCACCAGCATCCTGTCAGACACAAAAGCAGCCAGGGTGCCAAGCTAAGAGGGATGAATGGCTCCAGGGCAACAGGACAGCCCCTTCCCAGGACTCCTGTTTACCTCAGAAGGCTCCCTTCCCTACCCCCTAAGAGTCAACTGATGCCCACCAAGTCAGCTGGAAGCAGTTTCCAGGAGAAACAACGCCCCTATTCCTATTCACTTGCTTTATTTATAATAAGCAAAAAGTCTAGAATGTTAGGATCCTGCCCTCACTCCTGCACATAAGCAGCTCAGGGTCTTGCGTCTTCCGTCATCAGCAGGCACTGGTGACTACACACCCACCTTTAAAAGCCAGATGTGGACCCCCACCCTCTCTCTCTGCTCTCTTTCTGTTCCCTCTCTGCTCCCACCATCCAAGTCATGACACCAAATGATGGTTATGATAAATGGCGCTGGTTACCAGTGGAAAAGTCACGGACCACAGCCATGACTACCAGAGTTACAAAGAGCTTTATTAGAAAGAAGGAGGGGATAGGAGGGAGGAGAGCCAGGCCTGGAGAGAAAGAAAGATGATGGGAACAGAGCAGAGATCAGGGAGCAGAGAGGGAACAGAGAGAGATCAGAGAGAGAGGGTGGGGGTCCACATCTGGCTTTTTAAGGCAGGTACATAGTCACCAGCACCCGCTGATGATGGAAGACATAAGACCCCGAGTTGCACACGTACAGGAGTGAGGGCAGGATCCTAACACCCATGTCCTGCAGATGGCAGGCCTTGCTTGACTTAAAGCAGTTTGGAGACCACCTATTGGTATTCTCTCAGTCTTTGCAAGGGCTGGGGGATTAGTGTACTTGTGGGCAGAAGACTAAATTTTCCACTGCTCCACATGGAAGAATTAGGATGAGTCAATTGTTCTTAGGGAAGTTTAGCAAGGGAGCAGGCCTTGCCCTAGCTCTGTCAGCCAGAGGCTTATAGGTAAGACCTGGACCACTTGACCATGGTGAATATATTATGGGGTCCAGCAATATGGCAGTGTTGTCCTGGCCAGACTGATCCTGTGGTCATTTTCCAAGCCTGTCCTTTCAAAGTCCTTTTGTTTCTTGTGTGTGTGTGTGTGTGTGTGTGTGTGTGTGTGTGTGTGTAGGTCAGAGGACTATTTTTTGGGAGTTGATTCTCTTTCCACCATTTGTATCCCATGGATCAAACCCATGTTGCCAGGCTTGGCAGCAAGTGTCCTTCCCTGCTGAGCCATCTTGCTGACTTTCAGAGTGTTCCTGACACCACCCTGAGACCTCTCTCTTTGGGAAATCCCAATGAATGCATTTTTCTCCATCTTCCCACATCTTGGTGACTCTTGTAGCACTTTCCATGAATACAGAATAGCTTCTGCCTTCATTTGTTTCTGGACAGATTTCTGTAAGAGGGATGTTAGAACAGACTTATAAAATTCACACTTGTGTTAGATGCTCTGGGGGACAGTTTACAGTAACTGGTCATGTGTACTGGGTTGGAAGTTGTCAGGAAGTGGGGTATTCTCAGAGAAGTGACTTAATCATCCTCTCCTGTAAAACCAGAAAAGAAAGCTTTAAGGCTGATGTGGGGCTCTTCCTCAGATGGAAGGATTGAAACACTCCCTCTTGGAGGGAGGCTCGGAGACTCCAGAAGGAAACCCAGGAAGATTCACAGCTCCCCACTCCATAAGGTTATATATGTAGTAAACAATTGGTGGGGGAAGGAGACTTTTCATGTAGCTGCCTCAAGTTACACAGTGAGCTCCAGCTTTCCTGAGCCATCACCCATACTAGGATGAGCTTTGGGATGATGTCTTTGAGTCACCCACATTCTTGTAAATTACCTGAACACACTCATTGGTTCACCAAGCTGGACTTGCACACAGTTGTGTCTTTGGTCTGTCTTGGTGCACTGTCTAGAGTAAAGAGACCTTCGTTCACCGGGTGGCGGTGGCGCATGCCTTTAGTCCCAGCACTCAGGAGGCAAAGCCAGGCAGATCTCTGTGAGTTCAAGGTCAGCCTGGTCTACAGAGCAAGATCCAGGACAGGCACCAAAACAATACAGAGAAACCCTGTCTTGGAAAAACCAAAACCAAAACAAAACAAAACAAAAAAAACCATTTGTTCATATTGCCTTGGGAAAGGTGTAACCCTCTTTGTGCACCAGCTAACTTCACCAGAGACGTCTATATTTACAGCAAGTGGAGACCATTTCCACCACAAGTGGAGACAATGCACAGATCAACTGATTGTGGGGAGCCCAGCCCCAACAGGTACATCTACACCACAGTTCCTGCATCTATGGCTCAGGGAACATCATGGAAGAGAGGGTGGAAAAATTGTAAGACCCAGAATACCAGGAAGCCTGATATAAAACACTCTCCTAGAAATGGTGGCATAAAAAAACAGAAAATGGTAATATTAACGGGCATGTTAAAGTGGAAGGGGACACAGGTGACTGACTAGTGGTAGCTGGAAGAAGGAGAATTGACCTTTGCCATGGATGAGCCCGTTACTGGTTGTCTAATACAGAGTGGTCAGCCCTGAAATCATATACACACAAACAACAGAAACAGATTCAGCAAGCTGTATATACATGTGATAATAATTAAAGAAAAAGAAGAAGCTATCAATTTAAGGGTGAGGGTGTGTGAGGCAAGGTCCTTGTGCTCACAGGTAAGCACTGGTGGAACAGGGAAAGTTAAACACACAGGGTTGTCTCTTCAAAGGGAAAGAAAGCTGGGAGTGGAGCTGATTTACAGCCTGGTTACCTTTGCACTATCTGTGTGGCTGAGATCACATCAGATCTTTCCTCGGGCCCTTATCATGAACTTGGTTTTCTAGGTCAATCTATGGAACTTATTTAATGGAAGATGTCACATGCACTTTACAAAGAGTTTTGATGGGCATGTCTTAAGCTTTACTGTGCATATGGGACTGAGTTAATTATCACCTGGAAATTTCACCACATTGTGCTGTACTATTTAAGCCTAAATATAAATGAATTGGGGTCAGACTCTTGACATTTGAACCAACGCCTTCTACTGAGTCAGTGGAATTGGACTGGCTTCTTATCTCTCACTGATTGTTACCCTTCTGGCATTGGTGGTCACAGAGACCTCACATTGGGGGAACATGGAAAGGAGAAACTGGAGGGAGGAAACAGTGGGGAAAGTGATATAATTCTATTCAATTAAAAATGTATTTAGGGGGGCTGGAAAGATGGCTTAGCAGTTAAGAGCAGGGACTGCTCTTCCAGAGGACCCGGGTTCAGTTCCCAGCACCCACATGGCAGCTTACCACTGTCTGTAACTCCAGTTCTAGGGGGGCCCAATGCTTCCATCCAGTACCACATATGCACATTATGTATAGACATATGTTCAGGCAAAACACCAAAAATAAATAAATACTTTTAAAAAAAATGTATTTAGGGGGCTGGAGAGATGTCTCAGCTGTTAAGAGCACATGATACTCTTGCAAATGATCTGGGTCCAATTCACAGCACCTACTTGCTGGCTCACAACCATGTATCACCTCAGTTCCAGGGGATCCAATACCCTCTTCTGACTTCCACAGGCACTGAACACACATGTGGTACAAATATATATATGCAGGCAAAACATTCACATAGTAATTAAATAAATCAAATTAAATTTAAAATAAAAAAGGTACAGTAGAAACAAATGAGAAGCACAAGCCTGAAAAAGAGAGAGAGAAAGAGAGAGAGAGAGAGAGAGAGAGAGAGAGAGAGAGAGAGAGAGAAAGAAACCAGTAGCCAATCAGAGTCAGGATATGGACATTATAACAGTTTGAATATGGCTTATTTCCCAAAAGTTCATGCTCTAGAAACTTGATACCCTGATCTGAAGAGGCAAAACCCAAATGCAGCTGATAGGCCAAATGACCCTGGTGGGAAAGGGTTGGTGTAGTGGATACCTGTTCTACCTATGACCTTGAAGTACCAGCTCCTAGGGCGTGGCCTCAGGGCTACCCTTAAGAACTGAGGGCATGTACACCTTGTTCTATTCTCCCTCATGGACTTGGATGGTGAGGACTGACTCAGGCAGCAGAAGCAGCATGGGACAGACCACCAGCCTTCCAGGACTCTATGACAGATTTGCCTATCCTGTTTTGTGAATTGATCTCCCCAAAATAATTTTTAAATAAATAATTCCTTTATCAATATCTGTGGACCATTCAGCAGTATCTGGAGCCCAACATGGGGCACGAATTTTCGACCCTGGGATTAAGAGTCCCATGCTCTACTGACTGAGCTAGCTGAATCATCTGGGCAACTTGTTTTCATTGGTGTCTGGTTCCCTCATCCTGAAAATATATAAACTTTTAAAGGTAACATACATATCTGCATTAATACAAGTACAGACTGTGCATTGTACACAAGTCAGCCAAAGATAATTTCTTGTTATGTGTTTGAGCAGGTAAATTATACATCACGTGTCTTGCAGTTCTTTTAGATCTATGTTTTTATGTCTGTAGTCAGGATTTCAGGGCATCTTCCTCAATAAAATCTGATCATCTTTAATTTTGAATGAATCCATAGTCTCTCATTTCCTGTGGAAACAAAAACATAACCTCTCCCCCAAAGTGACATACCTTTTGACTTAAATTTTGGAGTCAAGATATTTTTAAAATATGTAGATTGGTTTAATTCAGCAGCTTTTATAATCAAATGTCTCATGCAGTCAAAAAATTTAAAGACAACACAATAATATACATAATCCAGACTTTCTGTGCATTTTCCATCATCACCTGGCTCATTTTTTATATTACTTTACTCCCCTTTCTAAGGACTTTATTTTACTATTTTAAAACTCTGTGTGTGTGTGTGTGTGTGTGTGTGTGTGTGTGTGTGTGTGTGTAGTGTCTGTACAGTTAGGTACTGGGATAATGGCTTCTTGTTTATTGTGCTAGGGCCTTGAGTGGTCTGTAGAAGCATTCCACTGCTAAGGGATAGCCCCAGTCATATTCGTTCTTTTTATTTTAAAGTCTCATTAAATTGCCATGCTGGCCTTGAACCCAGACAGTTCTTGAACTCATAATCTTCCTGTCTCAGCCTCTTGAGTAACTGGGACTACAAATTTGTGCCAGGAGGTGTAGAGGGCACAGGTCCTCACGCTCATAGACAAGTACTAGAGAAACCAGGAATGTCAAGCACACAGGCTTGTCTCTTCAACAGAAGGGATGTGTACCTCTTTTCCACCCAGAAGTCTAGGAGTGGATATTGGTATTAGGCTGGTGATCTCTGCTATCTGTAGGGCCAAGCCTACAGTCTGAATCCCCCAGACTATTATGTTTATCTCAAATTCTTCCTCCCTAAACCTTTATCTTGAACATTGTTTCTCAGTCAATAGAACCCATCCTTAGGGGAGATGTTACATGTACTTTATAGCCTGGTGATCTCTACACTATCTCCATCAGAGACCATATCAGATCCTAGTCCCTTAAGCTGTAGAACCAATCTTCATGGTAGAGGTCACATGTACTTTGCAAAAGAATTTCAATATAGTCATACCTTAAGCTTTATTGTGCACATGAGATTGAGACAATTGTTATCAAGGAACTTTTTTCCAAAGTTGTACTGTACTTAAATATGTCTGAAATAAACTATCTGGTGTTAGACTCTAGAGGTTCGAACCAGCCAGGCTAAGTCATGCTGACCTGATTTCCTTCTTGTCTCTCATGACTGTTTCCTCGTCAGCCATGGCGCTTACAGGTACCTCCACAACTAGGCCCTGTTGTAATAACTTTTTTTTTCAGTGCATGTGTATAGGTGTGCACATGCCATAGTGTATTTGTGGAAGTCAGAGGACAATCTCTTGCCCTACACCTTGTGAGATACAGGTCTCTTTGCTATGTCAGGCTAGCAGACCTGTGCAATCCTGAGAATTCTACCTCAGCCTCCCATCTCATCACAGAAGCTTTGGGTTACAGGCCTTTGCTACCAAATCTGGCTTTACACAGATTCTAGGGATTTGAACTCAGATCCCTACAGTTTTCCATGTCCTTTACCCACTAAGCCATCTTTCCAACCCTGTAATAACTTTTTAATGTGTCTTATCTCATCTATGACACAGACACAGACACAGACACACACACACACACACACAGACACACACACACACACACGTGCGCTTGCGCATGCAGGGTCTTGCCCCACCAGGAACTTAGGTCACCACTGAAGAGGTGGCCTGGAACCAAGGAAAGGTAAGTGCACTGCTCACCAGTTTTCCAACCTTCCTCTTACCAGGAGACAATCAGACACAGTGGGAAGTCAAGTCAAGCAAGAACTCATTTATTATTAGGCAGTAAACCTCTTTTATAGCAGAAAACTTCAAAAACCTAGGAGGGGGTGGAAGGAACCAACCAATCGTTTTAAAGGTCATACTCATTTCTTTGTTTACAAGCTGTTTCTGCACTGACATCACCTCCTGATCTTTGTATCTAATTCAGTGTAAACAACTTGGGCTCTATTTGTCTAACTTCCTCTCAGCACCGTCTTTGTAACCCATGTATCTCCCCCTCCCCTCAATTCGTTCTGAGGAAGTCAAGTGTGGTTTGATAGAAGACAGACCCAGCCTCTGTCCCAGGTTGTCACAAAGTTTCCAACCCTTGAGATTTTCTAAGCAATAAGCAACCACCAATTCTCACAGCATTTCCCTTTTAACTACACTCACGTTTATACCGAAGTGACTTGGGTTGACCCTATATAGCTGCAGGGAGATTGGTCACCAGAAAGACCACTGGTTACAGGAGGAGCATTTTTATTGCTACCCAAGACCTATGGGGAGAGGAGTGGTTGCGGGAAGCTTCAGGCAGTGTGAGGTCATGGACACACTGAGGTCAGACAAAGTGACAACACACAGGGAGGCCATGGGAGGTCCACTCAGCTCCTATGCCCACACTTACCTCATGTGTTTATTCTACATGGTTGTTCCTGAGTGATATTTTTTAATAACAAACTAGGAAATACAGGCATTTTCTTGAGTTCGGAGTCATTTTAGTAAAATATTAAACTTTAGTAAAAGTTGTGGTGATCTCTGATGCACTAGTCAGAAAGGCAGAGGGTAGAGACCCTCGCAGGCAGCATCTACAGCAGGTTGATGGGACAGAGCCATCTAATGCTTACTCCAGGAGATAGTGTCAGAACTGAATGCTGAGGTTTGCAGAAAAATGGATGGATCTGGAAACTATTATAGTAAATGAGGGACCCAGACTCAGAACAGAAATCGTATGCTCTCGTATGCAGACCCTCCTTTTACCATGTTCATGTGTTTGTATCTAAGTGAGTGAGTGGATGGGACAGGCTATGAAACCAGAAAGGAGATCATGAAAAAGGAGGTGCCAAGAAAGAGTGGGGTCAGGGGTGGTGGTGACACCTTTACTCCCAGCACTGGGAGGCAGAGGCAGGTGGATCTCTGTGAGTTTGAGGTCAGCCTGGTCTACAGAAAAAGTTCCAGGACAGTCATGGCTACATAGAGAAACCCTGTCTCAAAAAACAAACAAACAAAAAATGAAAGGAAGGAAGGAAGGAAGGAAGGAAGGAAGGAAGGAAGGCAAGCAGGAGGATCAGAAGTTCAAGGTCATCCTCAGCTAATATAACAAGTTTGAGGCCAGCCTGGGCTACATGATACCCTGTCTCAAAAAGCAAAGCAAAATAGAAGTCAAATATAACAACAACAACAACAAAATCCAACCCAACTTTAAAAATAAGCAGCCTTCCAGTAAAGGGCATCATGATGTCATAGTGTCACCCACCATTCCACCTGTCTTTGAAAAATGCCTGTTTCTCAGGTTTTAGAAAGTTGAGAATTGAGCACCAATAAAGCAGTGACCTTCCCATTCACTCAGCAATCTGTGCCCATTTCTGCCTCTGTCAGCCTGAGAGTCACCCTCTTGGCTTAGTCCTTAAATGAACTGCTATGGCCACTTAGTGTAAAAGACTGAATAACGGTCCTAACGATAACTATGCTAGTGACCTGTGAGCCTGCTACTATATGTAGCTAAAGGAATGTTGCAGTCATGACTAAAATGAGGATCCAGGTAACCCTGAATCATCCAGGTGGGCCATAGATGGACACACAGGTATCCTTTAAGAAGGTGATTTGACACAGATCTCAGTTGAAGAGAGATTTAAAGAGGGTAAATCAAGAACTTCAGGAAGGGGCTTCAAGCCAAGAAAAACAAGCTTGTGGGATGCTATTCTCTGAGTAGAATGGCCATGGCTATCGTGTGTGTGTGTGTGTGTGTGTGTGTGTGTGTGTGTGTGCGTGCGCAGATGAGCTCCATGTTTATGTATATGTGGAGCCTGAAGAGGTTGGAGATTTTTCTCTATTGCTCTCCATCTCCATTGTTGAGACAGTTCTGATTGAAACTAGAGCTGGCAGCCAGAGAGCCTAGGGAACCTGTCTGTTTCTGTTCCCTAGTTATAGGTGCTAGCCTCCGTGAAGAGCTTTTATGTGGGTGCTGGTATTTGAACTCTGGTTGCCACAGCAGCATTTTATCCACTGAGTCATCTCCCTGGCCCACTGTGGTGACCATTTTAATCAGAGCAACTGTGTCGACCTATAAATGCCCCTCAGGATGGGGCCCTTTGGGATTGCCCCATAATAGGGTGTGAGGAGGGTCTACCTAAGATCCCACCATCTCCAGCAGCTCCTCCAAGCTATACCTAATTATGCCCCAGATGCAGGGGGTCTCAGGTAGTACTGGATTGTATGGCGTACATGGAAGTTTACCTGAAGATATTCATCTATGCAACCCTGAGTGGTCATCCATGATAGCTTGAAACTTTTCAGGGGTGTGGCTGCTTGGGGTCATCCACATTCCTGTAACTAACCCCTCACCCTTGCTTCTGAAAAATAGGCCTAATAAGTTTGTTGGTTCACCAAGCTAGCTTAGCAAAATCTTTACTTTGGTCAGTGGGTCCTGTCTGGGGTGAGTAAATGTTTGCTCATGTTTCCCCAGGGAAAATTCACACAACAGCAAGAAACAGAGCAGCAGAAGCCAGGAAAGCCTCTCACCCAGGAGCCTCAGCTAAGAGAGGCATGTCTCAGATGCCTTGACTGAGGACTAGGGAGGTGATTGTCAAGACTTCTGGCTTCCAAGACTGTAAAGAGAGCAAATGGCCACTGCATAAAGACTGGGTCTCTATACCTTGTCCCCACAGCCACAGGGAGGCAAATCTGCTTTCTGAAGTGTCTACACTGAGAGCTATAGCAGCACTGTCCATTCCTGAAGCCTGGGCATGCCCTCCCCTGGCCATTAGAGCCATATTGCTCACACCCACTGACCCCAGGGCAGCTTGAAATGGGACAGTCTGACAATGGGAGAAGCAGGAAGGTGAGACCTCACCACTCATTAAATCTTCACTGAGTGCCAGTGATGGGTTTGGCCATATGTCTGGGGCCACCAACATTGCCACTAATGTTGTAAACAATGAATGTAAATGGCTCAATGTTGGTGGCCCTTGTTGAGATCAGTATCCAATAAGAGACACGTGGAAGATAAATCAGATTTACAAACACAGACAAAGGCTTCTGAGAAGAGGATCAAGTGCCAGGGAGATGGCTTAATTGATAAAATGCTTGTCCCATAAGCATGAGGACCTGAGTTTGATCCCCAGTACACAAGGAAAGATGTCAGGCTTGGTAGTGGTGCCTGTAACCTCAGACTATGAAGGTGGGGGCAGAAGAATCTCTGGGGCTTGATGACTAGCCATTCTAGTTAAATTGGTGAGCTCCAGGCCAATGAGAGAACCTGCCTCAAAGTTCCTAAACCTGCCTCATTGTTCCTAAAGTGGATGTTCTCTGACCTCCACATGCACCAACTCACATATACCCAGGAGTAGAGTGACAGTGTTAGGGCTGAGCACAGATTGGGAAGGATACGGGTGGCTTCCCTGGTGTGACCCTAGAGCTGAGCTCTGCAGCAAGAGGAAGCATTGTTCAGGGGCCTTAGTTCACTGGGGCCACTGTGATAAAACACTGGGCGGTTTATAAACAACAAGGCTGAAAGCCCAGCCTACATTCTGAATGAGTCTTCCTACCTCAGTTACTCAATCTAGAAACTCCCTTATGGGCATGCCAAGAGCTGTGTCTCCCAGGTGACTCTAGATCCTGTCAAGTTGACAGAGAAGATTAACCACCACAGACAGCAATTCCTATTTACTCATTAAAAGCCTGAGCCTTAATGCTCTCCCCGTGGGGATCCCCGGAAGCTCCCAGTTCAGACCACAGTACTAGGGAAGAGAAGTAGGGCAGAAACTAGGGATCTAAGCTGAGCATGGGGAGAACACAAGCAAGGTATTGACATGAAGGTCCCCATGGCAGAAGGGGGCCTGGCATGTGTGTGAAATGACAAGTCCGGGGAAGGATGAGAGGGAAGATCAGGGTTAAAGGAATGGCTAACAGAGAGGTGGGCGTTAGTGTTGAACAGAACTCAAGCCTCAGCAACAGCATTAAGTGGTGAGACATTCATGAGGTGATAGGTCAGAGATCTCTGCTCTAATGGATGGGGTCAGTGCCCTTATAAGAGCTTGCAGGATGGGGCCAGCAAGATGGCTCAGCTGGTAAAAGCACTTGACGCACAAGCCTGCCAACTTGATCCCTAGAGTTGACTCCCCAACGTCATTCTGTGACTTTCTCACCTGCCTTAGCACCTGCGGGTTTGCCATGCACATACACAAATAACTTAAAAAGAGCTTGAGGGAGTCCATTGTGCTCTCTGTCCCTTTGGTCCCCTCTGGAGGACACGGCAGCAAGGGGCCATCTTAGAAGCAGAGAAGAGCAATAATGAGTTTGCCTGTGCCTTGATCTTGGACTGTCCACTATTCAGAACCGGAAGAATTACTTTCCACCAATTATGAACTAGTCTAATGTGTTTTTATTAAAGCAGCAGGTCTGGTTAACTCTGATGTGCAGATTGGAAGATCACCTTGGCAGCAGTGCCCAAGCCTAGCAGGGTGCAGGAACATGGGCTTCCTGGTGGTCACGGAGATGGAAAACAGTGGACAACTGAAAGCAGGCTTAGGAAGTGATAGGGATGCAATGTTGTCATGGACTTAACACGTAAGGTAAGGGGTAAGAAGGAGACAAAGATGATGCCCAATTTCAGAATTTTATGTTTCTAGGTGCTGAGCCATTTTCTAAGGAAAGTTGGCAGGGCCTGGGGGTTGGAGGGGTCCCTGGATATGGTGAGTGTCTTAGTCAGTGTTCTTTGCTGTGAAGAGGCACCATGACCACAGTGACTCTTATAAAGGAAAGCATTTAACTGGGGCTTGCTTATGGTTTCAGGAGTTTAGTCCATTATCATCATGGCAGGGAGTATAGCAGCATGCTGGTAGACATGGTGCTGGAGAAGTAGCTGAGAGTTCTACATCTAGATCTTCAGGCAGCAGGGAGAGACATCGGCCTGGCTTAAGGTTTCAAAAGTCCACCCTCAATGATATACTTTTTCCAACAAGGCCACACCTACTCTAACAAGGCTACACCTCCTAATCCTTCTCAAGTAGTGCCATTCCCTGATGACTAAACATTTAAATGTATAAGCCTGTGAGGGCCATTCCTATTCAAACCACCACAGTATGTTTAATGTCTCAAAGAAGACAGCAGATACTAATGTCCCCCCTGCTCTCAATGATCTCCTTAGAAATTCACTATTAAGACAAGGTGGGGTGTCACACAGCACAAATGTACCCAATACTGTTGTGGGATATTTGTATACTTTGTGAAGATACATTGCTGTGATTGGTTTAATAAAGAGCTGAATGGCCAATAGCTAGACAGGAGACATAGGTAGGATTTCTGGGCAGAAAGGGAAAAATGATAATCAAGGCAACCAGGACACCAGGAGATACAGAGAAGTTATAGGAGGTGCAAGATGGAAGAGAGGTAATGCCATGTGATAGAATGTAGATTAAAATAAATGGGTTAATTTAAGTTATAAGGGCTTGCTAGGAACAAGCCTAAGCTATAGGCCAAGGTTTCATAATGGATAAGAGGTCTCCATGTCATTATTTGGGAGCTGGCTGGCAGGACAGAAAAAGACTTGTTATACAATACCATTGACCCAACACTGTTGTGAAAAATCTATCCATTTATTTGGAGAAAGACATCCCCTGGGCCATGAATTTCACTATACATTCTTTTTTTTAAAAAATGTTCATTGGGGTTTTACTTGCATGTATGTCTGTGTGAGGGTGTCAGAAGCCCAGGAACTAGAGTTATAGACAGGTGTGAGTGGCCATGTCAGTTCTGGGAATTGAGCCCGAGTCCTCTGGAAGAGCATCCAGTGCTCTTAACCACTGAACCATCTCTCCAGTCCTGAACTATACATTCTTAAATGGCTAAGAGAGAAAATTTTATGTTGATTTTTACCAAAATGTTAAAAGTTGCGGGAAACTGTGTATTTGTAAACTATACACAAAAGCAGGCATAAAGCATACAGTCAGTAGAGTCACAGAGCTACAACATGCTTGGCACCCTGCCCCACCTCCTCATAGCTCCCCTGTTCCCTTAGAGCTAAGCTGCATAGCAAGCTAGCAAATTGTTTATGTTAATATTTTATTTCATACATGTGCTGTCCATATTGAATGCCTGTATTGTTATAGACTTTGATTTTTATATATTTCCATCTTTACACGTCTTTTACCTATCATGCTTTTTGTTTTTGTGAATTTGAATGTGTGTATGTATGTGGAGGCCAGGGGGAGCCATGGGTGTCCTTCCTCAGATACCATCCACCTTATTTTATAAAACAGGCTCTCGAATTGGACTGGAGCTCACTGATTAAGCTAGGCTGGCTGGCTGATAAATCTCCTCTTGTCTCAACCTCCCAGGGCTAGAATTACAGACATATACCACCAACACCACCATGTACCCCTTTTTTACATCAGTTCTGGAGGTTAACCTGAGTTCCTCATGTTTCTGAACCAAGCATGTTATTGTGTACCATGTGCATGCCTGATGCTGATGCATGTGCATGTCTGTATATTATTTCACTATATAACCAGGCTATAATCAATTTGTGTTTTTTACTGATAATAAGATTTGAGTTGCTTCTGGTTTTGTTTTGAGTTTTCTACTGCAAACAAGGCTCCTATAAAGACTTTGGGGTCTTTTGTCTGCTGCTCATGTTTAAGAATTTCTGTAGGGCAATTCTCCACCCCATGTACTTTTCTTCCTTTATTTCTTGATGTGATATAGCAAGACCTGTTTCAAAGCAACAACAAAATCAAAGTATTGGGTTTGGGACATGGCTCAGTGGTAGAGCACTTACCTAGCATGTTCAAGATCGTAGTTCAAAAACTGGAGAGATGGTTTAGTAGGCTTATGGATGGAAAGGAAGGTCTAACTAAGTAGACCTAGCTGGCTTCCAACTCACCATCCTCTTGCCTCTGCCTTCCAAGTGCTGGAATAACAGGTGTACACTAACACACCCAGCTCCTAGACAATTTTTTTGTGGTCCAGGGATTGACCCTTCAGCCTTGTGCAGGCCTTAGGCAAGCATACTACCCTGGATCACAGCCCCAGGCCTGAAACAGGTTTATGGTAACATGGAGCTACCAGAGAAACATGGCCTCCTGACCCTCGCTCTGACCATGAAGCTGTAACACCAAGGGCTTGTTAAGTAAGGGGCATTTCTCTCTTCATCCCACCCAAACCCACCCCACAACCCCCTGTTGCAGAATATTTGTTTACACTGTGTGAAGATGTGTCACTGTGACTGGTTTAATAAAGAGCTGAATGGCCAATAGCTAGGCAGGAGAGAATAGGTGGGAACTTCTGGACAAAGATAGAAACTGGGGATGAATCTAGGCATGAGAGAGACACCAGCAAGACACTGAAGAAGTCAGACATATGGTACAGAGGAGAGGTAAGTGAGCCACGTGGCAGAACGTAGAGACAGGTTAATTTAAGTTTTAAGAGCTACTTGGGGAAAAGCCTAAGCTAAACCTAAGCTTTCATAATTAATAATAAGTCTCTGTGTCATTATTTGGAGCTGGTTCCCAAAAAAATAGTCCAAATACAACCCCCAAAACATCCAGAAAAATCCCTAGGGGTGTAAGTCATGGGGGCAGCAGTGTGCTCCTGTGATCTCTGCACTCAAGAAGTTGGAGCAGGAAGTTTGAGGCCAGCCTGGGCTACATAGCAAGTCCCCATCTCAAAACAAATAAGCAAGCAAACAAACAACAAAATGAAAAAGAAATCTAGCTATTTTGTGGCCTGCTTCTCTTTTCTCTCTCTTGCTCCTATGTCCTATTCCCATTCTCTCCAGACCTCTTCCCTCAGTTCCCTTATTACTCCTCCAATTCTTGCATATTTTGTCCAAGAGAGATGCTTTTTAGATCTTCTGCAATTAAGGGTATCTTGTCCCACCTGGCTGTGGTAACAGTGACCCATTCTGAGAGATGCTATTTAAAATTAGAGTGCAACAGAGTGTGGCTAAGACATGTCAAGTTACATAAATTCACTGTATTTTGTTTTGCTCTTAGCTTGAAGCTCTTCTTAACAGGTTAAATGGAAGCAAAAAACACAGATTGTTAATTAAAAGAATAATTAAGTTCAGGCTTAGTGATAAAGTTAGACTTGTTTAGTTTTGAAATAGAGTCTCATGTAGCCCAGGTTGGCCTTGAACTTATTATCTAGGGAAGGATGACCTTGAACTTTTGATCCTTGAGTGATAGGATTACTGGCCTGTGGTGTGAGGAGATGAACCTAGGGCTTCCTTTACAACTAAGCAAGCATTCTACCATCTTTACTGCATCCCCAACCCCACGGATTTGTTTGTGAGAACCACATCCAGAGCTAACCCATCATCAGAGCTCTTGGGGCAGGCCCTCAGCCCCAGCTTCTTCCAGGGGAGGAACTTAAAGAGGGGAATCTGAAGAAGAGGAAGCCCTCATGGTGCTCCACCCTCCCCCAGAGCACAGTGTCAGGGATTAAAGGAGAGCCATCTATAGATGAATTTCTAAACTGTCTTATTAAATAAAAAACGAAGAGCCAGATATAGGGGTTAAAGTCTGAGAGAGATCAGAGGAATAGGAACAGTCACAAGCTAACCTCACCTCACCAATACCTCAGCTTCCAAATGTGAGATACTTCCTATCTATCCATGCCTATATGCCTTGCTGTTCTGCCATCTGATTTGCTCTCTCTGTCCAGCTATATCACTTCTTCTTCCTGCCCAGCTCTGTCGCTTCCTGTCTATCTGTACAGACCTCCAGACCTTCATGGTTAGCTAGTGTTGGAATTTAAGGCATGTGCCACCACACCTGGCTCTGTTTCTAGTATGGCCTTGAACTAACAGAGATCCAGACAGATCCCTGCCTGCCAAGTGATAGGATTAAAGGTGTGTGCTAACATTGCATGACTTTTGTGTTTCCTTATATTGCCTCGGTTTTTCCTCTGATCTCCAGGCAAGCTTTATTTATTAAAGTGCAAATAAAATATCACCACAGCTGCCCATTTTCATATGTATCATGCCTGTTTTCCCCTTGCTACAGCACTGCCAGGGAGACATCATTGTCCCCATTGTACTGTGGAGACCCACAGAGGTTTCCTAGTGAGAACTTACTCAGGGTCTGAGAAACTGAGCTTGCTTTATCCAGCAGGGCAGCATAAGGGGATGACTGGACCACGGGCATGATTACCAGGTGTTTAGAAGGGTCTACACTTGGCTGTGTGGTGTGCTTTGATCTTACTAGGGGAAGGTCACCCCTTGGCAATGTTATAAAAAGCCCTTTTGACCCCCAGCACCAATTAGACTAAGAGGTAAGTCTTTGTCCTCATAGCCAAACACCCCAGCCTCTAGGCTTTGGGCCCAGGGGCTCAACCCTGAGCTCCCACACCACCACCCATTGCAGTCCCAGTTTCAGGCCAGTAGGCAGGTCTTCTGCAGACAGGTCGGACTACCACCAGGCCCCACCAGACCCTGTAGCCATCAAGCCCCATCTCCCCCAAACCCTACCCTCCCTTGGAGAGTGCAACTGCTCCTTGAGACAGAGCTCCCCCCCCCAGTGCCAATTGGACTAAGAGCTGCTCCCTGAGACACAAATTCCATCAGCACCGATTGGACCAAGAGCCCTAATTAGACCAAGAGCTTTCAGTGGATCAAGAGTTTCAACTGGACCAACAGAGGCTCCCTCAGACACAGACACTGCCTGCATTGAGTGGAGGAAGAGATGGGTAGGTGCCAGTGCAAAAATACAGTCAACATAAAGTTGAATATGGCTGTATCAGAAGCTAGTGGTTCTATATCAGCAAGACCTGAACATCCCAACGCAGAAGAAACAGAAGAAATCGACCTTAAAAAGACTTTAAGAAGATGATAGAAGCCTTTAAAGAGGAAATGAAAATTTTCCCCTAAATAAATCGAAGAAAATACAAACAAAAAATTGAAAGAAATTGAGGAAAAGACAAACAAAAAATTGGAAGAAAGCCAAGAAAAAGCAATTAAACAGGTGAAGGAAACAGTCCAAGATTTGAAAACTGAAATCAAGGCAATAAAGACACAAATTGAGGGAATGCTGGAAATGGAAAATGAGTAAATGAACAGGAACTACATATGAAAGCATAACCAACAGAATGCAAGAGACAGAAGAGAGAATCTTTGACATTGAAGATACAATAGAGGAAATAGATTCGTCAGTCAAAGAAAATACTAAAGCCAAAAAAGTCATAACACAAAACTTTCAGGAAATTTGGGACACCATGAAAAGACTAAACCTAAGAATAATAGGGATAGAAGAAGGAGAAGAATACCAACTCAAAGGCACAGACAATATATTCAACAAAATCATAGAAGAAAACTTTCCCAACCTAAAGAAGGAAATGCCTATGAAAATACAAGAAGCTTACAGAACACCAAATAGACTTGATCCAAAAAAAAAGTTCCCTTACCACATGATAATCAAACCACTAAACATACAGAATAAAGAAAAAATATTAAGAGCTGCAAAGGAAAAAGGCCAAGTAACAAAGAAAGGCAGACCCATCAGAATAACACCTGACTTCTCAATGGAGACTCTGAAAGTCAGAAGGTCCTGAATAGACATTATGCAGATATTAAAAGACCGTGGATGCCAACCCAGACTATTATATCCAGCAAAATTCTCAGTTGCCATAGACAGAGTAAGCAAAATACTCCATGATAAAACCAGATTTAAACAATACATATCCACAAATCCAGCCCTACAGAAAGCACTAGATGGAAAAAATCCAATCTAAGGAAGTTAGATACACGTATGAAAACACAGGCAATAGATAATCCCACACCAACAAATACCAAAGAAGTGAAACACACAACATTACCACCAAAAAATAACAGGAATAAACAATCACTGGTCATTAATATCCCTTAATATCAAGGTCTCAATTCAGCTATAAAATGACACAGGCTAACAGAATGGATATGAAAACAGGATCCAGCCTTCTGCTGCATACAAGAAACACACCTCAACTTCAAAGATAGACACTACCTCAGAGTAAAAGGCTGGGAAAAGACTTTTCAATCAAATGGACTTAAGAAGCAAGCTGGTGTAGCTATCCTAGTATCTAATAAAATATACTTCAAACTAAAATCAATCAAAAGAAATGAGGAAGGACATTATATATTTATCACAGGGAAAATTCACCAAGATGAAGTCTCAATTCTGAACATTTATGCTCCAAATACAAGGGCACCCACATTTGTAAAAGAAACATTACTAAAGCTTAAATCACACATCAAACCCCACACACTAGTAGTGGGAGATTTCAACACCCCACTTTCACCACTGGATAGATCTGCCAGACAGAAACTTTACAGAGAAATAAGGGACCTAACAGAAGTTATGACTCAAATGGACTTAACAGATATTTACAGAACATTCCAACCTAACACAAAAGAATATACCTTCTTCTCAGCACCCCATGGGACCTTCTCTAAAATTGGGCACATGCTCAGTCACAAAGCAAATCTCAACAGATACACAAACATTGGAATATCCTCCTATATCTTATCAGACCACCATGTCTTAAAATTAGATTTGAACAACAAAAACTACAGAAAGCCTACAATCTCATGGAAACTGAACAATGCCCAAATGAATCACCAATGGGTCAAAGAAGAAATAAAGAAAGAAATTAAGTATTTTCTAAAATTCAATGAAAACCAAAGTACAACATACCCAAACTTATGGGACACTATGAAAGTAGTGCTAAGAGGGAAATTCATAGACTAAATGCACACATAAAGAAAATGGAGAAATCTCACACTAGTGACTTAACAGCACACCTGAAAGCTCTAGAACAAAAAGAAGCAAACTCATCCAGGAGGAATAGACAACAGGAAATAATCAAATTGAGGGCTGAAATCAATGAAATAGAAACAAAAATAATAATACAAAGAATCAGTGAAACAAAGAGTTGGTTCTTTGAAAAAAATCAAAAAGATAGACAAGCCCTTATCCAAATTAACCAAAAGGCAGAGAGAGAGAGAGAGAGAGAGAGAGAGAGAGAGAGAGAGAGAGAGAGAGAGAGAGAATCCAAGTTAACAAAATCAGCAAAGAAAAGGGGGACATAACAGAAAATGAGGAAATCCAGAGAATGATCAGATCATACTTCAAAAACCTGTACTCCACAAAATTGGAAAATCAGAAAGAAATGGACAATTTTCTGGATAGGTACCACATACCAAAGTTAAATCAAGACCAGATAAACTATTTAAATAGATCAATAATCCTTAAGGGAATAAGAAGCAGTCGTTAAAAGTCTCCCAACCAAAAAAAGCCCAGGACCAGATGGTTTTGGTGCAGAATTCTACCAGATTTTGAAAGAAGAGCTAATTCCAATACTCTTCAAATTGTTCCACACAATAGAAATGGGAGGAACATTACCAAACTTTTTTTACGAGACTACAGTTACCCTGATACCCAAACCACACAAAGATGCAACAAAGAAAGAGAATTACAGACCAATCTCCCTCATGAACACTGATGCAAAAATATTCAATAAAATATTGGCAAACCGAATCCAAGAAGATATCAAAAAAATTATCCACCATGACCAAGTAGGCTTCATCCCAGGGATGCAAGGATGGGTCAACATATGAAAATCCATCAATGTAATACATCATATAAACAAACTGAAAGAAAAAAAACACATGATCATCTCACTAGATGCTGAAAAAGCCTTTGACAAAATCCAACACCCCTTCATGATAAAGGTCTTGGAGAGATCAGGAATGCAAGGAACATACCTAACCATAATAAAGGCAATTTACAGCAAGCCAACAGCCAACATCAAATTAAATGGAGAGAAACTCAAAGCGATTCCACTAAAATCAGGAACAAGACAAGGCTGTCCACTCTCCCCATACTTATTCAATATAGTACTTGAAGTTCTAGCTAGAGCAGTAAGACAACAAAAAGAGATCAAAGGGATAGAAATTGGAAAGGAAGAAGTCAAACTTTCACTATTTGCAGACGATACATAAGTGACCCCAAAAATTCTACCAGGGAACTCCTACAGCTGATAAACTCCTTTGTGGGGCATTTACCCAACCACCCCCACAGTTCCCCAGAGTTTTCTTGAGTGCGAGCAGCAGGAAATATTAGATAGAAGGATTTATTGCGGAGAATATCGTGGAGATAAACAGATAGAAAATAAAGGATAGCCTCGAGAGGGCCTGGAACCTATTCCAACGGGCCCTGACTGTCTCTGCCCCAGGGTTTTTATAGAGACGCCAAGGGGTGGAGCAAAAGACCTCCTCCCCCAGCACAGCCAAGTGCAGACCATCTCAGACACCTGCACTCAGGCCCGTGGTCCTAATCATCCTCTATGTGGACCTGCTGGGTAAAGCCACGAGGAACCCGAGAATGGGCTCCCACAGGTCCCCCTTTCTTAACATATAAAAAATAACTATTAATGGCTTACAGCAATCTCCAAGCTGTTACACCTCCCAGTATGGAGTAGAGGATGATATAGATGGCATTTCTCTTTTGAATTAGGTCCAAGGTGACTACAGCAGTCTTAGCTGCCTCAAGCCCTTTCTAAGCCAAAACTCTTAAGGTGACTACAAACTTAAAGAATCCCTTAGCTTCATCATTACCATTAACAGGTTAACATAAATATTGCTATACATAGTCACAATTCTCAGTCTTACAACACAAAGCAAACTCTTATCCAAACCATTTGAATTAGCATATATGGTGCTATACATAGTTAACAATTTTCTCCGTCTTACAACTTTAACTCAATCATTTGAATTTTCTTGCTAACAGAACATAGGAAAAACTTCAATGTATTCACATCAAACTTAAATATTCCTTAACTCCACAAAACCAGGGTGTATTAATACCAATAGGGTAAATATAATTTCTGCAGACATAATTCAACCTCATAACTCCTCCTTTTCTTTATAATTTTTTAAACAAAATCTCAAACCTAGTTAGAAGAACCCAAACTCATACAATTCCTACCAACCCATATTGAAAAGCAATCTTCTCAATCTAACCATTAACACTTTGAAAACTTAGCAAAACATCCAAAAGAATAAAACTCTTTACACTTTAAAAGTAGTCTCTTAGTATACCCCATTTGCATTTCTTACTAACAAAAACATGACATTAATTCACTCAAACAACTTTTGAAATTAGACTAAGGAATATTAACTCTCCCCCTTTTCTTTATAATTTAAGCAAAATCTCAAGCCTAGTTAGAAAACCCAAACTTTTCCATTTAAACAGTTCCATTTGTAACACAAAACCAGTCCCAGAAAACAGTTTCTGGGTCATTACTGTGAGTAAACTCAAAATTGTCCCATTGCAATGAAATATATTGTTCAGTTCATTAAGTCCTAGAATTCAAATGATAAATTCTGGTACTAGCCTTCCAAATATGAAGACATCCAGAACCAAAACCTTTCTGTAGTTTTATCTCATTTTAAGTTCAAAAAGTTCAAACAAGAAATAAATTCTGGTATTAGGCTTTCACTTCAAAATATGAAGAGACGTTTTTCAACCAAAACTTTTTACAGTTAACAATTTTTGTTCAAACAAGCATCTCTGAACTTATTCTCAAGCCAGAGACCTTTTTAGGTACAGCAGTATTCTAAACCGCACCGTTTTTGCTGTTAGCTCAGGTTTTTCTGTATTGCGTAGATTTTTCATGGATCTCAGCTGCGGATGCCTTGTTGTGCTGGTTCTGGTGTCCGCCATTCCTACCTTCCTAGCGGCTTCTGGAGCTTTTGAAAACCGCTCAGACTGCCTACTTTGCAGTCTGCTAGGACACTAACTTCTATATCTCAGGTTTTTTCACCATATACATTAAACATGGATTCACACTTAACATTTACACTTTTTAAACTCACATATAACGTTTTTTGCCTTGCAAAGCATTTAGACTCACATTCAACATTTACATTTTACAAACTCACATATAACGTATTAACATCTACTTATTTATACCCCTTAAGGAAACTATAGAACTACTTTAGCAAATATATTTCTTATTACTTCTTACGTATTTCTTATGTTCATTCCATCTTATTTCTTATTTAAACTTACATTTACAACTAGCATCTTTACTTCTTACAAGCTTATTACTGCATGTCTTAAGACTACCTTAGAAACTTCTTGCAAGCTTATATATATTCTTAAAGGAACTCTATAGATCTTACAAACTTATATAGGGCTACCATTAGCATATATTTAACTTAGCAAACACCTAAAGATTTCTTAACACAGATCTAACAAGAGAATTTTTACAAACTCACATATCTTATTTTCATGTTTTTCTATTTCTTACTCTTAATTATTATCACTATCTCTATTAGAGAGATTCTCTTAACTAGACAGGAAGTACGTACATCATTTCTAAAGTTTAGAGCTTATAGTCAGCTTTGTTATAAAGCACTGGGATTCAATGAGTGTTGTTATAGAATTGTGATAGTTGTTGCTAGGGGACTGTAACCTTCCCAGGATGACGCCACACTCCAAAGTTGCCAGTTCTCTCAGCCGTTCGGAACCGGCAGAGATGCACTGTCAGCAGTAGACGGTGTTTAGCTAGAGGCTGTCCCTTCGCCCAAATCCATAGTAGTTCCCCTAAGTGCTTCAATTCAGACAAATGTTTCTATTACAGCAGTACTTTTGGTTTGCTCTACCAAAAAACTTCACTCTGAGGGTGAAATTACTGTATTCAGCTGCTGTAAAGCTCTTCGCCAATACTGCACAGCTATTAGGTGATATAAAGTATTTTTCTAAAGGAGCTAGTAAAGCCACAAGTGGCACTGCTCCAAACTGTATTTAGTATTTTCTCTTCATTAGCTTTAACTCCTGATATTAGCAGCTGTGATATTTAGCATTGATTTCTTCTAAGGAACTTTCAGGTGAAGCAACTACTTTAAGACAGCTAGATTTTCTGAAGTTTGTCTCCCATCTATAAAGCAGTCATTTCTTTTTGAATGCCTGTTTCTTATCCCCTTAATTAGATTTGCAAAGGAATTACTCATTGCAGGCAGTTTGTTCAAAAGGCAAAGAACTTTTTTAATTTCAACATAAGTTTCTTCATATCTAAGACAACGTTCAGTGTACAAACTGCTTTCCCTTGTTTTAAGGATTTTAAAGTGGCTTGTTTGCTCTTAAAGGTAGCTTTTTGTCATCCAACTACCGTAAAAACTTTGCACAGCTATTAGGGTAAATAAGGCATTTTACCAACGGAGCCCCAAACCATGAAGCACCTAGTTCCATATCCTTTCAATTTTTCCAATGGAACTGACACTTAAACTCTTAGACAATTTTCCTCCTTATTCTTTTAAAAGCTGTATATTAAGTTTACCATGAATGCATTTTCGAGCTGACAAAAGTGTTTCAGGGCAATGTCGCCATCTTTAGCAGAAAAACTACCTTTCCCAGAATGCATTTCCCTTATATCAGTCCATAATAATATCAGTCCCTTATATCATTTCCCTTATATCAGTCATTTCCCATAGTTCTTTTTGGGTCTGAGAGTCAACTGGTTCTTTTACCAGACTTGCTTACAAATTCTTGTCCGGGAGGTTTGAACAAAGTTTTTTGCTTTTGCAACGGGAGATTTGAACAAGCATTTTACATTTTCAATTATGGGACATTGGGAGGTTTCTGGTCTCTCCTCAGCTGGCTTCAACAGGTGTCTCTCCTTCATTTGACACTGGCCCCCAAATCAGAACTGCACCTGCCTCTTAGCGCGCATTGAGGTGGGCAATTTCTGATAGCAACTTTCCTCGGGGCTTGTGTTTGTCTTAGCCAGTCAGTGAAAAAACAAAAGCATTTACTACAGCTTTTCCATAGCTCCTTCAGAAGAGATTTTTCTCCCACTGATTTTATTCTCATTTTGCTTGTTCCTTCCTCCCCAGATGCAGAGCTTCAGGTATCTGTCTGCGGCTCTGTACCTCTGCTAGCTGCTTTTGGAGGTAGGGGCTTTTTTTTTTTTCTCCCCCCAAATCTGCCTCAAATTCTAGCAGCTTTTTCAGGTCATATTGTCTGGGGAGGATTATGTCCCTTCTCTGTTTCTTCAGAGTCTTTCTCCCAGACAGTATCCAGTTTGATCTCAATTTATCCCCTCTACCCCAGAAACAGTTTCCGACACTACAGTGGCAGCTTTCCCTGCTACTGAAGGTAGGGGCTTTTTGTCCGTTTGTTTTCGGGGTCTGTGTGGTTTGCGTACAGACTGAAAATCTAACAAGGGAGGTTTTTGCCATTTCTAAACTCCCATTAAGACAGGTGTTTTGCCTCATCAGGCCTTCACCTGGCCCAGTCCCCCAGTGGGTTGCATTTGCTTGTCTGGGTGCTCAAGGACAGAGCTTATGCCAGAGGCAATCACCCCTTAGGGCCACACTCCCTCATCTCACGGGAGTCAGTTGAAATAAAGCTTTTCTCAAAGAGATGCTTTCTCTGACAGAAAAGAAAGCTTTACTCCTGGATACTTCTGTTCTGCCCTGGCTGGGCTCTTTCCCCAGACAGCATTCTGACTCTGCAGCACAACTGCTTCAGACACAGTTCAGCTTTACTGTTTTCCCAGTAAGGTCCTTACTCTGATAGGAAAGCTTTTCTCAGATTTCTTTTTGCAGCTGTGGACCTACCAACCCAGGACTTGTAGGAAAGTGAACAACTGTGCCGTTCCCACTGGCTTTAGCTTTGTTCATTGGCAATCTTCCCCTGGGTCCTGCACCTTCCTGCCTCAGCTCTGTGCTCCAGGAAGTTTACCACTGCAGGAACCCTAGTATCCCCGAAATGCACCACAACTCAGAGACGCTGGTCAGTCACCTCTGGGTTTTTGGTCAGAAGCGAGGATACAATGCTAACAGTTTGCATGCTTCAGGGGATCTTTGCATTAGGACAATTAGGAGCACTTTTTCATTCTGAAACGCTCACTCAGAAACAAAACCCTTGATGCCTCAGCTCGGCTGTAACTGAAAAGCTTGGCTTTTTTGCTTTTCTCAGGTAAAGTTTCCCGCCCTTTTGGGCTCTCTGTAGCTCTTTACCCACACTCTCCCAAGCATTTCCCTCAGGGTACTCTGACCCACTGTCTTTTACTGGCTTGAAGAGACAGCGTAGAAGAGGTTTTTAGGAACTTGTCCCTGCCTCCTGCATTGCAGGGAGGATTTTTAAAGCTTGAAAGAGAGCTTAGGTTTTGCTGTCTTCAGAGGTTTGTCGTTTTCCCTTAGAGCTAATCACAGGTGGTCCCCATACTAATATCTTCAGGTGATTCTAATTTTTGCCCTTTTGAGAAAGTTAAAGGCTTTAGTTTTTAAGTTTAAGAGCTTTTGAGAAAGATGAAGGCTTTTTAGAGAGATTTTTTCCCCAAAAATTTTTCAAGAAAAGCTTTTAGTTAAGAGATTTTTTTTCCCCCAAGAGAGAAAGACCAACTTTTCCCAAAACTTCCCAACTTTAAATTTTTTGGCTTTTTACACCCCCATTATTGCCTCAGGGAGAAGTTACCTTCTCCTGCTGTTTGGACTTAGCATTTCAGCTGTCCCCAGGTCAAAAGCTTCCATAGGAAACTTATTCTTCCCCATAAGCTCAAAGAAGAGCTTTTTTACTACCCAAAAAGCCCAAAGAAAGATTTTTTCCCCAGTTTGCGTTTATAGCCTCCAAAGTTAGAAAATTGTAGAGTTTTTCCTGTCTAGTTGCCTTATTTTTTCCTACACGATCTTACACTAAGTTTTTCCTACACTATATTACTACGCTATACCTTATACTTATTTTTCACAGATAGAAATTGAGAAAGGGATAGAAGATAGAAAACTTTGACAGAAGAGAATTTCGCTGCAGCATCGGACATTCTTCTAGTCCGCTTTCCTTTTCTCTCGAGGATAAAACCCCTGCCTCTCAATATATATAAAAAATATATATTTTCCATAACACCGGCATGCCTTATCCACTGGCAGGGCTGAACTCAGCACTTTCACCAAAAACTCTGTAATAAAACTATTATTTTCCTTTATCTTTAGTCCCTATTACTTTGTCTTTAGTCCCTGTTCATTTGTCTTTAGTCCCCCCTTTTTTACTTTAGTCCCCTTTTTTTTCTTTTTTCTTTAGTCCCTGTTCATGGCGCCATTCTGTGGGGCGTTTACCCAACCACCCCCACAGTTCCCCAGAGTTTTCTTGAGTGCGAGCAGCAGGAAATATTAGATAGAAGGATTTATTGCGGAGAATATCGTGGAGATAAACAGATAGAAAATAAAGGATAGCCTCAAGAGGGCTTGGAACCTATTCCAACGGGCCCTGACTGTCTCTGCCCCAGGGTTTTTATAGAGACGCCAAGGGGTGGAGCAAAAGACCTCCTCCCCCAGCACAGCCAAGTGCAGACCATCTCAGACACCTGCACTCAGGCCCGTGGTCCTAATCATCCTCTATGTGGACCTGCTGGGTAAAGCCACGAGGAACCCGAGAATGGGCTCCCACACTCCTTCCGTAATGTTGCAGGATAAAAGATTATCTCAAAAAATCAGTAGCCCTCCTATATAAAAATGATAAAAGGGCTGAGAAAGAACTTAGAGAAACATCACCCTTTACAATAGCCACAAATAATATAAAATACCCTGGGGTAACTCTAACTAAGCAAGTGAAGGACCTATATGATAAGAACTTTAAGTCACTGAAGAAAGAAATCGAAGAAGATATCAGAAAATGGAAAGATCTTTCATGCTCATGGATAGGTAGGATTAATATAGTAAAAATGACAATCTTACCAAAAGCGATCTACAGATTCAATGCAATCCCCATCAAAATCCCAACATAATTCTTCACAGACTTGCAAAGAACAATACTCAACTTCATATGGAAAAACAAAAAACCCAGGATAGCTAAAAGGATCCTGTACAATAAATCAACCTCTGGAGGCATCATCATCCCTGACTTCAAGCTCTACTATAGAGCTATAGTAATAAAAACAGCTTGGTACTAGCATAAAAACCAACATGTAGGTAGACCAATGGAATCAAATTGAAGATCCTGACATTAATCCGCAGCTGATTTTTGACAAAGCCAAAACTGTATAATAAAAAAAAGAAAGCATCCTCAACAAATGGTACTGGCATAACTGGATGTCAACATGCAGAATATTGCAAATAGATCCATATCTATTGCCGTGCACAAAACTCAAGTCCAAGTAAACCAAAGACCTCAACATAAATCCAGTTACACTGAACTTGATAGAAGAGAAAGTTGCTGTGGATATCACTCTGTATAAATAAAATGCTGATTGGCTAGTAGCCAGGCAGGAAGTATAGGTGGGACAAGCAGAGAAGAGAATTCTGGGAACAGGAAGGCTGAGTCAGGAGATGCTGCCAGCCACTGCCATGAGTACCAACATGTAAAATACTGATAAGCCACAAGCCATGTGGTAAGGTATAGATTTATAGAAATGGGTTAATTTAAGATGTAAGAACTAGATAGCTAGAAGCCTGAGCCATTAGGCCAAACAGTTTAAATAATATAAGAGAAGGTGTGTTTATTTTATAAGTGGGCTGCAGGACTGCTAGGGCTTGGCAGGAGCTGGAGAGAAACCCTCTAGCTACAGAAAGTAGGAAGTAATCTTGAACGCATTGGCACAGGAGACCACTTCCTAAATATAACACCAGCAGCACAGACACTAAGAGCAACAATTAATAAATGGGACCTCTTGAAACTGAGAAGCTTTTGTAGGGCAAAGGACATGGTCAATAAGACAAAACGACAGCCTACAGAACGGGAAAAAATCTTTACCAACCCCACATCTGACAGAGGGCTGATCTCCAAAATATATAAACGACTTAAGAAACTAGACATCAAAATACCTAACAATCCAATTAGAAAATAGGCTACAGAGCTAAACAGAGAATTCTCAATGGAAGAATGTCAGATGGCTGAGAGACATTTGAGGAATTGCTTAACATCCTTAGTCATCAGGAAAATGCAAATCAAAATGACCTTACACCTCTCAGAATAGCTAAGATCAAAAACACTGAGGACAGCTTATGTTGGAGAGGATGTGGAGTAACAGGAAGACTCCTCCACTGGTGGTGTGAATGCAAACTTGTACAACCACTGTGGAAATCAGTATGGCAGTTTCTCAGAAAACTGGGAATTGATCTACCTCAAGACCCAGCTATACCACTCTTGGGCATATACCCAAGGAATGCTCAATCACACCACAAGGACACATGCTCAACTATGTCCATAGCAGCATTATTTGTAATAGCCAGAATGTGGAAACAACCTAGATACCCCTCAACTGAAGAATGGATTAAGAAAATGTGGTACATATACACAATGGAGTACTACTCAGCAGAGAAAAACAATAGCATCATGAAATTTGCAGGTAAATGAATGGAACTAGAAAATATCCTTAGTGAGGTAACCCAGATTCAGAAGGACAAACATGGTATATACTCACTCACAAGTGGATACTAGATGTAAAGCAAAGGATAACCAGACTGCAACCCACACCTCCAGAGAGGCTAGCTAGCAGGGAGAACCCTAGGACACATGGATCGCCCAGCAAAGAATAAATGGATGAGATCTACATGAGCAAACTGGGGGTGAGGGAGGTTATGGAGGGCAAGGGATGGGGGATGAGAAAATAAGGGAATGGGAGGTTTGAGCTGGAACAGGGACAGAGTGGGAGAGCAAGGAAAGAGATACCATGATAAATGAAGACACCATGAGAATAGGGAGAAACAGAGTGCTAGGGAAGTTCCCAGGAATCTACAAGGAGGACCCCACCTTAGACTACTGGCAATAGTAGAGAGGGTGCCTGAACTGGCCTACTCCGGTGGTCAGATGGCTAAATACCCCAACTGTCATCATAGAGCCCTCATCCAATGACTGATGAAACCAGATGCAGAGATTCATGGCCAGGCCCCAGGCTGAGCTCCAGGAGTCCAATTAATGAGAGAAAGGAGGGATTCTATGAGCAAGTGACATCGAGATCGTGATGGGAAAATGTACAGAGACGGCCAGCCAAACTAGTGGAAATGCATGAACTGTGGACCAATAGCTGAGGAGCCCCCATGGTACTGGACTAAGCCCTCTGGATAGGTGAGACAGTTGTTTACTTGAACTGTTTAGGGGGCCCCCAGGCAGTGGGATCTGGACCCATCCCTGGTGCATGAGCCGGCTTTTTGGAGCCTAGTGCCTATGGTGGGACACTTTGCACAGCCTTGGTGTAGGGCAGAGGGGCTTTGACCTGCCTCAGCTGAGTGTGCCAGGTTCTGCTGACTCCTCATGGGAGACCTTGTCTTGGAGGAGGTGGGAATGGATGGGGTTGGGGGGGAAGGCTGGGGGGTAGGAGGAGGGAGGTGAGGGGAATCTGTGGTTGGTATATAAAATGAATAGAAAATCTCTTAATAATAATAATAATAAACAAAAACAAACAAACGAAAAAGCCCTTTTGAATAAACAGAAGAGGCTGTTGGGTATTGATCCAGGCCCTCCCAAAGCTATCCTGTATTTCTGTCTTTCTTCTCATCAGCTAGGTCTCTCTTTCTATCTAATATTTTCTTATCCCTCTCTTGTAAGAACACTTCAAAATGTGGGAGCAGGCCTCCCACATTATACTTATGGAGAAACTGAGGCTCCAACAGGACAAATATTTGTTCTAGGCCACATAGTTGGCAATAGAAACTAGACCTAAAATCATTGAGAAGCTCAAGGGTTGAGACCATTGATCTGTCCCTACCCTCACTCCCCAGAGACCTCAGGTCATATTACCATCCTCTATTTATCAGAACCCATGGAAGCTTGAACAAGAAATAAATCTCTCTGTGCCCCCGTTTCTCATCTATAAAATGAGTATGTGATATCATCCACCTCCAGAGCTGTCTTAGTCAAGGTTTCTATTGCTGTGAAGAGACACCATGACCACGGCAACGCTTAAACAAAACATTTAATTGGGGTGGCTTGCTTACAGTTTCAGGGGTTCAGTCCATTATTATCATGATAGGGAGCATGGAGGCATACAGGCAGATATGGTGCTGGAGCTGAGAGTGCTACATCTTGACTAGAAGGCAGCAGGAAGTCGACTGACTGTCACACTGAGTGAAGCTGGGGGAAAGGAGACCTCAAAGCCCACCCCTACAGTGACACACTTCCTCCAACAAGACCACACCTCCTAAGAGTGCCACTCCCCTTTGGAACTATTTTCTTTCAAACTACCACAAGAGCTATGATGAAGATCAATACATCAATACACAGAGAATCTTCCTCAAGAATGGATGGGGTCTGCAGTGTGTGCATCTGCCACCGCTCTTGGGATCTCTGCCAGGTTCCTAGGACTTGGGCTCTTCCTCAAACCTTATATTTCTAAATAGTTCTGGGAAAATATTAGAATCCAGGACCTCATTCCTGAGATATGCCCTTCACGCCATCATTTTCCCTTGCCTGGAGGGAAATTATGCCATTAAAAGCTGCCACTGCCTGGAGCAAGCTGAGAGGAGGGCCACACATCCCCTTTATGAAAATCCAACCAGCAGGTAGAGAGTGGAGATAACCAGCCCAGCCCACTGGAAGGCTGAGGGTACTTATTTTCTAGAACCCAGATAAATAGCAGGAATAGGGAGGGATATGAGACAGAGAGCTGAGCCAGGTAGCCAAGGGCTACAGGAGTTATTAGAAGCTAATGATGTAATCCCTGGCTGGGAAGGAAAAGAGAATGTGCCTGAGGCTGTAGCAGCAGACAGAATTGGAGAGACAAGAGTGTCCTGGAGAAGGGCAGTCCCAAGCATCAGCCCCCAGCTACCTGCTGGCTGCTGCAGGGGATGGGGTTCTCTGAGACCCAGGAGCTCCCTAACTTCTTTGAAGGAAAGTTCAACAAACTTCAGCAAAGAGATCTCAAAATGGCATTTTGTAGGTTTGAAGCCAGAGGGCAAGCTAAAGTGAGACACAGAGAAGTCATGCTGGGTATTCAGGTTGGGAAACACACTACTGGGGGCTCCTTTATGACGAAGCTATGTATCTGACCATGGCCTATGAACCTGACTGTGGTGTATAACTTGACTGCATGGGCCTGATGAGTGTCTTGATATATCCTGTTAGGAAGCACTTAGTGTGTGCCACGGCCCAGGAGAACTAAAAAAGTACCAATACTGTGAGTGTCATAGTTACTTTTCCTGTTAGGACAAAACAGCTGGCAAAAAGCAATAGAAGACTGGAGGGGCTTACTTAGTCTCACTGTCTGAAGGTGCAGCAGGAGCATGAGACAGCTAGTCACATCACATCCACCATCAGGAAGCAGAGAGATGAGTTGCCTGCGGCCCAGGTGGCTTTCTCCTGTCTCCTTTTTCATTCAGTTCATGTTCCCTGCCCAACAGGTGGAGCTGCCCATATTGAACGTGAGTCTCCCTCCTCAGTTAAAGCCCTGTAGAAACTCTCTTAGACACTCCTAGAGCTGTGTCCCCTAGAAGATTCTAAATCCAGTCAAGTTGGCAATCAAAACCATTAAGAGGTCCCCAGGAACCCTTGCAGAAAGGGAGCTCCACAGCAAGGTCATAGTGGGCTGTCTTTACTAACGGGGTTTAGGATCTGCAAGTCCCAAACTGTCATTCTGTATCCTAGATCTAGAATGTCCTCTACAGTCCCACACGTTAAAGGCATAGTCCCAGGATGGTGCTTTTAGAAGGCAGTGGAGACTTTAAGAGGTGGAGCCCAGTGAGAGAAAGTTAGGCCATGGGGGGATTCTTTTGCAGAAGAATTTTGGGACCCCATCTCTTCTTACTTCCTTTCCAGGGTATTCTGCTTCCTCCAAGCTCATAGCAATGAAGCCGATTGATCACAGTTGAAACTTGAAACCCTGAGCCCAGAGAATCCTCTCTATTTATGAATCCATTATCCTAGGTATTTGTTATCATAACAGAAAGCTGCCTAGCACGGTTTCTGTCCAAAGCAAAGACACTGTCCAATATGACTTATATCTGCTCTCAACTCAACACAGGGGGGGAGAAAGTTTTTATGAGAGAGAGTTTTTATATGAGGGAGAGTTCAGCAGAAGTATCCGGAAGGGTCCAAACTGAACCAGGCCATGGGAGATAGGGGGGTGGGGAAGAGAGAAGGCAAGAGAGGGGACCAGGAGCCAAGAGCAGAGGATCCAGGGGGCTGAGTTATATAGAAAAGGAGAAGCTGGAGGAAAGGAAGCAAAGCCCAGCCCACGGGCTGGAGAGGTTTTAGGGTAGGAGGTCTGGGTGAGAAGTGCTGGGAGGAGCCAGGACTCTCTAACATGCACTTGTGATGCTGGGAGAACCTGGTAGCCAGCATCTGCTTATGCTAATAGACACCTCAGTTAGTCATTTGTCCTGAATTTCTTTGGGACACGGAGTGAGCAGGCACATGGTGCCAGGAGGTGGATGGGAAATGTTGATAAGAAGGATGTGATGAATGAATGAAGAGCATTGGCCACAGCTTGGAGACTTGGGTCAGTGCTGGTTGGTGAGGCTACACGTGAGGCAATGGCTCCTTCATTGTATGACTGGAAGTGCTGTCTCTGAGAATCCAGGAGAGGCTGGGGAGTGCTCAGCTAAAGGAGAACTAGAAAATGTTGGTATGTGTCTGTCAGAAGCCTAGCACACCCAGAAGTCATCAAGTGGCTCTAGGTAAGGTCTGGAAACGTCAGAGTGCTGTGGATGGGAAAGAAGCTGTCCCCCAGACTCCTTGTGAGAGTCTCTGGGTGCTGGCACTGGAGGATAAGGCAGGGAGGGCTCTGCAGTGCAATACGTGGTCTAGGGATTGAGTGAGGGTTTCTTGGGGACCTAACGAAGATGGTGAAGCAAGACAAAACCCAATGTGGGCATGTGGGCACCCCAGCAGGAGCTTGCTCTGTTCTGGAAGGGCTGGACAATTAAGGAACAGGGGATCCTTGCATTGGGAGTAGCTTCAGGTTAAGGCTTTGCCTCCAAAACAGACATCACGGGTTCAAATTGTGCTTCTGTTGTTCACTAGCTACTGACCTGGAGTCAGTCATGTCTCTCTTGCCTTGGTTTCTATATCCACATAGGGGAAAAGTTGAAACCACATTTTGTTGGTTTCTGTGAATGAATTATGCCATGTGTAGGGTACACTGTGTGACATTTCAGAGCCTCCAGGAAACAGTAGCTCTTAGCTGCCTTGCCTTGGGCCCAAGTAGTAGGAGAAGCTCCTGAGTTCTCAATAGGACTCAGAGAATGGGTACATCTCTCTCTCATACTACTCAACATTCTGGCAGAAGAAAGATGAGGAGAGGCTGTGCATCCCAGAGGACAGAGCAGTACCAAACCAAGGAAGAAACAGAGGGAGTGATGGCAGCTGCCACCACACCTGGTCTGAAAAGGATCTGCGCATGGCCACCTGGACTGTGGAATACAGGTTAATTCACAGGTCCCACAGCAGCGTGGGCTTAAAGATCGCCTCAGAGTGGGTGTAACAGAACTGGTCTCCTTATGGCCATGACTGCCACTGGTTCTGCCAAAGGCTGCTAGGTTCAAGTCAGGCAGAGCTTCTGCCATGAGCCTGAAAACGCTCAACAGGGCACAGAGTCTTAACACTGTCTCCCTCTTACGCTAGACCAAGGGTCTTATGCACATGAATGAGAGAGAGAGAGAGAGAGAGAGAGAGAGAGAGAGAGAGAGAGAGAGAAATAACAGGGCTCTGAGGGATAAGGATGGGTAAGGTTGAGAAAGGTAATATATTGCACATTTGAGAAATATTAATTGGCCTAAGTACTCAGCACTGCTCAGAATGCTAGAGATGTTACATTTACATTAAGAGAGATGGTTAAGGTCCTCGCCCCGTCCCCCTCCCCCTCCATCCCCCCCACAGGAAACTATTCAGCTTATTCAGATGTAGTTTCTGCAGCGCCCTTTCCCTCCCCTCCCCTCCCCTCCCTCCCATCTTCCTCCTTTCCTTCTCTCCTTCCCTCCCTTCTTTCCTTTCTCACAGACTGGCAGCCATTGCCCCTGCAGCAGCAGACGCATTCTCCAGCCATCTCATGTAACTCCAGGCTGAAGGGGTCCTCAGTCCTCTAAAGCAGCCTGTGTTCTTTGTCCTACTTTTAATGCTTGGATGGGGTGGGGATGGGGGAGGGGAGGGTGGAGGGTTGTTTCTGAATCCTTATGTTTCAGTTTGCTTATTTCCAGACAAAGGGAACATTGTTTGTTTGTTTGTTTGTTTTATCTGTAAACTGGGAATGTTCTGAAGCCTTCCTTCCTCCAAAGGATCCCATCAGCAGAGTCATGCCCATGAAGCATCAGTCCCTCTGTTTAAGCCACACTCTGGCACATGCAGAATAGAGTGAATGGCTGCAGTCAGCATTGCTCTCCATTTTACAGAGTAGGAGACAATACCAGAGAGTTATACTGAAAGCATACGTTGGAAGCAGGGGAACTGGGCATGGATTCTAACTCCCTCTTTCCCAGATGGGAGGCCTGTGGCAGCTCCTTTAACCCCTGAGGCTTGGTCTCTTCCTCTGCTAAATGATCAAACACCCTGCTGAACAGGTGGGGCTGAAAAAAAATCACCAAAGGAAGATGCCGTGACCTGTTTGGAGGGTGATGCTCCCCAATTCCACTTCTGGTAGAGGACGGAACTGAGCTGACAGACAGCTGAGATGTTCATCCAGCCCAGCTACCTTTGTTTTGTTGTTTTCTATTTCAGAAGGACACAGATCTAGCTGCACTTACTGTCTTTTTAGAGTTCCCATGTGTTCCATGTCCAGTAGCCTGGGCAGGATGCTTGCTTAGGAATCTGACCAGGACTAGCCTGCTGTATGCATGGGCTAAGGGACTTTGCAGCACACACACAAGCACAGCCCTTGCTTGATGGAACTAAGTTCACTTGGGCATAAGCATCTTCAAGTTTAGGAGCCTCGTGTGTTCCCTTTGGTTATAGAGACCCTTCACAGAGCCAGGAAAGACGGCTGCACCTCCTCCTTGCAGACCCTGTTATTTGGAAGTGCTGTTTCGGTTCTCCTAGGTTCCAAGGTGTAAGAAGGAGTCCCTGTCTCCTAACTCTTTGATGCACTTCAAGTCTAAATGCTCACCGTATGCCTGTTAGAATCCAGTTTTTAAAAACACATATTCTCATGCTGGGTGGTGGTGGTGGCGGCGGCGGCGCGCATGCCTTTAATCCCAGCCCTCGGGAGGCAGAGCCAGGCAGATCTCTGTGAGTTTGAGGCTAGCCTGGTCTACAAAGCGAGTTCCAGGAAAGGCACAAAGCTACACAGAAAAACCCTGTCTCGAAAAAACAAAAAACAAAAAAAAAAAAAACAAAAAAACAAAAAAACAAAAACAAACAAACAACAACAAAAAAAAAACACACAGGGGGAAAAACCATACACTCTCTTGGGAAACCCCCTGCTCATCCCCAGGAATCCCAAGTTCTGGAGACCCGGATCACCAGGCAGCCCTAGAAAACAGTGCTATTTCTTGTATAATATTAGAGGGACCAGCCTTAATATTATACATCCCAGTGGCTCAGGAGAGAGAACTATGAACAGGGAGGACTATTTCAGGAAATAGAATCTCAGCTCACCAAGCTCTTAGTCCAGTCATTTATTCTCCCAAATCTTCTTCTCTATCCTCCTGTGCCCTGGGAGTCCCGGTATATATAAGCTTACAAGCAGTAATCTCTTGGTAGTGCAAAGCCAGGCTTCCAGGGGCAAATGGAGGGGTGATAAGAATCACAAAGAAGAGCAGTAATTGTTAATTATCATTTGCAACCCAAAAGGGAAGTGACTAATGGGGAAATGAATTAACTGAAGGCTAAATTCGGATAATATCTAAGAAGAGGGATCTTATGTGCTCAACTATATATAATCTTAAATGTGATTGGGAGAAAATGTTAAGAATCTATAAATTGGCCGGACGGTGGTGGCACACGCCTTTAATCCCAGCACTCGGGAGGCAGAGCCAGGAGGATCTCTGTGAGTTCAAGGCCAGCCTGGTCTACCAAGTGAGTTCCAGGAAAGGCGCAAAGCTACACAGGGAAACCCTGTCTCGAAAAAAACCAAAAAAAAAAAAAAAAAAAAAAAAAAAAAATCTATAAGTTGCTAGGTCAATGGGAGAAAATAAAACTGCCTTCTTTTTTCCTGTGGCTCCTATCTGTCCAAGCTCTCTGCCATTTTTCTGCAGGGTGGGGGAAAGTGTGCTCAGTCGCTAGGCAACCTGTGTACAGCTAGATGCCTCTGGTGATAGTTAAAGGGAGATCTGGAATTAGAGGTAAGATTTGGGAAAGGAGGAAGTTAAGCTAAATTGGCACATCCTCCAGGCCTTCTCAAATGGGTAGTCTGGACGATTAAGTCTGTTCTTAGAGAGTACAGAGGTATCTCTGATAAGGTACTTTCTTCTCTCTGGGGATGGACCTGGCTGGATGCTGCCAATGATGATAATTACAGGGAGGCTTGAACTGGGGTTCTGGCTGAGCATAGCTGTCAGCGCAGGAGGTTATCTAAATATTCCTAGAAGTGGTTAGGTAAGGAGTTAGAGGTCCATAAAATTAGTAAGGCTGTAAGAAAGGAGGGTCCGAGCTGAATTGTATAAAGCTATTACTTAAAGTCTACCTGACCTAGGCGGTGTCTCCTTGTGGAATTTACCTTAAATCAGGAGACTAGCATGTGGTAGTCTGGACTGTTATTTCTGTTAGTCCTTGAATGTGGCTAATCTGATTCCAGTGCTGAAAGGGGAGAAACAGATGGGCTGGGGGGAAGAAAGCCTTTCCTGAGGCTGTTCTCCAAATACCCTGAATGTATCAGTCCACACTGTTAGCAATTCTTAGGGAAAAGTCAATTGGGAAAACTATGAAGGCACACATGATTTTTATAACAGAAGACAGTCGATAAATAACAAGCCAAATAACACCAAATGCTCCTTGGAATTTAGCTTCCTCTGAAAGAATTCCTTGATCCCTTCAGATAAGTGGCTTTGCCATAACCAGCCGAGTTCTTATAATTTTTCCTGCGGCCCACAGCAGCTATTTTCTCCCCTTCTGCACTTGAGGGCACCAAAGTCCAGGGAGTCGCCTGCCTGGATGGTCCAATTTGCCTCTTTAGCTCACAAAAGGGCAGCACTTGTGGGTATCCCCATCCCTAATGAGTGACAGGGAAAGTTATAGCTTTGGAAGAGGCTAGCCTGAACTCAACCCAGAGGCCTTGTTTGACATGGTAGTAACAGCTGAACATGGTGGAGCACTTAGGCACTTATTCAGCATTTGAGAAGCCAGCCTGGGATACATAGCGAGACACTGTCACACACAAACAAAATAAGAAATAGTAGATGACAATATCTGCTCCTCTAGGTTACAGTGAGAATCTAAAATTCTTTTTTGCATATGAAATTAATATTTGTGCAAAGCATATATTTTATACCTGTTTTACATAATTTAAAAATTACCTCTAAATGTCATACCACACCTCCTTAAAATAAGCCAGAAGCTGTACGTTCACAGACTATTCACCTTGATAGTGCCACTTCCTGGAATGCTGTTGCTAGTTCCCCCAGCAACCAGCTTTCTATTTCTCCTGGCTCAAAATAAGAACCAGCCTTTCCCCACACACGTATGCACACACACACTAGCATGTATACATGATTGCATATACATACTTGTGTGTACATATACCTTCATAGTTTCATCTGGGTTGTGGCTGTTGCAGCAACCCCACACACACAGGGCCCCACATTGTTAACATTATTAATGTTCTCTTGTGAGTTGGTAAGCCATCCCAGCTCAGCTCCAAGGACATGGGAAGTTAAAAGCATTTCTCAATACAGCAAAATGCACCCATCACATGACAGGCCAGAGAGCAGAGCTTTTGAGAAATGCCATAAGTAACAAGTTTCTGGAATTTCCCACTTAAAATAGCAAAGTTAAAACATAAAGACAGGCTGGAGAGATGGTTCAGAGGTTAAGAGCACTGGCTGTTTTTCCAGAGATCCTGAGTTCAATTCCCAGCAACCACATGGTGGCTCACAACCACTTGTAATGAGATCTGGTGCCCTCTTCTGGCCTGCAGGCCTACACGCAGGCAGAACATTGTTGTATGCATAATAAATAAATAAATCTTTCAAAACAAAAAACAAAAAAAAACCCATAAAGACACATTTCTTTCTTTTTTCTTTCTTTCTTTCTTTCTTTCTTTCTTTCTTTCTTTCTTTCTTTCTTTCTTTTTTTTTTCCTCCAAACAAAGTTTCTCTGTGTAGCCCTGACTGTGTCCTGGAACTTGCTCTGTAGGTCAGGCTGGCTTCAAACTCAGAGATCTGCCTCTGCCTCCTGAGTGCTGGGATTAAAGATGTGTGCCACCACTTCCCAGCCCTAAAGACAAATTTCTTAAGGCTTCCAGGAACCCTGGGATTTCCAGAGAGAGAAGACTGTAGATGCCACCTGTATACTATCTTCTATGGTGATCCCAATCTATCTCCCCTCAACAAAGAAACCGAGTTTATTTATATATATATATATAAAATTTGTTGGTATTCTATTTTCTTTCCTTAAAATTTTTTTAATTAAGAAAATGGAGTTTAAGCCATGCATGGTGGCAACACCTTTGATTCCAGCACCTGAGAGTTAGAGGCAGGCAGATCTCTGAGTCTGATGTTAGCTTGGTCTACAGAGCAAGTTCCAGGACAGCCAGGGCTATACAGAGAAACCATCCTAAAAAAACCAAAACCAAGAAAGGAAAAGAAAGAAAGAAAGAAAGAAAGAAAGAAAAGAAAGAAAAGAAAGGAAAAGAAAGAAAGAAAGAAAGAAAGAAAGAAAGAAAGAAAGAAAGAAAGAAAGAAAGAAAGAGGGGGGATGGAGGGAGGGAGGGAGGAAACTGAGTTTAGTTCCTTGAATATGTGGCATACATGAGAGGCTTTCTTGGTGTCTTGAGGGATCGATGTTAGTGCATGGTACTTAGTCAACTATGTTTTCCAGGCTGCCTCTATTCTCCACACCTCCACCTTGCTTCCCCACTCACTCACATGAACCTGAGTTCTGACTCTCGACGGACCAGGACTTCACGGAGACGCTGGATTTTCGCCATTTCCAGCTCAATTTCTTCTGGCATCATGCTGGTCTCAGCCATGGAGATGATGTCCAGCTGGCCTGTGTGAACAGGAAACTGGTGTCAGGACTCTAATGCCATGAGGGCTTTCAAAAATTCCCACCAGGCATATGGGGTGTGGTTCCTCATTCCAGCTACTAGGGAGGCAGAGGCAGGAGGGTTGAGAGTTTGAGTACCATCTGGAACACAGTGAGATCCTGTCTCTCCAAAAAATAAGAATTCTTACAGGGAAACTGTGCTATTTCTCTGGGGAGCAACCATGCCCCAGCAGCCGTAACACACCACAGGGGCAGAGATATGAACTAGGCTGAGAGTGTGTGTGAGAGAAGGAACCTTCCAAATCCAGGAAACCCATGGTGCTATGGTTTTAATATGACTTGTGTTGAGGCTTGGACCCAAGCATAATGGAGTGGAGAAAAAGTGGGGCCTGTGATATATGATTAGAAATAATCAAGGTATGCTCCTTCTCTCACAGGCCTGGATTAGTTACCTAGGAGGCAGCTTGTAATAAAGCATGTTCCATTTTCCTAGCTCACTCATCTCTCCTGCATGCACCTGCTGCTCTGATGCAGCATGAGGCATCACCCACACGTGAACTTTCTGTCCCTCACCAGAATCAAACTCCTTTCTTTACAAATCACCCATTCCTGGGTATTCTGTCCTAATTACAGAAAATGAACTAAGACATGTGTGGAGCCTGGTGGGATGTCTGCAGAGGCTCAGTGGGCTCATGGGAACTTTCCCAAGGCATTGTCTGTCTCTGCCTGCTCCCAGCCCCTCAGTCTGCCTCTTTGACAGTGGCCATTTTGCATCCCCAAGCCTCAAAGACTAAGGTTGATTCTAGATGAAAGAAAACTCCATTTTAATTGTTTTAAGGTGCTAATAAGTAATGTAAGTAGTAATAGTACAAAGTAACAGAGTTTTGTTGTGGGAAATTCACAGAATGCTGGTAGGAAAAAAATACACAGGAAAAAAATCTATGGCCAGTGAGGGGGGTAAAGGCTCTTGCTGGCAAGACTGATGACCTGAATTGAAGCTTCAGAACACACAAGATGGAAGGAGAGAACCAATCCCTCCCCCACAAGTTGTCCTGTGACCTCCATACATAAACTGTGGCACGCATGTGCCCTATCCCCACAATAAATAAAATAAATAAATTAAATAAATAAATAAATAAATAAATATCCATATGACACTGCCCAGAGAGAGCCACTAATTACCTTTTAGTGGACATCCCTCCAGGCTTTTATTTTTCTTTTTCATTCTCTTTTTTAAAAACTTTCAGTGCTAAGAATCAAATGCAGGACTTTGTAGGTGAGCACTAGGCTACTGAGCTATACCCTAGTCCTCTTCCAGTCCACTATGGTCAGTTATACACATTCCCATATATAAGAACTGTGTATAAGAAACTATACTGAGGATGGAGAGATGACTCAGCAGTTAAAAGCACTGGCTGCTCTTCCAGAGGACCTGGGTTTGATTCCCAGCACCCACGGTTCTCCATATCTCCAGCCCCAGGGGATCTGATGCCCTCTTTTAGCCTCCACAGGCACAGGCTGATACATGGTACACAGACACACGCAGGGGAAACACCCGCATACATAAATTAACTGTATGACCTTGAACTCCCATCCTTCTGTACCCACCTTCTACATGCTGGGGTGACAGGCCTGTGCCTCCATATTCATCACTCCCTATGGTAGTCCATGAGATGTCATGTTAGGGTGATAGAGGTTGAGAATCTCTAATTCAAAACCAAAAATCTGGAATCCAAAGTCCAAACTTTCTGAGCACCACCATGACACTATAGGGGACAATTCCACACCTGACCTCTGTAAAATTACCTACATGTGGCCAGAGGTGTCAAATTCCCCTGCAGCTGGAGTCACAGGTTGTGAGTCATCTTATGTGAATGCTGGGAACTGAATTCTGGTCTTCTGAGACAACCTTCCAGCCTCAAACATACTTAAAAAGACTAATAAAGAGCTACCAAAATGTTAGTAGTTAGAAATGTTAATACATATATAATACGTATATAAACCATTAAACACATACACATGCATCCACTGCTCTGTGGATTTGGTGAATCTCAATAGCTCATCCTTTCTCTTCTCACTCAGCACATGCCACGTGTATTTTCTGTCCTCAGCTGCACCTCTGCAGTGATGTGAAAGCCCGAGCCCCTTCTATTTGTGACTATATTATAAATTGTTTCCCAATTTAAAAAAATTCAGGTGCCCCTCCCCAACACACCCCTATATACAGCTTTGTAGTGACCATCCCCAAAGTCAGCCCTCAATGAAGGGGTCCTTCTGGCTACATTTCCAGAGGGAATAGAGGTTGATAAAAGATGCAATATCTAAGGCCTTTATGGTGGTACAGGCAGCCTGTTTGAAGATATATGTGCTGATTTCTTCCACACTACTGCCTGAGGCTAAGGAAGGGTGATGATGTATATGAGGATATGCAGGAAGTTTTCCAGCATTATGGGCTGGACAAAGGTCTGGTCAGGGCCGTCTGGTTGTTAAGGAAGGGTGATGATGTATATGAGGATATGCAGGAAGTTTTCCAGCATTATGGGCTGGACAAAGGTCTGGTCAGGGCCGTCTGGTTGTGCTTCAGTCCCCCACCCACCACCCCACAATCATATTCTGGGTCCCATTGCTCCAGGGATCACACCAAAATGCTCCTGGACTGGAGCAATAAGGCTCTACTGAAGAGAGGAGAAAGGATGGGCTGGGGGCATGGCTCTGTTGATAAAGTGCCTGCCATGCACCCATGTGGACGTGTCAAGTGCTGAGAGCCAGTTGTACCCTGCCTGCTCTAACTTACTCCACGTGGGCCATGCCTTGCCCCAGGATATTCCATTATACAGGCAGCTTTTGCCTCCATTTTGAGGGAGGATGACTGCCTCTGGGTGGACCTAAAAACAACAGCATCTGCCAGGACCACCTACCCAGCACAGACTGAAAAATGACATCTCTATAATTTTATAGGGCTGAATTGAGAATGTAGAAGCACACGGGTTTATTAAAACCTGACCAGGAAACAGGGCTCAAGAACTTAGGAGACACATCAGACCAAGGAAAGGGGGGAAGCTCCCTTGCATGGATCACATAGAGTAACACACACTTAACACTGCAATGGCATGGTGCCACAGCAACCTCTCATCTGATACTTGGCATGTGGGTCAAGGGCAAGAACGATTCAACTGTGCCTAAAGCTTGGGTTCCGCTTCCTCCACCTCTGCTGTTGATGCAGCCTCATCAACTGCCTGCCAGCCCACCTTTTTGCCCATCTGGGCCTGGACCTGTTTCCTGCTCCAAATCTGGTTTGACCTTTTATGTCACAGCTGAATTCCACAGCTTTGCTCTCTAACATGACCAACTCCAGCAGCAGCACCCTTCAGTTCATTGTCTTACTGAGATTGACTCTTTCTCAGCCCATTTCGGAACCCTCTTAAACTCTGCTGCAGCTTCTTTAACTTGTACTCATTCTGTAGCCCATGTGCATACAGATACATAAATATATTTACTGTGCTCTGGGTGATCTGAGAATTAATATTCATAATTAATATTGGAATAGAAGAACCTGCATTTACCTCAGCCAGACTACCAAGTCAGGTGGATTATATGATAAATTGCTGTTGTTGAACTCTATAAACTATGTGAATTTATTGTTATTTAACAAATTCTGACATTGTGGAAAAGCACAAACATGTTCTGGCATAATGGCTTATGATAGCAGACATCTGTAACACCAGCAATGGGGATGAGAGGCATGTGAAAACAGGCAGATCCCTGGAGCTTGCTGGCCAACCAGCCTCGCTGAATCAATAAGCTCCAGGTTCAGTGAGGGACCCTGTCTCAAAAAACTAAGGTGAGAGCAATAGAGGAAAGCACCTAACGTCAACCTCTGGCGTCCACATGTGTGCACACACTTATACATGTAACACACATACACACACACAATAATTATAACATTCATATTGGCTAAACATCACTCTATGCAACTTTGCTGACTCTGGGTACCCAGCTTTTGAAGGATGACATGGGATGGTGGATAAATGGGGCTCTCTGGAATCTAATGACATGGGCTGGAGCTCCAGGCCTGCACCCCACTCCCTGTAGGACTTTGGGCAGTCCGTCAATCACTCTGGCTCAGCAGCTCTGTGACCAGAAAGTCAGGGAGTCCCCCACACTGGCAGTCATAAGGAATGAATTTGCCCAGGTATGCTGTGCTCCGTATTTGGTCACAACGATCCTTTGAAGGACCACTGCGCTTGCTTAACCTGCTACCTTTTGCCCTCACCCCATGCTAGCAGCGTCAGAATGCCACTCTCTCAGAAACCATCAGAAGCCAGGCTGGAAGCAGCAGGTGTCTCACAAAGCAGCCAAGAGGTGTGAGGGACCATGGGAAGGGAAATGGAGTCTTCCTAGAGCCAGCAAGGGACCCAAGTTAGTAAACTTGCTCTAAATCATCAGCTACACAATGTCAAATGTCCTTTCCCTGATGAATAACTTTTTTCTTCTGCAAAACAGGGATGCTGTGCTGCAGATTCTATATTTTATCTCACCTAATCCCTAACAATGACTCTGGGATTAGAAAAGACAAGTGATGGGCTGAGCATGTGGCTCAGTTAGTAGAGTGCTTATTTAGCATGTGCAAAGCCCCGAGTTCCAGCCCCAGCACAGCACACACTGTGTGCCTCTAATCCCAGAACTGAACAGGTGGAAACAGGAGAGTCAAAAGTTCAAACACATCTGCAGCTACACAGTGAAGTAAAGTGGCTTGCCCAGCATGTATTCCAGCACCAATACATTGGAGAGATGGAATACAAACAGACCCAGCTCACTGGAGCCCTTTCTCCCTCATTCTCCCCCAAACCATGAGTCACATCTCACCCACACTAGGCCATTTCCTGGTGCAGGTTACATATATCTGTACTTGTGAGCATGTGCTTTGAACCAGAGCACAATAGAACCCTCCTTGTGTTTTATGGCACTGTTCAGTTAGCCAACCTGCTTTTGAGGATACAAATGCTGAAAATTGCAACACACCAGGGCAGTTCTTAAACGTTACACCAAGAACATTATAGTGACCCCACACACACACACCAGAAACTTGAGTTCTGGCAAGATTGCTCAGTGGATAAAGGTGCCTGCCACCAAGACTGATGATCTGAATTCAAGAGAGTACTGACTCCTGCAAGTTGTCCTCTGACATGGAGATGTATGTGCTGTGGTATGTGTGCACCGCCCCCTCACAATAAATATAATTGTTTTGAAAACTAGGTTTACTCCACGTATTAGCTACTTTCTTGTTGTAGTGATGAAATACCTAATAAAAACAACTTAAGGGGAAAGGCTTGGGCTCGAGGTTTAAGAAGGGATACAGTCCATCATGGGAAAAGCATGGAGGTGGGGGGATGAAGATGCTGGTCCTAGTATTTTGCAGTCAGAAAGCAGAAATCGATGAATGTTGATGCTTAGCTATGCAGTTTGGGATCCCAAACCATGAATGGTGCTGCCAGTATTCAGGGTGGCTTTTCCCTCCTCAGTTAAACCTCTCTAGAAACTCACTCACAGACACACCCACAAGTGTATCTCTTAGGTGATTCCAAGTCCAGTCAGTTTGGTACTGAAGATGAACTGTCATACTCAGCAATAACATCAACAACTAAAATTGATGGAGCATTTTGTATCACACACATACCAGGAGCCTTGGGACCTTATTTGATTTTCAAATAGCCCTGAGATGTCAGAACTGTTATCCCATTTCACAGAGGAGAAGTTGAGGATCAGAAAAAGAAGAGATGAGGCTGAGGCTAAAACTGAGATCTATGAGCTGGGGATGTAGCTCAGTAGTAGGGCATTTATCTGGTATGCATGGGGCCATTGATTTGACCCCTGACAGATAGATGGATGGATGAATAGATAGATAGATAGATAGATAGATAGATAGATAGATAGATAGATAGATAGATGAGTCCTACTCCAAAACCCTTGTGATCCATTCTATTCATTTAAGGAGCATATTCCTACTTGAAATGCACCATCATCATTATATCAATAAAGAAAACAGAACACAGGTTGAGCATCCATAATTCGTAGTGATCTGAAAAGATGATCCCAGAAGATTAGAAGACTTTTTGGAACATTTGGATTCTGGTCTAAAATCTGGATAGCTCCAAAGTCTGCAGCGCATTCTGGTCCCAAGCATTTCAGACAAGAGACAGGCCATCTGCATGTCAGTGGTATTGCCTCTGGAACATGCAAAACGGCCAGTTGCAGGCTAGTGAGCACAGTGATGGTTAAGATGGCTATTGCCAGGCTCAGCAACCACCCAGGAAACTAACCTCTGGGCATGCATGTGTGGGACTATCTAGGGGTTAACAGAAGTAAGAAGACCCATCATAAATGTGGCTGTTGCTGTGGGCTGGGGTCCTGAACTAAAAGGAGGACATGAGCACCAGCACCAGCATTTGTCTCCTGCCTGATTGCAGATGCAATGTGATCCTTTGTTTCCCACACCTGTCACCTTGCCCTCTCCACCATGATGAGTGTCCCTTCCAACTGTAAGCCCAAACAAGCTTGGTCTTTCTTAGGTTGCAAGACATCAGTTTTATGGGAAGTTTGTTAAAAGGGCATTCCCCAAGGATTAGGATAACCTGGGCCAAAGCTCATGTCCTTTACATGAGGAAGACTTCAAACCTCAGCAAGCAGATACAGGAAGTAGAGAAACGAGTCTCACATGATGGTTTCTACACTCCCTTCTGATATTTTGGGAGACATCCATCAGCTGTCAACAGCTGGACACTTGAGGAAAGCAAATTATGAGAGGAGCAGGAAGTGTCCGGCCTGGCTAGGAAAGATGGCTATGTTTCCCAGCTGAGCTTACTTGCTGGGGATGAGCACAAAGCATTAAGGCACAGAAATCCCGAGCTCCAACTGCCATTGAGTCATTCCTGGAGGAAGAAGCAGCTAAATCCATCTTTTTTATCCCCAAATGCCACCCCAGGGACACACGTGCCTCACGAGCAGCAGCAAACAAGAGCTGAGTGCCAGGTATGGCTGGGATGGGCCAACAGGTTCAGCCATTTATCTTGAGAGTGTATATGCCCAAGGAACACATGCCCAGCAATGGAGTGACAGTCGATGAGAACTAGCAATCTAGAAACTGCTATTTGTGCAGGCTGGCCTCAAACTCTTAGTCCTCTAGCCTCAGCCTCCCTGGGGGAGAGATAACAGCCATCTATCACTCCCAGTTTGAAATATCCATGAACACCAGCTCAGAGAATAAAATAGGTAATGACAAAAGAAATATCCCTTAGCGTATGCCGCAGGCACAGGTGGCCAGGACCTTGCTGTCACTTTACATTCCATACCTGGTGTTCAGGATGAAGGCTCCTTGCTCTCCTCAACACTCTTCTTCATACCCATCTCTTTCTAGTTTAATCTAAAAGAATTGTAGAGGTCGTAAGTGATTTGTAAATAAGTGGCAGGGCTGAGACTCCAATCCAGACTTAATTAGAAAGCCCTTGTGCTAGATCAAAGAACTACCAAAACTACAGACCCTGCATAGAATTCACACGTTCCTACCAGGACATGTCACCTCAACACAGGCCCTCAAAACAGGCCTAAACCAACAGGGCCAACTGGTCAAGGTGAAACTTCCACACACTTACCTAGGTTTACTATTATTATTATTATTATTATTATTATTATTATTATTATTATTATTTTTACATTGACTCTGTTTGTGGGGTTTTTGTTGTTGTTGTTTTGAAAGTATTTATAGTTATTATTGGTTTTGGTGCTAGGGAGTGGGGAGTCCAGGGCCTCACATGTGCTAGACAAATGTTTTACCACATTTAAATAAAATGTTTTTAAAAACATTTTAAAAACTTAAAAATGGCTGGGCAGTGGTGGCGCACTGCTTTAATCCCAGCACTCGAGAGGCAGAACCAGGCAGATCTCTGAGTTCAAGGCCAGCCTGATCTACAGAGCAAGATCCAAGACAGGCACCAAAACTACACAAAGAAACCCTGTCTCAAAAACAAACAAACAAACAAAAACAATAATTTAAAAATGTACGTGTGTGAGTATGCAGATACATATGAAAGCCAGAAGAGGGCACTGAATTTCCTGTTGCTGGAGTTACAGGCAATTGTGAGCCACTCAACATAGGTACTGGGAACTGAACTCCAGTCCTCTGCAAGAACAGCAAGCACTCTTATCCACCTCTCCAGCCCAGTCCATCATCTTCTTTAGGGAAAATGTAGCAACCCAATTAAACTCTAGTCCCTAAACTCACATTTCCACAGGAACATCTTCCTGACCTTGACCCAAGAGAGAGTCTTATGTATCAGGGAATAGATATCTAAGCCCAATTACAAAAGCCCTGGTGGCAGCCCACCGGTGGTTGTCATCAGCTGTCCACGTGAACCCATTTCAGTCCTCAAGCACTCTGTCTCAGGGTGGGCTGAGAGGCTCTTCTCTCTCTGATGTTAACAGAATGAGAAGCAAGCAGCCAGTTGCTTTTTAATGAATCATTCTTTCCCAAGGAGGTGAATTAACTGCTTTAAATTTTGAAGCTCCTGGCTGCTTTATCCCTGAGGCCTGTCTTGAGAAGGAGAATGAAGCTGAGGCCCAAGAGAAAGCATACTGCTGCACACTGAAGCATCCACAATGTATTCTTTGACTCAGTTACCTGTGAGGAGAGCACGGCAGCTCTGGAGCCAGAATGCCTCCGTACCCTTCCAGAAGTGTTATTCTCCATCTCAGCCTCAAGCACATTTTTCAACTTCTCTGAGTTCCTGGTTTCTCAGCCTCATCTGACCTCTCCAAGGACATCAAGGTAATCTGAGGTGCTATGGTTCCCATAGTGTCCCCTGAAGCCCCATGTGTTAAAGACTTGGCTCCCAGAAGGGTGCTATCAGGAGATGGTGGGAACTGAAAAGGTGGGGCTCAGGCTTGGAGCTGTGAATGGGCACATAGTCCTTCCTCTTCCCCTCCACCACTTCTTACCTGAGAGCTGAAGGCCACAAGCCCAAGGCAGTGACCACACGCTGAATCTCCAAAACTGAGCTAAAATAAATCTTTTAGTGTGTGTTTGTAAGTATATGTGTACATGTGTGTGTTTGTGTGTGTATGTGTACACATGAACATATATACATGGAAGCCAGAGAACAATCTCAGGTGTTCCTCGGGAGCCATCCAGTTTGGCTTTTGAGACAGGGTCTCTCATTTACCTGGAACTCACTGAGTAGGTTAGGCTGACTAGCCAGAGAGCCCCAGTGACTGTTCTGTCTCCACCTCCCCAATGCTGGGATTATAATCCTACAATATATTCTTACATGCCTTTTTATATGTGTGCTTGGGATCCAAACCTAGGTCCTCACGTTTGCACAACAGACACTTTACTGAGCCATTTCCTCAGTCCCCATTTTTTTCTCTTTGTAAGTTGCTTTGTCTCATACATTCATTACATTAACAGAACACTGACTGGGCATAGTCAGCAATGTGACTCAGACACTGGGACTTCAGGAGACTGACTTGGACCCCAATCCTGGCTCTGAATCTTTCTAACTGCTGACCTTGAACAGATAACACGACCTGCTTGCTAAGACTCAGTGTCCTTGCTGAACTCTGTCTGGTATCTATCTGCTTTTTTTTTTTTTTTTTTTTTTTTTTGGTTGCATGACACCTTGGGGCTATTTATCACACAAGGTCCAACTTGTTCTGAACATCCTTCCCAAAGCAAAGATTTATCACCGTGGAAAATGTTCCTGAGACTTTCTGGCAGACAGAAACTGCAGCTCCCAAGTAGGATTTCCAAAAGGTTTTCTGTGAATGTGTACCAGAGGGCCGGCACTCCAAATGAGATATTGGTTGAGTCCTGGTGGATTACTGGACCATATGTAATGCCATTTTGCATTAATTAATGTCCTCTCCTTAACACTTCAGATGACCTTCGGTGAGTCACTGGGCCGCTGTGACACAGTTCTCCTAAGCCTTAGCCTAAGTAGAAGGGCTCAGATTGGTTCCTGAGACCTGTTGGGACCAAGCAAGTGAATATCCAAGAGAGCTGTTCTGAGACTGAGGATGTGGCTTAGTGGGTAGAGTGCTCATCTACCATGCACAAAGTCCTAGGTTTGATTCTCAGCATAAACCAGACATGGCAGCACGTGCTGTGACCTAAGGCTTGATGAGGTGAAGGCAGAAGGATCAGATGTTCAAGGTCATCTTTGGCTACATAACAAGTTTGAGGCCAGTCTGAACTACCTGAGATTCCACCTCAAAATACAAAAACAAATAAAATAAAAAGAGAGAGCATATTATTCTGGCTGTTGAGTTAAAACTGTGGAACAAAAACCCTATAGTAACAGGACAATTGGCTGATTAGGATAACATAGACAACCAATGCTTTACAGAACGACAGTTCATTCTATTATTCATAGGTTTCTTTTTTCAATTTCCTTCATGAATCCAGACAATTATAAATACATCCTGAGCTGTGAAGCACGAATCTTCACCATGACTCCCCAGCTTCTAATTTGAAAACCAAGTCAAGAATTAGCAGAGGGCCCTGGCCATGCAAGGATGGTTAGAAAACCAAATGGTGCCTCAGAAAAATGTGCTCAGTGGGACTACAATGAGAATCTGGGGAGAAAGTGATTAGGACTGTCAAAAGTCAGACTTCAGGTTTTAAAAACTGCTCAGCTTGAAAGGCATGTTGCTGATTGAGTTCTCACAGCCTGGAAACCTGTCATGCAGGTAAACCATGTGGATGACGGGGTTTTCATTCAGAAGGTTCCAGACCATAGGAATAGTGTGGGAATTGGGCGGAGGCTCTGAAAAAGGGTTAGCCATTTCTTTCATTTTGGGCATGGACGACTTCCTTGCTCCTGCTTCCTATGGTTCTGTGCAGAGAGTGAGGTGTTGCCATGGGTGCTGTTCTCACACACAGTGTCACTGGACAGATAAATGAACGCAGGCTGAGCCCCAGGGAGCCAGAGCATCTCTGGACACAAACTCTAGCATCATAGCTGACTGTAAAAACTGGGTCTGGAGCCCTGGTCTGGGTCCCAGTGAAGACTATGTTGAGTGTCTTGCTTGGTAGTTCATGAAGTGGCCACCTGCCACTGGGGGTCACTGTCTCAATTTAACAGAGCATAGAGAGAAAGATATTGGATCTAAATGATGAGGTCATTTCCAGTGAAAATAGGGTCAGGGGGGCAAGGAGATGGCTTAGTCAGGAAAATATTTGCCACACAAACATGAGGACGCGACTTTGAGCCCCAGAAACACCTTAAGAAACGCTGGGTATGGTAGCACACGCTTGCTTGTGTTCACAGGTGGAGGCTGCCAGCCAGGCTAGCGAGGTCATGAGTCCTGGACCCTGTTCTCAAAACAAAAAATGAGGAAGGACACCTGACTTTGACCTCTGACCTCTGTGCACCTGTGCATGCACACGTGAATGTGTACACACATACCAAAACAAAGGGCTACCACCCCCTTAAAAACAAATAGGGCTGGCATGACAGGTACCTGGGTTAAACTGAAGGTAGTTAGTTACATTTGGGGAAAGACAGAAAAGTCTAGACTCTGGGAGTGAGTGTGGGAGTGAGTGAAATATGCTGCCCACAATACCCCAATGCTAGGAAACTCCAGCATGAGTCATGGAGAGCCCACGTCAGAAACAGCTATTTTGAGTCCAGCTGGAAAGTTCTGCTCCCACCAGTGTATAAAGCAGGCATGGTGGTGCATGTCTGGAACCTCAGTGCTCTGAAAGTGGAGGAAGAGAACCAGAAGTTCAAGTTATCTTTGGCTACATAGCAAGTGTGAAGGCAGCCTGGACTACACGAGACCACGTGTCAGAAAAAGGAGAAGAGGGGGAGAAGGGAGGAGACAGTTTCTGCTAACGCTGGGTCTAGAAGCTTTGGCCTAGTGGCTAGTCCAACCCACCATCTGCCTCTCTTTGTTCAGCCTATGAGTCACAATGGTTTTTACATTCCCAAATGGTTGAGGGGGAAAAACAGATCACGATGTGAAAATGGCACAAAATTCTGACTTTGGTGCCCATAAAGAAAATATCATTGGAATGGGGCCATGCACAGTTGTCATGTACTGTCTCCATGGCTATTCTGTGCTACAATAGAGCAGAGTATCTGGGTGGGAACCATATGGCCCTCTGAGGCAAAAATATTTACTATCAACCCTTGAAGAAAAGGCCCCTCTCCTAAGTGAGCCAGTGACTGTGTTATGTGTTTGAAGACATTTAGCAAAAACTGAATAGGTGATAGGTCAGTCAATAAAATGACCTGAGTTCAAACCCCAGAACACAACTGAAGAAGCCAGGTGTGATAGCAAGTGCTCATCATGCAGCACTGGGAAGATAGAGACAGACCCTGGGGTTCACTGGCCATCCAGTCTAACTGAATTAGTGAGCTCCAGGCCAATGAAATACCCCATCTCATAATATCAGAAAGGGTAGCAACAGAGGAAGACACCCAAGGTTGACCTCTGGCTTCCAAATGTACAGAAACACACAAACACACATGCATACAGGCACACAAACACACATGCACACAACATGCACAAACACACAAGCACACACATGTACACACACACATACACACAGGCACACACATCTCTAACTTGTTTCTTATAAACCAAGGCATTCAGGATTTTTAAAATCCACTCATACTGTGCTGGGAAACTTAATGAAACATTTGATATTTCTTGCCAGGTGGGCAGGATTGCTAATATTTTATATAAGCCTGCTTATTGATGCTTTTAAAGTTATAAAGCAAACGTGCCATCTAGAATTTAAAGAGTAATCCCCAGGGCAACAACAATGGTATATTCAATTTCATAATGGTCACTTAGCCCCATTTTTATAGTGTTACAAACTACATCATCTGTATTTTGTATAATCTTATATCGTAAGCCATAATTGAAATGAATCTGACAGAAATAACAGTCACTACTTTTAATAAAATTTTTGGGGTGTGTGTGTGTGTGTGTATAATGAGGGGCCATACATGCCATGGGAATACATATCCATACATATCTATGAGAATAACTTTTGTAGAGTGGTTTTTCCTCCCACTTTTATGTGGGTTTTGGGGATTGAACTTGGGTTTGTGAGACAAGTGCTTCCACCCTCTGAGCTATCCCACCAGTCCTGTAGTCGCTGTGACTTTTCTAGCCTTCGCCATGCATCAGAAAGCATCAGCAGCACTTTCTGTTCATCAGCACCTTTAACAACCCGACCTTTTTCTCGAGCAGTTCCTATTACTAGACCCATTTTGTAGAAGACAAAACTAAAACAGATTCAGGTGAAGTGCTTTTTGTAAGGTCTCAGAGCTGGTGAATGCTGAACCAAGACTCACGTTGCATTATGACCTAGAAACTAGACTATACTATGGGGTAGATAATCTCAACTTTGGGGGTTTCTCTAGTCTAAATTGTAATTGGTAGCATGATCCAACACACCCTGTTGCAGTTTTCTGCTCATTTTGGTTTGAGCAGTACTCAGTATTGAACCCAGGCTCTGTGTGTGCCTGGTGTGATGACTGCTACCTTGACAGGATCTAGACTCACCTAGGAGACAAACCTCTGGGTATGTCTGTAAAAGAGTCTCCCCTCCCACTGAGCTATGAAAGTTCCTCCACCTTGCAAGGTGCCTGGAGTGCTGATTAAGCCTTTCACACTTAAATCCTTAGGGCACACACATTGCTCAGTAAAAAGCAAAACAGCCGGGCGGTGGTGGCGCACGCCTTTAATCCCAGCACTTGGGAGGCAGAGCCAGGCGGATCTCTGTGAGTTCGAGGCCAGCCTGGGCTACCAAGTGAGTTCCAGGAGAGGCGCAAAGCTACACACAGAAACCCTGTCTCGAAAAACAAAAAAAACAAACAAACAAACAAAAAAAGCAAAACAACCCAGCCATTTTCATATTATCTGAATCATCCGCATGGGCCTCTCATATGATAGCTTTGCTGGGTTTATTTCCTTGGCTGGACATGAACTAGGCCAGCTCCCATGGCTTGCAGATGGATGGATTAGTTAAAATTCCTAGAATGGTGCTCTGGACAAGCTGGGGCAACAAATGAGCTCTGGGTTTCACTTTGGTTTCTCTTATTCTTACTTATTTGCTTCCTTTATTTTCTTTCTGAAAAGAAAACAAATACCTCCCCTGTTTCCCTCCAATGACTCAGCTGCAAGTGTTGTCTTCCACTCAAGAGGGAGCTTGGAGAGATGGTGTCTCATAGCCAATTACAGAAATGACCAGAGTGGCTCCAAGCGCTGATGGAGAGTTTCCTAAGCCCCATCTCTCAAAGTGGAGGTAGTTCTAAGATATTTCTCTGATGGAATTAGAAAAGTGGATGGGGAAAAAGAGGCTTGGTTTCCTAGAGTGGATAGAGAGAGGGGAGGGCTAGGGATGGACTGAGATTTGAATGGGTGGTGGTATGCCCTTTTACAAAGGGGCAATGTGGGGGCTTGAGTGGCCAGGTCATCAGAATACTCTGAGGGCAGCTCCTCAGCCCAGGGACCTATCTATTCTTTTAGTCCTCCATGCACCCATGTCCTTTAGGAATGAGAAGTGACCCAGAATCTGACCAATCAGAACCAGCTGCTTCCATGTTCTCTACCACAGTAACTGGTTCGGGATGGGAAGATCAGCCAAGTGTAAGATAAGAGGCAAAGTCCGGACTTCTAATGAAATCAGCACCCCATCTCTCTCTCCCCCTGCTGTAGAGTGTTATCCCCAAGTACAAAATCATCAGAGCAGCTGTAACTACTTGCAAAAGATCTTCCACATTGGCTTCAACATTGGGTGTTCTCCTATGGAAGGAGGGGGAAGGGTCATTGGCCTCTTGCTTAAGATTCCAGTCACCCCTGCCAGCACCTCTCAGCCAGCTGTATGTAATTCTGCAATAAATACATGCACCCTCGTTGTCATTTCTGGAGGTGCTGAGGTATATAGCCCAAGGTGCTGGAAGTTTAATTGAAGTGGGTTCGCTATCTGTGCATCTATGGGAATGAGACTGTCTAACCTGCTTTGGGGTCACCATGCTCCTAAGTGAGCGCAATAAACTCTTTGGTTCCCTAAGCTGGGCTTTGGTGGTATCATCCACTGGTTTGTTGATGATATATTGACATTTTGATAAACCAGCCTGCCTCCATATTAGGCTTGAAGGCCATCTTATAGAAAGACAAACTAGCCGGGCGGTGGTGGCGCACGCCTTTAATCCCAGCACTCGGGAGGCAGAGCCAGGCGGATCTCTGTGAGTTCGAGGCCAGCCTGGGCTACCAAGTGAGTTCCAGGAAAGGCGCAAAGCTACACAGAGAAACCCTGTCTCAAAAAAAAAAAAAAAAAAAGACAAACTAGGCTCATTCCTGTTTATGATTAAATCTGCTTCTCCAGGATTGAGCTATGTTCCACCTGTGACTGTAAATACAAATGGCTCTGTATTGCCTGTTCCAGGAAATGGCAACTATGCCATTGTCTTAAAAAGTTGTTATGATCATCTTGCAACCCTACCTTGTTTCAAAAGGTTGTTATGACTACCTTGTTATGACCACCTTGCATTCATATCTTTGTTTCAGGAGGTCCTTATGACTAACTTGTTATGCTCATGTTCTGCTCCTATAACCCCATCTGTTTTACCCACCAAATGCCCCATTTGGAGACCTCCTACCCTGAGCTTTATAAAAACCTTGTCTTCCTCACATCCAATGCTGACCTCTAGAACTCTGCCTTAGGGAGAGATAGCTTGCATACACAAGTTTTTAAAAAGCTTGCTTTAATTAATTTGGCCATGATGACTTGGGGTGGTGGTCTTTCTCCTTACATCTTTGAGATTAACATTTGGAGTTCCCCAGGGAGATCAAGACCCCAAACCAAATTCAGAAGACAAACCCTTCCCTCCCGAGAAATTCCAAAGCCCTGAGGCATACCTTCAGTTCTGTATTTCTTTCTTTCTTTCTTTTTTTTTTTTTTTTTTTTTTTGGTTTTTCGAGACAGGGTTTCTCTGTGTAGCTTTGCCCCTCTCCTGAAACTCAATTGGTAGCCCAGGCTGGCCTCGAACTCACAGAGATCCGCCTGGCTCTGCCTCCCAAGTGCTGGGATTAAAGGCGTGCGCCACCACCGCCCGGCCACCTTCAGTTCTGAAGGAACAGCTTCATTAAGAAATGGAAGCAGCAGAAGACAGAGGTGGCTCAGCGGTTAAGAGCACTGACTGATGTTCTAGAGGACCTGGGTTCAATTCCCAGGCCATCAGGTGTCTGATCATGCCAGGATGAAAAAAGGAAAAAAAAATGAAAGCAGCAAGCACCAGTTTCCGGAGGCCGCCTCTGATAAGTCATAGATACTCTCTGCGGCATTTGGTTCTGTTCTGGTTCTGTGGGATCCTGATCTGGAGGCATGTGGGTATGTTTGTCTATGAGATCCAACATTCCTCCATCAAGGGAAACAAGCAAGATGTCACATGACCATCTGATTAACTTAAGAGTTCGGCCAGAGGTACTAGTTCTTTTTGTGACCTGTCTTGGAACTCTGGGGATGCCCTGGTGAGACTAGGAGCCAATAAATTGGAGAGGCCCAGCAACTAAGCATCCATTGCCAGGGTTTCAATACCCAGGCTGCACAATAGAGCCCGGGAACCCTGAAGACATTCCATGAAGAGATTAGATAGGCCCAACGGGGGGGGGGGGGGGGGGGGGATATGCCAGGCACTACCAGGAGCTGAGTCAGAAACTAGAGAGGCCCCGCCAAACTGAACTGGGAAACCTCTAGTGGGTTCCCAGTGCCTGGGTTGTGCATGGAGGCAATTGAGAAAATGTCGCTGTAGTCTAGGCACCAATGTGTGGGTTCACAGGGATCCATGGAAAGAAGATTCAGAGGCATCTTAAGAATGAATCTAGCCTTTCATGACTGCAGGGGGGGTCCATTATCGAAGGACTGAAGCACTTTCCCTTCGCCTAGGGCATTTTTATTTGTCTCTAATTACAGTTTAGCCAGTTAATTTCCATACCTTCAAAGCAACCTGAAAGGCGCTCCCAGAGATAAAATGCCAAGTGCAAATTCCTTGATTTCTCAGGTACCATAGTTTTCTGGGTTTACTGAACCAAGTTTTGCATGGACCTTTGATCCTTGGGAAACTCTCTGATCCTTGACTCTCAGACAAGATTCACATAGGGCAGTGAGTGAAACAAAAGGTATAAGAAAAACAAAAGGTGTCGGTTAAACAAAGGATGGATTAGGGCTGTGCTCTGGAGCCAGGCCAGGTGTGGCTCAGCAGGATGTGCCACAGGAAAAAGCCTCCTATTTGTTAAAAAACTTGTTTGATCAAACTGGTAAATCCCTGAATGGCCGCAACTGCTGCTGTCATTGTCCCTGTTGTAAGGGCTTCATTTTTGCTGTTCCCATTCCTCCTATATGTTTCTGTGCCCCATTAATCCCCTCCAGTTAGACTGACCTGGGAGCCAGACCAAGCTCCTGCTGTGGCTACTTTGATAACCAAGTCTCAAAATTTCTTTCTGGTCACTGGATTCAGTTTAGTAGGGATTCAAATGTCTTTCGGGCATGGGTAATGTTGCAATATTGTTTTATGCTTTTCTGCTGTATTGAAAAGCTGGCTCTGGACTTGGGAAGTTTCTGTCCTATGTCAGGTGAGTCACCTGACTTTGTAGTAGGGGGAAAAAAAGAGTAAGGCAAAGCAGCTTAAAAAAAAAAAAGAATATTGGTTTCATTTAACTGTCTAAAACTTTTGTTAAGATGTAAATCTTATCTCAAGATTTATAAGACTATTGTACAAATTTTCTATGCCTTGGGATTTACAAATTTACTGAATATAGTTAAAAATTTGTAAAATCTGGAATAAATTTGACTTAAAACTTATAACACAGGGTTATAATTAAAAAGCTACATAGGTAATCTTAAAACAAAGACCTAATCCTTCAATGTCTGTAGTCTTCAAATTTATTAGCCTTGCTTTTTTAACTCCTGCAGTTCCACTTCTGGCTAACTGTTCTTGAAGGCTCAAGGCTACCCTGGAGTCTCAAACACTCTGCACAGTCACCAGCCAACTAAAGTTAGAGCCACAATTATAAACACCAAACACTAAACACCAGAAATGAGAATATTCCTGTCTTATGAGGCAGCAAGGACAATGACCTAAGCAGTCTGACAAAGAGCCTATAGAGTGTCTCTCCTTACCTGAGATCTATTCAAGCTAACCTCCTTGTCTTTGCTAACTTTGTTAAGCTTTAGCTATTTTGATAAACTGAGTCATACAAGAAACTGTGATATTGTGCAGTGGTGTACTATAAAAGGACCAGAAAAGTAAAGTTGCCAGTCTCCCTATGGACTATATTTATGATTTATACTAAAAGAATTTCATTTCAAGATTTGCAATCTTTTTAAGGCTAATCTTAACAGAGATAAAACTGTAGAATTCTAATCTTATAAAAGCTATGGTAGTGGTACATGCCTTTAATCCCAGCACTTGGGAAGCAGGTGGATCTCTGAGTTCGAGGCCAGCCTGGTCTACAGAGGGAGTTCCAGAACAGCCAGGATTGTTTCACAGAGAAACCCTGTCTCAAAAAACAAACAAACAAACAAACAAACAAACAAGAGGCTACTAACTTATTGTAAACTGTTAAAGATTAAGACATGTAGATAAATAGTCACCTTATAAACGATCAAATTCTTTACACATATAATTCATTTACAGGGACAAGCTTTATTTAGCCTCCTGTATATGTTTTCAAGGTTAAACATAAAACAAGTAACTAAAAACAAGTAAAGTTTATTTAAATTCAGGTGTACGTATAGATGGCCCTCAAAACTTTTCAGAGATCTGCAGAATAAGGCATTTAAAATGTTTAATGATAAAGCTTCCCACGACAGAGAGAAATGCCAGCTCCTAGCAGCAATCCTAAGGTCTTCAAGGAGGTGAAGGGGCACAGACAACTCCACTTGAATTATGGTAACACTAACCACTGGGCAAAACTGCGAACACCACCAGGGCTCTTCCCACACTGTGGACACAATTTGGTTGACTGCCTTGCTCTGCCTAATCACAGTGGGTCAGTTTTTCCAAGTGACTCTTCCACAGGAAAATCTCTTGGACCTTCCGGGTCTGACAGCCAAAGGCCTATGCTGCCCTGTGCAGCAGCTGAAGATGTCCTGCTGTCCTGTGTGACAGTACAGCTGAAGACGTACTGCCACTGCTCCCAAATAAGCCACCAATACCACAGGAGCCTCTGGCAACCACCCAGACAGCGGTAAGTCTCTGTCATTTTAATTGATATATAGATTATTTGGATGATGCTTCCTGATATAATTTATCCTTCTCAGATCTCTAATGGTGTTGGCAGCTAACTCTAGCTTCATCAATTTAGTAGCAGCTGCCGGGTCAATGCATTTCATATATAAAAACCAGGCCTAGCTTTTCTAAAGCTATTATGTCACCTGATGAAAAAGGGAACTCACAGACAGGGTTGCTTTACAAACAGGCTTCATATTAAAGGATAAACTGGTTTTAGAGGTAACTTTTACTGTTTAAAGGAACTTGCTTTGCAAAGGCTGCTCTCAGAAATCAACCACTTATGTATATCTAATGGTAAGTAATTGGATAAAAAGTTTAAGGTTTATATAAATTATAAACTTCTAAAAATATAAAAATCTAAATAAATATGAAGATCTAAGAAAGTTATTTAAAATATATAAATACAAGTATTCTATGCTATTGTTATACTAAGATTTCAAAAGTTCAGAGTTTTAACATTAATCAATAGAGTTCTGATAACTTATTAATCTAGCCCTGGTAAAGTACTGCTATTATTAGTCACAAGCTCAAGATTAAAGATTCCCTCTAGTTGTCTTCTAAATATAGACTTTAAGATGCATGTTAAACACATCTCTGTCCAATCGATATATATATATATCGATTATATATATATCCCTCTGGACAGAGAAAAGAATGTTCATGCTTTTTAACACAAAGCCATAGCTCTTGCTAAGACTCAAGTGTGTGAGTCTATTCCAGCTGTTCTGGACACCTGTTGGCTGCTTTTTCTATAATGTGGATTTTAGTACAGATTACAAACATCATAATGTGAGTTTCAGGGAATCAAGAAAGTCATAACAATTGGATCCATCTCTCACAGGTCAGAAGGACTCCAGATAAGTAATGCTGTCAATTAACAGCCCAAGCTCCCTTGCCTAGCCTATTCCTGAGGGGGAAGCTCCAAATGTCAGTTTCCCTTAAGTGCCTAAACTTTAACTTCTGTCCTTAGTCTTTACCTGTGTTGGCAGAGTTTTACTCAGCTAGTTGACACCATCCAGAAATTGATTTCAAACTACAAACTGCTCCAAAGGTGCTCCACACCACACCAGTCCCAGGCAGTCCCATAAAATCGGAAAGCCCGGTCTTTGCTGAAAGCTGATGTAAACCAGTTCAACCCAAGTAACTGCTCTCTTCAAACCAGATGCTTCTGATGAATGCCCCATCACTCTAATCCCCTCCTGGTCTTTGACTAACATTTAATCCTTCCCAGGACCTGTCAACGGTGTTCTAATTTCAATAGGACGTAGTTTAGAGAATCCATCACCCCTTATCCTCAACAGAAGACTGGAATGTTAGATCAACAGGTCCGAGGCAGAGAAGACAAAATGACTACCTACAGTGCCTTTGGCATACCAAGATGATAATGGCCTTAAAAACTTTGTCCTTTCTATGCTAACTAAACAGGTATAATTTATAAAAGGGGCGTGCACTACAAATTTTGTCATATCCCACTCCCAGATAAAGAACCCTATCAAGGACACCTAAGACAAGGGGGGATGATAAACCAGCCTGCCTCCATTTTGAACTTAAAAGCCATCTTATAGTAATCATATTTATATTTCAAAAAATTGTAATGACCATCTTGTTTCAAAAACTTGTTGTGGCTACCTTATTATGACTACATTGTTATGTTCTGTTCCTGTAAACATGCCTATATTGCCTGCCAAATCCCTGATTTGGAAGTCTTCCTCGTTCAATGCTGACTTCTTGAACTCCACCTTTAGGGGGAGACAGTCCATGTACTGGAATAAAAAAAAGCTTGCTTCAATTAATTGCTTGTTTCTTTATTAATTCGACCATGATGATTTGGATCAGTGGTCTTTCTCCTTCTATCTCTGGGATTAACACATACCAGAACCTTCTTAATGGAATTCTCATGAAAACTAACACGTAATACATGCAAATTTTGGCACACTAATACTCCACCACACAGGACCATGCAATAAACATGGAACTGCTTGATTATATCACCTGCACTAATTTTATAACTTGGAACATGAGCAATAAATGCTATTTTAAACCCCTCTCAACCCCTGCAAACATAGGAGCCCCTGGAAGTTGCCTCATTCTGTGCCCTCTAGGTGACCCCTCCTTCAGTTGGGAACTGAGGTAGCAGTGAGTCACGGCAGCTTCTAGATGCCCTTGAACTAGAACTCAGCTGCCTGTTGCTGAGCATGGAAAGCAACAACTGCTGCCTCTTCTTTTTTTTAAACACACACACACACACACACACACACACACACACACACACACACTATGTTTTGTTTTGAATTTTTTGAGACAGGGTCTCTCTACGAACCCTGGCTGTCATTATGACTTGATTATTGTTTTCACTTGGAAATTAACCATGACATAAGGAGACATGATTGTATCAACTTGACAAGAAGTGGACTTGTGATGGCTAATCTTGGCTGTCAACTTGACTACATCTGGAAATAACTAAAACCTAATCAGCTGGACATAGCTGTGAGGGATTTTTCTTGGATGGATCATTGGAGGTGGGAGACCCACACTAAATCTAGATCATGTGAATAAGAAGACTCACCCTAAAACTGGGCCACACCTTCTGGTGGCAGGCCACATAAAAGAGTGTGGAAGAAGGAAGCTTTTGCTTTTTGCCTGCTTGCTCTTACTCTGGCTGGCAAGATCATCTACTCTACTCTCATGCCACTCCTTCACTGGTGTTAGAACATGTTTCTTCTGGATTCCAATTGAGACTGGAAACTGGCAGCTCTTTAGGACTTACCTAGGACTCCAGCAGCAGACAGGGACTGCTGAGACGTCCAGTCTCACAGACTAAAAACTAGCGGATCCTGAGCCTTTTAGTCAGGAGACAGCTGTTGTTGGACTATTCAGACCACAGCCTGTAAACCACTCCAATAAATTCACATATATTATGTCACCCTATTATTTCTGTTCCTTTGAGAACCTAATGCAGATTGTGGTAATACCAGCATTAGGGAGTGAAGACAGGATGCCGGGTTTACTGGGTGAATCACTAAAAGGGTCCAAATGTAACAAGCTCCCTTTTTCTTTATTTTGCTTTTTGTCTTTTTTTTTTTTTTTTTTTTTTCAGACAAGGTTTCACTGTGTAGTCCTGGCTGGCCCAGAATTCTCTATGTAGAACAGACAGACTAGCCTCAAATTCACAGAGGTCTTCCTGCCTCTACCTGGGATTAAAGGTATGCCCCAACACACCAGACCTACAAGAGTTCTTGAAACAAAAGAAAAACTAGAAAACTCCCACAATCTCCAGAAAGAAGGTTATTAAAAAAAAAAAAATTAAGCCAGATTGGTGGCTTATGATTGCAATCCTAGCACTCATGAGGATGAGGCAGGAGGACTGTCATGAGTTTAAGGCCAGCCTGGACTACAGAGTGAGACCCTGTATCTTCTTAAACAAGGAAATTAGAAAATGAAACACTCAAGATTAAAAGGTCACCAGATGGACTTAGCAGGAAATTCATCAGGATAAAAATCAATGAACTTGCCTTTCCGATCCGCCATCTGTGGTGGGACCGCCACCAAGATGCAGATTTTCGTGAAGACCCTTATGGGGAAAACCATCATGCTCGAGGTTGAACCCTCGGACACTATAGAAAATGTAAAGGCCAAGATCCAGGATAAGGAAGGAATTCCTCCTGATCAGCAGAGGCTGATCTTCGCTGGTAAGCAGCTGGAAGATGGCCGTACTTTTTCTGACTACAATATTCAAAAGGAGTCCACCCTTCATCTTGTGTTGAGACTTCATGGTGGTGCTAAGAAAAGGAAGAAGAAGCCTTACACCACTCCCAAGCAGAATAAGCATAAGAGGAAGAAGGTTAAGTTGGCTGTACTAAAGTACTATAAGGTGGATGAAAATGGCAAAATTAGCTGTCTTCGTCGAGAGTGTCCTTCTGAAGAGTGTGGTGCTGGAGTTTTCATGGCTAGCCACTTTGACAGACATTACTGTGGCAAGTGTTGTCTGACTTACTGCTTCAACAAACCAGAAGACAAGTAGTTGTGTATGGATAAATAAAAAGACAGGAACTGATAAAAAAAAAAAATCAATGAACTTGAGATCAGATGAGTAGTATTGCCCAATCTGGTCACAGAGAAAGTGAATAGTCAGGTGAGGTACACACTTATAATCCCAGCACTCAAATAGTTGTAGTTGGAGGACTGAGAGTGTGAAACCTCAGTAAAACCCTCCACACACTCTATCCCCTACAGACAAAGAGAAGCTTAAACCAGGATTCCTAAGTGTAGATAAGAACTTAGACCCCTTTTTCCCAGGTGGCGTTATCAGCTACAGAAACTTAAAAAAACAGAGTCAGGATATTCGACCATCTGGCAGTGGCTAAGTGGTCATAAAACATCCCAAGCTTCCCGAACCCCAGAGACAGCTTGTAAAACTCCTAAACACGGTTGCTGAACAAACGAGAAATAAAGATAACATGAAAGACTAAAAAAGAGAACTGATATGAACCAAAGAAAGGGAGGCGGGTTGTGGGAAATGAATTATGTGGTCTGTGCCTTTAAGAACTAGCCTCACAAAGAAAGGGGTGCACTCCTTCCAACCTCCCTGCTGTGCTGAGAGATTTGGAATGAGCCCCCCTGCCGAGGCTTGTAAACTTCATTAGAGTAAACCTTGCTTTTGCATTCTGTACCCAAAGTCTCTGGTGGCTTCTTTGGGGACGTGATCTGGGCATAACAAGAGTTCAAGGCCAGCCTAGGCTACAGAATCTGAAACCAATCTGAGCTCCATGGTGAGACCCTGTCTCTAAACAAGGAAATAACCAGCCTCAGGGCCCCATAACAAGCAAGTGTGAGTGTTTCGGGCTGGGAAGTAAAGAAATTCATGCACAGGACCAGGGAGATAGCTCAGTGGGAAAAGGTGTTTGCTGCCAAGCCTGACAACCTGAGTTTGATCTTCAAGAGCTACACGGTAGAGGGAGAGAAAGGAGTCTTGCAAATATTTGTCTGATCTTCACACATTCCCTGTGGTGTGCATGTTTGTGCACACACACGCACAATAAACAAATAAAATAAATTAAAAAAAATAAGTAAATTGTCAATGTTTCTATCATTGGGATCCAGAAGTCAGCAAGAAGGACAACAGAACTGAGAAGGTTTAAAACTTTTCAAATGTGTTAAGACAATCTGTAGAGTACAAAAGAAGAGAAAAATGCCAAATAAGCTAAGTCTGAAGAAATCCCACCAATGTTCATCAAAGTTCATTTGACAAAGGAAAAGATTTTGAAAGAAAGAATCCAAAGAGAAAGAAAATGCAGCTTAGAGAGGAACACTCACTCAAATGATAGTGGATGTGGAACCAGGGCCACTTGCAGAAAACGCCTTGGTGTGTCTCAAGTGCTGATAGAAAGGATTCCCAAACTGCATTCTGTACGGGGGGGGGGGGTCTGTCAGGAATTTAGGGGAGATGCATTCCCTGCTGAAGAGAAGCTCAGAGATTTTGCTGGTAGTGAGACTGCCTTTAAAGAATGGCTTAGAAAGTTCTCTAATCAGAGGGATGGTAACAGGGAAGGCTTGAGGCTTGAAGAAGGATGTTGGGTGGATAAAACAGGAGCCCACAGGATGGACTGCTTTTATCTTGTGTTTTGTAAGTATTTGATGCAAAAATAATATAAGAAGCAAAAGTTATAGTCTGGTGTGGTGCCCAACGTATTTGGAAAAAGTAGGATAGGGCTCACACTTGATGGTGCTGGTCTGTCATCCACTGAGGCAGAAGGATTCCGAGTTCAATATAAGGCCAGTTTGGACAATTTAGTGAGACTCTGTCTTAAAATGAAAACATTTTTAAAAGAATCAGGGAAGTAGCTCAGTGGTGGAATGCTTTCTTAGCATGTGAGAGACCCCAAGTCAGTCCCTAGTACTATAAAAAAAGGAAGGGAATGGATAAAGGGACCTAATGGGGAATAATCCCAGAAGGTACCTGTAGACTGTGGTGAGTTATGCATAAATAATTTAAGACAAAGCATACCCACTAGGAGCACCTAGGAGAGCTAAAGTTATGTTCTAAGTTTAAATTATTGTTAAGAGATCTATAAAACAAAAATGCCTCTAACCTCTAAGCCCTACTTGCCCAAGGGCAGATAACTTCCTGGAATGCTGGGGTTGTTTTTCATGTAAAATAACAAGCCACAAGGTTTTTTGTTTTTGTTTTTTTGTTGTTGGTTTTTGTTTTTGTTTATTCGTTTTGTTGTTTTGAGACAGGGTTTCTTTGTGCAGCCCTGGCTGTCCCAGAACTCACTCTGTAGACCAGGCTGGCCTTGAACTCAGAGATCCACCTGCTTCTGCCTCCCAAGTGCTGGAATTAAAGGCGTATGCCACCCTTTAAAGGCCCAGCAAGCCACGTGTTTTCACTTCAGTAGGTTGCTGGTCCCAACTGCACAAGATGTGCTCGATCACATATAGGCAGGAGGTACTTTGACATGTAGTCATGTGTGTGCATGGATGTATACCTACCAGGCTTCCTGGTAGGATGTCATGGCACAGGGCCTCAAAGAATGTCTTGAAAGGAATCTCTAAGCCCATGTGGCTATTTAACACTGAGACCTCTTTCTGTCATTAGATTCACAGCATCATGCTTCCTCCTCACCTCCAGTGTCAGCATGCCAGGGCTTTTCACCCTCTGAAACATTGACCTTTGGGGCCAGGTGAGTCTTTGTCAAGGACAAAGGGGCATTCTGTGTACTGGAGAAGGTTTAGATGCTTCTGTGGCCTCTACTCAGGGGATGCTAGGAGCATCCCTTACCCCACTTGTGACATCTGTGCGGCCAAACATTGCCAGGGTGGTGTGGAGCTCACCCCTGTTAAGAAGCACTACTGCAGGTTCTGGTTAGATGCCCAGTGGCAGGGCTTGTGGTCCAGCACACCATGTACAGGATGCTCATGAGCTCTTTCTCCCTGGTGGTTTGCTGAAGGGCTTCTCTCAATAGTTTCTCTCTGGCATATCAATTACACTATTATTTTATTTTTATTTATGTATATGTGCACATATATGTTTGAGTGCCCTTACAAGAGCATGTTTAAGTTGGAGTTCAATGTTAGGTGTCTTGCTCTATCAATCTCCACCTTACTTTTTTTTTTCTTTTCTCTTTCTTCCTTTGAGACAGTCTCTCACTGAGTCTGTCTCTCACTGGGGCTTGCCTATTATGTCTCCCCAAGACTAGTAGCCAGCAAGACCAGGGATTGCCCTGACTCAGCCTCTCTGAGGCATCTTTATGCAGCAAGCCCTTTACCCACCCAGCTGTCTCACCAGCTTCTCCACTACACTTTATGTTGAAACTGAAATGAGCTGGAGATGCAGCTCAATGTACAGTGCTCACCTGTGCCTATCCCCTAGGCTGTCATCTCCAGCTCCACAACAAAAAGCAAACATCCTGGGCCTTCCCAGGCTTTGAAACTCTGTGTTACATGTTAATGGGCAAAGTCAGGTGCCCTTAAGGAATGACTGCCTGGAGTGGCATGCTGGCCATGCTCCTGCCACCTGACCACAGATAGGCGGGGTGTGTTCCTGGCCCAGCTTCACAGATGTATCTCTTAGAATTAATAACCTCAGTCACTGCACCTGACACTTGTGTGGTGTCCCTCCTGAAATGTGAAATACACTTATTCGCTTCCTAATTGCTTCTTTCCTCATCTCTGTTATCCAGGGAGTTAAATATCTGTAGAGCTCCAGGGAGGCCTCCCAGACCCTGCCATCTTCTCCTCCTCCCCCGCCCTCCCCCCACCCCAGTCCAGCATCTCACCATTTCTGTCACACCCTACCCTCACTGCGCTGGGGCCCTTTCATCACATGGCTCATGACATCTTGGACTTGAGGCTGCCAGACTGAACACATGAAAATATAGCTCGCTCGGTTCCCTTTGGTTTTAGATAAGCAAATAAAGCAAATAGATAAAGGTAATACATATCTCAACTATTGCATGGGATATACTTAACTTTCAAACTACTTGCTGTTTATCTGAAAACCAAAGGTAGTAGAGTGGTCTGCATTTTACCTGGCAAACCTGCCTGGGCTTTCCCTTAGTGCACTTACCACAACTGAAAATTATCTTTCTATTTGTGTGACTCATTCTAAAAAGGCTGTGGGTGAGTCAAGTTTCTCTCCCTATTTTGTTTCTGACTCTTCAGCCTAACACAAGCTTTCCTCTTTACTTTATAAAGGGCCATTTTCCTATAGGCCATGTCTGTCTCCTCTCCATCCAGAGCAGTCCTTTATCCTTCCCACTGTCCCTTCCCCTTCTCCTATTGTCTCTTAGTCTCTGCCCTCTGTCCCTCTGGGGCAAATTAACCTTCTTTGGGCTGAGAACTTCGTCTGGGAGGCTCTGAGCTGATGCTTTTCCTTTCAGAGATCACTGAGGACAGCACAGATGTTGACCTCTGGCCTCCATACACAGTACATCCACACACACGGGAACATACTCCATACATAGTACACCCACACACGGGAACATGCATACACAGTACACCCATACACGGGAACATGCATACACAGTATACCCACACACATGGGAACATGCATATACAGTATACTCGCACATATGGGAACATATTCCATACACAGTACACCAGCACACATGGGAACATGCATACACAGTACGCCCGCACACATGGGAACATGCTCCATACACAGTACTCCTGCACACATGGGAACATGCTCCATACACAGTACTCCTGCACACATGGGAATATGCTCCATACACAGTACACCCGCACACATGGGAACATGCTCCATACACAGTATACCCGCACACATGGGAACATGCTCCATACACAGGTCACCCGCACACATGGGAACATGCTCCACATACTGTCACACATGGAATCATGCATATACACACACCTCTCACATAACACATGCAAAAAGATTTTTTTGAAAGAGAGGGATGGAAAGAAACTAAGTCAGAGTGGACCGCACTCCCAGCACCAGAAGATTGGATCATGAAAATGAGCTTTTACACATGACCCCTACACCCAAGACAGCAGCATGCCCTTACTACAGCGGATTTCCTTACCCCGTTAAGGCTGCCACTAGGGTGCACTTGAGCATGATGATGCCTTGGATTAGAGAGGAAAATCGGCTACTTAGGAAAAAAAAAGCTGGGGACGCTGTAAGGGATGTATCTGGACACACACAACTCATCCTAGAGTTCCTTTCTATTTTTGTGGTTAGTGTATGCATGATGTAATTGTCATCTTACAACATGTGTGCAAGTACCCATGGAGGCCAGAAGAGGGCGTCAGGTGTCTTAGTCATGTTCTGCCTGGTTTCTTTAAGGCACAGTCTCTTCCTGAACTTGGAGTTGGGGGTGGGGGGCTGTTTTGTTTTTGTTTTCAACTAGGCTGGCGGCCAACAAGCTAGTAACCCTCCTGTCTCCATGTCCCACAGCACCAGGATTACACGCACGTACTGGCCAGCCCTGCCTTGTCACTCGGGTCCTCATGTCTGAACTCAGATAGCTCCTAACCACTGAGCCATCTTCCCAGCCCCTAGACTTCTACACCACTGTGAAGTGCCCCTCCTTGCTATAATAACATGTTTCAGGTTTTTGTGTGTTTGCCTGTTTGCTTTTTGCTTTGTTTTGGTTTTGGTGTTTTGGTTTTTTTTTTTTTTTTAGAAAGCTTACAGTCTTTTTTTTCTGACAGATGTACAGCACCTCCATGGTCCTACATTTGCATCCCAACTATTTTTTCCATCATCTTCTTTTTATTTGTGTCTTTAAATATAAAATTTACATGCTAAGCAAGTACTCTACTACTGAACTACATCCGAAGCCCACTTCTCTTTTCTTCCTTCCTCCCTTCATTCCTTCCTTCCTTCCTTCCTTCCTTCCTTCTTTTCTTTCTTTCTTTTTCTTTTCTTTTTTTTTTTTTCAGGCAGGGTATCATGTAACTCAAGCTGGCCTCATGCTGATTATGTAGCTGAGACTGGCCTTGAACTCGGCAGCCTCCACCTCCTAAGGGCTGTGATTACAGGAATGAACCACCACACCGAGCTTTGGCCCATGGACATTTAATATAATTAGTGACATGGTTGATTTACACCTGTTGTCTTGCTGCTTTTCTGTATGTGCTGTGTCCTTTTTGTTTGTGTGTGTGTTTCTCTGTCACTGCCTTATTTTATGTTAAATGTTGGGGACTGCTTGCCTGGTACACATAAAGCCCTGGGTTCTATCCCCAGTACCCAGTGAGGAAGCAGGAGGATCAACTATTCAAGGTCATCTCTAGTTTATAGTGAGTTTGAAGCTAGCCTAAACTACAGGAGAACCTGTTTCAACAATAAACAATGAGTAAATAAATCCAGAAGAGAAACTTAGACACAATGTGATTAATGTGATTAAGCCCCAAGAATGTGATGCACTCAACTCAAGCTGTAGGAGTCAGGAAATGCTTCCAAAGAAGGCAAGATGCCCGAGTTATTGACAAATGAGTAGGACACGGTTGGTGAGAAAAATGGGAACAATCTGAACCTACACCTGCAGGTGCAGCAGGCTGTGAAGTAGAGGCAGGGCAATGGGATCAAAGGCTTTGGCTGGGCTTGAGAACAAGACAGTGGCTGCTGTAAACCAATTTTAGCTTCTTTCTAAAGACAATGGTGAACTGCTGAGCTCAATGAAGGTCATATTTACATTGCAGATAACTTTGTCAGGGTGCAGAGATGGTCCCATTGACAAAACACTTGCTAAGCAAATGTGAGGACCTGAGTTCAGACCCCTAGAATCCATAGAACTGAATGTGGTGATTGTGACTATAATCCTGGATCTCCTATGGCAAGATGGGAGGCAGGGGCAGCAGAATCTGAAGAAGCTAGCCTGGCTTGTGCAAGGGCAAAAGATAAGACACCAGCTTCAAACAAGCTGGAAAGCAAGGACCTACCACCCCAAGTCATCTTCTGACCTCCACGTGAACATACATGGACACACAAACACAGGTGAACATGAACTTTTTAAAAATGACTTGGTCAATTATTCAAAAAGCTCCATAAGACAAGAGCCAAAGGCCCAGAAAAGTATTGGGGGGTTGGCCAGCTGGGAGGAGAACAGGGCTTCACCCAGGGCCACTGAGCCACTGAAGTTGTATTTCATTTCTTGCTTAAGAAGTTTTAATTGGGTCAAAAAAATGAGCCCTCCTAGAATGAAATCAGACATACATGCCTCCACCATTCAGCCTGTTAAGTTTCAAACCTGGGACAAAAGGTTGAGGTGCCTATTTAACATATCAAAGCGAACCTGGCCGCCAGGTTCTCCTGGCACCCCTCAGTCCCTACCTGTCCCTACCCTCCAGCTGGTATACCCTGCCCTTCCCTCAGCTGCCCTTCCCTATAGAATCCAACCATTTGGTTACCCGGTCCTTTTGTACCTTTGGCCTCCAGGCTCCTGCACCTGGTTCCCTTCTCTATCCTCTCCATTCCCCTCCCTCTTCTTGCATGGCCTGGCTCAGGTCATGTTCACTCTGGACTCCCAGATGTCCCTGTCTCTGCCTGCATTCTCTCTTCTGTCTATAATAAACTTTCTCCTCCACCATACCTAGGAACAGTTGTGTCTTTTCTTTTTTTTCTTTTTTTTTTTTTTTTTGGTTTTTCGAGACAGGGTTTCTCTGTGTAGCTTTGCGCCTTTCCTGGAACTCACTTGGTAGCCCAGGCTGGCCTCGAACTCACAGAGATCCGCCTGGCTTTGCCTCCCGAGTGCTGGGATTAAAGGCGTGCGCCACCAACGCCCGGCGTCTTTTCCTTTTTATTCATTTATTTTAACTCACAGCCTTACTGAGCAAGTCCACTTGAAGGATCCATGTAGAGGAAGGGCCAACAAGACAGCTCAGTGGATAAAGGCACATGCCACCAAGTCTGAGGATCTGACTTAGATCTCTAGGATCCACATGGTGGAAGGAGAGAACCCATTCTTGCAAGTTGTCCTTGACCTGCACATGTACTTCATGGCAAATCTGCTCACACACATAACACATAAATAAATAGATAAATGTAATTTAAAAAAATTAAAATATACAAATCAATAAATGTCTGGGCTGGGGATATAACTCAGTTTTAAAGAGCTTGTCTAGCATGCACAAAACCCTGGGTCTGAGCCTCAACATCCTATAAACTGGGTGTGGTGGTGCACACCAATAATCTTAACACTCGGAAGGTAAAGGCAGGAGGATCAGAAGTTCAGGGTCATCCTCAACTACATAACCACGGAGGCAGGCCTGAACTACATGGGACTCTGTCTCAAATAATAAACACATACATAACCATCCAATAAGAACCTAGGAGTTTGTACACTAGGCTTGTATGGGGACAGAAACACGAAGCAGGGAATGACTTTTATTTCTTGCCCTTTGGGTATAGTTAAGTTGTTATAATGAGGATTTGTTACTTCAAAATGATTTCATAAAAGCTTCCTGACAGTTCCTGTATAAGAATGCCAAGAAATTAATTCAGTAGATATGTTTCAGCCACTGGAAGAGAAAGGAAGATTTCAACTTGATGAGCTAGAAACTGCTGTTAAGAATAGTCAGACATTAACTATGGTCCTTTCAGAGAACACAGTGAAGGTCAGGCCAGAGTATGTGGGGTAAATTTCTTGACAGTGAAGACCTTTGGAATGGTGCATTTTTTCGAAATGAAGCCTGGAGTTAAGGATGTGGCTCAGCTGGTAATGGGCTTCCTAGTATGCACAAAGCCTGGGTTTGTTTCTCAACACTTCACAAATCTCGACCTTTTTCCACAAAGCAGGTCAGTGCTGGAGTGCTTTTCACCAGAGCTTGTCACCTGAGCTGCTCTGGTGACAACCGGTGGGTTCTGGGAGACAGCACTTTCCTGTGCTGAAACCAGGAGAGTCTCGGGCAAGCCAGACATGGCTGCTGGCACAGCACTGCCGTCACTGGGTGCTTTTTCAGATGTCCTTTATCCTGCCTTCCCCTGTGCGTCTCTGCTCTTCTGCTGCAGGATCTGTCAGGGCTTCACAGCCTCACACATGCCTCTCCTCGCTTGTCCATTATAGCCCAATTCTAGCAATCAAGCTTGCTGTGCTCAAAGGTGGCTGTGCTGCAGTCTTCTGGTGTCACTCCACTGTTCCTGTTCAGCCTGTTCATATGAGAGAGTATCCATCTTGATGCTTTTTTCCATGTGGAAAATGTCTGTGGTAGGTGTTAGACTTCCTAGCCACTCCCCCAGCTACATGACCACACATGTGCTGTCCAGTAGCTAGGCAAGATGCTTAGTCATCCTAGGTCCTTACATCCTACATAATCCATGCACTGCGTGATCACATAATCTGAGCGCAGCATGGTCATGTAATCTATGCGCATGGGTTTCGTTGTGCCTCGTAGCTCCTCTCAAATGGTAAACAGCACCACTTAATAAATAACAGTAGGTGTATACATGTGTGCACGTGTGTGTGTGCCTGTGCATGTGTGTGTATACACGTGTGCACACGCATGCTCAGCACAGGTACAGTGCCTCGATGGTCACCTGTGTATGGAAGCCATAGGACAACCAGCTGTCATTTTCCTCAGGTACTATGCACCTTGTGTTTTTGAGACAAGGTCTCTCACTGGAACCAAGAATTCATCAAGTAGGCTACGAAGGCTGGCTGGCTAACAAGCTCCAAGGATCCTCCTCTCTCTGTCTCCTCAGCTCTGGGATTACAAGAAAACACCACCATGCCTGGCCTGGCTTTCTTATGCGGGTTCTGGGAATTGAACTCAGGTCCTTGTGATTGTAAGGCAAACTTTAACAGATGGACTATCTTAACTCCTCAGCCTCTTGAAAAGTTATTTATGGTCATAAATGCTCACTCCCAGCCATTAGTAATGATCCCTTTAATTGGTCTTAGGTGCTCTCTAGGCACAGGTAGTTTGAGTATGTACCAGGGAAGAAAAATCTCTAACCCCGTGAAAGATAGGGAGGACACGAGGTGTGGCTGTTTCCCTTGGTTCTTTCCAATGGATGGCTTGAGAAGTTCTCACTAGAGTGTGAAGACTTCACAGTTCTGTACCTAAGCAGTTAAAATTTAATCACAGGCCATAGATCATCTTATAATGATTACAACCTAGAGAACAGAGAAGGAGAAATCAGTTAGGTATTAGCAGAATGAGTCAGGTACTGTGGTCTGCTTTCAATATAAGTTGACTTTACAAAGTATGTTCAAATATGTTATTAACTACGTGCATTTGTCTGAACAGAAATTAAATTTTGAAAGGAGATTTTTTTCTTTTTCTTTTAAAGTGTGTGCGTGCACACACACACACACACACACACACACACACACACACACTGCTGCTGATCAAACCCCTTGCACATTCAAGGAAAATACCGTCATTGAGCCACACCCCCATCCCCCCATATTTCTCTTTTCAAATTGTGATAAGAAAAGGGGGGGCTTGATATTTTTCTTGAAAAATACAAACTATGTTATGGTCAAACTCAAGCCAAAAAAAAAAAAATAGCAGAACTTGGCACACAAAAAGGAAAAAAAACTTTTTATATTTTTCCTCTCATTTTTTGGGGGAGCACAAAGGTCCTTTTGCCCACAGACCACCAGCGAAACCAGGAATGTTAAGCTCTCAGGGTTTTTGTTTTTTGTTTTTCCAGTTTAAAAAAAAAAATGTATCACCTGTTTGCCCACCCAGAAGGCTAGGAATTGGAGGTGATTAATAGCTTGGTTATCCGAAGGACCAGGCCATATCAAGCTCCCACAAGGCAGGATCTAGGTGACCTTTGCATTATTGACCAGGGACTCCCCCAGGCTCCCTTAGCCAGGCTAACAGCCAAGTGCTATCTGTATGACAGAGACCAGGCCAGCTCCTTCCCTAGGCCCTTGAGCTAGCACAGGTAGCCTGTCTGCAGAACCCATGTTCTTGGAAGAAATAGCATGTACTTTCAGTTGGGTTTCTATGTATTTATGCCTCCATGTGCACTGCGAAACTACACTAGGAAACTTTTTTTCCAAATTGCACTGTGCTTAAATATGCTTATAATAAGGTTCTCTGAGTTAGACTCCTGAAGTTTGAATCAACCCTGCTAAATCGTGCTGAACTGAGTTTCCCTCTTGATTCTCAAGTTTCATTTCTCTGCCAACAGTAGAGCTTGCAAGGACCCCCAGAATTTTTTAATGTGATAAGTCAGTTGCTTATTCGTTCACTTCAAAAGAAAAAGAAGGCTGAGAAGATGGCTCAGACACTAAAGCATGAGGACCTGTGTGTCCCTAGGACCCACATAAATAGCCAAACACAATGTCATGTATCTGTAATCACAGAGCTAGGAAGGTGGAGGCAGGTGGATCCCTGGGGGTTGCTGAGCAAGCTCTAGGCTAGTGAGAGTCCCTGCCTCAAAAAACATGGTGGCTGACTCCTGAGAAATTACTTCAAAGATTGACCTCACATACACACATACATATGTACATTTGTGGAAACGTAAAAACATAAACCAGAAAAAGAGTCATAGATACCAGCATTCTGAAGGGAATTCTAAAGGAAGGTGGGAAAGGATGTTACACCAGAGGGCTAAGTTTTACTGAGATTTACCAAAGACCCGTAGTGGTAGTAGAGAGAGCTCCTCCTCAGCCTTCCCTTTGCCACTAACATGAACACTGTATAGAAAATGGCACCTATCTAAACATTGCTCTAATACCTCACACTGGCTCAAAGTTACCAGTCTTCCCACTCACGTCCCCTTCCCCTTCAAAGGCCCAACACAACATCCCACGCTGCTCTCAGAATCTGTCAGCAGCTACCTGTCTTGATCTGAACTACTAGCCTCCACTCTCTTTGCTCCTTAAGAGTGTATCATTTCATTAACATAGTCATTGCCTTTTCATGAATTTAATGAATATTAACTGAATATAGATAAATGTTAGGCAAATATGCCAGGTGTGATTCCCACCTGGACAGAATGGAAAGGAAACTGATGTAACAACTTCTATGATGGGGAGGTGAATCCAAAGAAGACAGTGTGCTAAGGGAGAGGGGCTGAGACTGGGGAGACATTAGGGAAGCGGGTACTGATGTCTGAGACCTAACAGTATGAAGGAATTTACAAGGTGAGAAAGAGAAATCAAAGAAGAACAACCCCAAAGACAAGGTTCCTGGTTCTAAGAACCAAGAACAAGCTGGAGACGGAATTTGGTGGTAGAGTGCTTGCCTAGTGTGCTCAGGGCCCAGGGCTCCATCTCTCCAGCATGCAGGACAAAGAAAATATAGTATACAAACACAAAGGAGTATTCATTCATAAAGAAGAATAAAATGGATGGAACTGGCACCCATCATCATAAACTCAGATAAGTATTTGTGTTTTCCCTCATATTCAGAACCATATATATGAAGTTAATATTATATCATATATATGCAAGTATGGCTATGTGGGGGGAGGGGCCTAGAGGGAGAGAGGAGCAAGAGAGGGTAATAGCACAGAATCCAAATGCACAGAATCCAAAACTACCTCCCTCCTTCCCCCCTACACACACACACACACACACACACACACACACACACACACACACACACACACCTGGAACACAGCATGAAAGGGGAAGGGAGAATTAAGGGTGGATGAAGGGAACTGGGGAAATCCGTTGCTGTTGAATAGCTATTTCCTCCAGCTTGAAACTTTTCCACCTACAGGGGAAAGGAGAGACCCCTGAAACTCAGAAGAAACTTAAATAACTCTGAAGAAAGTTTCAAGGCTCAGCAAACCTGTCCCCAAAGCCACATAAGTAGTAACCAGAAACAGGGGTGGGATGGGGACATCAGACTCTTCCTTGTTGGTGGCATGGTGGTACTGTGGAGCTCCAGAGATGCAGCTTTCATGAGTCATTACCCAGGCAGAGGTAAGGAGAAGGCTTTCCAAAGATGCAGTTCCTTGAGTTTAAGCTCACTGATTCACCAAGCTGGTCTGGAATGGATGTTTTTCTATGGTTTGTCATCAGTACCATGATATGAATCTGGGGTGAACAGATGTTTGTTCATGTCCCCCCAAGAAGTCCTGCAATATTACTGCTTAACAGTTGATGGGAGGCTCTGAGACCCTGAGAGAGTGTGCAGGATTCAGCAGTCTTTTAGAGGTGTTTATCTTCAGAGCTTTCACACATAGGAGGTGGGATTATTAGCCACAGAGAGTGACTGTAGTTAACACTATACTTTTCTCCCCTCTCCCTGATCTTAACAGTGAACACAGTGTGTCAGAGACATTTGCAGTGAAACACAGCCTTGATGAGGAGGCTTTGACTTTTTCATTGCAGCACACCCTCTCTTCTGATTCCCGATTGTTTGGTTTTTATTTTATTCTGGAAAGATTTCTACCTCCTTCCGTACATTTGGTTTTCTCCTTAGGGTCCTTGGCTTTGCAAATTTATTTAGATAAATTTATTTATTGTGACCCACAGTAATAAATATGCAGTGTGGGCCCATGAGATGACTCAGTGGGTAAAGGCACTTGCAGTTAAGTGACCAAAGGCATCCAGTGACCAATGTAGCAGAAAGGGAGAAATGACTCCACAGGTTGTCCTCTGACCTCCACACCTATATGGTCTCACACACATGCCCTCCCACACAATAAATAAATGTTAAAAAAAAAAGAACTATACAATGACCCAGTACCTACATGCCATATAAACATAAGGCAAATAAAAAATGCACCAAAAAATGCCCTTTAGTACCCCAAATGCAACCTCAAATTTTCTATTCTTTTCTATTTCATTTTTCAAATGTTGGTCCCAGGGCTGGGGATATAGCTCAATTGGTGGATGTATACACAAAACCCTGGATTTTACCCTCAACAATGAAAATAAAAATGGACATGGATTTGATAATCCCAGCACTCAGGAGTAGAAGCAGGAAGACCAGAAGTTCAGGGTCATGGAAAATTTGAACCATCCCTCAAAACACACACACACACACACACACACACACACACACACACACACACACACACACACGCAAATAGCAAAGCAGGCCTGGGGCACACATCTGTAATTCCAGCATCGGAGGTGGAGGCAGGAGGATCAAAGTTGAGGTCATGCTCAACTATATAACTAATGCGAAGTCAACAGCAGATAGGGTGAGACCGAGGACAGGCAGCTCAACCTCACTCCCACAGGTTCCAGGCACCCTCAAAGAGTTCTAATCTGCACCAACTGTAGCTGCAGCTCAGGAATGGAACACTTGGCCTAGCACGTGTGAGGCCCAACACAGCAGAACTGAGAGACTTCTACAGCCAGGAAACCCCACCTCCTGCATTTTCACACAGCCACTTGCAAATTTATTGACCACACTCCCACTTCTTTTTCTTAGAAAACCTATTAACAGCTGCGATTCCTCAGAATAGGATTTATAAAACACTGTCTTAGAGAAAGGTAAATTGCATCAGGGAAATTCTGTTTAAACTGTGCCTCTGATGGGCTTGCAGCATGGTGTGCGTCAGGCTAGCAAACAGAAAGGTTAGGCCCACAAGCCAGCTCCAAGCTGCTCTCACTGTATTTTTAGATAACAGAAACAGCAGCTGAGTAAATGTTGGAAATCTGGATGCCTGGTTCCAACCCACAGAGGTCAAAGTTATCTGTCTTCCTAGGTCATTTTTAGAGATTTGTTAATGCCCAGTAACCCTACTTCTTTAGGAACTGACACATGGATTTCTTTGGTTGCTTAGGAATCAAATATCTCCAGTAAATCATCAGGTATATGTAGAATTCCTACTGTTTGACAGCCCCTGTTGTTCTTCAAAAGGATGATCTGATCTGCCAGCCAAGCAGGCTGGTTATTGTTACATACAGGTGACACAGCTGTGACCCTGAGCTGAAAATACGTATATGTAGTGGATATTTTTAGTTTGTGGGTCAGCTAAATTGGTAACAGCAAGACTGGGGTGAACACATCTATTTGAAGCTTATACAAAGTGAGTAAAGCACGAGGCACTGGGCATCAAATGAGGATATCTGGATATAATTGACCAAATTTTTTAGTTACTTTTCTACAGCCCCTGCAAACTCCAGGTTGTCGAACACTGATGCTCATGGGACCAGGTTTCATATAAAATCATTTTGTTGGTTTGGAGATATGGCTTACTGTGGGGGCCCACAGAGGCTCCCTAGTAAGGCCTTACTCAAGGTCAGAAAGTCTGAGCTTCCTTTACCCAGCAGGGCTGCACAATGGGATGATTTGGCCAAAGACATGGTTACCAGGTGTCTTGAAAGATCTACACTTGGTTGTACATTGTGCATTGATCTTGAAAGGGGAAAGTCTTTTGCCTCCCTCCTCGTTAGTGTATAAAAGACCCATCTTGATTAAACTCAATCAATTGGGTATTGACCCAGGGCCCTACCTAAGCTATCCTGTGTCTCTGTCTTTCTCATCACCTCCACCTTTATTTCTATCTAATGCTTCCTCATTCCTCACTCTTGCCTCCAAAAACCCTCCAGGTCGGAGTTAGCCTCCAACATATAGTGCCCAACATGGGGCTTGGGTACAGAGGATAAAGTGAAGGAACACTGCAGGTTGCAGTGAGCATGCTTGGACAATAATGGGGTGCAGTGATTTTCTTTTTTGGGAGTAAAATTGTAAATATAGAACAGAGTAATAGAAGATAGCTGTTTAAAAAATAGCCAGAGGAGCTAAAGTTAGGCAGCAGCAAGAATCTCTCTATCTGCTAAGTTAGGTCTAAAGTTGTAATATAAGTAAGTCATAAAAGTTTTGGTGAAGTTTGAAAAATATAGGCTTTAGGTATAAGGATATTGTGAAGGCTTAATAGAAAGTAACTTAGGGTAAAATAGATTTTCCTGAGCGTGGGACCTAGGACACAGAAAGCAGTGTCTATGACTGAGCAGCCACTACAGATTTAGCAGTCCAAGAATGAGCAGTGTCTTCAGAAGCCCCCACCACAACCAGCAGCAGGAGCAGCGGCTGACCCAGCATCAGCATCACTGAGACCCTCGGGCCATTATCGCATCACAGGCAGCAGACACTGAGAGAACCATCATGAGCAGCAAGGGTCTACACATTTTCTGCTGTGAAGGAGCCTCAGTGAGAAGAGCACAGTCAGTTATGGTGCTTGCAAGAGCCAGACTGACATGGCTGGAGGCTACATTCTGCCTTGATGAGCTGAGCAGAGATGCAGCAGGAGAGGCGAAAGGCAAACAGCAACTGTGGCATGGAGAGTGCAGCAGAGGCTTTGAACCCCAGATCTGTCAGTGGGCAGCTGGAGGCCAAGCTCACAGGGCATTGTGGTGGCTGTGTCACAGATAAAGCCTCAGGAGAAAGATACCTTCAGGGCATGCACCAGGCGGGCCAGGGAGCAGGTGCCTCCAAGTCTGCATGCACCCAGTTGGTTGTGCATTCCAGGGACACCAGGGTCCCTGCAGAGATGAGGCAGCATCCCCAAGGGCAGAACTGAGGCAGAGGCTATGGACCCAGGGGAAACTGCTGGCTGACAGGATGCCTGGGCAAGACGTGCCCACTCATGGAGAGTGCAGTGAAGGTTTTATGCACAGGGTCAGAGTGAGTCCCTAGCAGCAGCAGCAGCAGTGCTGGAACTGCTGAGGTGAGGCAGAGCTATGCTCCAGGCTGAACAGCAGAGACACGCTGGAACCCAGGCTAGCCAGAGCTCCCAGCGGCAGGGTGAGGCAGAGCTGTGGGGCTACCCTGAGGCTGGCATTTGGCCATGCAAGTAAGGCAGCACACAGAGGTCGCAAAGCCACTGGCAGAGCAGGGAACAGAGCCAGAGTGCAACGCTGGCCGCTACTGACCACAGCGTGGGGGGAGGGGATGTTTCCTCTAAGACACAGAGTACTGAATGGGAGTCTGAGCTCACAGCAGCAGGGAAGCACCTTGAGCCCTTGTGACATAAGGTGATTGAGAGCCTCAGGCCCTAGGACACTGGGGTCCTAGAAAGGACAGGCCTGAGACAGGAGGCACAGATGGACCAGGACTGTGAAAGCCGAATGTGACAGAGTCAGCAGCCAAAGCCTCACAGCTTCTGTTTGCTGGCTAAGAAAAAAATGTGTGGCTCCTTTAAGAGATGGCTTCCTGGTTCATGCTCAGCATGGAGGTCTTTTTTGAGAGGTCTGCAACAACTCAGCTACTGTGACACCACTTTTGCCTTGGGGCAGATTGCCTAGGGAAAAGGTACTGACTGAAAAATGCCTCTGTAGCTGAGAGCAAAAGTTTCAGAGACTCTTGTTTGAACTGGGCTGTTGCATTCAAGGGAACTGCAACAAATTTTTGGTTGTGGGTCTCTTTGTATTTGGAGCTTTTTGCTTCGGATTCATTATGACTTGGACTTTCAGGGCAGCTGGTGAGCCAGGCCCTGATCTTGAGCTTTCAGTGGAACATTAAGACTGGTATCAGAAGTGGTTTTTGAACTTTTCAGACCTCAGAAATGGGACAATTTTTATTTCACCTACACATATATACCCTATCAACTGTGGTGACCCACAAGCTGTTTTGTGTAGGAATGGAACTGTTTTGTGGAATTGTTTTGTGTAAAAATGGAACTGTTTTGTGTAAGAAAGAGAAGTTTATTTTTTCTACCCAGGCTCAAGATGCAGCTTTAAACAATTATAAAGAAAAGGGGGAGTTATATCCTCAGTCACCTCATCATATTTCAAAAAAAAAAAAATGTACTGATGAGTAGGAGTTGGCATAAAGGTTTTGCTGCTGGACTGAAGCAGCTCAAATGCAAAAACATTTTCTTATTCTTTGTATGGATAATGTTAGCCTGTATTAATGTACACTATGTTTTGTTAGCAAGAAAATGTAAATAGTTCTATTAAAAGATTGCTTTTGGATGTTTGCTAACGTATTGGAAATGTAAATAGTTCTATTAAGAGTTTGCTTTTGGATGTAAGTTTGTGAGAATTATAATTGGATATAGTAATATTCATACTAGAATTATGATGTTAACTTGTTAATGTTAATGAATCATAATATGATGATGCTAAGGAGTCCTTAGATTTGATGTGGCTGCATCAGGAGTTTATTGATTTATTTGATGTGGTTACATCAGGAGTTTATTGATTTAAAAAAGGTTGGAGGCAGTTAAAACTGCTGTAGACATCCTGGACCCATTTTAAAAGGCCATTTCATCTTGGTCATCCTTTTTACTCCTTTACTAGAAGGTATAGCAGCCATAAGGAACAGGTGTATTGCTTTGATTATTCCAGCTATTTGCAAGCTATTAGTGGAAAAGCTGCTTCAGAGCTGCATAGAGTTAGGCTCTGTACCTTCCCTTGCCAGAGGCTGGTAGCCAAAGATGGATAAATCCTTCCTGCACACTTGTTGGAAAGTGTGCTTCAAAGATGGGTAAGGCTGGATGGTTGAAGAAGGCGACCTAAGACAGGCACAATCCATTTAAGGGGTCTGAGGAACCCTTTATATTATAAAGAAGGGGGAATCTGTGGGGGTCCACAGAGGCTCTCTAGTAAGGCCTTACTCAAGGTCAGAAAGTCTGAGCTTACTTTGCCCAGCAGGGCTGCATAATGGGATGATTTGGCCAAAGACATGGTTACCAGGTGTTTTGAAAGATCCACACTTGGTTTTTACATTGTGCTTTGATTTTGAAGGGGGAAAATCTTTTGCCTTTCCCTTTACTAGTATATAAAAGGCCCATTATGATTAAACTCAGTTGACTGGGTATTGACCCAGGCCCTCTCAAAGCTATCCTGTGTCTTTGTCTTTCTCATCATCTCTGCCTATATTTCTATCTAATACTTCCTTATTCCTCACTCTTTTCCCCCAAGAACCCTTTGACAAGTCGGAGCTGGCCTCTGACAGCTTACTTAGCAGTGTGCTTAACTAGTACACTCAAAGCTCTGGGCTCATGACCCAGCACTTCATAAACCAGGCACAACTGCACACACCTGTAAATCCCAGCACTTGGGAGGTAGAGGCAGGAGGATCAGAAGCTCAAGGTCATGCTCTGCTGCATGGCTAGTCGAAACCAGCCTGAGATGTTATCAAGTACCTAGCACTCACTACCTCCTCAGGAGAGCAAGTAAATTAAATAGGGGAGGTGTGTACTCCCTTAGACCCTGTGCTTCCTGTGGAAAACACTGTCTAGAGGTCACTTCTGCAGGTGATTGAGTCTGCTCTTTCATTGTCTTTGCAATGCAAATGGCAGGAAAGTGATAACAACATACAAACTATTCTGGTCCACATCCAGATTCTGTCCTCGCTTATGAAACATCAGTCTCTCAGGGAACATTCATCCCTCTATCCCTATCAACTACATGGTCCTGTATCCCTGACTACATGGTCCTTCATGGTCTGTTAGGTCCTTTAAAACCTGTTATCACACCTGCCTGGATCTCACATGGATTCAGATGAATGCAGTGTATAGTTGTTTATTTATTTACAGGGTCTTATACAGCCCAGGCTGGCTTCAAAACTCCTGGTGCACCCTGAGGAAAACCTTGAACCTCTGATCCTCCTGCCAACACTTCCTACGAGCTGGGAGAGAGTACAGATGTTCAATACCACAGGCAGCTTCAGGTGGTGTTGGGATAGAATGCAAGCTGTGCACTCGCCCAACAGGCCCAGACAACAATTTCTAACTTCTGTTTCTTTTTATCTTTTCCTGAAAATTATCTTTTTATAATACTATAAGAAGGTTTTGTTTTGTTTTGTTTTTGTTTTGGCCATATGCTATAGTTTGAATCTCAAATGTCCCCTAAAGGCTCATGTGTTAAAGGTCTAGACCCAGCTGGGCATGGTGGTACATGTCTGTAGTCTCAGCTGAGGCAGAAGTATCAGATCAAGAGTAGACTGGGCTACATAAGATTCTGGAGAGAGAGGGAGAGAGAGAGAGAGAGAGAGAGAGAGAGAGAGAGAGAGAGAGAGAGAGAACACAACAAAGGCTTGGTGATCAGTCAGCCTATAGGCCTGTGAGATGGCTAGCCTTACAACCCGACTTCAATGCCTGGGAACCCACTATGGTGGTGGGCTTCTTAATTGGAAGAAGTCATGCCACTGGGTACGTGTCTTGAAGGGGACACTGGGACCCTGCTTCCCAGTGCCCTGAAGTGAGCAGCTCTGATTTAACCACACACCTTGCTGTTCACAGAGCTCACCATCTTGCATAGCATAAGCAAATAAACTTAATTCAGGCTGGTCGCCACAGCAACACAGAGCGTCTAACACACTGTCACCTGAAACACATCTTCAACCTAGTGGTCCAGTACAGGCACATTTCTACAGCAATTGTGTCTGCCTGTAGCCAACTGAGTCGTTAGGAATGGTAGTGACTACTGGATCCTTACCCTTTCTAAATACACTTTGTTGTCTTTCTCCTCCCCCCCCCCCCCCCCCCCGTGCCTCCTCCTTCTTTTTAGAAAAGGGAGTAAAGTAATGGAGGGTTTGACTCACAAAACATGAATTCTGCATCCCTCTATCCATGGCAAGATTTTGAATGTTTACAAATAGTAGTGAGAGCATTAGCATCTTTTGTAATCAGCCAGGGCTGTCTAGTCTAGGACATCTGCTTCCTTTCACCCGGGAACCACAGCAGGTGGACATTGGGTCAGATGTTTTACTGAGAGGATTAGGGTTTGGTGACTGTGATTAGATTGAGAAAGGGACTTTTTTTTTCAAGTTAGCTTTTTTTCCTTTAAAGACTGAGTCTTACTTAGCCCAGCTAGCCTCAAATTCATGTGTAATGGATGATACCCTTGAATTCTGATCCTTCTGCCACTGCCACCAGGTGCTTGGATATCATGCCTGGTTTACACAGTGCTGAGGATTGAACACAGGGCCTTGTGTATGCTAGGCAAACATCGTGAGCTATATCTCAGCCTTGCTTTTTGTTTCTTTCCTTAAAAAAAAAAAAAGTATGTGTGTGACAAGTGGTTCAGATTGACTTCCGTTGCTCCCCAGACCTTGGGAATATCATCTTCCCTCTGAGCTAAAGGCCTCTAATCCTCTATAAAAGGAAGGTGGAGGAATAGGTTTATTTATTAAATGTGACTTTAAGGACTCTAATGTGCAGCCAGAGATGGCTCCCACAGGGCTAGATGTTCCTCGGCATCTTCCTCTTTGTTCTACACCTGGTAGCAGCAATAGGAGCAACTGAAAGTCAACATGGAAATGTGTACATGGCGGCCTCCCGAGGAGATCAAGGAGCATCTGATGTGTCAAGATATTAGTGAGATTGGCCATTGGTGCCTGTTCCTCTTCCTCCTCCTCCTCCTCCACCACCACCTCATTAAATAAATTCTAATCTCAGTTTGGAAAAAAAATAAAAGAAATGAGCGGAGGGACGGCCCAGATTAGTACAGTATTTGCACTGAGACCTGAGTCTCACTCCAGCACTCACATAAATGTGCTGGGCACAGGCTATGAGTTGGCTAGCCTGACAACCTGAGTTTAATGCCTGGAACCAACATGGTGGAAGGAAAGAACCATCTCTGTAAATAGTCCTCTGACCTCCACAAATGAGCTATGGCATACTTACACACCACACACACACACACACACACACACACACACACACACACACACACGCAAGCTGAGATGTCCCAGGGTACTTTTCATTCATTTGCTGTTTCCTATGTACTTTGGGAGGTGGCGATGCAGAAAACATGGTTTATCCCTGGGAATTGATCCTGTTCCAGAGATAGCTTTGAGTCCATTGGCTGAGCAGACTTGATGTAGCAGCCAGGGCTCATGTGTGCAGGGTATTTCTAGTAAGCCATCTGAAGGATTTTTGGCTGTAAATGGAAGTGACAATTTTTCCTTCACTTCAATTTGTCGAAAGCCATAAATTTCCTAGGCAGGAAAATAAAAGCCATTTTGAATGGGAGCTTCTTCATGCTTCCAAAAGCTCCTAATTGTGTTTCCCTTGGCTTTACTCTGAGCACATGCAACAATTTTGCTTGTCAGTGCTCTGTGTGTGTGTGTGTGTGTGTGTGTGTGTGTGTGTGTGTGTGCAGAACACTGAGACAATAATATCCTAGGGATGGAGATGAAGAGAGGGGATAAGGAACACTATTAGACTGAAGTATTTGCATCCTAACTCAGGGATTTCTGGCTGTGGGGTGGAGCCCAGCGATGGGGTGAGGACCGGTTCTTCTTAGCCATCTACACATGGGTGGGCAAACAGAACGTAGCTTCCTTCCTTCCTGTAAGTGCAGCATTCAGCAGCAAGGTTTGAAGTGCTGATGCTTGCTAGAGCACAGAGGAGCCTTAAAAAGATGATGCTAGAGAAATGAGCCAGACACAAAAGGTCACATGTTGGATGCGTTCTATTTATATAAAAATACCCTGAGCTGAAAGAGAGCCCAGTGGGTGTTAAGGACCTGGAAAGGGGCCACAATGGGGTTCAGAACATGTTACTCCAAAATATAGCACCTTGGCATTTGAGGAAATAGCAGGAATAGGATCTTTGAGTGGCAGGTGCCTTGTCCTATACCCAAAGGGAAGAAATATCATACAAGGAGCTGGGGGAGGCTGTCTGCAAAATGCTTGCTGTACAAGCACGAGGACCTTATTTTGATCCCTAGGATCCATGAAAAAAAGCCAGCTGCATGTAATTCCAGTGTTGGATGGCCAAGGATCCCTGGGGCTGGGTACTTAACCAGCCAATCTAGGTCAGTGAGGGACCCTGTCACACATACAAAAACAAGGTGGACAGTGTTTGAGGAATAACAGCTGGGGCTGACCTCTGACCTCCAAACAGTCCCATGAAACTTACACCAACCTCAAAAGTCTTATTCAAATTTACAGTAATCCTGTTTCAGCCTTCAAAGTGCTGGAATTACATGCCCAACTTATAAAAAGGTGGCATTATGCATGTGAGGCCAGCACTCTACTGCTGAGCTATGTCCGCAGCCTGAAATCTTCTGAGAACCAATATCACAATTAGAGTTGAAAATTCCATACCCAATGTGGAATAATGAGTCATAACCAACACAGAAGTACACTAAAAATATTGTATAAAATGACGTGGCTGTGTGTATATGCTATATATAGGAAATATAAATGAATTTAGTGTTTTGGCTTGGGCCCTATCACCAGGACATCTCATTATGCATATACAAACATATGCAAACATTCCAGAATCAGCAATCAAAACCACTTTTGGTCACAGATGTTTCAGGAAAGGGACATTCAACTATATGGATAAATTCTTAACCTTTTTCTCTTGTGGATCACCATTTGTTATTGGAGTCTCAGTCATGAACCTAACAGTAGGGTAGAGAAGTCTTTTCCTGTCCTGTAGACTCAAGGGAAGGAACTGTGTAATCCCATCAGTTTCCTTGAGGGAAGAACAAATGTATCAGAGTGAGACAGCTAATGTTTGCCCCACTCTGCGACTGCACTAAATGGCAATACGTTGTCAACTTTAAGATCAGTTGGAGTGCTTGCCTAGCTTATGCAAAGCCCGGGGTTCCATTTCCAGCACCATAAAAACCATGTGTGGTAAAGCACACTGCAGTCTCAGCACTTGAAAGCAGCGGCAGGATCAGATGTTCAAGATCATCTTCAGCTGCCTAGAAAGTTCCAAATCAGCTTGAGACCCTGTCTCAAAAGAGAGAGATAAAAAAAAAGCCAACTTTGAAAAGCAGTTGTGCGGGTTAATTTGTCAACTTGACCTAGACTAGAGTCACCTAGGAGACAAGCTCCTGGGAAGGCTTGTGAGGCATTACCTAGATTAGGTTAATAGAAGTGGGAAGATCTGCCTCAACTATGGGCAGGACCATCCCATGAGCTGGGGTCCTGGACTGAATAAAAAGAAGAAAGTGTGGTGAGCCGCAGCATCCATCACTCAATGCTTTCTGACTGGATACTGCTCGACCAGCTTCCACCTCAAGTGGGTGCTGCCTTGATGTTCTCACCAGATGAACTCAAACTGCCAGCCAAAATAAGTCCTTCCTTCCTTACATTGCCTTCATCAGGTATTTTATCATAGCAACAGGAAAAGTAACTGGGACACAGGTCATGGTTAACCTTGTGAATCACGCCTCCATTTATTAGAAGATCTATCTCAGCAGCGATGACTAAACTAGCCTAGTTTCCCCTCCCATGAGCCTCTGGGAAATATCTAAGGCAGAACTGATCCCTAGGGAACTGGGCTGCCCAGCTCCTGGTACCTAGCCCAACTGCTGGGGCCCAGCAGACACTTCTGTCAGACGAGTTTGCACTAGCTGTAACCACCAGGAAGAGCTCCACTGACACTTTCATTGTCCATCCAAAGAGGATGAAGATGGGCGGGTCCTGCCTGGATGGGTGATGCGTCTCCAGATTTACACAGACCTGTAAACAGAGGAGTGACATCCCATCTCACCCCTGCACTCTGGATGTGGGAAGAACCAAATGGAAATAATTTCAGCACCTTTGCTCCTTGTCAAAATGACGGCTCCTTTTAAGAGCTAAAACTATTTCACCCTTGGAGTGAGACCTGGTCACATTTCCAACTTTCAGCTGTCTTCTTTTCTGTCTCAACCAAGGAGCCCAGACTGTTCGTGAAATTCAGATGTTGAAACCAAAACCCCAACATGATAGGATAAGTGTAGCTTTGTGGAAAATGATGAGGTCTTGAGAGTAGACCTTTATGAATGAAATTAGTAAGTTCAAGGCCAGTTTAGTCTACACAGAGAGTTTCAGGCTAGTCAGGGCTGCATAGTGAGATCTTGTCTGAAAATTGATTTCCATTTATAATTAAAAAACATAGACAATACTTATAAAGTTGGAGTGAGAAGGATTCTGTCAGATAAAACTAAATTTCCTCAAGTCTGAGACACATACTAGCACACATCACACTCATACTCATACATGAACACACACATACACTTTTAACACACCCACACTTTTTACATTTCTGAAGTGAGGATCCCTTCTCCCAGTCTACAAACACAGCTTAGCATAAACATACAATTATGATTGTATGTGTATTTTCCCAGTGAAACTCGTTTTTGTGTATAATTTCATTAGCTCCCCATTGTGTCTTCCTGTTTCTGCCTTTATATCACTCCCAGTTCCCTAGCATCCAACAGCAAGAATTGTGCACTCTGTCATTTTCCTGTGAGTGGAAAATGATCACTGTCTCCCCACAGGCCCAGTGTGACTGAGGGCTTGTCATCCAAGTTGCAATATTGAAGAGTCCTGTGGTGCCTTCTGGAGGTGCGGGCCAGCAGGAAGTCTTTAAGTCATTGGGAGTACACCTTTAGGAGACTGTGGTACACTAGTCTATCTCGTGTGTGTGTGTGTGTGTGTGTGTGTGTGTGTGTGTGTGTGTATGTGTGTATGTATGTATGTATCTTACACACACACACCTGCTGACTCACCAGAGACCAAACTAATAGAGCCAACTAATTTTAACTTTTCAGTCTCCGAAGCTGTGAACTAAACACACCTTTACTCTTCACAAGCTCCCTGCCTCAGGTGTTCTGTTGTCATAATGCAAAACTGATTAATATATTTTTATCCATATTAATAAAATCATATACACAAATGCATGCATATGTGTGATCTATATATGTATGGGTATATAGATACTTTATATGCAGAGGCAGAGTGAGAAAGGGAAACAGAAATATGGAAAGAGCATGAATTCTGGCTCACAAAAAAGAACTCGTCACAGACACTTCCTGGATCTCATCTGTCCCTCAGAAATACCTCTGAGACAACTTGTCCTTACTAACAGCTGCATAGCATTTCATAGCGGATAAGCAATAATTTGTAAATGTCTTCATTTTGTGTCCAGCAAAGTATCTTTGTACACTAGTGTTCCTACTGCCAGTGGACAGACTCTTATGGTTTCTCTTCAGAATGGATTTAATAAAGGCTAGCATCAGTAAGGTTGCTAGGTCAAAATATATGAGGGGTGTGTGTGTGTGTGTGTGTGTGTGTGTGTGTGTGTGTGTGTCTACCCCAGCCTCTACTCATAGTCACATTGTCAATGTTAGTGGTTACCAACAACAGTGCCATTCCAGATACCATATATGTGATCTTAAAATATTGCTTCTTGCAGAAAGAAAGAATGTTGATCCAAGCACAGCCTTGGGAAAAAACTATGTCAAGCATATGGACAGCCAATGCAGACTAATCAAGACCCCGACTTACTTTCAATTTCATGAAATTGAAGGTTTACAAAATACATTTGCACCTAGGCCTCACGGATTAACAGCCTCCCAATTCAGTGACTATTGATTGAATAATAAGGGTCTAAGTGCTGGATATCGTGATAAGCACTGAGCAATCAGCTCTGCCCACCTAGCCAGCATATTTTAATAAATGTATGTGTGTGTGCAAGCTTGTGGATGTGTGCATGTGTGCCAGCAGCTCCCTAAGCACTGTCCACCTTGTCTTTTGAAGACAGGGTATCTCGCTGGCCTGTGGCTTGCCAAGTAGGTGAGGTGAGCTGGCCATGGAGTCTCTGAGATCTTCCTGTGTCCACTCTCCAGCACTGAGAATAAAAGCACATGCCCCCAAAGCCATTGTTCTCATGTGTGACCTGGGGATTGAACCCAGGCCCTCATGGTTGCACAGCAAGCATTTTCCTGGCTGAGCCATCTCTTCAGCTTGGCATAAATACCCCCTTTTAACTAAAAAAGTGAGTACCATGGTGCATGTGCAGAGGTCAGAGAACAACCTATGGGAGGCAGTTCTCTCCTTTCACTTGTGAGTTCTGGGGACCAAACTCAAATCTTCAGTCTTGATGGCAAGTGCCTTCATCCACTGAGTCTTCCTCCTACCTCTGATGTTTCTTAATAAACGTCAGCTAAGCTGACTGAACCCTAATACTGGGACTTTCAGTAACATCAGACATGGATATGTCAAACCCCATGCTTACTGACACTGCCCTGTTTAATCCTCAGGGGACTATGGCCACTTTACAGATTAGGAAAATGAGGTTTAAGGATGTGAGGTACATTGCCTCAGATCCCAGTTGCTAGAAAGCAGCAGAGTGAAAAAGGGAACACAGGCAGAGAATTCCCCTAGGGTGGAGGCTGGGCCTACTCTACTCTGTGTCTCTGAAGCTAGCACACAGTAGGCATTCAACCTGTTCAGCAAGTGCATGGTGAAGGATAGAGAGTCATGTGCTAGCCTCTTCAGGGGCACTCACAAGCAGGGTTCTGAAAGGCTACACCAGAAGAAACTCTCTGTGTTAGCTTCCAGACCACATGTGCATGGAGGAAACACATGATTGGCATAAGGGAGCCACATGGAATAGCAATAAGGCAATGGAAGCATATTTCATTAAGCCAGGGAAAAGAAGCCAGGAAAAAAAAATCAAAGCAAAACCCAAAGCCAGTGCATGGACTCCGACCTTTGAAATCACCTCCTCCCTGCCTTGAGCAGGCGGCTTACCTGAGATGCCTTCTCTTCAAACTGGCAGTTAACCTCTCTCACCCTCCTCACCTCTCTCCACTTCTAAAAACTGCTTAGTTCACAGCCCAGTGCAAACATTCTTATTTGCTGTTGGCCTGAAGTCCCTTTGTGAGCACCAATCTCCTCTTACTCCTGCTTGTGTTCCCATGGAGCAACGGTCTCATTCCACTGACACTGTCCTTTGTCATTGCATTCCCTCTCTGCATATCTGTGCTGTGGGATGTTCTGTATGGCAAATGTGTTGCTCTGATTGGTTAGTAAATAAAACATTGATTGGCCAGTAGTCAGGCAGGAGGAAGTATAGGTGGGACAAGGAGGAGAATAAAGCTGGGAAGTGGAAGGCTGAGTCAGAGACACTGCCAGAGTGAGATCCAGGACAGCTATACAAAGAAACCCTGTCTCAGAAAAAAAACAAAACAAAAAACCAGATACCAAGAATAAACACCCTTGACATTTCCCCCTTCACTTAACACTCAGAAAGAAAGCATAAAACACGAAACATCAGATACAAGGGTGATGGCCTGTGATTTTGACAGTCAGGAAGCTGAGGCAGGAGGATCACTAAGAGTTTGAGGCTAGCCAAAAAAAGCAGAACAAATTCTTTAATACCAGCATCGTCATAACTCCAATTTCTGCTTCTATAGTTTCCACAACTCAAGCTTGTGCCTGTCAGCTGAGGGTAACAAGACAACAACATCCACTCTTCACTAAGTGGTCAGCCTCCCAAGGCTGGCCGTGCTGTCTCTGTCCCTTGTCAACGCTTCACACTCAAGGCCATTCCCCATTTGCTCAAAATGGATGTCATCAGGAAGGAAGAAGGAATGCTTCAGCTGCTCAAGCACTGCTGTGTGGATCACAGCTTGCCCCTCTGTGGTCCTATTTTCCCTCAATAACCAGTGTGGCCCTTTAAAACAAAAGCCACCCTGTGTTTTTCCCTTGCTTAAAATGGCTCTGCAGGGGCTAGCAAGATCACTCAGTGGGTAAATGAGCTTGTTGCCGAGACTGACCACCCCAGGACCCACATAGTGAAAGGAGGAATGGACCCCTGTCCTCTGACCTCCACATGCCCTCCCCCCACACAGAATAATAAGTATATTAAAACATGAAAAAGCGTGGCCCAATAACATGTCTTACCGTGGTAGCCAGCCTCAGACTTCTCTTAAAAAGGTAACCACAGGACATATCTGGCCTGCCTCCTTCCTGACTAAGCACTACCTTGCCCTGACTCACTGGATCCCAGCTGCCTGAGCCACCTGCCTCTTCCTCGAATACTCCAACTCTTTGCATCCAGAGCTATTTGCATGTCAAAATGTCATATTCTTCAAGCAGTCATTTCCTGATGACCAGATGAACAGTATTCCCCTGAGAATTCCCAGGAAACATTTATCATGACTGGAATGGAATGCTGTTTAGATATTATCTGATACCCTCATTCCTAATCCTGATGTCCCCTAAATATGGGAGGGGTTTGCCTTGCTCAGTGCTGGTGCCCTTCTCCTTGAACACTGCCAGGAGTGGTGGCATGTGCCTGTCACTCCAGCACTTCCATGGTGGAGGCAGGAGGATCAGGAGTTCAAGGATATCCTTGACTTTATGGTGAATGGAAGCTAGCCTGGAATACATGAGACCCTGCCTCTAAACAACACAAAAAGTGAAATTATTATTTTTATAATAATAAGAACAAAATAATGCCAAAAATAAAACGAGAAATAATACAATTATCCTCCCTAATTAGAAAGTCAGGGGAGATGAGCCAAACCAAGAAAAATGGTGCGAAAACATTCCCCCCAACAGTGTGTTCACACATAGGCAGCAAGTCACATTACTTCAAGCTCTGTATTTTTATTAACAGAGATACTGGTCAGTTAATGATCTGATTGCTAGTCGCTTCACATCCTTGGACTTGTAAATAACAGTCATCTTCCAGGGGCTTCTGGGAAGATTGTTGCCTGGGCTGGCTGCTTTATTGCAGCCTCTCCTACCCTGATGCCCTCAGCACCCCCCCCCACCCCCACCCCCACAGCCATCTTTCCACCATCCCAACCCCCAGTCCTTGATCATCCTTTAAGGCACATTCAGATTTGCCAAAACGTGGCCCTGACAACAGACCACTGTGCTTTTTAAGAGCCCCAAGCTTTCTCAAAGGCACCTTGTCTTCATGTCTCCCTTAATTAAGTACAGTCAGTTGAAAGCAATATTTTTATAGATCTTGCCACAGTGAAATGTCACTATGCATTTTCCAACTGAGTTATTAAAAAAAAAAAAAAAAAAAACAAGCCGGGCGGTGGTGGCACACGCCTTTAATCCCAGCACTCGGGAGGCAGAGGCAGGCGGATCTCTGTGAGTTCGAGGCCAGCCTGGGCTACCAAGTGAGTCCCAGGAAAGGCGCAAAGCTACACAGAGAAACCCTGTCTCAAAAAAACAAAACAAAAAAAACAAAACAAAACAAAAAAACAAAAAAACACCTCACTGCTAATGGAAAAATGCTGTCAAAGGTGGGTGGGAGGTGGAGTAGAGCCAGAAGCTCAGCTTTGAGGCTAACCTGGGCTACCTGGTAAGGGTTGAGGGGGGGAAAGGGTTAATAGAAGCTATTTCTTAGACTCTGTTTCAACTGAGGAAATACTAGATGGTTTTCTAGCACTCATGATGCCCTAGTTCAATTCCTAAAACTGAAAAAAAGTACAGGCAGGGCTGAGGTACTAAAAAGTCTTTCTGCACACACTTCTGTGAAGAAGGTAGCATAGACACAGTCATTATCCACACTTTTACGGCTTTTCAACAACCTCTGCAGATACAAGGGGCTTCTACTTGGTTCCTATTATGACAACCATTTGGCATTGACCTGGGGCTGTGTGTTAAATGACTTCATTCTGTCCTCCAAGAGCCCCAAACATCCATTACTATTATTATTCTCATTTTAGAGCATTTAGTTTATTTATTTGTGTGTTCACAAATGCGGGTGTCTGTATAGTTCAGAAGACAGTGTCAGATCTGGAGGTACAGAGGGTTATGAGCCATGTGGGTGCTGGGAACTGAACTTAGGTCAAGTGCCCTTAACTACTGAATCATCTCTTCAGTCCCATTTATTACCATTTTACAGATAAAACAACCAGTAGTATAGCTTCAACTATATGCCCACGGTAACAGAGCTGGAAAGGGCAAGGGCGAGTTTGAACTTACCTCACCTGGCTTCAAACTCCTATTCTTTCACTTTTAGTTATTTGTTTTTGAAACAGGGCTGGCCTCAAACTCTCTTTGTAGCCAAGCATGAGCCTGAACTCCAGTCCCTCCTGCCGCTCCACCCCAGTGCTTAGACGGCAGCCATGGACCACCATACCCCACTTCTGTTCTTTTCTACTATAACTACAGTACATCACATTTCTTCATCTAAAAACTGGACCTGAAGCTGCACCAGGTGGTACAGGCCTAAGAGGGTTCCAAGTTCAAGTCCTACCTGGACTACAGTGTAGGTTCAAGGCCTAGATGACTTTAAAATACCACTTAGTGATAGAGCAGTTGTCTAGCATTCACAAGGCCTTGTGTTCAGGATCCAGTACCACAAATAATAATGATAATAAATTAAGTAAGTGCTATAGTTGAGAGCTGGGGTGTAGGTCAGTTGGTAGAACACTTGCTTAGCATGCATAAAGCCCCAAGTTTGAGTCCCATCAATGCAAACCCAGGCATGGTGGTTTATACCCATAAACTTAGGAGTAGAGGCAGGAGGATCAGTTCAAGGTCAAGAGCTAATTTAATGGTTTAGCCAGTAAGGACTCTTGGCATCAACCCTGATGACCTGAGTTTGATTGGAATCTACATGATAGAAGAGAACTGACTTCTACAAATTGTCCTCTGACCTCTACATTACAAAGTCATCTTTGGCATATAGCAGGTTTGAGGCGAGCCTGGACTACGTGAGACCCTGTCTGTAAATAAGTCAGAGTACATAAATACTCTAAATATTCTCACTGAAATGAAAGGAAGCAGTTAATACAATCTCAGCTAAAAGCAACCACGTCTACCACCTTTCCCCTCTGTTAGGGCTCTTTCTTCCTTCAACATGTCAAGTTTTACAGCTCTGGCTTGGCACTAGTTTGGCCATAGCACCAGTATTACTAATTTCCACACTTCATTAATAAATAAATAGAGGCCCAGACCTATGGGAAGGCTCTATAGATCTCTTGGGAGTTGAGAGGATGTTTATGCACAAACAAAAATCCCAAAGTGCCTGATTGTAGACAGGAATCAAAATACTCAAACTTGCCAGATTCCAGTTTCCAAAGTGAGCCTCTGGATTCCTGCTTTGAGAAGATTTCCAATGTGAATAGCTTAAAGAGCTAGGGGATATGTTTGGGGATCTGTGCCAAGGCACATAAGAAACTGATCTGCCATTGAACCACCAGTCAAGTCTCAGAGTCTTGGATGGTTTGGAACAGAAAGGGTCAGGGAGTTTACAGCCAGGACTCAGAAGTACAAAATTTTCAGGGACTCATGTGGCATAAATTGGATTCATACCTCAATTTTCCCTACATGCTTGAATTTGGTTTTCCCCAATAAAAAGGCAAGAAATGAAAATCTGTAAGAGAAATGCTAGGAAGGAGCTGAGTGAGCTGGTGCACACCTGCATCCCAACACTTAGGAGGAGAGGCAGGAGAAGAATTCAAGGTCATCCTCGGCTACAGAGTTTGAGGCCAGTCTGGGTTTCATGAGACCTTGGGGGACAGGTGTTCCTGTTAGAGAACTGCTTAATATTTCAGTTTGCTTTTGGTTTTTATTTTGAGACAGGGTCTTACTTTGTAGCCCTTGCTGGGCTGGAACTTGCTAAATAGACCTGGCTGGCCTAGAACTCACAGAGATCTGCCCAATATTGCAGTTTTAACGTAGTCTTACTTTGTGCAGTTTCATGGAAAGGATGAGAGGAGTTCCCTCTATGGATGGAGGAGGAACTATCAAAACATAGCTGTGTCCTGAGAACTCACCTGAGCACCATCTTATTTAATATTCATGATAAAGCCATATGGTCCATGATATTATCCCCACTTTGAAAGAAGAGGCAAAGTAATGACAGAAACATACCTTGTCACATGGTCAGTCAGAAAATCTTAGTCAAGTCTGAGATTCCTCAACTGTGCTCTGCTTCTACTCTATGGGGACCCAACCTTCTTTCAAGCATTATGGACTGCAGGGACCAACAGGGCCACTATCTGCTTATAAAATCACTGACCATCTTTGAAACAGACCTAGGAAGTTTCCTGAAACTGTGAAAGCAGTAAACCTTCATGAAAAATGTGTAGAGTCCAACTAACCTGGGTCTGAATCCTGGGTCTATCAATTCTGTTTGCATTACCTAGCAAGCCCTGGCCCTCTCATGCAAGGGGTGTTACAGGCCACACAAGGTGGTAACAGTAATTAATGAGATGGTGTATCTGAAGTTCTCAGGATATAGCAATCTAACAATAAAAGGCATCCATTGGTGGTATTATTTTGAGCTTGTAAAACTGACCTGCAGCCTTGAGGTTACCTCAAAATGCCAAAGCCAAAGAGTTAGAAAGGATGAAGCAGAAGAATGGACCCAGGTCTTAAAAGGAGAAAGAAAATGAAAGAAGAAAAGAGATCAGAAGGATTAGGACACCCATCCTATCAGTAATGAAGACATTTGAACTTGAAATCCAAACACAGTATAGCTAAGCTGTTGAGTACATAGTTACAAGTATGAAGAAAACAGAGAGAGAGAGAGAGAGAGAGAGAGAGAGAGAGAGAGAGAGAGAGAGAGAGAGAGAGAGAGAGAGAGAGCCGTATTTACAATACTTTAAATACATGTAACTCAGGGACTGGTGCTGGGAATGAGCACTGAGCCCAGAGACCCAGAGCAGAGCAGGTAGACAAGAGGGCTTTTCCCAGCCTGTCAGGCTACATACACCAAGGCTGCTGAGCAAGCCATAGCAGAGCAGGAGATGGGGTGGAGGACACTGGGAAGCCCCTAGGGTTGCAGGAACATCAGTGACTCTAGACTTTCCAGCCTCCACACTTTGCAGTTTTAAGTATCGTGTCCAACAAACTGAAGGCAAAAGTCTTGGATTTATTTAGCAATGTCTGTTGATACCAAAACACCATAGAGAGAACCGATGAGTGCAGAGGTGTGTTTCAAAACCGCCTGCTAAGGCTGAACCCAAACCAAATCGGATCATCAAGTCAAGGACTAGAAGCGTGGGGGGGTGTGTGCACAGGGCTGACCTTGCCCTTGCTTGCTCCTTCCCTTCTCCTCTGACCTAGGAGGAGGTGGGAAGATGCTGGGATTTCTGCTATGCCCCAAACCGCAAGGCAGGAAGACCAAACAGACACTCCCCCATCTCCAGTACGTGGGCGCTTCCCAAACTGACCCTTGGCTCCTGCGCCCTCAAGCATCTCAACGCCCTAGCATCCTCCTTCCTAGGCTGCAAGAAAGATTGTCCTTTGCAAGAGCAGTCTCCAGCTCCCAGATCTAGGACTCCCTAATCCAGCCAGGCTCCTCCTGGATTAGCTGCCTTGTGATTTCCTGAGGAGCCTCCCGACGCAGCCCAGCCCTGGAGGGTCCCCTCTTTGTTTGTAGGGAGAACACCGCTGCTGTGCAACACTGGAAGCCTGGCTGCGGGGGCGATTCCTCCGGGCGATTCCTCCGTCTGCTCACCCACGTTCCTCGCGCACTAGGGGCCACCAGCTTCAGCACAGGGTCTCCAACTGTCCCCTCCCGTTCCCTGCCCAAACACTTACTTCCCAGTCCCTCCGCTTTCCATGCTGTCTCCTCCACCGCCCCATAGCGCCTCAGAGGCTTCTCGGCTTCCAGATGGACAGACAGAGATTGCTTTAACTCCATTGCTGATCCCCGCGGGCAGGTCAAGGGGTCCCCTTTCATTCCATCCCTGCTGAAGGCTGCAGGGAGGAGGGCGGCTCTGGTCAGCAGCGTTTTAAGGGGCTAGGCGTTCCTGAGGAAGCTGTTCCATCTCTTCAACTGCCAGCACCCGAAAGCGCCCAACTGGTACCCAGGATGGGGGAGGGATGCATAACACATGCGCAATGGAGGCTGGAGGGGGGAGGTTTGGGGGCTGGGTAAGGAGAAGGAGGGACAGATGATAAACTCTCTGGAACAACAAAAACAAAAACAACTAAAATAAAATCATCCCTAAAGGAAGCAAGAATAAGGTAACTGCCCATATTGGAGCCAGTGAATAAATAGGCTTTGCGTGAATGGATCTAGAATTGTGGGTGGCTTGGGATCTGTCAGAGGGCTGGTAGGTTTCAAGTGTGATTGGTGAGCCAGAGTGTATCTGTTGATGATGCGTGCTTTTTGAAGGAGTGTGGACCCCAGCTGGTGAGTTCTGTGAGTTTACGTACATGATTTGAATAAAAAGGGGGCAGCAGACACCGTGTGTGTGTGTGTGTGTGTGTGTGTGTGTGTGTGTGTGTGTGTGTGTACCCACCTGTGTGAATCTTGTGTGTTTGTATGGACAGGAACAAGAGAGACGAAACTATTTTGGGGCACATAGCCAACAAAGCTATTTGAAACATTGATCTTTACAAACCTGGAGAATAACCATAATGACCAAACACGGCAGCATTAAAATATAGGGTCAGGGGTATCAGTGGAGCTCAACTGGTACAGCATTCACAGCCCAAGCCTGAGGACCCAAATCTGAGCTCCAGAACCAACATTAAAAGAGCAGGTGCAGCAGTGTACACTTCTAATGCCAGACAGGAGGATCCCTAGGACTTGCTACCCTTAAGACACCTTGCACCAAATTCTGACCTACACACACACTTTAAATATATATGTGTGTGTGTGTGTTTATATATATGTACATATATGTATATATATATATATACATATATATATTTAAGAGGTAAGGGATGAGAACACAGCTAAGTAGGTAGAATGCTTGCATAAGACACACAAAGCCTTGGGTCCTTATCCCCAGCACTGCATAAACCTAGCACACAAGTAGAGGCAGGTGGATCTGAAATTCCAAATCATTCTTGGCTACATAGGGAGTTTGAGGCCAGCCTAGACCACGTCTCAAATGAATGAATGAATGAATGAATGAATGAATGAATAAATGAATAAATAAATAAATAGAGCATAATCAGCAGCTAGGTTAATAAAAATTAATACTACTTATTGAATGACTGCTAAACATAAAACACTTACCAATGTCACTGTGAAAGCTAGCACTCCACTCCCCGTGTTTTACAGAAGACAGAATTGATGTTCTGAGAGATCACTTACCCAAATCCCCACACTTCCAGGTATCGGAATCAGTCCTTGAATCCAGAATATATGAATTCAGATTCCACCTCTTCTTGTCTTGACTTTCTTGACTGTGTTATATTTAATTTTTTTAAAATTTTATGTGCATTGGTGTTTGGCCTGCATGTATGTCTGTATGGGGGTGTCAGATCCTCTGAAACTAGAGTTACAGACATTGTGAGCTACCATGTGGGTGCTGGGAACTGAACCCAGGTCCTCTGGAAGAGCAGCCAGTGCTCTTAACTACTGAGCCATCTTTCCAGCCCCTGTGGTTATATTTAAATTACATGTATGTGCATGAGCTGGGATGTGTGTGGGAGGTGCATGTGAATGCATGTGCTCTCAGAGGTCAGAGGTCAGAGGCATTAGAGCCCATGGAGCTGGAGTTATAGGCAGTTGTGAACCACCAGACATGGGTGCTGGGAACCAAACTCAGGTCCTCTGCAAGAGCCATGCATGCTCTTAACTGCCAAGCCTTCTCTGTAGCATCTCAACTGCTGTTATGTTTTGTATCTCCATACAAAACAGACCCATCTCTGGGTCAGGAGATACTGGCTTGCTGTTTGTTAGTTATTTTGTGATGTCATCTGGGAACATTGGTATCTATTTTTATGAATTGGAAGTGTAAAGCAGACCAGTTTTTCAAGAAAATGACTTTACCATTTAAAAAAAGTTATCAACAGTGAACTCCTAAAAGAGCTTGTTTCAAAACATCCTAAAACCATAAACCTAGATTATAATGACAAGTTTTGCTCTGTTTTGTTTGGGAGTTTGAATTGAGATGGGGTCTCATCATTTGGCCACTTCTGAGAGGTCCTAATCTAATTAGATAAAAACATAAAATAATATCTTATTTCCTTTATTATCAAGGCATGAAAAATGAAAGAAGGAGGTTGGAATTTCAGTTGTTATGAGTACTGACTGCTCTTGCAGAGGACCAGGCTTCCATTCCTAGCACCACAAGACAGCTCACAACAGTCTGCAACTCCAGTTCCAATGCCCTCTTTCAGTTTCAAAGGGCACTGCATGTATGTGCACAGACACACAGTCAAAATACCCATACACATAAAATAAAAATAAACCTTTAAAAAACCCAAGGAATTGAAATACGATTGGGTGTGGTGGTATAGGCCAGAAAGCCCTGAGCTCGGGACTGGCAAGATGGCTCAGTGGGCAAGCCTACCAAGCCTGATGGCCTGAGTTTTATCCCTGGAACCCACATGATAGAAGGAAAGAACCAACTCCTACAAATTGTTCTCTGACCTCTACATGGCATACAATCCTGTACACACACACACACACACACACACACACACTGAATAAATAAATGTAATAAAAATTTAAGTATAGTAAAATAGTATTTATGTATATTAGAAATTAAATATATAATCAAAATATTTTTAACTTGAGAAAATTGTTATTTTATGCCACCTGGAAAGTTAATTAATTAACTGGTTTATGTCACATTATTAAGCAACATTTAAAAAAATCAATTGATGAGACTGTAGAGATGGCTCAGCAATTGAGTATTTGCTGCTCTTGCATAGGCCTGGAGTTCCCAGGACCCACATTAAGTGGGTTATAACTCCCTGTAACTATAACTCCATGAGACTAGATACCATCTTCTAGCCTCTTAAGAGACTTTCATTCATGTGTGCACACACTCACATGGCACATATGTGCAGACATACACAGTTAGAGACATAAATCAAAATTTTTAAATAAAATGAACCAAGCCACTGGACATGGTGTCACATGCCTTTAATCTCAGTACTTGGAGGCAGAGGCAGCAGATGGATCTCTGAGTTCAACGCCAGCCTGGTCTACAGAGTGAGTTCCAGGACAGCCAGAGCTACACTGAGAAACCCTGTCTCAACAAAACAAAACAAAATAGAAAGAACTCAGCATGGTAGCACCTGGTGGGTAGAAACAGGAGGGTCAGGAATCAAGACCAGCTGGGCTACATGTGACCTTGACTTAAAATCAAAACCAGAAAGAAATAACAGCAACAAAGAATTGAAAACTACAGGTGCTGAGAGCCTAGGAGGGTATTGGAGTATATGCTTCGCACTATACTCAAGGTCATGGATCCAACCTCAGCAAAACAAAGACATATGAAGTTACATATCTTTTGTGTGTGTGTGTGGGGGGGTTTCCCATGTGCACTTGGAGGCTGGAAGTCAGAATCAGCTGTCTTCATTTGCCTTCTCCCATATTCTTTAAGACAGGGTTTCTTACTGAACCTAGAGCTAACAGTTCAGGAACATGAGGGATTCTCCTATCTCTGCCTTCCCAGCACAGGGTTACAGGTGTGTACCAAAACACCCAGCTTTTTATATGGGTGCTGAGGATCTGAATTCAGGTCCTCATGCTTTGCATGACAAGTAGCTCATTCATCGAGCCAACTCCCTAGCCCTTGTGTTTGAGGATGAAAGGAATCAATATTATAAAGATAAGAAATTCTTTTCAGTATAATTCCAGTTGAGATTTCAATAGGAAATCCATGATTAAAATTAGCTTTGGTAAGCTGATTCTAAAATTCCATAGAAGAACAAAGCACCAGGAATAGACAAGATAGGCATGGAAAAAAAATGAGCAAAGCAGGGAAAATGTAATGATGAGATATCAAACCTTATGATAAGCCCTGACATGGTGTCCCATGTCTGCAATCCTAGGAGAAAAGAAGTGGAGACAGGAGGATTGCAAGTTCCAGGACAGCCTTGTGTACAAACAGCCAGAACACACACATACACACTAAAAAGCCTAAAATAGAAAAACCCACAACACAGCAAGACAAGAATAAATAAATAAATAAATAAATAAATAAATAAATAAATAAATAAATAAATAAATAAAGCAAGCTTGATAATAGAGGAAGAAAATTGTAAGCCCCCCAATAAAGCCACATATATTTAGAATCTTGCTATATGACAGAGGCAACGTATTGTGAGATGTTTGATTACACTGTGAAGATGTGTCACTGTGGCTGGTTTAATAAAAAGCTAAATGGTCAATAGCTAGGCAGGAGGTCTAGGCAGGACTTCTAGACAGAGAGCTCTGGGAAGAAGAAAGGCAGAGATGCAGAGGAAGCAGAACATGGAGGAGGAGAGGTAAAAGCCATGAGCCACATGGCAGCACATAGATAAATAGAATGGGTTAATTAAGTATAAGAGCTAATTAGAAACAAGTCTAAGCTAAGGCTAAGCTTTCATAAGTAATAAGTCTCTGTGTCATTATTTGGGAGCTGGCAGAACAGAGAAAGACTTGTTACAGCAATGTTACACGGTGTGCTTCTCTACAGCACAGTGAGACTGCTGCCTCACCAAGCAGAAACTGCAAGCCTCCCATCTCACACATACACATGTGTATGTGCACACACACACACACACACACACACACACACACACACACACGAAGGCATACACAAATCCAGGTGTATGAAGAACCTAAGAAAAACACAATTGAAAAAGATGGTAAAATACTATGGAAAAATGTTTTCAGTACTTTACAATGAAAGGATATTTTGATGGGGGTGCTGTAATGAGTCTTTCTCTGTCCTGTCAGCTCCCAAATAATGACATGAAGATTTCTTATTAATTATGAAAACTCAGCTGGCTTGTTCCTAACTAACTCTTATATCTTAAATTAATCCATATTTTTAAATCTATGTTATATCAGGTGGCTTTTTACTTTTCTTTCATTCTGTGCCTCTGACTTGTTCCTTGCATCTCCTCTGTGCCTAAATTCATCCCCAATTTTTCTCTATGCCCAGAAGTCCTACCTATTGTTCCCACCTAGCCATTGACTGTTTAGTTTTTTATTAAACCAATCACAGTGACACATCTTTACACAGTGTAATCAAATATCTTGCAACAGGGTGCACCTTCAGGCTGGTGGGGAGGCCCCATTGTTGAGTACTTTCTCTCTCTAATTCTAAAACACTTTCACCAACCAGCCTTTAAGGAGACTCCGTACCCAGGAAGCTGTCATTTCACCTTCTGTCCTCCTCTGGTTCCTAGCAACCACCCTGCTCTCTTCCCCTAAGAATTACCTGTTCTGAATATTTCATGGGAATGGCACCACCACATGTGGACTTCTGTGTCTATCTGTTTTCATTTACCACACTCTTTTTGAAGTTCATCCACATTGCAGCATGAACTCATCTATTTTCATGACTGAGTAGTACTTCTTTGTATGGATATGCCACATTCATTTATCCATTCAGCCATTGATAAATAGATGAGTGTTCCTGCTTTTTAGCTACTGTGACTAGTCCCAGTATGAGCCTTGTGTATAAGCACTTATTTGAGTACCTGTTTCTTTGGGATATATACCTACAAGTAGAGTTGTCAGACCACCTAGTATTCCGTGTTTAGCTTTTTGAGAAACTGTCAAAACATTCTACTTGTCTGCCAGGAATATGCAAATGTACAATTTCTCTGTATGCTCAGTAATGCTTAATCTTCATTTTTGTGACCCATCAACTAATATCTTACTGTATTTTTCTATTATTTCTTCTTCCTTCCTTTTCTTTTCCTTCTCTCTTTCCTTCCTGTCTTTAGCATTTTATTATGTAGCCCAGGCTGGTTTTGGACTCACTGTGAATCCCAGAAAAATCTAGAATTTTTGACATTCTTGCCTCAGCCTCCACAGCGGCTGGGATGTTAGGCTTTTTCTACCAGGCCTTCTTGGTTCTTGACCTTGTTTAACATTAAATGTACATCATGATCTCAATTCTGTTCTTTCATGGACTAGTAATGGTATAAATTAAATAAAAAATATTTTTTTATTTTTTTCTTAAGACAGGGTCTATGCAGCCCTAGCTGTCCTCAAAGTTGCTAGGTGTCCAAGGATGAACTTGAACTTGAAGAGGTCCTCTGCCTTCTAAATGCTGAGATTATGGGATTATAGGTGTGTGTGTCACCTTGGCCAGCAATGACTCCCCACTTCATATGTTTACATATTTGCTCACATCACCAGGGAGGAAAGTGACATGCAGCATATTAATAATGGTTACCTATAATGCCATGATGGCAAGTGTTTTGTTTGTAGTCTACAATGTTCCTATGAGATAATATTATTACTTTTTTAGTCATAAAACTGATTTTATTTCTTCTTTTTGTTAATGTAATTTGTTCTCTGACATCTTATACATGTCTAAAATGCATTCTGGATACTCTGACCACCTCTGCCAACCCCTGCCCATCCTGAATCCCTTCTCCACACTCATGTCCTTTTGTTTTGTCTTATGACTCACTGAGTTTAACTAGTAGCCATGAGTGTGGAACTGTCCATTGGAGCTTGGTAGGCTCCAAAGACAATGACTGGCCCTCTCTCAGGATCTTTCAGCAGGCAATAGTTTAACATGGATTGAATAAGGCCCCCATGAGCCCCTCCCACACCCCTGATTGTGGACAGGGCCATTCTTTTTTATTATTATTACATTAATGTATGTATTGCACACATGCGCACATGCATGCATGTACTTATGTGAATATCAGAGGACAACTTTGCTGAGAACACGTGGTAATTGAATGCTCAGTCCTAAACTTTGTTTTGTTTTGAAATAGGGTCTCCCACGGCCTAGGGACCTCAACGTCACTATGTAGCTGAGAATGACCTTGAACTTCTGATTCTCCTGCTGGGCTTTCAGGCATGTACCATCACACTTGCCTTAAATAATGCTTATAGTGCATGAAGTAAACCTAGAAAATGTTACCAACGGTTATTTCTAAAGTTGAGATAAGAGGAAAAGCTTCTTCTTTCAATTTTCTGTATTTCCCAAGCACCTATACTGAGAAGACATTGCTCTATCATTTCAAAAATGAATGGATTCAGCATCTAACACTGTGTGAAGAACACAGAATCTATGATTCTGGAGGACGAGGCCACCACTGCTACAGTGTGGCTGAGCCAGTCTGTTCCCATTAGTGTTGGACAATAATGCTTCAAGTTCAATAGCTGCCTGTCATGGCCACCTGTGCAGAGTAAGGCGCTCTTCTGCCAGCTCCTGGTCCTGGACTCAACTCTGTTGGGAAGGCCAAGCACTCAGAGGGACAAGGAATGATTACTCGGAGCCAGGCCAGCAGGGACCAGCATGAGGCACTTTCATAACTGTCATCTCAGTTGATTGAAAAGGAGAATATTGCACTATCATTCTGGTAATTTGAAACTTTATCAGCATGTTGACAGCTTCAAATGTGAATGATATGGAGCTTATCAGAGCAGCATGGTTTTTGGAAATATAGACTTTGAAATACAGAATACTGCGTTGGACGGAGCCAGATCCTGCCACTTGCCATCTGTGGTTCCCTGTGTGATGCATCACTTAATTTCTCTAAGTTTTATTTTCTCCCTGCTGCTTGTGTGTGTGTGTGTATGTGTGTGTGTGTGTATGTGTGTGTGTGTGTGCGCGTGTGTATGAGAGAGAGAGAGAGAGTGAGAGTGTGTGTGTGTGTGTGTGTGTGTGTGTGAGTGAGTGAGAGGGGTTGGAGGGAGGGAGACAGAGAGAGGGAATCTCAATCTGTGGTAGGTTGGCCTCTAACTCTTTTTTTTTTTATACCAATTATTTATTTATTTATTTATTTATTATGTATACAGTATTCTGTCTGCACGTATCTCTGCAGGCCAGAAGAGGGCACCAGATCCCATTACAGATGGTTGTGAGCCACCATGTGGTTGCTGGGAATTGAACTCAGGACCTTTGGAAGAGCAAGCAGTGCTCTTAACCTCTGAGCCACCTCTCCAGCCCTGGCCTCTAACTCTTGACCCTCCTGCCTCAGCCTCCTGGTGCTTGGATTGCAGACATGTGCGAAACAAGCAGTCCTAAGTTTCTCTATGATTTACTGCGTGGTTTGTAGTATATGTACGTATATATATATATTTGTGGGTACATCTGTGCATGTGTGTGTGCACATGCATGTACAGGCCAGAGATTGATACTGGGTTTCTTCTTCAACTACTAAATCTATCTTCATTTTTAATTAATTATTTTGTGTGTCAATGTTTTGCTTACGTGTGTATGTGTTCCACATGGGTATCTGGTAAGGGAGGAAGTCAGAAGATGTCCCCAAATTGAAGTTTGGATGGTTTTGAACTACCATGTATGTGCTAGGAATTGAACCCAGGTCCACACGTGCTCTTAACTGCTGACTGTAGCTTGAGTTTTCCTGCCTGGCCCACAGTCAGGGCAAATCTCCTTCACCTGCCAGTCCCACAGCCACTCAGACCCGACCAAGTAAACACAGAGACTTATGTTGCTTTCAAACTGTATGGCCGTGGCAGGCTTCTTGCTAACTGTTCTTATAGCTTAAATTAATCCATTTCTTTTAATCTATACCTTGCCACATGGCTCATGGCTTACCGGCATCTTCACAAGCTGTTTGTCATCCTGGTGGCTGGCAGTGTCTCTCTGACTCAGCCTTCCACTTCCCAGCTTTATTCTCCTCCTTGCCCCGCCTATACTTCCTGCCTAGCCAACGGCCAATCAGTGTTTTATTGATTAATCAGCAACACATTTGCCATACATCCCACAGCACTTCCCCCCCTTTTTTTTTTCAAAAAGGAATGTTTTAACCTTAACAAAGTAAAATTACATATAATTTGGGAATTTGGGCGTAGCTTCTCTTACTACTTCCTGCTGGAAGGGGGCGCTGTATCTTATGGGGAAACAAAGAAAATTTTAGAATTATGGAATAGTCCATGAGGCTGTATCGTCTGAGTCAGTTGCCTTCAAATCGTTCTGGATGTCGGATCATCTGGGCCATGGTGTCATCAGAGACCTTTCAGGGGGTCTTGGCTGGTCAAACCTGATGTATCTTAATCTTGAACAAATCCATAGCCTCTGGCTTTCTGTGGAAACAAAAGAGACTCTTTTCCAAAGCAACATATCCTTATATCCAAATTTTGAAGTTAAGGTATCTTTAAAGTATACATATTGGTTTAACTCAGCTTCCTTTGCAATCAAATATCTCTCTGCAGTTAAGAATCCCAAAGACAACACAATCCAGATTCTCTGTGTAATATTCATCTTTACGTGGCTTATTTTCTATATTAATTTTACTGTCTCTTTAAAGACTTTATTTTTTAAAACTATGTATTTCTTTATATAACTGTATATATTCCTTTTTCTCTCTCTTCCAAGCCTACATATATTTTACACACATTGTAAACTATTACATCTGAATCTGTCTTTTTGTGAATCTATTGCCTTAAACTGCAGCAGCTGTGGCTGCTGGCTCCGCCCACCTCAGCTTCCCATTATGGCTACGTTTACCACCAGCTCTGGGAGCTATCGGGGGTCTATGCTTTTAGCCAAGCAGCATGTAGCCCAGAAACTTCCTTTTTTGTTTTGTACTAATAAAGGCTAAATCCACCACGCAGCTTAATGTGCCACTTGCAGAGGCCTTATTCCCGCCATAGGGGAATGCAGGTCGAGCACACACTCTAGGAACCCGTCAGTAGCTCAAACCAGCAGCTGCCACTCATTTGAGAGAGACAATTAGGAACTGTTTTTAGCTCCGTTTTAGAATCTTTTTTTCTCAGTTTTTAGGTGGAAACTCTTGCCACCACGTTGGACGCCATTTGTAGCTTGAGTTTTCCTGCCTGGCCCACAGTCAGGGCAAATCTCCTTCACCTGCCAGTCCCACAGCCACTCAGACCCGACCAATAAACACAGAGACTTATGTTGCTTTCAAACTGTATGGCCGTGGCAGGCTTCTTGCTAACTGTTCTTATAGCTTAAATTAATCCATTTCTTTTAATCTATACCTTGCCACATGGCTCATGGCTTACCGGCATCTTCACAAGCTGTTTGTCATCCTGGTGGCTGGCAGTGTCTCTCTGACTCAGCCTTCCACTTCCCAGCTTTATTCTCCTCCTTGCCCCGCCTATACTTCCTGCCTAGCCAACGGCCAATCAGTGTTTTATTGATTAATCAGCAACACATTTGCCATACATCCCACAGCAGCTGACCTTCTGTCCAGTCCCATCCACCTTTAAAACAGGCTCTCACACTGAGCCTAGAGTTCACTAATTTACAAAGGCAGCAAACCTTGGAACCCTCTCCTCAGCACTGGGGCACAGGCACACCCCATGCTCAGCCTTTTATGCGGATGCTGGGATCCAAATTCAGATTGTTCTGCTCACACAGTACATGAGTATGCCACCTCCGCAGCTCCTGTGTTTTATTTTCTTTATCTTTAAAGTGTCTAATGCCTTGGACTGGGGATGTGGTTCAGTTGGTAGAGTGCTTGTCTAGCAGGTAATAAGCCCAGGGTTCAACTCCAAGCCCTGCATAAACCAGACAATGGTTCATGACTATAACCCCAGTGTCCAGGAGATGAAGCAGGAGGTCAGCCTCAGCTACTTAGAGAGTCTGAGGCCAGGCAAACTAGAGAACCTGTAAAAATAAATAAATAAGCCTGGGCATGGTGGTGCACACCTCTAATTCTGGCAGCCAGGAGGCCGAAACAGGCAGATTTCTATGAGTTTGAGGCCAGAATGGTCTACATAGGCTATCCAGGACTACATAGTTAGACTTTACCTCATATATATATGAGGTATATCTTATGTGTGTGTATATTGAGTGCACTATCATGATAACTAAATGAGATGGCCCATGATCTCACAACCTTACATAGCAACAGAGCAATAACATGTGCTATGTCATATTGAAAACACCATGATAAGTGACACATGTCAGTCATGAAGGACCACATATTCTAAATCACAGTGAATTGTTGTAATAATAACAAGATGACTGTGACATGGCCTGTGTGCTGCCACTTAGTGTTGTATTGCATTGTCCCAGTTCACAGAAAATGAACTGAGCAAACTCCTCTACCCGTCATCCTACCCCATCATCCTCCTGCCCCACCCCTGAATCTGTGCTTTGTCCAGCAGGGCACGAGGCTTTGTGGAACTAACCATTTCCTCCTAGGGATGTGCAAACACAGGAACAGACCATGTGAGAACAGGATTGTGTCTGCTTCCACATCTGGCAGCCATAGAAAAATTTCCTGTTGCACATGACATATAAAAGAACACCAGAAAGACAAAAGACCTCCTATTCCCATGTTGTTTCCATCATTCCATTTTAAATAAAAAAGAGTGGAGAAAAGCTATGAGTGTAATATCGGCAGCCATACTGTTCTAGGTTTTTCACTCCTATAGAATGGGCTCAGTGGCAGGTGAGATGGCTCAGCGTGAGGCTCTTGCCACTGTACTCAGCAACCTGAGTTCAACACTGGGACCCACACGGTAAGAAAGAGAGGACAGACTCTGGTATGTTGTTCTCTGGCCTTCACACAAGCACTGTGGTATATGCACACACAAACACACACTCACACCACAAAATAAGTAACAATCCTTTATAGGTATTATACCGAACTGTACTCACCAGTGAGCATTGGTATTAATGACAAGTCACATGACACAGTGTACTGACATGGTGGAAGTGTGATCCGTTCCCTTCACACTGTCAGAGCAGGAACACCAATTGGCCTGTAGGAGGTAGGAAGATCCGTTAAGTATTCCTGCACTCACATGCCTGTCTCATGGAGAACTGAATCTGTGCTTCCAGATGAGTCTACACATCTTTCTGTTGTCAAGACCTCTAGAATAAGTGTCCCAGAAGTGCCTTGAATTCAACCTGACCTCCACAATCTGCCTTTTAGTGAGGGAATAGCTCAGTAGTATGCACTAGTCTGGCATGTGCAAGGCCCAAGATTTGATCTGCAGAACCACAAATGTGTGTGTGTGTGCACCTGTGTGCCTGTGTGTGTGTCTCTGTGTGTGTCTCTCTTTTGTGTATGTGTGTGTGTGTGTGTGTGTGTTATCTGAGCTAGATTTTGAGGAATGAGTAAGAAATAATCTGATAATACATGAATCTAATGAGTTTGGAAAATCCAAAGTATTCATATGACACATACATGCACATATAAACACACATGTGTGCATATGTAAGATAAAATTTTGTATTTTCTATCACAGCTTTGTTTTAGTGAATTATTGAAACCAGAAAGTATATGTATTGGCCCACATCTTGTTGACTCTTCTAGGTACATTCACTTTTACTGACCTGTAATCTCCCCTTACTGTCTACTCCCATTGAACCAAATCGAGCTCACATTCTTTCCCCCAAGACACTATGATCTCTATATAACATTCACTCTTTCCACAAATATCATTCTGTGCTGGATACTTCGCTAGCTGCCAGGACTCTATTCAGTAGCTGATACATTGATACCCCTTCACAGGCCCATTCACTGCACAAGGCTGTAATCATTCCTAGAAACCCCCCCTTTTTTTTCTCCAATATTTTCCCCTAAAAATTCTTTGGGAACTGATGCTTCTCAGGTTTCTTATCTAGAAATACCAGCTGTCACTCCAGACCCTGGGAACATTGCTGATTTGGTAAGGGCAGATTCAGAGGCAATAAAATTTAATGGGCACATATAAGGAAGCAACACATGAGATATTAATTATATCTCCTAATTCTGGGGAAATAAAGACAAACATTAAGATAGAAAAAGAGTGCCTTATGAAAGTTCACCCTTTATAGAGGATTAGGCTGCAAGACCCTTTTATAGGACAAGGGACCAGTTGGAGAAAAACAAGCTAACTATATGCAGGCAGCTTATGGGAAGTCACCCCTAGTTCTGTAAATAAGCTTTGTTGAGTTTTGAATGATATTGTTCTTGAGAATGTGTGCCTATGTTTATCACCCTTTAACTTTGTAAGGATGGGATGCGCCTGGCTCGATGTTTAGCCAAGCTAGCAAAATGTTGAGCATTGCTTTTAGTTTAAAAGTTGTTTTGATGTAAAAGTTGGGAGAAAAAAAAATTTGTTTTTACCAGAGCTTAATCCTGGAGGGTGGAGAAAACATGCTTGTTTTTGAAGTATAAATAAAGATGGCTTGAGCTATTCGGGACCAACTGCATGTGTGAAACTCGTTTGATGGTTGGACAACTCTTCTTCACACCGTTTCCCATTCCCCATCTCAGGACCCAAACTCAGCTGCAGCGGGACCTCAACACAGTATAACTACTTACATGGAATCAATATTGTACTGGGCATTATAAGTAAGCTGCTGGTGATGTGAGGTGTCTGGGAGATATGTTTGGTTATAGCCAAACACCACACAGTTTACAGCAGGCTTCCTGGTCTTCTGTGGACGCTAACAGTGACTAGTCCCACAGGTGCCTGGACAGGCTTTCATGTTTTATTTCTTGGTGTGTGAAAGACAGACAGGGTACAGAGCGGTTTGGGGAAGTGGGAGGAGGCAGGAAGGCAGTGCCTGTGCCACAGCACTCACTGAAGACAAAGGACAATCTCAGTATAGGTCTGTACCTTCCACCTTGTTGGAGGCAGGGTCCCTTTTTTTGCCATCAGGTCAGCCTGAGAGCATCCTAGGATTCTGCTGTCTCTGTTCCCCCCACATCTCCTGTAGGAGCCCTGGGATTACGTTGCATGCAAGTATGTCTGTTCTTTTATGTGGGTTCTATGGATTCAAACTCAGGTCCTTATGCTTATGAGACAAGTGCTTTACTCACTGGAAGATCTCTGCAGTCTGCAAGCTTTCACATTTAACCCTAACTTACCTTAAGGTTGAAAAGTCTAGCTTCAAGCAATGTGTGATGCTGAAAGTCTATAATCTTAGCACTTGAGAGGTGGAGGCAGGAGGATCAATAGTTCAAGGCCAGCCTGGTCTATAGAGTGAGTTCTAGGACAGCCAGAATTACACAGTGAAACCCTGTCTCAGAAGACCAAAAAAGGGGAAAAAAAAGAAAAGTTTAGCTTTTTGTCCAAGATCCTACCACTAGTTCATAGAGGACATGGCACTAACGGCACTTGTCTAAGAATCACACTTCTCATTAGAAAAGATGTCCTGTCTGCAGCCATAGCACCCTGACCATGACAATCTTGTCTGGCCTCAGAAGCTAAGCAGAGTAGGCCTGGCTAATACTTGAATGGGAGAAGAGATTTTCTTATGTAAAGCCCAGGGACTTTGCAAGGGAAATATTGGATTACTATACTGTGACTGATCAGCCTGATTGAGTATTACCTACTCATTATACTGCAGCACTACTGCACAGCTGAGAACAGGCTGTTGCGTGTCTCCCTCTGGCTCTAAGGAGCTGCACATCTATCACAGAACGATAAACTCAGCTGATGTGTGTAATCAGTGCTGGGAAAATTCTTCATTACTCAACATTTACAATGTGGAAAATATAAGAGCCAAATTTTGATGGCCTCTGCTTCTCAGTAATGCTGATTCAAAAGGAAAACGTTTGTCACTAGAAGTGGAAGACAAGAGCTGAATCATGTTCTTCCATGGCAAATGTTGCTGCTATTAATACATCGAGTGATACAGTGAGCAAGATGAAACTCAACCACCTCAGACCAACGAACAGCTAATGCCACCAGCAGACAGGTCCAAGGAACACTGTCACAGTACTGCATCACTTCTTTTGCATGGATGTGCAATGCACTGGGGCTTGAACCTACAGCCTTATGCAGAGTTAGTAAACACTTTACCATTGAACTGTGCCACCCACCCCTCTTCTATTAGGAAAGCACAAATCGTCATTTCAAGTTATTATCAGATGAGCTTATCATTAATATGTGGTGATTTGGTCAAATGTACAGTATTGCAAACTCCAATGCCTGTAGATATATCATAGAGATAAATGTATTGTAAGACAAGAGAAAGTAAAATCTGTGGTGAACTATGGCTTAATCGAACACTATTGCAGTTGTGTAGACTTTGTCAGGTCCAAAGGAAACTGCATTTCCTCAAATTCTAAAAGGCAGTCTAAAAAAACATCAAGAAATGGGCTCAACCTGGACTGTAGGAGGATTTCTGGTGGTTAGATAAAAGCCAGCATCCCTCAGGAGCTTGTGAAACTGGTCCCCCTTTACCAAAGGGAGGTTTTTCCCTTATCACTGGCCAAAGGGGCATATGGCTTTCTGTGGTGCCTGTTGCTAGAGTTTTCTTGCCTGGCCCACAGTCAGGACAAATCTCTCTCACCTGCCAGTCCCACAGCCGCTCAGACCCGACCAAGTAAACACAGAGACTTTATATTGCTTACAAACTGTATGGCCGTGGCAGGCTTCTTGTTATCTACTTCTTCTATCATGAATTAACCCATTTCTATAAATCTATACCTTGCCACATGGCTCGTGGCTTATCGGCATCTTCACATGCTGTTTGTCATCGTGGTGGCTGGCAGTGTCTCTCTGACTCAGCCTTCCACTTCCCAGATTTATTCTCCTCCTTGTCCCGCCTACACTTCCTGCCTAGCCAATGGCCAATCAGTGTTTTATTTATTGACTAATTAGCAACACATTTGCCATACAGAACATCCCACAGCAGGTGCCTATTAGCATATCAAAGCACATGCTGGTCTCCAGGCTCCCTCAGTATCATAAGTACCTATTACACATGTCAGAGTCCATGCTGGCATCCTAATCCTCCTCACCTCCTCCCCTAAACTCCCTCTGCTCATGGGCTTCTCTTTACACAGCACTATTCTCCTGCTATTTTTGATATGTGTGCTTGTAGGTAGACTTTTCTGTCCCACCAGCCAGCTCCCAAATAACAATATAGAGCCTTATTATTATTATAAATGCTTGGCCTTAGCTTAGGCTTGGCCTTATATATAGCACATATAACTAGCACTTATAACTTAAATTAACCTCACCTTGTACACATTCTGCTTCCTCTATGTTTGGCTGGCAGCTCTGCCCTTCTTTATCCCAGCAAGCTCTCTCCTTGTCTGCAAGTCCAACCTAACCTCCTCCTGCCTACCTATTGGCCATTTAGCTTTTTACTAAACCAATGAGATCAACATCTTCACAGTGTACAAAAAGATTATTTCACAATGTATGTTCTCTATCTCTCTCTTTCTCTAAGTTCCTCTCTGTATCTCTTTCTTTTCTGTTCCTGCATTTCTCATGGCCAGGTCCAGTCTTCTGGCCATGTTCAGTCTACTTTCTTTCTCTGCTCTGAACTCTTCCAGATGACTCTGGTTGTTCTCTCTCTCATATCTACAATAAAAACATTCCCTTAACTACACCATGGAGCAGTTGTGCTGTCAGTTTATACAGCCTATACATCTATTTTATGTTTTGAGACCAGGTCTCATGTAGCCCAAGCTGACCTTGAACACATCATGTAGCTGAGGATGACCTTGAACTTCTGATTTTTCTGTCTCCACTTCCCAAGTGCTCGGATTACGGGTGTGTGTCAACATGCTTGGCTGTCTTCCCATTTTATGTCACAAATTCACATAGTTGGCAGAGTTGTGGCCAGAGTAATCTCATTCTTTGGATCCCAACAGAACAGGGCCAACCACAATAGCTCAGTGGGGGTGAGGGCAGAGAAGGGATCTACTCCCTGTGGCCACAGCACCAAACAACAGGTCTGTCTATCTTTAAGGCACTGACAGAAATTGTAGGATTATAAGGTGAAAGACAAAAGTGGGGATCAATGTGCATGTACGCGGCCGATGAAATGGTTCAGTAGATAAAGGCACTTGCTGCCAAACCTGACAACCTAAGTTCAATCCCTGAAACCCACATGGTGAAAAAAAAAAACCTGATTCTTACAAATTATCCTCTGACCTCCACATGCAGTGGCATGCATGTGGATATGCACATCTACACACACATAAATACATGTTTTTTTAAAAGTTTTAATATAAAATTCTCTAAATTTTCAAACCCTTTGGATATCATAAAAGCATCCGGTAGACTATTAGTTTGCAGCTGCTAATCTAAAATATCACAGAAACTTTTTCATTTTAAACATAAAAAAGGGATGTGGTAGAAAAAATAGAAGCACTCTAGGTCGTTGTTGAATGTGCAATTGCTGGTTTGTTTGTCTGTCTGTCTGGATCCTGGGAGCTTCCTTCACCAGCACCAAAAGATATCTAGAACAACACATGCTTATCCTCACACCTCTTCCAGTCTCACAACTCGCACAGACATGTAAGTGGCTCACACCTGCTCCCTCAGTCTGTGTAAAAGAAGACTCACAACCTGACAGTATTCAGTCAGTCTAAGCAGAAGCTGAGCCTGCTTGAAATGGAAGCCTTGTTTTAAGAGCCCCATTCTCCAAAAGTAATGTTTTCAGGAAGGTTTGCTTTTCATCAGACCAAAACGGACGCTCCTCCTGAGTTCTATGGCTCTGGCTACACATTCATACTAGGGGTAAATATTTGCTCTGAAATGAAAGACAGTTAGTCTGGTCATTGCTGTGTTGCAAATCTCAGAGGGGTCTGGAAGCCTCAGTCATCCATTTCCTCAACAAACTCCAAGGAGCTTGTTTTTCATTTGTTCAATAAATATTTTAGTCCAAACTGGTATTTCCTCTATTTTATCTCTAGTCTGACTTTTAACTGTCTCTGCTTCCACTCTTAACCAAGTGCTCCATTATCTATGCTATTAGATACAAATAACAGAGGCCACTGATCTGGACTAAGCTTTTGCATAAATCTGGCTGAAAATCAAAATGGAACCACTTGTGCTAAAGGGCCACATCACCTGGCTGAAATGAAACTGTTTACCTGATCTTCCTGGAAATGAGGATTAGAGAACTCCATTAGCATGACAACCAAAGTTCCTGGTCCTAATCCTAACATAAAAGAAGGAGTCTGAAATAACTAATCCTTTATTTTCCTACTATTTTCTCTCCCCACTTCACAAAGGAAAGTTGATTTAAAATGACAGACTGGGGGTTGGAGAGATGGCTTAGCAGTTAAGAGCACTGACAGCTCTCCCAGAGGACTTGGGTCAATTTCCAGCACCCACATGGCAGCTGACTGCCCGGTCCCGCGGGCCAGGTTATTTGATGAGACCCGAGGAGGCACCTCCTGAAAGATCAATGGGGGCGAGAGAGAAAGGAGACCAGGCGCGTAAAGGAAGACAAAGTCAGTCTGAGTTGCGTCAAGGTCTCGTTTATTGACTGGGTATTGAGGCTTATAAGCAGGGCTTCAGGCAGGGAGGGGAAGCAGGGGAAGCACGGAGAGAAGAATGGAAAATTCCTAAGGGAGGGTGAGGTCGCTTTGGTCCCAGGCCCCTGCAGCTGGCTGATTAGCAGGTACTCCAGGAAGTTGTACAGCCCGAGGTTAGGCCAGGAACTTCCTGCCTTTGTAAGGCTTGATAAAGTAAGGACACCGCTGTCCGGAATCGGTCCCCAACAGCTGACAACTGCTCACTCCAGTTCCAAGTGATCTGACACACTCATACGGACATACATGCAGGTAAAACACCAATGCACATAAAAATAAAATTACATTTAAAAAAATGCCAGATGGGGCTGAAGATGTAGCTCAGTAGTAGAATGCTTGCCTACCATGATCCCCCTTTCTTTCCTTTAAACCCTTCCCTGTCTAAAAACAACTTCCTCTGCTTGGACCATCAGAACACTTACTTCATTTTATAATGAGAAGTATTGTCCACCCAGCTCTAGAATTGAAAAGAAAACTAATTTACATGGTTCAACTTAATAGTTATATTATTACCCTTTGATAATACCTGCTATAAAGTTTGTCAACTTGACCAATAAATGTCTGTATAGAACATCTAGAGTCTAGAAAAAAATGATAAACAAGGTCTGAAAGTTTAGCCTAACCATAATAAATTCTGTGAAACAAAAACAAACATCACAAACACAACATCTACATGTTTACTTTACTCCTGGAACTCACTGTTAGAATTCCCAGCCACTCCCCCAGCTACATTACTGCATGTGCACTGTCCAGTAGCCAGGCAAGAAGCTTAGTCATCCCAGGGCCTTACGTCCTATGAATTCCCTGAGCTGCACGATCATGTAATTTGGGTGCAGTGTGGTTACGAAATCTATGCACATGTGTGGTATAGCTAAGTAAGCCCATATGCGCATGTGTGGGGGGAACCTATAAAAGTGGGTTCCACCTATTTATTCCTTCCCCCCTCTTCTTCCTGCATGGTCATTCCATAGGCCTATGCACACCCCTTCTATTCTCTTCCCTTAATAAACTCTTATGGTGGGTTTCATTGTGCTTTGTGGCTTCTCTTACATGGTAAACAGCACAGTTTAGTAAATAACACTCATCACATTTGTGATCTATACCAATCAATGAACAAGATAATGACTAAGTATTCTCAATGTTTGCTGTGGTGTTTTAGTCCTTTTTTTCCCCTCTTCTTTTAAAAGGTTTACTTTGTGTATGTATCTGTGTCTGTGTGAGTGTTGTGCTTGTATGTGTATGAGTGTAAGTGTCTGTGCCCAATATCCTCCTCTATCACTCTCCACATATTCTTTTGATGCAGGATCTCTCCTTGAACCTTGGGTTTGCATTTTTTCAGCTAAATCAAAAAAGCCCAGAAATCCTATTGTCTCTGTCCCCTTGGGACTAAATTTACAGGCATTTTCAGGGATGCAGGCTTGCTATTTGGGCACAGATGCAAACCCCACAATTGCAGAATAAACACTGTTAACCTAACACTGGGGATACTGAGACAAGAAGATTATGAATTTGGGGCTAGCTGGTGTTAATCCTGAGACTTGCAAGAGAAAAATTTGGAGACTGCTGGGGAATAATCCTTCTGTAAACTGTGAATATGTATTACTCTCATTGGTTAATAAAGAAGCTGACTGGCCTATAGCATTGCAGGATAAAGTTAGGGAGGGACAGCCAAACTGAGGGTACTGGGATGAGGAAGGGTGGAGTCAGGAGAGACGTCAGACAGACACCAAGAAAGCAGGATGTGTAGAAAATGAGGTAACAAGCTATGAGCCACGTGGCAAAGCATAGATAAGAAATAAGGGTTAATTTAAATGTAAGAGTTAGCTAGTAACAAGCCCGAGCTATAGGCCAAGCATTTATAAGTAATACTAAGCCTTAGTGTTGGTTATTTGAGAGCAGGCAATCGGGACTAGAAAATTCTACCTACATATGGTGTTCCAATGTGTGGCAAAAATATCCACATAAAACCTGACAATGCTTAAAAAAGGATTCTAGACACACAAGAATAAAGTCAAGCACAGCTTCTTGATAACTGCATTTTCTCAGGTGGGCTCTGTTTGCTGGCAGTCAGCAGAGGTGCAGCTCCTTTAAGAGATGGCTTTCTGGCTCAGTGCTAGCAGCAAAAATGGGTGGCTTTTCTGAGAGGTCCTAATGCCAAACACTTAAATGGTGTTTGTGAGTGCCAGGTGACAGTTTGCTTGATGGCAGTATGAACCCCAAAACTTCCAAGAGTTGGGGTGGTAAACATGTCTCCCAGAGCTGGCAGTAAATATACCTCCACCATGAGACTAGCCTCTCAGGGAACCAAGAGGGAGGAGCTTGCCAACAACCATGATTTAATTTACAAAGCAGTTTGTTTTTTTGTTTTTGTTTTTGTTTTTGTTTTCTCATGAAGACAGAAAAGGTTACAGACTCACAGTAAGGCCAGATTCAGACAAAAAAGAGCCTCTAAATGGGTCACAGTGTATTTGAAAATATACATAGGCTTGGGAGAAAGAAGAGAAAGTATATACAGTCTTAGATCTAAAAATATAGTTTTAAAACAATAATAAAATAGTAAAAATAATAAACAGAAAGGGGTAATAAAAACCCCCAGAAATAGATTACATAATACTCTATTAACTTTGAATTTTCTCAATGCTAATGAAAAGGGAACAACAGCTATGAAGAAACATTGGATAATAGAAAAAAACTACAGAATTAAATCAGCCTGTATACTTTAAAGATGTGCTGACCTCAGAATGGGAACCAGGATATGTGTCACATTGGAGATGAGGTTTTGCTTTTGTTTTGAGAAGAAAAGCTATGGATACCAACAAAATTGATAAAGGTTAAATTTGAAGAAGGGAGACCTCTTAATTAGAAGAGGTGATAGTTCATCAACCAGCATGACTATCCAATTTAAACTAACTTATACCACTAACAAATGTTTTTCAATTGATCAGATATAACTTGCCAAAAGGGAATCTCCCCAAAGTTAGGGTTGGGGAAGGGTTTTGTTTTTGTCTTTCAGGAGAATGAAGGCTAAGGGATCTGAAGAACACTGGACAAATGAGACATCGGAAGAAAAAGAACAAATCACCCAGAAAAAAATGCCCCAAGAAAAAGAGTAAAATGGCCTATTGGTATATCACATATCTAATAGGATAAAATTTTGTAAGTCTTCCTAAATGTTTGTTTCTGCTGTTCCCTACAGACACATAACATAAGTGCCCTTTATGTAGTCCCAGTTCAGTTAAAAATAAAGCTGGCTTTGGAGTTGGAACATACCTCTCTCCTTCTCTAAACCCAAGCATGCTTGTTAAAAGGAAAATCCAAAATCTCTGTATCATGTCAGAAGAGCCACCTGATATGGGACAGAAGAAAAACCAAAATTGAGGGACTATTCTACTGCCACTAATGTCATAATTCCTCAGTTTTATTTTGACTCTTCAAAACTTTTCTAAAGGTTTGAATTTTATATCAAAATTTATAAGATTAATATATATATATATTAAACTTTTGTCATGATATTAATGGTCATATAGAGTACTAACTAATCCTAGAAAAAAGACTTCATCTAGCTGCGTGTACATAATTTCAGATTTGAGTCTCTATCAGTTTTCTGCAGTGAAACATGATCATACCTAACAGTGTCTTTGAAGTCTCCAAAGAGATGATGGAGTCCCACAACAATGATTCCATCAGGACGATACTACCATTAAGATGACAAACACCACCCAAAGCTACCTCTCCCAGGACTTGATAATTAACCCCAAAATTTTCTTTTCAGGATCCCCTAAAGATGCCTTCACCCCCAGATAGCAGGAAGTAATTTTTAAAAAATGACACCCACATTCCCAAGAGGTGGGGCGGGTGGTTTTTGGTCGTTCAATGGGTTATGGATAATTGTCATTGTTTAGGATGATTGGTTACAGGTTGTTATTGTTAATAGTCAGGAAAAAGGCTAAACAAAGGAGATTACATTTAGAGTTCTTGTTTGAAAAAAAAAAGAAAAAAAGAGGATATAGATATAAGATACTCTGTAAAGAAAATAAGAGGATATATATGATAAGATAAAAGGTAGATTATTGAATCTACTCTGAAAAACAGATATAGAAATAATGGATAAAGGGTAGATTATTGAATCTACTCTGAAAAAAAGGATATAGATATGATAAGATAAGGTAAATTATTGAATCTCCTTTTAAAAAGCAACTACTAGTTTTATATATTTTACATTGGATTGGATTTTTGTTTATTGTATACAAATTATATATTCTGATACAAATTTGAGATTGATTTTGTTAGAAAATACTGTACATGTATTTCTAATCTTGTTCAAGGTATTGTTCCTATACAACTCATTTAACAATGTAATGTAATTTTCTAGTCCTTGAAAGTTATTATTACCAACTAATTAGGATACAAAGAAATGCAAGTTAGTAGTTAGTCATTACAATTGAACTTGTAGTCATATTAGGTATGTTTTCAAGTTCAAACAGAAATATATTTTAGATAGACAGGTCATCTTCAAACATTTCAGAGATATACAGAATATGGCATTTAAGATGTTTTCATAACATAGATTCTTTTTTTTTTAATGACAATGAGACATGTCTGCTCCTGACAGCATGAATCTACTTCAGAGAAGATGATGAGCATTGAAGAAATGCCTTATGGAGTTTACTTTATTTGTGGCAAAAGTTAGCCACTGAGCAAGAAAATGCCCTTGCCTGGACTGCTGACAGTATGGACAAGCAGGACACAAAAGAAAGGATTGCCAAACCTTGCCAAGACAAGGCAGGAAGGCCCTTTAGAAAATCCTGCTTCATAGATGAGTCTGTCAGATATGCTAGGCCTGTAGGCTGAAGATGAATGCCCCAAGGTTGCAGAGAAACCTTGGGTGACTATCCAGGCAGTTAGCTGTTTCTGTCATTTCTCACGTTGTTTAGAAGTCACTTGTTTGCACTTCCTGCTTACTGGGTTAATATTATTTCCTGTTTAGGTCTCTGAGGGAGTTGAAGACTAGATAGTTATAGTTTTCCTCATTAACAAATTCAGAAAAGAGACTCACTAAAGAGGTGTAAAGTGTATAAGTTTGGAAGACATCAAAAGATATTTTTGGGTTGGTAACACAAGTTAGGATAGAAAGTGAATTAAGTACAACATTTTGGATTCAACAAAATAGGATAAACAATGGAGTATTTTCTCTGAATCTGTCAAATGTTAATGAACTAAACATTATTAATGGAATTATTGACTGTATATATTGTATATACTTGTATATAGTTTTTCTTATATTAATTATAACCTTCTTTTATTATTCTAGACAAAAAGGGGGAAATGTGGTGATATATTGAGTACCCTAATAAACTTGCCTGAGGATCAGATTAGACATAGAGCCAGACAGTGGTGGCACACATCCTTAACCCTATCACTGAGGAGGCACAGATCCATCTGGATCTCTGAGAGTTCAAGGCCACACTGGAAACAGAGCCAGGCAGTGGTGGCACACACCTTTTATCCCAGTACTGGGAAGCACACAAGCCTTTAATCTCAGGAAGTGATGTCTGGGCAGAGAAAGGTTTATAACATGTGATGAAACAGGAACTCGCTCTCTTTCGACTGAGAATTTCATAGAGGGAAGAACTAGTGGCTGGCTGTTCTGCTTCTCTGATTTTTCAACTTTCACCCTGATATCTGGCTCTGGGTTTTTTATTAAAAGACTATCTAAGAGTTGAACAACAAATAAAGTCCTTAAAGAGGGAGTATAGTAACATAAAAGAAATAAGCCACACAAAGATGAGAAATACACAGAGGGTCTGCATCCTGTATGTTACTGTGTTGTCTTTGAATTTTTTTGGGTGCTAAGAGACAATGGATTATAAAAACTGCTAGATTCAACCAACCTATATATTTTAAAGATAACTTGACTTCAAAATTTAAGTCAAAAGATGTGTTACTTTGTGGGGGAGGTTATGTTTTTATTTCCACAGGAAATGAAAGGCTGTGGTTTCATCCCAGGTTAAAGAAAATCAGGTTTGGTTGAGGAAGACCCCCTGAAATCCTGGCTACAGACATAAAAAATAAACATGGAAGAACTACAAGACACATAATGTATGTTTTACCTGCTCAAACATAAAACAAAAAAATCATCTTTGGCTGACTTGTGTACAATGCACAGTCTATACTTGTATTAATACAGCTATGTATGTTACCTTTAAAAGTTTATGTATTTTCAGAACAAGAGGATCAGACACCAATGAAAATGATGGCCCAGGTGATCCAGCATTCAGAACAGCTTTCAGGCTGTTGACTGAGATGATTCAGCCTCACAAAATACTACAGCCAAGACTTAACAATTATCCTAAATTTTCTCAGGGTCCAAAGATTACTAGTACCTCCAAATAACAAGAACTAAGCCCACATTCCCAAAAAATGGATTAGGGGGTTTGGTTACAAATTATTATTGGTTATGGTAAAAAAAAAAAAAATTAACCAAAAGATTCAAAGATCTGTTTCTAAAGGAAAAAAGTGGGATAGGATATAGAAATGGTAAGATAGAAGGGTAGATTATTGAATCTACTTCAATCCAAAAAACAACTATTAATCTTAAATATTTTATATTGGTGTGGATTTTGGTTTATTGATTTAAACAAATTTTAAATTAAATTAAATTAAAAAATTAAACAAAATTTAAAATTAATTTTGTTATACTGTATATATATTTCTACTCTTGTTTAAGATATTATGTTTGTGCAGCTCATTTAAAAATGTAATGTATAAATACAGATTAATTAATAAGAGAACTCTATAATAGTCAAATTTATAGTCATATTAGGTATGTTTTCAAGGTCATACACAAATATATTTAGATAGATAGATGGTCTTCAAACACTTCAAAGACCTACATAATATGGCATTTAATATGTTTAATAGCCTATGGCTTTTCATGACAGTGAGACATGTCTGCTTCTGACAGTACTAATCTACTTCAGAGAAGATGTTGGGCATCAGAAAAACTCTATATAGAACTTGCTTTCTTTATGTCAAAAGCTAGCTATATGGACAAATAAACTGTCCTTGCCTCAATTGCTGACAATATACTGTCCAAACTGGACAAGCAGGACACAAGAAAGGCAACTGCCGAACTTGGCCAAGACAAGGTAGGTCAGTCCTTCAGAATGCCCTGCTTCACAGGAAAGTCTGTCAGATATGCTAGGCCTGTAGGTCAGAAGTGGATGCTCCAATGTTACAGAGAAACTTTGGGTGACACTCCAGACAGTCTGATGTCCCTGTCATTAGGTAACATTTCACCCTTCTGGGGTCTCTGATAGAGTTGAAGACTAAATCGTTATAGTTTTCCTTAGTTACAATAGAAAGTAAATTAGCTGGGCAGTGGTGGCGCACGCCTTTAAACCCAGCACTCAGGAGGCAGAGCCAGGCAGATCTCTGTGAGTTCGAGGCCAGCCTGGACTACCAAGTGAGTTCCAGGAAAGGCGCAAAGCTACACAGAGAAACCCTGTCTCGAAAAACCAAAAAAAAAAAAAGTAAATTAGATACAAAACTTTGGACTCACAAAGATAAGACAGATAATAGAGTATTTTTGTTTTGTTTTGTTTTGTTTTTTGAGACAGGGTTTCTCTGTGTAGCTTTGTGCCTTTCCTGGAACTCACTCTGTAGTCTAGGCTGGCCTCAAACTCACAGAGATCCACCTGCCTCTGCCTCCTGAGTGCTGGGATTAAAGGCATGCGCCACTACCACCCAGCTTAGAGTATTTTTTTAAAATCTTACCAAATACAAGCCGGGCGGTGGTGGCGCACGCCTTTAATCCCAGCACTTGGGAGGCAGAGCCAGGCGGATCTCCGTGAGTTCGAGGCCAGCCTGGGCTACCAAGTGAGTTCCAGAAGAGGCGCAAAGCTACACAGAGAAACCCTGTCTCGAAAAACCAAAAAAAATAAAAAATAAATAAATAAATAAATCTTACCAAATACAAATAAACTAGATATTGTAAGTATAATTCTTACTTAATAGCTGTTTTGTTATATATAGTTTTACTATGTTAAGGTTAAAACCCTCCTTTTTAATTTAGTAAAAAAGGAAATGCTATGGAATAATCCTTCTGTACACTGTGAATATGTATTGCTCTCATTGGTTAATAATGAAGCTGATTGGCCAATAGCAAGGCAGGATAAAGTTAGGAGTGACAATCAAGGAGGATACTGGGATGTGGAAGGGCAGAGTCGGGAGAGATGCCAGCCAGTCACTGAGGGAGCAGGACATATATAAAATGAGGTAACAAGCCATGGGCTACGTGGGGAAGCATAGATAAGAAATATGGGTTAATTTAAGTGTAAGAGTCAGCTGGTGATGAACCTGAGCTATTAGCCAAGCATTTATAAGTAATATTAAGCCCCTGTGTCAGTTATTTGGGAGCAGGTGTTCAAGACAGGAAAACTCTGTCTACAGGAGACCTATTCTCTCCTTGGTCAGCCATACCAGGTGGTTACCCTTAATCAAGATAGTGGTAAAGCCATAGTAAATCTTTCTTCTGCAGACCCAGAAAAGATGGCTGCCAGGTACATGGCTACCTAAGCCAGCCACATGTTGCTGATCTCCCAAAATGGAATCATGTCACATGGTTCCTTTAAGATTACCTACGCACAGACTTTTAACTATTAACCCTGTGTTATGAGTTTTAATTAACTTTTGTTACAGATATTACAAATTTTTTAACCAAAGGAAGTTCATATGATAGTTTAAGGCAATTAAATGAAACCAATAATCCCTTTCGCTATTCTGCTTTTCTCTTTTCTCCCTCTCTCAGCTCTTGACCCCAGACATAGAGATTTTAAAAGTATGTCTGAGTCCACAAAAGAGAGAGCTATAACCTAATTTTAGAGGCAGTTTTTCAATAAACTAGAACATCAGCCAGGTGTGGTGTTACATGCTTTTAATCCCAGCTCCTGGGAGTCAGAGGCAGGTGGATTTCTGTGAGTTTGAGGCCAGCCTGCTCTACAAAGCATGTTCCAGGACAGCCAGGGCTACACAGAGAAACCCCACAGGGGGGAGGGGAGGTCATGAGTAGGGGAGGGGTGCAGGTCCCACGGGGGTGGACTAGAACAGCATGAAACAACTTCAATATTATCCATACCCAGTTGACATTTGAATCCCTAGTACATTAGTTCCAGTGGTCAGATAAATTCTGAGATAAATTCTGAGCCCTAGCTAGGAGAAACAGCACAGTAAGCTCATACATTCAAAATAAGTCGGAGATGTTAAGGTTTATGAGGCGTATGTAGTTCCTTGGCAGATCCAGGCCAAGGAATGTTGCAGAAATCACACCGTGCAACAGATCTCACACAGGAGATTTATTGTGTATGTGGGACAGGAGGTGGGAAGCAAAAGGCCATCTAGGAGTGGAGACGAGAGAGAGAGACAGACAGACAGACAGACAGACAGACAGAGCAAGAGTGGTCCGTGATAGAGGGGACTTTTTAAGGAGTATGAGTATTATATTTGGTGGCTTGTGCCTGGTGATGACCTGGCTGTGGGCGCTGAGTTTTGAAGGTGGGCTGGGACAGTGCCTGGTTTCTAACAAGAGACAATCAGTGGCCACCATACATTCACACATTACAAAGCAGACAGACAAAACTTCCCTACCTCCTCCATTGTTGTACATTGGGTATAGGGGATGGCTTGGTAGCTGCTGCTGCTGAACCTAGTTCTCCACCAGTACAGTGGTGCTGCATCAGGGCTTCTGTATGGGAGGGAGCCCCTGGTTTTTCAAAGCTGCTCACCAGCATCAAGTCAGAACACAGAACAACAAGTACAGACACTAGACGAGACATAGAGCTAGAACAACACAACAACTGGATTCCTCTGCTTCGGAAGTTCACCAGTCTGACCAAGAGAAAATTTCTTATAACCTTCTAGTACAACCCTGATGCTACAAACCTATCAGGGGCCAGGCCTCTTCGAGTCCTCCTTGGCTCCCCGATCCACACTGGGCCTTTCCAAACCCTTGGTTTGGCCCCTGGTGTTATGGAATGCTTCTATGGTTAGCGCAGGTGGCGTTGGAACCTCAGGGCTCCAAGGCAGGTCAGGAGAAAAACTGGTAGCTCTGGCTGAAGTTCCCAATTAGCCAGAATTAATCAGAGGGTCGTGGAAAATCTCCCTTTGCCCTGAACGAGCCCAGATGCTTGGAATGTTTTTCTGTACGCTGCGAATATATGTTGCTCTCATTGGTTGATAAATAAAGCTGTTTGGCCAATGGCGAGGCAGAATAAGGTTAGGTGGTACATTCAAACGGAAGATGGAGATGAAGAAGGGTGGAGTGAGGCAAAAGCTTCGAGCCACCGCCAGGAGAAGCAAGATGTGAGAGAACAGGTAATGCCATGAAGCCACATAGCAAAACATAGATTAATAGAAATGAATTGGAGATTAAGTTATAAGAGCTAGTTAATAATGAGCCTGAGCCATAAGCTATACAGTTTATAATTAATATAAGACTCTGTGTGTTTACTTAGGACCTGAATAGCTGCAGGACGTGGCAAGAAACAGGAAAACTTCCAGCTACACACAGATCCCATCAGGTCCTTCCCATATTCCCAGATCTGGGTATCCCAGAACCGGAATCCAGAAACCAGGCATAAAAATGTCATAGGAAGCTAAAAAGGCTTCCATGACTTACCAACAATGCTTGCTATCTCATTTTTAGAGTATCAGCATTCACTGTGGGAGGTCCGAGAGCCAGAGTGAAGAGCCTAGCTCCAGAATTTGGGGGTGGAATGGTCTTTTTTGTCTCACTGGAGCCTCCAAATGCTAATCCTGAGATTAGCAAGAGAAAAATCAGATCCACAATTTTGAGCCAAATTTGAAGCAAGCTTTAATTAAGTACTGACCAGCATGGACTCTGATCAGGGCAACACCTGTGTTCCCAGCAAATGACAACGAGTTGCATATTGTAGGGGCTTTTCAAGGACAAAACTATATGGTTACCATGTTTCCCATGTGGCTTTGATATTTTCCCAGAACTGCAACTCCCAGCATTCCAGGAAATTACATGGTCCTTGGGCAGGTGGGTCTTACATATTACAATAATTGACAGTATTGGAAATGGCAGTGCCAGGTGACAGTCACGAGAAGCACCAGCCACAATGAAACGGAGCAGGCCGAGATCTAAAAGACAGGCTATATATGTGCTGCCAAAGGTGGGGCTGAAAAATGATCCAAGTCTCTAAATAAAAGAACCGAAAAGATTATGAATGAATCCCAGATACTGAACTTTGGGACCGTTTGCACTTTGGAGCTTGGTTTTGCCTTATTCATATTGTGGTTATGACATGTTTTCTTCCTCTTTATTTAAGTAAAAGAGGGTACTTTATTTTTGATATTGTAAGAAGACATATGAGAGATTTTAAACCTTTTTAAGAACAGTTTTTAAAATATTTAAATTTGTAAGGCTACGGGACATTTTAAGTTTATAAAATGTTCTATATGTTAATATTTGGACTTAAAATAAAAGGCTAAAAATTAGAGTCACAGCCATAAGCACCAAATACTAACCGGAAACTGGGATGTTCATTTCTTGTGATACAGCAATGACCTAAATAATCTGGCAAAGGGCTTGGAACAGCTTCTGAGCCCAATAATCTCCACCCTTTGGGGGTTGAAAAAGCTTTTTCCAGGGGTAGCCTAGGACCACCTGCACATCAGATGTTTGCATTGAGATTCATAACAATAGCAAAACTGCAATTGTGAAATAGCAAAGGGAAAAACTTTGTAATGGGGGGGGGCGGTCGCCACAACATGGGGGAACTATGTTGAAACATCAAAGCTCTGGGAAAGTTGAGAACCAGTGGCTTGGAGAATGTTTCTCCTTATTCAAGATCTATTCAGGCTTAATAGGCTTAATGGTATGTCTAGTCTTCTTGTCGTTGCTAAATTTGTTAAGTTTAAGCTATTTGGGAAAACTGAGTCATATAAATGTTTTTTTTTTTTTTTTTTTTTGGTTTTTCGAGACAGGGTTTCTCTGTGTAGCTTTGCGCCTTTCCTGGAACTCACTTGGTAGCCCAGGCTGGCCTCGAACTCACAGAGATCCGCCTGGCTCTGCCTCCCGAGTGCTGGGATTAAAGGCGTGCGCCACCACCGCCCAGCCCATATAAATGTTTTATATTGATTCTAAAAGGAGCCTCAATTGAGAGATTGTTGTTTTGGTTTTTTTAATGTATTTATTTATTATGTATACAACATTCTGCCTCCATGTATCCTTGCACGTCAGAAGAGGGCACCAGATCTCATTATAGATGGCTGTGAGCCACCATGTGGGTACTGGGAATTGAACTCAAGACCTCTGGAAGAGCAGTCAGTGCTCTTAACCTCCGAGCCACCTCTCCAGCCCCTATTTTTTTTAAGGCTCATACTTAACAGAGATAAAACTACAAAGTCCTTTTCCCAAGGTCAGGCATTTAGATAAAGCTCCCATTCATTCCCTTGGGGGCTTGGAGAAAGTTCTTGCTTGCTAAAAAGGGATTCACTCTCCTTATCTCTGGCAAAAGGAACTTGTGTCCCTTCAATTAACATATGGCCATGGTGCCTTAGAACTTGTCAAGAACAAAGTGAGTCCCTAGGCTCCCTCAGTCCCTGCTCATGGGTCATACCCTAACTCACCCCTTTCTCCTGTTCCCATTTCGCCCTGAGATCTTTCTCTTTTCATTTCCCTGACTTTCCAGGAGACAGCTTTAACAGCTTGGTACAAACTTGTTCTGTTTTTACCCATGGAATGGCTATTTTGGTGTCTTTATTGAACCCATATTTGATACTAGAAGAGCTTCAATTAAAAATCATTGTTTTCTTGTTTTGTTTTGTTTTGCTTTGTTTTGTTTTTTGGTTTTTTTGAGACAGGATTTTGCTATGTAGCTTTGGAGTCTGTCCTGGAACTCACTCTGTAGACCAGGCTGGCCTCGAACTCACAGAGATCTGCCTGCCTCTGCCTCCAGAATGCTAGGATTAAAGGCCTATGCCACCACTGCCTGGCTAAAAATCATTTTTTAAGGCTAAACCTGACAGGAATAGAATGTGAAATCCTAGTCTTATGGAAGCTGCCAATTTATTGTAGACTGTTAGAGAACACAAGTAAATAGTCATCTTATAAATAACCAAGTTCTTTAAAAGCAGTCATGCTAAGTACTGATGTAATTAATTACAGGGATAAACTTTACTTAGTCCCTTGTGTTGGTTAAACGGCGCGCTGCTCGTGGCTGGCCACCGCCTGAGGCAGCCATGCCGACGGAGGAGAGTGCTGGAGGAGAGTCACGAGCCATGGTTACCTTTTTAGAGCTTTATTGGGGGGGGAGAGAGGGAGAAAGAGAGGGAGAGAGAGAGAGGGAGAGAGAGAGAGAGAGAGAGAGAGAGAGAGAGAGAGAGAGAGAGAGAGAGAAAGGACAGATGGAAGGAAGGAGCGGAAAGGAAAGAGGGACGCACAGAGGGCCCACCCGCTTTTTAGGCTGGGACACCATCGCAGGCTGATGACATAATTAAGGACAGAATCCTTACACACCTGCCTAAGGATGGTGTAACCCACAGTGGGCTGGGCCCTCCTACTGCCAACCCTGACAACCCAAGCTTGATCCTCAGAACACACATGGCGGAAGGAGAAAACCAACTCTGCCCCTGACCTTCTCACAAGCACATCTTCACCCCTCACAGACAAATAAGTAAATAACTAATATAAAACAATTCTAAAACAGGCACAATACTGATAATCTATAGCAAAAAATACCCATTGTTTATCTGTAACTTACATTTTACTGGTTTTCCCATATTTCTATATTTGAGTCCAGCAACCTCACCTAGAGGTTGCAAATCGTTGTCCTGAACCTACAGCTCCCCTACTGAGCCAAGGGTGGTTGGAGCAGCCTGAGATTCTAGCACTTAGGAGGTGGAGGCAGAGGATCAGGAATTGAAAGTCATGCTTGGCTACATACCAAGTCTGAGGAAAGCCTGGGCTGCATAAAACCCTGACTTAAAAAAAACAGAACTGTTGCTGGAGAAATTTTCTCCAGCTCCCACCACCAAGTCCCGCCAGTCCCAGATCCCACTTATAAAATAAACACATAGACTCTTACATTATTTAAACTGCTTGGCCATTAGCTCAGGCCTGTTATTGTCTAGCTCTTACTCTTATATTTAGCCCATTTCTATTAATCTTTATTTTGCCACATGGCTCATGGCTTACTGGTACCTTACATCTTCCTCGTCCTGATGGCGGCTCGCCGTGTCTCTCTGACTCAGCCTTCCACTTCCCAGAATTCTTTTCCTTGTCCCGCCTATACTTCCTGCCTAGCCAATGGCCAATCAGTGATTTATTTACTGACCAATCAGCAACACACTTGACATACAGACCATCCCACAGCACTTCCCCTTTTTTTTTCTTAAAAAGGAAGGTTTTAACTTTAACATAGTAAAATTACATATAACAAAACAATTATCAAGCAAGAATTACAGTTACAATATTAAAGAAGAGATCCTATCTATCTTATATTTGTAAGTTTAAGGTTTTATATCTAACTTATCTTTTATTATAACTAAGGAAAATTGTAAGTATCTAGTCTTTAACCACATCGAAGACCTCAGAAGGATATAACACTGCCTGAGAAATGGGAGAAGGATATAAGCAACTTTTAGGAGTCTTGTAGGGTAGACAGAGACAGCTGGCAGCCTGGACAGTCATTCAAAGTTCTCTTGTAAAGTTGGGGCATCTGTCTTTAGCCCACAGGCCTAGAGTCTCTTATTCACTTTTCTCTGTGTCCTGTAGAATGTCTGGCAGATTTCTCTGCAAAGCAGGAACCTGAAGGACCATTTTGTCAAGCAAAGTTCAGTGGTCACCTTTGTATGGGTCCTGCATGTCCAGTTGATCAGGCAGTCCAGGCAAGAACAGTTTCTTGCCCAAATGGCTATTTTTGTCAAGGTGAAGATAAACTCCGTATGGAGTGTCTTCGATGCCCATCCTCCTCTCTGAAGTAAATCGGTGCTGTCAGGAGCAGACATGTCTCACTGTCCAGAAAGTCTAAATTTTTAAAACATTTTAAATGCCATATTCTGTAGGTCTTTGAAGTGTTTGAAGACTACCTATCTATCTGAAATATAACTATGTATACCTAGAAGACTTAACTAACATGGCTACAAATATGATTATCATAGATGACTAATTATTAATCTATTTTTTAATTATCCATTATAATTTTAAATGAGTTACATAAACATAATACCTCAAACAAGAATAGAAATATATATACAGTATAACAAAATTAAGTTTAAATTTGTATCAATAAACTAAAATCTATAGCAATGTAAAACATTTTAAACAAGTTGTTACTCTTTAAAAGTAGGTTCATTAATCTACCCTTTCATCCTATCATATCTAAACTATCCCCCTTTTTGTTTTAGAAAGAGATTGTATTTATAATCAACCTGATTTAAATAAAAATATTGTTTTTTCTCTGTCCCACACCAGAGGGCTCTTCTGATTTGGGACATAAGAATCTCTTAACCATTTTTTTTTTTTTTTTTGAGCAATATGTCTGGGTTTAGAGGGGGAGTGAGCCAATTCCATCTCTAAAGCCAGCTTGGTATATTTGGGAATTTGGGCGTAGCTTTTCTTACTACTTCCTGTTGGAGGGGGGCGCTGTATCTTATGGGGACACGAAGAAAATTTTAGGATCATGGAGTAGTCCATAAGGCTGTATCGTCTGAGCCAGTTGCCTTGAAACCATTTTGAATGTTGAATCATCTGGGCCATGGTGTCACTGGAGACCTTTCAGGGGGTCTGGGCTGGTCAAACCTGATGTATCTTAATCTGGAACAAATCCATAGTCTCTGGCTTTCTGTGGAAACAAAAGCAGAGACTCTTTTTCAAAGCAACATATCCTTATATCCAAATTTTGAAGTCAAGGTACCTTTAAAATATACATTTTGGCATAACTCAACAGCTTTTACAATCAAATGTTTTTCTGCAGTTACGAATATGAAAGAGAACATAATCCAGATTCTCTGTGTGGTAGTCATCTTTACGTGGCTTATTTTTTTATATTAGCTTGAGCCTATTGCTTTAAACTGCAGCCTTCTAAGCCTGAAAGGGCGCAGTGGCTGCTGGCTCCGCCCACTTCAGCTTCCCAACATGGCGGCGGTCCGCTTTCCGCCAGCTCTGGGAGCCGTAACTCTCAGAAATAGTGGGTCTACATTTTTACCAAAGTAGCGTGTAGCCCAGAAACCTCTTTTTTTGTTTTGTACTAGCAAAGGCTAAATTCACCACACAGTTTAATGTGCTACTTGTAGAGGCCTCATTCCCACCATACTGTAGGTCGAGAGCGCACGCTAGGAACCCGCCAGTAGCTCAAACCGGCAGCTGCCGCTTATTTGAGAGAGACAATTAGGAAGCTGTTTTTAGGTCCGTTTTAGAATCTTTTTTTTAAGTTTTTAGGTGGAAACTCTTGCCCCACGTTGGGCGCCATTTGTTGCTGGAGAAATTTTCTCCAGCTCCCACCACCAAGTCCCGCCAGTCCCAGATCCCACTTATAAAATAAACACATAGACTCTTACATTATTTAAACTGCTTGGCCATTAGCTCAGGCCTGTTATTGTCTAGCTCTTACTCTTATATTTAGCCCATTTCTATTAATCTTTATTTTGCCACATGGCTCATGGCTTACTGGTACCTTACATCTTCCTCGTCCTGATGGCGGCTCGCCGTGTCTCTCTGACTCAGCCTTCCACTTCCCAGAATTCTTTTCCTTGTCCCGCCTATACTTCCTGCCTAGCCAATGGCCAATCAGTGATTTATTTACTGACCAATCAACAACACACTTGACATACAGACCATCCCACAGCACAGAACAAAACAAAAAAGACAACTTCCACCCTCCATCTTTATGGTCACGAGCCACAACCACGACTACCTAGTTACGGAGAGCTTTATGGGGGCGGGGGGGGGGGACGACGACAAAAGAACCAGATGTGGGGAAGGAGCACGTGCAGAGAGAGGGAAGATGGTGGAGAGAGAGAACAGAACAAAAAGAGAGGGCAGGGTCTGAGTCACGGCTTTTCAAGGTGCAGACGGGCTTACAGAGCCACACCACGCATGCGCAGATTGAATGATCCTTGTATGTGATCACCAGCACACGCTGATGTAAGACGCAAGACCCTTTGCTGAACTCCTGAACTGCCTGTGTGGTCACGCAGCAGGAGTGAGGGCAGAATTCTAACAGTAGGAGCTTGCTCTCTTCTTCCGCTCTCTTCTGGGGTTCAAACTCAGTTCGTCAGGGTTGGCAGCAAACACCCTTACCTGCTGACCCATCTTACTGGCCTTGTTTGTTTGTTTCTTTTTGATATTGTATCACTCACTAGAACTCACTATATAGCCTAGACAGGCCTAGAACTGGCAGGGACTCCTCAACCTCCCAAGTGCTGAGATTTCAGTTGTGAGCCACCACACATGCCAAATAACGGCATATTACTTACTCACTAGCTGGCAGCATCAACACCATCTGCTTTTTTTCCATTTTAGGAGGTTTCTGTGACTGAATGCAATTAATGCTCTGATAAAGAAACCAACCAACAGATATTGACTGAAATATTTTAATGAGACATTGGGCTGGAGAGACAGAAAGCATGTGCACGACTTCAAGGAACTTCATGACAGTTAAAAAGGAAGAGCCAGACACTGTCCTAATGTTACTGTATCTTGCTCATGACTTCTTGCCTCCTTAGTCCTTGTGACTGCCACTTCAAGAATTCACACAAGACACACAGAGTGTAGTGTAGAAGACAATCGGAGTTTACTGCCTTCAGAGGATGGTAGTGGCCAACACCAAAGGGACCACTGTGCTGGCCTACATTTCAGATAGGTTTTATAACAGGGTTTTTGTTATTGTTGCTTGAGTGTGTATGTCTGTGTTTGTGTGTGTGTGTGTGTTTATGGTGTGATTACATATGTGTCTTTTACTGAACCTGGAGCTAGGCTAGCCACCATCAAGCCCCAGCAACCCTTCTGTCTTGGCTCCCCACAGTGTTGGGGTCACAGATGACCACATCTTGCTTTTTACCTGGGGACTAGTGATTCGAACTGAGGTCCTCATGCTTGCACAGCAAATACTCTTACCCACTGGCTATCTCCTTGGCCTCAGGATACTATTTTCAATAGTATTTTATTTTATATTTATATATTTTATAAATGCTATTTTAAATACTACTTTAAAATCTCTGAGACAGACAGCTTCCCTGAAGGTTGTGTTCCTATCTACATGATTGATAGGCCTGTTTAGACTGACTCCTAAAAGAGGAAGTAGAATGTCCTTTTCTTTATCAGAAAGACTTCTGCTAGACAGTAATCTCACAGGGCGTAGGGCTTCCAGATCTAGGTTTAGATAGTTAGCAATATATTGGCTTCCTGACAATTAGGGATGTTATATCTCCCAGGGCAAAAGAGAGGACTCAGATCCCATTTTCTGACTGGTAATTAGAGTCCTGCAATTCTGGTCTTACAAGCTGCTGATTACGAGATTAGCTAACACTCATTCTATTTCTAGCCTGCTCAATTTTGTCTTTCTCTTTCCCAGTTTATCTCTAACCCCAAGTACTCTAAACCTTTCCGGAAATTATCTCATAATGGGAACTAAATTCCCACCCACTAAGCTTAAATTGGGGCTGATGTTTCAAAACCAACTTTAGAGGCTGGGGATATAGATCAGTTGGTAGCAGTGTTTGCCTAGCATACATGGAGGCCCTGGGTTCAATCCCTGGATTTTCATAAACTGGGTATGGTGGAGCATGCCTATAATCTCAGCACTCAGGAGATGGAGGCAGAAGAATCAGAAGTCTAAGGATACTCATGGCAACATAATAAGTTTGAGACTTATGTAGCCTGGGCTACATGAGACCTTGTCTCAAAGAGGGGGAGGGGTGCAGAAAGAAAGAAAAGCAACTTTAGAATACAGGGATCATAATTCAATAGATGTTTGTTGAATAAATTGATGAATCAATGATTAGCATTATAGTGAAATATCTTCTTTCCGTTTTTTGTTTGTGGTATATACACACATATATATGCATGTTTTGGCATGCAAGTGAGGAGGCATTGCTCACTGAGGGGGAATCTCTCAGTCAAACCCAGAGCTCAATGACATGGCTAGTCTTGCTGGCCAGTTTGCTCTGAGCATCCCTTCTCCCTCCACCTTTCAAGGCTGGAATTACTCTCTCCCCAGCCCTAAAGTGAATTCTTAACCAGAATTACTCTCCACCACTCATCATATCGATAGCCAACAAAAAGGGGAAAAAAGCACAGATAATCCAGAAGTCAGTCAACTCTTAGCTTTGGGATTTTAAAAGAGGCCTTGGGACTTCACCAGCCGAAGGAATGACATCCAAACAGTCCAGAGGTACTGAGGCACAGAGCTCAATTACACCACATTGCTAGTAATCAGCAGACACTACAGTGCTACAAACACAGGTCAAAGTTCAAAACCCACCCAGGTCAACAGCTGAGGGAGCACCAGCCACAGTGCAGGGGCTACACAACAGCCCTCGTTACCTGTACATTTTCCACAAGACACATACATCATCTATAGCCCAGATCTGGCTCAGCCCACTATGTTCTCTGGTACAGGTGGCTCTGTTTCTTTAAATCTGGAAGAGGGAAGAGAAAGCTTTTGGAGCAAACACTGAAATGGAGTGAGCTCCAGGACTCCCCATGAACTGGAGAAGATGAAACAGTAATAGCCTAGCAACAACAAAAGGTTTGATTCACACATAAGGAGAAGCAAGATCCTAGCAGGGGACAAGGGAGTGAGTATCACATGCTCTGATGGGACAAGGAAGTGGCCCATGTGGGGAAAACAGAATAGGGATGATAAGCTGTTGATCAGGGATGTTCGTGTCTGTCCATATGGTTTGCCTCAGGAAGGCTTGTCTTATGTGCTGGTAGCTGAACTCATGGGCCCAGGTATATTCTTTTGTTGTGTCCATGTCCCGAGACCCCCGAGCAAGACCACCACAGAGTCGATATCCAATGCAAAACACACAGGGGTTTGTTAATAACAAGCAAGCCCAGGCTTGGTTCATGTCCAACACTCCGACACAGCAGGTGGAGGAGGACAGCCCTGAGCTCTCAGAATGAGGATTTTTTAAGGGAAAAACGGCAAGCAGGGTGGTACAAGACTTGGGGTCACAAGATTGAGTGAGGGTGTGTAACCTTTGAATTTACTGGTTGGGGGTTACAGTTATCATTTGGGGGCAGGACTGGATAAGTCCTAGGCTCTGTCCTTGAGCTTCCATGGAGGCTGGCTGGCCTAACATGTACTGACTGTGGAGGCTGACTCAGTGACCCAGGTTCTGTCCTTGACTCATGCATGTAGCTCTAAGTTGGTGAGGGGTCCCAGACAGTAAACAATTGATTGAACCTTGAGCAGAGTACGTGCAGAAAGGGGGTTACTGCAAGGTCTATATCATAGCCCTCCCAGAAACTGCTGGCTCAAGTCTCAGGAAACTGAAATGGAGGACTGATATCTGAGAGAAGACTGAGCGGCTTGTTATGGCGTCTGCTTGGTCCTTTCATTTTTTGCACACTAACATGTTCGCCAAGATGCCTTACCTCCTGTAACCCTTCTCTTGTAATTTACCTTTTTTCCCTTTGGCAGTTCTAGGGATGGGACACAGGGCCTCACACCTGCAAAAGGAAGTTTTGTACCACCTGGTGACACTCCAGCCCAACTATATAAACTATATATAAGACACAAAATTTTTTTTTTTTTGAGACAATGTGTCTCTGCTCTCTGTAGCCCTGGCTACTCACTCTGTAGACCAGGCTGGCCTGAAACTTGCAGAGATCTACCTGCTTCTGGCAACCTGGTACTGCAATTAAAGGTGTGCACCACCATGCTCAGGTTTTGCTTTTTTGAGAGAGTACCATCACAAGTTAGCCTAGAATAACTACCTATCCAAGGATGGCATTGAGCCTCTGCCTCCACCTCTAGTCCTAGGATTCCAGGTGTGCCACCACACCAGTCAACTCTCTCTCTCTCTCTCTCTCTCTCTCTCTCTCTCTGAAACAAAGTCTCTCTAAGTAGTTCTGACTGTCCTGGAATTACCTATGTAGACCAGGCTAGCTAGGTATAATTGCTACAGACTATTGAGAAATAACTCTAATGTCTATATAGCTCTTTAAAATTTTCTGGAAGGTTCAATAAACTTGTAGTCATTCACTGTGTCTGAAAACCTGCACATCACCACAGAAGATGCTCTGCTGTTTATGCTCAGAAATTCATCATTGGTTATCTTTGGTATCATTTATCATTACTGAGCAAGAACAGCCTACAGAAATTTTACAGATGTTTATTTCTGTGTGCTGGGTTTATATCTTTTTGCTTGGTCTATTAATTTAGTACTTCACATTGTTTTTTAAAGCCTTTAAATATTACTTTCCCTGGCATTCAACCCAGGCATAAAGAGATTGATTTCTTTTCTTTTTTGTTTCGTTGTTGTTGTTGTTGTTGTTTGTTTGTTTGTTTGTTTGTTTGGAACAGCATCTTACTGTGCAGCCCAGGCTGGACTGGAACATGCTATGTAAACTAGGGTAGCCTTGAACTTGCAGAGACCTGACTGCTTCTGTCTCCTAAATACTGGGATTATGGACATACACCACCACACATTTTTTTGTCTTTTTTTTTTTTTTTAAAGATAAGGTCTCACATAGCCCAAGCTGGTCTCAAATTTGCTGTGTATTCAAGGATGACCTTGTCCTGATGCTCCTGCCTTGACTTCCAAAATCCTGGGATTATAGGTGTGTGCTATCATATCTAGTCTCCTTTTTATAAAAATTATATTTTATTTTGAGTGTCTGTGTGTGTACTCACACATGCACATGTACATTCATGTGCCACAGCACATGTGAAAGTCAGAGAATACCTTGTAGAGGTTGCTTTTCTCTTCCTACATAGTGGGTACTGGGGTCATCAGGCCTGGCTGCAAGTGCCTTTACTCTGAGTCATCTCATCAGTCTTGTTTTTCTATAATAGAAAAGAAGGGTTGGGAATTAAAACAATACCTTAGATCTACAAGAACCTTTACTGGTAGACTAAGAACATTTTGTTATATTTTAAGATTTATTTTTATTGTGGCTAGAGAGACAGCTTAGAGGTTAAGACCACTTGTTGCTTTTACAGAGGACTCAACTTCAGTTTCCAGACATTTAGAAAACAAATTTGAACTGTAGCAACCCTTTGAATTTACTTTAAACATTTTAAATATCTTAACTGTGTTTTTAACACCAAATAACAAAAATATCCTTCCTATTGATGTCCAAGTTGATGTCCAAGATGGTGTGGGTCACACGGCAATCTACAGTCTAACATTCTAACATAGAATTAAGACACCTGGTTTAAGGAACCCATTTTTCCTTTCATGCCAGTAAGGTAATTGTGCCTTTGGTCAATTATCATTTAAAAATATTATTTTTTTCATACTTGATCAAATGAAAGGCATTTGTTAGTCTTACAAGTTAGTTTAGATTGAATGGTCATGCTGTTAGGTCTCTCCTGTTCAAATCTAATCTTTATCAATCTTTATGGTATCCATAGCTTTTCTTCTCCTGTGGAAACAAAAGCAAAACCTCTTCTCCAACATAACACATATCCTGGTTTCCATTCTGAGGTCAACACATCTTTAAAAATATATGGGTTGACTTAATTCCGTAGTTTTTCTATTACCCAATGTCTCTCTGCAGCTGTTGTTTCTTTTTCATTAGCATTTAGAAAATGTAAAGTCAATCAAGTATTGTGTATTATATCTCTGGGGGTCTTTATTACCCTTTCTATTTATTAAGCATATTCTTCTAGAGTTCGATTAGATCTTTCTATAACTGCTTGCCCTGTAGGATTGTGTGGTATACCTGTAATATGCTTGTGTTGTAATAAGCAAAAAACTGTTTCATTTTACCAGAGACATATACAGGAGCATTGTCAGTCTTAATTTGTACAGGTATACCCATGATGGCCATAACTTCTAATAAATGTGTAATTACAGAATCAAACTTTTCAGAACTCAAAGCAGTTGCCCATTGAAATACTGAATATGTTTCTATGGTGTTGTACACATACTTTAATTTCCCAAACTCTGCAAAATGAAACACATCCATTTGCCAAATTTCATTTCTTTGAGTACCTTTTGGGTTACTTCCTGAAGGTAATAGAGTTTGGTTATACAAAGAAGAATAGGACATTTCCTTATAATTTCCTTGGCTTGTTGCCAAGTTATAGGAAATCTTTCTTCAAACCTTTGCTATTAACTTGGTGTTTCTTATGAAATTCTGAGGCTTCTAGCACATTTCCTATTAATAGCTGATCAATTTCTGCCCCGGCCAGCAGGGCTTCAACGGGTTCTCAACCACCCTAAGGACAGAATGATAGGGACAGGAGATACAAAGGAAATACACCAAGACAATATTCTGATCAAGGTGCAACTTTATTTTCTCCAAGAGGGTTTATATAGTTCTTGCAGGGGAGGGGGAGCAAGAAGCTATTATCTACATAGGGTGGGGCAAGCTAACAGGATGTTTGTGTAGGATGTTTAGTTCCCTGTCTTATTGGGGGTCTGTATTTTTCCACTAACTAGAGATTCTGTCCTTGTCCCTGACATCTCCCGCTTCTTAGTAATAAATCTAAGGGCCAACATAAACCAGGTTCGAATGGTCTAAAAGGAAGGCTCTGAAAGAGGCTTTGCATGGAGGATTACAGAGGCCCTGTCCCTTTAAAGGTTGTGAAAAAAGGTCCGAGAGGGAATGTCTCTCCAGACTCAAGCACCATGGGCGTCCCTATAGTGCGGGAATCAATGGACTGTGCAGGACTTTACAGCAAACTGTGTGTGAGACCTTTCACACAGCACACAAGTCCCATAGTCAATCATGTTCTGGGCTGAGCAGGGACACTGTTTGTCACAAATCCAGTCTGACAGCAGGGGTCATGTTTCCAAGGGCAGTGCTGAATTTTCATCCAAAGTGTCAGAAAGGCTTGTCAGACTTGCTGGCCTTGGTGTCACAGGCGGTCATAGCTGTGTTGGGCCAGCTTGACACAGCCTGTGGCTGGCAGGTAGCACAGCAAACAGGGCAGCACCAAAGAGAGAGGGCACCCATGAAGGACCAGCGGGTACAGCAGTTGGAGCGGGAGCAGGAGCAGGGATGGTCATCGCAGGAGCCCTCATCATCCTCATTGGTGCAATGGTAGAAGATGCCTTGTACTAGGCACATGCATGTGCCGTAGACCCAAATCTTCCTTGCTCAGTTGATTCTAACCTTCTGCTTATAATGATACTCTTTTAAAAAATCCTGTAACACTGGTGGCAGAGGAAGCCCACCGATCCCATCATATGTAGTGCACCTGCAGATCACTGGGTCAGGTCGCTGTGTTGCCACTCAGGGCACTTAGGTCCCTTCCACCTAGACTAACCTATTATTCCTCAGATCAATTCCTAGATCTCTAGGAAGAGAAGCCGTGCTGAGATGACTGTTTTATCGGGGGTCTGTATTTTTCCACTAACTAGAGATTCTGTCCTTGTCCCTGACAAATTTCATCATTACCTTGTGCTAGAGGGCCTGGTAGACCCATATGGAATCTGATATGTGTTACATAAAATGGATGATTTCAATTTCTGATTACTTGTTATAATTGAATAAATAACAAAGTTAATTCTGAATCATGTGGAATAAGTTCAGAGTCCTCTCAAGTGGCAGGCAACTGTTGCTCATGGAGAGGCCCAGGTGGTGACTGCAGTGGTACTAGCTGGTGTGACTTCTTCTTTATGTGGTCATACCACATGTTGCAGTGCCAAAATGTTGTTTTATCATCAGCACAGTGATTACACCTAGATCTACTGCTGTTTTAGCTACTGACTGCAGCTCCAACGTCACTGCCCTGCTGCGGCTCAGGCCAGGGCCTGGTAGGACACATAAGTCCCACCAGAACCACCTCTTGCCACTGCCACCAAATGTAGTTTTTAACTAAATCTCTATTGTTCTATTTACCAATAAAGACTCAGAGTCAGAGGCTGGGGTGAAAACCTGCTAGCTCAGAGAGGTTGAGGAGCAACTAGCTGACCTTCCTTCTTTGCTGGTGTCTCAGAAAGAGAGTATCCTTCCATGGTGCCAAACCAAAAAGACTACCACATGTAAAGTCCCTCCCTACTACTTCCTGTGCATCTCTTTATCTGTCTTTCAGACTCCCTCTGACTCTCGATGACTACTTTCTGTCAACTAGTTGCTGGATTTGCCTCCTGACCCAAGGCTGATTATATTTAATTAACTCAGTCTTGGGTTTCACAATGTGATCTAATATCCCACAAAAGGTACTTGTTGCACAAGCCTTGTGACTTTTAAAAATATTTATTTTATTTTTTAAATTATGTGTGTCTGTATGTGGATATTTGAAACTGAGTGCAAGTGCCCATGGAGTCCAGAAGTGGGTTCCAGATCTTCTGGAGCTGGAGTTGCAGATGGTTGTAAGCACTGGATTATGGTGGTGCACACCTTTAATCCTAGCACTAGGGAGGCAGAGGTAGGTGGATCTCAGGGCCAGCCTGTTCTACAAAATGAATTCCAGAACAGCCAGAGCTATTATACAGAGAAACCCTGTCTTGAAAAAAACAAAAACAAAAGAAGATAATTGTGAGCTGCATAGTATGAATGCTGGGAACTAAATTCAGATCCTCTGGAAGAGCAGCAAGTGCTCTTAACTTGAGCCAGCTTTCCAGCCCAAGCAAACAATAGTAGTATTTTTGTATGTATGTACATATTTATTTTATGTGTTTTGTCTGCCTGTATGACTGTGAAACACATGCATACCTGGTATCCTCAGAGTCCAGAAGAAGGTGTCAGGTCCTCTGTGGTGGATAGCTGCTCCAGCTTTGACCTTGAAGCACTTCCCCTAGTGATGCAGCCGGTAACTGCCATGCCTGCCTATGACCTGTCCTTGGGGCATGGCTGAGAAAGGAGCCCTTAAGACCTGAGATCCATACGTGCCAGCCCTCTTGGCCCTCCTGATCCTGCATACTGGATCACAGACCAAGTCAGAGTTCTCCAAAGAACCACACTGGACTGCACCTCACCTCTCCCGGGTCCTGTAACTGACCCCTTTACTGGTTGTAAGTTACCTCAAAATAAACCTCCTTTTCACTACCAGATAAACTACGTGGAGTTGCCTTGTTAAATCCCTGCTTTAATCCTCTAAAAGAGCAGCCAGTGCTCTTAACTATTGAGCCATTTCTCTAGCTCCCTCCCCACCTTGTGACTTTAGTTTCATCCCTGGAACCCACATAAAGATGGAAGACAAGAATCAGCTACACAGAGTTGTCCTCTGACATCCACATGTATGCCATGACACTGTGAGTGTCCCCCACCAGTCATGCACCCATGACAATAATAATAACTAATAAAAAATTAATTTGACAGAGTCAGATGGCTTGCCTCCAGGCCTGATGGGCAGAATCCACATGGTGAAAGGAAAGAACAGACTCTGGAAAGTTGTCCTCTGACCTCTACACATGCATCTGTGTCCATGTGCAAACACACACACACACACATACAAGTTTAAAAAAAAAGAAACATTAAAAAAGAATGGGTAGTGGGCAGAGGTGGAATACAACTTTAATCCCAGCACTCAAGAGGCAGAGGCAGGTGGATCTCCAAGTTTGAGGCCAGCCTGGTCTATATAGTAAGTTCCAGGATAGTATGGCTATATAGAGAGACCCTCTCCCAAAGCAAAACAAAATAACAAAAATAAATAAATAAGTCTTTTTTGTTTTTCTTTTTTTGTTTGTTTGTTTTTCGAGACAGGGTTTCTCTGTGTAGCTTTGTGCCTTTCCTGGAACTCGCTTTGGAGACCAGGCTGGCCTCGAACTCACAGAGATCCGCCTGGCTCTGCCTCCCGAGTGCTGGGATTAAAGGCGTGCGCCACCACTGCCCGGCAATAAGTCTTTTTTGTAAAGTCACTTAAGAACAACTTCAATCCACATGGTTCAGCTGTATGGTATACATGGCAGAACAGAATGTGAGCCATCACTTGAAAGAAACCATTAAGCAATGAAAAAGTAAAACCATTGTGTCTTAATTCAAAATAAAGGCCTATGTCTTGTATTTTCAATAAGAACCATTAGGAAAGATTACAGAATGTATCCTTCCATTTTTTTTTCCAGAATAAGCATCACCAATAACACAAACAGCCAGTTACTTGCCACACTTAATTCAGATTCATGTATGTTTCCATACCTATTAAGTCATACAATGTCAAATTTTTTGTTTTGTGTTTTGTTTTCTTTATTTTTAGAAACAGGATTTCTCTGTATAACAGCTCTAGCTGTCCTAGAACCTGCTCTGTAGACCAGGTTGGCCTGGAACTCACAGAGATCCACCTGCCTCTGCCTCCCAAGTTCTGGGATTAAAGGCATGCACCACCACCACCTGGCTATGATGTCAAAATTTAAGATACACATTCTACAAGGAAAATTTAAACTAAAAAGTGAAGCAAGTAATGTTGCTTGCATTTCACTTTTCTTTCTTTTTTTCTTTTCTTTCTTTTTTTTGTTTTTTTTTGTTTTTGTTTTTGTTTTTGTTTTTGTTTTTGTTTTTTTGTTTTTCGAGACAGGTTTCTCTATGTAATTTTGGTGCCTGTCCTGGATCTTGTTCTGTAGACCAGGCTGGCCTCAAACTCACAGAGATCCACCTGGCTCTTGCCTCCCAAGTGCTAGGATTAAAGGCATGCACCACCACCGCCTGGCTGCACTTCACTTTTCATACAAAATAGGAAGCAAGCTTCCTGGCCCATGGCTCAGAGAAATAAGACACCGATGAATACAGGTGTTATAGAGTATACAGAGAGAAGTGTTCATCATGGTGAAGAAGTGGCAGTATTCAGATGTGGCAGAGACTTAACCAAGTGTTTGTCCATGGCAAAGAAAATCAGTCACACTCAGTCACTTGCTAAAAACCATCATCAAACATGATGAGAATCTCAGCCCCAAAGGGGTTGTCATTTAACAGGGACTAAGGCTCAGTCCTCAGCATTTACAGAGCCCATAACATGCCCATTCCAACCATTCATAACTGAAAAGGGAAAGTAGCCAATTCTCTTGTTTGGGGAAAATCACCTAGTTGCTTGGCTGAATGTCTATCTTTAGGGTATATAGGTTTTCTGGTCCTATGGAATAGACATGGGAAAAACAAGTGACATATGATGTCAGGGATCCCCAAAAGGACACTTTCTTTTTATTATTATTATTGGTGTGTTTGCTCCTGGGTGGAAATCTGAAGTCAACCTGTGAGAGTCAATTCTTTCCTTCTACCATGTGGATCTCAGAAATCAAACTCCGGACATCATTCAAACTTGGCAAGCACATTTATCCTCACAAGTATTTTTAAAAATTTAACTTGTTATTGTGTGAATGAATGTGAGATAGAGTGGGGTGGAGGGGAAGGCTTGGGTGCCATAGTGCACATGTGGCAACCCAAGGACACCTTTCAGTAGTTGTGTCTTCCATCTTGAATTGGGCTCCAGTGATCGCCAGGTTTACACAGCCATTGCCTTTACCTTCTAAGCCACCTTGCCAGCCTCTAAAGAATTCTACGCATCTGTAAGCTAGTGGCTATCACTCACACCTATTTTGCATACATTACAGACATATGTGAACAAGGGTTGTTCAATGATCCAGAATACTGAGATTCCACCCAACCCTTAGAGACCAGCATGATGGTTAGAGTCAGAGAGAGGCCTGAGGGATGTGTACAAATGTAGCCAGAGAATGAAAGGCATCCCCAGGGAACAATAGAATTCCCTGGACCTGTAGCCAGAAGCTGCTGAAGGAGAGGGTTTGTAGAGCTGTCTGCAGACAAAAAGGGACTAGTCTTGGCTTAGAACCAACCAGAGCAAAAAGTAATAGAGACAGTAAATCCACCATCCTCAGTAAACCAGTCAGCATACTGCAGTTGCCATCAAATGCCTACCCTGTGCTGAACACCTCAGGTCCAAATGTGAAAAGTACAGTCTTCCTCCCAAACTCTCAATCCTGTAGGCCAGGCAGATACGCAAATGGAGAATGACCATGCATTGTGGGAAATCCACAACAGGTTAAAATGGTCTGCCAGGCTTGGAGGGAGGGGCAGGTGAACAAAGATTCAGTGAAGGAAGAGATGGGAACTAGACAGAACCAGCTTTAATTGGATCTATACCACAAAGGTTTCTCAATGGGTGTGTGTGGGGGGGTGTCTGAAAATATCATGGCCAACAGAGTGTCAATCTGCATGAGGCAAGAAGGAAGTCCGGCTCAACATGACTCAGTAGCCGGTGTGGGTTCAAACTTCAAGAGTCTGACACTAGGAAGTTTATTTTAGGCATTTTAGAACAATGATTTCTTTTTATTTTCTGTGAATTGGTGTTTTGCCTGCATGCCTGTCTGTGTGAGGGTGCTGGGAATTGAACCTAGTTCTCTCAAAGAGCAGCCAATGCTCGTAACCACTAAGCCATATCTCCAGCCCCTATTTTAGGCATTTTAATCATAGTATAATTTAAAGTTATTTTTGTTATACTGAACATATGATTCTACTCTTGTTTAGGGTATTGTGCTTATGCTGCTCATTTAAAAATGCAATGTGTAATTAATAAATGAGGTTAGTAGTTAACCTATAATAATCAAGCTTGTAATCACATTAGGTATATTTTTCAAGGTTAAACCAGTATATTTTAGACAGATTATTTTCAAACACTTCAAAGATCTACAGAATATGGCATTTAAGATGTTCGATAACCTGAAGTTTTTCATGACAGTGAGAGACATCTGCTCCTGGCAGCACCAATTTACTTCATAAAAGGATGATGGGCACCAAAGAAACTCCATACAGAGTTTACTTTCACTGTGACAAGGATAGCCACTAGGCAAAAAAACTGCTCTTGCCTTTGACTGCTGACAGCATAGTAAGGCTGGACAAGCAGGGACATAGGAAAAAGACTGTTGAACTGCCAAGACAAGGCAGGACAGTCCTTCAAAATGACTGCTTCATGGAAGAGTCTGCCAGACATTCTGCAAGACACAGAGAAAAGCAACTGATGAGCTTTGCTTTCAAATTTACTGCTTCACTGAAAAGTCAGATATTTTAGGCCTATAGGCTGAAGATGGATGCCCCAACATTGCAGAGGAACTTTGGGTGACTGTTCAGACAGTCAGATGTCTCTGTCATTTCTAGAATTTTGGAAGTTGCTTGCAATACACTTCCTGTTTACTCAGGTAATAGTATACCCTTCTTTGATGGAGTTAAAGACTAAATAATTAGAGTTTCAGTTTTCCTTAGTTATGATAGAAAGCAAATTAGGTATAAAACTTTGGAATCACTAAGATATGATGAATGGTGGAATGTTTTCTCTAAAGTAGCTAAATACAATGGACTGAATATTGTAATTGTAATTCTACTTGATAACTGTTTTTATTGTATATAGTTTTACTATATTAAGTTAAAACCTTTCATTTTTATTTAGACAAAAAGGGGGAAATGTAGAATATTAAGGATGTGTTCCATTTGTTTATGCTGTGGAACATTTGTTTAATGATGTAAAGATGTGTTGCATTCTTTTATGTTGCATTTGTTTAACTCTGTAAAGCTGTGTTACCTTGCTGTCCAAAACACCTGACTGGTCTAATAATGAATTGAATGGCCAATAGCAAGGCTGGAGAAAGGAAAAGCAGGGCTGGCAGGCAGAGAGAACAAATAGGAGAAAAAAGCAAGAGAGATAGAGAAGCAAGAGATGGAGTTGGACTCCAGGAGTCAGCCACCCAACTACACAGCAAGCCACAGAGTAAGAAATAAAGAAAGGTATATCAGATAAAGATAAAAAGCTCAGAGGCAAAAGATAGACAAGATAATTTGAGTTAAGAAAAGCTGGCTAGAAACAAGCCAAGCTAAGGCCAGGCATTATAAGAAAGAATAAGCCAACATGTGATTTATTTGAGAGCTGTGTGGCAGGCCCCCAAAGACCAAAAGAGTAAAGAGCCAAAAGATTAAAAACACACACACACACACAAAAACAACCCAACAACAATGAACCTAATTGTAAATGAAAGCTGCCTCCTGGATATGTTAAGTATGTTCTAGACATAATGTGTTTTGGCGAACACTGTAGAAATGTATATAAAATGAGCTAAAAGTAAATGGACTGTGTAGAAAAAAATAGTAATTTTTTTCATAGCTCCAAATCAATCATGAAGGATGATGGCCTTTAAAAGGAAAACAGTAATCAAGGCAGTCAGAAGGGCATATGACCTAGGAACTGTACCTTGGGTCATCTATGTCTATAGAAGAGACACATTTAATTTGGTCCAGTGCAGTTCCATAGTTAATATGAAGGCCCTATTTAGATACACTCCAAAGGCAGAAGTTAATTTTCTTTAACTCTAGACTTTAATGTAAAGGAAATGGAGAAAAAATTTCCCTCCTCAAATGGTTAAAAACAAAAGTAACAATTGTAGGTGAAGTACTAGAATGTTAAAGTGTTTTCTTCTTTACACTGTAACCTAACTTTTAGTAACTGTGTTTCTTAGTGTCACTTTGCAGCTCTGATTGACCTAGAGCTCACAATGTAGAGCAGGCTGGCCTTGAACTCAGAGATCTGACTGGCACACCTGACCTTTCTCAGAGATTTTTTTTTTTAATTTATTTTTATTTTATCTGTATGAGTGTGTTGAGTGCATGTTTGGTGCCTGAGGAGCCAAGGGTGTTGGAACTGGAGTTACAAGAGGTTGTGAGCTGCCTTGTGGGAGCTGGGAACCAACCCCACTGCTATCCTCTGCAAGAGCAGACAATGCTCTTAACCAATGAGCCACTTCTCCAGGCCCTCCTTTTCTTTTCTTCTCTTTTCTAAATTGGATTTTGTTTTGTTTTTCAGACAGGGGCTCGTGTAGCCTAAGGTGGCCTTGAACTTGCTGAGGATGACTTTGAACTCCTGGTCATCCTGCCTGTGTCTCCCTGCTGTTATAACAGGAATGAGCCACCATACCAGCCAAGTATCTCTAATTTCTTTTAGTCATTATATGATTTCTTCTGCTATAGACCAGATAGTAATTAAATTTTCCCCAAAACAATTCCCTAACTGACAAATTTCACTGACTCTGCTATAGGCAGATACTACCCTCTAAATCACCCACTAAACACATACTGAGAAAAACATGGAAATACTAAAACAAGTTCTCAAACTCAGTTCTTACAAAAATTGTCACCAGTTCTCAAATGGTCTAATTCTCACCATACTATGATATGGATAAGACAGTAACTTCCAATAAGGTATTAATTATACATTGTTTTTAATTACAAAGCTACTGTACAGAAGCACTACATTTTTTGCAAAGCTGAGAAATGGCCAGAGAATATTGTTAGTCCTTCCTTCCTCTCTCTCTGCCTCCCTTTATCCTGTCTTCTTCCCTCTTTCTCCTTCTTTGAATAACCCCTAGGCAAGAACCGTGCAACTGAGCTACATCTCAGTACATTCTGTATCTGTATCTGTATATTACAAATATTATAGTTACATAGTTGTGTGCATGTATGTGTGTGTGTGAAAGCCAGAGGTCAGGCACATCATCATCTTTGTGTGTGTGTGTATGTGTGTGTGTGTGTGTGTGTGAAGATAGTATGCATGTATGTGTATGGATGTTCACAGGTATATGTATGCCCATGGAGGCCAGAGGTTGACACAGGGTACCTTTCTTTGATCTCTCTCCCCATTACTGATTGTCTTAGTCAGTGTTCTATTGCTGTGAAGAGACACCATGAACACAGCAACTCTTATAAAGGAAAGCATTTATTTAGGGCTTGCTTACAGTTCCAGAGGTCTAGTCCTTTATTGTGTCATACCTAGCCCATTATGCGCCATGAGGAAAAAGAGAGGCAACACTTATGGTTCCAAAGATTTTATTAAGTCACCACATAAATGGGGCACTGATTGATCAGGGCTGCAGAACAAGGACTTGGGAGCCTTGTTTCTCCTGACAGCCGCAAGAAGGGGCAGAAGTGGGGTTTATAAGCACAAAAATCACAAACATTTGTTGCCAAGTTACAGTTACAATTTGCACCAATCAGGATTTAGAAATTAGGGTGTTCCTTCATTGTTAATCAATATACAATGCAAGCCTTTCAGTCCAACCAATCAGATTCATTTGTTCCTTCTGTTGTTAGGAACAGTCATATTGTTTCTAGGGAACTAAAGATGCATAGTGATTATTTCTATTGTTTAAAGAAGAGGTAGGATCAGCTATTGGAAAGTTCCCAGCTCTCCTAGGACTTGGGAATCAGAACTTTATTCAACCCTGCAGGTAAAATGGAGTCTGAAGTCAAAATGGCAGTATTCAGGCCATGGTGCTTTTACCTGTTCCCTTCATTATGGTGAGAAGCATGGTGGCATGCAGGCAGACACGGTGCTGGAGGAGCAGCTGAGAGTTCTACAACTGGATCCGCAGGCAACAGGAAGAGAGGGAGACACTGGACCTGGCTTGGGCTTCAGAAACCCCAAATCCCACCCCCAGTGACACGCTTCTTCCATAAGGCCACACCTACTCCAACAAGGCCACAGTTCCTAATCCTTTCAAACAGTTCCACTCCCTGATGATTAAACATCAAATCTATGAGCCAATGGGGGCCATTCTCATCCAAACCACCACACTGATGCAATATCTCCTGCTGAGCCCTGAGCTCATTAATTCCATTCAGCTGCTCAAGTAAAGCCCTCTTGCCCCAGGGATCCCATTCCCACCTACTGAACACAGGCAGGCCACTAGAGCCACCCAACTTTCAAAAGCATACAGTCACCAAGAAATGTTCTTACTACTGACCTAACATAAAATACATTCATATCTATTACATTCCAATAACTTAGTCACTTAGATAGTACAAACATATTACAAACCATATAAATTACTTGCTTAGAAATTTAAGTATGAATTCTAAAAATGACCTTAAATATACATTCTCAAGATAAACTCAGAATTCAGTGTTTCACATCTTGAAATTTGTCAAGTATGCCAGTAGAAGCAACAGACCCATGGGGGTCGTTTTTAGGAGAGATTGTTGAAATTTCTTGAGACAGTCATAGTTTTAAATTTTTTATTTTTGTGGTTTTTGAGACAGGGACTTGCTGTTTTGTCCAGTGCAGTCTTGAACTCCTAGGCTGAAGTGATCCTCCTCCATTAGTCTCCCAAGTAGACAGGCACACACCTTGTTATTTACATAATTTTGAAACCTGATGGTGGCTGGCTGAGATTAGATAAACTGAATAAATGTAAAAGACTAGCTGATGTTTCTTGAGTCCACTTTAAAGCACTGAATTATAAAAGAATACTGTCAGCATCCTGGGATGTAGCTAGTGACAGAGCTTTTGCCCGGCATGTGCAAGACTCTATGTACCATAAACACACACACACACACACACACACATACACACACACACACACACACAAAGCCAGGCATGGCTCATGTTGTAGTTCCAGCATTTGGAAGGCAGAGGCAGGAGGATTATTGCAAACTGTATATACTGGTAGAATATAGATTAGAGTTCTTCCTTAGAGAGGAAGGAAATGATTAGTTTTCTAGAATTTTCATTTAATATAATTCATTAAGAAGCCAAATATTTTATTTCATGTATGTAGGAATTAGAGTGCTTGTCAATTGTATCCTCTCAAAGCTAGAAGATATCAATTAAAGGGTAGTATACTTGAATGGTATAATATAAAAGTAGAAGAGTAAGGCATGATGGCTCATGCCTGTAATCTCATCACTTGGAAGACTGAAGCCCAGCCTGGGATACATAGTGAGTTCCAGGGTAGCCTGAGCTACACAAAGAGAGACCCTATCTTAGAAAGAAAACAAGTAGACAGCAACAATAAAATATTCTATATAGAAGATATCCAACATTATTCCTTTTTGAAGATAAAAACATCTGCTTACAGAATTTTATTGTTGGTGTAATAATAAATTATTATTGAGTATCTGAGGAGGCTGGTTATTCAATCTTCTTGACTGAATTCTGTATAGATAGAAACTTACTGTAAGGACAAAAGGCAATTTGATCCCAAAGTGTGTAGGAAATTGCCTGAGAGTTTAGGCTAGAAATATAAACAATCAAAACTAGAAGGTTGTTGTTTTTTTTTTTAATGCAACTGGTCTTATATTAGAATAAAAGTATTAATAACTCTAAAATGTCACCTGTCACTGTTGTAATTTTAACCAAAGCATTAGAGATGTGAAAACATCAGGGAAATAAGACTTTCAGATTGGAATGAATAGGAAGGGTTTAGATAACAGTTAAAACAATCATTTTGAAACAAGTGGGCCTATGGAGCCCATAGCAACTGCTCGGTGAAGCAGGCCTGCCGCGGGTGATTGAGAGCAATGGAGAGACATAACTGAGTCTGAAAGGGAGTCCTGGACTCCTCATTTCTCTGGAGGCCCGTCACCCACCTCTTTCCTGCGAAAGAAGATGAACATGGACTTCACTGTGCCATCACCGCTCTGCTGAGAAAAGCAGAGGAAGGTGGCCCAGAGGAAACCACACAGTCCCGTATAAGCTGTTCTCAAGTGCACAGGGACAAGGCTGAAGTTGGTTAGCTGCAATGCAAAGAGAGTCTATTAGGAATGGACAGGTAACAGAGTTTGTTTTGGGTTTTGTTTTTATTCCATGCTAGGGACTGAACTCAGGGCCCAGCACATGCTAGGCAAATGCTCTACCACTGAGTCAAGACCCAGCCCCAGATTCTCTACAGATCTGCACTCACCTGCACAAAAGGCCAGTACATCAGCCCACTCTGGAATAAAGAAAACCCTCATTAGAATGCTGTCTAGTTACAAAGCAAGCACAGTTCATTCTATAAGAGACTAAGAAATGCCAGGCACGTAGGGTGCCCAGTAGGACTGGATTGCACTCTGAGCTGATTAAATGAAGACATCTTGATACCTTGAGAATAGAGCAGGTGGAGACTTGAGGGCACAACTTGTAAGCCAGTACACCTTTTGTTAGTTATAAGTACAGAATAAAAAGTCAGTCAGAAATTCTGGAAGAAATAGGTACTTTAAAAATAATCACATGTATTTATATATTATAATTTCCAAGTGAGTAACAGCATATAATATACATATGTTTTTATCAGTGAATTTTTCAAAGTATATGCCAACCCCTGCGCCCCCCCCCCCCCAGGTTTTTTTTTTTTTGTTTTGTTTTTTTTTGAGATAGGGTATCACTATATGTCATTGGTTGGCCCGGAGTTTTGCCCACTCTATAAACCAAGCTGGCTTAGAACTCACAGAGATTCACCTGTCTCTGCTTCTCCACTGCTGGAACTAAAGGCATACGCCACCACAGCTGGCTTATCCAAACAGTTCTTTTTGTTCGTTCATTTGTTTGGTTGGTTGGTTTGGGTTTTTTGAGACAGGGTTTCACTGTGTAGTTCTGGCTGTCTGGAACTTGTTTTGTAGACCAGGCTGGCCTTGAACTCACAGAGATCCACCTGTCTCTGCCTCCCGAGTGCTGGGATCAAAGGTGTGCACCACCACCGCCCGGCTGCAAACAGTTCTTTATGGAACAATATGCAAACAATATATCTATGCTATCTCTTGGTACAGAACAAGATTAGCTGACATTACAAATTTCTTCTTACATTTAGTGTGTGTGTGTGTGTGTGTGTGTGTGTGTGTGTAGGTGTGTGTGTGTGTGTGAAGATACTTGCAGGAGTCTTGGAGACTGAACTCAGCTCCTCAGACCTGGTGGCAAGCCCATTTACCCACTGAGCCATCTTGCCATCCTCTTAATTTTTAAAATCTTTCTTTTTTTATTTGCTTTTGTAACTGGGTCTTGCTCTGTACCTCAGTTTGGTCTCAAACTCATGGCAGTCCTTCTGCCTCAGCCTTCTGAGTGCTGGGGTTATAAGTATTAATTCAAGTATCAATAATTAATTTTTAGAAAATACATACATGAGCCAGGCATGATGGCAAATCTTTAATCCTAGCCATTAAGAGGTAGAGTGTGTGTGTGTGTGTGTGTGTGTGTGTGTGTGTGTGTGTGTGTGTGAAAGACAGAGGTCTTTCTGTAGGGACACAGAAATCAGCTTGAAGGACCTCCCACTGACCAACTCTGGAATGCTGCAAGCACCAAAAATAATTAAACCCAGTAATGAGTTTTAAACCCTGGAAGAAAAAAAAGAACCCCAGAGTACACACCCACAATAAAGAAGTGGCTGGGACAGAAGAGCAGGCCGTTGCTCACAGTACAGTGCTGAGTGACACCTGGTGAACACCAGTGCTGGGAAGACTCACCACCCAACCCCAGCACAGCAGGGCAACTCAGGCAGAATCAGAGATGGTGCAGAGGCCAAGATGGTGCATGCACAAGGCCCTGAATTCCAGCCCCAGCACTGTAGGAAAAACAGGGAAAGGAAGGGAACAGAATGGAAGGGGAAAGAAAACGGAGGGAAATGAGGCACAGGTTACTTGGGAAACTAAAGCAGGAGGATTGCAAGTTCCAAGTCTCAAAAAAAAAAAGAGCTGGGTATAACTCAGTGGTAGCATGCATGTCTAGCATGCTTGAAGCCCAAGTTCATTCTCTAGCACTGCAAAAAATAAGTAAATAGGGCTGAGGATATGGCTCAGTTGGTAGAGTGCCTAGCATTCACAAATCTCTGGTTTCAAATCCCAGCACACAAGGTCATCCTCAGCTACATGAGACCTTGTTTCAATAATAACAACAATAGAGGTAGGACTAGGGTAAGTAAGGAGTGATGTTACTTGCCTAACATACGTGAGGACTTGGGTCTGATCCCAGTCCCAAAAAGGGATAAAAACAGAAGATAAGCCAGGATTTCCAAGACTCTGCACCCAAGGCAACACTGGGGGAGGAGATTACCAATGAACTGCACTTCCAATCCTGCTTCCTGTCCTTTCTAACATTAGATGTACAGCACAGTGTGGTGGCCTACAATGCCTATAATCTCAGCACTCAGGAGGCTGAGACATGAGGATTACTGTACATTTTGGAACCAGCCTTGAGTACAGAGTAGGTTTGGGCCAGCCTGGGCTACATAGTAAGACCATTTTTCAAAACAAAGAATAAAACCAATAAATATATAAATTAATAAAACATGTCATATGTGTGTATCTCTCTTGATACTCCCCCTTCTAAAGTAAAGGACAAGGAAGTCACATTCCAAAGTCTCTGTGGAGGCACCCCAAGAGAAGTAGCAAGAGTTCTAAACCCAGCTGAACGGCAGTGGTGCACACCTTTAATCCCAGCACTCAGGAGGCAGAGCCAGGTAGATGTCTGTGAGTTCAAGGCAAGCCTGGTCTACAGAGCAAGATCCAGGACAGGCACCAAAACTACACAGAGAAACCCTGTCTCAAAAAATAAAAATAAATAAATAAATAAATAAATAGATAGATAGATAAATAAATAGATAAATAAATAAAAGAGTTCCAAACCCCTTCCTTGCAGGAAATGTCCTTAACTATAGGGGTTCGGGGGGTTCTACAGCTTCAAATCTCTCCTTGCCTTCAATCATCAAATGAGCAATGTTGCTTCTGGGGCTCATAACCAACCATTCATCAGAAGATTCTAGAAACAGTGCAGGTGATAGCTCAATATGGTTTCATTTGTTTTGGCTTTTGTGTTTTTAAACTGAGAGCTCTCCTCCCCACTCCCACTAAACAAACACTTCTACCTCCAAGCTATAGCTCTACCCCTCAGCACTGCTCTGAATAGGGGATTAAGTACCTGTAAGATACTAGGAATATCCTGGAATCCTAAAAATTTATCTATCTGATGGTTATTATTAATTGAATTGCTGTGTCAGAGCTAAGAATGTCACTGACTTTGCCAGGCCTGAAAACAATAAGCCTTCACTGAATGATGGGTAGTGTTGGAACAACATCAACCTTTGTACTGAATAAAGAACACAACAGGGGATTTGCTTCATTAGGAATAATCTCGGGAAACACCTTTGTGACATCTAGAAGGCTCTTTTCACAAAGACTCAAAAGAACTCACACCTGGATGCACTGGCAGTGGGAATGATTCCTTGCCGACCCACAGCCTACAATCCTGTTTTGTGAATAGGTTTGGAAACCTATTGAATAAACTGTGATTGCTTATAAGAGTAAATCTAATGAAGTCAGAAATCATCATGAACACCTGTGTGAATGCAGTGATAGTGTTTATTTCCCATCCCCGAGAAGCAGATGCCCTGAGGCCTCCTCAAATGTATCCATCCCAACATATTCAAGCTAGAAACATTTAGTGCACTGACCTACAGTCTCAGCTACTTGGGAGGCTGAGGCAGGAAGACTGCTTGAGTCCAAAAGTTGTATGCCAATTTGGCAACATTACAAGATGTTCATTTTCAAAATAAAACAAACTACAACAAAATTAAGACAGATCTTTTTCAAAATATTGTATTCCCAGATCAACCAAACTGTAAGCCTGATTTTATCGTAGTTGTTTTAAGCCAGTCCTGGTGGCCTCAACTGTAATCCCAGCTCCTCAAAAGATTGAGGATCCCAGGAATCAACAGTTCATGGCTGGCTGAGCTACAGTGAACTGAATGCCATTCAGTCAACTTAGAGTCCATGATTCAAGGAAGAAAGGAAGGCGGGAGGGAGGGAAGAAGGGAAGGAGGGGGGAGGAAAGAAAAGACAGAAAGAAAAGAAAGAAGGGAGGAAAAGGGAAAGAAGAGACTAAAAGAAAAGCTAGGTGGGATAGCAAGGTGGTTCAGTGGGTAAAAGGAGCTTGCTACTAAGTCTGATGACCTGAGTTCAATCCCTGGCTCCCACACATTGTCCTCTGACTTCCACACTTCTAAACCCCATTCCACTAAATAAATAATGTCATTAATTTTGAAAAGCTAGGGAGCTCAGCATGATGGCACATGTCTGTAATCTCAGCTCTGGGGAGGTGGAGGCAGGAGGATCAAGAATTCAAGGCCAATTTGGGTTGTATGGGACCCCATCTCAAAGCAAGCAGTCAAAGAGGCCGACATGGAACTCAGTGCTTGTCATTAGGCATAAGTTCAATCTTCAGGGGGGAAAAAAGTTGTATTAAAATGTTTCTTTTTAAAAATCACATTCATAGCACTTGGGAGGCAGAGCCAGGCAGATCTCCGTGAGTTCGAGGCCAGCCTGGACTACCAAGTGAGTCCCAGGAAAGGCGTGAAGCTACACAGAGAAACCCTGTCTCGAAAAACCAAAAAAAAAAAAAAAAAAAAAAAATCACATTCATTTAGTGTGTGTATGAGAGAGAGAGAAAGCGAGAGAGAAACAGAGAGAGAGACAGAGATATCTGTCTGTCTGTGTGCCTACCTGTGAGAACACTCATTCACAAGTGCAGGCAGGCCATACCAAGTATGTGGAGTTCAGGGACAACCGAGAGAGTTAGTTCTCTCCTATCACCATGTAAATCCCAGGAATAGAACTCAGGTCCTCAGGCTTGGCAGCAAATTCCTTTACCCACTGAGTCTTCTCAACAGCCCCTAAAGTAAGTGTCCTTTAATGTTTAAAATATTTAAAAAGATATGATTACATTTTCAAAAGCCAGTCTTACCTTATATGTATTCCAGAATTTCTGCTTCAGGTCCAAAAATATGTCATCCTTTCCCTGGAGAATGCTCATACCTATTTATAGAAATATACCACAAGGATTTTAGAAGCAGAATGGTTACTATCTAATAGTGTGTTCAAGTTTCTCATCCCAACAGCATCCAGGCACATCCAATTCCAACTATTCACTATGTTGCTGTTGACCCAACAGGAAAACAAGAATATCTCTATTTTAAAACCAAGTTTTAAAGGAACACCAAGTAGGAAATGAGAATATCAAGTTATAAAAGATACAGCAGAATGATTATTATCTAAATGAAGAATCCACAAAATGCAGCTAATTCTGCATTGGATAATGAGCTTGCTTTATTTATTTATTGTGTATGTTTGCACTTGCCGCTGCCCAAGTGTGGAGGTCAGAGAACAAGTTCTGGGGTCAGTTCCAAGGTTGTCAGGCTTAGCAGCAAGTGCCTTTACCAGCTGAGCCATCTTCCTGTCCCCTTATTTGTTTTTGTTTTTAAAGTATTTAAAAAATTTTAGATTTATTTTATGTATTTGAATGTTTTCCTCATATGTATGCACACCACAGTGCTGTGGATGCTTGTAAGCTGCAATGTGGGTGCTGGAAATTGAAGCCTGGTATTTGCAAGAACAAGTGTTTCCAACTGTTAAGTCATCTCTCTAGCCTTTCCTTTCCCCTCTATATATACCCCTGGCTATCCTGGAACTCTGTAGACCAGGCTGGCCTCCAACTCACAGAGATCTGCTTGTTTCTGACTCCTGAGTGCTGGGGATTAAAGGTGTGAGTCACTCCGCCCAGCTTATTTGTTGTTTTGTGAGACAGAACTTCAAGTGTCACAGGTTGGTCTCAAATTCACTATTAGGTAGCCAAAGATGACTGGATCCTCCTGCCTCTGCTGCCCAAGTGCTGGAACTACGGATGGGAACCACCATGCCCAGCTATGTGTTGCTGGGGGCGGAGCCCAGGTGCTAAACAAGCACTCTGTCAACTGAGTTGCAGCCCCAGCCCCAACTTTGAAAACAAAACAAAACAAAACACAAACCACTTTAATCTTTTTCCCTTTTCATCTCCTTCCTTCCTTTTGTTCTTTTTTATTTGTACTGGGATTAAACCTGTGGCCTGAAGCATGGTAAACCTACCCTCTACCACTGAGCAACACTGCCACATTCTCACCCTAAATCCATTCCTTTAAAAAATAAAAATAGCCAAGTGGTAGTAGCGCACGACTTTAATCCCAGCACTCGGGAGGCAGAGCCAGGTGGATCTCTGTGAGTTCAAGGCCAGCCTGGTCTACAGAGCGAGATCCAGGACAGGCACCAAAACTACACAGAGAAACCCTGTCTCAAAAATAAATAAATAAACAAACAAATAAAAATTACTGGCCTCTAGACATTCTAGCAACTACACATTTCCCATCAGTATATTCCTACCAGAGTTTAACATTCAAGAAACAGAGCCAAAACCTCACTTTTAAAGGAGAGTGTAAAAATAACAGCATTTAAAAATTTCTAACAGCCCTGATTGTGCACTTGGGTGGGGGTTGGGGATATGAGTTATCAGCCAATGGCAGGAGATTCTTAGAATGAGACTCAAGGGGGCTGGGGAGATGGCACAGTGGTTAAGAGCACTGGCTGCTCTTCCAGAGATCCTGAGTTCAATTCTCAGCAACCACATGGTGGCTCACAACCATCTCTAGTGGGATCTGTTGCCCTCTTTAAAGACATGCAGATAGAAAACTCATATAAATCTTTAAAAAAAAAAAAAAATGAGACTCAAAACAAAACCCGGCAAATATTGTAGTGTTGTGATCTGCTTTCCCAGTTAATGCTAAGTACTCACATCACCACATTATTTGACCCTCCTAACAATTAACTCAGATGAGAAGAGTTAAAAGGAGGAAAGACAGCTAGTCATGGTGGCCCTGTAAAATTAGCAAACAAGAGGCTGAGGCAGGAGGACTGCCATGAGCTCAAGGCCAGATTACACTACCCAGCACGGCTTTGTATAAAAATGAAGTGCTTTAAGGAGTGGAAGAGCAAGAACCTGTCCAGGTGCACTACCCAACTATCAATTTTCAACTCCCACACCCATGCTCCCCCCACTGTAACATGAAACAGAGGAGACTGAACCAGCAAAAATCCAGACCAGTGATATAACAGAAGGCCTCAGGCCTTCATTACAGGCGTCTCCCACACCCTGGGACAGCACCATTTCCTAGTCTCAGGGTGATCACACATACTATGACCACCAACATCAAGATGAAAAACAAGGCTGAAAGCCTGGACTGTGCTGTCTCCTGGTGAACTTCCAAACCCCTCCATGCCTGTTTTCTCATTATATAGCATGGGAATTGTGAGTATATCTGCCTAAGTGGTAGCTCAAAGATTCAATAGGAATCTAGCCTGTCAAGTGGCAAGTCCTGGCTCCTAACTCCTTCACCACTGCACCAAGCTGTAGTGAGTGTAGGAATCCATTTGCAAAGCTAGCTGAGGGACCACACCAGGGAACAAGGCACAGCGCTTGAGCAAATCAGAAGGCTCTTGCTCTCTGGTTGTCTATTCTGACTTCACTGACCTCCTTAGCATGGCGTTAGCTGAGACTGTAACAGGCCACCAGGTCTTTGATATTTCCTGTGGGCTACAGAAGAAAAGGAAGTGAATACAGTCTCCCTTAAATGCCTGCCCCCAGAGGGGAAGTTTCTTCTAGATGGTTTGCTAACTCTCGGTCGGTTTAAGAAGACATTGACAGGCTGGGACAGGTGGGGCAGGCTTGTCATTCCAGCAGCTTGGAAGCCTGAAGTTGGAGAATCACAAGTTCATGGCCAGCCTGAGCAACTTAGTGAATCCTTGTCTCAAAATTAAAAACAAACTAAAGACTGGGGATATAGTCTAGTTGACACAGCTTGAGGCCTGAGGCTTTAGGCTCAATTGTTGGTGATCTAACATCCCCAAGGCCCTGGAGAAGACTCTCCAAATACTGAATGACCCTCCCCAGTTGCCACTGCCTTTGAGGGTACAGAAATCGCTGAGGAGAGAGACCTTTTGTTGTTTTCAGTATATCAGGCAGAAAGGTTTCCCAAGGCCAGGCCATCCAGGCCAGAGTGATGAGAGTTCCTTCTCAAGTATACAACCCCCTTCCATTCTCTGTGTGACCCCATGCAGGGAAATCTTGTTGCCCAAGCAAGGCTAAGGCCCTGGAGATGACTTTTCTATAATCACAGGTTCCACCCACTCTGCCCCCAGAGTCACCGATCCCCTCATTTTTGAGTTGATGTATTGGCTGCAGAGCCTCAGGTGTGGCTTTTCGCAGGGCAGGTGGAGCCCAGGAATGCAGCTGCTACAGGGCTAAGCAAGGGTGTCTTAGATGTGCCCTTTTCTGAAGGAAAATAGACCACACACACACACACACACACACACACACACACACACACACACTCCTGAACATCGCCAACCTGACACCAACCCCCTGAATCCCTGGCACGCTGGATCTCCAGTTCCCCTGGCCAGCAGCCCCCAAAATTCTTCCTCACGAAAACCTCACGTCCCCCAATGTTCAGACCTCCTGTTGCTGCTTCAAGGCTTCCTTCTAGCCCTGGTTCTCTAGCAGCAGAGTTATCACCTCCTGCCTCAGCCCCAGTGGCTTCAGATCTCCGGTCTCCGCGGCCCCTAGTCCCCACTCTCCACCTCCTCCCCCCCACCCCGCTCCTCCTGCCCGGCCTCCAGTGCCCCAGTCCCAGACTCTGAGCCCCGCCTAGGCCCCTCACCGACGTAGAAGGCAGAGAGGGCAATCGGCCCACCGACAGTCTGATCACACAGCACCTTGGCCAGGACCGTGCGCGGCGCGCGGCCCGGAAGCGCGCGCTCCAGAAGGCGCAGCCACATGTAGTTGAAGTTACCGTGGAAGGTTATGGCCAGAGTGGCCACGCGCCGCGTCTGGCGCCAGTCGGCCGGGCCTCCCCGCAGCCGCTGCTGCAGCGCATCACCCGCTGAAAAGAGACCGGCGTAAAGCAGCACGTTGGTGGGCCACGGATAGCGCCGTGCTGCGCGTGGAAACGCACGCCACCAGCTCGCCATACCCACCCGGGGTGCCTTCCGCGCCTGCACACCTGACTGAGCCGCAGGCGCCGGAGTGATTCGACACCACTATGCACACCCAACCCGCGTGCCCAATCCCGTGACGACTGGCCACCAAGAGGGCGGAGCCTCTTCGATGTGCAGAGTCCACAAGGTTTGGACAATTTCCAAGAAATCTCCAGAAGGAGAGGCACTCAGACAGAAAGCAGATCTGTCATTTCCAAAGGCCGAGCATTGTAAGAACTGTGGCTGCCATCGGGGCATTGGAGATGACCTCACGACTTTGTGAATATACCCGAAACTAGTGGCTCCTACACTTTAAAACTGGGATTTGTTTGTTTGTTTGTTTGAGACGGGGTCTCATGTGTTCCAGGCTGAACCCCAACTCCTTATGTAGCTGAGGACGACTTTCAACTCCCATCCTCCTGCCTCCACCTCCCAAGTTCTGGGGTTATAGGTTTGTGCCACAGGGTCCAATTTAAAGTGGTGAATTTTGTGACACGTGAATCCTATTTCAAAAGATGCAGGGCTGATGTGAAGCTATGTAGTAGTGATCACCTAGCATGCAGAAGGTCCTGGCTTCAATTTCCCCAACTATTGCAATAAAAATAAAGCAAGCAAGCTAGCTCGGTTCCCAAAGTGTCAATGTACTTGAGGTGCCTGCGGACAGGGAATTCATTCTTTTAGCACACAATATGTTCCCTTTCTATGTCACTGCGGGCCAAATGTCAGAGGTTAGGCTGAGGACTTTCATGAACGAAATAATCCTGGATGATGTGCCAATTACTCTCCCCACTTCAGCTTGAGTCTCAGCGACCCCTGCCACCCCAAAACAGGCTTGAAGACCCATGGTACCAGTTCCAAAAGCAAGGGTAGGTGGGCGTTTGGGCAGCAAAGAGAAGCTCTGACCTTCTGCAATCCATTTTCCCCACGCCTTTTCCTGCGTTTCCCTCTTTCCATGATATTCAACTTCTCTCACCCAGTATCTCTCCTCTCTGTCTTCTGTTTGTTCACTATATTTTTTTTCTTTCTTTCAAAAAAATCTAGTACCTTTTAAAGAATATCTTCTTTTATTTTTTAATTTTTATTTTAATTTTATGTGTCTGGGTGTTTTGTCTGCATATCACTATCATACCAGGTGCCCACAGAATTACACACCATCATTAGCTGCCATGTGGGTACTGAGAATTAAACCTGGATCCTTGAGTAGTGAAGGTCAGTTCTCTCCTTCCACTTTGTAAGTCCTGGGGATTGATTTCAGGTAGTCAGGCTTGGAGACAAGTGCTTAATCAACTAAATCCTCTCACTAACTCAGTGTTTTAATTTTGAAGTAATTCCAGACTTAGGAAATATGCAGCAAAATTATACAAAGGAAGCTGGATGTCAGGCAGAACTTATCATGCTGAACTCGGGGTGGGGGCTGCTGAGGCAGATTGCCCAGAGTTTAAGGCTACTGTGGCTATATAACAAGACCCTATCTGACAAGACAAAAGCAAGAAAATGAACAAAAATACAAAGAATCCCTATCTAACCTTGTTCATTTGTTTTGTTTGGTTTGAGTCCAGGGGCCATAAAGCCCGGCCTAGCCTCAACTCCCTAATCCTCCTGCTTCTGCCTCCTACAAGCTAAGGTTACAGGCTTCTGCCACAGTGCCCAGCCACCATATATTGTTTACTCAATCTTCCCCAAGTGTTGACATCTTGCATAACCATAGCACAATGATCAAAACAAGGAAATAAGAATTGATGTAATAGAGTTCCCCGTTCACATGTCGATCTTACTTAAACTGATACCAGAAAGTCCCTTTCTCTCATTCAACACTCAATCCTGCCCTGCTGTACTGTTGTTTTACTTCGGTCTCCAATCTGAGCCATAGACAATCTTTCAAAGATTGTCCCTAACTAAAAGTCATTTTTTACAAGCTGAATTGTCTCCTACTCTGATTTATACATTGAAGCCCTAACTCTTGGTACTTCAGAATGTGACTGTATTTGAAGACAAAGACCTTAAAGAAGTGACCCAGTTAAAATGAAGTCATGAGAGAGGCAATACAATCTATACGATGTCTTCATAAGAAGAAATGGACTCAGCAAGAGACACCATGGTGGATTCACACAGAAGAAAAACTATGGGTGAGGATGTGACAAGAAGGTGGCTGGCTATTTGGACTGGTTGTGGTGTCCTTACTTGTATTTCTAGCACTTGAGAGGTGGAGACATAAGAGTTAAGAGATCAAGATTGGTACCAACTACACAGTGAGTGAGTGTGAGGCCAACCTGGACCATATAGACTCTGACTTTAAAAAAAAATGGGGGACAGCAACATGACTCACAGGGAAAGGCGCTTTGCTTCAATCTCCAGAACGCACATGGTGGAAGAAGGAATTTGACTCCTACAAATTGCCTATGACTTTCCCACATGCCATGCCATGTGCACTAGTATATACATACACACAGAGAGAAAGACACAGATACAGAGAAGTGGGGAGTGAAAACTAAAAGGAAAGAGGTGCTGTGGGATGTTTTGTATGCTGTGAATGTGATGCTTGTAGCTGAAGTTTTCCTGTGTCCACCCAGGTACTGCAGCCACTCAGACCCAAGTAAACACAGAGAGACGTATTATTTATAAACTGTATGGCTTTGGCAGCCTTCTTGCTATCTAGTTCTTATATCTTAAATTAACCCATTTCTATAAATCTATACCTTGCCACAATGCTCATGGCTTACTGTTATCCTTACATCTTGCTTCTAATGGTGGCGGCAGCTGGCAGCATCTCCTCACTCAGCCTTTCACTCCCCTGAATTCTCCTCTCTGCTTATCCAGCCTATACTATACTTCCTACCTGACTACTGGCCAATCAGTGTTTTATTTATCAGTCAATCAAAGCAACACATTCACAGCATACAGAAAGACATCCCCAGCAGATGCTCTGATTGGTTGATAAATAAAAAACTGATTGGCCAGTAGCCAGGCAGGAAGTATAGGCAGGAAAAACAGACAAGGAGAATTCTGGGAACAGGAAGACTGAGTGAGGAGACACCGGCCTGCTGTCCAGGAAGCAGCATGTAATGGCACACAGGTAAAGCCACAGAACATGTGGAAACATATAGATTAACAGAAATGGGCTGAATTTAAAAGTAAGAGCTAGTCAGTGGTAGGCCTGAGCTAATGGCCAAGCAGTTTTAATTAATATAAGTCTCTGTGTGTTTACTTGGGTCTGAGTGGCTGCAGACCAGGTAGGACACAGGAAAACTCCAGCTACAAATGGCACCCAATGGGTTGGCTCAGGTTTCCACCTGAAACCTGAGAATATTTAATAAGTAATTCTAAATGCAGCCAAAAACAGATTCTTGCTTCATGTCTCATGCTGCAACGTGCAAGCTTGAGCTACAGTATGGTGGGTTCATGGCATGTGGGCTTGACCTACAGCATGGCTACAGATTCCTGCCACAGTACACAGAGTCGTCCCCAAGCTGCACAGTGTGGTGTCTGGTGGATTTAGCCTTTGCTAGTACAGACAAAAAAAAAAAAAAAAAAGAAAAAAAGAAAAGGTTTTTGGGCTATACGCTGCTGGATGGAAGCATAGACCCACTGCTTCCCAGAGTCAGCTGTCAGCTTGGTTCCCAGAGCTGGCTGTAAACATACAACCACCATGTTGGGAAGCTGAGGTGGGCGGAGCCCGTACCCAAAGCTGCTATTTTAGCCCTGGCAATGTTGCAGTTTAAAGCAATAGATTCACAATAAGTCAGATTCAGATTAAATAAACCTCTAAATGGTTTATATGGTATGTAAAAATGTACATAGGCTTGGAAGGGAGAAGAAAAGGAGTATATGCAGTTATATAAAAATAGTTTTAAAAAATAACACCTTTAAAGAGACAGTAAAAGTAATATAAAAAATAAGCCACATAAAGATGGAAATCACAATCTCGTAGTCCCTCACCTGCAGTATATCTCCTCTCTCTCATCAATTGGATTCCTGGAGCTCAGCCTGGTGCCTGGCCGTGGATCTCTGTATCTGCCTCCATCAGTCACTGGGCAAAGGCTCTATGATGACAACTAGGTTATTTGCTAGGCTGGTCACCTGAGTAGACCAGTCCAGGTACCCTCTAAACCACTGCCAGCACTCCAAGGTAGGGTCAACCTTGTGGATTCCTGAGAGCCTCCCCAGCACCCTGCCTCTTCCTATTCCCATGATGTCCTCATCTATCATGGTATCTTCCTCCCTGCCCTCCCACTCTGTCCCTGTTCCGGCTTGATCCTCCTATTTCCCTATGTTCTCATCCCCCACTCCTCACCCTCTGCCACCCCCCACACACACATCCAGTCCACACATGTAGATCTCATCCACTTCTCCTTCACAGGGTCATCCATGTGTCCTTCCTAGGGTCTTCCCCTGAGGAGGGTCGAGATCATGATGGGAGGGCGTGCAGAGATGACCAGCCACACTAGTAGAAGCCCATAAACTGTGGACTGGTGGCTGTGGAGCCCCCATGGGACTGGACTAGGCCCTCTGGATACAGAAGATGGTTGTTTGGCTTGAACTGTTTGGGGGGCACCCACACAGGGGGATCGGGATCTGTCCCTGGTCTATGGGCAGGCTTCTGGAACCCGGTGCCTGTGGTGTGACACCTTGTACAGCCTTGGTTCAGTGGGAAGGGGCTTGGACCTGCCTAGGCTCAGTGTGCTGGGCTCTGCTGACTCCCCATGGAAGACCTCGATTTGAGGGATGTGGGGATGCAGGGTGGCTTGGGAAAGAGGGCTGGGGGATGGGAGGAGGCAGGAGGGGGGATCTGTGGATAGTATGTGGAGTGAGTAGAAAATTTCTTAATAAAGAAAAATGAAAGAAAAAAAGATGGAAATCACACAGAGAATCTGGATTGTGTTGTCTTTAGGATTTTTAACTGCAGAAAGACAACTGATTATAAAGGCTGCTCAGTTAAACCTATATGTATATATATAGTAACTTGACTTCAAAATTTGGATCTAAGGATATGTTGATTTGGAAAGGAGGCTCTGCTTGTGTTTCCACAGGAAGCAAGAGGCTATGGATTTGTTCCAGATTAAGATGGATCAGATTTGATCAAGCCAGACCTCCTAAACCTTAACAGATGGTACCTGTCAACAAATGTTATAGCCAGTCTTCCCAGGACTTGACCATTATCTCAAATTTTCTCAGGATCCCCATAAGACTACCAGTGCTTCCTATCAGCAGGAAGTACCCTAGAACAATACACCTGTATTCCCTAAAAATGGATTATGGATGTTTGTCTTTGTTTAGATTGTTGGTTACAAATTGTTATTGGTCATAATAAATCTCTTTCTAAAAAAAGAAAGGAGGATATGATATAGAAATATAGGATATAGATATGATAAGATGAAAGGGTAGATTGAAATGTTTTACATTGCTATGGATTTTAGTTTCTTGATACAAACTTAAAGTTAATTTTGTTATATTATATGTATATTTCTACTCTTGTTTAAGGTATTATGTTTGTACGGCTCATTTGAAATTGTAACATATAATTAAGAAATACAGATTAGCCAGGTTGTGGTGGCGCATGCCTTTAATCCCGGCACTCAGGAGGCAGAGCCAGGCAGATCTCTGTGAGTTCGAGGCCAGCCTGGTCTATAGAGCAAGATCCAGGAAAGGCACCAAAACTACACAGAGAAACCCTGTCTTGAAAAAAAAAAAAAAGAAAGAAATACAGATTAATAATTAGTCATCTATGATAATCAAACTTATAGTCATATTAGTTTAGTTTCCTAGGTATACATAGATATATTTCAGATAGATAGGTAATCTTCAAACACTTCAAAGACCTACAGAATGTGGCATTTAAAATGCTTTAAAAACTTAGATTTTCTGGACAATGAGACACATCCACCCCAGGCAGCACCAATTTACTTCAAAGAGAAAGATGGGAATTGAAGACACTCCATATAGAGTTTATCTTCTTCTTGGCAAAAATAGCCATTTGGGTAAGAAACTGTTCTTGCCTGGACTGCTTGACAAAATGTTGCATCGACTGGACATGCAGGACCCATAGGAAGGTGACCATTGAACTTTGCAAGGCAAAATGGTCCTTCCAGTTCGTGCTTCACAGAAGAAACTGCCAGATATTCTACAGGACACAGAGAGAAGCAATTGAGAGACTCTAGGCCTGTTGGCTGAAGAATGGATGCCCTAATGTTACAGAAGAACTCTGAATGACTGTCCAGGCAGCCAGCTGTCTCTGTCATTCTAGATTTTTGGAAGTTGCTTACAATGCATTTCTTGTTTACTTAGGTAATATTATATCCCTCTGAGGTCCTTAATGTAGTTGAAGACCAGATAGTTATAATTTTCCTTGGTTATGATAAAAGACAATTTAGATATAAAACTTTAGACTCACAAATATAGGATAGATAGAATATTTTCTTTAATTTTGCTAAACACCAATAGACTAGATATTATAACTGTAATTCTTGCTTGATTACTTTTTTGTTATATGTAATTTTACTATGTTAAAGTTAAACCTTTCCTTTTTGATTAGACAGAAAAAAGGAGGTGCTGTGGGATGTTTTGTATGCTGTGAATATGTGTTGCTCTGATTGGTTGATAAATAAAAAACTGATTGGCCAGTAGCCAGGCAGGAAGTATAGGCAGGAAAAACAGACAAGGAGAATTCTGGGAACAGGAAGACTGAGTGAGGAGACGCCAGCCTGCTATCCAGGGAGCAGCATGTAATGGCACACAGGTAAAGCCACAGAACATGTGAAAACATATAGATTAACAGAAATGGGCTGAATTTAAAAGTAAGAGCTAGTCAGTGGTAGGCCTGAGCTAATGGCCGAGCAGTTTTAATTAATATAAGTCTCTGTGTATTTACTTGGGTCTGAGTGGCTGAAGACCAGGTAGGACACAGGAAAAGTACAGCTACAAGAAGGAGGTAAGGGAAGGGGCAACTGGAAGGAAAGAGAGAAGAAGATAGTAGTCTGTGTCTATAAGCCAAAGAAAGGGGTTAGAATTGAGCTAGACTTGACCTCGGCCTTCTAGCTTTCTGAACTATAAGAAAATACATTTCTATTTATCCCACCATGTACACAAACTAATTCATCCTTCCTCTTCAGTCCCTAGCACTCTGCTAGTATCTGTGTGCTTTGATTTTCCATACTAACCATATACCAGTTTCTAGGGCTCTCATTGATCTGCCACTGGTCCCAAATGAATCTGTCAGATTTTCCCAGTTAGGCAAGCTTCTAGCTCAGCAACATATCTGTTTATGACTTACAATCTGTCATAATTATGGTTTCTATTGTGCAGTGAAACACCATGACCAAAAAACAAGTTGGGGAATGTCTTAGGGTTTCTATTGCTGTGAAGAGACATCATGACCACAGCAACTCTTAGAAAGGAAAACATTTAATTGGGGCTGACTTTGAGTTTCAGAGGTTTAGTGCCATTATCATGGTGAGAAGCATGACAGCATGCAGGCAGACATGGTGCTGGAGAAGGAGCTGTGAGTTCTATAACTTGATCTGCAGGCAGCAGAAGGAGACACTGTGCCACACAGGGTGCAGCTTGAATATATATTAGACATCAAAGCCTGCCCCCACAATGACACACTTTCTCCAACAAGGCCACATGTGGTGATATATTGTGTACCCTAATAAGCTTGCCTGAGAATCAGAGGTCAGAGCCAGGCACTAGATTAGACAGAGGCCAGACAGTGGTGGCACACACCCTTAATCGTATCACTCAGGATGCAGAGATGTCAGGATCTCTGTGAGTTCAAGGCCACACTGGAAACAGAGCCAGGCAGTGGTGGCACACATCTTTAATCCCACTACTAGGAGGCACACATGCCTTTAATCCCAGGAAGTGATGGCAGGGTGGAGAAAGGCATATAAGGCTTGAGGAAACAGGAACTAAAGCAGTTCAGCTAAGACCCTTTCAGTTGAGGACTCAGAGACTTTCAGTCTGAGGATTCATGGAAACAGGATCAGATAAGGAGTTGGCGAGGTGAGGTTGGCTGTGGCTTACTCTGCTTCTCTGATCTTTCAGTCTTCAGATATAACTTGCCAAAAAGGAACCTCCCCAAAGTTAGGGTTGGAGAAGGGTTTTGTTTTTGTCTTTCAGGAGAATGAAGGCTAAGGACTCTGAAGAGCACTGAACAAATGAGACATCTGAAGAAAAAGGACAGATCATCTAGAAAAAAATGTCCCAAGGAAAAGAGTAAATTGGCCTATTGGTATATCACATATCTAACAGGATAAAATTTCATAAGTTTTCCTAAATGTTTGTTTCTGCTGTTCCCTACAGACACATAACATAAATGTCCTTTATGTAGTCCCAGTTCAATTAAAAATTAAAGCTGGCTTTGGAGTTGGAGCATAGCTCTCTCCTTCTCCAAACCCAAGCATGCTTGTTAAAAGGAAAATCCAAAATCTCTGTATCATGTCAGAAGAGCCACCTGATATGGGACAGAAGAAAAACCAAAATTGAGGGACTATTCTACTGCCACTAATCTCATAATTCTTTGGTTTTACTTTGACTCTTCAAAACTTTTCTTAAGGTATGAATTTTATATCAAAATTTATAAGATGTATATATATATATATATATATATATATATATATATATATATATATAAAACTTTTGTCATGTAGTGGGTAGCTGTTCCAGCTTTGACCTTGAAGCACTACCCCAGTGAGGCAGCTGGTAACTGCCACACCTACCTATGACCTGAGCCTGTGGCATGCCTGAGAATGGAACCCTTAAGGCCCAAGATCCTTATGTGCTTGGCTCCTCATGATCCTGGATGCTGGATTACAGACCAAGTCAGAGTTCTCCAGAGAACCACGCTGGACTGTGCCTTACTTCTCTCAGATCCTGTAACCAACTCCTTTAAGTTGCCCCAAAATAAACCTCCTTTTAACTATGTGAAGTTGCCTTGTTAAATCCTCACATTATCTGGCACTCATGTGGGGCAAACTCCAAACGACTGGTGGCCTCTGCCCTCAGCCTTCTCTGTGGCTGCTGTGGCGTGTTTCCACACTTCATGATTCCCTGTCTCTTTTCTTCCCTGTCTCTTTTAAAATTCCTGCCCCTCCTGGGGTCCAAGCACTTACCTGTTCAGCCCATAACCACCGTGTACTGCTCCTTCCCTTCCTTCCTCCTCCCCAGCTCAGGGGCTCATGCACCTATCTGCTTGCTCCTGCCCAAGCCCACGGCTTCCACCATCTCACCGTCTCTCTCTGAAGGCACTCAGAGGCTGCCCAGTTAAAATAGATGCCACCTCTGCTGCTGCCTGGCCAGCTCCCTGAAGGTGCTACCCCTGCTGCTGTTCATAGGCACTGAGAGGGGCTCTGGGCTGCAGCCACCAGCCATAGTCCTCACTGTCTGGAGCTCTCTGTGTCCTGGCTCAGGCCACTCAACCCCACACACTGTCCTCTTGGCTGAGGGTAGGGCACTGAGGGACCAAGGAGGCCATGAAAGCCAAGCCAGGTCCTGAAGCTCCAGGGAGACACGGGAAGATCTGCCCCATTCTTGCTGCTGCCACTCCTCCTCATATGCACACCGGACACTATGCTCCTACCTGCAGCTGCCGCCAGCCAAAGTCTTCAACAGGACCTTCTTTAGCGCTACACTGGTGACACCTGCTGGCACCACTACACCCAAAAAAAAAAAAAATCACAAGGAAGGTAATACAAGCAAGCCAGTGTTTCATTTCAGGTACTTGATAATTTTACACCTTGAAACTGATTAACAAATTTTGAATACTTCTCATAATATGGTGGAAAATATTACTTCACAAGAATTTAAGAACTTTTTTGCCTATATGATGAATGTCATTTTCATGAATATATACGAACTTCCTAAAGTGTATCTGGCGTGCACCATTTTGGCATATATCATAATAATTCACACAGCATTCAAATACTGGTTTAATAATAATAACAAAGATGAGTCATTATTAGGACTGATACAGGCTTTACAAGATAGCAATGAAGGCTTACATAAAAAGATTCTTTCTCTGGAAGCTGCTAACTAGGATTTACAAGGTAATAATAAAGATTTACAAAACAGGCTTCTTACTTTGGAATCTGCTAACTTATTACAAGAACTTCAGTACATTAATAATAAATATATAGCCATATTTGATTTTATTGATCATAAATAAGAATACTTAATGGATAGAACAATAACTCTCTATGGTGAAGTTGTTGCTATTCAGATACTTTATAAGAAAGAAGGATTATCATTAACTGATAAGATAAGGTCTATGGAATCATGTGTTTCAGAAGAACATAAAAGGTTGCATGATTCCCCGGAATCTCTTACAACAAAGGAGGTTCATTTGCTAGAACAGACCCTGGGTGCTCGTTTGCAAGCCCTAGAAGAAACTCTCAGTACAGATGACAAGGGACCTAATAAGCAGAAGGGCAAGACCATACATGTCGTAACATCTTCAGATGGTTCTCATATAATGGCTTATTCTGTCACCATCCATGACAGGCCAGCAGATGATAGACATCCTGAGCCATATGTGGAATATACATTACAACCTATTCCAACAAGAGATTTTTTTTAAAAATATATGAAGGAAGCAGTAGTCACATACAGCATACACTCAACATTCGTAAGACAGGTGTTAAATTCGTGGTCTACGTCAAATAGAATCATACCAGATGACAGAAATCAGTTAATTTCAGCTGTTCTCGTATATTGCCAGCACTTGCAATGGAAAAGCTGGTTGAGAGAGGAGGCTAGGGACCCGGAACAGCAGGGTAAGATCAGAGGTTTTGAGATCTCCCAAGATGAAATTCTTGGTGAGGGACATTTCACTGATAGGAATTTAAAAGCCACTTATGATGAGCATACAATATCCTGTGCTATACAGAAGCTCTAAATGCTTTTCAGAACCAGGAAAACCAACTGACATATACACAAAGATATTCCAGGGACCGCAAGAACCTTTCACTGATTTTTTTACAAAGGCTGATCACAGCTATAATGAAAGCTGTGTCAGATAAAGAATTAAAACAATTAGCTGGGCGGTGGTGGCGCACGCCTTTAATCCCAGCACTTGGGAGGCAGAGCCAGGTGGATCTTTGTGAGTTCAAGGCCAGCCTGGTCTACAGAGCGAGATCCAGGAAAGGCACAAAGCTACACAAGAGAAACCCTGTCTCGAAAAAAAAAAAAAAAAAGACAAATATTAACTGAGTCCTTGGTGTTTAACAATACTAATACAGAATGCAAAAGAATACTTATGCCATTAAAGGTCAGATCAGTTCCGTTGGAAGAATTGCTGTGGGATGGTCTGTATGTCAAGTGTGTTGCTGATTGGTCAGTAAATAAATCACTGATTGGCCATTGGCTAGGCAGGAAGTATAGGCGGGACAAGGAAAAGAATTCTGGGAAGTGGAAGGCTGAGAGAGGGACACTGCGAGCCGCCATCAGGACAAGGAAGATGTAAGGTACCAGTAAGCCATGAGCCATGTGGCAAAGTAAAGATTAATAGAAATGGGCTAAATATAAGAGTAAGAGCTAGACAATAACAGGCCTGAGCTAATGGCCAAGCAGTTTAAATAATGTAAGAGTCTGTGTGTTTATTTTACAAGTGGGCTCTGGGACTGGCGGGACTTGGTGGCGGGAGCTGGAGAGAAATTCTCCAGCAACAAAGAATGGATTCAGTAAACTAACAGTGTTGAGTCTCTTATCTATAGTAATGAGGTTTGGATAGGAGAGGCAATTCCCAGAGGTGGAAGGCGGCCCTGGGGTACCAAATGCTTTAAAGGTGGTACACCAGGTCATATAAGTAAAAACTGTACATGGAATGCTCCTAGAAGTAATACTTCTTGTAGAAATAACCCAAATGGGAGACCCCAACCTTCTGTATTATGTAGAAGATGCGGCAAAGGCCAACATTGTACCGATGAGTGCAGATCAGTAATAGATATACGAGGCAACCCTTTACCATGGGGAAACACCTTAAAGGGCCTATTGCAGGCCCGCAAATCAAACATGGTCCAAACATTTCCAGCGACTGTGGAGGAAATTCCTCTCCAGGACAATTAAATAACCCAATGTCTAATGTAAAGAGTGGTACTGCACTGGATGATAGAACAGCTCTGATAGATAAATCAAAAGTTCCAAAGAACACAATGAAGTGAATAAATGGCAGACTTCCATAAATGAACAAAGACCAAAGTTTAGAATTTGAATTAATAACATTTTTCTGGAGGGTCTGGTAGACACAGGTGCAGATGTGACTATAATTACACCAAAATCATGGCATCTGAATTGGCGTCTACAAGAAGTAGATGTCCAGTTTCTAGGGATTGGAACCCTATCTCAGATAAAACAGAGTTCAAGATGGGTTGAATGCACAGGGCCAAAAGGACAGAGAGAAAGGCAAATGTAGTGGTGAATCTTTAGGGCTGAGATCTGTTACAGCAATGGAATACCCAGATTGAAATTCCTACAGTCTCAGAAAGGGAATATAGATGTGTTTCTAGGAATAATATCATAACATGCTATAAAAAACAGTCACCAACCATTCAGGCTGTACATAAACATTCAGGCTGTACATAAACTGCTATTGAACTCTCAGAAGTACCAACAGCCTTACCTTTAAAATGGCTAATTGATAAACCTGTCTTTGTTGGACAATGGACTTTGACAAAAGAGAAACTACAAGCTTTATAACAGCTGGTTCAAGAGCAGTTAAATGCTCAACACATTGAAGAATCTATGAGCCCTTGGAATTCTGAGAGCTATTAATATAGTAATTCAGCCTAGGAGCTCCCTGTAGACTGGGATGCACTTGCCCTCTCGGCTACCCAAAGAATAACCTATAATAGTTATTGACTTAAAAGACTGTTTCCTTACCATACCCTTACAAGAAAATGATAAAGAAAAAATTGCCTTCACAGTACCTAACTATAACAATTCCCAGCTAGTCAAGGGATATCAATGAAAGGTCCTTGCACAGGTATAGATGTAACCATCTTGTTAAATAATAAACACAGAGCCAATGCAGAGATGAAAGCCCTGATACTTTATTTGTACTGAAATGTGATTTTATTCATATGTTAATAAATAAAGTTGCCTGGGGTCAGAGTAATAGCTAAGCGCTAAAAACCTTACCCTTCACTGCTGCTGCTGTACTCCTCAGCAAGAGACCTACTTCCTGTGCGTTTGTTTTTATATAGACTTTCTATTCTTCCTTCTCATTGGTTGTAAACCCAACCACATGACCTCCTTGTCACTGCCTGTCTATACAGACCTCCAGGTCTTCTATGGTTGGTATTGAGATTAAAGGTATGTGTCTCCATGCTGGCTGTATCCTGGAACATACAGAGATCTGCCTGTCATGTGATCAGAATTAAGGGCATGTTCTACCACTGCCAGACTTCTGCTATGGTTTGCTATTAACTCTGACCCCCAGGCAACTTTAATTTTTAACATATGAATAAAATCACATTTCAGTACAAATAAAATATCACCATATTTCCTCTTTTCCATTTTAATAAAAAGAAAAAAGTTATAACTAATACAAGAAAAACTATATACAAAAGTACAATAACTATATACCACATATACAAGCAATAAATATCTAAAAAATGTCTAATCCATTTGTATTTGACAAATTCAGAGAAAATAATTCCATTATCTATCCTATTTTGGTAAGTCCAAAATGTACCTAATTCACTTTCTATTCTAACTAATCTTCAACTATAACTAACTAATCTTCAACTCCCTCAGAGACCCAAGAAGGAAATAATATTACCTAACAAAAATAAAAACAGGAAGTGCATGCAAGCAACTTCCAAAAAAAAGAATGTGAGTTGACAGAAACAGCCAGCTGCCTGGACAGTCACCTGAGGTTTCTCCGCAGTGTTGGGGCATCATCTTCAGCCTATATAGTGTACCTGACAGACACATTTGTGAACTAGGATATACACAAGGTCAACAGTTCAACCTCACACTGGGTGAGAGCAGTCCATGTACCAGAAACACCTGAATTCCACTAGAGTCATGTCATGATTCAGGATTTTAAATTCTGGAAATTGTTGATGTTTTTTGAATTCAGCTGTCCATTCTTCTTGGCTGTGTGTGTGTGTGTGTGTGTGTGTGTGTGTGTGTGTGTATGTGTGTGGCTTCATCTCAGCATCCCATTCTTCTCCACATCCCTCTATTAAATGCCAGTCTACTATTAAGAGGTGTGAGCTTAGTTACTCTTCAAGAATAACTATTTCAGCTGCTGTTCCACTGCACCTCAGAAGCCATTGGCCCACTGCCTGTTCAGCTGCCTTCGAAGAAAAGGGCACTGTACCTTTTCCAGATTGCAAAGGTCACTTCAGGGATGGTGCCATATTGTCCTGGCCTCAGAAGATGCCTTTTGATAAAACCACAACCACACTTGTCTTGGCAAGAATTGGTAGTCTTTTGTTTCATGTCCTGTCTGTCCATTTTGTCCTGTTTGTCAGCAGATGATTCGAGGATACTTTGTTGTCCAGTGGCTAACTTTTGCCACATTGAAAGTTAACTCCATATGCAGTTTCTTCAATGCCCATATTTTCTCTGAAGTAGATTGGTACTGCCAGGAGCTGACATGTCTCATAGTCATAACAAAAAAGAAAATTTTTTTAAGTTATTAAAGTATTTTAAATGCCATATTCTGTAGATCTCTGAAGGGTTTGAAGATGACCTGTCTATCTAAAATATATCTGCTCAATCTTGAAAACACACCTAATATGACTACAAGTTCTATTATAATGTCTAATTACTCACTTTCATTTCTTTTTATCCTAATAGTTGGTAATAATAACATTCAAGAACTAGCAAATTGCATTACATTGTTAAATGAACAGTCTAAGTACAATACCTTGAACAAGATTAAAAATATATTTATGGCATTTTCTAACAATATCAATCTCAATATATATAATTTGTATACAATGTAAAACAATCAAATCCAATGTAAAGTATTTAAAACTAGTCATTGTCCTTTTTTTAAACAAGAACCTTAAATCTAATCTCCTTTGCTTAGCCCTTTTCCTAACCCTTGACAACAACTTGTAACCAACCCTCCTAAACAATGAAAATTATCCCAGACCCAAAACCCATTAAAAGACCAAAAAAACCACTCTCCCCACACCATCTCTTTGGGAATATGGGCATCATATTCTTAAAATTGCTTCCTGCTGGGTATGGGCAAAGGTATCTTTATTCTGAAAAGAAAAATTTTGGGTTAATTGTCAAATTCTAGGAAAGGTAACTACATCCTTTGTTGTCTAGTTTGAGCATAATGCCAAAGTTCAAGGTTTATCTCAAGTCCTTATTCAAGTAGTCTTTGAAACTGGATCATTTCAGCTAGCCCTCTCAAAATTGCTCTGAGCACTTTGTAGTCCAAACCTGATCTGTAGATGATGTTTATCAGCCTAGTGGTATTATTATTGTCCACGTGGAATTGTTGTTGTTGTGGGGCCCCATCTTCTTCCTAGAGACTTCAGTTGATGTTAGGCCTGGCCAAGATTTCCTGCAGAAAACTGATAAAAGACTCAAACACAAAGACATATATATGCAGCTAATTGAAGCCTTTTTTCTAGAATTAGTTAGTACTCTATATGACCATTCATATCTTATCAAAGTTTAAAATATATATATGTATATATATTAATCTTATAAATTTGATATAAAATTCATACTTTAAGAAAAATTTAAAGAATCAGAATAGAATAAAAGAATTGAGATTAGTAATAGAATAGTTAGTCCCTTAATTAATTTGGTTTTTCTCCTGTCCCATAGCAGAAGATGGCTCTTTTCTTCTGGCATGATACAGGGAGTTTGCATTTTCCTTTTAACAACATGCTTGAGTTTAAAGAAGGAGACAGCCATTCTCCAACTCCAAAGTCAGCTTTAAATTTTAATTGAACTGGGACTACAAGAAGACCAATAGTGTTAAATTTCTTTAGAGAAGAGCAGAAACAAACATTTAGGAAGACTTATGAAATTTTATAGATGATATACCAATAGGCCATTTTACTCTGTTTCCTGGGATAGATGATTTGTCCTTTTTTTTTTTTCAGTTGTCACATTTGTCCAGTGTTCTTCAGATTCCTTAGCCTTCATTCTCCTAAAAGACAAAAACAAAAGCCTTTCCCCAAGACTAATTTTTGGGGAGGTTCCTTTTCAGAAAATCATTATCTGGTTAAATGAAAAGGCATGTGTTAATGGTATAAGTTGTTTAAATTGGATGGTCATGCTGACTGATAAACTATCACCTCCTCTAATTAAGAGGTCTCTCTTGTTCAAATCGAACCTTTATCAATTTTGATGGTATCCACAGCTTATCTTGTCCTGTAGAAACAAAAGCAAAACCTCGTCCCCAATGTAACACATATCCTGGTTTCCATTCTGAGGTCAGCACATTCTTGAAGTATATAGGCTGATGTAATTCTGTAGTTTTTTCTATTATCCAGTGTCTCTCTGCAGCTGTTGTTCCTTTCTCATTGGCATTGAGAAAATTCAAAGTTAATAGAGAAATATGCAGTCTATTTCTGGGGGGTTTTGTTACCCCTTTCTGTTTATTTAGCATATCCTTTAGAGTTCTGTTTGATCTTTCTATCACTGCTTGACCTGTAGGATTATGTAGTATACCTGTAATATGCTTTATATTGTAATAAGCAAAAAACTGTTTCATTTTAACAGAGACATATGATGGAGCATTGTCAGCTTTGATTTGTGCAGATATACTCATGATGGCTATAACTTCTAGCAAATGAGTGATTACAGAATCAGCTTTTTCAGAACTCAAAGCAGTTGCCCATTGAAATCCTGAATAAGTATCAATGGTATGATGTACATATTTCAATTTTCAAATTCTGCAAAGTGAAACATGTCCATCTGCCAGATTTCATTCCTCTGAGTACCCTTTGGGTTATATCCTGCTGGTAATGGCATCTAATTGTAAAAGGAACAAGTAGGCCTTTTCTTTACTATTTCCTTGTCTTGTTGCCAGGTTATGGAAAAATCCTTTTTTTAAACCTTTACTAATGACATGATGTATTTTATGAAATTCTGAGGCCTCCAGCACATTTCCTATCAATAATTTATCAATCTCATCATTACCTTGTGCTAGAGGGCTTGGCAGACCAGTATGGGATCGGATGTGAGTTATATATAAAGGATGACTCCTTTTCCTGATTGTATCTTGTAACTGAATAAATAGTGAAGTTAATTCTGACTCATCATGGATAAATTCTGCAGTCTCAATATGTAATACTACTCTTTCAGCATACTGAGAGTCAGTAACTATGTTGAGAGATTCTGAAAAATCCATTAATACCAACAGAATAGCATACAATTCTGATTTTTGAACTGAATTATAAGGACTTTGAACCACTTTACTTAAATTTTGTGATTTGTAACCTGCCTTTCCTTGTTTGTTGGCATCTGCATAAAATGTATGAACTCCAGATATGGGTTTTTCCCATACAATTCGAGGCAAGATCCAATCAGCTCTCTTTATAAGATCAATTCTATCACTTTTGGGATATTTGCTGTTAATTTCTCCAAAAAAATTACTGCAAGCTCTTTGCCAAGGTTCACTTTCTGTCCATAATTTTTCGATGTCCTCTTTAGTTAAAGGTATGACAATTTCTGCTGGGTCTATTCCTGCTAATTGACGAACTCTCAATTTTCCTTTCCAAATCAAGTCAGAGATTTTTTCCATATAAGTTTTTAATTTTTTATTTGGTTTATTTGGTAAAAATATCCATTCCAATATAATATCTTCCCTCTGCATTAATATTCCTGTAGGAGAATGCCTAGAAGGTAAAATAACCAAAATGCAATCCAGCTTTGGATCAATACGATCCAAGTGTCCTTCATGTACTTTCTTTTCTACCAAGGCCAATTCTTTCTCAGCTTCAGGCAATAATTCTCTTGGACTATTTAAGTCCTTGTCACCTTTGAAGGTTTTGAACAAATTATGCAGTTCATCATTTTTTACCCCAATAATAGTTCTTAGATGAGAAATGTCTCCAAACAATCTTTGAAAGTCATTAAGAGTCTGTAGTCGATCTCTCCTAATTTGCACCTTTTGGGGTCTAATTTTTTGTAGTTCTATTTTATATCCTAAATAATTAATAGAATCTCCTCTTTGTATCTTTTCAGGAGCAATTTATAATCCCCAGCCAGGCAAAATTAAAAAAATAAAAAAAGTAATTTCTTTACTTCTTCAAATATTCTTTCTAAAGTATCTGCATTTGAGTCAGCTAGTAAAATATCATCCATATAATGATAAATTATAGATTTCGGAAATTTTTTACGAATCACTTCTAATGGCTGTTGTACAAAATATTGGCACAGGATTGGTCTATTCAACATTCCCTGTGGGAGGACCCTTCATTGAAATCTTTTAAACGATTGAGAATTATTGTAAGTAGGCACTGTGAAGGCAAATCTTTCTCTGTCTTTTTCTTGTAACGGTATTGAAAAGAAACAGTCTTTTAAATCAATAACTATGAGAGGCCATCCTTTGGTAATAGAATTGGCAAAGGAATTCCAGATTGTAGAGAGCCCATTGGCTGAATTACTTTGTTAATTGCTCTAAGGTCTATTACCATTCTCCATTTACCAGATTTCTTTTTAATAACAAATACAGGAGAATTCCAAGGGCTGGTTGATTCTTCAATATGCTGAGCATTTAACTGTTCTTCTACCAGCTCTTCTAAAGCCCGGAGTTTCTCTTTGTTAAAGGCCATTGCTGAACCCATACAGGTTTGTCTGTTAACCATTTTAAAGGTAGAGCTGTTGGTGTCTTTGGAAGATCAGCAGTTGTTGTACCCTGTTCTTGTATAATATGGATGGCTGGTGACCACTCATTAGAATAATACCTTCTAATATTTCTCTCAGAAACATGTGCTAGTTTGTGATTTGTTTCTGAGGTTGGAGGGATGTTAATCTGAGTATTCCATTGTTGCAACAGGTCTCAACCCCACAGGTTCATAGCTATGTTAGCCATATATGGTTTTAATTTTCCTCTCTGTCCTTCTAGACCTATACATTCAAGCCATCTTGCACTCTGTTTCACTTGAGATAATGTTCCAATTCCTAACAGTCAAACGTTTACCTCCTGAAGAGGCCAAGTTGGATGCCAAAATTCTGGTGCAATTATGGTAATGTCAGCACCTGTGTCTACCAGAGCAGGCAACAAAACACCATTTATTCTTATTGTTAATTTTGGTCTTTGTTCATTAATAGAAGTTTGCCAAAAAATTTTCTTTATGTTTTTTCCTGAATTTTCTATTCTCTCTGTTTCATTATCCCAAGTAGCATGATTTATTCCAATAGGCATTTGATTATTTAATTGCTCTGAGTAGGAGTTTCCTCTATGACTGCAGGAAAGGTCTGAACTGGATTTGCTGTGGGGGCCTGCCTGAGGCCCCTCTGGGAGTTTTCTGAAGACTGAGGCAAAGTATTACCTTGCCTGTCCCTTGTTGATCTACATTCATTGGTCCAGTGTTTTCCCTTACCACACCTTCTGCATACTCCAGAAGGAAGGGGCATTCTGTTGCCATTGTTCCTTGAAGAAGCATTGTTTCTAGGAATGCCCTGTTTACAGTCCCTTTTCAAATGTCCTTGCTTTCCACATCCAAAACATCTGACATTCCTCAAACCTCTTAAAATTGCTTCTCCTATCCACATATCATCATGGTCATGTGCCTCAACATTAAACATGTCTCTAATCCAATCTTCCAAAGGTGCAGATCTTGCCTTTAATGGCCTGATTATTCTCTTACATGCTGCATTCGCATTCTCAAAAGCCAAAGATTCGATTATTATCTTACTAGCTTCTGAATTCGGGGTCCATTCTCTGTATTGCTGAAGTCAGTCTTTGTAAGAAATCTGTGAAAGATTCTTTTGGGCCCTGCATAACCTTTGTAAATGACTCATTTTTTTTTCCTGGTTCCTCAACTCTGTCCCATGCATTCAAGGCTGCCATTTGACATAGAATTAGGGTTTGGATATCATATAAACATTGTGTTTGTATTGCAGCATATTGGCCTTCTCCAATAAGCTGATCCTGGAAGACTTGTATACCTTTATCCCTCCATTGTTTTTCTATGTTTTTAGCCTCCTCTTTGACTACATTTGCCAGTGCAGCTGTTGTCCGGGTTCCAGAACAGCATTGCCAGCTATAATCCTATTATAAGTTGACCAGGTGTTTAACATTTGCTTTGCATATGGGGAATGCATGCCATAAGATACTATTGCCTCCTTGAACCTTCATAAATCTAACATTTCAGTTGGAGTCCAAAAATTTTGTGCATTTTCTTAACCATGTAGTTGCTGTATGGTTACCGGATAAATTAAGGGTGATTGTGTGAAAACAGGCTTTCTTTCTTATAATCCAATCCTGAAACAACTTCACTGTTAATTTCTTCTGTCTGAATCTGAATTTCTCTATAATTCATTTTAACAGGTTTTTCTAAAACTTTTATCCTGGCACTTAAGTTGACTATCTTTTTAAATAGTAAAATAAGGATAAGAAAAGTAATAATGTGCATAATTTGATCAACATTAATCTTCTCATATAGTTGTTCCATTGTCAGACTGCCTAAAATTTCAAACAAAGCCCAATTTTCTTCCAATGTACACATAAAACCCATTTTTTAATGTGAAAAAAAATTCTCTTTAAATAGTTTCCTTTAAAATATCTGATATCTTAATTGACTTACCAAGTCTGTATAGAACAGTAGAAATCTGAGGGAATTTCAAAACAGCTACATAGTGTCCGAGGTGTGAATCCAGAGAGAGAGAGAGAAAGAGAGAGAGCAAGAAAGTGTAGCCACAAGTTCTGGCTAAAAACTTAAATCCAGCCACGTGTTCCTGCCTGAGCCGACTCGAGCCTGGGCTCGGCTTCCTTAAGCTCCGACTGAGTGTGTTGGTGTTTCAGCTGAAAGCAGTTGCAGTCGAGTGCAGCTGCCTGGTAGCTCTGGCAGGCCTGACTTGTTTGTAGCACTGACTTTAAGCAATTAGCTCCAGCTGCGGGTAACTGTTTGTAGCTACAGTCAGTCGGGCCTGAGAACTAAGCCGAGCTGGGCCCGAGCTAGGGAGCCAGGCTGCCTAGACGGGAAACTGGACCTGCTGCCAAGCCAAGCCAAGCCAAGTGGTTTTTAATGAATTCTTGCCATTGGGTGCCAAATGTAGATGAATGGTCTTGTTAAATAAGAAACACAGAGCCAATGCAGAGATGAAAGCCCAAGAGGTCAGAGTAATAGCTAAGCGCTAAAAACCTTACCCTTCACTGCTGCTGCTGTCCTCCTCAGCAAGAGACCTACTTCCTGTGTGTTTGTCTTTTTTATTGACTTTCTATTCTGCCTTCTCATTGGTTGTAAACCCAACCACATGACCTCCTCGTCACTGCCTGTCTGTACAGATCTCCAGGTCTTCTATGGTTGATATTGAGATTAAAGGTGTGTGTTTCCATGCTGGCTGTATCCTTGAACATACAGAGACCTGCCTGTCATGTGATCAGGATTAAGGGCATGTGCTGCCACTGCCAGACTTCTGCTATGGCTTGCTATTAACTCTGACCCCCAGGCAACTTTACTTATTAACGTATGAATAAAATCACATTTCAGTACAAATAAAATATCACCATACACAGGGAATGTTAAATAGTCCTACCCTGTGCCAACATTTTGTGCAAAAACCATTGGAGAAAATTCATACGAAGTTTTCACAAACCATAATTTATCATTATATGGACGATGTCTTATTAGCTGATCCAAAGGTAGGTACATTAGAAAGCATGTTTGAAGAAGTTAAAAAAAAAGTTTTGCCTCACTGGGGACTACAAATTACTCCTGAAAAAATACAAAGAGGAGATTCTATTAATTACTTAGGATATAAGATAAAGCAACAAAAAATTAGACCCCAAAAGGTACAATTAAGGAGAGACCAATTGCAGATTCTTAATGATTTTCAAAAATTGTTAGGAAGGATTTCCAAGTTACTGGGTATCATAGGAATACCTAACGATGGACAACAAAATTTGGCTAATACTCTAAAAGAGGACAAAGAATTAAATAGTCCAAGAGAATTATCAGCAGAAGCTGAGAAGGAATTGGCTCTAGTAGAAAAGACAATATGAGAAGTGCATGTGGATCATATGAATCCAGAACTTAAATGCATTCTGGTCATACTGCCCTCCAGACATTCCCCCACACGTATTTTGATGCAGAGGGCAATTATTATATTGGAATGGATCCTGGATGCTGGGTTGCAGACCAAGTCAGAGTTCTCAAGAGAACCATGCTAGACTGCACCTCACCTCTTCTGGATCCTGTAACGAACTCCTTTACTGGCTCTAAGTTACCCCAAAATAAACCTCCTTTTATCTACCAAATAAACCATGTGAAGTTGCCTTGTTAAATCCCCACATTGTTGTCATGATATTAATGGTCATATAGAGTACTAACTAATCCTAGAAAAAAGGCTTCATCTAGCTGCCTGTACATGATTTTAGGTTTGAGTCTCTATCAGTTTTCTGTAGTAAAACATGATCATGCCTAACAGTGACTTTGAAGTTTCCAAAGAGATGATGGGGCCCAACAACAATGATTCCATCAGGACAATGGTAACACCACTAAGATGACAAACACTACTCAAAGATCGGCTTTGGACTACAAACTGCTCAGGACAATCTTGAGATGGCTAGCTGAGATTATCCAGCCTCATACTCAAGCAAGGACTTGAGACTTTCCTGTTATGCAGAGACTGGACAACAAATGATACAGCTACTGCTGCCAGGACTTGATAATTAACCCAAAAATTTTCTTTTCAGGATTCCCTAACGATGCCTTCATCCCCATACAGCAGGAAGTAATTTTAAGAAAATGACACCCACATTCCCAAGAGGTGGAGTGGGTGGTTTTTGGTTGTTCAATAGGTTATGGATAATTGTCATTGTTTAGGGTATTTTATAACAAAGGAAATTAGATTCAAGGTTCTTGTTTGGAAAAAAAGAAAGAAAGAAAAGAGGATATAGATAAGAGGTAGATTATTGAATCTACACTGACAAGAAAAAGGGGAGGCTATAGATATAAGATAAAAAAGTAGATTATTGGATCTACTTTTAAAAAGCAACTACTAGTTTTAAATATTTTACATTGGATTGGATTTTTGTATATTGTATACAAATTATGTATATTGATACAAATTTGAGATTGATTTTGTTAGAAAATACTGTACATATATTTCTAATCTTGTTCAAGGTATTGTACCTATACAACTCATTTAACAATGTAATGTAATTTTCTAGTCCTTGAAAGTTATTATTACCAACTAATTAGGATACAAAGAAATGCAAGCTGGTAGTTAGTCATTACAATTGAACTTGTAGTCATATTAGGTATGTTTTCAAGGTCAAACAGAAATACATTTTATATAGACAGGTCATCTTCAAACACTTCAGAGATCTATAGAATATGGCATTTAAGATGTTTTCATAACATGGATTCTTTTTTTTTTTTTATGACAATGAGACATGTCTGCTCCTGGCAGCACCAATCTACTTCAGAGAAGATGATGAGTATTGAAGAAATGCCTTATGTAGTTTACTTTATTTGTGGCAAAAGTTAGCCACTGGGCAAGAAAATGCCCTTGCCTCAACTGCTGACAGTATGCTGTCCAAAATGGACAAGCAGGACACAAAAGAAAGGACTGCCAAACCTTGCCAACACAAGGAAGGAAGGCCCTTTAGAAAGTCCTACTTCACAGATGAGTTTGTCAGATATGCTAGGCCTGTAGGCTGAAGATAAATGCCCCAATATTGCAGAGAAACCTTGGGTGACTGTCCAGGCAGCCAGCTGTTCCTGTCATTTCTCACATTTTTTAGAAGCCACTTGTTTGCACTTCCTGCTTACTGAGTTAATATTATTGCCTTCTGATCTTTGAGGGAGTTGAAGGCTAGATAGTTATAGTTATAGTTTTCCTTGTTAACAAATTCAGTAAAGAACCTCACTAAAGAGGTGTAAAGTGTATAAGTTTGAAAGACATCAAAAGATAGTTTTCGGTTGGTAATACAAGTTGGGATAGGAAATGAATTAGGTACATTTTGGACTCACCAAAATAGAATAAATAATGGAGTTTTTTGTCTGAATTTGTCAAATGTTAATGGGCTAGATATTGTTAGTATAATTCTTGACTGTATATAGTATATACTTATTGTATATTGTAAAATATTATATATTTATTGTATATACTTATTGTACTTATTGTATATAGTTTTTCTTTTATTAATTATAACCTTCTTTTATTATTTTAGATAAAAAAAGAGGAAATGTGGTGATATAGTGTGTACCCTAATAAACTTGCCTGAGGATCAGAAGACAGAGCCAGCCACTAGATTAGACATAGAGGTCAGGCAGTGGTAACACACACCTTTAATCCCAGTGCTTGAGATCTCATGCCTTTGCTTGAGAAGCACACATGCCTTTAATCCCAGGAAGTAATATGGGAGGGCTGAGAAAGGCATATAAGGTGTGAGGACACAGGAACTCACTCTCTTTAGGCTGAGGATTTCATAGAGGTAAGAACTAGTTGCTGGCTGCTCTGCTCTGATCTTTCAGCTTTCACCCTGATATCTGGCTCTGGGTTTTCTATTAATAAGACCATTTAATATTTGAACAACAGCCATACCTACTTCAACAAGGCTACACCTCCTAATAGTGCCACTCCCTGTGTGTAAAGCATTCAAACATGAGTCTATAGGGGCCATACTTATTCTAAACACCATATTCCACTCCCTGGCCCCCATAGGCTTATAGCTGTAACATAATGCAAAACGTATTTAGTCCAACTTCTAAAGTTCCCATAGTCTATCACAGTCTCAAAAATGTTTAAAAGTTCAAAGTTCAGTCTCTTCTGAGATTCATGCATCTCTTAACTGTAATCTCCTATAAAATCAAAATAAAAAATCAGATCACATACTCCCAACATGGCACAGGGTATACATTACCATTCCAAAACAGAGAAAAGGGAGCATAGTGAGGAAATATTGGACCAAAGCAAGACAGAAAACCAGCTGAACAGACTCCAAACTCTGTATCTCAATGTCTGATGTCAAAACATTCTTCAGATCTCTAACTCCTTTCAGCTTTGTTGACTGCAACACACTTCTCTCTCTTAGACTGGTTCAACTCTCTGTTAGAGCTTACCTGAGCAAGTATCCCATGACTCTGGCATCTCCAACATCTTGGGGTCTCCAAGGCAATCCAGGCTTCAACTTCACAGCTTCACATAATGGCCTCTCTGGGCCTCCTTGCAGGGACACCACTGACACATGCCTGGCCTTGGTGGCTTTCTTTAGTCACAGAGGGAGATTCTATAAACTGTTTCCTCTATCCTTGACTCTAAAGCCAAGTTCTGCTGCTTGCTAGGGCTGGAACACGGCCTTGTTCAATCACATCTTCACCAGCTTTCTGTTTTCCATGGTTTCCTTCTCTAAGCTTGGCTATCCTGATATTTGCTCTGTAGACCAGGCTGGCCTTGAACTCAGAGATCTTCATGCCTCTGTCTCCTGTGTCTCCTCGGATTAAAGGCATGTACCACCTGCCTGGACCTAAACTTTCCTTTAATTCCTTTTCACAAGTTGGAAGCTTAGCTGGGTGAGGTCTTGCCCTGAGGTCACTACTCCTTTTATTCCATTTAACATCCAGCTTTTCTTTAATCTGTATATCTCGCTGATCACAGGATTTAGCTCCATCCTACTTCCTGGTATCTCTTTTCTCCTCAAATTATACATTTTGCAACTTTTCTTGCTCATCTTTCTCCTTTTCATTATAGATCTTCATAAGCATGAACACTAATAACCGTACAACATAGTCTATACTAGGCTTGTTTAAGATTTCCTCTGCCAACACAACTAATTCAAACTCTTCACTTTAGCCTCAGGAATACTTTTTGGACAAGAGCAAAAAGCAGCTACATTCTTTACCAAAATATCACATGACTAGTCTCTAGGCCACATACTAATATTCTTCTCCTCTGAAACCTCTTGAGACAGGCCCCCATAGTTCAAATCACCCTCAGCATCACTGTCTTTCATATTACTACTGGTGTGACCCATTAAACTCCACTTAAAGCATTCAAGTGCTTTTCTAATCCAAAATCCCAAAGTCCATATTCCTGTAAACAAAAACATGGTCAGGCCTATCACAGCAATACCCCAATCCCTGGCACCAACTTCTGTCTTAGTTTGACTTTCTATTGCTGTGAAGAGACACCATGACCACACAACTCCTATAAAAGAAAATATTTAATTGGGGCTGGCTTACAGTTTCAGAAATTTAGTCCATTATTGTCATAGCAAGGAGCATAGTGGCAGGCCGGCCGACATGGTGCCGGAGAAGGAGTTAAGAGTTCTACACCTTTTTTTTGAGACAGGCTTTCTCTATATAGCTCTGGTTGTCCTGGACCTAGCTCTGTACACCAGGCTGGCCTCAAACTCACAGAGATCCTTCTGCTTCTGTTCCTGAGTGCTGGGATTAAAGGCGTGCACCACCACACCCAGCAAGTTCTACATCTTGATGTCAGGCAGCAGCAGGAGACTGCATGTTGGGCACAGCTTGGGCATATATGAGACCTCAAAGACTGTCTGTCCCCACAGTGACACATTTTCTTCAACAAGGCCACACCTCCTAATAGTGCCACTCCCTATGAACCAAGCATACAAACACATGAGTCTATGGGGGCCATACCTAGTCAAACCACTATAGGGAAGAGAAGATTTATTGGGCTTACACTTCCACATTGTAGTCCATCACTGAAGGAAGCCAGCACAGAAACTAGAACAGGGCAGGAACCATGAGGCAAGAGCTGATGCTGATTCAGAGACCATGAAGGGGTGCTGCTTATTGACTTGCTCCCCATGGCTTGCTCAGCCTGTTTTCTTATAGAACCCAGAACCACCCAGAATTGACTGAGTTCTCCCCCCATCAATCACTAATTAAGAAAACATCTTACAGTCAGATCTTATGGAAGTATTTTCTTAATTGAGGTTCTCTCCTTTCATATGACTCTAGCTTGTGTCAAGTTGACATAAAACTATCAGGACATACCCTTTCCAATTACAATTTTCTGATCTTGGCTATAACAATTTACAAATAATAACTGAATGATATAAAGCAAATCTGTTGCTTCTGAGTTCCATCCCTATGACCTGTAATCTCAGCACTTGGTAATTTCAGCATCCAGGAGGTTAAAGCAGGAGGATTTGAAATTCAAGGTTATTCTTGGCTGTATAAAAATTTCAAGGTCATCCTGGGCTACAAGAGATACTGTCTCAAAAAAACCCCACATTTTTGTGATGTGGTAACACACTCATAAGGGATTAAGATATCTTTATTCAGTCCACTATATCCCTCTTTCTTGTATCTTTTCTTGCCTCAATAGAAATTTATCATGTTAACTGAAATTGCATTCCCCGTTTCCCAATATGTGCACCACATACAGATTAAAACTGAGTCCAGGTGTTTTCACTAATTTTATGGTGTTTTATCATAGCAATAGTAACCCAAACTAGGAAAAATTCATACCAGGAATAGAGTATTGCTGTGACAGACTTGACCATGTTGCTTTGGGGAGGATTGTTTGAGGACTTTGGAGCACTGGGCTAGAAAAACCATTGAGTGTTGAGAGTTCAGTGAGCTTTTCTGTAGGAGATTTGAAGATAAGAGTGTTGGAAGTAATGCAAATGATGGAGGCCTAGTTTGTGAAGTTTCAGAGGGAAGCAAAGACTCTACCAGGCCATTTGTGTGAGAAATCTGTGGTGTCTGGTCAACTGGAGCTGAAGAATCAGCTGTGATTAACAAACAACCAAGAACACTGAAGTAAAACCTTTGTTTTGCTTGGACAATGGATGCTGGTCAGCTGTGATTAAGAAGAGGCCAGCATCATTGAGGTGCTGAAGCCAGCACATGCAAGCTGTGTTCAGAGGTGGCCAAGGTTGTACTTTGAGCTGACAGCCAAACTTGATCATGTGTAAGAGTTTCCTAGGTGGTATTGGCTTTGAAGGGGTGAAGGGGTGATGGAGAGCCCTGAGGCTTGGCACTGTAAGAGCCCAGAGGAGGCCATTGGTGAAGGTGCAGCAGGAGTAGCAGTGGAAGCCCCAGGATTGAAGAGGTCATGGAAAAAAGTTGAGGCTTTGTATCATGAAGAGAGCCCAGGAGAGGCCATTTGGGAAAGTGCAATGCAGTTACAGCAGAAGACCCCTGCAGTTGGAAGGTTTCTTGAGTCCTGCCAGGCCCACGCAGTCCCATGGCCCACTTATAAAATAATCACTCAGAAGCTTATATTAATTATAACTGCTTGGCCATTATCTAAGGCTCAATACTGACTAGCTCTTATTCTTAAATTAACTCATAATTATTATTTATGTTTAGCCACATGGCTTGGTACCTTTTCTCAGTTCTACCTTTGTCATCTTGCTTCCTCTGTGTCTGGTGGGTGACTCCTGACTCTGCCCTTCCTCTTCCCAGCATTCTCTTGGTCAGCTCACCATGCCTATATTCCTGCCTGGCTACTGGCTAATCAGCATTTTATTAAGCCAGTGTACAAGAACATTATACTACAGCATTTCCCCTTTTCTGTCTAATCAAAAAGGAAGATTTTAACTTTAACATAGTAAAATTACATATAATAGAATAGTCATCAAACAAGAATTACAGTTACAATATCTAGTCTATTTGTATTTGGCTCCAGCACCTCAATGATGCTGGCCTCTTCTTAATCACAGCTGATTCTTTAGCCCCAGCTGACCAGCATCCATTATCCAAAATTAAAGAAAATATTCTGTCATCTATCCTATATTTGTGTGTCTAAAGTTTCATATCTAATTTATCTTTTATCATAACTAAGGAAAATTATAACTATAACTATTTAGTCTTCAACTACATCAGAGACCCCAGAAGGATACACTATTACCTAAGTAAACAGGAAATGCATTGTAAGCAACTTCCAAAAATCTAGAATGACAGAGACAGCTGGCTACCTGGACAGTTCCTCTGCAATGTTGGGGCATCCTTCTTCAGCCTATAGGCCTAGAGTCTCTCAGTCACTTCTCTCTGTGTCCTGTAGAATGTCTGGCAGGTTCTTCTGGGAAGGAGAAACCTAAAGGATCATCTCACCTTGTAATGTTTAGTGGTAACCTTCCTATAGGTCCTGCATGTGAAGTTTTTTGTCAATCATACAACATTTTGTCAAGCAGTGCAGGCAAGAATAGTTTTTTGCCCAAATGGCCATTTTCTGCCAAGAAGAAGATAAACTCCATATACAGTGTCTTCAATGCCCATCTTCCTCTTTGAAGTAAATGGGTGCTGCCAGGAGCAGACGTGTCTCACTGTCCAGGAAAGTCTAAGTTTTTAAAACATTTTAAATACCATATTCTGTAGGTCTTTGAAGAGTTTGGAGATCACCTATCTAATTGAAATATATCTATGTATACCTAGAAAGCTTTAACATGACTATAAGTGTGATTATCACAGATGACTAATTATTAATCTGTATTTCTTAATTATACATTACAATTTCAAATGAGCTATACAAACATACCTTAAACAAGAATAGAAATATACATACAGTATAACAAAAATTAACTTAAAATTGTATCAATTAACTAAAATACATAGCAATGTAAAACATCCTATTATATCTATAATATCCCTTTTTTCTTTAGAAAGAGATGGCATTTGTAATCAACTCCCTTTAAATAAAAATAAACATTTATAAACAATATTTTGGGAACTTGGATGTAGTTTCTCCTACTACTTCCTGCTGATAGGGGGCACTGGTAATCTTATGGGGATCCTGAGATAATTAAGAATTATGGTCAAGTCCTGACTGGAATAGTCTGTGAGACTGCATTGTCTGAGCCAGTTGCCTTGAAGCCATTTTGGATGTTGGATCATCTGGACCATGGTGTCATCGGAGACCTTTCAGGGGTCTTGGATGATCAAACCATATGAGCCTGGAAGCAATCCACAGGTTCTCATCTTCTATGGAAACAAAAGCAGAACCTCTTTTCCAAAGCAATGTATCCTTAGACATAAATTTTGAAGTCAAGATACCTTTAAAATATATATACTGATTTAACTCAGTAACCTTTACAATCAAATGTCTTTCTGCAGTTAAAAATACCAAAGACAATATAATCCAGAGTCTCTGTGTAATTTCCATCTTTATGTGGCTTATTTTTTTATGTTATTCTTATTGTCTCTTTAAAGATTTTATTTAAAACTATCTATTTCTTTATATAACTGCATATATTCCTTTTTCTCTCTCTTCCAATCCTACATACATTTTTACACACATTGTAAACAGTTTAGAGATTTATTTCATCTGAATCTGTCTTATTGTGCATCTATAATCTTTTACTGACCAGGAGAGATTTTAAACTGTTAAACTGTGTAGCTAGGATGAAAAGTGGCAGCCTTGGCTGCTGACTCCACCCACCTTAGCTTCCCAATATGGCAGAGGTAATTTACGGCTAGCTTTGGGAGCCATGCTTTCTGCTAACTCTGGGAGGCAGCATGTAGCCCAGAAACTATTTATTTATTTATTTATTTATTTATTTATTTATTTATTTGTACTAGCAAAAGCTAAATCCACCACGCAGTGCACTGTGTGGCTTAGAGACAATACTGTGTACTGCCACAGGAATGTGCCACGCTTCTAGCTTATGGCAGCTGGGAGCCAGCTCCATCTCACAGGCAGCTGTTGGGAGACGAGTCTCTATATGCTGCTATTGACATGAGATTGTGAGACTAGGAAGCCTAGGGTGGCTCTGTTTCTGTGCATTCAGAATCTTTAAGCTTTTTTAGGTCTTTGTGGATCAATGCCCAACAGTGAGTGCCAAATGCTGTGGGATGTCTTTCTGTATGCTGTGAATATGTGTTGCTCTGATTGGTTGATAAATAAAGCTGTTTTGGCCTATGGTAAGGCAGCTTAGAGGCAGGCAGGAAATCAAGGACAGAGACAGGAAAGAAGAGTCACGGAAGTAAGCCATGGAACATGTGGCAAAACACAGATTAGTAGAAATGGGTTAATTTAAGATCTAAGAGCTAGCTAGCAAGAAGCGTGCCATAGGCCATGCAATTGGTAATTAATATTAAGGCTCTGAATGATTATTTTATAAGCAGCTGAAGGACAGCAGGTGCCAGGCTGGAAGAACACAAGACTGTGTGGCTGGGCAAGACCAGAAAAAACTTAGGGCTACAGATCCCAGCATTTTGGAGGTGCCAGTACCATGGGATGACCAAGAACAACAGCAGCTGTGGAGTGGAACCTGCCCTAGCTTAGAATGTAAGCTGTGTATACTACACAGGGTAGAGCTGGAGAAGTGACCGAAGCCCATTGGAGGAGCCCAGAAGATCCTGTATGAATCCCAGATACTGGACATTGACTTATTTACACTGTTGGAGTGTGGCTTTGTTCTTTTCAGATTGTGACTGTGTCCTTGTTCTTCCCTCTTGAAATAAGAAAGTATTTAACAGCCAGGCAGTGGTGATGCACACCTTTAATCCCAGCACTCAGGAGGCAGAGGCAGGTGGATAGCTGAGTTTGAGATTAGCCTGGACTACAGAGCAAGTTCCAGGACAGCCAGGACTACACAGAGAAACTCTGTCTCAAAAACAAAAAAAAACAAGAAAGTATTTAACATATTTTTTATTTCATAGGAGTCCACAGTTGAGAGACTTTGAATTTTTGTTTGTTTGTTTGTTTGTTTGTTTGTTTGTTTGTTTTCTTTTTCAAGACAAGGTTTCTGTTTTGGACTATTCCCTTATACTGTGTGAAGATGTACCACTGTGATTGGTTTAATAAAGAGCTGAATGGTCAATAGCTACACAGGAAGAGGTTAGGCCAGACTTCTGGGGACAGAGAGGACTAGGCGAAGAAATAAGGCAAGGTTACCAACCAGATGTGGAGAAAGCAGCATGGGCAGTACAGAGAGATGAGGTAACAAGCTATGCAACAGAACATTGATTAAAATAAATGGTTCATTTAAACCTTAAGAGCTAGTGGGACAAGCCTAAGCTAAGGCCAAACTTTCATAATTAATAATGAGTCTCTGTGTTGATTTTTGTGAGCCCAAATTAAAATTCACCTACAGGTTTCTCTGTCTTGGAACTCATTTTGTATACCAGGCTAGCCTCAAACTCAGAGATCCTCCTGCCTCTGCCTCCCCCATGCTGGGGTTAAAGGTGTGTATCACCACTACCTGGTGAGACTTTGAATTTCTAAAAGAGACTTTGGATTTTACAGAGATTGGACTTTTAAAGTGTTTGAATTGGTAAAGACTGTGGCACTTTTAAGTTTGTAATATGTTTTATATTTGTGATATTCATTAATCTGAGATCTTGATGAACCAAAAAAGGGAACAGTTATGTCTTAAAACGTGTTATGTGTCAACTGTGTGGTGGTAGCACATGCCTTTAATCCCATCGCTCAGGAGGCAGAGGCAGTCAGATTTCTGAGTTTGAGGCCAGCCTGGTCTATAGAGCAGATTCCAGGACAGCCAAGGCTCCAAAGAAAAACCCTGTCTTGAAAAACAAAAAAACAAACAAAAATTGTTGTGTGTCAAGTTGACAAGGTGTCAATTGTACTTGATATTTTTATGTCAGCTTGACACATCTGAGAGGAGAGAATGCCTATTGAGAAAATGCCTCCATAAGATTGGGCTGTAGGCAATCCTGTAGCCATTTTCTTAGTGATTGATAGAGAATTACCCAACCCATTGTGAGTGGGGCCATGGCTGGGCTAGTTGTCCTGGGTTCTATAAGAAAGCAACCTGAGAAAGCCATCAGGAGAAAGCCAGTAAGCAGCTGTAAGAGCCAAAGTTACATTTTAAGTTTTAATTACTATTCCTTATAAATCCATGAAAAAAATGCCTCTGATCTGCAAATCCTTTGCTGAAGGACAGTTACTGAAATACTGGAGGCTGATTTTTTTATGGGAGATAACAAGCTACATGTTTTTCACTCCCCTAAACAAAACAGGATGTGCTTGATCACATGTGGGCAGGAGGCTCACAGGCAGGAAATACATCAGGATATATACTTGCCCCTGATTGGATGCAGGCTGGAGGTATGTCAGGATGTTTCTTGCCCCTGATTGGACCTGATGGGAAATGCAATGAATTATGGGTTTTCCTTCTTAAGCTGCTGCAAACTGTGACTTGGGGCCATTTCCCAGGAACCTGGGTATGGGCCTGGCCAGTATTTAATTAAATCTTGTTTCAAATTTGTCTTTAAACTGTGGTGGTGATCTTATTCTCGATCAGTGGGATTAACACAGCACCCCTCCATGGCCTCTGCATCACTCCTGCCTCCACATTCCTGCCCTGCTTGAATTCCTGTCTTGAGAATGTCTTCAGTGATGGACTATGTATTTGGAAGCCTAAGACAAATAAACTCTTCCTCCTCAACTTGCTTTTGGTTATGGTGTTTCATCATAGCCATAGTAACCCTAACCAAGACACCAGGCATTTGGCCATTTGTCACTTACTCATTCACTTAACACATGCCCATTGTACACCATTATAGGTCAAGCAATGCTGCAGAAAGGACTTGTGTTTGCAATGGCATAAAAAATTGAATTCTTGCATGAATTGGTGGAAACTGTTGTGATTTATGAAAAAAAAGAAATTTCTTCTAATTATTCCCACATATTTCTCTTAACCCAAGTCACTAACAAATAAAATAGAAAGCAAAATTCAGCTTTTTGGGATGTGTGTGTATGTGTTTGTAGTGTCTGTGGGAGTATGGGGATTTGTATGTCCATGATCATTTGAAAGTGAACACGGCAGGCATCTTCCACCTTACTTTTGGAGACTGAATCTCTCTCTGAACTAGGAACTCTACTTGTCTAGGCTGTCTGGACAGTGAGTTCCAAGGGTCCTTCTGTCCCCTGCCTCAGGCACTGAAGCTACAGATGCACTTCACTGTGCCCAGCTTTAATTGTGGGTGATGGAGAGCTGGACTTATATCCTCACATTTGTGCTACAGGCATTTTATTGAAAGCCATCTCTCCTGCCCCCAAAGCTCAGTTCTTAGAAAGGATACTGGGGACTACAATGTGGAAGAGGGATTGGTTGTCAGATAAAATTGAGGCTGTCAAGTTAACTTTAAATATCCAATAATTTTTTGTCATAATAATACCCCAAGAGGCTGGAGAGATGCCTCAGCAGTTGAGAGCACTGACTACTCTTCCAGAGGACCTGGGTTCAATTCCCACCACCCATATGGCAGCTAACAACTGTCTGTAATTCCAAGATCTGACACCCTCACACAGACATACATGCAAGGAAAAAAACACGAGCACACAAAATAAATAAATTATTTGAAAAAATAATAATACCCCAAGAAATATTTGGGGCATATTTACACTAAAAATTTCTTTTCTTTATTTGTCCAAAATGTAACATTAACTGAATACACTCTATTTTTAATCTCTTTTGGTAAATCTGGCAAACCATAGAGGAATGGGATGAATGTTTGTTGGGAATCTAATTAATGTATGTGCCAGTTCCCTGCATGGACTCATCACTGGCCAGAGACACCCAGCAAGGCCAGGAATTGGTAACTACCTGGAAAGACAGACATCTGCCAACATCCAGGATGGTCTTTATTAAGCAGGTCAACCTGTTTGATTTGATAGGAGCTGAAAGAAAGAGAAATGAATATTCCAATGTCTTTGGTGGATGTGCATATGTCTCTGTAAACTTGCCTCTACTTAAAAGCAATTAAAAATTCAGTAGCTAAAGACATTTATCAATCAAATAAATGTTAGAAGACTCATGTGACTTTCAAACTGAAGATGTTTCAAGATCAATGATTTCATTACACGGTGTTCTATAATCTGTGCTTCAGAGCCCTCTGGCAGTAATAACACGTTCATGTGCCATTAAGTTCCCTCTGGGGTAGAGGATGGTTGGGATCACAGAGACCCATGGAAATGTAAAAGGGGAGTTTGTTAGGAAGTCTTTCAGCAAGGAGTAAGTACTGATGTGGGAACAGAACTTCAATTTACAACCTTGGATAACATTAAAAATACATTTAGATTATTACAATGATGCTTACTGTAGCTGTTATTATTTCATTTTGTTTAAATGAATTGGAATTTAATAAGAACCACACACTGGGCCACAGTGTCTGAGACATAACTTCTTTTGCTAATCTTGAAGTCTGAAGTGACAACAGAAAGATGACTATGCCTAAAAAGGCATCTTCTCAATAGAGGTGATGAAACCCAGGGAAAGTCCGAGTAAGCTCTCCAGCTCCACTTGCAGCCATTTCAGAAGTCCCAAAGCTAAGTACTACAGGCACCTTGCAGCCAGATGTTCTACCATGAGCTATACCCCCGTAGAGCAAGCCTCTGATGTGGGCCCAAATGGTAATGATTGCCTCAGCTGCCTTTCAGGAACCTAGAGGCCACGTTTGTCTATCTCAAACTAACTGAAACCACCACACCTTTGCTTGGGCCTACTCAAGTGTGTCCTAAGGGTGACTCTTTGTGAAAAGAGACTAAGGAGGGAGAGAGACAAAAAGAATTTTGGTATATGTCAGAGAAAAACACTGAGAACCCCTGACCAACATGTAAGGGACAGACAACACACAAGAAAAACACCTAGGTAGAGGCTGGCAAAGATTGCTCAGTGGGTAAAAGCACTTGCCACTTAGGTGGAGCACATATGGTGAACCTCCACACTGGCACACACACTCCTACCTTCCAACAAAATAAATTATGAAAGTTTTTTGAAAGGAACAATCCCAATATACAGATGGGGAAAGGCAAGTGCTATATGTAAATGACCTATAGAGGGTCACAACTATCATGGCCTAGCATCTGTCACTGAGCCTCTGGCCTTTCCAACCTTGGTCTATTTCCCACTCTTTTTTTTTTAATTTTTATTTTTATTTTGCAATACAATTAAGTTCTACATATCAGCCATGGACTCCCTTGTTCTCCCTCCTCCACCACCACCCCATTTCCCACTCTTTTGTTTGGTTTTTTGTTTTTCCAGACAGGGTGTCTCTGTGTAACAGTCCTAGCTGTCCTAGAACTCACTCTGTAGACCAGGCTGGCCTCGAACTCACAGAGATCTGCCTGCCTCTGCCTCCCAAGTATTGGGATCAAAGGTGTGCACCACCACCACCCAGCTATTTCCCACTCTTGAAATTGCTTCTCTTCCTTAATGGATAACATCTGCCCAAATCTCTCTGTTCAGGGACACTAGGACCTGGCAATCCAATCTGGTACCTTTGAACCCCAATCCATACTTATAAAACACCAATTAGAACATCAAATGCCCTCAGAACATGACAAGGCTGACATTTTCCTTTGGCTTTTGTGTGTGCTTGTTTGTTACATATGTGCATATGTGATGGTGAGCTTGTATGTGCATGTGAGGCCAGAGGCTGATGCCAAGTGTCTTCCTCTATCACTCTCTACCTTATTATTTTGTTGTTTGTTTCATTTTTGCGACAAAGTCTCAAAATGTAGGCTTTGCTGGTCTGGAACTCTCTGTGTAGACCAGGCTGACCTCGAACTTAGGACTTCTTGCCTCCTGAGGGCTGGGAATAAAAATTTGCACCACCATGCCTGGCTTCCACCTTATTTTTGAGACAGGTTCTCCTATGCTACCTGGGGGTTATGACTAGCTCCCCACACACACATCCCTAGTACTGTAGTGTGTGCTCTGACACTGATTTTACCTGGGTGCTGGGTATCAAAGCCCAGGTCCCCATGCTTTCTGAACATAAATCATCTGAGGAGCCAGGTTGATTACATGTGCAGAGGCTACTTCACGTTTTTCTTCCTCCAATCACATTTCCCCATGCCTCCTGCTATCCTACTCTTCTAGCTGAGTCTATGGTCTTTTAACATTGGGGTACCTTGTGAATCAAATGTTCTTTCCTCAGGGCAGGTGTGGATCCTAGAGCCTCAAGCCTCCTAGCTGCTTGCTCAGAACTGGGCTGTACACTTTCTGCAGAATTTGTAGTTTCAGTGCTTAGCATGCCACACTGTGGGCAGAGCAGGCTGGATCCCATGAACAGTGGTACTGAGGGTCCAAGGCAAGACAGAAAGGTAGAGAATTAAAGGGAGTAGGAAGGAAAGGAAGCCCCTCACCTGGAGTCAAGAGGCTTCACCACTGATTAGGCCAAAACTGCCTGCAGAAGAGAAGAGATGTGTTCTCTGAAGATGTCTCAAACAAGGATGTTAAAAGCAGCAAACAGATTCTGCTTTCTTAGGGCCAAAATGTCTGTAAACATGAGTTTTGCCAGATTTGTACTCTTCCCTCATCCCTAAATCTAAAAGCATGCCTAAAAAAAATATCACCTTACAACTTCATTTACAACAGGATATTCTCAAGGAGAAATAAGTAAACCCCAGAGCATTTTTTTTTTTACTGGATTCTACATAAGGGTTTATTTTATTATTTATGTGTATGTGCCTATACGTGCACGACAGGGGTGCTCACTAAGGCCAGAAGAGGGCATCGGGTTGCCTGAAACTGGACTTCAGTTGGCTGTAAGCTGCTGAGGTGGGTTCTGGGAACTGAGCTCTGGTCTTCTGAAAGGTCAACAAGTACTTTTGACTTCAGAGTCATCCTTCTAGCTCCGTAATCTTTAAACTTAAGCTTTGTTTTGCCTCCAAGTGTGTCTGTATACTATTTTCCTGTAGGGCCCACAGAGGCCAGAAGAGGGCATTAGAACCCCTGGAACTGGAGTTGAAAATGGCTGTTAACCACTGTGTAGATGCTGAGAATCAAGCCCAAGCCCTCTGAGAAAGCAGTCAGTGCTCTTAACTGCTGAGCCATCTCCCCAACCCTAGATTTGTTTTTTGTTTTGTTTTGTTTTTCTATTTGTGTGTATGTGTGTGCATGAGTGTGTGCTTTATGAGATAGGGTCTTATGTATCCAAGTCTGGCTTAGAACGTAGTATGCAGCCCAGGCTGGCCTCAAACTCACAGAAGACCTCCTGTCTCAGACTCCTAAGTGGTAGGATTACAGATGTGAGCTACCACTCTGTAGCTCTGATTTATAATGTCTGACCACAGTTCCTACCTCATAACTCCACTGCTGAGGCAGGCCACAGGGACTAGAATTTCTCTTCCCCAAGACAAGTCACAGAAACTCTCATCTTTCCTTTCTCTCTTTGTTCTGGTCATAAAAAAATTCTTCCACTTACTCTTGTGCTGTGGGATGTCTTTCTGTATGCTGTGATTATGTGTTGCTCTGATCAGTTGATAAATAAAGCCGTTTGGCCTGTGGCAAGTCAGGTTATAGCTAGGCGGGAAATTGAAGAGGGGACAGGAAGAAGAAAGGCAGAGGCAGAGACGGCAGCACCCCAGGAGAAGTAAGATGTGAAAATACCAGTAAGCCACAGCCACATGGCAACTTACAGATGAACAGAAATGGGTTGTTACAGTAGCTAGCTAGGGAGAGGCCTGCCATAGACCACACAGTTTGTAAATAATACTAAGCCTCTGAATGATTATTTTATAAGCGGCCACAGACCGCAGGGCTGGGCAGGATTGGAGAAAACTTACAGCTACATACACTCTTGTATAATAAGTCATCTTGTTACCAGAAGCTTGCTCTCTCCTCTCCTCTCTTCCCTGGTCCTTATGATCTCTATCAGATGAATTCAGCTAAGACACATAGTGTAGAGGACACAGTTTATGACGGTTTTAACATGAGACACTCTCAAGCTTAAAAGTAGGCAGTTACCAAAGGTGCCATTGTGCTGATTGCATACTTAAGTGGCCTTTATACTGTTTAACAAGAGACTCGGGGACAGATGGCTCTCCTGAGTGCTGTTCTGCTGTCCAAGTAAATGGCAGCCTTTGTTGTTATTGTGTTATTGTTGTTTGAGGCAAGTCTCATATAGCTCTGGTTGGCTTTTTTTGTTTGTTTGTTTTTTTGTTTTTGTTTTTCGAGACAGGGTTTCTCTGTGTAGTTTTGGTTCCTGTCCTGGATCTCACTCTGTAGACCAGGCTGGCCTCGAACTCACAGAGATCCGTCTGGCTCTGCCTCCCGAGTGCTGGGATTAAAGGCGTGTGCCACCACTGCCCAGTTTGTTTGTTTGTTTCTTTAAAAACTGTATTAGCCCCAAAGGAAGCAAGCTAAGATATAAGCACTCTCAGGGTTGCTACCTCTGCTACCTCTAGGTGCTGTTCTTTTTTTTTTTTTTTTTTGGAATTTTTTATTCATTTTACACACCAATCACAGATCCCTCCTCCTCCCTCTTCCTACCCCTCCAGCTTTCCCCTCAACCCACCCCTCATTCCCTCCTCCAACAAGGTAAGGCCTCCCATGGGGAGTCCAAAGAGCCTAGTGCATTCAGTAGAGGCAGGTCCAAGACCTTCCCCCTGCATCAATGCTGTGCAAGGTGTCCCACCATAGATAGTAGACTCCAAAAAGCCAGTTCATGCACCGGGGATGGATCCTGATCCCACTGCCTGGGGGACCCCTCTAGATATTGTTCTTTACCAAAGTCATCTCTGAAACTGTCCAGTATGCTTTTTAAAACGTTGGAATCTATTTCCTTTTTTATTACATTTATTTATTTATGTTGAGGAGGGACATACCTGTGCTACAATGTGCATAAGACACTCTTAGGAGTCATTTCTTGCCTTGTTAAGGCAGGGTTTCTCGTTTGTTTTTTCCTGCTGGGGCTTTCAGTACTCCCCACAAGCTACTGGTGGATTCTCTTGTCTCTGCCTCTCATCTCACCATAGAAATGCTGGAATTGCAGATGTGAGCTATGATATACATCTTTTTTTGTGGGCTCTGGAACCAAATTCAGGCCATCAAGTTTGTGCCTCCCCCACTTTTGAGATAGTGTCTCATTGTAGCCCAGGCTTGCCTTGAACTTGCTACAATGATGATATTGTCCTTAAATTTCTAATCCTCTAATTCAAATCCTGCCTCTGCCTCCCAATTGCTGGGATTACAGATGTTCACTAGAACTGCTAGATGTGCTCCTAATTTAGAAACTACTGAGAAATTTGTTGCCATTTACACTATCACGCCTATCATCTTCAACTTCTGATTTTGTTACTTTTTTCTTCTAGGGGTTTCTTTATGTCTAAATACTACATTTAAAGTTCTGTATATTTGAGCATGGTAGCATATGCTTGTAATCCCAATACTTGAGAGACTGAGGTAGAAAGAGTCCTGTGAGTTTTGAGGCCAGCCTGGGATACATAACAAGACCCTGTCTCAAAACCAAATAAAACCCCTGGCAAAATAATAAAATATAATAATAATAATAATAATAATAATAATAATAATAATAATAATAAATAAAGCTCTGTCTTCACTTAGCCCTTTTCCCAAGTACCTAAGTATCCCTAGAATGAAACTGAGGATAGTAGTAATTCCATCCATATCTTTATTTGTCATGTTCTTCCCTTACACTTTTTTTTTTTTTTTTTGGTTTTTCAAGACAGGGTTTTTCTGCGTAGCTTTGGAGCCTGTCCTGGAACTCGCTCTGTAGACCAGACTGGCCTCAAACTCACAGAGATCCACCTGGCTCTGCCTCCTGAGTCCTGGGATTAAAGGCATGTGCCACCACAGCCCAGCTCCCTTACACTCTTTAATAGTTATTATTTTTTAAAAGAACCTTGGGTTATATGTATTTATTGATTTGTGTTGTGTGTGTGTGTGTGTGTGTGTTCTTGAGTGTGTATGGAGGTCAGAGAACAACTTTAGGGAGTCAGTTCTCTCCTTCCATAATGTGGGTTCTGGAGATCATCAGTCTCGGCAGCAGGCACACTGAGCTATCTTGTATCATTTTTGCATTTCTGCAGTGAATAATAAATCATCCATGTATGTCATTGGCTTATTTTAAACATTGAAGATTAAAATATTTATCTACAATATGGTTGTAATTATTCAGAATGCAACAAAATTATGTGGTGGAATTTAAAGGAAAAAAAGAACTACATACCTCCCCCAGTTTGTGGTTTCCTGTTCAAGAAGAATGTTTCACATTTTATTATTTTTATGTGTATGGGTGTTTTGCCTGCATCTATGTGCACCATGTGCACAACGCACAGTTGGGGCTAGAGGACATCGGATTCCCCTGGGATTGGAGATACATTCAGTTGTGAGCTGCCATGTGAGTGCTGGGAATTGAACCCTGGTCCTTTGGAAGAGCAGCCAAGTGTTCCTAACTGCTGAGCCATCTCTCCAGCCCTCAAGAAAAGTCTTAATTCAGTGTGATGGCTGACACCTATAATCCCAGCACTTGGGAGATGAGAGGATTCATTCAAGTTCAAAGTTGGTCTACACAGTGAATAGCAAGACAGCCAGGCTACATAGTGAGACCTTATCTCAATAATACTAATGATGTAAAAGTTCATCATATATAAGCCGTATGTCAGTACAGGTTCAATCTGTTTTTTGTTTTTGTTTCTTTGAGACAAAATTGGCCTGTAACTCACAGAGATCCACCTGCCTCTGCCTCCCAAGTACTGGGATTAAAAGCATAGGCCACCACAGTTGGCTTGAATCTATTTTTTAAAACAATCCACATATATACCTAGAGGTAACTTTACACTTATGAGCTTCTTTTTAAAACTCTTTATTACATCTTTATTTTGTGTGCTCCTGTGTGTGTGCATGTGTGCCACTGTCCACAAGCAGAGGTCAGAGGACAACTCCAGAGTCAGTTTTCTTTCCATCATGTGAACCCCATGGATCAATTCAAGCCCAGGCTTAGTGGCAAAGGCCTTTACCTCCTAAGCCATCTCTATAGGCTGTGAGTTGTTTTTATTTTTTTTAAGAGTTTTTTGTTGTCATTTTTAATATTGAGTGTGTGGGCATGCACACACAAGTCAGAGGACAACTTGCATGAGTTGGTTCTCACCATCCATCATATAGGTTCCAAGGATCAAACTCAGGTCATCAGGCTTTGTGGCAATCACCTTTACCAGCTGGCCCCTTAGTTCTGTTTTGTTTGGAGACAGGGTCTCATTAAGTAGCTATGACTGGTTTGTAATTTGATATGTATCCTAGACTGGCCTCCAACTCTTGTGGGGAAGGGGCGCGATCCTTGTGCCTCTGCCTAAATATTGAACCTTTAATTATATTGAGGTGTTCAGAGATGTAATATATCAACACATATATTGATGCATGGTTATCTGAATACATATGTGATCAAAACAAATATCAGAAAATGGTAACTGGGTAATCTAGCTAGTGGGCATGTGATTGTTCACTGCAATTCTTTCGACTTTTCTAAACGTTTGGAAAATTTCATAACACATTTTCAGTCTTTGAGGGGTATCATTTCATCATTCCTGGTTTTGTTTTTGTTTTTTTACAGTTCTTTGGCGAGTCACTCGCTTTCGCACTCTACAGCAATACACATGATTTCCTTGGCTTGGAAATACTTTTATTAACACAAGCAGGCCAATTATCCAAATGCAAAGCAGAGACCCAGAGCAGATAATTACTACACTGACAATATGACCCAGGCTTGAGAGGCGATGCCTAAGAAACAGGAGGGGGTAGGAACAGCTTTGTGGCTTTTAGTACCATCACTAGTCTTCTGACCAGAAGTTTCACTGACCGCAACAGTGGTGGACCCCATTTCAGCTACCCCTGAGTAATCGGAGCCAGGTAGGAAAAAATCATGCCGGCTCCTACTCACTAAAAACGCACCACCCCCGCCTAGCGGGAGTAGAAGGGAGATTGGACGGCGTATTGCCGCGGTGCTGGGGACTAAACCCTAACACGGATAATAATGATCTCCATATCAAACGGCTGCTGTGATATAAAATGGAAAGGCAACAGACCTACTATTATATATTATTATTACCCACTCCCCGACAAGCCATCATTGTGACATGAAGGAGGACGCCAGACCAGCAGTCTCAAACCGTTTCCATCTAGACTTCTGAGGAAAGAGCTGACAGAAATACATTCAGCTCTGATCGGCATCGGTTCCAAACAGCAGTCACTAAAGAGACCACCGTTCAACCTCACAAAAACCCAGAGCGCGCGGCAGTCGTCGTTCTGCGCATGCGCGGGGGTGGGCGTGGCCTCAGGCTTCGGAGGTAAACGGACTGTTCCATTCCTAACGGGTGTTGACAGCGGAGACCTTGGAAGCCTGACTCTGGGAGCACTGGTGAGTCTCTACTATTTTACATGGTGGATGACACATTGCGATTTATTATAGTTCTTCCTCGACGGTCGCGACGGGCTTCTGGCAACGTTGATTTTGGATCTTTCCACAGCCTGGTTCCCTCATGTGGCAGCGTTAGGACCGGCCGGCGTGACGCCCGAGTACGGAAGCCTGGGAGGCCCCGCCCCGAGAGGCCCCGCCCCGCCCGCCGGGTCTCGCCCCGCCTTCAGCAAGCCGCAGGGTCCCTGCGGGCCGCGCCGCGGGGCAGCTCCTCCTCCTCTCCGCCCCGCCGGCTGCGGGCGCGGGGGACGTCAGCGCTGCCAGCGTGGAAACCGCTGCGGGCCGCGGGAGGCGGAAGTAGTGTCCGGCACCGCGGGCACATCGCCGGACGCCTCGGCCATGGACGCGTCCCTGGAGAAGGTCGGTACGGAGAGATCGGGCGGCGCTGCGGCCCCGGGTCTCCGCCTCCCGGGCGACTGTTTCCCGGTGGGAAAGGGGGCCAGGGGCTGAGGAGCCTCGCCGGAGGAGGGCGTCCAGCCCCGGCCCGGCTACGTCACGGACGGAGTGGCTGAGGGAGGTGGGCCCGGCGCTGTGGGAGCCGGCCTTGGCTTCGCGGAGGCTCGGCTCGGGGCTGGGCCTGAACCGGCGCTGGCCCTGTGGGATGACAGGAGCAATCGGTGTAAGCCCCAGAAGCGCACAGGAAGCAGTCCTAGTTGTCACGGAGCCCACTGCAAAGCCACAGTGCTTTACAAGTTAGGAGACAAATTGTGAACTTTGGCGGGAGTCACCTGGGGACCTTGGTAAAAATATGGATTTGCAGCCTGTGGTCTGAAGCTGTGGTGGGCGGGGACTCAGTTTGTTGAGTTTAACAAGTTCCCCGCGTGATTCCGATGCTGTAGCCTGCGAACCCGGGGCTAGAACCCCTAGGATCCAGAAAGGGGCGGGTATCCTGTAAATGGTGAGTTTATTTGGGGTAGGGGGAGGTCCTAGCTGGTCTTACAAGGTCTTGGGTTCCTCTTTCTGAGAACCACTAGAGGCCTTCAGATCAACCTCAAGTCCACGGTAACCTGCGACTTACCCTGTTTACCCCTTGGGGCAATAGCCACTTGGTGGACCTGGCTGACTGCTCTGGCGTGTTGAATGGATTCTAGTTGTTCCCACCGTAGGGCAATTGAGAACTGTGCTTGGGTTCTCAGTGCTTAACATTCTGTCCTCGCAGTCTTTTCTTTTTCTCTCTTTCCGATGTGGTGTAAACCTACTTTTCCCACCACCACCCTTCCCTGTCTCTCTGTTCTTCCCTCTCTGTGTTTCTCTCACTCCACCCCTTCACCCCCGCCCGCGGTCTTGTGAAGTAACCCTGGCTAGTCTGTAACTCACTATAGACTAGGCTGACCTCAAACTTAAAGTGAGTCTCTTGCCTCTGCCCCCCAAACTGCTGGGATTACAGGAGTGTGTCATCATGCCTGGCTTGGAATTCCTTTTTCAAAGAAGCAGCTGTTGTAGTTGTGTTCACTTGTCACTGGAGAGTTGAAGGCAGTAATTGTAGAAATTGAGCCAGATGTCTTCATGTGCACACAGTGGCATATCTTGCTCCTCAGCTATTTAGCATAAATCGGATGGAACACATGATACGGTTTTTTTTTTTTTCTTGGTTCTTCTGATTAGCATAGTGTCTACTTTTTGGTATCATGAGTTTCACTCAAGATTGGTAATTCTTAAGTTAGGTTAGGTTTGTTCTCCAGGGGACTTTTGGCAATTTCTGGAGATGTTTTAGACTAGAGTGTCACAAGAGAGGTACTGCTGGGACCTAGTAGGAAGAAATCAAGGACACTGTTGAATATCCTCTGTTGCACAGGACAGTTCCACATATCAGAAGTATTAGCAATGCAGAAGCTGAGGAAACTGGTTGAGATCATGTGTGTAACTCCAGTAGTTGAATACAAAATAATGCTGAAAATGACCTTTCTGTGTTTCTCATTTCTTAACACAGCTTTATGTCATTCCATTAGAAACCTGAAAGAACTGAGATGATCTTTCCTCTGAGAATATCTGAAAACTAAAAGTGGTTAGGAATCCTACTGTAAATTTTTCTGAGTATTAAGTGATGATAAGATATTTTAAACCCTCCAAAGAAGATCTGAAGAGGTACTGAAACTCCAGCATGCTTAAAGAAAGGTCTGGGAACTTAAATTGCATTGAACTTTGAGGAATTCAGAATATGTGGGCTGAAAGTCCCTGCCTTAGGCTCTTGTGAAAATTATAAATGTAAGTTTTGTTTTAAAAGGTAACTTTTAGTCACATCACTTGGGAGCCAGAAACAGGCAGATCTTGTGAGTTCAAGGCCAGCCTGATCTACAGAGTGAGTTCCAGGACTGCTAGGGCTACACAGAGAAGCCCTGTCTTGGGGAGGGGGAGGGAAGCTAGGGCTCTTATTTTTATATTCTATGAAGTAATAGAGCACTTTAGATATAATGAATAATTTCTGTTAATGATAAATGGACAGGAAAGGCTTTGATGTAATAAGAATTAGATGACTCTGTTCTGAAAAAATAGTTTGGATTGAAGTGAAACATTGAATTATGTCCATTCCTATTTCTTTGAGGAATAGGCTAATTTGGGCTAGAGTCTGTATTTCTAATGTAAATTTGAGAGCTATTTGAGTAGTTCCTGAATAATCCTGCTTCATCTTTTCCATGTATAATTTATAGAGCCACAGAAACCACAATGTTATTTGATATTTATCCTCTGAAACTTCAATATCATGTCCTCTAGGACAGTGGTTCTCAACCTGTGGGTTGCGACCCAACAGGAGTAGAATATCAGATATCTTGCCTATCAGACATTTACATTACAATTCATAACAGTAGCACAATTACAGTTATGAAGTAGTAATGAAATAATTTTATGGTTGGGGTCACCACAACATGAGGAACTGTATTAAAAGGTCACAGCATTAAGGAGGTTAAGAACCACTGCTCTAGAATATAGTATGTGATCATCACTCAGTAGAATCACTCCATAAATGTCCCTTCATCAAACTATAACTGTCTGTGTACCTCTGCTTAACTTGAGGTGATATGCAAACTTGCAAATCTGACTGGATAATCCCTTTCCTTACCTTAATTTGGTTTTCTTAAACAGTGGTATCTAAAATGAGTGATGACTCCACACCAGATAGGCTAATCGAAGGGACAAGGAATTCAAACTGAGAGTAGAGAGAGAGACTGGGAAAAACTGAGGTGATTGTTCCTCTGATAATAGTTCTTTATAAGTAGATCTGCAAAATAAAAATGGTTAGGGGGCTGGAGAGATGGTTTAGTGGTTAAGAGCACTGTCGTTCTTCCAGAGGACCCAGGTTTGATTCCCAGCACCCACATGGTGGCTCACAACCATCTGTACCGCCACCTCCTTGGGATCCAGCATCCTCTTCTGGCCTTAGATATGTGTATGTGGTGCACAGACAAACATGCAGGCAGAATACCCATTACATATAAAATAAATCTGAAAAAAAAATTTAAGCTAGGGGCTGGAGAGATGGCTCAGAGGTTAAGAGCACTGACTGCTCTTCCAGAGGTCCTGAGTTCAATTCCCAGCAACCACATGGTGGCTCACAGCCACCTGTAATGAGATCTGGTGCCCTCTTCTGGCCTGCAGTCATATATGCTGTATACATAATAAATAAAAATAAAATCTTTAAAAAAAAATTTAAGCTAGATATCTTCTAGGACCTTATCTTCAACATGTAAGAAACAGGGTTCTGGAGCTGGAGAGATGGCTTAGTGGTTAGGAGTGTGTACTGTTCCTTCAGAGGATCCAAGATGGCTCTTGATCACCTGTAACTACAGCTTCAGGAGATCTGACACCCTCTTCTAGCTTCAGAAAGTACTTGCACAAATATGGCATGCATACAGACACACACACGTACACATAAATAAAGAAAAACAATTGAAAAACAAAAAGAAACATGGTCCTGGATAATTTTAATATTATGTTAATATTCAAGTCAGTACTAATACAAGAAGTATGAGAGACCATATCCAGTTTTCACCACATTCATTTTTCAGTATTGTCTTGCTGCTTAAACCTTTTTATGTTGAATGAAAAATGTCATTCTTCCCGGATATTCTGTTTAGACAAGGTCTGCTGCAATTTGTTTTATGTTTGCTTTAACTCCACCCGTGAGCAAACTCAGGACAGAATTTTTCAAGCTCCTCAACTGCTGATATTTGTGTCAACTGATTCTTATGTGTGGGAGGTTCATTGCAATGCAACATGTTTAACAGGATCCCTGGCCTCCATCCACTAGGTTCTAGCAGTACACTCCCAGCTGTGACAATTAAAAATGGCTCCAGATGGGGTGGGCAGAATTGCCTCTGGTTGGGAATCATTAACTTACAACCCAGAGCTGCTGTTCAGTTAGGGAGCCACTAGTTACGCATACCAACTTAAATCTGCATATACTGAAATCAAGCAGAACTAACAGTTTGTTTCCTTAGTGTATTAACCACATCACTAACCATATTCTAAGTGCTCATCAACCACATATGGCTTGTGGCTAACATACAGGGCAGCACAGGGCTAGACCATTTCAATCACCAATGCAGTAGAGCTGAGTGGTTTAATTAACTTGTTAGGAGCTACTTATCTCTGAAAGAGGCAACTTCAATTCTGTTTTTCACCTAAGCCCGTTGTTGTTGTTTGTTTTGTTTTGTCTTTGAAATGGGATATCACTGTGTGGTTTGGTTTTGTTTTGTCTTTGAAATGGGATATCACTGTATAGCCAAGCATTACCCGGAACTCATGATCTATCTTCACCTCCTGAGTGCTGGGATTACAAACGTGCCATCGCATCATACCTAGCTTTGTGCAGTACTGGGGATTTGAGGGTACTAGGTAAGCACTCTGAGCTGTGTCACAGGCTCTCATTTTCTGTTCTTGTCCTTACCCTAAACTAAACATTTCTCTTTTGAGTCGGATTTTGAAAAGAAAAGTTACTATCTTACTGTTAGAAGCTTATAAAGAGGAACAAAAGCAGTATGAGCAGAACATCCTGGTCATTATTGATAAGGATGGCCAGAACTTTTATGTCTGCCTTTAAAAAGCATGAAAAAAGGGCTGGGGAGAAGGCTTAGTGGTCTAAGAGTGACTACTGCCTTTGTAGAGGACCTGAATTTGGCTCCCAGCACTAATGTAATATGGCTCACAGCTGCCTGTAACTCCAGTACCAGAGGATCTGACCAACACCCTCTGACTTTCAAAAGTACCTGTATGCTTGTGGTATTCTTAAATTTATGCAGCCTCACACAAATACACATAAATAAAAGTAACAAATCTTTTTTAAAAAAAATTTTAAGCACAAGAAAAGAATCCTAATGAGGCAAGTTTGAAATGATTGATTTTTGTATGTACTGTGACAGAGCCCACTCTTTCACATAGTGTAGAGGGACTGCTCTGTGATGGGCTGACGTTCTAGCTCTCATTCAAAGTGAGGATTTTGCATACAGATGCCTGGTAGCTATGGGAGTAAATGATTACCCATTGCTGGGCATCAGAGGAGATGGATGGGATTTGCTGTTTTAGAGTTCTGCTTCTAAAAAGTATATGGCCTTGGCTGGGCATGCTGGCTCATACCTTTAACCCCAGCACTCAGATGGCAGAGTCAAGTGGATCTCTGTGAGCTTGAGGCCAGCCTGATGTACGTAGTGAGTTCCAGGACTGTTTTATCCTGGATTGCGGAGGTGTCTGTGGCAGAGCTTTTGGTGCACTCCTCCCACCCCCCAGTCCTGATGTTCTAGTCAGGATTGTGAATTACATTCTAGCCTAGATTGACTGTTCTATGTTTTCACTTAAAGCAGAAATCTGTTTTGATTTGTACACCCTTATTAGTTGAAAGTCAGAATCCAGTGCTGAGTGCTGGAGATAAGAGGTGAATAAGATGTGATTCCTGCAGGGGTTATGGCATAATGAAGGACAACACTTTTACTTTGTTTTGTTTTATTTTTGAGATGAGATCTTGCAGTGTAGTCCAAGTGGACTTCAAACTCTACTTTTTCCAACCTCCCAGGTGCTGATATTATAGAAATGCACATCACAATATGCTACTAGGTGTACATTTTAAAATAAGTCATTGTCTAAGAAGGAGAAATAGAAAGTAGTATAGAAATGAAAAAGAAATTAAATTGATGGCTAGTCAGGAGTTTTGAAGAACAAGGTATTTGGGGTATTTTTTAAATTGTTTTTGTCTGGGCTTGTTACTACTACTACTACTATTATTATTATTATTTATTATTATTGTGTGTGTGTGAGAGAGAGAGTAGGTGCAGGTGTGCCAATGTGATTCCAGATAAACAAGAACTTAGAAATAAAGCTTTGCTGCTGTGTAGTATCTTTTTCTTGGTATACTGTTCGGAAGATAGTATTTATGACATAATATCTAAGGGATGGATTTTAGAATCTGGGGGGTGGGGGGACTGTGTGTGTATTTTAATTTAGAATTGGATTTCTCAGTTTCTATGTATCTCCGATGGTGATTTGGATGCTGTATTAATTACTTTTCTGTTGCTGTGATAAAACACCATGACCAAGACAACTTGGTTTATTTTGGGTTTGTAGTTCCAGGTTAGGACTCATAATGGCACAGACAGCAGGCAACAGTCACAGCAGCTGGAGCTGGAAGCTGAAAGTCCACATCTCAGGCCACAAACAGGAAGTAGAGAGTCAAATAGGGATGGCAGGAGACTTTAAAACCTCAGGTCTTGTCCCCAGTGCATACTTCCTCCAGCAAGGCCGTACTTCCTAATGGGCTCTCCAGTAGGGCTATCAACTGGGGACCAAATATTCAAATGCCCTAGACTATGGGGACGTGTCACTCAAACACCACTGTTGCTTTTCTTGTCCCTCCATGCACTGCTGTCTGTTATTGATGTTTGGTGTCTCATGTTATTAGTATTGTTGCTTCTTTAGCTTTACAAATTTTTATCACTCTGTTGCATGTTTTTGCTCTTTTATATTCTTTGCCTGCTCATGAATTTGCAAGGTTAAGTACTACTAGTTACACCTTGTCAACAACTATATATCCCTTTGAAATTGGAGATTATGATGTTTTATGAATTAATAATTATGTCTTCATGTCCTCACAGACACACTCAAACAGAAAGAAGTGCCTTTTTGTTTTTTAAAGTTTCTAGTGGGGGTTGCTTGACATGCCTGTGTAGGTCAGAGGACGGCTTGTGGGAGGTGATCCTTGGTTTCCACAGTGTGGGTTGTGAGGCTCAAACTTAGGTCATCAAGCATGCAGCAGGCACCTTTACTATTTAGCCATCTCCATAATCCTTTTATTATTGAGACAATGTTTCATAAAGCCCAGCAGAGATTGGCCTTGAACTCCTCCTGACCCTCCTGCATCAGCCTTCTAAGTCCCTAGATCATAGATGTATACCATCACAGGCCCTGGTTTTTTTTATTTTACTTTTTAAAAGTAAACATACACAGAGACTGAAGAGATGGTTCAGCAGTTAAGAGCACTTGGTGTGCTTGCAGAGAACCTGGATTCCATTTCCAACCCCCACGTGGCAGGTCACAGCTATCTATCTATAACTCCATTTCCAGGGGTTCCAACACCTTCTGATGTCCATAGGCACCTGAACTCACAAGGTACACATACAGACACACAGGAACACACATACATATGAATAAATTTTTTAACTCAACCATAAAGAGTACTGGGTTTCATTGTGACATTTTCATATATATTTATCATTATACCTTGTTCTAACTTTTTCCCCTTACCCACTTGTCCTCCCCTGTACTCCCTACCACTTACTCACTGGGTCCCTTCTTTGATCCAGATAATCTCTTCTGCTTTCATGTTGCATGTAGATCTCAGACTTTAATCAGGTTATTTTACTCAGGTTTATTTTTTTTTAATTATATGTGTAATGTACATAGGTGAACACTCATGCCATAGTATGCATATGGAAGTCAGAGGACAACTTTGTGGAGTTGATTCTCTCCTTCCACCTTTACATGGGTTCTGGGGATAGAACTCAGGCCCCCAGGCTTACATCATCTCATGGTAAACACTTATCTACTGAACTATCTCAGAGGCCCTAGAATTTAAATAAAGAAAGATGAAGGCAGGAAAGTAAATCTTTTGTAGAATTTGTGAGAACCTGGTGACTCTTACACTGCAACTGTGCTGCCTTCTAGCCCTTATAGCTCATAAACAGCCACCACCACCACATAAATTTCCCTGCCTTTGCTAGAAGGAATAAGGTTTAACATCTGAAGTAAACATTTAGTTACGGACAGGGTAACTACATCCTGGTTTGCCTGGGACCATCCCAGTCTACACCTTTTGTCCTGGTTTAATTATTAATACTCTTAAAGTGCCCCTATTTGGGTTACTTGCCACAGGCTTGGTGGCAAATGCCGTTACCTGATGAACCATCTCAGTGGCTCTATTTTATTTGTTCCTAACTAGAAAGATTTGTTCTATAAGAGAAATTTGTCATCTAGTTGTAACATTGTAGAAATGGAAATTTTCCCTAAATGGAGAGTTTCTGAGTAAAAATACTAATTAAAAAGATGACCATGAGCCAGACATCGTGCGCACCTTTAATCCCACCACTCAGGAGGCAGAAGCAGGAGGAGCTCTGAGTTTGAGGCCAGTTTGGTCTATATAGTAAGTTCTAGGACAGCCAGGACTATGTAGAGAGAGACCCTCCCTCCCCACCCCCACAGGGAAAAAAAAGATGATTAAAAGTAAACTCTAGTTATGTGGGAGGTAATGTGTGTCAGGTAATTAATTAGCATATGCCTGATGATTGTAAGCAACTCAGTAATTAAGGATCATCCTACTTATTCTGTGGCGGCCCCCATGCTTGGTGTTAAAGCAAAATGAAATTATGATCTTTTTCCTAAGAATAGTCTGTTTTCTCCTTAATATCATAAAAATAGTCTGCTTCTATTTCCCCCTTCTATCATAAAACAGCCCCCTTCTATGTACTAAAAATAGGTATCTTTTCACAACTTCTGGGTTGTTTGTTTTTGTCTTTTTAGACAGGATGTATTTCAGGCTGGCCTCAAACTCATTGTGTAGCCAAAGATGGCTTTAAGCTTTTTATCCTACTGCCTTTACCTCCCAAGTGCTGAGATTATAGCTGTGTGCTACTTCACTCAATTTCTGCACTGCTGAGAATCAAACTCATGGCCTTGAATTCATAGCAGTTGAATTCTGCCTCAGCCTTGAGTGTTGGGATTACAGACATGATCCACAACATTCAACTCAACTGCATTATTTTTTGTTGTATTTTGAAAAAGTTGGAGGTTTCATATAGACCAGGATGACTTGAAACTCCATGTGTAGATGAAGTTGGCTTTGAACACTTGATCCTCTTACCTCTGCCTCCCAAATGATTACTCAACACCACACTTGGTTTCAATTTAATTCTTTATTGCTGTAGGTTTGTTTATGGTTCTTGCTTTGGTTTTGTATAATCACATAGTTTCAACACCTAGCCTATCGATGAGCTCTAGGTTCATCTGAGAGATCCTTACTCAAAAAAGAAAAGTGGAAAACACTTTATGTTGACTTGTAGCCTCTCCTATACTCTTGCACATAGACATCAATGTTCATACACACACAAAAGTTCATGATCCTCATCAGCTACGTAATTCAAGGCCAGTCTGAGCTTCACAGGACTGTGTCAAATAAAAAAAAAATACATAAAAACAGACAGAGGTGGTGGTGGTGCACGCCTTTAATCCCAGCACTTGGGAAGCAGAGGCAGGTGGATCTCTGTGAGTTTGAGGCCAGCCTGGGCTACAGAGTGAGTTTCAGGAAAGGCGCAAAGCTACACAGAGAAACCCTGTCTCAAAAATAAACAAACAAACAAACAAACAAAAAACAGAGGGAGACATGTGCCATGGTATACAAGTGAAGTCAGAGGACGACATAGCATTGATATTCTTTTCCACCATGTAAATACCTGAGCTTGAACTCAGGCTGTCAGACTTGGTGACAAGTACCTTCACCCACTGAGCCATCATCTCATTGATTATGGATTTTTGTTTACTGTTAACTAAAAAGATTTGTTCCAATGCTATAGGAAAAAAATACCATGCTGCACTGTACAGAGAGAAAGGATGATGTCCAGTGCTGAAAGGCCTCTGACCTTAAGCCCTTGATTGAATAAGAGAAACAGGAATTAGCTGAAGTCTGCATCCCTGCCTTTAGGCAGCTGATGATGTGGCTAAGGAGTTCATATCTGCACTGGAAAGAGCATCTGTAAAATGGTTCTCAATGAAGGATGTGAGGACTCAGGAAGACTAGCAGCTGAATATCAGAATGGCCCCAGTTTCAAAAGTTCTGTCTCATTATCCCCATACATTCTATCTTTTGTTCTTTTTGTCAGTGAGTCCAGACTTTGGGTTTAGAAAAAAGTGGTGACACCTAGTGTGTAGCACATGCTTATAATCCCAGCACTGGAGAGGCAGAAGAGAAGAGTCATAGCAAGTTCAAGGGCAGCCTGGCTTACATAGATGGCTTTAGGCTAGCCTGGGATATATAGAGTGATCCCCTCCATCTCAAAAAAAAAAAAAAAGAAGCAGTTATCATTAGAGGGGATGTGAAAGTGGTTGTATCCACAAAAGTTTCATAGAAATCTTGAATTGTGGGAATGGAGAGATGAGATGGTTCATTGATTAAGAGCATTATTGCTCTCAAAGACCAGAGTTTGTTTCCCAGAACCCTATGAGGCAACTCACAGCTGCCTATAACTCTAGCTCCAGGGGAATCCTCTATGGGGACCCACCCACATATGCACACATGTATGTGCACACACATAAATATAAATCATTTTTTTGTTTTGTTTTTAAGAAATCTGGACTTGTAATTTAAAGGTACAAAGGCATTCAAACCAGGCAAGTTTTTGGAGCATGAAGATGTGAATAATCAAGCAAACTGGTTACCTTTTCATTGAGCTACAAGAGATGAGGGTGATAAGGAACAAAACTGGGACACATAGGAGTTAAGATAAATTCTCTTGACTATTATCTTTTCCACTTCCTATTAATAATCAGATTGCTGAGACCCTTTTAAGTCTAACCCATTTCATAGTTATATTTAAGTTGTGGATTTTATTTAAAACATCTGTTTTGAAAATGTTTTTTAAATTATATTTAAACATCAAAAACAGATAACCTGGTTTGGATTAATTCCAGAACTCAGAGGTAGAAGCGAACAGATCTCAGGGTTTGAGGCCAGCCTGGTCTCCATAGTAAGTTCCAGTCCAGCCACAGCTACATAATGAGATCCTGTCTCCAGAGAGGGAGACAGAGGGAGAGAGAGGGAAAGAGAAGAGGAAGAGGAAGGAGGAAAGAGAGAAAAATAAAGCAGATACAGGATTACTTTGTAAACCTTCCTAGAAGCCAGCTTGTGTAATAGAGGCCAGAAAGGGGAATAAAGAACCCTGGGTTCTAGCACATGTCTTCAGCAAATCACATCTCCAAGACTTAATTTCTTCACCTCTAAAATGTTAAACTAGAATCAGATATTTTCATGATACACTTTTTTCTTTCTAGTGACAATTTTATGAATGAAATTTGACTTAATATCTTTTGTGTAAACCAAAGCTGATCTACCTAATAGGCACTAGAAAAAAGGCACTAGAAGCCCCAATTTTATGTAGATCTTCCCCGAGTTCTTCTTGAGAGATTGACGGTTGATTTTATATGTGTGTCTGTGTCAGTGTATGTGAGATAGAGATTCGTGTTCATGCATTCATGTATGTGAGTACAGGTGTGTGCATGTGAGAGCAGAGAACAGCTTGGGTGTTGGTCTTCACTTTCCACTTTGAGACAAGACCTAGGCTAGGCTAGCTGGCCTGCAAACTTCTGTGTATTCTCCTTTTTCTATCTCCCATTTTGCTATAGGAACAGGGAGATTACAGATTCACAGCTATGTCTGACTTTATACGAGTTCTGGGAATTCAAACTTGGGTCTTCACACTTGCCATGCACGTGTCTTATCTACTGAGCCATCTCTGGTTAGTTGTTTATTTAAGATGGTGTCTCACTTCATAACTCAAGCTATCCTCTAACTCAAGGTAATCCTCCTGTCCCAGCTTCCCTAGTTCTGGGATTGCACATATACCTGGCCTCCTTCCCGTTTGTTGTAAGGCTTACAGGAACTGCAAACTAGACTCCTAATGTCTTATCTAAAATTTAACAATTTTTGATTCTGATATCGGTAAATTGAATAGAACTTCTTGAATGATTTGAGGAGCTAACGTAGGGCTACTAAATGTAATAGATAATATTGCAGACTTGCTGTGGAAGATGTGTAGGTACATGAAGCAGTATGAAGAGAAATGCAAGTCCTTCAAGAACTACATTGACAGAGGAGTTTCTGTAAGTACAAAACAACTCATAGCAATTGGGGCAGCAAGACTTTTTTTCCCTAAAAGTACTATGGAGATTAAGAAGAAAGAGAGATGTGGGGGGAGGTTATTATTAATTACTCTCTCTGTGTGTGTGTGTGTGTGTGTGTGTAGATCAGAAGACAACTTAGGTTGGTTCTTTCCTTCATCATGTGTGTGCTAGAGATCCAATTTATGTCATCAGCCTTGGTAGAAAGTACCTTTAACTGCTGAGTCATCTCACAGGCCCTTGTGTATGTTTTAATTCTATAAGAATTAATAATTTGGGGCTGGAGAGATGGAGAGAGGATCTGAGTTCTGTTCCCAGCACTCACATCAAGTGGCTCACAATTACCTTTAAATCCAGCTCTGGGGGGGTTTAATTCCCTATTCTGGACTCTGGGCACACATATACATATAATATGTACACTCACACATAACTAAATAATAAAATAAATCTTGGACTCAGCAGATTAAATTTATATATTTATTTGGAATATATATAGATGTTACAATAATAAGTACAAAAAAGAGGCTTTGAATTTGAGGTGCATAGGGAGAAGTGGGCACAATGGGGGGATTGGAGGGAGTGGCAAAGTTATGTAATTGTATTTTAATTAAAAATTTTTAATTGCCATAAATAAGGCATAATTAAAATAAATTCAAATGTTTTAAGAATTAAAAATACTTTTGTTTCATTTCTTTTTGGAGGGAGATAAATGTATACATATGGCACACAATCCAAAGGGAACAGAAGGGAACAAACATAAATGCCCTCTCTGACTGAGGGTCAACTTCCCACTCCAAGTTCTAGAGGCCACCACTTAGCTTTTTCTAGACAGATCCATCATCTTCTGGCTTATGGGTAGATTAGTTTCCTGTGACTGCTGGAACAAATCACAAACTTAGTAGTGTAATATACATGAAGTGAAGCTGGACATGTACGTGCCTGTTTCCAGTTACTCTGGGGGGCTGAGGCAGGATTGAAAGTTGTGATGCCAGCCTGGGTAATGTAGAAAGAAACTGTCTCCCAAGAAAATCAGGGTGGGGTGAGGGTAAGGAAGTGGGGAGGAAGAAAAAGAGGGAGACTGATTTTGAGTTCCAGGGTTTTTTGGTTGGTTGGTTGGTTGGTTTGGTTTGGTTTGGGGTTCTTTTGGGGGATTGTTTGTTTGTTTGTTTGTTGAGACAAGGTTTCTCTGTGCAGCTTTGGCTGTCCTGGAACTTGCTCTGTAGACCAAGCTGGCCTCAAACTCACAGACCTGACTCTGCCTCCTAGTGTTGGGATCAAAGGCATGTACCACTACCACCCAGCTTGAGTTCCAGTTTTGTGGGCAAGAAGTTTGAAATTCCTATCCCTGGTCTACATAAGATTACCAGAGCTGAACTCACAAGAAGGGGCATTCTAATTCTAATGGGTGTTACTGTCCTTCAGCTTGTGACCATGTCATTTTTAATTAATCTTTTTTGAAAATTAAAATTGCATCATTTTTTCCCCTAACTTTCCTCCCTCCAACCCCTCCCATGTTCCTCTCTCCATTCCCCTTGGAAATCATGGCCCTTTATTTGCAATATGGTTGTAATTATTTAGAACACAACAGAAATCATTGTTTAAGTCAAAGGAAAACTAGCATTCCCCCCTTTCTTGGTTTCCTGTCATTTCTTGCTTTCCATGTTATTACTACTCCCTATACCACCTGCTCAGTCTATTTAGTGTAATTTATGTATTTGTGATTTCAGAGCTGACCACTTGGTAATAGATAACCAATTGGGGCTCATCCCTGGGGAGAACTATTTCTTGTGCTCTCAGGATTCCTTTGTTGCCTGTACTTCTTTGTATGTGGGTGGGGCCCTATAAGATTTAGCATGTTTATTGCTGTTGTACTTCTTCAGGTCTTGTTTAGGAAACCATATTGTTGTGATATCATGAGTGAAGCTTCCCTGTCATATTTAGGAGACACGATGTCATAGCAACTTTCTGGTCCTCTGGCACCCCTTTCCTCCATGTTTCCTGAACTTTATGTGTGGGAGTTGTGTTATAGATGTATCGGTTGGGACTGGACCCCAGATCACTTATTCTCTGTATTTTGATTCATTTTGTTTTTCTCTAATGTATCTTTCTATTGAAAAGAGAAGTTTCTTTGATGAGGGATAAGAGCTATGGGATATCCCTGAGCTGTAAGAGATCTGTGTGATATTTAGAATGCAGTTATGCTGGTTTAGTAAGGAGGCAGTAGTAGGATCTCCTCTAAGATCAGTGACCTCGCTAGCCCCTGGTGGTTAGCTAGGTTTCTAGTAGCTGGCATGACTTCCCTCCTGTTGAGCAGGCCTTATGTCTAGTTAGACAGCTCTTGGTTACCATCATGCTGTTACTGCCACTGTTGCACCCTTAGGGTTAGTGCCATGTTGATCAGCATTGCGGTTCATAGGATCATGTCATTAGTTTTAAAGCCCGAATCTTCAAATTTTTCTATTCACTTTTCATGTAATCTTTGTATGTATGTGCATATGTGTGTTTCTTTCTGTCTTTATCATAAAGAAGATATATTTTATTACATTTTAGATTCATCTGGATAGTAAAGGTTTTCTAACCATCTCAAGATCTTTAACTTAAATCACATTTATAAAGACTGCCATATAATATAGCATTCATAGACACCAGGGTCTTATCAAAAGGGAATAGGTAAGATGATTTTTAGCCTACTGCAATGATAAAAATGAGTAGTATACTATATATATATATATATAAAGATAGAAAGTGGGAATGACTTCAGGGTCAATTAATTTAGGACTAGTTAAATTTTATGTGTGGTATATTCAACAAATGGAGTAAGGTGTAACTACTAGAAGAATGAAGGAGGCTTGTTGACTGAGGCAATATTTACTGTAAAGTGGGCAACAGCAAGCTACAGAGGTGTATGTAAAATGAAAATGGGTTAGGGCTGGGGAACTATTACTTTGTGTGCTATACTTTTGTGTGGTACAATAAATCTATGCATTTTATAGTAAATCCAAGGGAAGTGGACTTGCATTTGATTTGTCTGAACGAATTATATAACAGAAGTAATAGATAAAGTCAGATGTGGTAGCTCATGCCTATAATTCTAGCACTAGAGAGAAAGACTGAGGCAGGAGAATTGCCATGAGTTCTAGACTAGCCTAGGCTACAGAAAAAGTTTGTTTTTAGAATAAATAAAAAGTAGTAATAGAGGAATGTTAAAATTTTGCCTTTTTTTGGTTCATTTCTTAGATAGCAGACCCTACATTAGCTGAAATGGGAAAGAACCTGAAGGAGGCAATGCGGATGCTGGAGAACAGTCAAAGGTGAGCATGGAGGATAGAGGCTGCCCTGTTGATGTGTCCAGCCAGCTTTGAATCTGGTGGTTCTAGTTTCTTCCTGTTAAAGATATCTCTATCTCTAGGATGTCAGATTCTGCTGCCTTTAAAGCTGCAGGTATTGGGTAGAAGGTGCTTTGCAATGAAAGGATTTTGAAATTTTGGGAAGGACCTTTTAGTTCTGCCATGGAATGTGTTGATTTGAGTATTTAAATACTTCTTAGTATAGATTCAGTTACATAAGGTGTCAACTGACAGAGCGGTTGTTTTTACATTCTTTTCCTTTTCAAGTATATCTGGGGTCTAGGGAGATGAAATGAATGTGTTTAAAATCATTCATCAGTCACTGAATGTTCTGTGTAAAGTCACGTGTTTGCATGTTCATATGTTAGAAATTGGTTAAAACATAGTCAACTCTTTCTTTCCTTTAAACCAGAAGAACAGAGGAGGAAAATGGAAAGAAGCCAGTATCAGAGGATATTCCAGGGCCACTCCAGGGCAGGTAGGTGGCAATGAGGATCAATACCTTTAGTTAGGATATACATATTTTTTTCTTAACCCAAAATTTTACCAAGTTTACTTTGAATGAGTACCAAGATAATTTAAGTAGTTACTCAGTAGAACATTAGAAAACTGGCTGGTTGGTGATAATCGTGAACTTACTAGCTTTGTTCTCTCTTAGAACTTTTTTGTTCATTGGCTTGCCTTCAACTGGTGGCCTCAGCCTTCTGAGTATTTAGATTACAGGCATGTCCTACCATACCTGGCCTCTTTTCAGAACTATAACCCACGATCAAAAGCCATTCATGAATTCATAGCTATAACTGGGATAGCAAACTAGTTCATTCTTGAAACCTGTAATCTCTCTTGTAGACTGAGTTTTATTGTGAGAGATATTGTAACTTGGTATAGTTTATAATATATAATAATTATAATTTATAATTATATATTTATATATAATTATATATTATAAACTATACCAGGCATAGTGGTGTATGCCTTTAATCCCAGCACCCAGAAGACAGAGGCAGGCAGATCTCTCAGTTCAAGGCCAGCCTTGTCTACATAGGGATCCCGTTCCAGGACAGCCAGGGCTACATAAAGAGATCTTGTCTCAAAAACAAAACAAAAAATGAAAAACCTATAATATAGTAAATGAAAGGAAAATGTCAGCTTTAATTATTGCTGGAATGATTAATTTGTTTGCAGCTGAAGCAAATTTATCAAGTCCTGTGGTTTGAACTACTAGTGAAAAAGAAGTAGCTGGCTGTCGTTTTCACAGGATGCTAGCAGTCGGTCTGCAAGGAAAGTCCCAGTCCAGCTTCCTTGAGACAAACCATTTTTCTTTTATAACCAGGAAACTGTACTTAGGTCAACAGTACAACTCCCTTAAATTGTTCTTTGACCTGAATATAAGTTGTACAAGATTACAAAAGAAAGCATTGAGGAAGTATCACACCGTACAGCAAATACCATGCCCAACACTCCCAGGTACAATGTTTTCAGTCACTCCAGCTTGTAGCATGGATCCTGCTGATTTGAAGTCCTATAGAGCTTTCACCACTCAGAATAGGAAGTAGATCCTGTCTCCTGTCCCAGGTGTGAAGGGACAAGGACTTGTTTATTCTCCTAATTACACAAAAGTTTCTCTAGATCTCCTAAGAATTCTCAGACTGGGAGCACATTAAAAACACTGTTAACAGTGGTCAGGAGTATCTATCTTTATTTAATAATGCTAAAGTCTAGTATTTGGAGCTAGTGAGTGCTTTACAGGCACTGTCTGATTATCTCCTCTCCGATCTATAATGCTTGGGTTCAGCCACTTTGGATCACTCACTCAAGGTCACAAGGATAGCAGCCAAGTGAGCCTGAGCTTCCTTCCCCTTCCCTTCCCTCTGCACTGTTAAAGGATCAGAGCATTTCATTTCAGGTTAGCACCTTGGGGAGATGAGTTTGGAGCAGTGTTTTGATGGTGGTGCTTTTATTTCTTACTTCTGTGTTTGTGGTCTCGGATTGAACCTAGAATTCACACATGCTAGGCAAGTTCTCTACCACTCCCCACTATATCCATCCAGTGCTTCTTTTTTTAAGAAGAAAATGTTTATCAATAATATGCTTATAGAGTATTTTTAAATCTTATGCACCATAAATTGCTTGCCATTTCATACCATTTTAGTCATTGACATTTTTCTCCTGTTTCCGTCTCATATAATGAGCAGTTAATAGCATATCTTGGATAGAAGTCAGTCTATCTATTTATACTCTATTTGGTATCTATTTATACTCTAAGCAGATCTCAAATTTTCCAACTGGGATAATGGTTGGAAACAAATGATTACATGTTTAAGGCTGTTGGTTCAAGTGGACAAGACTCCAGAGTCTTGTCAATAGAGAATTTTTGTTGGCTTATGGCCTAGAGCATCTTACAAAGACTGGCTTTTATACTTATTAAATATTCTCTGCTTTTCAAGAATGAAATGATCCATTATAGAAGTACAGCTAGAGCAAGACTGGAAATATTTTCAAAAATCAAACTTATATTTGGGTCAAAGAATAAGTAAAGTTACATAATTTGAATGTTTTTGAAAATGTATGAACTGTCTCTAAACATTCTTTTTCTTGTAGCTAGCTACCAAATGTTTAAAAAGGAAACAAAAACAAAAAACATCTTCAAGTTAGTTTGAATGAGAGAAATGGTTAGAAGATGGAGGGGAGGGGCATATGTGTTCTTTCCACCCACCTAACCCTTTTTGTTCTGCAGTGGGCAAGATATGGTGAGCATCCTCCAGTTAGTTCAAAATCTGATGCACGGAGATGAAGATGAGGAGCCCCAGAGCACCCGGTAATGGAGGAATATTGGCAGTTTATCTTTGGAAGTTCATTCTTAGCTGGGCAGTGGTGGCACATGTCTTTAATCCCAGCACTTGGGAAGCAGAGGCAGGCGGATCTGTGAGTTCGAGGCCATCCTGGTCTACAGAGCAAGTTCCAGGACAGCCAGAGCTACACAGAGAAACCTTGTCTTAAAAAAAAAAAGTCTGAAGCCGGGCGGTGGTGGCGCACGCCTTTAATCCCAGCACTCGGGAGGCAGAGCCAGGCGAATCTCTGTGAGTTCGAGGCCAGCCTGGTCTACAGAGTGAGTTCCAGGAGAGGCGCAAAGCTACACAGAGAAACCCTGTCGCGAAAAACCAAAAAAAAAAAAAAGTCTGTTCTTGAGTGGCTCAAGGAAGAAACTTCATTGAGTAATAATTTCATTAAAAGTTATATTGAGGCCAGCTGGTAATGGTGTATGCCTTTAATCCCAGCACTTGGAAGGCAGGCAGAGGCAGGTGGATCTCTATGAGTTCAAGGCCAGCCTGGTCTACAAAGTTAGTTCCAGGATAGGCAGGACTGTTACACAGAGAAAACCTGTCTCAAAAAACAACAAAAAATTATATTGATATTTTTATATTCTAAAAGTAAATCCTGACATTTTTATGGTATTAGGTCTTATGAAGAGCCACTGGAAGGACTGAGGTGCCATGTGCTTTTTTTATTTTTTCTTTAGCTTGCTAAGAATTACTACAGTTAAATTGATTAGCTTTCATTGTCTGTGAATCGCCTTTTGCTTTATTTATTCATCTGCCCAGTATATTTAAATAAATATATCTTCACTTCGTCTTCAATTTTATTTTTTTGCTATCAGTAATATATTCTCCTTGTTCAAATGTCAGAAGATAAACTAGTCATGTGGTACACACCTGTAATCCTAGCATTCTGGAGGCAGAAGCAAGGGGGTCACAAGTTTGAAGCCACTGTAGGGCTACATAACAAGACTAGAAACAAGGCAGAATAAAATTGAGAAGATAAGAAAGGGTATACAAAAATAGTTCTCTAGGCTGTGGTAGCATGTATGTGCCCTAAGTTCAATTCCCAGTACTGAAACACACACATAGGCCTCCCTACCTGGTTCTCTTTCATAGCTATAGATGATGACCAGTTTATTATTCTTCCACGGATATTTTATGTGTTTGTGTATACAAGCAAAACAGTCATACACACCCCATCCAGTACTTAAATACTATCTATGTGTCCTGATTCTTTTTTCACTTAGGACTTGGAGTTCATCACATGTCATACAAGGAACTCTCTTTGTTAAGAGCAACTTTATTTTACTTGGAATAGATGAATAGAATTTTATGGATAGAATTTTGTGTCATGTTCCTATTTCACTGGTACAAACATTGCTGCGCCATAACCTTAAGCATATGTCATTTCTTGCAATGTGTTTGAGGAATAAGTCATGGAAGTAGGGTGCTGGGTCAGATAATGCACATGTGCATTTTGAATTTGATAGAGCCCAATGTTCCTAGGAGATAAGCCAGTCCAGAGGCTCACCAGCAGTGTGTGAGAATACTTTCCCCACACCTTTGCTGTAGTGATGTTAGCAAACTTAAGGATCTTTGATAAGTGAGTGAGAAATATAAGGTGAGATATTTCAGCATAATATTTTTCTTATGAACCAGATTATGTCTTTTTGTATGTTTTAAGACTTACTGGAGACTGGGGGTGTACAGTAGTAGAACACTTCCCTTGCATGCGTGGGGCCTCAAGTTCAAGCCTCAGAATTTTTTTTAAAAGTTGTTAAAAAAATGGACCTTTTTAAAGACTTAAAAAATTATTTATGTATATGTGTCTGTGTGAGTGTATGCTACATATATGTAGGTGTCCATGTAGGCTAGCACCCTACAGCTGAGCTACATCACCCTTCCTCTGCAGCTCATCCTCATCATCATTATCTTATGTGTATGGATGTTTTGCCTGCATGTATGTCTGTGCACCACTTGTATGCCTGATGCCTTTGGAGGCTAGAAGAGTGTTTTGGATCCCTTGGGACAGGAATTACAGGTGGTTGTGACCCACCATGTGGGGTTTGGGAACAGAACCTGGGTCCTCTACAGCAGTAGCTAGTGCTCTTAAACTCCTGAGCCATCTCTCCAGCCCTCCTCCATAGTTCTTAAGGCTGATATTTATAGTTTAAGAGAATTTAAGAGCAGTTTGTGTTGTCAGTAAAGAGAAGGACATTTATCTTTTAGGGCTCAATTTTAAAAGTATTTTTCTTCCCAAACTTTCAGCACCTCATACACATTTTTTTCTGAATTTCTCTGTAGGACATGAAATGAATTGAAAATCTTCCAAATTTCTGTGAAACACTGTTTAAATTTTGTTTCTTTTTCTATGCTTTGGTGATGATCAGTTCTTAGTACTCTAATGATTTTGATCAACAGAATCCAGAATATTGGAGAACAAGGTCACATGGCTTTGTTGGGTCACAGTCTGGGTGCTTATATTTCAACTCTGGACAAAGAGAAGCTGAGAAAACTTACAACCAGGATACTTTCAGACACTACCTTGTGGCTACGCCGGATTTTCAGGTAAAGATGTTACGAGCTGGGTTTTGTTGCAGTTGTTTTTTAAGGATTCGTTTATTTACTGGTAAAGACATTATGAGGGATTGTGTTTGTTTAATTTTAGGTTTGCTTGTTTATTTGTGACAGGGTCTCTGTGTAGCCTGGCTGTTCTGGAACTTGTTATATAGACCAAGCTGGCCTCAAACTCACGGAGATCTGCCTACCTCTTCCTCCCAAGTGCTGGGGTTAAAGGCGTGCATCACAATGCCCACCTCTACTTTTTTGTTGTTGTTATTGTTGTTGTTGTTGTTTAACATGTATGAGTATTTTGACTGCCTGTATGGATATACATCACATGTGTACAGTGCCCAAGGAGGCCAAAAGAGGGCATCAAATTCCCTGAAACTAGAGTTACAGATAGTTATGAGCTGTCATGTGGGTGCTGGGAACTAAACCCAGATTCTCTGGAAGAACAGCCAGTGCTCTTAACAGACCAGCTACCTTTCCAGCTATCCTTACAAGTGGCTAAAGATGAGTCAGAATCAGATGTGGCTTGTGAGTAATGTTTTTGTGGTGCTACATATGGATTTGACTCTTCTTTGAAAGGGTTGCTTAACCTCTCCATGCCTAAGAGGGTTGCCTAACCTCTCCTTGTATTAAGTGGGGAGAGTATAAATAGCTATTTCATTTGAGGATTAAATGATCACGTTAATGCTTCATTTATTTCAGATGTCTTAGTGCTGAAACTCTAACAACCATGTCAGCCTATAGCATTAGCCTCCACGTGAAACAAGCAAGAGCCCTTGTCTCTAGGCTCATTATTTCTGGGGACTTTAGTCTTTGTTCCATCATTTCTACTCATTTTATTTCTGGAGTTAGGTGTGGATGATGAGTCTTTGTTTCTTTCCTTTATACCTGCATGCACTATAGTGAGTAGCCAGACTCTCCTCTGCCTTGTATAGTGTCTATGAGAAAAGAATTGCTTTCATGATTTTATACTACTGAAAAAAGTCAGAATTAACTAGAAATAGGAGTATATTAATATGCAGCTGGAGAGGTGGCTGATCAGTGAAGAGCACTGGCTGTTCTTCTAAAAAAAACCTAGGTTTGATTCCCAGCACCCATATGACTGTTCACAACCATCTGTAATTCCAATTCTGGGGATCCAATGACTCTTCTGGCCTCTTTGGGCATTGCACACATGTGGTGCACACATATACATGCAGGCAAACACACATAAAATAAAAACAAAATCTTTTTAAAAATTAAAAAGAATACATTAACATATGAGATCTCTTAATAGGTATGAAAATGGATGTGCTTATTTCCATGAGGAAGAGAGGGAAGGACTTGCTAAGATCTGTAGGCTTGCCATTCATTCTCGCTATGAAGACTTCGTAGTGGATGGATTTGACGTGTTACATAACAAAAAACCTGTCATATATCTTAGTGCTGCTGCTAGACCTGGTCTAGGCCAATACCTTTGTAATCAGGTAATGTAAAAAACGGGTTTTTAACACTCCCATTTTTTCATGTGCATTTGTGTTCCTATTTTTATATGTCTGTGTCAGTAGGTACATATGTGTTTATGGAGGCCCAGGGTTGATGTCAGGAATCATCCTCAAAATTCTTTCATCTCATTATCTCATTCATGGAGTCAGAGTCTTTTAGTCAAATCCAGAGCCTGGTCTGCAGATCCTCTTGTCTCTGCCTTCTAGGTCTAGAATTAAAAGTGGATGACTACTCTCAACTCGAATTTACATAGGTTTCTGGGGATTCAAACTGTAGTCCTTACACTTGTGTAGCAAATGTTTACCTCTAAGCCATCTCCCCAGTCCCAAAGATAAATACGTACTATTTTATTTTTATTTGTGTGTATGTGTGTGTGCTTGCACATTTGTATCTGCATTATATTTATGCAGGTTCCCACAGAGACCAGAAGAGGGTCTCACATGCCCTGGAATTGGTGTTATAGGTGATTGTGAACATTTCAGTATGGCTGTCAGGAACCAAACGCAGATCAGCAAGTGCTCTTCGCACCTGAGCCATTGCTCTATCCCCCTAAAGATAGATATTTTAAAGAAGCTGCCAAGTGGTTTGCTTTTGGTTTGTACTGCTAGAGCTCAAACCCAAGGCTTCACACATGCTAAGCAGGGGCTGTACACACTGACTTACACCTGCAGCCCCAATGCTTTATATTTTAAATTTTTGTTTTGTTCTGTTTTTTTTTTTCTTTGTTTTTGTTTTTGTTTTTTTGGTATTTTGAGACAGGGTTTCTCTATGTAACAGTCCTGACTGTCTTAGAATTCACTCTGTAGACCAGGCTGGCCTGAACTCACAGAGTTCCGCCTGCCTCTGCCCCTCAAGTGCTAGGATTAAAGGCGTGCACCACCACCACTCAACCTTTTAAACTTTTTAAAAAAGACAATTTTATTTATGTATGTGTGTCTATAGGTATGTGTCACATGTATACTGGTGTCTGTGGAGGTCTGGAGCTGAGTTGCAGATGGTTGTAAGCTACCTGGTGTGGATGCTGGAAACCAAACACTGAGCCATCTCTCAAGCCCCTCAATTTTTTAGACATTTAAAACATGTAGACACATTTCTCCAGCTGCTGTTTGTATCGAGTTGAAAAAAAATATCTTTTTGTATGTTTTTTTTGTTATTATACAAAGAGTGCAGCACTGTGGGCTGGCAGGATGGCTTGTTCACTAGAACCCATAGAAGACAACTGATACACTGACATACTTCTGTAATCCCAGCACTCCCATGGTGAGATGGGGTCTGGAGACAGAATTGCCCAGAGGCTCACAGGCCAATTATCTTGGAGTATGTAGCATGACACAAACCAGAAAAGAGATGTTGCTTCAGCAAGGAAAAGGAGAGAATTGACTCTCTAAAGTTGTCCTCTGACTACTGTGGCATATGCCCCACCAATACAAAAAATTAAAAAAGAAAAAAGAAAAGAAAAGAAAAATTCCACCAGCTTAGACTGCATAGTGTTGCTATATCTCAAAATAAATGTTATTAACCCGGCAGTGGTAGCACACACCTTTAATCCCAGCAATCTGGACGCAGAGGCAGGCAGATCTCTGTGAGTTCAAGGCCAGCCTGGTCTACAGAGTGAGTTCCAGGACATCCAGGACTACACAAAGAAATAAAAAAAAAAGTTATTGAATTTAGAAATGATGTGTAATAGATACATTTCAGTGGTTTTGAGTACCCAGAGACAAAGAGTACTTTATTTTGTCCTATACTCTATCAGAAGGGATGTAGATGCACTTACATGGTTCTTTGGGCTTAGTTGCTTTTATAACAGGAGTATATCATGTTTTAGTGGTCTTTCAAGTTTTTATGCCTAGAAAACCAGATTTATTAAAATCATGTATTTATAGTATAGCTACAAAATGTTCAGAAGGCTATATATGTAACCGATAACAGTGATAGATTGGTAGCTTACAGGAGGCATCTTAAGATGTTTGTTTTCATTTTGTTGGTGATACTGTGAATTGAACCCCAAGTGTTTCCATGCAAGTCAAGTTCTCTTCTTCTTGTACTCACCCATGCCTCTACCTTAGCTCTTTTTAAGACAGAGTCTGACTGGGCTTGTTGGTGCTACACCTGTAATTCTAGAGCTTGGAAAGTAAAGGCAGGAGGATTGACCAAATGTGAGCCACCATACCCAATTTATTTTTTTCAGATGAGATCTTACCATCAGTGTAGCCCAGGCTGTTATCAAACTCATTTTGTAGCTTAGGGTGGCTCTGAACTGGCCATCCTCTTTCTTCAGCCTCCCAAGTGCTAGGATTTCAGGATTCGCTTTTGAAGTGAATCTTTGTTTTGCTTTGTTTTTTTAATACTTTAAGTAAGGGATGAAGTGTAGCTCAGTAGCAGAACATTTGCCTTGTAGCTAGAGTTTTCCTGCCTTGCCCACAGTCAGGACAAATCTTTGTCACCCGCCAGTCTCACAGCCGCTCGGACCCAACCAAGTAAACACAGAGACTTATATTGCTTACAAACTGTATGGCCGTGGCAGGCTTCTTGCTAACTGTTCTTATATCTTAATCCATTTTTATAAATCTATACCTTGCCACATGGCTCGTGGCTTACCAGCATCTTCACATGCTGTTTGTCATGGCAGCGGCTGGCAGTGTCTCTGACTCAGCCTTCCACTTCCCAGAATTCTTCTCCTCCTTGTCCCGCCTATACTTCCTCCTGCCTGACTACTGGCCAATCAGTGTTTTATTTACTAACCAATCAGAGCAACACATTTGCCATACAGAACATTCCACAGCATTGCCTAGCATGAATAAACCCTGGGTTCAATCTCTGGCACTGCCAAAGGAAAAAGTACCACAAAAGTCCTTTCTAGAGGTAATGTGTGAATGAACCACTCTGTGCTATACCTGTTTACAGTTCCTAAAACTACAAACCCCTGTGTTTGGAAACTAAACATTAAGAATGTAAAGCTAATTTGACAATTTTCTCCATCCATGGCATTGACTTTGCTTCTTTTAAGCAATATACTTCTTCTAATCCATATTTATTACTTTATAAGGGTAGGAGAACCCATAAATAAGACCCTGTTCTCTGAACAATTGGGGAAAGAATCCCAATCATCCTCCTCACCTTAGAATGCAGGGTGCTGCCGGGTGGTGGCGGCGGCGGCGGCGGCGGCGGCGGCGGCGGCGGCGGCGGCGGCGGCGCACGCCTTTAATCCCAGCACTCGGGATTCAGAGGCAGTAGGATCTCTGTGAGTTCGAGGCCAGCCTGGGCTACGAAGTGAGTTCCAGGAAAGACACAAAGCAACACAGAGAAACCCTGTCTCGAAAAACCAAAAAAAAAAAAAAAAAAAAAAGAATGCAGGGTGCTTATGTAGTTTCTTTGTTTGGAAAAGACTTTTTTTGGCATCTTTAGAATATATCAAAGGTAGTTACTTGACTCATTTTTAAAAGTTTAGATTGTGTCCTCTTATAAATCATTTGTTAAGTCACCTTTGGGAGTGAGACTAACTTTCCAAATGTCCTTTAACATGATGTATTTATAAACTTGAATTCTTGAGGGGAGTTTTTTGTTTTGTTTTGTTTATTATCTTAAAGGTAGGAGTCTCACTGTGTAGCCCAGGCTGACTTCACACATGTGATCTCCAGCATCAATAATAAGATAACAGACATATTCCATTATACCTCACTGAGATTTCTGTTTTTAAAGAATAATTTGTGGCTTGTTTTCGTTGCTCAGTCTCTCTCAGTCATAAGTAAATGGTATTTCCTCTTGCAGCTTGGCTTACCCCTGCCCTGCTTGTGTCGTGTGCCCTGTAACACTATGTTTGGATCCCAGCATCAGATGGTGAGTTCTTGGTTTGGGGTTTCTGTGGTAATATAGAATTGCATTTTGAAACCATGTCTTTTATTTGATGTTGTTTGCTGGCTTCCAGATAGTTATTAGCTTACCCGTTTATTGCTTCAGTCTTCCCATTGTGGTACAGTGTGTACTTTTGTATTCAAACGGAGGCTAGCCTGAGTAGCTCTAAAGGAATCATGTATTACTTCATCACCTGCTTCTTTTGGGGTGGTGGGAGGGGGTTGTTTGATACTTGGTCTCCTTGTATGCTGAGTAGGTGCTCTCCCCAGCCCTTTCATTGTCATTCATCCTAAGTAAGCATAGAAATTTTTTCAAGCTCAGAGTTTTAGCTAGCCATCACTACTATCTGGATTTGAGTGGGCATATCTTCTTTTATTTTTTTATTTGTTGAGATCTTCCTGGGATGCCCAGGCTAGCTTCAGAATTGTGATCTTCCTATAATGTGAATGGATAGATTTTGAAATGAAGTCCTTCAATGTAATCTTAAGGTTGAGTTATGATAATTTTTTACACATGCAAAAGATAAACATCTTGATACTGAAGGCAGAAGAAAAGGGATAAACTCTAAGATTCTGCATTTCTCTTTTCAAAATAGTTTTCTTATGTTTCTATGGGAATGAGAAAGTATTTCTTTAAATGCGAATGTTTAAAACTAGGAATATTGGTCTTGCAAATGTGCATTTACTTTAATTTCTATTACTTATTCTAATTAACCTATAAAGAAAACTTATTTTGTTGTCTATGATTATGGGAAGCAAAAATTGTTCAGAATAAAAATTTAAATATTATGAAATTTCTGTAGGAGGAATACTTTGGAATATTTAATATTAATAATAGGAAAAAAAAATCACTTAGTGATACCAAAGAAAGGTAAAAGACTCTTCATGAAAAGGTTGTAAATGTCATTCAAATGAACATTTACTAATATTATAGGAGTAGTCTTTTAAACAGAAGAATTCAAGTTAGATGTGGTGGCACATACCTTTAATCCCAGCACCAGTGAGTCAAAGGCAGGTGAATTTTCACATAGGAAGTTCCAGGCCAACAGGGCTATACAGTGAGTCCTTGCCTCAAATAAAATGAAAACAGAGTTCAAAACTCTAAATTCTCTAAATCACAAGAAAACAAATGTTTTTTTTTTTTTTTTTTTTTTTTTTTTTTGAGTGCTTCTAATGTACATTTTGTCCAGGTAGCATACAGTGGCTTTAAAATACTTTATATATATATATATATATATATATATATATATATATATATATATATATGACTGAATAGATTTTAATGTTTTAAGTCTGAAATTCAAGAGTAAATAGCTATCCTAACATGAAAAAAAAATCTTATTTGAGTTACTAATTTTGAGCATCTGTGCTTTTCGATTCATAATTTTTCACTGGGCATTATCTTAGGTGGAGTGCTTCCTAGCGTGCATAGAGCCCTGGTTTGAGCCACAGTACCTCATAAAACCAAACATGGTGTACACCATGAGGAGGTTGAAGCAGAGTGAGGACTTCAAGGCCAGCCTGGGCTACATGAGCCTTCTGGGTGGGTGGGGAAATGGCTTAATTAGTAAAGTGCTTCTTGAGAAGACATGAGGACCTGAGTTCAATCCCCAGAATTCACTTCAGAAAAAATTCATTAATAATGTAGTTGTGGGTTTAAAAATAAGGAATTTAGCCAGGTGTGGTGGCACATCACACCCTAGCACTCTTAATCCCAGCACTTGAGCAGCAGGGCAGATGGATCTCCATGAGTTCAAAGCCAGCCTGGTCTACACAGCAAGTTTCAGACCAGCTAGAGTTACATGGTGAGACACTGTCTCCAAACAACAACAGCCAGAATTCAGGCCAGGCATAGTAGCTCATGCTTGTAATCCTATTGCTGGGGAGGTGGAGTCAGGTTAATCCACGAACCTAGGTCAGTACATACTCAGTCTCAAAAAACAAGCTAAATGGCTCTTGAGGAACAACCCTGAGGTGGACTTTGGCACATATGTGCTCTGGTATCCGTACACAAGCACATGTGCATGTGTACACACCACAAATACAGTTGTAGTTTTTCAGTGTTATACCTTTTATACTGATTGGCTCACATTTCTGTGGTTTGTTTGTTGGTCCTAGGACATTGCCTTTCTTGAGAAACTGATCAAAGATGACATAGAAAGAGGAAGACTGCCCTTGCTGCTTGTTGCAAGTGCTGGTAGGTATCATAACCTCATATGTACAAGGGCACTGAGTACTTGGCCTAACAGACAGGGTCTTGTTTGTGGTGTTTTGTCAGGATGGAGTCTCAGTTCTATAGCCCAGGGTAGCCTGGAATTCATAGTAATCCTGCCTTGGCCTTCTAAGGGCTGATGTTAAAGAAATAAGACACCACGCCTCATCAAGGAGTGGCACTCTTAAAGAAACTAAAGAAAATTTTGTTCCTGGAACTGGTTTGTAAACCTAATAAGGTTTCTAGATTTTTATCTAGCAATAAACAATTAGAAATTGAATTTAAGGCCAGCAAGATGGCTAGTGGATAAAGATGCTTGCCACCAAATCGAATGACCTGAGTTCCATCTCATGGTGAAAAGAGAGAACAGGATCCTGTAAATTGTCCTGACTTTGTTGCCCACACATACACACAAAATAAATGTAATAAATAAGAAATTGAATTTAAAATGTCTTTTATAATAGCATCAAAAAGCCTAAAAATGGGCCAGCAATATAGGTTGGCAGGGAAAGGTGCTTACTGCGTGATAATGTATACCTGATGTCTCAGTTAGGGTTTCTGTTGCTTCAAAGAAACTCCATAACCAAAAGGCAAGCTGGGGAGGAAAGGGTTGATTTGGCTCACACTTCAGCATTGCTGTTCACCACTGAAGGAAGTCAGGACAGGAACTCAAACAGGGCAGGATCCTGGAGGCAGGAGCCAATACAGAGGCCATGGAGAGAAGCTACTTACTGGCTTGCTTCCCCTGGCTTGCTCAGTCCACCTTCTTATAGAACCCAGGACCACCAGTACCACCTACCATAGGCTGGGCCCATCCCCATTGATCGCTAATTGAGAAAATGCTTTATAGCTGGATCTCAATGAGGCATTTATTGAAGTGAGGCTCCTTCCTCTGATGACTCTAACTTGTGTCAAGTTGACACACAAAACCAGCCAGTAACAGCTGACAACCAGATTTCAATTCCCTAAACTCATAGAAAGGTGGAAAGAAAGAACCAACTCCTCAGAGTTATCCTCTAGCTTCCACATGGGGACCATGGCATGTGTGTACCCCCATACACATCTCACATGTTTATACACAGGTTAATAAAAAAAATTTTAAGAAAACTACATGAGTAAATTTAGCAAAAATAAGAAGTTTAAGAAGGCCCAAATGAACTATAGGCTCTGTCTCTAAGTCATTTATCCCTAAACAAATCTTGTCACAATCTCTGTGTAACAAGTTCCAGGCCAGCCAAGGCTACATAGCGAGGTCTTGCCTCAAACAAAACCAAAAAATAATGCAAAACTTGATTTAGGATATCACTCAGTACAGCTTGTGCTTAGCAAGTACAAGGCTCTGGATTCAGTCCCCAGCAACAAGAAGCTTTTGCTGTTTGAGAAGACTTTTTGAGCTGGTATGGTGGCTCATGCCTTTAATTCCAGTACTAGAGGTGCAGAGGCCGGAGATCTCTCTGTGTTTAAGGCTGGCCTTATTTACATAACAAGTTCCAGGACAGCTAGAGCTACATAATAGAATCTATCTCAAACAGAGAACAAAAACAAAAGGCCCTATTATGAAATGAAAAGCAGCGTGGGGGCTCATGCCTTTAATCCCAGCACTGCACTCAGGAGGCAGAGATGAGTGGATCTCTTTGAGTTCCAGGCCAGCCTGGTCTACAAAATGAGTTCCAGGATAGCCAAGTCTGTTGGCACAGAGAAACGCTGTCTTAAAAAACAAAAAAAGACAAAAGAAATAAAAAGCAAGCAGTAGGCTGGGAAAAGTATTTCAAAACACTTTTCTAGCAAATGACTTATATCTAAAATATGTAAAGTTACTTTGCAATTCAGTAGTAAGTGCTGTGGGGTATTCACCAGAGAAGACTGCTCAGACATGGGTTTAAGCCAATAGAAAATCTTTATTAGCCAGCCATTGACTACACTGGTGTTCAGGTGTGGGAGACCAGCTCCCAAATTTATTTACCCCAGAGACTCTTGAGGAGTGACGAATAAGAGACTTAGATAGAAATATGGAGGGGAGAGAAACAGATAGAAACACAGTATAGCCTTGGGTGGGCCTGGGTCCTTATCCACTGGCCCAGAACTTTATTCAAAAGGGCTTTTTATAACAATGCCAAGGGGAGGGGCAAAAGACCTCCCCTTTGCTAGATACAGCCAAGTGTAGACCTTTCCAAACACCTGGTACCCAATCATCCTCTTATGCAGTCCTGGGTAAAGCCACTAGGAACTTTTGGTGGGCTCCAACATTCAGAATCCCAGTGTAGCACTAAGTCTTTCTCCGAGTGAGCCTTTAAGCATTAAAAAACATATTCTGAGTTAACATACTTCAGTTAACAAGAATAGTTAGCCAGAAGCAGAACTACAGAAGCTGAAAAGTAAGGTTAGTACATTTTGAGACTTTCCCAGAACCGTATGGGCTTTGATGGATTAGGCCTTTAAGTTTTGGCAGGTGATGCTGTCTACATGCTGTGTTTTAGAGCCTGAATGGCACATCCATCATGGAGTCAGTTGTGCTAAGGTGTGGGGACCCATTACAGTAAGGTGATAGACAGCTTTAAAATTAACAGCATTTGGATGAATTCTTTACCAAAGGGCATATAAACACTTGAAAAGATGTTTAATATCAGTATCATTAGAACAATACAGTTCAGCTGCATATGTTTTGTACATACTTAGATCATAGTTTGCAATCCCAGCACTTCAGAGGCTAAAGCCTAAAGATCAACACTCAAGGTCAGTCTGGGCTGAATGGAGAAACCACAGTAAGTTGTGGGATGTAGTTCAGTGAGTTGGTAGAGTACATGTTAGTATGTTCATAGCTCTGGCTTTGATCCATAAGTCTAAGTGAACCAAATGTGGGTGGCACATGTCTGTAATTCCAGCATTCTGGAGGTGGGGACAAGAAGTGTGAAGTTCAGGGTTGTCTAAAGCTGTATAGTGAGTTCAGGGCTAGACAGTCTCAAAATATAAAATAAAATAATAAATAAAACCACAGTGAGTTTGAGATGTAGTGTAGTGATGGAATGTTTGTCTGCTATGCCTGAGACCCTGGCTCCAGTCATACTGCAGGGGCAAAAAGTGCCTAATGCTGATAGGGATCAAGCAGCTACATACATTCCTGGTAGGGTGTTGTGTGACAAAAGTTTTCCTGGGGAGACACGACACATATGTCTACTCACCCCAGATAGGGATCCTAACTACAGACCAAAATACAGGCACCACCAAAGTCCAACTTGATAAACCATTGAGTTTTATTAGGGTTAGCTGCATCACCAAAGCCCACCCCAACATAGGGGACAGCTTACAAGGCTGGGGACCCGGACTGCACAGCCTACAGGCAGCTCAATAGGTTGGAGTTGTTATTAGTCTGGTCACACAGAGATTCACAATGACTGTGGATAAATTTTAATAAGAGGTTTTATTAAATACTGGTGCTGGGGCATGGTGGTGGTGTATGCCTTTAATCATAGCACTTGAGAGGCAGAGGCAAGGATCTCTGTGAGTTCAAGACTGGCCTGGTCTGCAGATCAAGTTTCAAGACAATAAGGCTACACAGAGAAATTTTGTTTCAAAAAACCAAAACAAAACAGAAATACTGGTGCTGGATGCTCATGACACCAGGACTTCAGCCTAGAGCACCCTCTAGATGCAGCAGCTAGCCATATCAGTCCAGGGTTTATAAAGGCAAACCCCACAAGATTACATGTATTCTGCCTATGTGTGGGCAGGGTCTTAATTTTAAAATATATGTTTTGCAGTTGTCCTCTTTTTGATCAGAGTAAGCAAGTTTGATTACAAAAGCAGAAATAGCAGTTAGCCTTATGACCTTTTATTTCGAAAGAACAGCAAATTTTACAAGATCAGTAATTTAAGAACAGTCTTCAGCCTCAGGGGGAGAAATGAATGTGGGCTGCTAAAGTATAGCCTGTAAAAGTTAGGGACTTACATGTTAGAAGCATGTTTTGCTTTTTGGTCTCTCAAGCATAGAAAGTCTAAATTTCAAATGTAATGTGAATCATCACAGGAGTGTCCTTTCCGGGTGCTTCAGTTGAGCTAAACTTTGTTTGTGAGACAGGCACTTTACCTAACTATCTCCCCAGTTCCCTAACCCCTTTTTTGAGTTAAAAAGTCTCATGTATCTCATGCTGGCCTTTAATTCAGGTAGCCAAGGATGACCTTGAACTTTTGGTCTTAGTGCTAGGATTACAAGCATGTGCCACTATGCCTACTTTTTGTGGTGCTGGGGATCTGACATAGAGTTCTCAGTATGCTAGGCAAACATTCTGCCAAGTAAGCTACACTGCCAGCCTACATTACCTTTTTTTTTTTTTTTTTAAAGATGGGTTTGTTAAGGCCATGGTGAGGATGTAGAAGTTCTTATTAGTTGGGATTTTATTAACTGAAAATTTAGGGCATTTAGGGGAATACATGACTCTATATTTTACTTAAGTTTTGTCTGAAAAGGGGTGTGCTCAATGAAGTCTATATTGCAAATTACTGAGGGATGATGTATGTTTAAGTAGTCTTCAAAATACATGTTTTATAATAACCTGTGTGGTAAAAACCCAAACTCATGTTACATATTCTTTTTATAAAGGAGATACCTATATCAGAATAGCTCAAGATGTGGAGATAACAATGAACAAGGATATCTTGAGCAAATGTCAACAAAAGTACTATACCTAGAATAGTGAGTGTAAAATAGTTCACACTGACAAGACATAATATGAAAGAGAAAATAGTTACAAATGCTTGTGGACAAAGCTTTGAAGTTTTTAAAGAGAATGCTGATAGAATGCAGGCATAAATCGACAGTCCCGTAGTATTGATGGCAGACTTGGCAGTTTTCCATGACTCAACAGGTCTAGTGAATTTAAAAGCCAGTACACAATTTCAGTACAAAATTACTTATAAAGGAGGCACATTCTTCAAAACTTACACAAACCAACTTGCACGTATTGATTTTAAGTCATCCGTCTTGTGGAGATGCTATACAACTGTGCATGAAAGCTCCCTCACTGTAAAGAGTCAGAAGGCACTGGGTTGCTTTTTAATGCTCCTGTTTATTTTGTTTTAGGAACTGCAGCTGTTGGACACACAGACAAGATTGGACGTTTGAAGGAGCTCTGTGAGCAATATGACATCTGGCTTCATGTAGAAGGGTAAGGACATGGTAAGGTTGGTTAGCTCCATGTTGGTCTTCATGGAGAGTGGACGCCCAGACCAACACTCGAGTGATATTTATCATTAAAGGCTTGGATTACAGATGACAAAACTGGCTAAAGCAAAAGGACAACTGAAAAGACCAGTATTGGGACTGGCTTTAAGCACAGTGTCAACCAGAATTCCATATATTCCTCTCCACTTCTCCCCTAATCATGGTCACTTGGCTTGATTTCCTATGTTTTGGCTCTTGGAGAGATTTTTTCTATTATGGTAAAAGTAACCGCAGAAATCCTAGCCTCCTTTTCAGCTTCATGCTTCGTGAGTTCTCTGATGGTTGAGGTGTTTTGGACACCTGATGTGGGTAAGTGACTCCACCTGAGTCATAGCTTGTTAAAGGTGATAGGGTGGTTTGACAGAAGGCCCTGGAGTATCTTTAGGGAGAGCAGGTGCAGGGCAGCCAGGTGCCCATGTCATCACATTGTCCAAGATGATAAGGGTCCTTTTATCTTTCCTCTACAAAAAGAACAGTGACTGAGGAAGAGTGGCAATGAAAGATACAGAATAGTGTGTGCATTGTCTTAAATAAGCAAGGACAGCCCCCAAAGCATGTTTTTATTAAAAGTGCATTTTAAAGCTTTCTTTAGAACTTCTGTAGTTCCCATCTTTTGCTTTAATAAATGCTAATGAAACAAAAGACATAGGTGAAGATGGTCACATGTCACCTTATGACAGCACAGTTGGTTCTTTCTTTCTTGTAGAGTACTGCTTAGGGAATAAGTCACATTAACTAATTTGTTCTTAGACTGGTGCTTTTTCTTCCAGTGTGAATCTGGCAACATTGGCTCTAGGTTATGTCTCCTCGTCTGTGCTGGTATGTTGTTGATTTATTGAATTTTGGTGGTGATAAGAAGGATCTTAGTCTGTTCAGTCCATGCTGGCTTTCCATAGTTTTCACAACTGTAAGAGGGACTGTGTTTCATGTCCTTTGGTCACCTAATGAACAAAACTCTCTTTTTGGTAGGCTGCAACCAAATGTGATAGCATGACACTGACTCCTGGCCCATGGCTAGGTTTACCAGCTGTCCCTGCAGTGACTCTCTACAAACATGACGATCCTGCTTTGGTGAGCTGACTGTCACTAGGGAATGAACGGTATTCATAATTGCCTTACAGGATAGAATTCAGAGAAATAAAGGAATTTTTTTCTTAATTCTACTTCTGTTACCTTTTTTTAATTACTTTTTTTTGGCAAATATACAAAATAATGGGTTTCATTATGGCATTTTCATGCATGCATATTGTACCTTGCTCTTACCCTCCAATACCATTTTTTTTTAAAGTGGGCATAATGGCACATACCTGTAAGGCTAAGGCAATAAAATCTCAAGTTTAAGGCTATCTTGGGCTTCATAGCAAGTTTTAGTATAGCCTAGGCTACATAGTAAGACCCTGTCTCAAAAATAAAAACAAAAAATTGTTGGAGCTGGAGCTCCATTGGTAGACTGCTTGCCTAGCATGCCTAAAGCCCTGGATTCCATGCTTAGCACCATATAAAATGGGTGTGGTAGAGCATACCTGTTATCCTAGCACTTGGAAGGTGGACCCAAGAGGATCAGGAGTTCAAGGCCAACCTGGGATACATAGGCTCTGTGTTTAAAAAAAAAAAAATTGGAGGTAGTGATGGGAAGTCCACATACCACAACACACATGTGGAGGTCAGAGGATGACTTTGTGAAAGTCTGTCCCTCCACCTATCCATGGGTTCTAGTGATCAAACTCACATGAGTGCCTTTACCTGTTGAGCCATCTCATTAGCCCAGGAAGCCATACTTTAAATATTTTCAGTTATGCCTGTATTTCCTTATGTATATGAAAGATTATTTGTGTGTGTGTGTGGCATTTTATGACTGTGATTTCCTTTCTGTTGCTTGATCACAATTTACTTAATAATGATCATTTGTGAACTTTTAAGTTGTTGCCAAGTTTTTGTTAATAAGACAATAAATATCCTTTTACATATTAAATTCTTTCCAGAGATTAGATTCCCAAAAGTAGAATTACCATTTAAGACCCCTGACCTACATTTTCTAGTACAGGTTATAACCTAATATTTTGGTTTAAACACTAAATTGTGTTTTTTGGCAGATGTGTTAACGATAGATACATGCAAAGTAAATGTTTAATGATTATTGCTTAAACAGTTGATATCTTGCTTAGTTGGAAATGGCCAACAATTTCAAATATGCTCATAGTGACCTGTCAAGAGGCTGCCTCCTAAATGGCTAAGAACTGTGGCTCTAGAACATACCCCATCTGGATTCTCACCAGGAGTAGCTCTGCCTCTCTTCACCTGTGAATCCTTGAGCACAGCTGGGTCTCTGAGCTAAGCTTACCTAGGGTACTAGTTGTTGAAGGGCTAAATGGATAATGAAAGCCAGGTATCCAGCATAGCATTTGATACATTCCAAGTATGTAGTGAAGAGTTGCTAGTTAGTGCTGACATTCCAGCAGCCCTGGTCAGTGCACCTCTCTTGTCTTTTTCAGACACTAGTTGCTGGTCTGACATCAAATAAGCCTGCAGACAAACTCCGAGCCCTGCCGCTGTGGTTGTCTTTACAATACTTGGGACTGGATGGCATTGTGGAAAGAATAAAGCATGCCTGTCAGCTGGTGAGTAGAAACTGGAACATTAGAAGAGTTGCAGAGACTCCTCCACAGAATCAGTGACAGGAAAATCTTTTCCTTTTGGTATATGTGTCCAGTACCTTGTCACCTTGGTGTACCATCTCATCAGCAAGCAAACTAAGTGCCTCATGTATATGTGTTTTCTTTGGAGTTCTGGGAGAGACTGGTGGCATTGACCCAACATTATTTCCAGATGAAAAGGAATATGCCAGTGTCACCCTGGAATAAGAACAGTCACAAAATGACTTTCAAGAAAAGAGAAGATGCATAAATATTGCTCTTGACTGACTGGTCTTCCAGAGAGAGGGAATATAAAAATTGAAAATTCAGTGTAGAGGCCTGGTATGGTGGCCCACACCTTTATTTATTTATTTATTTATTTATTTATTTATTTATTTATTTATTTATTTATTTATTTATTTTTTAAATTTTTATTTTGCAATACAATTAAGTTCTACATACAGGCACAGATGCCCTTGTTCTCCCCCCTCCCGCCCCCCTCACCTTCCCCCCAGCCCGCCCCCCATTCCAATCTCCTCCAGGGCAAAGCCTTCCCCACAGACTGAGATCAACCTGGTGGACTCAGTCCAGGTAGGTCCAGTCCCCTCCTCCCAGGCCGAGCCAAGCGACCCTGCATAGGCCCCAGGTTTCAAACAGCCGACTCATGCAATGAGCACAGGACCCGGTGCCACTGCCTGGATGCCTCCCAAACAGATCAGGCCAATCAACTGTCTCACCCACTCAGAGGCCCACACCTTTAATCCCAGCATTTGGGGAGGCAGAGATAGAAGAATCTCTTGAGTTTGAGGCTAGCCTGTTCCTATATAGCAAGTTCCAGAATAGCCAGGACTACATAGAGAGACCTTGTCTCAAAATAAAAAGATAAAAATCAATTAAAAAAAAAAGGAATGAAGGAAAAAAAGAAAATTCAATGTAAGTGGCATGGGGTTTTTTATGGTATTTTTATTAATGGTTTTAGAATTTCATATATTGTATTTTCACTCGCCTCCCCCAACTCTTGCAAATTCCATTCATTCCATACCCACCTTACTCTGTCTGTTTTGCTTTTCTTTTTGTTTTTTTACTTATCAAGTCCCATTAGTACTACCAGTATACTCTTTGTGTGTAGCCATTCACAGAATGTGTTAGACCTACCAGAGCCATACCTTAAAGAAAGGAACTTTCCCTCTCCCAGAAGCTCTCAGTACCATAAGCTCTAAACTCTGCTAGAGGGCATGGGTTTTTGGTTTTGTTTTTTTTTTTTTAAGATTTTTTTTATTTTATGTGTATGATTATTTTACCTGCATGTGTGTCTGTATACCATGTGCATGCCTGGTGACCTGAGGCCAGAAGAGGGCATTGGATCTCCTGGAACTGGAATCTCATGGTTGTGAGCTATCATTTGGGTACTGGGAATTGAACTTGGGTCCTCTGGGAGAGTAACCAGTGTTCCTAACTGCGGAGCCATCTCCAGCTCCCAGGTATGGATATTTTTAATACAGTAGCTTGGGTTTCCTATTTGTAAGGTTCTGGGGACCAATCTCTCTTTGTATTAGAGGTAATCTGATTATGAAAAAACATAAATTCTGTTATAGGTTAATGTCATCTGTTTGGCTGCTAAAACAAAATACGTTGGACTGGGTAATTTGTGAGTAGCAAAAACCATGTTGCTTTTATTTGTAGATGCTCAAATCTGAGGTCAAGATGTCAGCAGATTTGGTGTCTGGTGAAGGCCTTAGATGGTACCATCTGTGTATTCTCACCTGGAAACAGGGAAAGCACTCCGTTTTTTGTTTGCTTGTTTATTTTATTTTGTTTTGTTTTGTTCTTTTGAGACAGGGTTTCTCTGGTAATAGCTATGGCTGCCCTGCAACTGGCTTTTTAGACTAGGCTAGTCTCAAACTCACAGAGATCCACCTGCCTCTGCCTCCTAGTGCTGGAATTAAAGGTGTACACCACAACCACCACCCGGCATCCCTTCATCTTTTTATAAGCATGTTCACAAATCTTTTTTAGTGAATTCTTTTTAGTGCATGATGGCTCAACCATCATGCACTAACCACTTTCAAAGGCTGAACCTGTTAATATCATTGTTTAGGATATTAGGTTTCAGCATAGCAATTTTGAACAAACGTATTGAGAACCTTACCCTTAAAAAAAAAGTCAAGCTAGGTGTGGTAGCTCAACCCTGTTTTCCAAACACTTAAGAAGCAGGCGGCCGGGCGGTGGTGGCGCAGGCCTTTAATCCCAGCACTCGGGAGGCAGAGCCAGGAGGATCTCTGTGAGTTCGAGGCCAGCCTGGGCTACCAAGTTAGTTCCAGGAGAGGTGCAAAGCTACACAGAGAAACCCTGTCTCGAAAAACAAAAAACAAAAAACAACAACAAAAAAAGAAGCAGGCGGATGAACTGGCTTACCCCAGTTATCAGATCGGTGAATACCCTGTCATCATAGAGCCTTTCCTCAGTAACTGATGGAAGCAGATGCAGAGATCCACAGCCAAACACCATGCCGAGCTCCAGGAGTCCAGTCAGAGAGAGAAGAGGGATTCTATGAGCAAGGGTCATCATGATCATGATGGGAAACCTACAGAGACAACCAAACCAAACTAGTGGGAACTCATGAAATTTAGACCAACACCTCTGGAGCCTCCACAGGACTAGAGTAGGCCCTCTGTATAAGCGAGACAGTTGTGTAGCTTGATCTGCTTAAGGGGCCCCCTGGCAGTAGTCTCAGGATCCATCCCTGGTGCATGACTGGCTTTTTGAAGCCCACTACCTATGCATAGTAGGACACCTTGCACAGCCTTGATATAGGGGGAGAGGCTTGGACCTGCCTCTACTGAATGCACCAGGCTCTGCTGACTCCCCAGGGGAGGCCTTATCTTCTTGTAGGAGGGAATGGGGGGTGGGTTGGGAGGGGAAAGGCTGGAGGGGTGGGAGGAGGGAAGAGAGGGAGATCTGTGGTTGGTATGTAAAATGAATAAAAAATTTCTTAAAAAAAAAAAAAGCAGGCAGAGGCAGGGAAGACTAAGCGTTCAAGGCCAACTTTGACAGCAGGAAAAAGAGATTGGGTTTAAATATGATTATGCATGACTGTAATCCCAGCTTTCATGAGGTGGGGTCAGGAAGATCAGGAAGGAGTTCAAGACCAGCCTCACTATATAGTAAGTTTGACAACACCTGGATTACATGAGAGGCTATCTTATTTGTGTGGTGTGAACATTGATCCCTGTGCCAATTTAAAAGCATGATGTCATCTTTTGACACCTTTTTTTCTCACCTGTAATATAAGATAGTAATTTACTTATAAGAACTTACTGAGTTGATGTATGTTAAATTATTAAGTAGTGCCTGGTCACATAAATTATTTATATAGGTTTAAATCTTTGTTTTAAATATATTCTTGGGCTGTGTGTTGTTATTGGTATTTTACTCTTTTTGGGGGGGAGCACCACCCAGCTCCCAAATAAATCACACATAGAGGCTTATTCTTACTTCATATGAATGCCTGGCCTTAGCTTGGCTTATTTCCTTAACTTTAAATTTAACCTCTGGGCTTTTTCTGTTCTCTTACTTCTATAATTCTTATTCTTACTTCATGGCTTGCTGTGTAGCTGGGTAGCTGACCCCTGGAGTCCTCCTCCCTCTCTGGCTGCTAGATCTCCTCACTCTTCCATCTCTTTTTTTTTTTTTTTCCTGCCAGAGTTCTTCTATATATCCTCTCTTCCTGCCAGCCCTGACTTTCCTTTCTCCTGCCTCACTATGGGCAAGTTCTTTATTAGACCATCAGGTGTTTTAAACAGGCACAGTAACTCAGCTTCACAGAGTTAAACAAATGTAACATAAACAAAAGTAACACACCTTAAAATAATATTCTACAACAGCTGTGGTTGTAGGTCAGCGGTAGACCACACACTTGGTATGTGCAAGGCCCTGAGTTTAGTCTCAGTACCCCAAACAAATACTCCACTGTTTCTCCCCCAACCCAGGATATTGGCACTTTCTTCTGTCATTTTTTTACTTGAGAGAAATTAGTATTTCATTCTTTGGTTTATAGATTAGTTCCTTTTTACATTGAAAATTAATTTTAAGGTTTGTGTTTATGAATCATTTTTTAAAAAGTGTTTTTATCATGCTGTTAGCTCATATCATGATTTAGTTCTTAGGAAATAAAAGCCTTTATTACCATAGCAACTTAGTCAAATTAGGAGAAGGTTTGAACACTTATGGGAGAGGTTCAATTCCCCTTGGCTTTAGGAGTACAGGAAAATAATGATGACATTAACTATCAAGCCCTTGAGATTACTACAGCTCTGGAACCTGCCTACAACCCAAACCTGTAGTTAATCTCCAGTGTTCATAAGGGTTTGAATGACAACCTGCTGTTCACTCACTATCCTAGAGCACCTGTGAAACTATGCGGAGCATTAGCAGATGTGCATGTCTGCATGTTCATGCCTTATAGTCCATACTGTGTGTCATGCATCCTCAATAAAAGAAAGCTGTCTCTTATGACTCCCCTCTCCTCCTCATCTCCTCTTTCTTCATATGTGGCAGCTGTTGAGCATCTACTCAGTGCCAAACACCTTGAAGCACTTTGCATTATTTCATATGATGCCCACAATTTCACTCGAATGTAAGTTTCACTAATAGAACAAATTTCAAGTGGGGTTCCTTGAGGGGCTTTGCAACATGCAATACTCAATGCTGAATTCATGTTCTTCTACTCCCTGAGTTAGGGACTATAATGATTCTCATATCAGTGATGAGAGGTATTGGATTGAGACTATATAGTAATGGCAATTGTATCCATCCTCATGGCTTGGTATGCCATGTGCCTTCACTTGCTCGCCCTACATGTGAAAGACTGAAAAATATTTGCAGATGTTGAGTTGTAAAAATTGGGACCCAAACTTAAACTTAATCACCAAGTTGGAGATGCCTTTGTCTGAAGTGCTTATTTGCGTATTGCAAAGACCCTCATGATACCTGCTAATATATTATGTCAGTCTAGTAAGGTTGTATACTTTTTTGTGTTGTTATAGAGTCAACGGTTGCAAGAAAGTTTGAAGAAAGTGGACCACATCAAAATTTTGGTATAGTATATAATTTTCTGTGCTTTTGAATTAAGGTTTTTTAACTCCAGTAAAGAAAATGGTTTTCCCTAAGTGTAATAACATTTCATTTGAGTTGTGACAGTTCCAGTGAACAACAGTCTTTTTGGTTGTGTGGGTTTTTTTGTTGTTGTTTTGTTTTGGTTTTTTTTTGTTTTTTTTTTTTTTTTAGATTTATTTATTATGTATACAGCATGTATGACTACAGGCCAGAAGAGGGCACCAGATCCCATTACAGATGGTTGTGAGCCACCATGTGGTTGCTGGGAATTGAACTCAGGACCTCTGGAAGAGCAGTCAGTGCTCTTAGCCTCTGAGCCATCTCTCCAGCCCTTGTTTTTTTTTTTTTTTTTTTTTTTTTTTTTGAGACAGGGTTTCTCTGTGTAACTTTGGAGCCTGTCCTGGAACTCACTCTGTAGACCAGGCTGGCCTCAAACTCAGAGATCCACCTGCCTCTGCCCCCTAAGTGCTGGGATTAAAGGTGTGTGCCACCACCACCCAGCAACAGTCTTTATGAGGGAATCACACATGTTTGTGACCTAATTATACGGTTAGTCTGAAATTAAGAAATCTGTACCAAACAATATTTAAATTTTAAATTCCTGTAATTCTGTTAAAATCTAGAATTGCACAAAGATCTTGTGTAAATTCCTTTTACTTCACCTTCCCAAGGACTTAAGATCACCCATCCTCAGAGATGACTGTCTCAGAATACTCTGGGCTGCTTTCTGAAACCTGATCAAAGTGGGATGAGAAGGAAAAGCAGATGCCCCCGGCCTTGTCTTCTGGGATCTTGGCTCCCTTGAATAGTAATTCACAAGGAGATAGGGACTTAGCAGGACTAACAACTAAAAGCATCAGTCCAGGAGGGCAGCTTTTCACATTTTGCTTCATTCAGGAAATAAATAGGTCAGGTTTTTATTTAAATGTGCTCACTGAGTGTTTCTTTGGCACTTTTGCAAAACAAGTTTAGTTCAAAGTTGGCTCTTGAGTTTATTTGGATTAATATAATCACTTTTGTTTAGAATATGGTTAGGTTGTAGGATAGGAGCCAGGGTTGGGGAACAGGTACTCTGTATTGCATTCTGAAGCCAGTCAGCTGGCAGCATTCAGTTGAAAGGAAACTTGGAAGAGGATAGTGGGTCATTGGAGGAGCAAAGGAGATGATTCCCAGTCAGGAGGCTTGAGTTCTGCTCTTAGCAGTGCCATGGGGTGACCCTGTGACACTGAGTCATTTTCATTTTTTCATAAGATTATTTGTTGTTATTTTATATGCATGGATGTTTTGTCTGCAAATATGTCTATTTACCATGTATGTAGAGACCAGAAGAAAGCACTGGATCCCCTGAAACTGGAGTTACTGACAGTTGTGAGTCACCATGTGGTTACTGGGAATTGAACCCCAGATCTCTGGAAGAATACTCAGTGCTCTTTACCGCTGAGCCACTTCTCCATCCCCTGAGTTATTTTCTTAGCCTCTTTTTCTGTCATCTCAGCTGTCACATGAAAGTGTATCAGTTGGACACCTCTGCCTTGCATGAGGAGATCCACAGTGGACTAGAATGAGCTTGTTGTTAGGAATCGAGGCAGTACTGAGCCCATGTGGTTGTCCTGTCCCTTGCTGAGCCCGCTCAGGCTCTCCTTATGTCCCCTCTTAACCATCAGTTCTTCTGGAGTGTGTTTGTAAGGCTACACGTAGTCGAGCCACAAACCTTCCAACAGCCCTTCTTTCAGTGGCCACTTCCTTCAGTGGAGGATATATGATAAGCAAACAACACAAGACATAGTAAGTAGCATGTCAGTCATCTCACAGCTCCTAGTGGGCTGCTTATTATTTACAGTTAGCACACACAGCACCCAGTATCTTTTCTGCATTGTTTTGTTTAATCAACAGTCTCCTTTGTTCCCTCTGCTTGGAGACACTCACAGCTCCCTATTTCTTCTTTTGACTGAATTGTGAGCTTTCAATTCAAACATCTCCTCTTCAAGAAGCCTTCCTCTCAGCACCCTGAGATCACACACACAGGACATACATCACTTGATTCCCCAGGATTTTTTCTTCTTTATTGACCTCATTTTTACTCAGGCTCGTGTGTGTGTGTGTGTGTGTGTGTGTGTGTGTGTGTGTGTGTGTATTATAATATATATATAATATTATATATTATTATATATACTTTATGTACTATATGTATATTATGTATTATAATATATAATACACACAATATATATATGTGTGTACATATATATATATACACACACACACTTATTTCTTTCCCTGCAGAAGCTTCATTAAAAGCTTTGTATAAATTCTCTATGCACCACATGGGCATTAAAATATAGGATCTCAACCATAAAAGTTATGGTTCATGACCACTCATGCTACCTGTCCAAGCAGCTTAGGTTACATTTACAGCTGCTGCTTTGTTGTTGTCATTTGTTTTTTTTGAGACAGGGTCTCTCTGTGTAGCCCTGGCTGGAACCCGCTCTGTAGACCAGCCTGGCCGCGAACTCAGGAATCTGTCTGCCTCTGCCTCCTGAGTGTGCCACTATGTCCAGTCCTCACAGATGCTTCTTCTGTTTACTCTTCTTTCTGGATTCATTTTGTTTTGAGCCCAGAAATGGTTTAAACTTTTTAGATTTAATTTTGCTTAATATAACACTCCAGAATTTATAATTAGATAACTTCAGTATTACGTCAGTCTGTTATATTGGTAGAACCTTGCATTTTTTTTTTATATATAACTGCACAGTATTTCTTGTGCACACTGACACTGAGATCAAGGTTCAAAGGAAGAAGAAAACAGTGATCATATGTATATACATGCACACACGTTATGAACTGGATCATTCTGCCTTACCTCAAAAGATGGGGAGATTGTTTTGCCACCTTTTTAGTTCTTTTTTCCTTGTGGAACTCCCCATTCTACTTAAACAATAAGTCCTTATTTTCTTAAACAGCATTAGTAATTTTATTTTATTTATGTGAGTTTCAGGCCAGCTAGCATTACATAGTGAGAGAGCCTGTCTGTGAGTTAGCACTTCCTGTAGTCCTACTAAGTGAGTTTCTCAGCCACAGTATAGTTCAAAACACATGATTCATGACTACACTGATAGATTACAACTGTTAAGTGCTGAAAAAAAAGCATCCTTAGAGCTTCCCCCAACAGAAACACTGCTGCTATTGTTGGTTGGTATGTACCATGGGTCGGCTTATGTGGAGAGGGAAGTACATCATGACATTGTAATGCAGTGAGCATTGTCATCAGTTAGGAAATAGGTTGAGTTACTTGTCTGACAATACACCAGTATATTTTAGGCTGCAGGTGTGTACATTGCCAGAAGGACTTGAGTCTTGTTCTAAGAGCTGATGCCTTTTTATAAAAAGTTCCTGATTTAGGCTGGAAAGATGGCTCTGCAGTTAGGAACACTTTGCTGATCTTGCAGAGGACCCAGATTTGATTCTCAGCACCTACATAGTGGCTCACAACAGTCTGTAACTCTAGTTCCAGGGGATCCAGTATCCTATTCTGGCCTCTGTGGGTACCAGGCACACACTTGGTTCACATACACACATGCAGGCAAAACATCCTACTCATTTTTCTTTAAATTTAAATGCATTTTGCTAGTTTGCATGGTTTTATAGGGTTTATTGGGTCAAGAGAGTAAGGAATCATCATTTTCATTTCATTTCAGGCCAGTTACAACCTTTGAGCTTTTTAAAATGTCTGTGTACAAGCAGCATTATCTGCCTGTTTATCTAAAGATACTGTCTCATCCTGTTGATGTTTGACCCTATCCTCAGTGTGGTAACAGCACACTTCACTTTTTGCAGGTGGAAGATGAGCTCAGTTCTCCAGTAGTAGTGTTCAGATTTTTCCAGGAATTACCAGGCTCAGGTAGGTGATTAAAAAAAAAGGGGGGTTTACATCTGTGTTTAAGGCTTTAAATTTAATATTATATAATCAAATAGGTAGTCCATGTGTTTTTATTGCTAAAGTCTTCAGTCATTTTAGAAAAGTATTACGGTTTCCACAAGCATGCTAGTGTTAAACCGAGGACTCCTAAATACCATCACATAGCCTGTGCTGAGTACACAGTGCTTAGCAGACTGGTTGTCAACTTACAAACTTTGCTTTGGTTTGTTCTCAGAATTCTTTTTAAGGAGAGTGACTTGTTTGTTTGTTTTGGTTGGTTCTTTTGAGACAGAATTTCTCTGTATAGCCCTGGCTGTCCTGGAACCCACTCTGTAGACCAAGCTGCCCTCAAACTCACAGAGATCCTCCTGCCTCTGCCTCCAGAGGGCTGGGATTAAAGGTGGGACCACCTGTCGAGAGTGACTTTTTTTTTTTAAATGGAAATAAAGAATTGTATTTCTGGGGATATTTTTGGAGTTACATAATGAGGAAAAAGTGTGGGACATTAAACTTCTTGTTCTCCTGTTAGATTCTTAGCCTCTACTTCTCAAGCATTTTGATTAAGGAGGATAGATCGAAGACTCAGCCAGTCTCTGTCTCTGTCTCCCTTTCTTCCTCTCACTCTCTTTCTCCCCTCCCCAACCCCACCCCACCCCCTTCTCCTCTGGCTGGCCTGGAACTCGCTATATAAACTAATTTTAGCCTCAAATTCACAATAATCCGCCTGCCTGTGCCTCCTGAGTACTGGGATCAAGATTTTCTTTTAACTTGGTGAAGTAATACACACCTATAATCCCAACACTGGAGAGACAGAGGCAGAGGATTTCTGAGTTTGAGATCAAGTTCTAGAACAGCCAGGGCTACACAGAGAATCCCTGTCTATAAATAAATAAATGAATGAGCCAGGGCTACACAGAGAATCCCTGTCTATAAATGAATGAATGAATGAATGAATGAATGAATAAATAAATAAATAAAGTCTCTATTTTTAAAGAATGGATCATATTGAGGATATAGCAATTCCTAGCATACATAAGGCACTAAGTTTAATCCCCAATACTGCAAGGGGAAAAAAGTGACCAGCATGCCACCAGCCTAGTCCAAGGCACATTAGTTTTCATCTAGACAACCACAGCACCTACTCATCACTGACATTCCCACATTTGTACACAGTCCCTTTCAGGCAACTCTGCATGGCAATGAGTGAGCTTCACCTCAGCCCCTGCCCTGCTCATAGCCATCAGCATCTCTCTTTTTCAGCTGAGTCGAGTCGAGGGCTTTACACCATTCCTAGGACACCCTGCTCTTGCCTTGCATGTGGCTGTAGCACCGTTGTTCTTTCTGCTTCAAATACATTTCCCTTCATTCCTTTTCTTTTTTTCTTGTTTGAAACAAGATCTCACTCTGTAGACCAAGCTGGTTTTAAACTTGTAGCAGTCCTTCTGCTTACCCAATACTATCTCCACTAAATGCCCACCTTCCTGTCTGCATGGGCTCCATCACCCTCTGTCAGAGCCCCACTTTTTTCAATGGCTTTGGCTTGATGCATAGTGATGTTTTTGTTCTCTTTATTGTCCATTTACATTTCTTTGGTTTCCTTTTGGAATTTTTGGAATTACATTTCTTTTGGAATTCCTTGAAAGCAAACTTTTGTTTTTTTTTGAGACAGGATTCCTCTGTGTACCTCTGGCTGTCCAAAAACTCGCTCTGTAGACCAGACTGGCCTCAAACTCACAGAGATCCACCTGCCTCTGCCTCCCCAGTGCCAGGATTGAAGGCGTGTGCCACTACTGCCTTCTGGCCTTAGCTTTACCAAAGGCTGAGATTATAGATGTGTACCACCAGGCTGGTGTTGAAAGCAAATTTTTTTAAAAAGGAAAATTAAGAATCCTATTCTAAGCTGGGTGGTGGTAGCGCAAGTCTTTAGACCCAGCGCTCAGAGGCAGAACTCACTCCGTGAGTTCAAGGTCAGCCTGGTCTACAGAGCAAATTCCAGGACATCAGGGTTATACAGTGAAACCCTGTCTTTTTGTTGTTGTTGTTTTGTTTTGTTTTATTTTGTTTTGTTTTTCGAGACGGGGTTTCTCTGTGTAGCTTTGCGCCTTTCCTGGGACTCACTTGGTAGCCCAGGCTGGCCTCGAACTCACAGAGATCCGCCTAGCTCTGCCTCCCGAGTGCTGGGATTAAAGGCGTGTGCCACCACCGCCCGGCTTTTTTTTTTTAAATTTTATTTTATGTGCATTGGTGTTTTGCCTGTGTGTATGTCTGTGTGAGGGTCCTCTGGAACCGGAGTTACAGACAGTTGTGAGCTGCTATGTGGGTGCTGGGGATTGAACTCGGGTCCTCTGGAAGAGCAGCCATTGCTCTCAGCCGCTAAGCCATGTCTCCAGCCCGAAACCCTGTCTTAAGAAACCAGAGAGAGGAGAGGAGGGGGAGAATCCTATTCTAAAAATCTATTGAGAAGTTACTTAGTTCATCAGAAAAGTATAGGACATTAACCTTTCAGACATTTTGATTTCATTAATATGTGATGCTGTTCTCTAAGGATTCACATTGGCATCTACATGAAATGGGATTGAGTTGTAGTGTTTATTATGGCCTTGTTTCTGGGAATGAATCCCTTCTGTGTTTGGCTTCAGATCCAGCGTTTAAAGCTGTCCCTGTATCCAACGTAGCACCTGCAGCTGTTGGCCGGGAGAGACACTCCTGTGATGCACTGAACCGCTGGGTAAAGATGGCTGCTGTCTACTTTTTCTTCTTTACGTCTGGAGCAGTGTCACCTGGCCTCACCCCTGCTGTGTAATGTGGTCATGTGTGGTTAGTCATAGCCACAGGAAGGAGCTTCATGCAGAGACACCAGGCTTGTTCTGTTTTGAATCAGATAAGCACTTCCCACACTGTCACCTCTGGCAAGCCCCTCACTTTCCTTCTGTGACTATTTCCTGATCGGTGTCTAAGGCTAAAACAGTATGTAAAGCTGAACTTCATTACCTCTGCTTTGGGCAACAAGAGTGTGCCTAAAGCTGGGCATGGTGGCACACATCTTTAATCCTTTAATCTCTGAGTTCAAGGCCAGCCTGGTCTACAGAGTAAGTTCCAGGACAGCCAGGACTACATAGTGAGACCTTGTCTCAAAGAAACAAGACAAACAAACAAAGTGCATCAGAAGGTACAAGTGTCCCCAAGGACCTATGGCAGCCAGGCGAAGTGGGCCAGCATTCGGCTCTAGCAGCTTTTTGAACACTTAACATGTAGTACCCTAGAGTTTAGACTTCACGTGTTCTCAGTAGGGTAAAAATGTTATCTTAGTTAAGTGTTTATTGCTGTGAAGAGACACCATGACTATGACAACTCTTATAAGAAAAACATTTAATTGAGGTGGCAGCTTACAGTTTCAGAGATTTAGTCCATTATCATCATGGCGGGGAGTATGGCGGCTTGCAGGCAGACACGGTTCAAATCTTCAGCATCCATGTAAAAAAAAATAGTCAGGCACGGCAGCATACCTACAATCGAGCACTAGAGAGGCAGACAGGTGGTTGAGAGGTTCACTGGCCAGACAGTATAAACAAATCAATATGCTATAGTTTCAGTGAGGAGAGGCCCTGTCTCAAAAAGTAAGATGGAGAATGACTGAGGAAGAGCCCAGCATTGATCTCTGGCCTCCACATACCCATGCTCACACACAAATGTGTGCCTGCATATAGACAAAGAGAATAGGTTCCTAATTTTTTTTTTTTTTTTTTTTTTTTTGTTTTGTTTTTCAAGACAGGGTTTCTCCGTGTAGTTTTGGTGCCTGTCCTGGATCTCGCTCTGTAGACCAGGCTGACCTCGAACTCACAGAGATCCGCCTGGCTCTGCCTCCCGAGTGCTGAGATTAAAGGCGTGTGCCACCACTGCCCGGCTAGGTTCCTAAATTGTATAGAATGCACTGTTACAAAAACCGAGAAAAGACCCTGGGAAATACACCAGATATCAATGGTCAGTGTTAAGATAGTATGTTGTTAGTCATTTTTATTTCATATTTTTGTTTTAACTGTAGTGCATGTTTTTCTAAAGTAAATTTGTATTTGGAATAACATAAAATGAACTGTTCATTGGAAAAGTTGAGGTGGAGGGGCAAAGTCCCCTGGACAAAGTCTGTTCATAGCACTGGAAACAAGAAATTGCTGTGAAATATTGAAAGATACCCTGAAGAGTAAGGGAAACTAGCTGCAGAAGCCACTTGAGTCTGGGTGAGGTTGTGAGGGTGGCTGTGAGGATATTTAAGTACCCTGTTGCAGGAATGTTCTCGTCCTTTTCCCTGCAGCTAGGAGAACAACTGAAACAGTTAGTGCCTATGTGTGGCCTCACTGTCATGGACTTGGAGGGAGATGGCACGTGTGTGAGGTTCAGCCCTTTGATGACAGCAGCAGGTAAGGCAATTACAACTCTGCCCCTGTGGCTAGGGCAAAAAGAGTCCATTGTGCCTGCTGATGACCAGCAGTCAGATGACTGGGTCTCCCTTGTGCCCTGCTCTCCTGTAGTTTGCAGCATCTCCCTTTGAAGGAGCTTTTCTTTGGGGCTAAATTTAGGTCAACATAACTTCTCAGTAATAGAGTGAGACATCTGGAGCCACTCAGTTCTGTGTGTTGATGTCCTTTGACTCTGGGTTTTCTATTTGGGTTACTTCTCATGCCCAAGTGCATATCTGAGTGACTTGTGCAGCTTTAAAACCTTTCAGCACTTAGAGACTGTGGCAGCACACACAAGACCTGCACAGGTTCAAGGCAGACAGGGTCCCACACTGAGAAGGGAAGAGGACAATGGAGAGGGGGGACCCTGTCCCCTCTTTCCTGTCCCCTGTCCCCTCAATAAAGAAGCTGTCTGCAGTTAGCTGACAAGGGAAAGTGCAGGGAGTAGCTAGCCAACACAAACGAACTCAGTGGTATTTTTGTGGAATTTTTTGTTTCCTTCTGCTTTGTTTGGCTTTCTTTTTTCTTTTTTTTTTTATTATTGGTGTTTTGTTTGTTTTAATTTCAAGTTTTGGGTGGAGGGGGAGTTGTGTTTCTTGTTTGTTTGTTTTTTTCCCCTCTCATTTTTGGTTTGTTGAGAGAACATACAATTGTGTAGATAGCAAGTGAAAGGAGCTGGGAGGAATTGGGAGAGAGGAAAACATGATAAAATATATAAAATGTTTTCAGTAAGAAAGAGCTCCTTCCACCCCAAACAAGCCTTTCAGCAGCTGGACCACTTCAGAGTTTTGACACTGTATGTCTGGAATGGAGCTTAGACATGCTTTTATTTTTGTTTAATTGCATTTTTAGTAGTATATATTTAAGGTTGCAATATATTTTAATACACATAATTAAAGATAGAAATGTATAAGGCAGCCAGGCAGTGGTGATGCATGCCTTTAGTTCTAGCACTTGGGAAGCAGAGGTAGGCAGGTCTCTGTGAATTTGATGCCCACCTGGTCTACAGTGAGTTCCAGGATAGGCTCCAAAGCTACACAGAGAGATCTTGTCTAAAAAAAAAAAAAAAAAAAAAAAAAAAGAAAGAAAGAAAGAAAGAAATGTATAAGACAAATTGTAGGAAAGGGACACAGTTTCCATATCTTCTGGCATGCCACCCTCCAAGATCCTCCATGTAGTCAACCCTCCAGAAGTTCTCCATTCACACTGGGGATGGGAATGGGAATCCCCAGTTGCCTTAGGGACTCTAATAGAGTAGGGCCACCCTTTTAGACATGGCAGAAAGCAGTGCAGTTGAAGTCTGTGAAGTTAAAACTGAAGATGGGGATGTGCCCTCTCGGTCACTAGTAAAACAACAGCTGGGCAGGAGAAAGAAGCTCTTTGTTCTGTTTTGTGTCAGTACCTGTAGGCTCACAGGAATGCACTAAAATGCTACTGCTAGAAAAGACTGTGAATGTCTTCTCCACAAAGAAACAGTTGACTGTTTGGAGAGATAGACAGGCTTTTCTCAGATGGGATCATTACAGATATGCATGTGTCAACATATCCCACAGTACCCTGTAAATATGTTTTTCATATATTCCTTTTCTTTGGAGACAGGGTCTCACTTCGTACCTTTGACAGGCCTAAAACATTCACTCTGTAGACTGTGTTGGCTTTGAACTCACAGAGATCTGCCTGCCTCTGCTTTCTAAATGCACCCATATACCTGGCTGTATTTCTTATTTTTAAATTTTTTATTTATTTGGTATGTGTGTGTGTGTGTGCACATGCTACATGTGCTCTACATTTACACATATGGAAATTAAAGGACAGTTTTTGGATGTCAATTTCCTCTTACCATATAAGTTCTAGGCATCAAACTCAGTTGTCATACATGTCAGCAAGTACCTTTACTCACAGTACCATTTCACCAACCCTTATTTTATTTTAGAAACAGGGTCTTGCTCTGTAACCCAGGCTGACCTTAAACACCTAATCCTCCTGCCTCAGTCTCCTAAGTACTGGGATTACATGCATAAGCCACAACACATTTCTCCCCCTACCCCCTTTGATTTTCCAAAACAGGCTTTCTCTGTGTAGCCCTGGCTGTCCTGGAACTTGCTCTGTAGACCAGGCTGGCTTCGAACTCAGAGATCCATCTGCCTTGCACCCCAAGTGCTGAATGGTTATGCTTTTTATAATAAAACTTAAGACAATTTAAGAAAGTTTTTGGTGGTTTTTCATGAGATGTTCAACATTTTTACAAAGGTATTTTCTCAAGCTCATCAAAATATGAAAATTTGCCCTGCAAAGAAAAGGCCATTTTGGAACTTGCTGATGGCCTCAACTCTAGCCCTGAAGACAGTGCTGGAGGTTGGCAGAGAACACCCAAGCAGCACCTGTGAGCCCAAAGAAGGAGGGATGGTAGACTGCCAAGACTCCCTTACCTCTGAATAACTCAGTGTATCTCATGTGGTCTGGTATTGTCTCTCTGCCCTCTTCCTGGTGTCCCAGATACAAACCCACCAAAACATTCCCTTCCATTAATATTTGCATATAAAACAAAAACCTGCCTTTTTGTTTTAGCCCATGACAGGATATGTGTAACCTGCATTAGGCCTTCTGTGAGAAAATGGCTTATAGGTAGAGAGCTCCACTGTGCATTAAATCTACAAAGCAGCTGTGTCTCCTGGAGCAGCAACTATTAAACTGTTATGTATTCATTCATTATTTATGTTTATTGTGTGGAAAGGGCACGTGCATGTGGAAGTCAGAGGACCCATGGGATTTGATTCTCTCCTACTACCCATGTGGGTCCTGGGATCAAGCTTAGGTTGCCAGGCTTGGTGACAAGCAACTTTACCACTGAGCCCTGTCAGCTTGATTTTTAAAAATTTGTTTATTTGTGTGGTGTACGCGTGTTTGCATGTGGAAGCCAGAGGTTGGCATCAGATGCCTCTTATCTCTGTCCACGTGCTATTTTTAGGACAGAATCTTTTGCTTAAACCTGGAGCTCACTGAGCTGGCCAGTGAGCCCAGGGATCCTCTAGTCTCTACTTCCCCAGTGCTGTGATCACAGCTGTGTACCATGAAGCCACCTTTTTGTGTTATGATCCATGGGGATCCAAACCCAGGTCCTCATGCTTGTACAAGGGAACTGTTGCCCAAGCCCCAAGTGTGTTAGGTTTTGCTACCTGATCCTTCTATAGTTACATGGAACAACTTAAAAAATTTTTTTAGAGCCGGGCGATGGTGGCGCATGCCTTTAATCCCAGTACTCAGGAGGCAGAGGCAGGCGGATCTCTGAGTTCAAGGCCAGCCTGGTTTGGTCTACAGACTGAGTTACAGGACAGTCAGGGCTACACAGAGAAATCCTTTCTCAAAAAAAAAAAAAAAATTCAAGTACTACTGAGGACCTTTGACCTTGTTAGTAGTAAAGAGTCTCCCCTTCATGTACCCCCCTACCCCACCACCAAGTCCTTCTTTAAGCCTTTCTCGAACATTCTTTGGGTGTTTTCAGTGTTAGGAACTCGAGAAGAAGATGTGGATCAACTCATCACCTGCATCCAAAGCAAACTGCCAGTCCTGACCTGTACACTACAGCTCCGAGAAGAGTTCAGGCAGGAGGTAGAGGGGACAGCAGGCCTCCTATATGTTGATGACCCCAACTGGCCTGGAATCGGGGTTGTCAGGTAATAATTTGACTTGTTTCATGATGTGAAGGATTACTTTGTCAAAGACAAGTAGGTCCTGATGCTTACATATCCAGGTGAAGTTAGAGTATATTTGGTAAGAACTCACTAAGATGTTCTGGAATATTTAGAAAGGCCTATAAAGTAGGTAGTCAGATAGTTTGGCCCACCATTGGGCTCAGTGAGTCAGGGGTCACTGTGTGCCATCTGCTTGTGCAAATTCACAAGTGCCCAGGGCAGACACATAGTGGACAAATGGTTACTCTGTGGAATATACAGAGCTTTACAGGGTAAGCCTGGTTCCCAGGGAGAGAGCTGTATACTGGCCTCACAGTCTTCTGGGCTACCTTCCTTTCCTCTCATTTTCCCTTTTTCCTTATGAATAAAAGACCCCCAGACTCTCGTTTTCCTGGACCACAAACTGAGGCTTAGACATTATTAAAAGATTACTCCACATCTGTGCTCATCTCTGGGAGCTTCTACTACACCCACAGTCCTGTCTGAAGAGATGCTCAATCTTAGATGTCTTTCTGTGCTGTGGTGTTTTAGGTATGAGCATGCTAATGATGATAACAGCAGTTTGAAATCTGATCCAGAGGGGGAGGAAATACACACAGGACTTCTGAAAAAGTTAAATGAACTGGAATCTGACCTCATATTTAAAATGGGTAAGGACAACTTGCCTAAGTCACTGTGAACTTTAAGAAGACCATGTCAAATGGGCTTAAGGAAGATGCTTTTCATTGCCACGGAGGGGAGAGCTCTGGGTTGGGACCAACTGGAGGTTAAGTGTCTCCCAGAGTAAGGTCTCCCTCCCTCTGCAGCTCTCCAGCCTTCCTTTCCTTTGTCAGAGGCATCTTCCTCGTAGTTAGAACAGACCTGGCTTCCCACTGTCCTGAGGACTTGGGAGCCAGCCTTGCCTGTTTCTTCCCCCAGGCCCTGAGTACAAAAGCATGAAGAGCTGCATTTACATTGGCCTGGCAAGTGACGATGTGGATATTTCGGAACTAGTAGAGACCATTGCAGTCACAGCCCGGGAAATTGAGGAAAACTCAAGGGTCTGTAAGATGAATTAGTGTTTCATGTCTTTTCTTACTTTTGCAATACAACACTGGGGAATGTCTGTTCATTTCGTTCTTTGCCAAATGTTGCTTTCCTGAGAGCTAGGTCTTATGCCAGGCATGAGGAATGCTAAGTGGCCTGGAAACAGTTGCTGCCCCCAGGCAGTGACCTCACCAGGCAGTATTGGGGAAGAGCCATGTACACCAAGCTGTGCAGCAAATGCTGTGGCTTAGGGCAGCTGAGCTTTTGGGGGCGTGCTCACATCCGCAGTGCACTGAGGTGAGACTTCCTAAAAGGAGCTGGGTCCTAAGGACAGACAATACAGGTGCTCCTGATAAGGGCCATGCCACCAGAAACAGACCTTCCTCTGTTGGTCAGGTAGCATGGAAGACCAGGGTACAAGGCTAGTGGTCAGATTCAACCCATCCTTGCCTGAGAGCAGACAGAGACACGTGCTGCAGTTCACTTTGGGGTAGGGAGGGGATGAAGAGGTTTTTAAAAAAAGCCAAGGAGCTGGCTGTGTTCACTGTTGGTTTTTCCCAGTCTTAGCTGTTAATTCTGACTTTCTCTCAACATTAAACAGTGCTTGCTTTTCATTGATAAAACATTCAGAATGGAACTAATTATTTCTCCTCTTTAGCTGATGAGGCCAGGCAACAAGTTCTATCTGCTTGGGCCTGCATGAGCTTTCATCTTCTTCTGTTTAACTTTCTATTTAGCTTTTGCTCAGGTATTTCAGTGCAGAATTCCATCTACTGACATTCTTGTGGGAAAATGTCACCAATGCTGTTGATTGTGTAAGAAGTTCCAGGCCCTGGGCAAGAAGCTTAGACAAATAGTATCTTCCTTGGTTTTGCAGCTTCTAGAGAACATGACAGAAGTCGTTCGGAAGGGAATTCAGGAGGCTCAGGTTCAACTGCAGAAGGCAAATGAGGAGCGGCTTCTGGAAGAGGTAGGTGACTGTTGGAGTCTGCCAGTCTGGCATCCCAGCAGAGCAGCCTCAGCAGGTCATCCTGAACAAAGATTATGTTTTACAGGGAGTGTTGCGGCAGATCCCTGTGGTAGGGTCCGTGCTGAATTGGTTTTCTCCAGTCCAAGCTTCACAAAAGGGAAGAAGTTTTAACTTAACAGCAGGTAGGACTTCCAACTGGCCTGTGCCTAGATCTGTTATTTCAAAGTTTTGACCAGATGCCTTTCCCTCCTAGAACCTGTCATGCTTTTTTACCTCCCCGATTCTCTGCCAGGAATCTGAAGTGAGGCAGTCTGCCCCTACTGCCATGTCATCTCCCCCAGCCTCTGCTGAAACCGTCAGAAAGCAAGCAGCCACTCTACAGCATGCACATTGTCTTCCTTGGAATGAGGACATGCCTATCCAACTGGCCCTCATCTGGGGACAATGCATGTGGACACTGGCATAAGGACTATTGTTTCCCACAGTAGTCCTGAGTATTTTGTGCAGGACAGGGCTCCTTCTGAAAGGGGAACCTAAAGATTGTAGTACACAGTATTTATTTTAAACCAGTGACTGGCAGTCAACTGTTGGCAACATGCTGGGAGATGCTAACAGCTGTGACTCCTTTCCTGTCCTACCAAAGAAATACTCTCAAAACTTGATGTTTCTTCCTTTGTTCCTTCTCCAGAAAATAATAGCTAGATTATTTCTCAAGATAGCAAAAGATCATAAGAGTTTCCTGGTGTGGTGGCAGAAGGATATCATCTTAGCATCTAGGAGGCTGAAGCTGAAGGATCAGGGTTTTATGAGACTGTCTCAAAACACCACAAACAAGGAACGTCTTATCTGTCAGACCTCAGCCTTTAACAGGAACATCTGCTCATTGCTAAAGTGCATTTTGCAGCTGGGTATGGGTCCCGGCACACTGCACACACTGATGGAGCGTTCCCAGGAGCGAGGAGCTTGTAGAGAGATGTGAGCAACTGCAGGGTAGGTTTGCCCCAGTTCAGTCAGTGGGAAGCTAAGTAGTGGCTCTATGCTGATTAAGATACAAAGCCAGTTGAGGGCAAGTGACATCTCAGGATGGCTATGCCAGGAGCTCCTGCCACTTTTTTTTTTTTTTTTCTGACAGGTTCTCTGGAGTCCACAGAACACACGTATGTCTACAAAGTACAAGGTACAGGAGTGACGCCACCTCCTACACCCTCAGGCACTCGAAGCAAACAGCGACTTCCAGGTGGGTTAAACCTCTCCATAGTTCACCTTCATTAACAGAAGAAAACCACTTCTATTTGTTGTTCCTTATGTTCCTTTCTTTAATCCAAAATTCCATTCCCTTCACTGAAACAACCATTCAGGCACCTGAGATTTAGCTCCATGGCACTCCTAAGGCAAGCATTGCTTTAACAAAGGCACTTCCCTCCCGTTAGGGGCACCACAGAAGCACTGGCCTGGGGAGCAGTACAGTGTCACAATGCTCTTTAGTTCCTGCTTCCCCTCTAAGCCAGAATTCCAGCATTCCTGCCAAATCAGTGACCATGCAGGACCACGGCACCTTTGTTACAAGATGTCCCCACCAGTCTCAGCATAGTTCATCTTGTCTCTCTAGGCCAGAAACCTTTTAAAAGGTCCCTGAGAGGCTCGGATGCTGTGAGTGAGACCAGCTCAGTCAGCCACATTGAAGACCTCGAAAAGGTGGAACAGCTGTCCGGTGGGCTCGAGCACAGCAACCTAGAGGCCCACTGTCCTGAGCAGGCCCCAAGTGTTCCTGCCCCCATGGCCAGACAGACTGAGGCCCTGCAGAACAAGGCCCAGCATCCAGAAGATGACCACCCTCAGATAGAGGGACTGGAGCGCTTAAGATAAAGCTCAGCAATACTGGGCTTGAGCCTGCATTGACTCTTGTTTCAGGAAAGATGAAGTTTTATTGAAAATGTGAACTGTGCCACATGCTAATATGATAGAAATTTCTCTTATTTGTGCTAAACTGGAGTTTTGCACAGATAATGGTGGAGAACCAGGCTTTCTGGGGGTGGGGGCAATTACTTTATGTGTAAGTTGAGCAACCACCACTTGACTATTTTGGCCTGCCCAACCTAGGCATCCCCGAAAGGTATGTACCATAACCTTCCTGCACCATAAACACTTTGTGCTGAGAGAACATGTAGATTTCAAGCACCTTCCACTTGAAACACTGTTCTCTCCTCTCTCTGAACCTAAGTGTGATTAGGCAGCATACAGTGACTCTCTGGGTTCTTCTCCATGCCTCCGTCTTACTAGGTCTGTAGTTCAGTCAAGTTGTGGTAGATGCCTGCCTCACTGGTTGGCATCAGGAAATGGGTTTCAGTAGGACCCGAGTGAGAGTATCAGAACCCTCTGCTGCCTTTCCTGAAGCCTGTGCACACGAGCTGTGGCACTAGGACTGTCCCCTGCTGCACCTTTCCTCCTTTACACATTCTCTGTAAACAGAGTTAAGGACTCCTCTGTTAATAGTAACTAACTATAAGATCTCTTCCTGACCATATTTAAGTCTGTTTTTAAACACTGGTAATGCTTTTAAGTTGGTGCCCAGTGCTGTGTCAGTTCAGGACAGAAAGCCCTCTGGAGGCCGCCGGGAAGAGCCCAGTGTCGTCTGCTGTGCAGCACGGTGAAGGCTGCAGAAGCAAGCCTTCGACCTGCTTTTCATGAAGTGGCTGCAGCTTCTCTTGTCCTCACCCTGGGCCCAACTCAGGAAAGAACCAGAGAGGTTGCCTCTCTCGGGCTAACAAGCCAGAACTTGCTGCCTAATTCTCATCCATTTGTATTTCCCAAGTACTGCATCACCTGCAGTGCCCTAAGATGCCCCACCCCGTGCCTTTTTAGTCCCTAAAAGTCAAACAATGGAAGATGCTAAGATGGTGGGCCTGTGGACTGTAGTGTTGGAAGCCTTAGTTATACCACTTTAAGCCTATAATTACACTGATTTGATGTGATTTTTGACAGTTGCCACTTGTCAAGATGCAATCTTTCCATTTTCTTGGTGCAAATGATTAAATATAGTCTTCCCTGTTCATTTGATGCAATGAAGTATAGCAGGTGACATGAGGAGGGGTAAACTATCACCTTGAACTGATTGATTTTTCAATGTTTTTATACATTTGGAATTGTTACCTGGTTTTGCTGCAACAGAATTTTACCTTGAGACACTATCTGATGTTGGCTTAAATAAAGGCTCTTGAAATTGCTACCTGTGAACTCGGTATAAATCTTACTTTTCATCAGATAACATAAACGTTCTTAAAAAAATAACTTCCATAACCCTAATTGGGCATCTTAGTAGCATCATATGTATTGAATTTGGCCTCCCAGGAGCTTGTCTCTGAGGAAGGTAATAAGCTCAACTGTTTCTTTCCAAACAGATAGGAAGTTTCTTTTCTTTTCTTTCTTTTTTTTTTTTTTTTGGTTGGTTTGTTTGTTTGTTTTTCGAGACAGGGTTTCTCTGTGTAGCCCAATTCACTCTGTAGACCAGGCTGGCCTTGAAGTCAGAGATCTGCCTGCCTCTGCCTCCAAGTGCTGGGATTAAAGGCTTGTACCACCTCAGCCTCTGATAGGAAGTTTCTAAGAGTTACTTTTGAACAGAGAGTTTTTCCTGACCAACCTATCTCTAAAGTTACTGCCTACTCACCAGCAAGGCCAGTGGTTTCTCTTCCATCCCTCATGACTTGGTGAAAATTCTTTGTAGTGGAGCAAAAAATCATCTAAACAAATGCCTTTGCCAAAATAAGATTTTATTTTGAAAGATAGTAAGCAAGGAAGAAGTCAAACTGCACAGGTGTAGATTCCAAACCACCAATGGTCTCTATCAGGCCAAAGAGCTGTGTTCTTTGGTAACTTGGATGTTAGCTCCCTGGAGAGATCTTTTCCCATAAGCCATCTTCATTTTTTTTGTAGAGGAGAGCTTTATTTCCAGGAAACAGTATATTTGCTGGAGATGGGAATTTTTTTAAAAACATCAAGGTAGATCTAATATGTTCAACAAAGTGGGGGGGCTCAGCCAGAGGCGAAGTAGAAAGGTTCTGAAAAGACAAGACAGTGGGCATGAGCAGGGCCAGGCTGTACACCTTCCCGGCTTAGATGACAATGTCAGAGTAGCTTTGGGCCACATACACATTCACCGGGCTAGTCTCAGTGTCAGCGCCTCTGTACATCTGTTACACACATTTCACTACTTACTGCTTCACCTGTAAACATCTACCAGGAAGTTACTAATCCCCCACTGCCATAAAAGTAAGAGTCTGCCAATAGCAAAAGAATGTCAGTCTTACCCACTGAAGAGAAGCGGCTATTAGCTGGTCTAAACCTTTTTTTTCTTACAGATGGGGAAACCAGGGTCCAGAGATTTAGGATTTAGCCAACCTGTAAATTCTCACCTCTAGTATTTGCTTGTCATCTTGCTGCAACCAGAAATCCACATGTGGAAATGGCGTCCAGGAATACGGGCCTATTCGAAGTTGTTCTGTCTTTGCATCATAAATGCTAATCATCTAAAAGAACCATTTCCATGACAGGCTGTAAGGACACTGCCCTACCACTGCTGTAGTCTAGTTCCAAGGCTGTTCCATTAGCCAATAAACTGCGAACCTCCCATAATAACAAAGCTGCCACCACCAAATGCCTTTCCTGTGTTTGGTCCTGGGCATTGCTGTGTTTAGTTTTGATGGCAAGCCTACAAGAAGACAGCATGCCGCCCTTCTAAGGGGAGGCTGACAGTGAGAAAAGTCCCAGGTCACATATCCAGTGAGCATCAGCAGTGCCTCAAAGATAAGCAAGTCTGACTAAAGCCTGTATCCCTCATGGCTGTACAAATACCACACCTCTTCACTCATACCCCAAGCAGCTAGTCATCGTGCAATATAAACAGCTCATAATGCCTGATGGCCAGGTATGACAGCTCACACCTGCCATCCACCACTCAGGAGGCTGAGGTAGGAAGATCACCTTGGGTTCCAGGACAGCCTGGATGACAATGAGACCTTGTCTCACAAAAAGCATAAAAGAAAGGTTAGGAGTTTTTTAGTTTTGTTTGTTTGTTTGTTTGTTTGTTTTTGAGACAGGGTCTGGCTGTAGTAGACTTGGCTGGCCTCAAACTCTTAGAGATCTGCCTGCTTTAAAAGTGTGTAGCACCACACCTCACCTGGTTTTATTTTTGAGAAGGTCTCATGTAGCCTGGGCTGGCCTTGGACTCAATACACAGTCAAGAGTGTTTGAAATCCTCATCTTCCTGCCACACATCCCAATCTGGGGTCACAGGGATGTGTGTACCACCACAACTGGCTCTGTAGAAGCTGATTTGCCAACAGATGATTCCTTGAATTCCCAAATTATGCCAGTGGTAATTTTCAGCTCTGAGAGGGGTACTCAGTCTGAAATATAGTCTATTAACTAAACAACAAAAGGAATCCTAAAGTAAGTTCCAGGCCAGCCTGGGCTGCAATGTGACCCTCTGTCTAGAAAAAGAAAAAACCACCAAGCTGATCATGGTAGTTGATGGACATTGAGATAGGATGCTTGCCACAAGTTTTAAGACACCTTAGGCTACATACATAGCAAGACCATATCAAACACAAAATTTTTTAAAAGACAAAATTAGGACTCCTGAAAATGGTAAAAGACTGGCAGAACAGATCTCTTTAACTCCAGACATCTTCTTACTGCAATGTTAGTGCTGCACAAACAAAGCTGATGCTGGGCTTGCTGGCACATAGGTGAGGCCAGAGAGCCATGCCCCATGTCTTCAGTTGCTTTTGTGACCTGAGACAGGGTCTTCCACTAAAGCTGGAGCTCCAGACTCAGCAAACCCTAAGAGTCAGCCTCTGTCTCCCCATCACTGGGCCTGGAAGCATGCCCAGCATGCCTAGCTTCTCATGTCAGTGCTGTGGATCATGCTTATATAGCAAGCCACCTCCTCAGAGCCTGTTTGGCGTCATTAAAAAGCTGCATAAGCCCAGACTGACCTGTACCTCACAGCAATCCACCTGTCTCCCAAGTGCTTGGATTAAAAATGTGTGCCATCGTGCCAGGCTTACACTGGGCATTTTACATTCTACCTGTTCCTCAAATGGGATTAATAAGTCTTCTTTTAAATTAATGATTTAATTAATTAAAAAACATCATAGAGACTAGGATACAGTTGTATACTTGTGTAATCCCAGCCCTGGGAAATGTTGAGGCTAGGTTACATGACAAGGTCTTGTCTGAAAATAAAAAGGGCCTAGGCTAGAAGTGCTCAGTAGCAGAAAGTTTTCCTAGCAAATGCCTCTATTACATCCACAGCACTACCAAAAGAAATAAGGAAAAATGCAGTACCTTAAGGAAATTAAACTGGGAGGGAGGTTTGTAGACCAGGCTGGCCTTGAACTCACAGAGATCTGCTTGACTCTGCCTCCCAAGTGCTGGGATTAAAGATGTGTGCCATCACTGCCCAGCTAGAAAATTAAACTTTAGGGGTTTTTTTTATTTTGTTTTGTTTTTGTTTTGTTTTTTTCCAGACAGGGTTTCTCTGTGTAGCTTTGAGCCTTTCCTGGAACTTACTCTGTAGCCCAGGCTGGCCTCGAACTCACAGAGATCCGCCTGGCTCTGCCTCCCGAGCGCTGGGATTAAAGGCGGGCGCCACCACCGCCCGGCTGAAAATTAAACTTTTAAACTGACCTATTCAATAATTTTTTGGAGTGACTCACCAAACTACTCTTTGGTGACTGACTGGAGCCAAAGTGTGGACGATGCAGGATCTTGTCACTCCCCCTCTCTCCAGTCCTCACTACGGAAGGTTAATGGGAAGAGGTCCCCCTTTGTCCACAGATCCAGGCTCTTACCAACACCTCCATCTTTCAGGCAGAGAACTAGTATCTGGCACTTAGAAACTAAACTCACTCTTTATTCCTCTAAACCATAAGGAAGTGAGCTGGTTCCTGGTAAGGAGGTAGCCACAACTTTCCTCCACTCTAAAAACTTGAGGCTCTTAGGGTTCCCCCTCTGCTCACGCCACAAAGATGGGCTCCTACTCACCGGGCCTCCTGCTAAAGCTCTTGCAGCACGAAGCTGTTCCTCTGGACCACGATCTTGAAAGGAAGCTCTGTAAATCTCTGCAGTTTTAATGTTGACAGCTGCAACAGATAGGGAGTGACTCTAAATCGGCAAAAATCCAAAACAGATTTCACCATTTCCAACACTACACATAAGAACCAGAATCAGAAAAGAATGGAATCTGAAGAGACAACTGAGGTGCCTCTGTAGCAACAGGGAACAGCCCCTGAGGCACTCTGCCCTCAGGGCATGTGTAGTCAAAGCTTTGCTATGACCACAAATACTAGTGAAAAGCTGTGCCCTATTTAGGGCTACGCAAAGTGACACAGAATAAAATAAGGAGTGCCAGTGTCTTTTATCACCCACCTACCTAAATATCATGAACACACACCAGAAGCCCTCTGCAATTTGCTAGCCTCAGGACTAGAGAGAGGAAGGCCTTGGGCTTCTTTTAGTTTGACAGTTCTGAACTTGGTTTTGTGGGATCTTCATTCTAAATCAAAACTTTACTTCATTCCCATAGTATACAGAGATCCAAATGCCTCATGCCTTCCCCATGAGCACTGGCTAGAGAAAAACATGCCAGACCACCCACCCATGTGACACTAAGCTGCACAGCTGGGATGGGCATAACCTATGTGGTACACTGACTGTTTCTCTCCACACGTTATCGTTAGGACATTAACACCTCACAGCTAGAGGTTAGTCAGGTCAGGCCCCTTGCCCAGGGTTTTTAACAGTAAATGTACAGGAGCAAGGATCCAAACCCAACAACAGTAGTACAGATGGAATGACTGCATGCTCAGACCTTTAACCTGAGTCAGCCTGCTCTAACCCACATGGGAACCATGAAGCCCTCTAATACAAATACTACTTACCAATGCCATAAATGATTGGAAAGTGGTTTTCATTTTCTTCCCGGTCATTTAATTCTAAGAAATGAAGGAAAGTAGAACTGCTAAACAGTTGTTCTTATTCCATGTGAAGGAAAAACTCAATACAAAGCCCCAGGTGGGCCACTAACAGGCCTAACCCTGCCTCTGCCACACAAGGGCAGCTCACCAGCGCTCTCCCCTCCCAGGAACACAGAGAAGCCTCTGACATCAGGGCCTTTGGAGAAGCAGCATTAGTTGGGTAGGACCTGGTGTTGAGAAGGCTACCTAGAGATAAGGAGTGGGGACAAGTCATCCAGAGGTGACAGTCTCTGTGGACTGTCTTCTTCAATTCCTATCCTAATGGTAGCTGTTGTAAGGGTACAGACAAAACTTTCCTGAACCCTTATACCCCTGGTTTGGGTGAAAGCAGCAGAACTCACCTGTCACACATAATGTCACTAAGTGAATGTCATCATCTTGTTTGTCAAATTCACCTACAATTAGAATTTCAAAATTGATGTCAAAAAAGTACCCAAGAATGAGTAACAGGGCTCTGTGAATATGTTCAAAATACATTACATATATGCATAAAAATGTCCTATTGGGGCTGGGGCTATGGTTCAGCTGATATTGTAATTGCCTAGCATGCTCTAGCATACTCAAGGCTATGGGTTCAACCCCTAGCACTACAGAAACAGGCATGGTGGCACATTCAAGTTCAAAGCCCGTCTGTGCTACATGAGATCCTGTCTCAAAAAAAAAAAAGTAGTGGTGGAGGGAGAGAGTTGAGGGTATAGGTTATGCCAGCAAGAAGACTCAATCTGTAGAGGTACTTGGAACCTGTGTTCAATCCCTGGGACTCACATGTGGAAGGAGAAAACCCACTCCTACAAGTTGTCCTGGCTAACATACTCAAGCTATATGGTATACATGTGCCCTAAGTGTCTACATGCACTAAATGAAAAATAAGATGAAATCTGTTATATGTAATTAATACAGGATAATAGGGAAAAGCCTCAGGGGGTTGAGAGATGACTCAGTGGTTAAAAGCATTTACTCTGCTCTTGCAGAGGACGTGTGTTCAGGTCCCAGCACCCACATCAGGTGGAGTCCTAAGAGGAGACCAGCTCTTCTCAAGTCTATTAGGGCAAAAATATTTGTGTGTATAGATGTTTTGGCTGCACTGTATGTGTGCCATATGAATGGTTGTTACAGGATCCCCTGGAACTGGTGTTACAGGAGAGTTGTCGTAATGTAAGTGCTGGGAATTGAACCTGGGTCCTCTGCAAGAGCAGCCAGTGCTCTTAACCACTGAGCCTAGCCACCAGAGCAAAAATTTTGTGAATGTTTTTGGACAAGGGAACAGAAGAGAGTAGGTTCTGAATGCCCGTCACCCCACTGTAGGTTAGCTTTTAGTTTCTGTGCATGGCTGAGCTCCTAACAGAGACAGCGATGTACAATAACACCACGTAACTTTATGCCCTGATTGTTTTGTTAGACATAGGTTTTTCCCATGCAGTTAACACTTCTTAGTAAAGTTTGTTTGAGACACAGTCTCACCAGGCTGCTCTGAACTCAGATCCACCTGCCCCAGCCTCCTGAAGTGCTGGAATTAAAGGTATATTCTACCACACTGAACTTTCACAAGTGGTTTTTGTTATGCATTTTTTGTTGGCCTCACTGTGTAGCTCAGGCTGGTTAGGAACAGGCAACCCTCCGCCTCAGTCTCTTTCCAGCTGTTGAGTTGCAAGCATGGACCTCCAGACCTGGTTCAGCAGGTAACAGCTTCTAGAAGCTTTGTAACTCTTCTCAGGACACTGGGTACTCCATGTTGTCAGAACTGGGGATTGCTCATCTTTGGGTCGGAATCTCTGTTGGAGGATTTGGTTTTTTACATTTTCTTACTGTGTGTGCATGTGCATGTATTGCCGTGAAGCACAAGGGGAGATCAGAGGACAACTTACAAGAGTCATATTTCTGCTTCCATCATGTGAGTCCCAAAGACCAAACTTGTTCAGGCTTGGTGGGAAGTGCCTTTACCCAGTGAGCCATCTTGTCAGCCTCCCTGTGCGACCTTAGATGACTTTCTTAGAATGGATTCCAAGAAGGGGAATTACTGAGTCAAAGGATGTGAACCTTTAAAAGGCTTAAGCCACAGTGCCAGTGTCCTAGCTGGCAGGCTGCTCCAGTGCAGGTATGGCATTAGCGTACACCTATTTCACAATTAATGCACACCACGTCTGTCTCTCCTGATTTAGTAGAAAGGGCTAAAAGACCATTTTCATTTTCTGAAGATTACAAAGAACGCTTCTGTACAGCTGTACAGCTCAGAGTATGTACTCTCCAAGAATTTACCAACTGCTATTTTAAAAGAGCATCTCTGACACAGGCTTGTAATTCTTTCACTCAGCTGAGGCACAGTGATCACGAGGCCACAGCCAGCTGGGGCTTCAACACCATGGCCCTGTCAAAACGGGGAGGCCTTGTCCCCATCCCACCAGCACCTGGGAATTTAGTGCTGCACTTTCTGTACAGTCTGTATAGTTCCATCCACATGGCCTATGTCTTCAACCCCAGGCTTTGTTTTGTTTTGAGACAGATTTTCACATGTATCCCAAGCTGGTCTCAGACTCATGGTCCTTCTGCCTCTGCCTCATCTGACTGCTAGAGAGCTTTATTTATTTGTTTGTTTGTTTATTTTTGGTGGGTTTTTTGTTTTTTTTTTTTTTTTTTGAGACAGGGTTTCTCTGTGTAGCCTTGGCTGTCCTGGAACTTACTCCGTAGACCAGGCTGGCCTCAAACTTGGAGATCCGTCTGCCTCTGCCTCCTGAGTGTTGGAATTAAAGGCGTGCACCACCACCACTGCCCGGCTCCTTTTTTTGTTGTTGTTGTTTAAACCAAACAAAACTAGGTATAATATTGGGGGGTGGGGGGTGGCTGGCAAACTTACTAAGAAGCTGATGAGTAAGTTTCTGTGACAGCTGCCTATCATCACTGAAGCCTCCTACAAGGTGCACTTCCAGCCTGCCAAGAGAGGGACATGATCAGAGTTAGGACAAGACACGACTGTATGCTGCTTTCATGGATATTTAGTCCTGGCTCCCATGAACTTCCACAGCATGCTTCTGGACCTTTTCCACAGCATATAATGAAAATACTTATGGGCACAATGGGGTGCATGTGAGGTTGCCAAGGCCAGCAGCAAGGCTATCAGGACCTCATCCAAGGTTCTCAGTGCAGTGTCACCTGGCCACCCACACAGAACACTCCAGAACTTTTCAGCACCTCCACCTAAAAGGATCTTGGCTTTGAGGCACAAGTAAGTTGACCAATAGTGTCCCTGAGATTCTAAGCACCTGTATATGACTGTACTAGTTCCTTCAAAGGCTACCAAGAAAATAAGAGCCAAGTGTAATACAGGGCCAGTCATGTGAGCAAGTGACAGCCAGGCCCGGGTCACAGGCCAGAACTTAACTAGCTGTGTGGCTCTGATACACGACCATGTGTCACAGGGTAAGGATGAAATACTGAGCCACAGCCAGTCTGGGTTGGTTCTTACTGTACACCCAGGCTCAAACTCAGCTTGCTGAGTTGTGTGATATGGTCACTGCTGACCCTGCCTCCTCCTTCAGTCTTTCCCACGTAATTCCTGACCTGCCTGCTTCAGAGTATGAGCACTGCCTACTCTAGACCCTAGAACAAGTGGCTGCTCACAAAAACACCTTCTCTCTGGGCCATAACAAATTAATATCTGAGATTCAAAGATCCCAACTTTACACAAGTTCAAAATCAAACTCAATTTAAAATTCAGCACAGAAGCCTGACATGTTGTCTCGTCCCCTAATCCAAGCACTAGGGAATCGGAGGCAAGACTACATAGTCAGGCCCTCCCTGTCCAACAAAAAGTCCAGTACTGGCTTGACCCTCCATCACTCCATCCATCCAAGTGTGGACACCACCCATGATCAAGGTGTACAAGCACAGGGCATCCCCCACAGTGTCCATATAATAGCAGTATGGAACTTACCTTCCACACTGAGTGTGGTCAGAAAAGGATTTTATGGAGCTCATTATCAAGGGGACTTCAGCTTTGGTATCAGTTCCATCACAATGTGTGAGGCAGGTTGCCCCATTACCTGGAGAACAAGGGTAAAATGAGTTAGTCCTTATATTTCAGGAAGCAAGCCATGTAGACCACCTCATCTTTAGACATCCTGTAAGAAAACTGAAAGGGTCCATGCTGCACAGCCAACCCATCTGACCAGGGCACCAGGGAGACATCATGCAGATAAGACATGGCTTCATATTCTACACCAGGAAACTCAAACTGAGAAAATCAGTGGTCCCACATGGTTGGGATAGTTTAACAAATGGTTTCCTTCATCTCTGTCATCATACCTGTATGCCTCAGGACCACAATGTGACAAGTAGTGGCATCATCAGAACCCAGAATGGAGATGGAGCCTGTTTAAAAGAAATAACATGAAATAGCCAGTAGGCTTTGGGATAAGGCCCAACACACTGCTTCCTAACCTACCATCCTTTGGGGAGGTCACTGCAAGCTCTCTTTGCTGAACATACAGAAGGCCCTGGGGTCCCACTTGTTGAACAGACTGACCTCTGAGAAGTCTGGCTCTTTCCTGTTTAATTGAAACAGAATAAAATAGTTGTATGAATTAGTGAGGCTTGAACTGGAGAGGTGGAAAGAGCCAATGTGTACTCAGAAGTAGGAAGCAGGCTGGCATGTCTGAACCGTGCTATACTGGCTACTGAAGGCTGATGAAGAAAGACAGCAGGAACATTCTCTGACTAGGAGAGTACATATGACAGAAGATCCCAATACCCGGAAAAGAGACACCATAGTTCTTCAAGAGTCTGAGACTTGACCTTACTTTGAGACAAAGTAGTTCAGGCTGTCCTAAAACCATCCACTCTACCTCCTGAGTGCTGCGCTTACAGGTATGCATTAGAGGGAGGCTGTCTCAAAGGCAAAGCTGGCTGGGCATGGAAGGAAATGCTTACATGCTTACAATCCCAGCCTGGGCATGCAGACTCACGTGGGGCGAGCTGACACACTATTAAAATGAATTCTACCTTCCTTCCAACTTGCCACCAATTCCCCAGTAAGCAAGCACAGTCATGTGTCAATGTCCCTACACCTACTTTGGTCTTTTATCAACTTCTTACAATTTCTCATGCCTGGCTAATGTAAGTTTGTGTCTAATTACTTAATAAAATCCAAGACATGTTAAGCACTATCTTCTTTTAATGAATTCCCACTGTCTGAATGCTAGGAGATAATTAAAAGAGAATATGCCCTTCAATTTAAGAACTGAACTAGGAGGTTATGGGTTCAGAATTCAATCTCCAACAAGATCAGAATGGGACACAGGAAAGAAAAAGATAACAAATCAAACTGTTAGAAACCTCGTAAGCTCAGACTGGCTGTATAACCTGGAGTAAATCAAGAACATCTCCAATCTCATATTTCATCACACCCCAGCCAGGTGGAACACCAGACACTTGTCCCCTCTTTACAGTTCCTTTACTGACCTCCCTTAGGGAGGAATTAAGGCAGATTTTTACCATGTTCATAATTGGCTTACCACTAATGAGCAAAGTGGTGTGTGAGAACAAGTTACCATTTCAAAACTAACACAAGAAACGAAAGCAAAGGCAACCAGAAATGCCACGGCCCAGGACAGTGGCTGGCCTGCTCTCCTCCCACTTGGTAAAAGCTGTTCCTGAATGAAGCCTCACTTCATCACATTTGTGTGCACGAGAGAAACAAAGAGATACAGACGCCATGTCGTGCATGAGTGTGAAGTGTGCATGAGTGAGAAAGGTGTATGTGTGAGGTGCATGTATGTACACCTGGAAGCCAGAGGTCAATGTCATATGAATTCCTGTTACTCTGTACCTTGTTTTTAATTTCATTTTTGGTGTGTGTGTGTGTGTGTGTGTGTGTGTGTGTGTGTGTGCATGCATGAATGAATGAATGAGCATATATATGCATGTGTGTGGTGCCACATACATGGCATGCATGTAGAGGCCAGATGGCAACCCTTAGAAGTTAGTTTTCTCCTCCACCATGTATGTTCCAGGGACTGAACTCAGGTCATCAAGCTCGGCAGCAAGCACCTTTACCGTACGAGCCATCTCGACGGCCCTGCCTTTGAGACAGGATCTCTCACTGAACCTGGAGCTCACTATTTTGGCTAGACTGGCTGGCCACCCAGCACCTGGGATCCACAGTGCTCTACCCCTCAGCACTGGGATTACATAAGCACCCTAAAGCCTTTCTGTGGGTCCTGGGCTCCGTGCCCAGGTCCCTGTGCCTCCCCAGCAGGCGTGTGGTCCACTAAGCCAAGCTCCCCATCCCATATTCCTAAAGTAATAGTGGCCCAGTTGTCACAGTGTCTCCTATTTCTCAGCATTTAATTCATGTGCACTCAGTCCTTTAACTGCCTTTCCCAAGACCTACCGAATGGCATTTCTTTCTTTGCTGGAGGTCTGCAGACTTTTCTCTCAGAATGACTAGATGACAAGCCTAAAGGTCTCTGCCACTGTGTAGTGAAAACAGAGGAGCACATGGATATGGCTGTGTTCTAATAAAATGTGATAGGTGATATGCAAGTTTGAATTCATGTGATTTACTGTGATAAAATATTATTATTCCTTTTACTTTTTCTAACCACCTTAGACAGGGGCTAGAAGTATCTCAGAAGCAGGCACTTGTCTAGCCTGTGTGAAGCCTGGGCTCTGTCCCTGCAGAAGGCCAGGGAGAAAAGGAAAATACTTATCTGCAACTTTAGGGACCAGCCCACACCCCTCGCCCTTCTCCTCCAAGGGCACATGAGTGAGAAAGTACCTGCTGCACCGTGAAGCAGTGTGCAGTACCTGCTGCACCGTGAAGCATGGTGTGTACCAAATCACTAGCAGGAAGTCTGGGTATGGCTCAGCAGCAGGAGTGCAGAGTGGGACATCCTGGGTTCCACCCCAGTACAGCACAGACAAACCTAAACCCAGCAGACTCTAAAGAGCAGTGCACCGGGCCACTCAAGATCACTGACTCCAGTAGTCTTGTTTCTCACTATTGTCCACCACAGAACATACCATGTAGCCCAAGACTGCTCCAAGTCCCCAAATGTCCTGCCTCAGCCTCCTGACCGCTAGCACCTACAGGGGTGCCCCATGTTGCAGTGGCTGTTGTACTAAATTATTACACAACGTCCAAAGTGAGGGAAGACAGCAGGGTTTCACCTTGACTTCCTCTAAGCGTGGGCCCTGGTACAGGGTCTGCTGGTCTACTGCTGTCAAGAGACGCTGTGCCGATGCAACTCTTATTTTTTTTTTTTTTAAAGCATTTAATTGAGGCCTTGCTTAAAATTTTAGAGGGTTAGTCCATGGAGGGAAGCAGACAGGCATGGTGCTGGAGCAGTAGCTGAGATCTTTACATCCTGATCAGGCAGAGAGAGAGAGAGGGAGAGGGAGAGGGAGAGGGAGAGGGAAGAGAGAGAGAGAGAGAGAGAGAGAGAGAGAGAGAGAGAGAGAGAGAGAGAGAGAGAGACTGGGTCTGGCCCGGGCTTTTGAAACCTCAATGCTCACCCCCAGTGACACACCTCCTCCAATAAGGACACATCTAAGTTCTACTAACTGGAGACCAAGCATCAAACCTATGAACCTATGGGGCCATTCTCGCTCAAACCACCGCTGTGTGACTGACCCTCACAACCCTCAATCTAGAAAATAAGAGCAAAGGTATTCATCCTGTCAAGCACAGTATGGGCCAGTTCCACTGTGGCTGGCCAGTGGGTGCCTGAAACCAGTCAGCATTAAACCCAGACATGGTTTTATGCTGGTGCGTAACCATGGGGAGGAAGCAGGTTAACGGTAACAGTATGGGATTGCCCTAGTAACATCTATAATGACAGGTATTTCTTAGCCAGCATGGTGGCACATGCCTGTGATCCCAGCCTGGAAGGCTGCAAAGATCATGAGTTGGTGATCAGCCTGAGCTGCAGTGAGACCTTCTTTCAAAATAGAAAGCAGGGGGTGGGAGGGGACAGTATCAGTGAGTGTTCTGGAATTTTCCACTTAAAATGTTCAGACTGTGGTTGCCCAAGGAAGTGTAACTGCAGAAAGAATGGGGGTTCGGGGAAGATACTAATCAGGCTTATTACCTGATGGTGATGTGCACTTACAAAATGCTGACACATGAAATACACACAGGAAGCCAGGCATGGTGGTGCAGGCCTTTAATCCCAACACTTGGGAGGCAGAGGTAGGCAAGTCTCTTTGTTCAAGGCCAGCCTGGTCTACAAACTTGAGTTCCAAGACAGCCAGGGCTACACAGAGAAACCCTGTATCAAAAGACCAAGGGAAAAAAAAGTCCAATACATAATATCTGTCATTCAAAAAGTGCATCATGATGGGCATATTTAATATATAATATCTGTCATTCAAAAAGTATATCATGATGGGCACATTGGATAACATCTCTAATCACTTATTGCTGAAGCAGGAGGTCTCAGGCATCCAAGGCCATTCAAGTTCCAGGCCAGACTGTCTGTCTGTCTCTGTCTCTCTTTCTCAAAAGAAAAAGGGGTGGGGGCGGGTAGGAGGAGACAAGATGCTACAGAGATGGTCAGTAGTTAAAACTGTTTGCTGAGAAATCTACCAGAGGTTAGGTGCCAACATTCATAAGCCAGGATTCCCACACAAGCCTGTAACCCCAGCTCTGAGGTGGGTAGACAAGAGGACCACTGACAGCATATAGAGGGAGAGACCCTGCCTCAAAGGAATTGCCTGAATGGAGAGGGAGACACTGGATGACACTTTCTGGCCTCCTTGTATATACAAATGCACCCATACCTATGTGCACATACATTCACACAGACAAATACACAGAGTACACAGATTAATAAAAAATCAGGTGTGGTGTGCACACCTTTAATGCTAGCATTTGGGAGGCAGGGGAAAGAACTCTGTGAGCCTGAGGCAGGCCTACACAGTGAGTTCCAGGCCAGCCAGGGCTACACAGTAAGACCCTGTCTCAAATCTTTTTAAACAGTGGATTACCTAGCAATAAATAAATAAATAAAGCAAATAAATAAAGCTGGGGAGACAGAAGCAGGAGGAGCTCTGAGTTTGTGGCCAGCCTGGTCTACATACCAAGTTCCAGGACAGCCAGGGGGTATGTAGAGAGACCCTGTCCCAAAAACAACAAAAACACTTGTGAGGAGTCACCAAAACCACGAGAATGGCTGTGACCAAGGACACGGTTTTCTACTTCCCTCTACAGAGCACGCTATCCTAAGGAAAAGTGAACAACTTTCCCTATCTGCACTGGGGGTGCAGTCCACACTCAGCCTTCTCTCATGGCCCTCTTTCTCCTCAGGCACCTCTCCACCCTGCAGCCCTTCTGGGCTGTCTCCCTAAACAGACCAAAACCCTGCTTCCAGAGGCACCGCCCCACATCACCTCATTCATCTCCGCCTTCTCATGCAGTGTGCGTCGTGGCCACCAAAACTAGAAGTTTTCAAACAGACATAGGAGAGAGTCCCCAAAATCCTTGAGGTGGGTGAAACTTTTCTTTGATGAGTATCACTTCCGGCTTCACCCACCCTGTGGCAGTGCCTGGCCCGATTTGCAGGATCAGTCTGTCTTGAAATTTAAGTTAACAGTCACAGTCTCCTTGCCCCGTAGTTCTCAAGGGCCGTTCTGCCCATTCATTTACCCAACAAATATTTTGTAAGCACACTGCCATCTGCCTTCAGGAAGCGTTTGCTCCAGGAGACAGAGCCAAGGGAAAACAGAGCAAGTAAGCAGACAACCCCCACAGCTGCTCCGAGGAATCTTCCAGAATGTCTTCCCTAACTCCGGGCTCCCAGGCTTCACCTCTGGAGTGAAAGTGGACATCTTTCAGGCGATAACTGAGTCTTTAAAATGCTCTGATTAGGAAACAGGCCCCTCCTAGACTGCGCTATGAGAGATCCATGGGTGGGCAGACTCCAGACCAGCATGTGGGGCATCTGGTCACCACTGCCTTCACCATGGACCTCTTTCAGAAGTCCCCGCAAGGAAAGAAACTAAAGCCCGTCCACCCATCAGGGTGCGGTCCTCCTGGACCCAGTGACTTCCAAGCGAAGCCCTTACTTCTGGCTAAAAAAAACAGGAGCCCCACGCCGCAGGGGGCGGGAATGGGCTCGCAGAGGACTGCTCACCCCCACCCCGCACCTGCACCTGTCCGCAGCCTGTGTAATGCGGGGAGCCGCTCAACCTGTAGAGCCTGCCGAGTGTAGATGGGGGCCCCGGTGTTCCTCGCGCTGCGTGCTGTGCGGCCTTCTGTAAGTCACCTAACCTCTCTGGGCCCCGTCTCTGCCGATCCCCAGTAAAAGCTGCGGAGAGCCCACCCGCCCGCAGGCCCGGGCAGCCCGCTCACCTCCAGCGGCGGGTGCGCTCGGACCAGTTCCGCAGCCGACAGCGGCAGCCGCACTCGCCGTCCGTTCACCAGCAGCGGCATCGCCTAGGCTGCTGCCAGGCCCAGGCCGGCGGCCGCCGCCCCGCCCCGCCCCGCCCCGAGTCATGCCCCGCCTATCGAGGGCGCCACGCCCCTGCTCACCGCGGAGACTGCCGGGTCGAGGGACCGCGGCGACGGAAAAGCCTCTGGGTCGCAAGGCATCACAGGAGATGTAGTCCAAACTGTAGGTACGTTGTCGGAGGCGGGGAGATGTAGTAGAGGCGTGGGCGTAGAGGCGTAGAAAGGAGAACCTGGAGGGTATCCCAGCGCTTTGCAGTCACCCCCGATTCGGCCGTGATGATTCACAAAAGTATTCAATTAACTAACGTCCACCTACTTCAGCTGCCAAAAATAGCGCAGAAGTCGCGGGCACCGCGGTGGTAGCCCCGGAAAGGAAGGCACGGAAGACAGAGGGCCGCCCTGGCTCTCCGACCAGAGGCCCCGCCTCTGTTTTCGTCCTCGCCCTTCACCACCTGGGCAGAAAAGCTAGGACCCAGACGTAGCCACAGCCAAAGTCAAGTTCTGGCTAAGATCGAGTTTTGATCCTGCCATAGTGTCTCCCTCGGCCTGCATTCCCAGCATTAACTCTAATTACATAGCTTTTACAAGGAAGGTTGGTAACAGTACCAAAACACAGGAATAAGTTCTGTTTATTGAACTTGGGGATCACAACCTGTTCCCCAAGTCAGGACCAGTCACCCGTCCTCAATAAGCCAGCTGATTAATTAAAGAGCCCGTGGAAAGCAGAAAGGGGGGATTTATTCAATATGGTCACATTAGGAAGAGTGACCAAGGTCCAGGAAACCCTTCAAGTCTATCTTTATGAGGTCAAAGTTTAAATAGAAGGCAAAGGATATGCATAACCAGACTATTGACCCATTGGGGAAAGCCAGACTGTAGGGTGAAAGGGCCAGCCAAAGAACACACTTTGGCCCTGAAACCAAAGCCAAAAGGTTAAAAAGGGCCAGTGAAAGAAACGCACTCTGCCCCTGACCAACTCAGCACAAAACGCAACTAATCGCCGAGCACAAAATCCAGCCAATCTCTGAGCTTGTTCAAGCTTGGGGATTGAAATCCGACCAATTCCCACCCTGAAAATCTACACCCTGGAAAAAAAAAAAAAAAAAAAAAAAAAAAAACCTACCCCAAGAAGCCTTACATAAGCCCTGCTCAGCTGGCAGCTGCCTTTTGACACCCTGGCAGTACAGAATGCTTACAGACCTTACTCAGATGGAGCAGAGAGGCTTTCTCAAGAGCAGAGCTGTGCAGGTCCTTCCTCTAGGGGAGCAGAGTTGTTACAAATTCCAGGGGATCTGAGAAAAACTGTAACAATGTCCCTGGGGAAACGCTCCCCTGCTGGGGCAGAGTTGTTATATTGGGGAAACCTTTCCCTGGAGCAAAACTGTAAACTGCTAAGCTTACAGTGACTTTGTGGTAGTCCTTGGCTCCAGACTGCCAGGATACTTTTTTATCCGATGCAATGCTTACACAGACCAAACCAAGACTTTCTAAGAGGACGTGATGAAAAGACAGGTCAGTTCTGTATCCTTGTCCAGGAACAGAATCGGCAGAGCCTGTCTAATGCTGGAGCCAGTGCCTTGGAGTTTCTGGCGACCCGACTCTTCTCTGGGTTGTGGTTATCAGTCCTAAGGTAGCTATGTTTGCGGTATCTTGTGGTTTCTGTCAACATTGTCTGCTTGACTTAGCTCTTGGCTGACCTTAGCCTCCCCCCACCACCCCACCACACCCCCGCAAATATGCTGTACTTCTTAATAAACTTACATGGCATATAAATCATCAGCTTCTGGAAGACCTCAGGGTCCCAGCTATTACTTACTGCTTTTGTCTGTATTTCCCCTCTATTTCTCATCCCTGGTCCTCCCACTCAACTGACCTTGTGTTCAAGGCCCTTATTCCTGTTGGTTTGGGTCAACCCATCATCTGGACTTTAGTCTCATTCTGTGGTATAAGCAAGTTGTTAGAACTCTGAAATCTCTCCAGGAGACAAGTTCTCCTGGCTGGTGTCTTTTCCTTCTTCCAGCATGAGATTCCTGGAGAAATTAATTTCTTTGGGATCCATTGTTTCAGAGGTCTGATAGATTGAGACTGAAGAGAAGTCAGGGCAGAAACTTGAGGCCAATGGCAAAACTGGCTTGTATAGCTTGCTTTCCTTACAGTATGCAGGACCTCCTGCCTAGGGGTGGTACTGCCCATGTGAGCTGGGCCCTTCCACATCAATCATTAATCAAGAAAATGCCCTGCAGACTTGCCTACAGGCAATCTGATGGAGGCATTTTCTCAATGGAGGTTCCTCTTCCTAGATGACCCTAGCTTGTGTTACTTCTAAGTTTGTGTAGAAGACCAACCAGGACACCTGAGGTCCCAGTGACAACCCTCAACAAGATTCCACTGAAGTTCACTCTGGAGAGTGGAATGAGGTTTTGGACTTTCTTACAGCATTAGGTGAGTGTGGCTGCGTTCCTGCTGAGCTGCTCCTGGCCTGGCTCCAGAGCACAGCACCTAGCCCTAATCCATCCTTTGTTTAACCGACACCTTTTATTTCTCTTATCGCCCTATGTGAATCTTGTCAGAGTCTCCCAAGGATCAAAGGCCTATGCAAAACTTGGTTCAGGAAACCCGGAAAGCCATGGTACCTGAGAAATCAAGGAATTTACACTTGGCATTTTATCTCTGGGAGTTCCTTTCAGGTTGTTTTGAGCATACAGAGATTAACTGGCTAATAGAAAATAAAAATGCCCTAGGCTAAGGGAAAGTGCTTCAGTCCTTACAGGCTGGACCCTCCTGCAGCTGAGAAAGGCTAGATTCATACTTTAAGGTGCTTCTGAATCTTCACAGATCCACACGAACTCACACACCCATGCTGAGACAATCCTCAACAGGTGAAGGTTTACCGACAGAAATATGAGTGCCCCCACCCAACCAGCTGCATCTGGAAGGTCTTTACTTAGCAGGAATAAGAGGCCCCCTGCCCTAGTCTTCCCAGGCCTAACTATTCTGATGCCCCATGCAATTAAGGCAGAGTTGCATACAACTCCTCTCACCCCCCTTTCCACCCCTGTGGCTGGATGCAAATAGTCAGCAAGCCCAGCTGGGATTATTCTTTTGCAAGGGGCTTAGCTGAACTCCCCAGGATGGCAGTTGTGTGGCTCGTAGGACAATGGATCACAACACAGGTGCTCCCTCTGCAACTCAGGCTGGCCTGGAGCTCACTGCATAGCCTAGGTTAATCTTGAATTCATGACAGTCCTGTCTTAGCCTTACAAGTACTGAGATTGTGGCTTTTAAATTTTTATTAGGACTTACGTGAGTGCAAGTGCCTAAAACATGCAGACTGTTAGATGCCTGGAGCTGGCACTACAGGCAGCTGTGACGCCTGCTGTGGGTGCTGTGGGCAGAACTTGTCTTCTGCTAAAGGAGCAAGTGCTACTGTCCACACAGCCATCTACCTTGATTATGGCTTTGGATCACATAGTTTTATACAAACCTGAAGACAGGAATGTGAAAGTATCCTGAACAATTAAATAGTTACATGCTTAAGGGTAAAAAGTGCTAAACTGAACTGTTTTCCATCAATGTACATAATTCTAAAAATTGGATGTGGGAAAGCTAGGAGTGTGGGTCAGTGGAAGCACACTTTTGTGGCAGAGTCTGAGGACTATCTATCAAGTGAAATGTTTTAAAAGAGCATTACGTAACAACTTAGTAAACAGTGGAAGAATGCTGGCACTGAATGCAGCTCACAGCCTGTGTATGAGAACGAAAGCTAAGTGCACTGAGGCACCAGATCACAAATTCAGGACCTAAGGACAATGACTGAAACATGCAGAAGGAAAGCACAGGATGCGTCCTATGAGCCACAGAGGCTCTATGGTTTAGAAAAAAAAAGCATGCAGGAAGGCAGTTGCAGTGTGTGCTTAGCATTCGGAGCCCTCTAGACCCCAGACGATCCTAAGGATGCAGCTGTAAACTCTGGTGCTTGCCAACTCCTCTCTTCTCAGGACAGCGAAACCTGTCTAGGTGTGTGTGTAAGAAAGACCCTGGTTTCATCCTCAGTACTAAAAAGAAAACTATTCTTTTTTTCCAAGGAGACTTCACTACTTCCTTCCATAGATGTTTAGCTTTTTAAAAACATATCTCACTATGTCTAGCTTTAACTTAAAATACTGCTTCAGCCTCTCGAGTGGTGAAATCATAGGTATACCACACGTCCGGATGGCACAGAATTTCTCTGAAGTGTTTTCATGGGTTTGTTCAAACCATGGAGAACATCCTAACCACTGCCCAATCGTTTCTGAACCATCCCACCCCCTTTTAATGGAGCAGGAAGCTAAGACTTAAACACACCAATCATGGGAAAATGGTAGGGAGTCATTATTAAAGCCCTCATTGACATGAGTAGGAAGTGCCAGGTGAACAACACCATTCTTTAATTTTTCACAATGAATTTTTTTCTCAAGCCCCTTTGCAAAGGTTTATTTATCAACACACCTTCTTCATTCTAGCTACTTCCCAAACCTCACACCATGTCAGCATCTATGGATGCATTTCTTTGCATCTTTCTGTCAGCAGTTACAACGGAACCTTGAGGTTTCCTAGTGACTTTCCACCGAGGCTGGCCTGGAACTCAGGGATCTGCCTGCCTTGTGGTGAAAGCTTTTTAAAGCAATAAAAATTTCTTTGTTCCAAAAAGGTATTAACAGGTAGACTGAAATCTAGAGGGCATCTGCATCAGTGTCATTACACAAGAGTATATAAACATTGAGAGGAAGTCCATTAAAAATATTGTGACCAAGAAAATATTGCTTGCCTTTCAATAAATGTAAGTGGCAAAAAAATTAAATATACTTAAAGGGCCATCTCACAAATACAAAGTTCACATGTAAGGATCCCAGGGAAGGACACCTCTGAAGTCCTCACACAGGCCTGGCTGTTGAGGATGAGAGCAGCTCTCCGGGCTGAGTCCATGTTGTACAAGTTGTTAAACTACTTTTCAGACACCCAGGCCGCTTGGTCAGCCTGAGGTACAGGGGATGCATCTGTGTTCATGTCAAAACCACTCTCCTGCACCAGTGCCTTTTCCTGTTTCTCTGAATCCTTTCTTTCTTCCCGGCTTCTTGGCCCCTCTGTAGTCCTTTGTGTCCCTTGGTTGAAGTCAACCCAAACACTCGGCATTTCACCACTGCCTGTGATTTCCCTCTGTACCCTACATCACAAATATACTTCTGGTCAAAAGGAAACCATTATGCCACTGTAAGCAGGATCTACTTAAAGGGTATTCATAGGCAGGATCTTGGAAGATTTCTCATCAAAACAAGACCAACAAAGTCCTATGCCTGTGGTTCTGATAGTAAGAAACCTGTGAAAAGGTCATCTGCGAGGATGTGACACCAGCATGCATCCAGCAGTTCCATCAGCAGGCTGCAGGCAGACACTCCACATTAAGCCAACACTCTAAGCATCGGCACTGACTGATATGCCCACTGTTCTCGACACTTGTTCTTCCCTCTGTCCATAGGGAGCAAACTGCAAACACACACAACCTGGGTCCCTTCAGATACTGGCCCAAGTCCGACCAGCATGGAAGCTGGACATATGAGGCAGAGACTAGTCCAGTGTGGGTCCAGTGGTGGGGCTCAGGGCCCTGGAAGAGCAATCACAGCTCAATCACAGGTCCTGGAGGTGAGTGGGGCTGGCCTGGCATGTACAGCACAGGTGGGGAGCCCACACTGCTGGAAGGACTTCGGAAGTGGGCGTCCAAGGAGCTCGGGGTAAGGCCGATCACCACATCGCTCTGGGGCACTTCACCTTTCAGAAAGTCGTCATCTTCGTCCTCCACTAGCTCCTGTGCAGAGAACAGAGTATTGGTCTGAAAAGTCTTCACGGGCTGCTGAGATGGTGCAGTAGGGAAAGGGGCTCGTCACCAAGCCCGGCAACCTGAGTGTAGACCACCATGTGAAAGAAACGAACCAAACCCCACCAGCTGTCCTCTGACTTGGTGTACACACACAACTGATTTTTTTTTTTTTAATTTTGTTTTTCAGACTTTCAAGACAGGGTCTCTCTATTTATTTCTGACTGTCCTTGAACTCACTCTGTAGAACAGGCTGGCCTCGAACTCAGAGATCCTCCTGCCTCTGCCTCCTGGGTGCTAGGTTAAAGGTGTACACCACCATGCCTGGTACTAAATTTTTTTTAAATTTATTTTATATATATGAGTATTTTGCCTCCAACGGTCAAAAGAATGTGTCTGATCCTGTGGAACTAGAGTTACAGATGGTTGTGAGCTGCTAGGTGGGTGCTGGGAATTGAACCTCGGTCCTCTGGAAGAGTCTAAATAAATGTTCTTTTTAAAAAAAAAAAAAAAGATTTATGTATTTACTATGTATACAGTGTTCTGTTTGCATGCATCCCTGCAGGCCAGAAGAGGGCACCAGATCTCATTATAGATGGTTGTGAGCCACCATATGGGTGCTGGGAATTGAACTCAGGACCTCTGAAAGAACACTGGAAGAACAGCCAGTGTTCTTAACCTCTGAGCCATCTCTCCAGCCCCTAAATAAATGTTCTTAACTGATGACCCATCTCTCCAGGACCCCTAACTTTTTTTTTTTTTAAATGAAAAGCTTAAGAATTCCTTTCCTGAGCCAGAGAAATTAGTCAGTAAACAGGGAGCAGACTCCATCCCTAAAACATCCCAGCACTGGGAAACAAGAACAGCCATCAAGTCCAGCCTAACTGGAAAGTCCCACGCCAGTGAAAGCTCCCAACTGAACAAGGACATTATGATGCTGAATGTGGGGTCAGAGTGCTACAGACAGGAACATCACCCATTTCCTCTAGAGCAGGGATTCTCAAACTTCCTAATGCCGCGACCCTTTAACACAGATCCTCACACTGTGGTGACCCCAACCATAAAATTATTTTTGTTGCTACTTCATAACTAATTTTGCTATTGTTATAAATCGTAATGTAAGTATCTGTGTTTTCCGATGGTCTTAGGTACCCCTGTGAAGGGATCATCTTGACTCCCAACAGGGTCACCCCCAATGGGGTCGTGACCCCATCACAACTCACAGGTTAAGAAGCACTGTCTTAGATCTAAATTCTCGTTGGGTAGGACTATGCTGGCTCCACGTCAAGAAGCTTGAGGAATGACACAAGTCTGTGTATTCCTGAGGATCCCAAAACAGGAGCAGACTTTACAATGAGCTGAGTGACATTTGTATTTGGTGGTAAATGAGCAGATAAATGGGGACAGTGAAGCTCTGTTAGGATCTCATTCTGTTTGTTTTCAGACAGGGTCTCATTTTGTAGCCTCGGCAATCTGTAACACCAGTCTCCGAAGTCCTGTGATTACAGGTACAGCTATTCCCAGCTATTTTCCTTCTCAGCCCCTCCTTATAAACTCCCAGACAGAGGCTCACTCTGTAGCAGACAAGCCTCAGAACTCTTGATCCTCTGGTGCTTAAGACAGCAGGCATGAGCGGACTGACACCCCAGCTTTGCAGTGCTGGGGTGGAACCCAGGGCCTCAAGCACGCTAGTCAAGCGCTCTACCACTAAGCCACATTACAGCCGGCAAGCTTACTTCCAACCAACGTTTACCTCCCAAAGTCATTACAGCCGGGGCTGGTGAAACTGCTCAGTCGGCGACGCACTCGCTGCACAGCGCAAGGGTTTGACTCAGTCCCCAGTACTCACATTTCTAAAAGTCAGGTAAGCTGCTGACAGTGGTGGCGCCCACCTTTAATCCCAGCATGTCGGAGGCAGAGGCAGGAGGATCTCTGAGTTTGAGGCTAGTCTGGTCTTCAGAGTGAGTTCCAGGACAGCCAGGGCTACACAGAGAAACCTTGTCCCCAAAAAACCCAAACAAACCAACAAATAATAAAAATAAAAATAAAGCTGGGTGGGGCTGGAGAGATAACTCAGAGGTTAAGAGCACTGGCTGCTCTTCCAGAGGTCCTGAGTTCAATTCCCAGCAACCACATGGTGGCTCACAACCATCTCTAATGAGATCTGGTGCCCTCTTCTGGCATGTAGATATACATGTAGTGCACTCATAAATAAAATAAAATTAAAAAAAAAAAAAAAAAAAGGGCTGGGCATGATGGCACATGCCTTTAATCCCAGTACTCAGGAGGCAGAGGTAGGTGCATCTCTGAGTTCGAAGCCAGCCTGGTCTATGAGTTCCAAGACAGCTAGGGCTATGCAAGGAAATCCTGTCTTGAAAAAACCAAAATAAATAAATAAATGGATGAATAAACAAACAAACAAAGTACAACATACACATGGAACCTCGCCTTGAAAAGGCAGAGACAGGCAGGTTCCCTGGGCTGGCCAGACTAGCCTACTTGGAAAACTCCAGTCAATCAAAGACCCTGTCTTACAAACTAAGGTGAGTAACTCCGAAGGCCCAACACTAAGGCTGGTTTCCGCACACATGCACACACCTGACCTCACACACATATACACAAACACATACAAAAAAAAGAACTGCCTACTATGGTGGGAAACAGTTCTCAGTGATGGGAAGGAAGGGCTCATGATAGAAATAAATGAAACAAAACCCCACAAATCCTCTCTATTACTAATAACATAACCTGGGCTTGGACTCGAGCAGCGTTTACAGTGTTTACTGTGGTCTGTAACTACATGAGACTTTCACCAAGTGCCTTCATCACAAATTTACCTTTGTAGTGGGTTTCTTAAATTCTTGTAGCTCTTCAGCACTCATGTCTTCCCAAATCTGATAAATAGGATCAATAAACTTCTTTGACCTGCCAACAAGGATGGCATTTCAGAGTAAATGATTCAACAATCCTAACACCTTCGCTCTCTTCTCAGACCCACATGCCACAGCAGGAAGTAAGAACTAGAGCTGACAGGGGGCTGTGAGTCCTGAGGTTTCGTCCATTAGGGCTTCTTCCCAGTCACACAGGGGAGCAGTTATCTTCTGTCCCTCAGACTCCAAGGGAAACGGCTTCTGACCCACTCAGTGACTGACAAGTTATCATATGTACAAACAGATTGATATTCTGGAACTTCTACAGGAATCTGCTAGACAGTAAGTCTAGAAAACCAACTCAGATGACATCAGCCATCTTGACTTATTAAGAGTACTAGCTGTTCTTACAAAGGATCCTACCTCTCTTCTATCTCCACAGGCATGAGGTAAGCACATGATACACATGTACACATGCAGGCAAAACACTCATAAAACAAAACCAAACAAACTTAAAAAGAAAGAAAGAAAAGAAACTACAGTTAGCCAAAACGTACAAACACCAAGAATGGCTTGGTGGTTTTTCCAGAACAACCATCTAGATAAATCACAGGCACTGGGATGGAGTTGGTCTTTAGAGGAAATAGAATGTTGGCAGAAAACTAAGAGGCCAAAAGCTGGCAGCACCCTCTCTATCCCAGGAACTCACCCACCCCCAGCCTAATCCACTTAAACCAACCACTTGAAAGGAAAACAAAGAACAAAAAATTGAAAATGGCCTCAGTACCCCCTGGGCTTAGGGAAACACGAGCACAGCCATAGTGTGCTTGTGAAGCAGTCTGGGGCCTGTGACATTCCTGCATTCACCATTAGCCAAATTAACAGTCAGGAAGCCCACATAGGACAAAGCAACTCTCAATCCCAGCCTTGGGAAGAGCAAGTATGTCCCACAGAGTCAACTGAGAGGACCTACCTCTTAAGCACACAAGGGTCAAAGGGAAAAAAGGTGTCCAGTGGGTTGGTACAGGTCTGCACAGAATCTCCACCAGCTGTACTTCTAATAACAGGGAGCATCTGGCGATTGTTCCTCTCCATGATGGTGTAGCAGAACACAAGCTGGTATTTACTGTGGGACATACAACAAAGAAGATAAAACATAACCATGCTGGGGTCACCCCTGTGGGTCGTGATGTAATGAGGACAACAAGAAACAGGACCACTTAGGGTGAGCACTCTGGGCCTGGTATCTGCATATCTGCTAAGGAGAAGGAAACAGAACACCAAATCAGGCTGAGATTAATGGGTATTATGAAAAGCTAATACACTTGCAAGGTTAAAGTGCTCAGCACAGGGCTGGAGAGATGGCTCAGAGGTTAAGAGCACTGACTGCTCTTCCAGAGGTCCTGAGTTCAATTCCCAGCAACCACATGGTGGCTCACAACCATCCGTAATGAGATCTGGTGCCCTCTTCTGGCCTGCAGACATAACACTGTATACATAATAAATAAATAAATCTTTAAAAAAAAAAAAAGTGCTCAGCACAATAGGAAGGTATCTATTTTCTGTTTTCAAAAAGAATTAGGACTCATGAAAAAAATGACTCATTGTTTACTAGGGGCCAAGAGTAGATGCCAGTGGAGATATTCTGAATTTTACGGAAGGACTTGACTAAAGCTGACTTTTTTTTGAGGCAGGGTCTCATTCTGTAGCCTTGGCAATCTTCTAGCCTCAGCCTCCAAGTACTAGCATTAAAGGCACGAGCCACACACCAGCTATGTTCCTTCCTTTTATGTTCTCAGACAGGGTTTCACCATGCAGCAGACTGACCTCAAACTCTTTTTTTTTTTAAATAAAGATTTATTTATTTATGTATACAGTGTTCTATCTGCATGCATGCCTGCACTCCAGAAGAGGGCACCAGATCTCATTATAGATGGTTGTGAGCCACCATGTGGTTGCTGGGAATTGAACTCAGGACCTCTGGAAGAACAGGCAGTGCTCTTAACCTCTGAGCCATCTCTCCAGCCCCTGACCTCAAACTCTTGATTCTCTGGCCTCCCAAGTGCTAAGATGACAAGAATGAGCATGTTTTTCTTTTTCTTTGTTTTGGGGTTTTTTTTTGCACAGTCCAGGGCCTCATGTACTCAAGCATGTCTATTGCTAAGCCACATTGTAGCTTACAAGCTCATTTCGAGCCAACTATGACTTCCCAGAAAAGGCATTACAGAAAGCATCTGATTACTTTTTAATTGGAACTGGTGAATGTAACTCAGTAAGTATGAGAGCCTAAGCCATCCCCAGAGCCTATATTTTAAAGAACAAGTAAGTGTAAGTGATGGCTCAATGATTCAGCACTGGCTTTTCTTCCAGAAGACACAGGTTTGATTCCCAGCATCCATATGGTGGCTCACAACTAACTATCTGAGACTCCAGTCTTATGAGATTGGACATTTTCTTCTGGCCTCGGTGGGCACCAGGCACAAAGGTGCTGCACAGACACATGACATACTTGTAGGCAAAACACTCATGCACACAAAAATAAATACTTGTTTTGAAAAAAAGCCAGGTACAGGTAGGCATGGTGGCACACACAGGCAGATGTCTGTGAGTTCAAGGCCAGCCTGGTCTACAGAGCTAGTTCCAGGACAAACAAGACTACTCAGTAACCCTGTCTCAAAAAAAAACCCAAACCAAACCAAACAAAAAAACCAAAAACAAAAACAAAAAAAACCCCACCCAGGTGCCATGCATACTTTTAATATTGGCACAGGGTGGAAGGAAACGGGGCTCACTGATGGCAGTGCTGTTCTTAAGCAAAAATTCACTTGAAGATTTTCATGAAATTCAAGTCAGCATCAATGAAAATCAAACATGGAAACACAATACAACCCAAAGATATACTGATTCCATATTTACATGCTGAAGAATGATAGTAGGAAAGTATTAAGCCTTTGTTTTCTATAATTAAACCATTATATTCCTATAAGGGTTTGAGAAAATTTGTGCATACAGTAAAAACACTGCCATTCACGCCATGCTGTAGTCCTAAGTCTCAGCCGGTGTCTGAGTGAGGTGGGCGCAGGCAGTGCAGAGCTCTGTGTACAGAACTAATGGGGGACGATGTGCCACACACTTTCAGGAACACCTCAGATTCATTACTGTTTGATTCTGAATTCACTGTTTGTGGTTGTGCATTCAGAAACTTCCTACTGTTGCCAAGTACTTCCTGAGAGCCACACTCAGTTATCCCAGCCTTTAACCATCGAGCTCCCCTCCAGTTTGTTTTGTTACTAATATTACTTCCCTGAACTAAGTATCTGTGATTTATTTGTATCTCTCAGCTTACTCGTTTGCCTTTTAAGTATTTCAGAGTGTCTAGGCCTCTCTGGATAAAAGTAGGCTTGACTCCCAGTGTCGCTGAAGAATGAAAGAGCTGAATGCAGTATTCTTTCAAGGAACAGCATTACTGGTTTCTTCATGTGTATTGCTCTCCAAAATGTACTGGAATTACTCTCAGTGCCAGAGCGCATGGCAGCCAGCACAACAGTCCCACCCTTTGACTTTTTAAATATCCATAATGGAAATGCAAATGACTTACTTTGTGATAGCAGCAAAAAAATTAACCACCGATGGTAGGCATATCTTCAGAGGGTTCAGCTGGCTCAGCACGACACGCTCAAAGTTTAGACTCTGAAGATACCGTAAACCTTTGATTAAAAAAAAGGGGGAGGGCCGCTAAGATTATCTTTAAAAGCACAAATTATTACACATTTAAAAACCAATTTAAGGGCTCTGTGGTAGAATGTGTGCTTAGGATGGGCTTGAGCCCTAGCATGCCCCAAAATAAAGACATTATCAAGAAGTTATTTGCAGAAATACAGGAATAAAGTTCAAGCCAACTGCTGTCAATCAGTACAACTTTTCTGAAGAAAGAAACCAAAGTTCCTGGCAGGTGAGGGATTATATAGTGTGGTGGTTAGAATAGGAATGGCCCCCCCCCAGACTCATGTGTTCGAATACTTGGCCCATAGGGAATGGCACTAGTAGGAGGTGTGGCCTTGTTGGAGTAGCTGTGGCCTTATTGGATGAAGTGTGTCACTGTGGGGGCAGGCTTTGAGGTCTCATATGTTCAACCTTTGCCCTGTGTGGCACACCGCCTCCTTCCGCTGCCTGCAGATCAAGATGTAGAACTCTCTCTCAGCTCTTTCTCCAGCACCTTGTCTGCCTGCATGCTGCCACGCTTCCCGTCTCTGAAACTGTAAGCCAGCCCCAAATCAATGTTTTCCTTTTATTACTTTCTGTGGTCATGGTGTCTCTTCACAGCAATAGAAACCCTAACTAGACACATGACAACCTGGAATCAGTATCTGACAGCTCAGAGCAGACTGAGTGCATGAAGGAGACAAACCACAGAAGCTGAACTCCTAACAGGCATCAACAGACTCCGTTCAACTGTGAGTCTTAACAGCGCAGCCAAGCACCCATTCTTAGGTACAAGTTACTGTTTGTATTTTCTCCCTCTTCCCATCAGTCCTTGTAACATAAACCTCTCTCTTGCAGCTAATGAATTCCCTCTTACAATGGAATCCCAGCCCAGGATGGAGTAGAAGGGTTATGAATTAAAGCCAACCTGGGCTCCATATTGAAATCACCTCAAAAAAAAATTTCTTTTTATAAAATACAGATATTTATTATTTTGCAGTAAACAGACCAATTTATGTTTGTTTACATAGTAATTTTTGATATATGCTTTAATTTAAAAATTACACAGGGGCTGGAGAGAGGTCCCAGTGATTAAGAGCACTTACAAAGGACCCGGACTCAGTTCCAAGCACCCATATTGCAGCTAACAGCTGTCTGTGGCTCCAGTTCCAGATCAGGTGCCTTCTTCTGACCTCCATGGCACCAGGCACACACACGATGCATATACATACATGCAGGCAAAACTCCCATATACATTCTATAAAATGAATAAATCTAACATATATAATAATACATATCATATATATTACATGTGATATATATTGAAAATATGTGTATGTATATACATATATATTTATTTAAAATTACATAAGCAAAGCCAGGTACAGTACACACCTGTGATCCCAGCCCTTAGAAGGCTGAGGCAAGAGGACCAATTCCAAAGTAGCTTGAGCTATCAAGTGTGAACCTGACTCAAAACAATTTTAAAATGACAAGTAGATATGGTAGAGGCTGCATGAACTATCTATGAAGACTACTGTTGCTCTTGTAGAGAACCTGCGTTCAGTTCCCAGCACCCACATAGTGGCTAATGACTATTTAAAACTATAATCACAAAGATCACAAAGTCACAAAGACACCTACTTCTGGCCTCTGAAGTCACTACATGCACATGGCACACAGACATGCATGCAGGTAAAACACCCATAAACATAAAATAAATTTTAAAAAGAAAGAAATAGATGTGTTGGCTTGCAAAAAGTATTTCCTCTCTAATCAAGATTCTTGGCCTAGGGCTGGCAAGATGGCTTATCAGATAAAAAGTGCCTGCCACCAGACCTGACATCCAAGTCTGATTCCCCAGGACACACATATTGGAAGAGAACTGACTCCTGCAAGTTGTCCTCTGACCTCCACATCATGTAGTCATCATGCAGTGTGTGCGTGGAAGGTTGCGAACCACTGGACTAGGAGGAATTTCTCCTGTGGCAAAACAAGGCCACAAGGGCTAGGAAGTGAAGAAGGAAGAGCTCAAACAAGTGGATCAAAGATACCCTTTGCTCTGACTCCTTTGCAGTGATTTCTCTAGTAGCTACCTAAACAATACATAAACACCAGTGGGGGAAAAATAAAAAGCGTTCATTCTTGAAGTAAACCCAGAGTCTCACACCTCAGTCTACCCTTGCTCTCCTTTGCAGGTCCATGATGCCGTGGCTACACTGTGGTAGCAAACTCCACCAACCCTTCTCACACATTTACAATAAAGCATCAACCCAAGGCAAGCAGTACTGCTCCAAAGGTCCAAATACAGTAAGAAAACCCAGCCTGAACACACATTATCTACCTTCCTTCAAGTTTCCACTCAAAAGCTGCTTGTGTCTAAAAACGAAAGTGTAGAATACAGCTTGGCAGGCTGAATAAAATGGTCCATGGAGTGCAACATCACAAAAAGCCTTTGTTCCTGAATCCTGGTTATTAAGATACATGTGCAGCCAGTTAACCAAAAGATCCAGGCATGACTTTACAGTGCTGGAAAGAGAGAAAGTTGGTGTTATTGGCTTCTTCAAAAAGCTAGAGACAGAAACACACACTTGTCTTTCACTATCCATTATAAAGGCTCAAACAGGACCCACGGGGTGGGATGTAGCTCAGTGGTAAGCAATTGCTTAACATGCATGAGGTCCTGGGTTCCATCCCCAGCACCAAAACTAAACCCACCAAAAACTTTACCCGTGCGCAGAGAAAGGCAGAAGGAAAGGACAGGTGGTAGGAAGTTGCCTTCCAATTTTTTGTTGTTGTTTTTGAGTTTTTGTGGGGTTTGTTTTTTTGTTGTCTCCCATCCCCACCCTAGACAGTATTTCTGTGTAGTTCTGGCTGTCCTGGACCTCGGTCTATAGACCAGACTGGCCTCGAACTCAGAGCTCACCTGCCTCTGCCTCCCCAGTACTGGGACTAAATAAAGAATGCCTTCCAACTCTGTGATGCAGCACTTACTTCTACAGAGCAAGAGACCTTAGGGATGTCCCAAGAAGCTAGGCACGGGAGCAAAGGCCTGTAATCCTGGCACTGAGCAAACTGAGGGAGGGTCTGGAGCTGAGGCCAACCTGGGTTCCAGAGCAAGACTTTGTCTCAAAAAACCAAAATGGAACAAAAAGGACAAAAATTCAGGGATGGAGCTGGGTTTTTCCAACTCAGCTGAGGTTTCTTGGCTTAGCCTCCAGCCCAATAGCAATGTGGCTAAAAGGATCAGGGCTTCTTCCCATCTGGACTCAAAAACTGGAACCACAAGACTTTTAGTTGACTGGGGAGTGGCTTAACAGCATCTCTGCCTATATCTTGTAGTGCCCCTGATGAAACTGGCCCCTAGAGATGCCCTACATCACCTCTAAGTCTCAGTGCTGGGGGTTGAACCCAGAGCTTTGGATGTGCCAAACGCACTTTACCACTGAGCTCCATCCCACCCCCAATTACCTTCAAAGGGGTTTTCTCCAGATCAAACAGACACAATTGATTTGGAAAGCAAATGAAAAACAACAAACCTACAAAAAGAATAAAAACAATATACAACACTGTGCTACCCATGAACAGAGACAGGCTTTCAGGTTCAACACACAGATACCTCATGTACCTTCTATTATCCAAAATGGAGACCTCTCCTTCTCAAACTGCTTCTTAGAAATAAAAATACCTTGCATTGTAGTGAACATTTTCCCTCTTGCTTTACAAAGACAGATCAAAAAATATAAGACCTATTTCTTTGACTTGAGGCAATACTATAATCTTCCTAAAGCAAAACATTAAAAAGGCATTTGGAAAATCAGGCTACTTACATAAGAGGAATGAATTTAGCTCTTGCCAAAAAGCTCCCAATGTAATTCGCAGCAGCTTGCCTGATGATGGCGGGGTTATTTGGATCCTGCAACTTTTTCCAGAGATGTTCCAAAAATGCTTCTGCAAATCCCTGTAACAAGAGAGGCTGCTGGCTTGATATTTCTAATGCTGAAAATATTCTGGCTCTCAGCACCCTGAAGGTGTTACCGAACAATGCAATTATATTGCTAAACAAAAAAATAGAGGGTTTCTTATTTAAAAACAAAAACCCAGCAGATCCAACTCTCCTCCTGCCCCTCATCCCTTTGTGTTAGCCACTGATGCATAGGAACACTCTCTACCTGGGAACCCAGTGGCCACACTAGGCTAGGGCTCAGGTAGGCTATTTCCATTCTCCTTGTCCTCCACTACCATCTCTCCAGGCTCATCCCCAGCCCTGTAGCAGCCTGCTTGCAGGGACTCCTCCTCCCTCTATCCATTCTTAGGAGCTCTACCAAATCTTGGCATGCATGCAACTTTCCTTCTCCCTATGGACCTTCTCAGCACACAACCCTCTTCTAACTCATCCCCATTCCTTTGTGTCAGCCCCCATACCTAGAAATACTTTCTATCCCAAAGGCCCCCCAGAGGCCATACCTGGCAGGGTAAGTGAATCACACTGTGCTCCATTAAGATCTCTCCACTCTTACCCTCAGCCCAGTGACAACCTGCTTGCAGGAGTGCCCCTGTCCCCCACTCCCACCCCCTCCAGCTCTGAGTCCAGACCCAGGGTCCCCTAGCCCTTCCATCTCTGTCTCTCTTCAATGTTGTAGTTTAATGTAACCTACTTCCAAGACCCCTGATCCTACTACACCTCCAACTCCCTGTGGACCCCACCCTAGGTGTGAATAGGATCACCATAGGTCTTTCCTGAAGCCCCCCTCAGCCTTTTCTCCTAGCCTATCTCTATTCCCTTCTCTCTGCCACCCACCCACTTCCAGAAGCACTTACTACAAGACAACCCACGGCCATCACTTCCCTAAGATCCAGAGAAGGCAACAGAAACCAAGGAGTGAACACCCACTCAACAAAGACAAGACCAGATAGCAACACCAAGAATCTCCTCAATGATCCCAAACACCAGATGCCTAGACACCAGTGCAAAAACACAACCATTAACAGCCAAGACAATACACCTCCACCAGAACCCAGTAGCCCTACTAGGGTAGGCCCTGAGAAATGCAACACAGCTGAAGCACCAGACAAGGACTTAAAAATAGCAATTATGATATGAATAAATACCTTAATGAAGTCTGGGAAAATACAAACAGTGGAATGAAATAATGCAAACAGTTCAAGACATGAGTAGGAGAAAAAAAGCCAGGTAGTGTATGTAGCACACACCTTTAATTACAGAAAAAACATCTTGGGTTAAGTCTAACCAAGCAAGTGAAAGACTTGTATAATAAAAGCTTAAAACAACTGAAGAAAATACCAGAAGATGGAAAGATCTCCCATGTAAATGGATCATTAGGATTACTATAGTGAAAATGGCCAAACTACAAAAAGCAACCTACAGATTCAATACAATCCCAATCAAAATTCCAAAACAATTCTTCACAGAACTTGAAATGACAATTTTCAGCTTCATATGGAAACACACACACACAAAGCAGAACTGTTGTGGGATATTTGTATATTGTGTGAAGGTGTATTGCTGTGACTGCTGTAATAAAAAGCTGAACAGCCAATAGCTAGGCAGGAGGTATAGGTGGGATTTCTGGGGAGAGAAAGGAAGAGGAGAAGGAATCTAGGCACACAGGAGACACCAGGAGACACACATGGGTAGTACATGACAGAAATGGGTTAATTTAAGTTATAAGAACTAGTTAAAAACAAGCCTAAGCTAAGGCCAAGCTTTCATAATTAATATTAAGTCTCCGTGTTGTTATTTGGAAGCTGGTGGTACAGAGAAAGACTCATTACACAGGATAGCTAAAACAATCCTAAATAATAAAAGAACTGCCAGAGGTATCACCATCCCCAATCTCAAATGGTTCTACATAGCTATAGTAATAAAAACTGCATGGTATCGTGTAGCTGAAGTTTCCTAGTCCTGCCTGGCCCACGGTCAGGACAAATCTCTCCCATTCGCGTCCCCCAGTAAACACACAGAGACTTATATTACTTATAAACTGTATGGCGTGGCAGGCTGCTTGTTATCTGTTCTTATATCTTAAATTAACCCATTTCTATAAATCTATACCTTGCCACATGGCTCATGGCTTGCTGGTATCTTACATCATGCTTCTCCTCATGGCAGCTGGCAGCGTCTCCCTGCCTCAGCCTTCCACCTCTCAGAATTCTCCTCTTCCTTGTCTGCCTACACTATCCTTCCTGCCTGGCTACTGGCCAATCAGCGTTTCATTTATCAGTCAATCCTAGCAACATATATTTACAGCATACAGGACATCCCACAGCAGTATTGGCATACAAACAGAAATGCTTATCACTGGAATAAAACTGAAGACCTAGACATAAGCTCACACACCAACGGATACCTGATTTTTGACCAAAAAAAAAAAAAAAAAAGCCCAAAATACACACTCAAAAAAAGATAGCATCTTTAACAATTTGTACTAGTCAAGTCAAGCTGATGGCTACATGTAGAAGAATGCTAACTGATCCATATTAATCACACTGCATGAAACTCAACTACAAATGAATCAAGGACCTTAACATAAGGCTAGATACCCCGAATCTTATAGAAGAGGAAGTGGGGAATAGTCTTGAACTGATTGGCACAGGAAAAGACTTTTTGAATGAGACACTGATAGAACAGGCACTAAGAACAACACTAATGGGATATCATGAAATTGAAGTCTTTAATCCCAGAACTCAGGAGGCAGAGGCAGGTGGATCTCTGAGTTCAAGGCTAGCCTGGTCTACAGAGCAAGTTCCAGGATAGTCAGGACTATACAGAGAAACTGTATTGAAAAAAAAAAAAAAAAAGAGGAAATTGAAAGGCTTCTGTACAGCAAAGGACACCATCATTTGGACAAAGCAGCAGTCTACAGAATAGGAAAAGAGCTTTACCAATTACATACACATCTGATAGAGGATTAATATCTATAATATATAAAGAACTTAAAAAACAAAACAAAACTGAACATCAAGAAAGCAACCCAACTTAAAAATGGGGTACGGGCAGTGGTAGCGCACTCCTTTAATCCCAGCACTCGGGAGGCAGAGGCAGGTGGATCTCCGTGAGTTTGAGGCCAGCCTGGTCTCCAAAGAGAGTTCCAGGAAAGGCACAAAGCTACACAGAGAAACTCTGTCTCGAAAAACCAAAAAAAACAAAAAACACAAGCAAACAAACAAAAAAATCTATAAGGCTGGAGAGATGGCTCAGAGATTAAGAGCACTGACTACTCTTCCAGAGGTCCTAAGTTCAATTCCCAGAAACCACATGGTGGCTCACAACCATCTGTAATGAGATCTGGTGCCCTCTTCTGGCCTGCAGTCACATATGCTGTATACATAATAAATAAATAAATCTTTAAAAAAAAAATAAATAAAAATGGGGTACATAACTAAATAAGAGTTCTCAAAAGATGAAATACAAATGGTTGAGAAACGCTTAAATGTTCAACATCCTTAGTTATCAAGGAAATGAATACCAAATCTACTTTGAGATTACATCCTTCACCAGTCAGAATGTCGAAGATCAATAAAACAAATGACAGCTCAGGCTGGCAAGGATGGGGGAAGGGAAACACTCATCATTGCTGGGGGGAGTGCAAACTTTACAGACAATATGGAAATCAGTGTGGTGGTTTCTCAAGAAGCTAGGAATCCATCTACCTCAAGATCCAACTGTACCGCTCTTGGGCATGTACCCATAAGGACTCTACATCTTTTTTTTTTTTTTTTTTTAATTTATTTATTATGTATACAATGTTCTGTCTGCATGTATCTCTGCAGGCCAGAAGAGGGCATCAGATCTCATTACAGATGGTCATAAGCCACCATGTGGTTGCTGGGAATTGAACTCAGGACCTTTGGAAGAGCAAACAGTGCTCTTAACCTCTGAGCCACCTCTCCAGCCCAGGACTCTACATCTTACTACTGAGAAACTTGCTCTCCCATGTTCACTGCTGCTCTATTTATAATAGCCAGAACTAGGAACAGCCTGGATGTCATCAACAGATGAACGGATAAAGAAAATGTGGTACTTTTACAAGATGGAATTACACAATTCAGCTATTTAAAAAAAAGAAAGAAAGAAAGAAAGAAAGAAAGAAGAAAGAAATCATTAAAATTTGCAGGTAATAGATGGAACTAGAAAAAAAAAAAAATCATCCTGAGTGACATAATCCAGACCCCAAAAGACAGTATCATATGTGGATGTTAGCTTTTGAGCCTTTGATAGGCATTACGATCAGTATAACCACAAAGGTTAGGTATAGAGGAAGAAACTAGGAGGTACAGGAGGATTTCCCAAGGAAAGAAAAATAGAATATATAGTTAGAGAAAGACAGGGAAGAGACAAGAATGGGAGGATTAATTGGAGAGAGGGAGGGAAAAGGGAGGTAAAGAAGGGACAGCTAACACTGTGGGCAATTTGAGAGGCCATATGGAAACCTATGGTAGACACTTCTAAAAATATATACCTATTCTAAGAAATCTAAATGGAGTCACCAAATAACAGGGGAGACAAGACCTCCAGGGCCAGGAACAGGTTACAACTAATTGAGCTGTTGGCCAAAGGAGCCCCATAGACACTCCCAAATAATTCAAGCTATTAATAATATTAATATTAATAATAGCTAAGGCTATTAGTTGCTCTCCACAAACTGATGATAAGGCCCTATAGATAAAGACAACACTTGCATATCTCACTGAACACAGAGCAGTAGAGCGTTGGTACTTACATAGAGCTTTCACCCCTAGAAGAGTGAACTCTGACTAGAGTTCATGGTACTGGAAGGTACTCTGTATTCTACTACAGGAAAAATGTGGACACAAACCAAGCTACAAACTCTTTGATCTACAATGGTGACATGCTTGTATGATACACTGGTGAAACAGTAACACATTGTTGAAGTAACCAACTACTATCTGACTGAATTTAAGACCCACTCCATGAGATGGAACCCATGCCTGACACTGCTTAGGTGGCCAAGAACCTGAGACTAGACAGGCCATAGATATAGGGGAAAACCAAATACTACTGTTCTGCTAAAGGAGCACAGCAATGCAATGATTTCTAACAGCACTCTGCTATACTTATAGCAGCCATCATCAGAGAAGCTTCCCCCTGCAGAAGATGGGAACTAATATAGGTTGTCTCCATCAAATCTCTCCCCTCAGGGCTGAAGAAACTATGTAGAAGAGGAGGCAGAAAGATTTTAAGAGCCAGAGAAGATGGATAATACCGAGGAAACACAACAGGACTGACTCACATATGAACTCACATGCACAGGTCCAAACCAGACAGTGTCCAGCACTGAGACGGAGAAGTAGACACAAGCTCCCATTCTTAACCAAGAAGCTACCTCCAACTCTCCCTTGCAAAGAAAAAATTAGTTTCTCCAAAGGCATTTCAAACCACACTTAAGGGTAGGCCCCATGCCCAGCAGTAGATAGCCAACACAAAATCTTATTGATTTTTTGATTGTATATTAAGGTTTCTGATTTTGTGGGTTTTTTTGTTGTTTTGTTTTTGTTTTAAATATTTACTTATTTATTATGTATACAGCATGTATGACCAGAAGAGGGCACCGGACCTTATTACAGATGGTTGTGAGCCACCATGTGGTTGCTGGGAATTGAACTCAGGACCTCTAGAAGAGCAGTCAGTGCTCTTAACCTCTAAGCCATTTCTCCAGCCCTGATTTTGTGTTTTTATGGATTTTGTTTATGTTTATCTCTGCATATGTATCATATCTCTGTTTCTGTTTATTAGTTTATTCCTTTTTTAAATTATTATTATTATTTGTGGGTTTTTTTATTGTTGCTTTTGCCTATGTGTTTTCTTAAGAGAGAGAAGAAGGCCTGGAGTTGGAAGGGTGGGGAAGAGCTGGGAGATGAAAATGATCAGAATATATTGTATAAAAAAATTTATTTTCAATTAAAAAAACAAAACAAAACAAAAAAAAACAGCAAAACCTCTAAACACATCCCAGCCAGGCGGTGGTGGCACCACCTTTAATCCCAGCACTTGGGAGGCAGAGTCTGTGAGTTCGAGGCCAGCCTGGTCTACAAAGTGAGTTACTTCCAGGACAGCCAGGGATGTTATAAAGAGAAACCCTGTCATGGAAAACAAAAATGAAAACAAACAAACAAAACAAAAACAAAAACAAAACCCTAAAAGTATCCTGGGTGGGACATGACCCAATGGACTCCAAATATAGCTAGCTAGTCATCAAAACCAATGCTAAGTGATAGGCACAGTGATGTACATCTGTAGTCCCTGCTAGTGGGCAGGCTGTGGCAAGAGAATGACTTGAGCCCAGAAAATTGGTGCCAAGCCTGGCACCATACTGAGATTTTCTCTCAAAAGACACAGAAGCTGGTAGATGCCTCAGCAGGAACAGGTGCCTGCCACCAAGCCTGATGACCTGAGTCTGATTGTCGGGACTCATACAATGGAAAGAGAGAACACGCTCACAAAAACTGTCCTCTTACATCTACAGGTGTGTGGTGGCAAGGCGCATACATGCTCATGTACATACACACACCAACACCAAAACCCAGAAACAGACAGACACACACCTAAATAAATAAGTCAAATGTAATTTTAAAAATTAAAGCAGGGCTAAGATTAATCAGCAGCTAAGATCACTTGCTGCCCTTGCAGAGGACCTACAAGATTCCCAGCACCCACATGGCCACATCTGTAACTCCTCACAATCATCTGTAACTCCAGTCCCAAGGGATCCAACGCCCTCTTCTGGTCTCTGGGGGCACCAGACATGCAAGTGGCAAACAGAAAGACATGCAGGCAAAACACTCATAACACAAAACAATTAAAAAAAAAAAACACACATACACTGAATATGCCGAATGTAGGTTAGAGGCAGAGCTTTGTAAACTGCACATTATAAAAGCTCTTTGAGGTGGATGCAGAAGGATCTGTTAGTTCAAGACCAGCTGGCCTACACAGCAAGTTCTAGGCTAGTTAGAGATATGTAGTGAGATAAGTAGTGTATCTCAAAAAAGAAAAGGCTCTTGAGTGATTTGGACGCTGAGCCAAACCGGAAAGCTGGAGCTCATCCACACTTCCCTGAAACTCCCTAGGAGTTCTTGCTGTGAGTATAAGGTATCCTACTTGTTCCAGTGCCCAAATCTCAGCCATGCACAGATGCAAGATTACTAGAGGAAGAACGGCCAACAGGCTTCCTAGCAAAAGCCCCCCTCCCCCCACCAGCTCTCAACAACTGTTCCTAAAGCCAAGAATACTCAGGTTTTGTTAACACTGAGTTTAGCTTTCTTATCATTTTTCTCTGGGGTGTTGTAGACTGCTATAAAATAGTTGCCCAAAAGGGGGCTGGAGAACCTCTTGCAGCTTTATTTTATTTTTTCAAAGGAAGAAAGCCCAAACCTGTAGTCTTAAAACTCTAGATTAAGAAGTCTACTTAAGATGTCTCATTGACCTATGCTTAATCACTGGGATCCAAGAGCAGAAAAGAACAAACTCCCACAGGTTGTCCTCTGACCTCTGTGAACACTGCTGCAAGTCCAAGTATGTGTCTCTTCTCTCTCTCTCTCTCTCTCTCTCTCTCTCTCTCTCTCTCTCTCTCTCCCTCCCTCCCTCCCTCCCTCCCTCCCTCCCTCTCTCTCTCTCTCTCTCTCAATAAGGGCTGGAGAAATGGCTCAGCAGCTAAGAGAGCTTGCTGCTCTTTTAAAGGTCATGAGCTTGATTCCTAGCACCCACCTCAGGTGGCTCACAATACTGTGAGAACAGAAATGAAACAAATGCCCCAGGCTAGGTATGATTGTGTATGTCTACAATCTCAGCTCTTGGGAGGCAGAGATAGGCAGATCTCCCTGAGTTTGATACTAGCCTGAGCTAATAGCTAGTTCCAGGACAGCCAGGGCTACACAGAGACTCTGGCTTAAAAAATGCTGGGGGGGGGGGGGGGGGGCGCCGCATGGCGCACACCTTTAATCCTGGCACTCAGGAGGCAGAGGCAGGCAGATCTCTGTGAGTTCGAGGTCAGCCTGGTCTACAGAGTGAATTCCAGGTCAGCCAGAGCTACACAGAGAAACCCTCTTGAAACACAAACAAAAAGCTCCACACATATCTCTGGGGTTTAGGGGCAAGGGATAGCTCAGTTGGTACTTTGTTTCCTTTGCAAGAGCTGGATTTAAGCCCCAGTACCACCAGAAGGAAGGGGAAAGGCACCCTCTAGTGACCAAAAGCAGGACAACACCTTCAGTGTATCTGTGCAGTAGTTACTTCATGCTGTTTTCCCAGTTTTTAAGAGAAAAATTGTGGAATAAAGTAATAAAACACAGGCCAAAGAGATGAACTGGGAATTAGGAGCTCATATTATTCCACAAAGAACCGAAGTTCAGCTCCAGAGAATCTTAGACCCCTCTTCCCCCACTTTATTTTTCTCGAGGCAGGGTTTCTCTGTGTAGCCCTGGCAGTCCTAGAACTCACTCTGTAGACCACACTGGCCTTCAACTCAGAGATCCACATAAGCATGAGTCACCACTGCCCAGCCTGAGGACCTCTTCTAAACGCTATGGGTACCAGTACCCATGTGCACCCACACGTAGACATGCACAGGTACTCATAATCTTAAAAAATAGTAAATTTTTAACTGGGCTTGGTGTCTCTAATCCCAGTACTCAGGAGGTAAAGGCACTCAGATCTCTTAGCTCCAGGCTAGCCAGGGTTAGGTAAGACCCTATAAATCAATCAGTTACCAGTCATTCACTCATTCAATCAATCAGCATGGCAATGGCATTTTACTTACCAATTTAAAGCTGCAAAGGAAAAACATGAAGAACTGTACATGGCAGGAGGCATGTGTGGGCAACAGGAGTTTGTCAAAGATGGATATCAGATCACGGTATAAATCCTTTGTTTTATTGTTATCAATCTTACCTACAGAGAAAATTTGAACTTTCATTTTATAAATACATATTTTAAAGGAACACAATACCATAAAGAATCAGCATTTGAGTCAGGGCTGAAGATTCATGAGGTTCCAGCACAAAAGGAGGTGGGAGGCAGAAAAGCAAACCCAAACAAAAGTAAAACCCCAGAATTATCCACTAAGCTATGGCTATGACAGTATTTGACTGACTGCTTTTTGTGTGTGTACACCTCCAGACAAGGGTCCTAGGGTCACTTAGGCTGGGCTTTCGCAGCAGGCAGCAGGCAGTCCTCCATTTTGAGTCATCTCAATGGCTCCTGACTTTACTTTATCCAATGTAATCCCACAGTGACGAGGAAGCAAGCCCCATGTCACAAACTGCTGTAAAGCTACAAAAATGATCTTTCCTTTTTGTTTTTCTTTTTTGGTTTGTTTGGTTTTTTTGTTTTTTGTTTTTTGTTTTTGTTTTTGTTTTTGTTTTTGTTTTCTTCAAGACAAGGTTTCTCTGTGTAGCTTTGTGCCTTTCCTGGAACTCACTTTGGAGACCAGGCTGGCCTTGAACTCACAGAGATCCGCCTGCCTTTGCCTCCGAGTGCTGGGATTAAAGGCGTGCACCACCACCGCCCGGCCTTTTTGTTTTTCAAGACAGGGTCTCATGGAGCCCAAGCTAGACTGCAATTCACTATGGAGAAAAGGCTGACCTTGAACTGGTGTTCTTCTTGCCTCTATCTCCCAGGTTCTGGGCTTACAGACATGGACCACTATGCCAAGCCTTCCAAATCAATGCTGAATAAACTCATTCTTTTTTTTTTTTTTTTAATTTCATTTGTTTGTTTCAAGACAGAGCTTTTCCTTGTCTTTCTGGCTATCCTGAGACTTGCTCTATAGACCAGACTGGTCTCTAACTCAGACATCCACCTGAGTGCTGGGATTAAAGGCATGAGCCACTATACTCAGCTAATAAACTCATTCTTAAACCAGAGCAAGGCGCATGGACATGCAGTCTCCGGGCTGTTTGCTGAGGATTGGTTCACTCAGTGAAGTTGATGTCCCAACACTGAGCATAATGCAGACATCTAACAGGAGCCTCTCAAGGAACTACAGAGTACAGGCAGCACCCTGAGACGGTCAGCACACCATTGTTAAATTTCTTGAGCATCTCAAACACAAGTAATCTCTTCTAAAGTTGGCCAAACTCCATCCATTACCCTTTATTACACAACAATGAAAACACCATGGTCTTCAAAGTTAAATACTGGAGATTAAAACCCACCCTCATTTTCTAACTATGTGACACTGCCACAGAAGCTCCTCCACCTGACCTTTTCTTATCTCATTTGCAAGATATCGACAGACTATCTAGGTTACTCTGGTTATTACCATCCACATGGCAGACATCCTCAATGTAGGACAGAAGCAAGGACAGCAGGATGTCCAGGCGCTCGGCGATAGGATGAGCCATCTGGCTAGGCCGATGTAGGTCAGCTTTCTTTCCAGGTTCAGTGTCCTCATCTTCATCCTGAGGAAGTAAAAACTGACATTATTGAAGTCTTTCCTGTTTGGGGAAACTGGCATAGGCTACTATTTCTTCTAAAAGAAAAGAGTAAATGCAGACACTGTCCCAGACTCATTTAGAGATACAGTTCAAAGCCACTTCTCGAATTTTAAACAAACATCAGTCTGACTCTCCTTTTTCCTTTTCTTTATTTTTTGGGGGTTTAGGGATGGAGTGAGTAGGAGAGGTAGAGTACTGGACTGGACCCTCATGAATACTAGGCATGTGTGCTAGCACTAAGTTGTACCCTCAGCCTGACTCTCAAGATCCAAACACAACTGGCTGTACCAGCAGCACATTCCCATCCCCAACTTCGGTGACTTCTGTAGCTGCATTGCTGGGGCTGAGTCTCCTCACAGCTTCTCCAGTCACAACCTCAGAATCAATGCCAAGGAGTCAAAAAAGGCATAGAGCCAGCGGGATTCTCGGCGAGCAAAGGCATTTGCTGCCAACCCTAGTGACCGGAGGCTGATCTCCAGAATCCACATGGTAGAAGAGAACAGACTCCAGAGAGCTGTCCTCTGGCCACATACTCAAGGCACACATGTGTGCTACTTCCTGCCTGATCCCAGAAAACAGGCTCTCACTTAGCTTCACCCCAACTTCCTTGTTCTGATGCCTGGCCTCAAGATTCAGCTCAAACTCTGGGCAGGTGAGCTCCACTCCACATATCCCAATTAGACAGTGACAACTTTAAGGTATCTAACTAGCAAAACATTTAAACTCAACTGGGACACTTTCTGCTTGCTGTTTCCTCACAGATGCTTGTGACTTATAGAAATAATGAAAAAAATTTTAGGAATGAAAGTGAAACAAAATTCCCCAAAACCAAACTTAAAGTCTTGGACATAAACCATTCACAGACAGTAAATAACACGTCAGCACTGAGCGAGGTATCACACCTATAATCCCACAGCATGCTTATTTAAGGAGTATTCTCAAGTTTGTTAAACTACTTCATTTATATATTTATATATTACCACGAGTATGTGAGGGGACACACATGTGCACATGCACGTGGAGGTCACAGGTTGCTTGGTTTATTCTTCCTCGGGAATGCTGTCCACCTCCAAGACTGGGTCTCTCATTAACCTGGTAATCACCAATTACCCTAGACTGTCCCAATACCATGCCAGGGATCCTCCTGTCTGTGCCTCACTAGTGCTGGGATTCTGAGTACACATCAGCACACCCAAATTTTTCTCTGGGTTCTAGGGTCAAACTTAGGTCCTTATATGTACAAGGAAAGCTACACTCTGGCAGCACAGCTATCCTTCCACACCCTCCACTGTTCTGTTCTAACAGAAAGCCTCAAAAAAGGCTTTAAGCCTATTAACGGCTCTAAGCCATCTGCTGTGTCTTTCTTTACACACTCTGAAGTGATGAACTTCCAATGTATGCTTCTGTTAATAGGAATGCTAATCATAAAGACAAGAATCAAAATACAAGATAAAAATAAAGAAGTTTAACCATCAATATCAAAACAAAAGAGGTGCTGACCATATTAAACAATCCTTCTGTGGAATCTGTCCCACCACAAGACTGAGCTGCTGCCTCTTCAGCATCTTCAATATCCTGCCGGGATACACTCACCTATATCACAAAAAAATAAATGAAAGCAGTTAAAAATGCAGCTATTTGTAGCTGAAAACTAATCTACTAGATGTGTTACATTTGTTTATGCTGCAGAATATTACTTTAACTGTGTAAAGGTGTGTTACATTTGTTTGTGCTGCATTTGTTTAATTATGTAAAGATGTGTTGCATTTGTTTCACTTTGCCTGCCTAAGGCACCTGATTGGCGCATGCCTTTAATCCCAGCACTCAGGAGGCAGAGCCAGGCAGATCTCTGTGAGTTCAAGGCCAGCCTAGTCTACAGAGTGAGATCCAGGACAGGCACCAAAACTACACAGAGAAACCCTGTCTCGAAAAACAAAACAAAAAGCTGAACAGGCAATAGCTAGGCAGGAGAGCAATAGGCAGGGCTGGCAGGAAGAGAGTAGGAAGGAGGAGAAATCTACACAAAAGGGAAGACGGGAGGAGAGAACGAGGGAGAAAGGGAGGGACACGCCAGCCAGACATAGAGACAGTAAGATATACAGGAGCGAGGGAGGGAGGGAGGGAGGGATGGAGGGATGGAGGGAGGGAGACAGAGAGCGTAGATGAAGAGAAACAGATTAAAACTGGAGCTAAGGTCGAGCATTCATAACTAATAAGAAGTCTCCATATGTCATCATTTGGGAGCTGATTGGTGGCCCAAAAGAAAGCCTGCTGTGAGTGGCTAAGATCAAAAACACTGATGACAGTCAATGTTGGAGAGGATGAGGAGCAAGGGGAACACTCCTCCACTGTTGGTGGGAGTGCAAACTTGTACAGCCACTGTGGGAATCAGTATGGCAGTTTCTCAGAAAATTGGGAATCGATCTACCTCAAGACCCAGCCATACCACTCTTGGGCATATACCCAAGGAATGCTCAATCATACCACAAAGATACATGCTCAACTATGTTCATAGCAGCACTATTTGTAATAGCCAGAACCTGGAAACAACCTAGATGCCTGTCAACTGAAGAATGGATTAAGAAAATGTGGTACATATACACAATGGAGTACTACTCAGCAGAGAAAAGCAATGACATCATGAAATTTGCAGGCAAATGGATGGAACTAGAAAATATCATCCTGAGCGAGGTAACCCAGACTCAGAAGAACAAACATGGTATGTACTCACTCATGAGTGGATTCTAGATATAAAGCAAAGAACAATCAGACACAGATCCCTACCTAGCAGGGAGGACCCTAGGATGAGTGTGGCTTATAATAAGTTTTGGTTTTGCCCAATCACTGGGCATGCTTTAGTGAAACATTTCACTATTAGGATAAGAATTTGTACTATATCAAGCTAATGAAAGGCTGTACTTTCAGGAGGGAAGGCTAAAATCTTTTTAGATTATGGGTTAGCCTATAGAAAAATGTCTGCCATAAATCAAACAGTGAAGGGGAAGATGAATAGGAATCTCACTTACACAACTTAAATAAAACATAGTTCTCTGAACAGATGAAGATAGGTTTCTTCTGTATCCCAGAATCTAATCAATACTTATATGTATAATTCAGCTATTATTTGGCTTAAAAGGGTTCATTGGGAAATGTTATCATTTTTACTATTTTCTACAGAGAAAATACTTTACTGTTTAAAATAACCCTGGACTTTTGAATTATAACCTGTTTTTATGTTAAAAAAAAAAAAAAAAAAAGTGTGCCACCACCAGCAACTGGCTGGGTTCTTTTGTTTTGTTTTGTTTTGTTTGTTTAAAGCTAATAAATAAAACACTATATCTTCTGGGGGTAAAAAAGAAAGAAAAAAAGCCTGCTACATACTATGTTGTTTGCTTTTTGAGACAGGGTCTCTTTACATAGCCCAGACTGTCCTGGGACTCACTGTGTAGACCAGGCTGGCCTCAAACTCACAGAGATGCCTCTGCCTCCTGAGTGCTGGGATTAAAAGTTTGCACTACAACACCCAGCTTACTTTACATATTTTAAAGGGCTCCATCTGCATCTTATAAAGCACTTCAACATAATGGTGGTACAAACTACCACATAAAGAAGCTGAAACATGGTAAGGCAAGCCCTTCACCAGTGTACCTAACAGAGGTGAGATGTGACACTCATCAGCCTCAACGAAATGACATTCTTTCCACCTCTTTCAAAGACCAAGACACATACAGGTCATAGATATGTGGTCATATTATTCAAATCATGACTTTTCTCACTGCCTACATATGAGCTTCACAGACATAATTTAAGAAACTTCACAGCAAAGCTAGGCAGAAATGTAACACCAAGAAAACAATTATCAGTGTATACAACTTCCAGCTCTTCCTAAATCTACCTCTTTCCATCTCCCTATTCCCTATAGTGTTTTTGTCAACCCATATGGTAGCACATAACAGTAATCCCAGCACTCAGGAGATTGAGACAAGAGAATCTAAAGTTCAAGGCTACCTGGAGCTACAGAAATCCCCTTCAAAAAAAAAGAAAGAAAAAGAAAAGCTGGGTATTGTAGGATGAAGCAGGCAGGAAGGGCTACCTTGAAGTCAAGACCAACCTGGGCTACACTGTGAGACCCTGTCTCATGAGATAATAGAGAGATGGCTCAGCTATTAAGAGCACTTGTTCTCTCTCATTCATTCATTTATTTATTTATTTATTTATATACTTACTTATTTGGTTGTTTTCAAGACAGGGTTTCTCTGTGTAGCCCTGGCTGGCCTGGAACTCACTCTGTAGACCAGGCTAGCCTCCAACCTGCCTCTGCCTCCCAAGCACTGGGAATAAAGGCGTACAGGCAGCTAAGAGCACTTGTTCTTGCAGAGAATAATTCCCAGTACCCACACGGCAGCTCACACCCATCCTTAACTCTAGTTTCAGGGAATCCAAAACCCTTTCCTAGCCTCCACAGCCACCAGGCATACATGAGGTGCACAGACATACAATCGAACAAAAACACTCATACACATAAAAAATTTCAAAAATAAATAAATCAGAGCCAGTAAGATGGTAAAGGGAATTGCCACGAAGCCACTCAATCTCCAGAACAGGCATGGTGGAAGGAGAGAATCTCCACACACATGCCATTACACAAGACACAAAAAATAATGTTTAAAAAAAGGGAGCATGGGGGCAGGGGACCAAAAACTAAGTAAAATAAAAATAAAAAAAATTAAAATGTTTTTCTCCACCAAGAGTTCTTTCTGTCTTGCCAGGCATGATGTCTTTAATCCTGACACTCAGGAGGCAGAGGCTGGGGGAATCTCTGTGAGTTTAAGGCCTGGTCTACATATCAAACTCCAGGACAACCACGACTACACAGAAAGACCCTGTCTCAAATAACAACAATATCAAAAGAAAATGAGGGCTGGAGAGATGGCTCAGAGGTTAAGAGCACTGCCTGTTCTTCCAGAGGTCCTGAGTTCAATTCCCAGCAACCACATGGTGGCTCTCAACCATCTGTAATGAGATCTGGCGCCCTCTTCTGGCCTGCAGGCATGCATGCAGGCAGAACACTACACATAATAATAAATAAATCTTTAAACCACCCACCCACCCCCTACACCCACCCCCCGACCCCACCCCTGCCAAAAAAGAAAATGAGTTCTATCTCCTCAGGTCGCAGCCCTACTCAAGAAACCCCGATTCTGAGTCATGCCCATACTGCGTACTTCCTAACCTCCTCCTAACCCTCTACTCTCTCTGAACTGCAGTATTTACTGGCAAACCATCTCAGAAAACACCAAAACCATTACAAATCTAAGGACTTTTTACAATTTCATGTGCAAGGGCTGGAGAAGATGACTTGGCAGTTAAGAACACTGGCTGCTTTTGCAGAGGACCTGAGTTTGATTCCAAGCAGGCACATGATTGATTCCAAGCAGGCACATGATTGCTCACAACAAGTTAACAGGAGCACTGATGCCTCTTCTGATGTTCACAGGTAGCAGGCACGCGCGCGTGCATGCGCACATGTGCGCGCGCGCACACACACACACACACACACACACACACACACACACACACACACGTTTGCATGTATGCGACCTTACATTTGATTTGTAGGCATGTTTGTGGGGGCAAGCCCAACATTGTTATCAGCAGTCTTCCTCAATTGCTTTCAACCTTACTCACCAAGGCAGGTCTCTCAGAACCTAGACATCGCAGCTAAGGCTAGTCTAGCTAACCAGCTGGCTTAGAGACCCTAACTGCTTTCTAAGCACCTGCACTAGGCAGGCCACCACACCTACTTTAAGCTCACATGGGCACTTCACTTGATGAGCTATCTGCACAGACCAAGTTCATGGACTTTTGCTTTGTTCATCCCTGTTGGTACTGACCAGACTCTTTCTTCTTCCAGATCCTCCCAATACCCACAGACTAAGTTTCCTCTCTCTTCTGACCACTCCTGCTCCCATCCTGCCTGCATTGTTCCACAAGCCTGTCATTAGTTCCTTGCTACAAACTAGTGAGTACTCTCCAACTAGCCCTTACCTGCAACTAAACCTGTCCAAACTGGAACATGTATCTACAGCCTACTTCCTCTGTTTCTTTAAACAAAACAAAGCTTGACCTGTCTATCATACCTAAGTAAGAATTTTCAAACATATATGGATTCAGAACATCATTTTAACATTCAATCTGGGCCTTCCTCACACCCATACCGCACAGTCCCAAAAGGCAGTCTAGATCACAGCACTTCCTACAACGCACCTGTGCCTTGGTATGACTATATATGCCTGCCCCAACCTAAGATTGAACTGTTAACAATTGCCAGAAAATAGGTGAAGTTCAAAAGTGTAACGAGAATGAAGCAAATAACTGGATTGTTTTCACTGTTGCTATTCCTCTTAGTTTGGTTTCTATTGCTGTGAGGAGACACCATGACCATGGCAACTCTTTTGGTTGTTGTTGGTTGGTTTTTGTTTTGTTTTGTTTTGTTTTTTTGAGACAGAGTTTCTCTGTGTAGCTTTGGAGCCTTTCCTAGAACTCACTCTGTAGACCAGGCTGGCCTTGAACTTGTCACCACCTCCCAGCTCTGACCATGGTAACTCTTATAAAGAAAACATTTAATCAGAGGTTAAGTCAATTATCATCATGGTGGGGAACACAGCAGCATGCAGGCAGAGGTAGTGCTTGGCGCTGAGAATGCTACATCTTGCAGGTAACAGGAAATCAACTGACACACTGGGCAGTATCCTGAGTATATGAAACCTCAAGCCTGCCCTCACACTTCCAACAAGGCCACGCTGTTGTAGAATATTATTTTAAGGTGTGTTACTTTTGTTTGTGTTGCATTTGTTTAACTCTGGGAACCTGTGATACTTTGCCTGTCTAAAACACCTGATTGGTCTAATAAAGAACTGAATGGCCAATAGCAAGGTAGGAGAGAAAGACAAGGCTCGCAGGCAGAGACTATATAGAAGGAGAAATCTGGGAGGAGAAAGAAGAAAAGAGATGAAGGGGGGGGAGGACATCAGAGCCAGCCACCCGGCTACACAGCAAGCCATGGAGTAAGAGCAAGATTTAGAGAAGTAAAAGAGCAGGGAAAGCCCAGAGGCAAAAGGTAGATGGGATAATTTAAGGAAAGCTGGCTAGAACCTAAGCCAAGCTAAGGCTGTGCATTCATAATTAAGACTAAGCCTCCATGTGTGATTTATTTGGGAGCTGGATGGTGGGCCTTCAAAAGAGCCAAAAGAGTTTTAAAAAAATAGCCAATAACACCACACCCACTCTAACAAAGCCATGCCTCCTAATAGTGCCACTCCCTGTGAAATTGTGGGATTATTGGGAACAATTACATTCAAACTACCACACTATTGTTTCACACATACAAAATATGTAGTCATAAAATTCCATAAATGGAAACAGAGAAAAAATACAGGTGATCGGATACTTACGTCTAACTTGAGTAATTTTTCAATAACAAGTTCCAGGATTTCACGCCTCAAAGTTGGAAAATACACACTTATCCTTAGTAAATTATGAACATAACATTCCTAAAGCATGAGACATAAAAAGATGAACAATTTAGCACAGTATATCAGGACATAAACAAAACATCAATTATGTAACTTTACTTTAAATACATGAATAGAAAAGGGACTATCAGTTCAGAAACTGCACTGTTCAAGTCTACGTATGTTAAGTGTATTTAATCTAATCACCTCCAGTAAATGTTTCCTACTTAGTAATACACTATTACCCTCTGGTAACTTTCTTTTTTTTTTTTTTTTTTAATTTATTCATTTGTAGTGATGGGAATCAAACCCAGGACCTGGTGCTTGCTAAGCAAGCACTCTGCCACTGAGTTACATCTGGTAATTCTTATGTGCGTAAGCATTCAACACAAAAGATATTTCTGAAATGGATTCTGACCATGACCAACCTACACACAGTAATAAAATGGTACTGAGAATTTCAAGGAGTTACTAGCTAAGAAAAGAATTAGACACTAGGAGTAATAGCTCACACCTATAATCCCAGCACTTAGGAGGCCTTGAGGCTAGCCTGAACCACAGATTAGGACCCTGTTTCAGAAAATATAATAATGAAAAAAAAAAGAATACAAGAAATGTTTAGCCTTCTCTCTCTCTGTTGATTTTTTTTTTCAGACAGGGTCTTACACTGCAGTTCAGGCTCACCCCAAACTTGACGAAGTCCTCTTGCTTAACCTCCCAAGTATCAAGATCACTCAGGATCACAGGCCTATACCATAACCTCTGTAAAAACAAAGTCTTGAGTTTAAAAGTCTAGAAAGGTATTTTTAAGATAGTAATAATAATAATAATAATAATAACAACACCGTCTAAAATAAAGTCACAAAACAATCTTTCCATGAAAAATTTCTTACCAATGTTCTCTCTGATTTTCTCACAAATGGAAATTTGTCTACCAGTATTGGCATTAGAAACCACGGTGTCCTATTTAAAAAGAAAAAAAAAAATCCAATCCACGTTACATGGACTTTCTAAGAAACTAGCATATGCATCCTAAGAACAATGAGGACATAAGAGGCAAAAATAGAACCCTAATTAAGCAATTAAAGGCCCAATCAAAGCAGTTTCAGAGAAAAATCTAAAACAACTTATGTAAAAATATACTTTACTATGTTAGTAACATCAAGTCAAAAGACAGGCTTTTCTTCTACGAAAGATTAACAGACTTCCGTTTAAGAACATGTATCAGTACATAAGTATATTATTTATAAAGAGGCAAATGTCATTAACTTGGTATTTTTTTATTAAGGCAGGGTCTCATGTAGCCCAGGCATCAAACCGTGCGTAGGATGACCTTCAAAACCTGATTCTCCTGACTCTACCTTCCCAACTATTGAGGTTACACATATACAATACTCCATCCCCAGCTTCCCATTTTCAGTTAACAAAAGTAATATTCTATACTGCCAAAGAAACCCCCAAGCTTGCCCTGCTTTGTGATAACCACATTTATCCCCATGGCACAGTGTACAAACAATTCTCAGTTCAAGTATTTGGATATCTTATCTGTTGAAGATAAAAGCAAAATCCCAACTTCTGTACAAGAGAGGCAGAAGCATTGTGTGTAAATTAAATATAAGTTAAATAGTTAAACAGGCATGAGATGACTCAGGTCTGGCATCTGGGTTTCAGCTCTAGCTACACAGTAAGGTGGCAGAAGGGAAACTACCAACAGATGTCCTCTGACCAGCACCATACCCACACAAAAATTAAACTTTTAAATAAGTTAATAAAATAACAAACATGATGAACAGAAAACAAAAACAGAATTTTCAACATGTGTTATCAATACAATTGAAAAATAGCAATATAACCCAGTTTTTAATGCTATTAATAGCACTTGTAGCTAGAGCTTTTCTCTCTGGGTCCCACCAAGCCCCTGCAGTTCCATAGCCCACTTATAAAATAAACATACAGACGCTTATATTATTTAAATTGCTCGGCCATTAGCTCAGGCCTATCATTGTCTAGCTCTTACTCTTACACTCATATGTCGCCACGTGTTCCGTGGCTTTACCTGCTGCCTTTACATGATGCTCCCTGGACAGCAGGGTGGCGTCTCCTCCTCTCTGCCTTCCTATTCTCTCAATTCTCCTCTCTGCTAGTCCCGCCTATACTTCCTGCCTGACTACTGGCCAATCAGTGTTTTATTTATCAATCAATCATCCACAGCAAACACTCTGTAATCTGCCCGTCATCTCTTCCTTCCAGAGCTGTGTACACACATTACAGTGACCCACCAGAACTAAGCCCCAACTTGTTAAACTAAACAAAAAGGAATACTCACGATGGGACATATCTTGTTATTATTTGCAAGGCTCTATGACATGTGTCAAAATTTGCAGGAAGATCTACAAGGAAAAACTTGAAAGTATGAACATTGAAACTAAAAACTGCAAAATCATGTCCTGAAGCTAAAAACACTTTCTAACCAAAACTCAGTAACTGATCAGAGAAATAAGAATTGCAAGGTTTGCTGGGAAGTGGTAGCACACACCTTTAATCCCAGCACTTGGGAGGCAGAGGCAGGCAAATCTCTGTGAGTTCAAGGCCAGCCTAGTCTACACAGAGAGTTCCAGGACAGCAAGGACTACACAAAGAAACCCTGTCTCAAAAAACAAACAAGCAAAAAAAGAATTGCATGGTTTGTCTCTTCAATCAACAATGAGTATTAAGTGGATTAATTATGTGACACCTACATAGATTCTTCTAGAAAGAGCTAGAGTTTTTAGCTGAGCATGACAATGTATGCATATAATGATAACACTCCAGAGGCTGAAGCAGCAGGTTTGCTATGAGTTGGAGGCCAGCCAGAAGCTATAGAGACCCTACCTAAAAAACAAAATAAAATAAAGGGGGGGGGGGGAATCCTAGGATTTAGCTCAGCGGGTAGAGTGCTCACCTAGCATTTACAAAGCATTGAGTTCAATCTACATAATAGACATGACAATTCACTCTCATAACCTCAGCAATCAGGACGTGGGGGCAAGAGGATCTCAAGTTAAGGTCCTCTTTAGCTACATAAGTTCAAAGCCAGTTCAAGGACACATAAGGCCCTGTCTCCAATGGAGGGATACTATTTATTTTAGTAACACACCTAGAGTGGGTGATTGCACACTACGAATGTGTCCAAAAGAGTCTATAAACCTAGGAGTGATGATGCACGCCTTTAATCTCAGCACTCAAAGGCAGAAAAGGATGGATCTCTCTGATTTTGAAGACAGCCAGGCTACATAGTGAGACCCTCCCTGTCTCAAAAAACAAACAAACAAAAAAGATTCTATCAAAGGCTATCATTCATTGTTGTCTCCTTATAGAATAAGTGGTGAGACACCCTTTAGGACACGTTCTCAAAGGCACGTCTGTCCACTGCTTTAACAGTTCTCTTTATACTTACTGTCATCCTCATCATCAGAATCTGAAACATCTACGCCACCTTCCTTAATGATCACTCGGGCTTTGAAGGAAAAAGGAAATTTGTTATTCTAGTCTGTCATAGGCAAAAACAAGGAATAGAAATTTTTAAAGGCGGCGGCGGGCGGGCGGGCGGGCGGGCCGGCCTGGAAAGATGGCTTAGTGGTTATCTTCCAGAGGACCTGATTCCCAGCACCCACATGATGGCTCACAAATGCCTTTGAACTCTAGTTCAAATGGATCTGACACCCTCTTCCAGCTTCTTTGGGCACTATACACAGAGTGCATATACATACATGCAGAAAAAAACACACACACCAAAAAAATGAAATTAAGAAAGTCACATCCACATCCATATGCTTCCTGCCTATGACACCCTGTGTCATCACAGGGCCCTGCGAGCAAAGTAGCAGCCATCTAGAAGTGGCATCATGACCTTAGACCACAACTGTGAGCCAAACAAACTACTGTCTTTAGAATAAGGAAGGTAGTTGGGCGATGGTGGCACACGCCTTTAATCTCAGCACTTGGAAGGCAAAGCCAGGTGGATCTCTGTGAGTTTAAGGCCAGCCTGGTCTACAGAGCGAGATCCAGGACAGGCATCAAAACTACACAGAGAATCTCTGTCTTTAAAAACCAAAAAAAGAAAAAGAAAAAAGAATAAGAAAGGTAAGGGCAATGAAAGCTAGGGGAAAGGAAAAAGAAAATTCATTTTTACAAGCCAAGAATAACTACTTACGAGGTACAAAATGAGAAGCAATCATGCTGAGACATGGTCTAAGGAAGACAGTTTGTGCTGACACAAGATTACCAAGAAAAGCCAAATACTCCTCCACCACTGTCTGACTTCTCTTCAACCAAGGCAATCTCTAGAGATGGGAGAGGAAGACGATGCAAAAGTGAAACATACATATATATATATATATATATATATATATATATATATATATATATACACACACTGTTTTCAAAGTACTAAACTATCTGCTCATCAGTGAAATAAAGTGAACTTACCAATATGATGTTTATAAGTTGCTCAAAGTCTTTTGTCAAGTACATAACAGAGGAGCGAAATTCCAGCAGCCAGTTAATGATCTGGTCATCCTTAATTTAAAACAAAGAAAAATCATAAACTGTCTAAGGTTACAGAAAAATAATGGATATACTTTGTACCAGTCATCTATCAATAACATGTTTAAACTCAGGGAAACAAATATGCTCCACTAAGATAGGTCAGAGACTGGCCATGGTGTGCACTCCTATAATGTCAGCATGTGAGAAGCTGAGGCTTCAACTTTCAAGGCCTGAGCTATATACTGAGTTCCAGACCAACCTGACTTATAACATTTTAAAAGAAAGGACTAAGTGTAGAACAGTGACAATGCCCTTTCTTACCACGTTGGAGACCCTGGATTTGATGCCCAGCACTTCCTACACAAGCTAGGTAACTTGAGTCTGATCACCAGAAGACTGAAGAACTGGTTCAGCAGTCAAGAGCACTGGCTGCTCTTCCAGAGAACACAGGATCAATTCCCATCATCTACATAGTTTCTCTATGTAGCCCTGGCTATCTAGACCAGGCTAGCCTCAAACTCACAGAGATCTGCCTGCCTCTACCTCCCAAGCGCTGGGATTAAAGGCCTGCATCATCACTGCCCGCCTTCCCCTGGCTTCTTTAGGCACCAGGCACGTACACTGTGCCCAGACATACACATAGGGAAAACACCTACACAAATATAATAATAATAATTTTTTTTTAAAATCTGAGTCCACAAGTGCTCCTTACATAAGACCATACATACACTGCTGCATGTATGCCCATACACAAAAATTAAGTAAGAATTTAATAAAAAAGCAAATCAGCTGCAAGGCACAGCAGCACCTGCCTGTAACTCCAACATTCTGAGTCCACAAGTGGTCCTTGACTTCCACATGCACACTGCTGCATGTGTGCCCATACACAAAAATAAATTAAGAATTTAAGCTTTTTAATTAAAAAGCAAAGAGACAAAACCTTCAACATGGACATGTAGAGGATGTTTAAAATCCCAACTATAGCATAAAACAACAAAATGAAAGCCTGATCTCCTGGTCAACTCTACAGTGATCATATAAGTGAGGGATGCAGTGAGACCACTTAACCAGACCACTCTGTGGGTAGAGAGAAAAGTTTACTGGGGGAGCAAACTGTTGGGCTGCCTCTGAGAATACAGGACTGTAGCCAGACTTTCTTTGAACCACCAGCTCCCAAATAATGACACAGAGACTTCTTTTTTTTTTAATTACACTCATGATATTAATTACATTTGTGGTATTCATTGATTACATTTGCAGTATTCATTCAATAATTGTATTTATGATATTCATTAATTACATTAATTGTATTGGTTTATTACATTCATAATATTATGTCCTGATACTACTGTCCATTCGTGTGACTTTTCTATCACACAAAACAGAGATTCTGTACTTGGGAAATCATTGCTCTATAGTCCTTTCTTCTCCATCTTGAGATAACATCTAACCTTTCTGTCTCTATAAATTTGTATATTCTATATATTTCATATAATACAAAAAAATAAAAAAGGAAATCAGCTGCAAGGCACAGCGGCACCTGCCTGTAACGCCAACATTCAGAAGTAGAGGGAGGAGAATCTCAAGTTTGAGACAAGACTAGCTAAGATTATCTCAAAAAACACAAAGACTGGGGTTGTGGTAGAGCCCTTTCCCAGCATGCTTACATCCTAGTTTTCAATCTCCAACACTGGAAAAATAAGAACTACAAGAACACAGTCAGGGACTGCTGCTTTAGTAGTGAGCCCTGATTAGGAACAGACTATATGCAGCACTCTGAACAAGCAGACACAACTGCTATAGTTTTTACTGTGCCAAGAGTCTGCAGATGATCTGAGACTGAAGATCAGTAGACAAGTGCTGGGTCAGCAATGCACAAGGCCCACAACAAAAATCACAAAAATATTTATTATATGATACAAAAAAATTGGGGCTGAGGCTGGAGAGATGGTTCAGCAGTCAAGAGCTCATATTGTTCTTGCAGAAAACCCAAGTTCAACTTCCACGTTCCCAGTGTCCACATCAAGTGGTTCTTAACTGCCCCTAATTCTACCTCTAGAGGATCTCACATCCAGTGTGCACACGAGGAGCGCGCACAAATACACAATTTTTTGTTAGTTTGTTTGTTTTGAGACTGGGTCTTTGTATGTAGCCCTAGCTGTCCAGGAACTCCCTATGTAGACCAGGCCGGCCCCAAACTCACAGAGATTTGTTTGTACCTGCCTTTGCCTCCCTGTACTGGTACTAAAGGTGTCTACTATCACACCCAGTTAAATGCATTTTTTAAAGTTAAAGATTAAAAAAGGATCTGCTGAGGAATGGGTATAAGCTCCGACTTCTAGCCTCAGCACTAGGTTAGTAAGGGTGAGACCTGTTCACAGAAAATATAGTGCAACACAAAGAAACTAGCCCTTTGGATCCAAAAGAAGGTAAAGGTCAGGAAAAGCTTGAATACTTCAGGTGCTCTTAAAGGGTAGTATTTCTTACAGAGAAAAAGCACATTTTCAGAAAACTGAAAGTAAATCAGTATAGCTCCAGCATATATACAGTGAGCAAGCCAAAAGACAACTCTGAGGAACAAAGAAGGGTCAGGTAGGGCACAGAGTTCACGTACACTGGGTATATAATCAGAACGATCTGCTGAAGTCTGGGGAAATGGACCCAATGAAGAAAACACCATGCGCTTAGAGAACCAGAGAAAGCTCAAAGCAGCTGACACTTCACCAGGATCTGAGATTGAGTAGTTTGTAGACTATTACAGCAGTAGCAATAAACAGATATGCCATTCACTGTGTACCAGACAGTGTTCTAAGACTTTATCATATGTGAATTCATTTATTCCTTAGAATCACCCTACAGAGTGGGTACTACCCTGATCTCCATTTTACAGATGAGGGCACTAAAGTACAAGTGCAAGAACTCACCCTTGGGATGGAAGCAGTGTTGTCAGAGCCAATGTTCAAATAGTGTTAAGGAAGACCTCTAGCCACAAAGAAAAGACAACCAAAAACATACAGGTGGAAGGTGGCAAACTCAGGGAATGAAGTGTTTCTTAAGACTAAACATAATGTCACCAGCTGTACTGAAGTTAACCTCTATTCTTCTACAGGCATGAAGGTTTTAAGTAGGGAATGACATGACTAGGCATGTCCTGTGGAGAGAGATGAGTCAGGCATCACTGTTCAGAGTACATCTACAGGAAGAAGACAGAGCACAGCAGGCTCTAGAGAATAGTTACTAGAAGAATTCAGATTTGAGAACACCAACAAAGTCACACATGAAAGTTTTCTTTTCTTTTCTTTTTTTCTTCCCCCAACATGGATGAATGAAGAGATATAGAAGGTGAGAAAGTTCAGAAAGACCACAAAGTCCCTAACTCAAGAACTCGGGTAAGCAATTAACCAGTTTAGCATACAAAAGGATGCAAAGAAGTGTGTTCTGACTCGACATATTGGAGCATATTAACAATTCTGGAAGACACAATGAATAGGTAGTTAGGAAGCAAGTCTGGGGTCCACAAGAACAACAGGAGCAACAGCATTAGGAGTTACTAAGACACACGTAAATTTTTTTTTTTTTTTAAATTGAGGGCTAGAGAGGCAGCCCTCAATTACTGCTCTTCCAAAGGGCCTGGATTCAGTACCCAGCACCCACACGGCTGCTCACAACTTCTGATCTCCATCAGCACCAGGCATGCACACACAGACTGAACACGCATACATATAGACAGAATACTCATACACATAAAACAAAATAAACCTTTGAAAAACCCACTCAATACCAAAATTAAGAACATATCAAAAGGTTGGGCAGTGGTGGCACACGACTTTAATCCCAGTACTCAGGAGGCAGAGGCAGGAGGATCTGAGAGTTGGAGGCCAGCCAGGTCTACAGAGCAAGTTCCAGGACAGCCAGGACTACACAGGACAGCCAGGACTACACAGAGAAACCCTGCTCAAAAAAAAAAAAAAAAAAAAAAAAAAAAGGCTCAATCAAAAGATAATATACAAAACAAAGAACCTACCAATAAAGTGAATAGATAAGTAATGAGATGACAGAAAGATCACAAAAAATAAAGGGGATTTTAAGTGGGTAGCTAACAGTGTCAATTGCTGAGTTGGTATGAGGCTGTCAAATGCCACTGAAATGAGCATGAGAAATTACTAGGGAAGCCAGGCATGGTGGCCACACCCTTAATCCCAGCATTCAGTATGCAGAGACAGAAGGATCTCTCTCATTTGAGGCCACCTGGTCTACATAGTAAGTTCCAGAACAACCAGGGCTATGTAGAGAGACCCTGTCTCAAAAGAACAAAACAAAAAATTACTGGGGGTAAAAACATGATCACTGGTAACTTTTGCCAAAGTAATTAGAGCAGTAAGAAGTTGACTTCAATGTAAAGAAGACAGGAGGAATGTGGGTGTGCAGACTGTGAAGAGGAACACTCACAGCTAATGGAGAGTCCATATTTCAGGTTGGAGGCTGCCTGGGCAGCCTGGATATCAACTCATTGAGTCTTCTTTGTTCTTCCCTCGATCTTTCTTTTTTTAAGATTTATTTATTTTTATTTTATGGTTATGAATGTTTTGCCTGTATATATGTGCATGCAAGAGAGACTGCAGAGTCCTGAAGAGGGTATTATATCCCCTGAAATAGTTACAGATGGTTGTTAGCTGCCATATAGGTGCTGAGAATAGAACCTGAGTCCCCTGAAAGAACACCAAGTGCTCGTAACTGCTGTCTCTCTAGCCCACCCCTTTAATAAGTCACCAAGTATGGAGAGAGAGCAGGTGAAGCCCAGTCATCCAACCACTACATACCAGGAATATCCCTTCCTCCTACTTCTGACAACCAAAAGTGTTTCCAGCCCTTGTTAAATGTCTGCTAAGGGGGAGACTACTCCTGGTTGAGGAACACTGAGTTAAGTAAGATGGGATCATAGAAAGCAAGTTCCGGAGGACAGACCAGGACCATTGATATGACAACCTGGGGTCAATCCTAGAAACCCACATGGTAGAAAGACAGAGCTAACTCCTACAAATTGTCCCCTGGCCTTCACAACTCCTACAAATTGTCCCCTGGCCTTCACACTTGCTGTAGCATGCATGGGTGTGCACAAATGTACAAAATACACAATTAAAAGTAATAAATAAAATAAAGAGAATTTTTAAAATTACCTTTATATCAGGGTCTGAGAGCTGGTTCTTCAACAACTCTAAGTCATTTGTTTCACCCTTAACAAAGAGAAGAAATTAAAGTACAAGTACTATGGTTTCCTTTAAATATCAACAGAATTTTTATTATGCCTTGATATCTCATGGAATTGCAAAAGGACCTTTGGAACTTCTACACATCACTCACAATAATAAAGTAAGGACTATACAACTTCTAAGAATTCTTATTTAAGGCAGTTCTGGTCATTTGATATACCCATAATCCCAACTATTCAGAAAACAAGATCAAGGCCACCCGTCTGGGCAACCCCATCTCAAATATAAAAAGTAAAAAACACAAGGGCTGCAGCTATAGCTCAGTGGTGGAGGGCTTATCCTAGGTTCAATCCCTAATACTGCAAAGAAAAATAACCAAAGCAACAAGGAACTTGCTGAATCAGAAGTCTAGGACAAGGGAAGAGTCAATGGCTACACCATGGTGCAGACAACTTGAATACTACAGCAAATACTAATGAGAATTCTGTAAGTACGAGATAAAAAAACATTGTGATATGTCAGCAAGAATTAAGATACCATCTATTCATATGCATAAGTGGAAATTATAAGACCCAATCATTTATGTTCTATCTTTAGTGATGAGATAGTGGTTCTCGAGGAACCACTTAGCCAACATAAAACCAAAGATCTCTAGTTTATTCTCTTCTAAAGTAAAGCTTAGGTAACTCCTTAAGAGATAAAATGGCTTAGTGGAGCCAGGCATAGTAAGAAGGCAGAGACAGAGGCAGATGGATCTCTGTGAGTTCAAGGCCAGCTTAGTGTACAAAGCAGTTCTGAGCCAGCAAGAGCTATACAGTAAGACCCAGTCTCAAAGGGATAAAAAAAAATTATTTAATGGGATTATGTAATTCCAGGCTTGAGGCAAGAAGAGTGGAGTTAGACATCAGCCAGCCCTACACAGCAAGACTGTCTCAAAAAAATAAATAAATAAGTAGGAGCTGGAGAGACGGTTCAGGAGTTAAGAACACTGGCTGCTCTTCCAGAGGACCTGGATTCAGTTCCCAGCACCCACATGGCAGTTTACAACTGTCTATATATAACTCCTGTTCCAGGGGATCCAACACCCTCACACAGACACACATGCAGGCAAAACACCAATGCACATAAAATACAAATAAATAATTTTTTAAAAATAAATAAGAAAACAAACAAAAATTGTTCTATTTTAATTTTAACTTTAGCACTTGTTAAAGTTTTCAAAATTACTATATACAGCACTCTAAGACATAAAACCTCAGCAAAATCATTTTGATTACTTTTAAACTTACAATATCATGCATATCACTAAATATTCTATTTCAATATGGTATCTAAAAATATTTCCCTCCCTCCATTCCCCCATCTTTTTAGACCGGCAGTTCTCAACCTATGGATCACAGTCCCGTCAGGGACCGAATGACCTTTTCACAGGGGTCGCCTAAGATCCTCAGAAAACAGATAGATTATTATTCTTAACAGTAGCAAAATTAGTTATGAAGTAGCAAAGAAAATAATTGTATGGTTGGGGGTCACTACAACATGAGGAATTGTATTAAGGGGTCACAGCATTACGAAGGTTGAGAACCACTGTTTTAGACAGAGGCTGTGTAGCCCTGGAGGACCTCAAATTCATAAATACCCATCTGCCTCTGCCTCTAAGTGCTCACCAAGTCCAGAGTAAAATTTATTTTTAGGCTATTAAAAGGGCTCAACTGGGGAAGTGTTTTCCTGGTGAGAGCAAGGTCCCAGATCAATCTCCACCACTGAGAACCCTAAATAAATACACACACACACACACACACACACACACACACACGTTCATTTTACTATGTTCCCTGTGTCTATGGTTTTTTGGGGGGCAGGGAGGCACTCAGGAGGAACCCAGGGTCTTGATAATCTATTCTTCAGTGTAACACCTACTGTATTCTGACTAACCAAAGTCAACCCCACACAGTATCTCCTCATACCTTTTTGTATTTCAGTAAGACTTCTGTCACAGTTCCACCAAACCGAACAGTTTTTCTTGGGGGTGAATTGAAGAAATCACTGTCTAATGCAAGCATATCCGAAAGCCTGAAGAACCAGGAGTACCAGTCATTAAATTCATGACAGAGAATAACAGTGAACATTACTGTACCGACATCATTTTATGTGATGAGGCTAAAGTTTATTAAATGGCATTCCTGTTTCCAATCTTACTCCTACCAATCCATTCTTCACTCAGAAAAACTGTCTTCTCATGGCACTTAGAATAAGAATCCAAACTCAAACTCCTAATAGAGAAATAGCACATGCTCAAAAAACCAGCACTTGGGAAGCCGAGGCAGAATCCAGGAGTTCTGAGCCAACATAGGCTACATAGTGAGATTTTTAACTCAAAACTTATTTTTTATTTTTTAAGAGAAAGGGAAGGAAAAGAAATGAAAGAGACTCCAAATTCCTTCATTAATCCTGTAAGATCTCATTTAACCAAGAGTTCTTGCCTAACTTTCTGATCTCAGGGTACAAGCACTTGTTAAAAGCACGGTGTCCTTTCTTCCTCAGACTTGTCAAGCTGGTTCCCACTTCACTTGTTACTCACTCTGTTAGAAACACTCTTCCCACATATATACAAGGTTGAAGCTCAAATATCAGACCTGTGGAGTGTTGTAGTTCTCCATAGCACTAACTGATACCTGAAATGATCTTATTCATTTATTGCTGTCCCCTCCAGCTCTGCTGAGTACGAGAACGTTAGTCTCTGGTTAGGCTACTGTCCCCAGTGTCTTAACACAGTAAGCCCACACTTCATAAATAATTGTCAATATTATGCTAAGTGCTTTACAAAGTTTTGCTTCACTTAAACAGAAAATCATACAAAATCTAAAGGTCAAACTCCAAATGTTTTACAGGGATTTTTAAATGTTAGACAAGAAAAAGACTGCTTAGATAAGACACAGTTCAACTGGGTCTGCTGCTCACTTCTGCAGAAACAACCTTTAGAATTCAATTTGTTACCACTGATAGCATTCACCCGGAAATCCAAAACCCAGGGAATGCCATCCACATCTAGGCCAAAGAGGGAAGAAGAAACACCCAGAGGACAAGCCTGAAGTCCCAAAGGGTATCCCAAGAGTGAGCGGAAGACAATGGAACAGACAAGACTGACTAATGCAGCGCAACGGAAGGCCAGGCTCCTGCGAGGAGTGGGCACGCCCCCACCCCTCAGTCCTCAGCACACCCCGATCCCTCAGTCCTCAGCACACCCCGATCCCTCAGTCCTCAGCACACCCGACCTCAGTCCTCAGCACACCCCGACTTCAGTCCTCAGCACAGCACACCCCTCAGTCCTCAGCACACCCCGACCTCAGTCCTCAGCACACCCCGACCTCAGTCCTCAGCACACCCCGACCGCACAGTCCTCAGCACACCCCGACTCAGTCCTCAGCACACCCCGACCGCACAGTCCTCAGCACACCCCGACCTCAGTCCTCAGCACACCCCCGACCTCAGTCCTCAGCACACCCCGACCTCAGTCCTCAGCACACCCCGACCGCACAGTCCTCAGCACACCCCGACCTCAGTCCTCAGCACACCTCGACCTCAGTCCTCAGCACACCCCCGATCCCTCAGTCCTCAGCACACCCCGACCTCAGTCCTCAGCACACCCCGACCTCAGTCCTCAGCACACCCCCGACCTCAGTCCTCAGCACACCCCGATCCCTCAGTCCTCAGCACACCCCGACCTCAGTCCTCAGCACACCCCGACCTCAGTCCTCAGCACACCCCCGATCCCTCAGTCCTCAGCACACCCCGATCCCTCAGTCCTCAGCACACCCCGACCTCAGTCCTCAGCACACCCCGACCTCAGTCCTCAACACACCCCGACCTCAGTCCTCAGCACACCCCGATCCCTCAGTCCTCAGCACACCCCGACCTCAGTCCTCAGCACACCCCGACTTCAGTACTCAGCACACCCCGACCTCAGTCCTCAGCACACCCCGACTTCAGGCCTCAGCACACCCCGACTTCAGTCCTCAGCACGGCCAGAGCGCTCTCAGGCGGTTCGAGCCCCGGACCCGCAGGGGGAGGCCGCTCGGATCTTACCCAGTCCGCGACGTGCCCAGCGTGGCAGAGGCCGCAGCCGCCACATCACCCGGCAAGCTCGTGTGGAGCAGCGGAGCCGCCATCCGGCCAGAGCAGCGCAAACGCGGCGCCTGCCGCCGGAAGCCATGGCCGCTGGCCCGCCCCGGAAGTCGCGGTGGAGAGGCTGTCTCCAGCCAACGTGAGGAGAGCGTGGCTGTCGCAGGAGAAGGCCAATCTGTCCGGCCCTGTGAAGCGTACATAAGAATAGGCAGGGGCAGCTAGGCGGGGCCGGTCGGTGGCTGGGTTGCTCAAAACCTGAAAGAATCCTGCCATGGTGGCGTGCGCCTGTAAGCCTGGCTTCTGGAGGTGGAGGCGGGAGGATCAGGAATTCAAGACTAGACGATAAAGTGCTAGGACCTGGGTTACCCCGTAAAGAGCCCGGTGTGATGTTAGTCATACCAGCACTGGAGAGATGGAGACAGAAGGATCACTGGGACTCGCCGGCAGGACCTCCACGAGCACGCAAGCACCCACAGGACGCTAAAATCAAATCGAAGAAATTAAATCTTCCCTGTGGAGAGATTTAATGAACACATGATCTGTATGTCATTTTAGACAAACACGATAATCTTACTCTCTGGGAAACACATGGCACGCAGAAGCCTGTAGGCTGCGGTGAAAAACCAGAGGAGAGGGCTGGAGGGGTGTCTCCATGGCTAAGAGGACCCAGGTTCGAAAGCTGGTCTTGGTGATGCATGCCTTTAATCCCAGCACCGGCAGAGGCAGGCATTGAGTTTGAGGCTAGCTTGGACTACAGAAAAAGTTCCAGGACAGCCAGGGCTACACAGAGAGACCCTGACTCGAAGAAGAAAAAAAAAAAAAAAATGAGGACCAGGTTTGATTCCCAGCACCCGAGTGATGGCTCACAACTGTCATTCCCAGGGGATCTTATACCTCTGAGCACAGCAGGCACATAGTGCACAGACATATATGTATGCAAAACATCCAAGCACATAAAATAAATTTTAAAAGTTTTAAAGAGTTGTTTGATCCCCAGAAGACTTTTTTTTTTTTTTTTTTCTAGACAGGGTTTCTCCGTGTAGCTTTGGAGCCTGTCCTGGAACTCTGTAGACGAGGCTGGCCTTGAACTCACAGAGATCTACCTGCCTCTGCCTCCCAAGTGCTAGGATCAAAGGACACCACTAACTGGCAGCAGGATCCTCTAAACCATCGCTTCAGCCCACTTTTTTCTTCTTTTCTGATTATTGGTTTGGTTTGGGGTTTTGTGTTGTTGTTGAGACAGGGTCTCTCTAGGTAGCCTTGCAGAGATTCTGCTGCCTCTGCCTCCCAAATGCTGAAGTTGAAGGTGTGTATCACCATACCTTAGGCCCAGCCCATTTTTTTTTTTTTTTAGAAAGACTTACGTATTTCTGTGTGTGCCTACTTGTCTATATGTACATACCATGTTCATGCAGATGCCTGCGGAGGGATTTACTGGAATCCCTCCTGGAATTTTAGCTGTTGTTAGCTACCTGGCGTGAATGCAGGGAACCAAACCCAGGTCCTCTACAAGAAGTGCTCTTAACTGCTAAGCCATCTCTCCAGCCTCAAAGGAAGAGTTTTTCTTCAGAAAACAGCAGAAACTAAAGCTTTGTGACTGAGGGAGAGGAAAGACTACACCCCACTATCAGTAAGACAGAAAAATGAAACTTTTGGGAGCTGGGTAGAAATTAAGACAAAACTGTCTTCAGCATCTTGATAACTAAAAAGCATAGCTCTGTTTTGCAACATCATAAATCCAAATAGCATTCTTCGGTTTTGAATTGATTTTCTATCTGATACTGTTTTAGAGTTTCTGGGGAATGTTAGAGAGAAATCACCCAGTCTCCAGAGCAGGGAAAATAATTGCACATAAGCTTAATCAACGCTTCAGGATGGCTGTTTTTGCAGAAACCTATTCCCCTCTATCCCAAAGAAAAGCCAAGAGTGATGAACACAGTGCATGGGAGTGATGCACGAAGAACATTGAAAGACCCCCCGAAGGCAGTCTTCCCTCAGGAGAGACCCTCGCCCAAGGATCACACCGAGACCACGAATCAGATGCAAACAGCAAGAGGCTTTATTCGGGAACACGGGTACCCGGGGCGACACAGTCTCTCAAGAAGCTCAAGGGACTGGCGCGCCCACGGGCTGGAGCTGAGGGTTTTTATAGGGTCGGGCAGCCGAAGCTCGGGTACAGAAGCAAGAAGCCTGGTTACAGGGTTTTGATTGGATGATTCAAATGAGGCCAGGTTCAAACCCAGGTCAGCTCGTGGTTTCTCCCCGAGCTCGCCACGCCTAGCTTTTGTCTAGGGTACAGGGTGTTTTTCTGACCTTTTAGTTCCTCGCTCTGGGGCCAGGTGGCTAACCACAAATGTTCTGTTTATTCCATGTCCGTTAACTGAACTCCTCAGTACCTCTCAGGCTTTATTCAAAAACAGCTGAGCTAAGCTATGTTAGGCGGGGAGGCTGGGGGTCTTTCAACATGAACTGTCAAGTAACTGCCAGTTCAACCATAACTCAATGAATTTTAAGTTGAATATGTATAAAAAATAAAACACCTATGATTATGCCACCTAATTTAAGAAACAACTCTGAACTGCACTGTTGACTCCCAGGGTTCACTGTTGTAAGCCCCTCAAGCCACATGAGTGGCCAGGCCCCTCCCCGAGGACCTCTGCCAGATTCCACCCACAGACTGCCCTAACTGCTGGACTCTGCCCCCGACCCTCCAGAGCAAAAAGCCCAATCTCTGGACATGAAATCCCACCAATCTCCACCCTGGAAAGTTCCACCCCCTTCCCAAGAAATTCTATATCTATCCTGTACTGCTGTTTCTCACCCAAGCAGAGGCAGCCACCCTCCTGATATTTTCCCTCCCAATAAATCTCTTGTATGAGGTTTGTTGTGTGGTGTGATTTTGAGCTATCCTTGGCTCCCAGCTGCCAGAATATCTTTCCATCCAAGCTGTAATGCTTACATTTGGTGTCATGACTCAGATAGGCTCTCCTAGTGCCTGCTTTTCCCCTCAGGGTCCCCCAGCTTCACTGGGACCCTATCCCTTATCTCCAGGCCATCTGCAACAGACTCACTCTCTGGCTCACCAATCGCTCACTACCCCATCCACCAGTAGCAAAGGTAAGATCCCCCTTTGGCTGGTCACAAATCATTAACAACTACTACTGCCACAGATAAAGGGTCTTTAAATATACCTAAACTTACCCTGCTACGCTTCCAAAGTCTCTTGCCTCTAAGGCTCTAATTCTTTACTCTTAAAAATCTTTTATTCCTGTGGTTTATTCCTGCTGCTCTATACTGTAAACTCTTATTTCGGGATTTGTAAGTTGCTCATCTGGCATGGTTTAAAATCTATATAATTTGTACCAAGTCTGTTTCCCATGGAAAATTTTGTTTGTCTCACTGTTAGAAAAGTTCTGTCTATTTTGTATGGATAGATGGATCTGTGCCTGTATATATTCTTGTGGAGCCACACAGAATTACTTCAGGCTCAGCTGGGTATGTAAATGTGTGGCCACTGCATGCTTGTTTCTGACTGGTCTTGGATGCCTGAGTTTACATGTTCCGTGTGTCTTGGTGATAGCTCAGCTGTTACTATTGCAACTAGCTGTCTGGGCTCAGAGTCTGCCTCTGGGCTTCCTGATGTAATGACAGAGGTTCATATGTCATTTGGATAGAAATAATATTAAAGTTATTTTATGCTGTTCTACCTCAATTTAAAAAAAAAAAAAGCTAAGGAATTGGGTATGGTTAAAAATCTGTAACAAAAGGTTGACTTAAAACTTGTAACTCTAAGAGCCAGGCGGATCTCTGTGAGTTCGAGGCCAGCCTGGGCTACCAAGTGAGTCCCAGGAAAGGCGCAAAGCTACACAAAGAAACCCTGTCTCGAAAAACCAAAAAAAAAAAAAAAAAAAAACTTGTAACTCCAGGGTTGGAGAGATGGCTCAGCAGTTAAGAGCACTGGCTGCTCTTTCCAGGGATCCTGAGTTCAATTCCCAGCAACCACATGGTGGCTCACAACCATCTGTAATGAGATCTGGTGCCCTCTTCTGGCCTGCAGGCAAACACAGAACACTGTATACATAATAAAAATAAATAAATCTTTAAAAAAAAAATAAAGAAAAAAAAAACTTGTAACTCCAAATTGGAACTGCTCTCAGAAACAACACATGGTTTGCCACCATCTAAATTAGTACAGCTTTGTGGGCAGTCACCATTTTGACTAAGGCTGGAGAAGAGGGATGTCATGTGACTTCACCATCTTGATTAAAGGTGACCACATGGAGTGGACCTACCAAGGAGACACCTCCTTGATATTGATCTGAAAGGTCTCCAGGATATTTAGGATTAGGATGGATTTCTGTATAATAATTCCTGTCTTGTCCTAAAAACAAGGTTTATGAAAGATAAGATTTAAAACAATGCTAGTTTACTGAGGTATTAAATTAGCTGCACCACCATGCATTCATGTACAGGGACATATCTTGTTGGCAGCCAGATTTTGTAACATAAGAGTAATCCCCTTGGTATTGATTTTAGAGACACTAAATTGTTGAAACTTGGTTTTGCCTTCTACAAATGGAGGCTAACAAAGACCAATTTAGGAATGTTAAGCTGTACCTAGTTTGGTAAACTAAGTCATACATACAACTGTTATATTCAATAATGGTGTAGTGTTTATGAATTAAAAGTCTCATCTAGTTATTAAAAGAGTTTCAGTTCAGAAATTGTTATTTAAGGCTAAACTTAACAGGAATAAAGCTATAAAACCCTAATCTTATAAGACATACAAGTTTACTGAAAGTCACCTCATAAAGGATCAACTTCTTTGATATGTTCATATTTAGTTTACATATCTTCTCAAAGTTAACTAAAAACAAACATTTGTCTAGTTTAGATATGTCTAACAGATAATGATCCCCAAACGCTTCAGAGATCTGAGAATATGGCATTTAAAATGTTTAGTGAAAAAAGAGCCGGGCGGTGGTGGCACACGCCTTTAATCCCAGCACTCGGGAGGCAGAGCCAGGCGGATCTCTGTGAGTTCGAGGCCAGCCTGGACTACCAAGTGAGTTCCAGGAAAGGCGCAAAGCTACACAGAGAAACCCTGTCTCGAAAAAACCAAAAAAAAATAAAATGTTTAGTGAAAAAAAAAAAACCTTTTCATGATAGAGACATGCCAGCTCCTGACAGCACCCCATCTCCTCCAAAGAAGATGGATGGGCACAGAAGAACCTCCACCTGGAGCTTGCTTTAAATGTAGCAAATCCAGCCATGGAGCAGAAAAAACTGCCTTTTACCTCAGCAGCTGCCAAGATCCTCTCCAGTCTGTGGACAAGCAGGTCACTGGGGAATTGATTGCCCCACTTCGCCTAGACAAGGTTTGCTGGTCTCCCCAAATTCCTACTCCACAGGAAAGTCTGTCAGATCTTCTGGGCCTGGCAGCTGAAGACTGATACTGCCCCGGGACCTCTGTCCCCAGTGACCGCAAAGGAACCTGGGGTGTGGTGATGTATTGTGTCCCCCAATATACTGTGTCTCCCAATAAAATTTACCTGAGGATCAGAGGAAAAAGTGAGCCACTATAGTAAACAAAAGTCACGCAATGGTAGCACACGCCTTTAATCCTATCACTCGCAGGCAGGGATCTGTCTGGATCTATGGGAGTTCAAGGCCACACTGGGAACAGAGCCAGGCATGGTGGCACATGCCTTAGATTCTAACACTAGTTAACCATAAAGGTCTAGAGGTCTGTACAAACAGCCAGGAAGTGACAGAGCTGGGCAAGAAGAGGAAGTGATGTAGTTGGTCTAAGAGAGCCAATGAGAGGAACGGAAAAGGTATATAAATGAAGAAGCAGCTCTCTTTGGAAGCTTCGGAGCTGGTAAGGTGAGGTTAGCTTGTGGTTTGTCCTATTCCTCTGATCTTTCTCTCAGGCTTTAACCCAAATTTCTGGTTCTGTGTTGTTTATTTATTAAGACCACTTAGAAATTTGTCTACACTGGGGTAGCTGTAGGTAATCGGTTCAGAAGCTGCCTCACTTCTGCTTACTCAGGTGAACTTTATCCTTCTCAGATCTGATGGTGTTTGATGACTAGGGTACTGACAGCTAGTTTAAGAGCTCTCTGCCCAATCCTCCAAGGCTAAACTACTTTGGTAGTTTATTAGTTAAGTTTCTTATTAAAAAATGCAGACAGATTTGCCTTGTTCATAGACTTCACAGTAAAGAATAAACAGGTTCCAGATATAACCTTCCACTAAAGGAACTCAAAAATGATTTAAGATATACAATGTTTCAGATTTCTATCCCCTTTCTATGCTATTATTATACTGGAATTTCAGAGGTTCCAAGTTTTAGCAATGATAAATGGAGTTCTGATAAACTGACAGAGCACTACCTACTATTCAGTCATAAGTTCAAGATTTTCAATTTCCTCTGGTTGTCTTCTAAGTACAGACTTAAAGTGTGTTTCACTGGGCTAAAACCAGGCTCTCTAGACATAGGAAAAATGTTCATGCCTTTTAACCCAAAGCCATAGCCTTTGCTATGACACCAAAGTGTAAATATGTTCCAGCTGTTTTATAGACGCCTGCATGTTCCTGGGAAAGAGTGCTGCTACTGTGTCAAGGAATCTGGCCTGGTGGAAACTAATACTGAGTCACTCCACAAATTGTCTGAAGAACTTCATCAATAAAACCAGGGCACATATCCACTCCATTCTTACTGGCAGACTTTACTCTTCCTATGGCTAGCCTCATTCATAGGGCTGGTGTTAATAATCTTTTTTTTTTTTTTCTCCTAGCAACTTGCCTTCTCTGCTTCCTCCAGGTCTCCTCCTGAGGTCTCCAGGATGGCAGTTAACTGAATGTTTTTTCACCCATACCTCCTGCTGAGCAGGAGCCCACCGACTCCCCACATCATCCCATGCCAACAGGAAGTAGTCAGATTTGAGCCGGCACCCATATATCCACGAAGGTCAGGATGTTTGGCTGGAACTTCCAGCTGAGAAAGCCCCTTTCCTGCCTTTCCAAACCCTGCCCTTTCAGAAAAATCACCAAAAAGTCCAGTTCTGTATTCCTGGAGGTTGCGGCAGCTCCTTCCCTGAAGCTGCCCAGTCCCCGCCTAAAGCGTTATAATTGAACACAAACCCAGCTTGTGACGGACACATCATCACCCTACGCCTACAGGGTACTTAAGCTCCCTACTTTAGATTGGCCATATGATTTCTTTTCCTGCCCTTCCCCTACTTGGATCTCTGGGGGCTGGAGAACTTACCCAGGAGTTGCTTTGCTCAGAATAAACCTGGTCATTTACTTTTAATTCAGCTTTGATCTGGCTTACTGTGTCATCAGAGAAACCTATTATTGGGGTACAGAAAGCCATTGATTTGTATTGAGGCCATGCTATTGTAATAAAATCTGAGTGGGTAGAATGAGGGAAGGGGAGAGAGAGAGAGAGAGAGAGAGAGAGAGAGAGTTGCAAAGTAGAACGCTGTGTAAGTTTGTTCCTACAAGTTCCAAGAGGAAGTTGAGAGTGAAACCAGCTGCAGGACTGCAGGCAGAAACTGACAGATAGCATGATAGCATAGTGGATCTGCAGTCTGACTGAGGTGGGAGAAAGCCAAGAAAGAGCAGAAGATAAAGGACATGTCCAAGTGGGTCTGCAGGTCGCATGAGCCACAGCCACATAGAGAATACAGCAGGCTAGAGCTTAAGCTGTGGGTCTTCCAGGCTGCTGGGAGAGGAGAGCAAGCAGGAGAGATGTCCACATGGGTAGTGTAGGCTGCAGGAGCCAGACAATCAGACCTCTCCATGTGGAAAGTAATCTTGTTTAAAAGGAGCATGCAAGTTTCTCTTGGGGTCACCATTTGCTACTTTATCAGATGGTTTGACCCCAGCATAATGGAATTTTTTATTAAATGTTCTTATTGATTGCATACATGGTTGGTAGTCTTTTATGGGACGTCTTGTAGACCCTAACAAATACCCCTTAGATAATCAATCCAAAGGGCTACCTGATGGCACCTCAGATTCTAATATTATTTGGGACCTTTACAAATAAATGAGTGATCTGGGAAATGTAAAGAGATTTCCCCATTCCCTATTTCTCTGCTCCAAGCCCTGTTTGTTTTTGCCTAATCTCTCTCCCCGACACACTGTGTAAATATCCTGTTTTTAAGTTACCATAGATGAATCTGTAAGTTTGTTGCAAAGTGGGAGCTAGGAACCAGATCTAACAGGAGGGGGAGAAAGCAAAGGGGTAGGCCAGCTGCAGCATGCACACACCCTGTACACACCCCTCCCTGGCTGGCACATCTCTCAGCTCCCTCCTGCAGCATCCTTTGTCTATAGTCAGGGCTCAAAACTTTCCTATCTCTAAGTCTTCTTTGTTCTCAGCTTACAGGATTCAGTTTTACAGGGACTCGGGTGTCTTTTAGGGATGAGTGGCATTAGACTGTTGTTTTATGCTGTCCCACTTGTATTAAAGTCTAGCTCTAGAGTTAGGGTGTGGCTCCCCCTCCTTTAGACCCAAGCATGCTTGTTTAAAGGTTTCTTCAAAAATCTCTGTCCCATATCAGGCAAGCCATCTGCTGTGTGACAGAGAAAAGAGAGCAAAACAAAATAAAGGGACAGACTATTCCCAATGTGGACTATTGCTACATATCTCATACTCTTTTGGTTTTGGTTTAACTCTCTAAAAATTTTGCTTAGGTATAAATCTTATCATAAGATTTGTAGAACTATTGTGTAAACTTCCTGTATCTCAAGATTTGTAAGCATATTGGGTATGATTAAAACCCTGTAAAAATTGTAACAAAAGGGTTAATTTAAAACTCATAACACCAGGGTTAATAGTTAAAAATCTATACAGAGGTAATCTTAAAGGAAACATATGGCTTGCTGCCATCTCAGCTGCTGTCCCCTCCCTGGAATGTAGGTAGTCATGTGGCTGACTGCCATCTTTGCTAGAATTGGAAAGGATAGACTTTGCCATGTGACCTCACTCTCATCTTGATAAAAGTGACCACATGATATAAGCTATTCAAGGAAAAACAACTTCTAGCTGTGAGGCCCAAACCAGATGATTCTTCCAATATTTTTTATCATACTAACCGGTCTCAACCACACTCTGGAACCATTTCCAGCATCCTGGACCCACATCCTGCATCCTGGAACCACATCATGCATTGTGGGAGCCCACAAAGGCTTTTTGGTGAGATCTGAGCTTGCTTTACACAGCAGGGCTGCATTAGGGGATGGTTTGACCACGTGCATGGTAACCAGCTGTCTGGGATGGTCTATACTTGGCTGTGCTGAGGGGAGATCTTTTGCTCCACCCCTTGGCATTCCTTTAAAAACCCTTTAGTAGAGACAGAAGAGGCTGATGGGTTCAGACCCAGGTCCTCCTGAGGCTATCCTGTGTTTTCTGTCTGTCTCTATATATATACTTCTATCTACAAATTCCTCATTTCTCCCTGCTCAAGAGCACCCTGGAGGTGTCAGGGGGAGCTGAACTTGGCGATAGCTTGGGGAGAAAGCCCTTCAGGAAGCAGGCGGGCTGGTTCAGTTTTGCAGTAAGAGTAAAGGCAGGGGTTTTTATTCCCAGGAGGTAGAATAGGGGGCTGGAAGATGCCCAGGAAAGGCTGCAGTGTACATATATTTCTCTATTAAGGTTTCTTTCTTTCTTAATTTCTATCTATGAAAAATAAGGAAGGTAGAGTGTAGTAATATAATGTAGAAAAGTAGAATGTAGGAATATAGCTTAAAATAAGTGGCAAAACAGAGGAACTATGTCCTTAGTTTTCTAACTGTGGGGCTGTGAAGGCAAACTGGGAAAAAAAATCTATCTTCTTTGAGCTTAATGGGGAAAAAAAGCTCTTTGAGCTTAACAGGCAGAAAAATGATTCCTATGGAAGCTTTTGGCCTGGAGACAGCTAAAATGCTAAGTCCAAGCAGCAGAGGAAAGAGATTTCCCCTGTGGCAGATGCAGACAGACAAACAAAAACCCTCTGCTCTGTCAGCAGTGCCTGAGAAAACTTATACAACACCTTACCAACAGAATTGGTTTCCTCTTGGCCATTGAAGCCAAGAAGTTTAGAGAACAGAAGTTTTGGGAAGACAGAGTGGTTTCTCTCTCAAACTGAAAGCATTCTTGGGGGAAAAAAAACCTTAGTAATCTCTCTCTAAAAAACTAAAAAGCCTTTTAGATTTTTGCTTCTCACAGATTTCTCTTTCTATAAGGGCAAAATTAGATTAACCTGGAAGAGTGTGGGAATTCACCTGTGGTTCGTTCTAAGAAAAAAATAAAAGACCTCTTGGAACAAGGCAAATCTTATCTGCTAAGTCCTGTCTCTCTAAGGCAGAGTAAAAACAACAGCCAGAAGTTCTCTGCAGTTAGAACCTGGCAAGAGAGTGCAGGCAGAAAGCTGAAGCAGGGATAGCCTCCCCCAAGGTGAAGCTGCAACATGCGGTACAGGACCTGGGGAAGGGCTACTGGCAATGAGGAAGCAGTAAAGCTGCGCTGCAGCATCAGGGACTTTGGTTCTGGGAGAGCATCTATCAGAATGAAAAGATCGCTCATAATCGTCCTAGCACAAAGATCCCCTGAAGCAATACAAACCCTCTCCATTAGTGTTGTATCTCCTTAGCAAGGGGCCAGGGAACCAGCACTTCCAAGTTTGAGTGCATTCCTGGATACTAAGATTCCTGCAGTGGTCAGGCAGCTTCTGAAAGACCCTAACCCTTCAGGCTTACACGCCCCAAGCCCCAGGAGAATAAAGAACTAAAAAGAAAACTAGTTCCAAGGGCAACCTGACTCAGCCATTATTCAACCACCCCTGCCACAATGTAACAATGTAAAGAGATCTCTGTTAAGAGATGCGCTCAACTGTGACTGGGATAGTTGTAAGTGTTCCAGGAAGGACCACTGTGACCTTTGTGTAAACTCCACTCCCGCCCTGATACCCCACTTGAGGTTTTGGGAAAAATGTGATCAGGCCATGATCTTATGAAATTAGCCTCTAGACATAAATCAATCGAAATGAAATTGTATGGGAATTGTAATCTTATGGCTTTTGTGGGTTTTTCCTTTAAAAGTACCCATGTGATTGCAATAGACGTGACTCTTGCTCTCTGAAGCTGAGTTAGCTCGACTGTACAGCCGCAACAATAAACCTCGTGCTGTTGCATCAACTGGACCGGAGTCTGGGTTCTTGGGGCACCCACCTGAGAAGGTAGTACCCTGGGTCTGGGGTCTATCACTTCAAGAAAAGCAGTGCGGAACTGGGAGGGAGACTCTCTGAAGGAGCTGTAGGAAAGCTCTGTTTAAAGTGCTTTTGTTCCTTTTCAATGACTGGCTGGGGCAGATGAACGAACCTCGAGGAAATTTTGCTTCAGGCATGGAGGGACCTGCCTGAATACACACAAGCAAGAAAGTACACTCAGCTCTGGGAACAGAGTCAAGAAGGGAAAACACCCATCAGTGCTAGCTCAGGGAGAACAGAAATCTCCCAATCTCGCATAGTGAAAAAGCAAAAAGCTTGGTTCAAACGTTCTGTGCTGAAAACAGAAATTTAACAAACTGTGTAGGCAGAAACACAAGTTTGCTGGGACCCGAAAAGAATTATGGGAAATGGAGTCTGAAAGGTAGCTCATAACAGCGGGCGATAAAGAGAAATGCATTCTGGGAAAAGTAGTTTTTCATCTCAAGATGGTGCTACTGCCCAGAAACTGTGTTTTTAAACACAGAATGAAGTTTCTTTTCAAAGCAATGCTAGAAAGTTCAATCTTACCTCTTGAGAACTAAGATCAGAGAAACAGCTTGCCTCTCAGGAGATAACTAAACACTAATACAGTTTATCAACAAAACTTTTTTTTTTTTTTTTTGGTTTTTCGAGACAGTGTTTCTCTGCGCCTTTCCTGGATCTCGCTCTGTAGCCCAGGCTGGCCTCTAACTCACAAAGATCCACCTGCCTCTGCCTCCTAAGTGCTGGGATTAAAGGCATGCTCCACCACCACCCGGCCAACAAAACTTTTTTTTGTTTTGTTTTGTTTTGTTTTTTCGAGACAGGGTTTCTCTGTGTAGCTTTGCGTCTTTCCTGGAACTCACTTGGGAGCCCAGGCTGGCCTCGAACTCACAGAGATCCGCCTGGCTCTGCCTCCCGAGTGCTGGGATTAAAGGCATGAGCCACCACCGCCTGGCAACAAAACATTTTTAACACTGAACATTGTTTTAGATATGAAGAAACTTATGGGCAAATAAAAAAGTTCTTTGCCTCTTAAACAAACAGCCTGAAATAAATGATTCCATTGCAAATTTAATATAAGCAGACAAAGAAACAGGCACTCAAAAAGAAATGACTGCTTTATAGATGGGGATCAAACTTCAAAAAAATCTAGCTATATCACAAAATAGTCCCTTCACGTGAAAGTTCTCTATACTGAAACAGTCATAAATCAGAATGTTTACTTAGTGGATGCACTGATGTTTGTGAGAACTGTCTGAGCTAAATAACTCATGGTCAGAGTATATCATAGCTTCTAGTAAAATAACATCAGAGGTTAAGAAGCTAATGAAGTGAGAATACTAAATCACGAAAATGTTCTTCCTCAGATTAAGCTGATGAAGGATGTATTTCATGAAACATCTATGTTCTTGACTCCTTTGAATAGTAGCAGTTTTGGTGAACAAATCACCTTGCCAGAAATATTGGGCTAATAAAAAATCTGTCAGAAACATCAGCATTGTTAAAAGAACTCATGGCAAATACAGCTTTAAAAAAATTAAGAAGGAGCCGGGCGGTGGTGGCGCACGCCTTTAATCCCAGCACTCGGGAGGCAGAGCCAGGCGGATCTCTGTGAGTTCGAGGCCGGCCTGGGCTACCAAGCGAGTTCCAGGAAAGGCACAAAGCTACACAGAGAAACCCTGTCTCGAAAAACAAAAACAAAAAAAAAAAAAAATTAAGAAGGGGTAAAATTGTCTCAGAGTTTGGTGATGAGTGTGGAACACAGGAATGTCAGCTTCAATGACACTCACTCCTCTAGAGGAACTAGAGTGAAAAGCAGCTAAAACAATGCTCCTGATATTAAGGTTCCATCTTGCAGTCTGGGGATAGTAGGAGAATAAGGAGGCCTCCAGACTGCTGAGGAGTTTGAAATGAAGTTTCAGCAATGTTTTTGGTACACAGAGGAACCTGCTGAAAGATAAAAATCTGGAACCCCACTCCAACCTAGACAATTATCTTCTCCTGTTGGGAAATGTCTGTTGAGTTGCCAGCTAAGCAATTCAGAAACAGAATGTTCCTTAGGAGGTTTTTCATCTTATTTCTTTTCTTCCTTTTTCAGTTTTCTATAAACTGGGATAGCTCTTAATAGAGTTTTTATAAAAGATCTGGAATGCATAAAGTACAACACTCACTAAATCCTAGGGTTGAGGGAGAGTCATTGAAGAATTAGGCTCTTGTTTCCAACTGTCAGAAGAACTTTCAGAATGATATCAAAGCTGACTATAAACTCTGAACTTTACTATTAACTCTGAACTTTAGAAATGATTTGTGTACTTCTTGTCATGTTAACATTTTAGCTAAAAAGTCTCTTATAGGTGTTAAGAAATATCTTATAGATGTTTGCTAAGATCTGCTAAGAGATTCTTCTTAGTGTAAGTCAGTTCTAGATATCTGTATAGTTCTATAGAGTTTCCTCTTAAATATAAGCTTGGTAAATACTTCTTCTAAGAGATGTGTGCTAATAGAGTTTCCTTAAGAATATAAGCTTGGCCCGGGTGGTGGTGGCACATGCCTTTAATCCCAGCACTCGGGAGGCAGAGGCAGGTGGATCTCTGAGTTTGAGGCCAGCCTGGTCTACAGAGTGAGTTCCAGGACAGGCACCAAAATTGCACAGAGAAACTCTGTCTTGAAAAACCAAAAAAAAAAAAAAAAAAAAAAAAAAAGAATATAAGCTTGTAGCCAGGTGGTGGTGGCACACACCTTTAATTCCAGCACTTGGGAGGCAGAGCCAGGCAGATCTCTGTGAGTTTGAGCCCAGCCTGGTCTAAAGAGTGAGATCTAGAACAAGCAACAAAACTACACAGAGAAACCCTGTCTCATAAAACCAAAAAAAAAAAAAAAAAAAAGAATATAAGCTTGTAAGAAGTATAAATAAGTGTATGTTGAATGTGAGTGTGTGAAAAGTATAAATGTTGGATGTGAGTCTAAATGCTTATGTAAGCTAGCAAAAAAATGTAAATATGTATAGTGATAATAGTTCAATTAAGAGAGTTTAAATATGTATGGTGATATTTATACCAGAATTATGTTATAGTTAATGAACCAGAGTTTGGTAAAAAGCTAAGGGAATCTTTAAGCTGGATGTAGTTTATTGGATGCAGTTTGCATCAAGAGTTTTAATTGAAAAAGGGCTTAGCACAGCTAAAATTGATAGAGACATCTTAAGACGCATTCCAAAAAAGAAATGCCATCTCTATCATCCTCTACTCCTGTACTAGGAGGTGTGGCATTTATGGAGATCACTGTGGTGGTGGTGGTGGTGGTGGTAAGCTCAATAGGAACCTGGGCCAGAGCTGAGTTAAGCTCAGTACTCCCTCCTATCAGAGGCTGAGAGCCAGTGACAGGCAACTTTCTCTTGATAGCTTCCAACCTAAGACAGATATGCTTGATGAAAAGCATATCTCCATGACAGGTAATGGAAGTAATAATCGTAGAGAACGACCTAAGACAGACCTCAGTCTATTCTGTGGGGCCTCAGAGTTGCTTTAAAAAATTAAGAGGAGGGACCTGTGGGAGCCCACAAAGGCTTTCTGGTGAGATTTGAGCTTGCCTTACACAGTAGGGCTGCATTAGGGGATGACTTGACCATGTGCACGGTCACCAGGTGTCTGGGATGGTCTACACTTGGCTGTGCTGAGGGGAGATCTTTTGCTCCACCCCTTGGCATTCCTTTAAAAACCCTTTAGTAAAGATAGAAAGGTTCAGACCCAGGCCCTCCTGAGGCTATCCTGTGTTTTCTGTCTGTTTCTCTATATATACTTCTATCTACAAATTCCTCATTTTTCTCTGCTCAAGAGTAACCTGGGGGAATAAGAGGGAGCTGGTCTCCCTCACTGTATCACTGGACCCAGTCCCTTCTCTTCCTCTCTAGCTTCTCTGGGTTCTCTTTCTCCCTTCTCAGTGACAGGCTACCAACTCAGTAAGGGCTGAGGCTCTCCCCAACCAAGACCCGGAATGAAATTACAATATCCCAGGGGGCATTCTTGCTAGGGATCAGTTTGTATCTTGCCTCCTCATTGGCCACCCTTAAAGAGGTAAATTATAAAAAAAAATCCAAGAGGTCATCCAGGACAAACATGATAACCCATCTCAATTACTAGACCACCTCACAAAGGCCTTCTTACAATATACCAATCTGGATTCCAAGACCCCAGATGGAAAGCAACCTTTTTTGTTTGTTTTGTTTTGTTTCTTTGTTTTTTGTTTGTTTGAGACAGGGTTTCTGTGTAGCTTTTGGAGTCTGTCCTGGAACTCACTCTGTAGACCAGGCTGGCCTCAAACTGATAGAGATCTGTCTGTCTCTGCCTCCTGAGTGCTGGGATTAAAGGCGTGTGCCACCACCGCCCAGTGGAAAGCAACTCCTTATGACCTACTTCTTCTCCCAGAGTTTCCCTGATATTAGGGCCAAACTTAAATGTCTAGAGAAAGGACCCCTGACGCCACAGGCAGAAATCTTAGCAATGGCCTTTAAGGTGTATCATGGGAGAGATTTAAAAAGCCCCAAAACAAAAATACCTGATGCTAGCAAAAGTCTTTCAACTGCCCATAGCAACTGCCCAGGCTCCCTGGCCTCCCAAAGCCTGAGAATGTCTAGGTCCCTGTTTCAAATGCAGGGAGGGTCACGGGGCCTGGACCTATCTGATTCCTCATAAACCATAAACCAAACCATGTCCAAGGTGCCATCAAGAAGGACATTGGGGTGTTGACTGCCTCAAAATCCATCAAGGCATGGGGATATCAAGCCCAAATGTCTCTTCAGCTGAACTCCTAAATCTGGCCATGGATGACTGAGGAGGCCCTGACCACTGCCATCTCTCAATGGGAGCATCAAGAAGATATCACAGTATCAGGGTGATCTATCTATTTTCTTCTGGACACTGGGTCCACCTATTTAGTCCTGACAGAATTTTAGGAACCCACATCTTGTTCCCCTGTTGTCAGGGTAGGGTAACAGCTTTACCAGCCTCATGAAACTCCTCCAAATGTATTAACCAGGCTCAATACCCACTCTCTCTCCATAGCTTCAGGGGACATAAGCCTCTTATCTCCAACCACTTGTCTCTCCCCTTCTACTTGGTAAGTGTCACTATGGAGCTTCCCGCTTTGTTTTCTTTTACTACAAAAGCCACATAGGTATGTAGATGAATTTCTAAATGGTCTTATTAAATAAAAAACACAAAGCCAAATATAGGGATGAAAGCCTTATAGATCAGGGAAATAGTGATAGCCACTAACTTTACCTCTCCAGCTCTGCAGCTACCAAAAGTACACTACTTCCTGTCTACCACACCTTTATTGCCTTGCTGTTCTGCCCTCTCATTGGCTCTTAGTCCAGCTACCTCACTTCCTTGTAACAGCCTGTCTGTACAAATCTCCAGGTCTCTCTGGTTGGTACTGGGATTAAAGGCCTGTGTCACCACGTTTGGCTGCTCCCTAGTATGTCCTTGAACACACAGAGACCCTGCCTGCCTCATGATCAGATTAAGGGTGTGTGCTACCACTGCCTGACTTCTATGTTTACTTAAAAATGGCTGGCCTTTTTTCCCTTGATCTCCAGGCACGCTTTATTTATTAACATACAAATAAAATATCACCACATTTCCCCTTTTTTGTCTAATAAAAATAAAAAATAATAAAAAAGTTATAACTAATATAAGAAAAACTATATTTAATAAGTGCAATAACTATATACAATATATACAAACAATAAATACATCAACAATGTCTAATCCATTTGCATTTGACAAATTCAGAGAAAATATTCCATTATCTATCCTATTTTGGTAAGTCCAAAAGGTACCTAATTCACTTTCGATCCTAACTTGTATTACCGACAGAAAACTATCTTATGATATCTTTCAAACTTATACAATAAACACCTCTTAATGAGTTTCTTTTCTGAATTTCTTTTTCTTTCTTTCTTTTTTTTTTTTTTTTTTTGGTTTTTTGAGACAGGGTTTCTTTGTGTAGCTTTGTGCCTTTCCTGGAACTTGCTTTGTAGCCCAGGCTGGCCTTGAACTCACAGAGATCCACCTGGCTCTGCCTCCCGAGTGCTGGAATTAAAGGCATGCGCCACCACCGGCCTGAATTTCTCAACAAGGAAAACTGTAACTACAATGATCTAATCTTCAACTTCCTCAGAGACCCAAGAAGGAAATATTATTACCTAGAAAAACAGGAAGTGCAAACAAGCGACTTCCAAAAAATGTGAGTTGACAGAAACAGCCAGCTGCCTGTGCAGTCACCCAAGATTTCTCCGCAGAGCTGGGGCAACATCTTCAGCTATAGGCTTAGCATATCTGACAGACTCATTCATGAAGTAGGATATACACAAGGCCTACAGTTCAACCTCACATTCAGTGCAAGTATTCCATGTACCAGATAAACTTGAATTCCACCAGTGTTCTGTCGTGATTCAGGATTTTAAATTCTGGAAATTGCTCGTGTTTTTTGGAAATTGGCTGCCTATTCTTCTCGGCTTGTGGATGGCTTCATCTCCTTTTTAAACGCCAGTCTACCATTGAGAGATTAGACTCTGTCATCCTAGTTACTCTTTCAAGAATAACTGTTTCAGCTACTGTTCCACTGCGCACCAGAAGTCATCGGTCCACTGCCTGTTCAGCTGCCTTCAAAGAAAGGGACACTGTACCTTTTCTGGATTGCAAAGCCACTTCAGCAATGGTGCCACATTGTCCTGCCCTCAGAGGATGCCTGTTGCTAAAGCCACAACCACACTTGTCTTGGCAAGGATCGGTAGTCCTTTGTTTTGTGTCTTGTTTGTCCATTTTGGATATCAGACTGTCAGCAGTTGATTCCAGGGCACTTTGTTGCCCAGTGGCTAACTTTAGCCACAGTGAGAGTTAACTCCATATGCAGTTTTCTTCAATGCCCATATCTTTTCTGAAGTAGATTGGTGCTGCCAGGAGCCAACATGTCTCATGGTCATAAAACAAAAGAAAAAAATCTAAGTTATAAAAACATTTTAAATGCCATATTCTGTAGATATCTTAAGGGTTTGAAAATGACCTGTCTATCTAAAATATATCTCTGCTTTATCTTGAGAACATACCTAATATGACTACAAGTTCAATTGTAATGTCTAACTACTAACTTTCATTTTTTATATCCTAATAACATTCAAGGATTAGCAAATTGCATTACATTGTGAAATGAACTATATAAGTACAATATCCTGAACAGGATTATATATGTACAGCATTTTCTAACAATATTCATATCTCTCTCTCTCTCTCTCTCTCTCTCTCTCTCTCTCAAAACTTTACAATCTAATGTAAAGTATTTAAAACTAGTAGTTGTCATTTAAAAGTAGATTCAATAATCTACCCTTTTATCTATATCATATCTATATCCTCTCTTTTTTTCTTTTCAGAGTAGATTCAATAATCTACCCTTTATTCTATCATTTCTATGTATCTTTTTTTTCAGAATAGACTCAATAATTTACCTCTTATCTATATCCTTTTTTTTCAAACAAGAACCCTAAATTGAATCTCCTTTGTTTAGCCCTTTTCCTGACCATTAACAACAAAACTTGTAACCAACCCTCCTAAACAATGACAACTATCCCAAAGCTGAAACCCACTGAAAGACCAAAAACCACCCGCCCCACTCCACCTCTTGGGAATGTGGGTGTCGTGTTCTTAAAATTGCTTCCTGCTGTTTGTGGTCAAAGGCATCTTTATGGGATCCGGAAAAGAAAAATTTTGGGTTAACTGTCAAGTTCTGGGAAAGGTAGCTATATCATTTGTTGTCCAGTCTCTGCATAATGCCAAAGTACAGGGCCTGTCTCAAGTCCTTCTTAAAGTAGACTATGAAGCTGGATCATCTCAGCTAGCCATCTCGAAGTTGTTCTGAGCAGTTTTGTAGTCCAAAGCTGATCTTTGGGTGATGTTTGTCAGCTTAGTGGTATTATTATTGTCCACGTGGAATTATTGTTGTGGGGCCCCATCATCTTTCTGGAGACTTCAAATTTGCCATTAGGCCTGATCATGATGCCCTGCAGAAAACTGATAGAGACTGGAACACAAAAATATGTATAGGCAGCTAAATGAAGCCTTTTTTCTAGAATTAATTAGTACTCTATATGACCACTAATATCATAATGAAAGTTTAAAATATATATATTAATCTTATAAATTTTGATATGAAATTCATACCTTAAGAAAAGTTTAAAGAATCAAAATAGAGCCAAAGAATTGAGATTAGTGGCAATAGAATTGTCCCTTAATTTTTTTTGTTTTCTTCTATCTCATATCAGAAGATGGTACTTTCTTCCTTCATGATACAGAGATACTGCATTTTCCTTTTAACAACATGCTTGGATTTAGAGAAGGAGAGAGCAATTCTCCAACTCCAAAGTCAGCTTTAATTTTTAATTGAACTGGGACTACAAAAAGACCATTTGTGTTAAGTGTCTGTAGAGAAGAGCAGAAGCAAACATGTAGGAAGACTTATGAAATTTTATATGTAATATACCAATAGGCCAATTTACTTTTTTTCTTGAGACATTTTTTCTAGATGATTTGTCCTTTTTATTCAGATATCTCATTTGTTCAGTGTTCTTCAGATTCCTTAGCCTTCATTCTCCTGAAAGACAAAAACAAAAACCCTTCTCCAAGCCTAACTTTGGGGAGGTTCCCTTTTGGCAAGTTATATCTGATTAAATAAAAAGCATTTGTTTGTGGTATGTTACTTTAAATTGGATGGTCATGCTGGTTGATGAACTATCACCTCTTCTAATTAAGAGGTCTCCCTTGTTCAGATTGAACCTTTATCAATTTTGCAGCCTATCTTCTCCTGTAGAAACAAAAGCAAATCCTTGTCCCCAACAAAACACATATCCTGGTCTACATTCTAAGGTCAGCACATCTTTACAGTATATAGGCTGGTATCAAGCTGGTGAAAGAATATGATGGCTATACTTTCAGGAGGGGAGGCTAAAATCTTTTTTTTTTAAGATTTGTTTATTTATTATATATACAGTGTTCTGCTTGCATGTATGTTTGCAGGCCAGACAAGGGCACCAGACCTCATTACAGATGGTTGTGAGCCACCATGTGGGTGCTGGGAGTTGAACTCAGGACCTCTGGAATAGCAGTCAGTGCTCTCAACCTCTGAGGCACCTCTCCAGCCCTAAAATCTTTTTAGATTATGGATTAGCCTATACAAAAATGTCTGCCATAAATCAAAAAGTGAAGGGGAAGAGGAATAGGAATATTACACAACTTAAGTAAACCATAGTTCTCTGAGCAGATGAAGATAGGTTTCTAATCAATCTAATCAATATTTATATTATAATTCAGATATTATTTGGCTTAAAAGGACTTATTGGGAAATGTTATCATTTTTAGTATTTTCTACAGAGAAAATATTTTCCAGTTTCAAATAACTCTTGACTTTTGAATTATAATCTGTTTTTATATTTTAAAAAAAGTATATAGGCTGATTTAATACTGTAGTTTTTTCTATTATTCAATGTCTCTCTGCAGCTGTTGTTCCTTTCTCATTACCACTGAGAAAATTCAAGGTTAATAGAGCATTATGTAATCTATTTCTGGGAGTTTTTGTTACACCTTTCTATTTATTTAGCATTTCCTTTAGAGTTCCATTTGATCTTTCTATGACTACTTGGCCTATAGGATTATGTGGTATACCTGTAATATGCTTTATATTGTAATAAGCAAAACCCTGTTTAATTTTAACAGAGACATATGCTGGAGCATTGTCAGTTTTAATTTTGTTTTGTTTTGTTTTGTTTTTCGAGACAGGGTTTCTCTGTGTAGCTTTGCGCCTTTCCTGGATCTCGCTCTGTAGACCAGGCTGGCCTCGAACTCACAGAGATCTGCCTGGCTCTGCCTCCCAAGTGCTGGGATTAAAGGCATGCGCCACCACCGCCCGGCTCAGTTTTAATTTGTACAAGTATACCCATGATGGCCATAACTTCTAGGAAATGCATGATTACAGAATCAGCTTTTTCAGAACCCAAAGCAGTTGCCCATTGAAATCCTGAATAAGTATCAATGGTATGGTATACATATTTCAATTTTCCAAATTTTGCAAAGTGAAACACATCCATCTGCCAGATTTCATTCGTCTGAGTATCCTTTGGGTTATATCCTACTAGTAGCAGAGTTTGATTGTAAAAAGAACTAGTAGGACATTTCCTTACAATTTCCTTGGCTTCTTGCCAGGTTATGGAAAAATCCTTTTTTAAACCTTTACTATTGACATTATGTTTTTTATGAAATTCTGAGGCCTCCAGCAAATTTCCTATCAATAATTTATCAATCTCATCAATACCTTGTGCTAGAGGGCCTGGCAGACCTGTATGGGATCGGATGGGAGTTATATATAAAGGATGACTCCTTTTCCTGATTGTATCTTGTAACTAAATAAATAGTGAAGTTAATTCTGACTCATCAGGGATAAATTCTTCAGTCTCAATATGTAATACCACTCTTTCAGCATACTGAAAGTCAGTAACTATGTTGGGAGGTCCTGAAAAATCCATTAATACCAACAGAATAGCATACAGTTCCGATTTTTGAACCGAATTATAAGGACTTTGAACCACTTTACTTAAAATTTGTGACTTGCAACCTGCCTTTCCTTGTTTGTTTGCATCTGTATAAAATGTATGAGCTCTAGATATGGGTATTTCCCATACAATTCAAGGCAAAATCCAATCAGCTCTCTTCATAAGATCAATTCTATCTCTTTTGGGATATTTGCTGTTAATCTCTCTCAAAAAATTACTGCAAGCTCTTTGCCAAGGTTCACTTTCTGCTCATAATTTGTCAGTGTCCTCCTTATTGAAAGGTACAACAATTTCTGCTGGGTCTATTCCTGCTAATTGACGAAGTCTAATTTTTCTTTTCCACATAAGTTTTTATTTTTTTACTCTGTTTACTTGGTAGAAATACCCATTCCAACAGAATATCTTCCATCTGCATTAATATTCCTGTAGGAGAATGCCTAGAGGGTAAAATAACCAAAATGCAATCGAGCTTTGGATCCACATGATCCACATGTGCATCCTGTACATCCTTTTCCACCAAGGCCAATTCTTTCTCAGCTTCAGGTGACAATTCTCTTGGACTATTTAAGTCCTTGTCACCTTCTAAGGTTTTGAACAAATTACTCAGTTCATCATTTTTTACCCCAACAACAGTTCGTAGATGGGAAATGTCTCCAAATAATCTTTGAAAGTCATTAAGTGGCTATAATCGATCTCTCCTAATTTGCACCTTTTGGGGTCTAATTTTTTGGTAGACCTATTTTATATCCTAAATAATTAATAGAATCTCCTCTTTGTATCTTTTCAGGAGCAATATGTAATCCCCAACAAGGCAATTTTTTTTTTACTTCTTCAAATATTCTTTCTAAAGTATCTGCATTTGAGTCAGCTAGTAAAATATCATCCATATAATGATGAATTATAGATTTAGGAAATTGTTTACACATCACTTCCAATGGCTGTTGTACAAAATATTGGCACAGGGTTAAGGTATTCAACATTGCCTGTGGGAGAACCCTCCATTGATATCTCTTCTCCAGTTGAGAATTATTATAAGTAGGCACTATGAAGGCAAATCTTTCTCTGTATTTTTCTTGTAAGAGTATTGAAAAGAAAGTCTTTTAAATCAATAACTATAAGAGGCCATTCTTTAGGTAACAGAGTAGGCAAAGGAATTCCAGATTGTAGAGAGCCCATTGGCTGAATTACTTTGTTAATTGCTCTTAGGTCTGTTACCATTCTCTATTTACCAGATTTCTTTTTAATAACAAATACAGGAGAATTCCAAGGGCTGGTTGATTCTTCAATATGCTGAGCATTTAACTGCTCTTGTACCAGTTTTTCTAAAGCCTGAAGTTTCTCTGTTGCTAAAGGCCATTGCTGAACCCATACAGGCTTGTCTGTTAACCATTTTAAAGGTAGAGCTGTTGGTGTCTTTGGAAGATCAGCAGTTCTTGTGCCGTTCTTGTATAATATGGATGGCTGGTGACCACTCTTTAGAATAATACCTTCTAATATTTCTCTCAGAAACATGTGTTAGTGTATGATTTGTTTCTGAGGTCAGAGGAATGTTAATCTGAGTATTCCATTGTTGTAATAGATCATAAGATCATAGCTATATTAGCCACATATGGCTTTAATTTTCCTCTCTGTCCTTCTGGACCTATACATTTGAGCCGTCTTGTGCTCTGTTTCACTTGAGATAATGTTCCAATCCCTAACAGCTGAACATTTACCTCATGAAGAGGCTAATTTGGATGCCAAAATTCTGGTGCAATTATTGTCACATCTCCACTTATGTCTACTAAACCTTCTAAGAGAACGTCATTTATTCGTATTTTTAATTTTGGTCTTTGTTCATTTATAGAAGTTTGCCAAAAAAATTCACTTTATGATTTCTCCTTAACTTCCTGTTTTCTCTCCTACAGCTGTTCTATCACCCCGAGCAGTCTGGTTTATTCCAATAGGCATTTGGTTATTTAATTCCTCTGAGAAGGGGTTTCTTCTATGATGGCAGGAAAGGTCTGAACTGAATTTGCTGTGTGGGCCTGCATGAAACCCCTCTGGGAGTTTCCCAAGGACAGAGGCAAAGGATTACCTTGTCTGTCCCTTGTTGATCTACATTTGTTGGTCCAATGTTTACCCTTCCACATCTTCTGCATAATCCACAAGGGAGGGGCATTCTGTTGCTATTGTTCCTTGAATAAACATTCTTTCTAGGAATGCCCTGTTTATATGCCCTTTTCAAATGAACTTGTTTGCCACACCCAAAACATCTGACATTTTTCCTCAAAGCTTTTGAAATTACTTCTCCTATCCACATATCATCATGGTCATGAGACTCAATATTAATTGTGTCCCTAATCCAGTCCTCCAATGGTGCTAATCTTGCCTCTAATGGCCTTGTTATTCTTTTGCATGCTGCATTCAAGTTCTCAAAAGCCAAAGATTCAATTATTATCTATCTAGCTTCTGAATTTGGTATCATTCTATTTACTGCTGAAGACAGCCTTTGTAAGAAATCTGTGAAGGATTCTCTGGGGCCCTGTATAACTTTTGTGAATGATTCAATTTTTTTCCTGCTTCCTCAATTCTGTCCCATGTATTCACGGCTGCCATGAGGCATAGAATTAAGGTTTGGTTATCATATAAACATTGTCTTTGTATATCAGCATATTCACCTTCTCCAAGAAGCTGATCCTGAGAAATTTCCACACCTCTAGTTATACATTGGTGTTCTATTACCTTAGCCTCCTCCTTAAAACAGGTTTGACACTGTAATTGTGCTCTGGACTCCAGGACAGCTGTTACCAATTCTGTCCAGTACTGAGGAATAATCCTATTACAAGTTGACCATGAGTTTAATATTTGCTTTACAAATGGAGAATGCATGTCATCCCATACTATAGCTTCCTTAAATCTTCTTAAATCTAAAATTTCCACTGGAGTCCAATTAGCTTGTACACACCCTTGAGCAGGTAGTTCCTGTAAGGATATCAGATAAATTAGGTTTGATTGTTTAAAATCAGGCTGTCTCTCTGTAACCATATAATTCAATCCTGAAATAATTTCACCTTTAAATTCTTCTGTCTGGGTCTGAATTTCTCTATAATTCACTTTAACAGGTTTTTCTAAAGCTTTTATCTTGGCATTTAAATTGACCAACCTTTCTAATACTAAAATAAGGATAATTAAACAAATAATATTCATAATTTATGTTACATACATCCCATCAACATTAATTATCCTCTCATTTAATTGTTCCATTTTCAGACTGCCTAATGTGTTATCAAACAAAGACTAATTCACATCCATTGTAAAAATATTTCCCATTTTTTAATGTGGGATAAAATTTTCTCTTTTAACTAGTTTCTCCCTTTAAGATATCTGATATCTTAATTGAGGTACCAAGTCTGCATAGAACAGTAGAAGTCTGAGGGAATTTCAAAGCAGCTACCTAGCATGATGGCAGTCAGAAATGGGGAGAGAGAGAGAGAGAGAGAGCGCTTACTAAAAGCTAAAGAAAGTCCAGCCACATGCTCTGGCCTGAGCCAGGGGTCTGTAAACCCACAAGCAGTCCAGCCCCTTGCAACTCTGGCCATGAGTTGGAGATCTGGCCACAAGTAGCTCCAGCTGTGTGTAGCCAGATTGCTTGTAGCTCTGGCCAAGCTGGGGGCAAGCCGGGGGTGAGCCAGGGGCGAGCCGGGGGCCTGTAACTCCTGGCCTGTAAGGCCACCAATGGTTTTTTAATGAATTCTTGCCACATGGGCACCAATTGTAGATGAATTTCTAACTGGTCTTATTAAATAAAAAACACAAAGCCAAATATAGGGATGAAAGCCTTATAGATCAGGGAAATAGTGATAGCCAAAAGTCCACTACTACCAAAAGTACATGACTTTCTGTCTACCACACCTTTATTGCCTTGCTGTTCTGCCCTCTCATTGGCTCTTAGTCCAGCTACCTCACTTCCTTGTAACAGCCTGTCTGTACAGACCTCCAGGTGTGTATGGTTGGTACTGGGATTAAAGGTGTGTGTCACCACACTTGGCTGTTTCCTAGTGTGTCCTTGAACACACAGAGACCCTGCCTGCCACATGATCGGATTAAGAGTGTGTACTACCACTGCCTGACTTCTATGTTTACTTAAAAATGGCTGGTCTTTTCCCCCTTGATCTCCAGGCACGCTTTATTTTTTAACATACAAATAAAATATCACCTCATGGGTGTGCCAGGATACCTTTCCCTTCACAGGTATAGGTATAGCCTGGCTTCTGACAGCCAGGATACCTTTCCCTTAAGAACCTCCCACCCTGCAGAGTAAAAACAACTCAATCTCTGGACGTGAAATCTCACAAATCCTCACCCTGGAAAGCTCCATTCTGAAAAGTTCCACCCCATTCCCACAAAACTCTGTGTAATTCTTGTATCCTGTTCAGTTTGCTGCTGTTTCTCACCTTAGCAGAGGCAGCTACCCTCCTGGTTTTTTCCCTCCCGATAAATCTCTTGTGTGAAGTTTGTTTTGTGGTGACTTGTGGTATTCCCTGGCTCCCAAATACTTTCCATCTGAGACGCAATGCTCACATCTGTGTTCTTGCTTTCCTGCAAAGGTACTCATTTTCTTGGTTTTTAAACGTCATTTTAAGGTTTTGTGGTTTGTTTTGTTTTGAGTACTGGGAACTGAACTCAGGGTCTTCCCCATGCAAGGCAAGCTCTTTACCACTAAGCTACATCCTTAGCTCTTCCATTTTCTTTACGTAAATAGCACTTTTTTCCTAAACACTGTGCTTTGGGGAAAGGGTTTGAGACAGTGTCACTATATTCTGAACCCCAGTTCAGAATCCTCCTGATTAATCCTGAGTGTTGTTTGTTTGTTTGTTTGAGACAATGGCAAGTGGAGTCTTCTGGCTCAGACTCCTTCTGCAGACAAGGCTGGCTCTGAACTCCTGGTCCCTCTGTCTCCACCCCAAGTGCTGGAATTACAGGTGCACACTACCATGATCCACTGGAGTTAGAGATTTTTTTTTTTTTGGTCCTGAGATTTGAGTCAAGAACCTTGTGCAACCATATGCTCTGCCACTAAAATACACCCCAGCCAACAATGTAATTGTTTGTACATGCCTTTGAATTTTGTAAATCTTATTTGCATGCTTCATTATATGGCTGTAAGGATTATGTCCTTAATTACATCACCAGCCTGCAACAGCATCCCAGCCTAAAAAGCAGGCATGCTCTCTGTCTCCTCTCTTTCCACATTCTCTTCCCTCTGTGCGGTTTCTCTCTCTCTCTCTCTCTCTCTCTCTCTCTCTCTCTCTCTCTCTCTCTTTCTCCCCTTTCTCTCCCAATAAAGCTCTAGAAAGGTAACCATGGCTCATGATTCTTCTGCCACTGCAACATCCAGTGGCATGGCCACCACGGGTGGCAGCCAGCCACAAGCACTGCCATGTAACCAACATCTGGTGCCATTCAGACTCGGCTAGACCACCAAGGACCTGCTGTGACCGCTGCCACTTGCTGCCTCCTCCCCCATCCAGCGAGATCTTAAGACCACAAGACCGCAAGCGTGCATGCATCCCTCGCCTCCCCTGGACCCCTACACAGCTACCACTACTGCTACCGCCATGATTCTTTACCATAGTGAGTGAGTCCGCCATTCTCACAGCTGTAGTCTGAGCTATATTCTTTGCAATGGACACCCTGGGGGTTGTCCTCGGGCTGTGCTGGCAACGGCAGGCACATTTCCCCTCCTGACAAGGGGGTCAATGCTGTCTTGGGTCCACCGTGGACCAACTGCAGCACAGCTTCAACCCTTCCCATCCTTTGACGAAGAGGACGGGAACTTGAGCTGATTCGTAGATCTCTCTTCACTCTCGGGGACGCCCGAGATTGGAGACTGATCCTGGTTTGTTACTTTAATTTTTTATTTTTCTCTCAGCTACAGCCAAGGGACAAAGGGGTAGATACATTTACCACTTACATTGGCGTATAGGAGCGGCTACTGATAAATCTGGCCACATAACAGTGTCACAGGAACTTCTGCCAGCAAGCAGGCAAATAAAAGAGTTACTTTATCCCCAAGCTTTCTGCTAAAGCTCTAAACCCTTCTCCCTCCCCACTTCTGTGTCTGCCACATGCAACCTTCTCTGTCTGACTTCCGCCAGCAGTGGGCAGGCTCAAATGGGTGTGCTTGGGCAGCTTCTACTGACTTTAGCACTAACCCACCTTAACTCCACCCACTCATCTCAAACTGCCTTGGGAGACACAGACAGATCTGGAAGCGGCTAAGATCCATACTTATAAATAAGTTTACAGTAGTCAGGATGGCTCTTAAGCCAAAAATCATCTTATAGCTTCAGACAAGTCTTCCAAAAGGATTGGTTTATAGTCTGCCTACTGGCAGATCTTCCAAAAGCTGTCCTTAAGCCATCAATCATCAGGAAAAAAGATTCAGGACACAGAATAAAATCCGTTTCTTGTTCCCCAGACCTCTTCGACTAAAACTTAAGCATCTGGAGAGCAAGGCTCCTGACCCCACAGGCAAAAGAGTCATCTGTGGCATTTAAGGTGTGCCAGGGAAGAGATAAAAGCCTGAAAACAAAATTGCCAAGTGCTGGCACTAACTCCCAAAAGCTGTTGGGTCCCTGTTTTAAGTGAGGAAAAAGGCCACGGGCTAGCGAATGCTCTGCCAGTCCATCAACAGCCTTCTTAAAAGTTCTTCCTATAAAGACAACCAGTCAGCTGACTGCCCCCAGGCGCCAAGATGTATGGGAACATCAAGCTAAGACCTCCAGCAGACCTAGGCTTGGCTACAGACATGGCAGGGAACCCAGAGCGCAGCAGGGAAGTGATCCATTTCTTTCCTTCTGGACACCAAAACCACTGACTTGGTCCTGGAGTTTTGGGATGTCACCTCTCCTTTCTCTATTGTCGGGTACAGAGGACAGCCTTACCCACCTCACCAGATTTAATTGCACTTTCAGAGTTACTTAATGGAAAAAGATTTCCAGCTAAGATAAGAGCTCATTGCCTCACTCCAGATCTACTGCCTGTGTTTCTCACATGCATACAGACAGGGCCCTGATCTTTGCCTTGTCCCTAATTCAAAAAAAAAAAATTCTCATACACCACAAGCATTTCTCTTCCCAGTTCCCTATTCTAACTCACTGTTCAGCTAATGGTACAGGACTAACACAGAGCCGGAGTTCAGAGATCATCAAGTAAGAACTGTAACAGCTAAAAGGTATTTACACCCCCAGACCTAAAAGCGTCTGGGCGCTACAAAAAAGACTTTAATGTAAACATCTATTACTATGAGATGCTTTTAACAATTGATCACCTGTCTCCTGGATGCTGAACTAGTAAAGGAAACAGGTGCTTTAAAATAATCTGTCTCTGATAAAGCTGAACATGTTTCAAAAATTCATCTGGACAGGCCGGATCAACCAACATAAAATAATAATGATTCTTTTCTCTCTAAGCTTTTTTTCTATGTCACCAGCATCTTGTCAGACAGAAGGTTCCCAGCCACAGCCAAGAGGGATACATGTCTCCAGAGCAAACAGATGGCAGACAGCATCCCACAATGCCTGTCTACCTCAGAAGACTCCCCCAAGAGCCAACCGATGTCCAACAGTCAGCTAGAAGCAGCTTTTGAGAGGAATGACGCCCCTATTCCCATCTACCTGCTTTTTTTATAATAAGCGAAAGTCTGGGATGTAAGGATTATGTCATTTATAATGACACATCCCAGCCTAAGAAGCCGACGTGCTCTCTCTGTCCCCTCTTTCCACATTCTCTTTCCTCCGCGTGGTCTCTGTCTCTCTGTCTCTGTCTCTCTCTCCCAATAAAGCTCTAAAAGATAACCATGGCTCGTGATTCTTCCCCAACTGCAACATTCATTGGCATGGCCGCCACCCACAACGGCTAGCCACGAGCGCCACCACTTAACCAACAATGGCTGCTTACTTTCAACATATATTTCTACAATTCATATCATATAATATAAAATTGTAGTTTCTCTGTCATATTGCATCCCATTATTTGAATACATGAAAAAATTTTCCAGGGATAGATGTCTCAGGAGTTTAGAGTACTGGCTGCTCTTGCAGAGGATGTAGGTTCAATTCCCAGCACCCCCATCAGCTCACAGAAGTCTGTAATTCCAGTTTGGGGAATGTACATGGTTCACAAGATGTACATACACTCATACACACACACACACACACACACACACACACACACACACACACCAAATAAATTTTTAAAAGTTTTCCCAAGTGTCTGTGCAAATCTACATACTGAGCAATATAACTCTCCTTAAGCCCAGTATAACTGGTTATTTTCCCAAGGCACAGTTAAGACTATGTTAACGAACTGGCTGTGGTAGGGCATGCATACCTTTACTACCAGCACCTGGGAGGCAGAGGCAGGCAGATCACTGTGAGTTCATAGCCAGCCTGGTAGTAAGTTGATGGGGGAATGTCTTTCGTATGCTGTGAAAATACGTTGCTCTGATTGGTTGATAAATAAAGTCATTTGGCCTATAGCAAGGCAGCTTAGAGGCAGGTGGAAAATCCAAACAGATAGACAGGAAGAGAAAGAAAAGAAAAAAGCAGACACCAGACGCCACCAAAGGAACAACATGCCAGCAGACCGGTAAGCTGCAGCCATGTGGCAACTTATAGATTAGTAGAAATAGGTTAATTTAAGATATAAGAGTTAGCTAGCAAGAAGCTTGAACCACAGACCTTGGCCATGCAATCTGTAATTGATATAAACCTCTGTGTATTTACTTGGGTCTGAGTGGCTGCAGGACCAGGTGGGACACAGGAATTTTATAAATGCTTGTGGGACCTTGTGCTGGGCAAGACCAGGAACACTTCTAGCTACAGTAAGTTCCAGACCAGCCAAGGACTTGCATACTGAGCCCTTGTCTCTTGTTTGTTTTTGTTTTTTGTTTTTTAGAAATTGCTATGTAGCTCTGAAGTGAGACTCTGTCTTCAAATAAACCAACAACAAGTGGGCTATGCTCCCATGTCAGGCATAGTAGCTCAGACTATGAGCCCAGCACTTGGAAAGCTAAGGCAGGAAGACTAATCAAAATCGAATACCAACCCAGGCTACATACTGAGTTCCAGGATAGCCTGTCTCACATAATCAAACCAAGCTAACTGCCCCCCCCCCAAAAAAAAAACCCTAGGCTACTAAACTTGGGTTTAGTTTGGCTGGTGGCTCAGGCTTATTATTAGCTAGCTCTTACATTTAAATTAACCCATTTCTATTAATCTATATATCGCCATGTGGCTTGTGGCGTATTGGTTCTTTCACATCTTGCTTCTTGGATGGCTCACAGTATCTGCCCTGACTCAGCTCTTCTTCATCTCTGTTTTTAGTTTGAATGTACTGTCTAACCTTATTATGCCTCACCATTGACCAAAAAGCTTTATTTATCAACCAATGAGAGCAACACAAATTCATAGCACACAGAAAGACATCCCATAGCACATTAGTAAGGTACCTGTGAGGGCACAGCCTCCTTTTTACATCTTGTTTATTACAGTTGTTAATAGTTGTTCTGCAGTTCTTCAGAGTGAAGTTTTCTCTACTTCATTTACCCAGAAGCCATGTTAAATTTCTCTTTCAAAAGAGCAGTCTTCCCCAGAGGTGAATTTTACAGTTGTCCCTGGAGTGCTTCTGTTGGCTAAGCCTCTTGACTCACAAGTAGCAGAAACCAATGCCAACAGTCTAAGCAGGGAATCGTTCTAAAGATTCAAGTATATTATAAGGCACAAGTACACATTACACATGCACACACACACACACACACACACACACACACACACACTCACCCAAAAACAAAAAGAAAAACAAAACAAAACAACAACAACAACAAACTCAGGGATGGAGAGATGGCTCAGCTGCTCAGAGGAGCTGCTGGCTCTTTCAGAGGAAGAGCATGGTGGCTTACACTTCCTGTAACTCGTTCCAGGATGCTCCTCCTCCCTCTTCTGGCCACAACTAGTACTGCACTCACATGGTACATGTCCAGACATACATTCAGGCAAAACACTTAAAACACATAAAACGAAAATAAATAAATACATAAAACAAATCTTCTGGTTGGAGAGATGGCAGAGCAGTTAAGTGTACATATGGCAGGGCTGGAGAGTTGTCTTGGTGGTTAAGAGTACTTGCTTTTCTTGCAAAAGACCCAGGTTCAATTCCCAGCTCTTACATGGAGACTCACCACTTCCCTCAGGTACCATGCATGCAGGCAAACCACTCATACACACAAAATAAAAAAAAAAAAAAAAGGAAGGAAGGAAGCACATATGGTTCATGCAGGAAGAAGATCAGAGTTCAGTTCCCAGCACCCACATCAGGTGGCTCACAACTACCTGTAACTCCAGCTCCATGATATCCAGTGCCACAGGGCTCCACATGCACAGCACTCATGCACATACCCACACAAAGACAAACACATAATAACAAATGCCTTTTAAAAACTGGGGCTGGAGAAATGGCTCAGCAGTTAAGAGCTCTGGATACTCTTCCATGAGACCCTGGTTCAATTTTCAGCACCCATACAGCAGCAGATAACCCACTGTAACTCGAGATCCCAGCATCTGATGTCCTCTTCTGACCTCTAAAAGGCACCAGCCACACAAGTGGTAGACAGGCATACATATAAGTAAACACACATACACATAAAAAAATCTTCTCATTAAACATTGATCCAGTACCCTCCTATAATCCAGTTAATATTGGCTAGAGAGTTGGGTGTGTTCCCGCAGGTCTGTAGTCTAGCTACTCAGGGGACTATAGTAATGATCACTTAAACATATGTCTGGAATCCATCATTTCACAAAACTGAATTTAAAGAAAAAAATTTTGATTTATTTATTGTATGCGTATGAGAAGACAACTTATGCAAGAAGTCAGGTGATCAGGATTGACTTACAGGTCTCTAGCTGATGAGCCATCTCCTCCATTTATGAGGTTTAGGTATTGAACACTACGTCTCCAGTCAATGGCACTTTTTGGGGAGGTTACAGGAACTTCAGCCTCACTAGAGGAAGTATGTCACTGGGGAATGGCTTTGAGAACTCATAACCCTGCCCTTCTTTCAGTTTAATCTCTGCTTCATGTTTATGGTTGAAGATGTGATCTCTCATGTTCCTGCTCTACTGCCTGCTTCCACGGTGGCCTCATCATCATGTACTCTAACCCTCTGAACTTGTAAGCCAAAATAAACTCTTTCTTCTATAAGTTTCCCTGTTCATGGTATCTTATTTACAGCAACAGAAAAGTAACTAGTACAAGGTCTCATGTATCCCAGGCTGGCCCCAAACTCACTATGTAGACAGGGATACTTAATTATAGATATAGTCAAATAGAAATTAGAAGATAGTAAAAAAAAAAAAAAAAAAAAGGAACCTGGCTTAATCCATTTATGCTACTGTAACAAAATACATGAGATTGGATAATTTGAAAACAATATTTATTCATCAAAGTTTGAAGACTAAGAGGACCAAGATCAAGGCACTAGTAAGCTTCATGCCTGGTGAGAGCCCAGTGGTGGTTTCCAAGATAGTCCCTTGTTGCTGAATTACAGAGGACGTCCTCACATGGGAGAGAGAAAAGATGTGGGCTGGGGCTTGTGGCATGACAGTACTTCTGTCTAGGTTCGATCCTCATTCCCAAAAAGGGGTGTGAAGAAACTCAAGAAGAGACAAAGGCCTAAATAAGAACCTAGTTCCCCCTAACCCTTGTGCAAGGCTGTGAATCGAATCCCTGAGGCTCTGAACCCACTCAGAAGCTCCACAAGGGATTCCTCTTGGCCCTGTCCTGTTAGAAAGCAGCTTTCAGCCTGGTGTGGTGGCACACACCTTTAATCCCAGAACTGGAGGCAGAGGCTGCTGTGGATGATTGATTGATAAATAAGTCACTGATTGGCCAGTAGCCAGGCAGGAAGTATAGGCAGGACTAGCTGAGAGGAGAATTGAGAGAACAGGAAGGCAGAGAGGAAGAGACGGCAGCCTGCTGTCCAGGGAACATCATGTAAAGGCAGCAGGTAAAGCCACGGAACTCACTATGTAGAACAGGCTGGATTCAAACTCACAGAGAGAGATGTGCTTGCCTCTGCCTCCCAAGTGCTGGGATCAAAGGCCTGTGCCACCACCCCTGGCTATACAGTGGTTTTTACTTTATTTTTTAATGTCTATTTGTATGTGGATTTTACTTCCACACATGTTACATGGGACATTATTTTCCATTCAGGTTTCTGGAATGCTTGCACAAGACCAGTCTATTTTTTAAAAACTCAATTTTTTTAAATAAAGTTTCATTGGAATAAAAAAGTTTATTATGGCTTATAGTCCTGTTAATAAATAGCACTATTACTGGAGGCTGGAACGCTGTCTCCAGCACTGAGGCAATGATTACAGGCAGTCTCACAGGACACGGTATAGGCAGTCTGTTGATCCGGAATAGGTCAGGACTCCAGAGAGAAGTTTCTCAAACAAGGTAAGAACTTGTGCTTTTATCAAGTTGGCAGTGAAGTATGTAGAAACACTGTTAAGTTCTAGAAAGAAAAAGGCAATTTTATTTGAGATGATAAATATGATAATCTAGAATAAAACAAAAAAGAGACAATGCCAATTCTCATTTTTTCGCTGAAATCAAAGGTTTAAATAGAGAAGTAATCCATGAACTGACCCGCAGTATTACAACTGAAATTACATTTAATATTTGTGTCAAGAGTTGGGGATTTAGCTCAGTGGTAGAGCGCTTACCTAGCAAGTGCAAGGCCCTGGGTTCAGTCCTCAGCTCTGGAAAAAAAGAAAGAAAACAAAACAAAACTACAACAACAACAACAACAAAAAATCTCTCTCTGTTCTCTGCTCTGCTCTGCTCCCTCCCTCTCTCCAGGCCTAGCTCTCTTCTTTCCCCTCCCCCTCTCCCTCCTAATAAAGCTCTAAAAACTAAAAAAAAAAAAAAAAAAAAAAAAAAAAAAAAGATTTGTGTCAAAAATGCTCCTTAATAATATTGGCAGGGTCTCATGTGGCTCTAGCTGGCCTCAAATTCCCTTTGTGCTTGAAGATGACCTTGAACTTCTGATCCTCCTACCTCCACCTCCAGGGTGCTGAAATTACAGTATGGACCACCTACCAGAATAATAACTTTATTATGAAAGAAAAGTTTGTCATCTATCCCATATAACATATGATCCACCAATTCCAGCTCCTTTACTTGTATACCTTTGGAAAATTTACTTAATCTCTCAATGTCAAATCCATCCTTTAAGATGGAGATAACAACAACGTTTAACTCTGATGAATGCCCTTGAGTCACTCCTATTGTGTTATAAACACCCAATAGCTATTTTATTAATAAATTCATGTATGCTTATTCAAAAATGATACAAGCTAAGGTTCTAAGATAAATGAAACATAGATAAACAAGATTCTCATGGTCTATTGGGTAAGGATCATAAGAAGTCACCCAAGGATCTCTTAAGTTATTTACCAACTTATGTCCTAATCATTCATTTATTCATTTATTTATTTATTTATTTATTTATTTATTTATTTATTTATTTATTTAGCTATCTATTTGGGGATGCACATGCCAGGGTGTATATATGGTGGTCAGAGAACAACTTTCAGGAGTTGGTTCTCTACACTTGTGGGTACTGGGGATAGAACTAGGTCAGTCTTGGTGCTAAGTGTTGCCACCACTGAACACTCTTGCCTACCCAAGACCATCTTTTTGAAAAGCTCCTGAAAGCCAGGCATTGTAACACATACCCATAATGCCAGCACTCAGGAGAAGCTGCAGGAGGGATGCTGCAAAGTCTAGGCCAGCCTGGGCTTCACAGTAAGTCCCAGGCCACTCAGAAAGTATAAATAACAAATAAAAAAATAAAGCTTATGAAAAACAGCAATTTAAAATTTTATTTTTGAGCCGGGCGGTGGTGGCGCACGCCTTTAATCCCAGCACTTGAGAGGCAGAGCCAGGCGGATCTCTGTGAGTTCCAGGCCAGCCTGGGCTACCAAGTGAGTTCCAGGAAAGGTGCAAAGCTGCACAGAGAAACCCTGTCTTGAAAAACCAAAAAAAAAAAAATTTTATTTTTGGTTTTTGAGACACAGTCTTTCTTTATAGGCTAGGATAGTCTCCAACTCTCAATTCTCTCACCTCACCCTTCCAAGTGCCAGACTGATTACAGCAGGGAGCCTCCATCCTCCAATCTAGTTTCAGTAATACAGATTCAAGCTTCTTAGGCTCATACAACTGACACTGTGGGTCAGAGAAATCCGAGTCACACAAGCTATCCTGTCCATTGTTAGGATGCTTCACTGCATCTCCACTCTATATACACTAGGTATTGGTAGGCACCCCTCCTTTTCCTAGTTTTATACTACCATAGAGTCTCAAGGTGAGCTTCAAAAACCAAGCTAGGGAATCAGTTCCCAAATAAGCATTCCTAGGGCCTGCCTCTTTGACTACCGGCCTTCCCAGGGACCTAGGCATTGCCATACAATGTGGGCTCTGTTGTTGGCAGATACCAGGTCCTGAAAGGTAGATTCTCCATCTGGGAGTCAGGAGGTTAGTAAATTGCCTTATCTTGGGCCAGCAAGTCAAATGGAGAAGGCTGTGTATTCTGAGAGAATAGTGGGCCACCAGGGCAGAGTGAAAAAGGTAGTGTTGGCTGTAGATCTGCCCCACAATGTCCCTTCTCCCCTATGCCACTTGTTCTTGGTTAGCTGAATGACTCCAGATGATGTAATTGGAGCCAAAGGAGCTATAGTGCCCATTCCAGGCAAACGGGCAGACCAGGGCAGGGGTTTTCTCCTTGGTTACACAAGTTGACTCACAGCATTGTTTAAAGACAGTCTCACTATTGTAGTCCTGGCTGTCCAGGAACTGGATACACAAACCAGGATGGCAACAAATTTATAGAGTTATATTAATTCCAAAGTGATGGAATTAAAGGCATGCATCACCACACCAGGCAATTCACATCTTTGATTTTTGTCTTTTGGCCCATAAAGTCTAAAATATCTACTACCGTGACCTTTATGGAGAAAAAAAAACCCACATATATTCCTGTTTTAGATAAGTACTTATCTTGCTAGCAACATGCATAAATGGGCTATTATAGTAAACAGTAGTTCCACATGATGACAAGATGTCATCTCTATAACCACCAAAAAGGTTCTGTACAAGAAATTAAACACCTGGAACTATTTTGCAAGATGAACAGTCATGGAAACTATACTTTGTTGCTAACCTTTTTTTTTGGGGGGGGGGGTTTCCAAGACAGGGTTTCTCTGTGAAACAGTCCTAGCTGTCCTGGAACTCACTCTGTAGACCAGGCTGGCTTTAAACTCACAGATCTGTCTGCCTCTGCCTCTCAAGTGCTGGGATTAAAGGCATGCATCACCACTGCTCGGCTTGTTGCTAATATTTAAGAGGTCTACTTTTGGTTTATAATTTAATGAGGTTTACTTTTGGCTTATAATTTAATGAAGAGAGCATTAGCAATTCATCTCAATTATTTGCCTATTGCCATTACTTTACAGACAGTCATGGTAGAACTGCAAACTACAAACACAATTCAACCCTGCTAAAAATTCTGCAAAGAAGATAGATGTGGTGTGCTGGGCATGAATCTCAGTAGACTGCTCACCTAGTATGCAGAAAGCCCTGGGTTCCATCCCCAGCACTTCACAAACCTAGTGTAGTGATATTCAGAACCCCAGCACTCAGGCAGGCAGAGGCCAAAAAATCAGAAGTTCAAATATTTGGGCCAGCCTGAGCTACATGAGATTCTAAAAAAAAAAAAAAAGTTCTAGAGAGGTGGCATAGTGGTTAAGATCACTTGCTTCTCTTCCAGGGGACTCAAATGCAGTTCCTGGCACCTTATCAGATGGCTCACAACTGTCTGTTAACTCCAGCTCCAGAAGATTCAGTGCCTCTGGCTTATGCTGGCACCTGCACTCCCATGCACAACCCACATGCAGGTATACCTATACATAATCAAAAATAATAAGGCGTTTTTAAAAAAAGATGAAAATTTTAAAAAGTAGCAGGCAGAAACCATGCAAGGTGGCAATGGCTGTAATCTCAGCACTCAGAAGGTTGAGGTACATGATTTTTTTTTTTTTAGACAGGGTGTCACTGTATAGTCCTTGCTAGCCTGGAACTTGATATATTGACCAGGCTGGCCTTGTACTTACAAAGATCTGGAAGCAGGGGAATCTTGAGTTCAAGTGTACTCTGGGCTACACAGCAAGACTCCTTGTAAAAGGCCATCAGAGATTTCCCATCAATGAAAGACTCCTCATCTATTCTCATTTTCTTTTTATATACACCACATTCTTTTCTCTTTTCACTCTCTAAGTCCCAAGGACCTGTGACTATCATTAGGTTATGCCTTCCCAGATAGCCCTAAACAAGCTATGAACTATTATTACATCTCTGTTTGATGGGTGATATCGGTCTATATGCTGTGAATGTGTTGCTCTGATTGGTTGATAAATAAAATGCTGATTGGCCAGTAGCTAGGCAGGAAGTATAGGTGGGACAAGTAGACAAGGAGAATTCTGGGAAGAGGAAGGCTGAGTCAGGAGTCTCCAGCCAGACATAGAGGAAGCAAGATGTGACCAAAGTTAAATCAAGGCCAGATAAACTATTTAAATAGACCAATAACCCCTAAAGAAATAGAAACAGTCATCAAAAGTTTCTCAACCAAAAAGAGCCCAGGACCAGATGGTTTCAGTGCAGAATTCTGCCAGATTTTCAAAGAAGAACTAATTCCAATACTCTTCAAATTGTTCCACACAATAGAAACAGAAAGAACATTACCAAACTCTTTTTATGAGGCTACAATTACCCTGATACCCAAACCACACAAAGATGCAACAAAGAAAGAGAATTACAGACCAATCTCCCTGATCAACATTGATGCAAAAATACTCAACAAAATATTGCCAAAATGAATCCAAGAACACATCAAAAAAATTATCCACCATGACCAAGTAGGTTTCATCCCAGGGATGCAAGGATGATTCAACATACGAAAATCTGTCAATGTAATACACCATATAAACAAACTGAAAGAAAAAAACCACATGATCATCTCATTAGATGCTGAAAAAGCCTTTGACAAAATCCAACACCCCTTCATGATAAAGGTCTTGGAGAGATCAGGAATACAAGGAACATTCCTAAACATAATAAAGGCAATTTACAGCAAGCGAACAGCCACCATCAAATTAAATGGAGAGAAACTCAAAGTGATTCCACTAAAATCAGGAACAAGACAAGGCTGTCCACTCTCCCCATATTTATTCAATATGGTACTTGAAGTTCTAGCTAGAGCAATAAGACAATAAAAGGAGACCAAAGGGATAGAAATTGGAAAGAAAGAAGTCAAACTTTCACTATTTGCAGACAATACATAAGTGACCTCAAAAATTCTACCAGGAAACTCCTACACCTGATTAACTCAGTGGTTATTTCAGTGTCCATGCCTCTTGGTAGACGGTAAGTGCTTGAAAAGTAGGGCCTCCAAATATAGCACTGGCTCTTCAATACTTAATACAATGTCTGGCACTTGCTAGAAAGAATACAAATGTTAGCCAGGCAGTGGTGGTGCATGCCTTTAATCCCAGCACTCAGGAGGCAGAGCCAGGCAGATCTCTGTGAGTTCGAGGCCAACCTGGGCTACAGAGCGAGTTCCAGGACAGCCAGGATTGTTACACAGAAAAACCCTGTCTCGAAAAACCAAAAAAATAGCATACAAATGTTTGGCCAATGAATTAATTATTAGAAGGCATGGAGTGGCTTCTCCTATCAAAAAGATAACACTCCCACTGGCCTGTTAAAGACTTCCTTTTTCCTTGGCTGACCTTCAATCATCCTCATAACTATTGTTCTGATTCAGAGAACAAGGACTACAAACCTTTCTGTTGGCAAGATCTACATCCTTGTAACTTCATGTTTACCTTATTCCTGGTACCTAGTGTCTTAAGTCTTTAAGACCTACCTAGATAATTATTTCAATCATAATGAAAGACCCCCAGCCTCCCCGCCTAACATAGCTTAGCTCGGCTGTTTTTGAATAAAGCCTGAGAGGTACTGAGGAGCTCAGTTAGCCACCTGGCCCCAGAGCGAGGAACTAAAAGGTCAGAAAAAGGTCAGGAAAACACCCTGTACCCTAGACAGAAGCTAGGCGTGGGCGAGCTCGGGGAGAATCCACGAGCTGACCTGGGTTTGAACCTGGCCTGATCCAATCAAAACCCTGTAACCAGGCTTCTTGCTTCTGTACCCGTGCCCAACCCTATAAAAACCCTCTGCTCCAGCCCGTGGGCGCGCCAGTCCCTTGAGCTTCTTGAGAGACTGTGTCGCCCCGGGTACCCGTGTTCCGGAATAAAGCCTCTTGCTGTTTGCATCTGACTCGTGGTTTCGGTGTGTTCCTTGGGCAAGGGTCTCTCCTGAGGGAAGACTGCCATCGGGGAGTCTTTCATTTGGTGCATTGGCCGGGAATAGAGACCCCCTGCCTCGGGACCACCGACCCACTGTCAGGAGGTAAGTTGGCCGGCCACTGTCTGTCTTGTCCCAGTCTGTCTACTTGTTTTCTGTTTTCGTCGGGCGCCCTAATTCAGGTTCAGGTAATTCAGGTCAGGTCAGGTACAGGTCAGCTGAGTCGGTGGGGGCTGAAGGAGCTGACGGGCTCAGACTTCGCCCACCAAGACCCTCCACGGGTCACGGGAAGTCCCCTGGAAGACGTTCCAGGGGTCACGGTTTTTCGGGGCCACTCCCGTATCAGAAGGATACGTGGTGCTGGTAAGAGAACGGAGATCGAGGTTCCTCCGTTTCCCCGTCTACGGAGATCGAGGTTCCTCCGTTTCAGGTTCAGGTAATTTAATTTCTGCTTTCGGTTTTACACCGAAGCCGCGCAGCGCGAATTTCTGTCGTCGGTCTTGTCTTTTTGTTTATTGTTACTTGTCTAACACTTCTTTATCTAGAGACCACCATGGGGCAGACTGTTACCACCCCATTGAGCCTAACCACGGACCATTGGTCCGATGTTAAGGCCCGAGGAAACAATGAAGGTGTCATTGTTAAAAAGAAGAAATGGATCACGCTCTGCGAGGCCGAATGGGTCATGATGAATGTTGGCTGGCCACGAGAAGGATCCTTTAATCTCTCTCTTATTTCACAGGTGGAGGGCAAAGTCTTGGCCCCTAATCCTTATGGACACCCCGACCAGGTCCCATACATCGCCATCTGGAGATCTCTGGTCAGAAATCCATTTCCATGGGTCAAGCCTTTCCTTCCACAGCTCCCTCCAGTCTCTGGGCCCCCTGTCCTCCCCCCGGACCCTAACTCCCCTCTCATAGATCTCCTGGTAGGGGAGCCCCCTCCCCATCAGGCTGGACCCGCTCAGCGTCCAGCCACCGCGGGGGCAGCGTCCAGTCGCCACGGGGGCGGCTTCTGCCACCGTGGAGGAGGCGGTGGCGGCGGCCGCATTAGCGGCCACGATTCGGCCGTTGGCAGATGCTGAGGTTTACGACTGTCAGCAGCTCCTGCAGACCCTCTTAACAGTAGAGGAAAAGCAGAGAGTTTTCCTGGAGGCCCGGAAGCAGGTTCCGGGCGACGACGGGAGGCCATCCCAACTCCCGAATGTCATCGATGTGGCTTCTCCCTTGATTCGCCCTAACTGGGATTTCAATACGCCTGAAGGTAGGGAGGATCTACGTCTCTATCGCCAGTTGCTCTTAGCGGGTCTCCGAGCGGCCGCTAGAAGGCCTATGGATGTGATAGAAAGGAAGGGAAGTGAAGGGAATGTGATACAGGGAAGTGACAGGGAAGTGAAGGGAAGTGAAGGGAATGTGATACAGGGAAAGGAAGGGAATGTGATACAGGGAAAGGAAGAGACACCCGCTGCATTTCTAGAAAGATTGAAGGAAGCTTATAGGATATATACTCCGTATGATCCGGAAGATCCAGGTCAGGCTCCAGGTATTATCCTATCATTTCAGAGCCAAATTGCAGCGGTTGGAGGGTTTACAGGTGTTAGGGTTGCCAGACCTAGTGAAGGAAGCAGAGAAAGTATTCGATAAGAGAGAAACTCCTGAAGAGCGTGAGGAAAAGAGATGGCAGAAACAAGAGGAAAGGGATAGGAAACAGCATGGGGGATAAAGAAAGTTCTGGCCGCCGTTGTATCTCAGAGACAGCGGAGAGAGGGAGACAGGTCGGGAGAACGAAGGAGGCCACCCCTAGATAAAGATCAATGTGCTTACTGCAAGGAGAAGGGACACTGGGCCCGAAAATGCCCCAAGAAGCCACAAGGACCCCGCCGGCCCAAGCCCAAGACCGTGGACCTCCTTAGTCTAAAGGACTGGGGGGGGGGGGTCGAGGCCAGGAGCCCCCCCTGAGCCTAGGATAACCCTCGAGATCGGGGGGCAGCCCGTGACCTTCCTGGTTGATACTGGTGCCGAACATTCAGTCCTAACTCATGCTGGAGTGCCTCTTAGCCGGCATTCTGCACTGGTGCAGGGGGCAACTGGAAACAAGAGATATTATTGGACTATCGAGAGAAAAGTTCAACTGGCTTCAGGGCAAGTAACTCACTCCTTTCTGCACATACCTGAATGCCCCATCCGCTGTTAGGACGGGACCTACCAACCAAATTAAAGGTGCAAATCTATTTTGATGAGAAGGGACCGAGGGTCACGGGCCCCAGAGGGGGCCCTCTGCAAATCCTAGCCTTCAATTTAGAGGAAGAGTACCGCTTGTTTGAATCAGAATCCCCGGAAAAGTCACTTAAGGAGTTACAGGACTGGCTGAGAGAGTTTCCCCGAGCCTGGGCAGAGACGGGGGGCCTGGAGTTGGCACGCGAATACCCCTCTCTTGCCCGTTAAGAAACCGGGGACAGGGGACTACAGGCCGGTCCAGGATCTAAGAGCCAGGAGTCGGACTGAGTGCCTAGAAGGCACTCGGGCCTTACTGGCCAGGCTTGGACAGAAGGGCTACAGAGCCTCGGCCAAAAAGGCACAAATTTGCCGAGACAAGGTTACTTACCTAGGCTACACCCTGACTGGGGGGCAGAGATGGTTGACGGAGGCAAGAAAAGAGACAATATTCTCTATTCCCCCTCCTCGTAGCCCCCGCCAAGTTTGGGAATTCCTGGGTACGGCTGGGTACTGCCGCTTATGGATCCCCGGGCTCGCCGAATTGGCCGCCCCCCTATATCCCCTCACTAGACCAGGGGTAATGTTCTAATGGGGAGAGGAACAGCAGGAGGCATTCCAACGGATCAAACAGGCCTTACTTGAGGCCCCGGCTCTGGGTCTGCCAGATATTACCAAGCCCTTTGAACTGTTTGTAGACGAGAACTCAGGTTTTGCTAAAGGGGTACTGGTGCAAAAACTGGGACCTTGGAAGAGACCTGTAGCATACTTGTCTAAGAAATCAGACCCCGTGGCCACAGGATGGCCTCCCTGCCTCCGCATGGTGGCAGCCATTGCAGTTCTACTCAAGGATGCCGGGAAACTGACCCTAGGCCAGCCCCTGACTGTACTGGCCTCCCATGCCGTGGAGGCCTTGGTCCGACAACCGCCAGACAGATGGCTTTCCAACGCCAGGATGACTTATTACCAGGCCTTACTCCTGGACTCAGACCGGGTCACGTTCGGACCCATAGTCTCCCTTAACCCTGCCACCTTGCTGCCGCTGCCTAGCCCATCTATAGAGCATGATTGCCTCCAGATTTTGGCTGAGGCACATGGCACTCGCCCTGACCTGACGGATCAGCCGCTTAAGAACTCAGACGTCGTCTGGTACACAGATGGGAGCAGCTTCCTGGAAGGAGGAGAACGCAGGGCTGGGGCAGCCGTCACCACTGAGTCCGAAGTGGTATGGGCCTCGGCCCTCCCGCCTGGGACTTCGGCCCAGTGGGCGGAACTGATCGCCCTCACCCAGGCCCTTCGGATGGCAGAAGGTAAGAAGCTCACCGTGTATACAGATAGCAGATACGCCTTTGCCACTGCACATGTCCATGGTGAAATCTACCGGCGGAGAGGCCTGCTCACATCCGCAGGTAAGGAGATCAAGAACAAGAAAGAAATCCTGGACCTCCTGAAGGCCCTGTTTCTCCCGCTCCAGCTTAGTATTGTCCACTGCCCAGGGCACCAAAGAGACAACTCCAAAATAGCCAAGGGAAACCGGCTGGCGGATTTGACCGCCCGGACAGTGGCATCCCAGCCAACAGGGAGTAGCCAGTTAATGGCTATGCAGGACACCCCAGAGCCTCCTCCGCCCGGGAGAGAGCCCATGCCATACAGCCCCGAGGACCATGAGCTAGCAAAGAAAATGGGGGCGGACTGGGACCCGCAGAGGCAAGCCTACATGCTGGGGGACCGAATGGTCATGCCCACCTCCCACACCCAGTGTATGTTACAATTCCTCCATGCCTTAACTCATTTAAGTGAGGCAAAAATAAAGACTTTGATAGACAGAGAAAACACCGGAACAATTCTGCTAAACCAAAATCAGGTGCTCCGACGGGTGACTTCTACCTGCCCCGCATGTGCCCAGGTCAATGCAGGTAAAACACACCCAGCCAAAGGAGCCCGTCTGAGGGGCCACCGTCCCGGTGTACACTGGGAGACAGACTTCACAGAAGTAAAACCCGGACTCTATGGGTACCGGTACCTCCTGGTCTTCGTGGACACCTTTTCAGGATGGATTGAGGCATTTCCAACCAAGAATGAAACGGCTAACGTGGTAACAAAGAAACTCTTGGAAGAAATCTTCCCCAGGTATGGGATGCCTCATACATTGGGGTCGGACAACGGGCCTGCCTTCGTCTCTCTGGTAAGTCAGAAAGTGGCCAAATTATTGGGGGTTAATTGGAAACTCCATTGCGCATACCGCCCCCAGAGTTCAGGACAGGTAGAGCGAGCTAATAGGACAATTAAGGAGACTTTAACTAAATTAACGCTTGCGACTGGCACTAGAGATTGGGTGCTCCTACTTCCCTTGGCTCTTTACCGAGCCCGGAATACTCCTGGGCCGCACGGCCTAACCCCTTTTGAAATTCTATATGGGACCCCACCCCCAGTCGTGAAATTTCTCTATCCTGATATCTCATCTTTTGCCACCAGCCCCACTTTAGAGGCACATCTACAGGCCCTCCAGCAGGTGCAGAAGGAGATCTGGAAACCCTTGGCTAAAGCCTACCGAGAGCAGCTGGACAAGCCGGTGGTCCCCCATCCTTTCCAGACTGGGGACTCCGTTTGGGGTCCGGCGCCACCAGACTAAGAATCTAGAGTCACGGTGGAAGGGGCCCTACACTGTCTTGCTGACCACCCCCACTGCACTCAAGGTCGATTGCTGCATGGATCCACGCCCCTCATATGAAGGCTGCCGGGGAGACCGACCCAGCAGGAAAATAAGGTCATCTCACAAACTGGGGAAACGGTCTGGCAGATGCCTTAAACTCCTCCACCCACCCGGGGGGGGGTGCATTGGCCGGATCCGGGATGCCGTCACCCTCGAGCAAGATGTAGATTCGCCCAGTCGGACTTTCATGTCTGTCCGGGGGGATGGGAGGGGCTGGGCCCTCAAATGCGGGGGGGGGGGGGGGGGGGGGAGGAAGGAGATTTCTTCTGCGCCCAATAGGGCTGCAAGACCACTGGCGCAGCATATTGGAGTCCTAGCTCCAGCTGGGACCTGATCCAGACCAATAGAGGTTTCAGGAAGGCTACAAGCTGGGGGGGGGGGGGGGTCTTGTTCAGCTGGGTCCACTGAGGTCAGCCGATTCGAGCCCGGGCTCCCACTCCCCCTAAACATAACTTTCACTGGCCCGGGGAAGGCTGGTAGAGACTGGCTACAGGGGCGCACTTGGGGGCTCAGGTTATATGAAACCGGATATGATCGGGGCGTAGGATTCACTGTCGAGCTTGAGATTGAGGAGGCCTCCGCCCCTGTGGGCTCCAGTCGGGTTCTCTCTGACCAGAAGCGCCCCTCCTTACCTGTTCCAGCACCCCCGAAGATTGCCCCTCGACCCGGTTCGATTGCCAGCCCAGGTATAACTCCGGCCACTGCCAGGCCGCCCCGGCCGGGAGCCGGAGGCCGGCTCTTGGGTCTGCTAGCGGGGGCTTGCCAGGCCTTAAATATGACCTGCCCAAATAGAGCGCAGGAATGTTGGCTGTGTCTGGTTTCCCAGCCTCCCTACTGCGAGGGGATAGCAACCCAGGGTAATTATACTAGCACTCACAGTCCCCCTCCGAGCCAATGTCTAGGAACAGCCCAACATAAGCTCACAATCTCAGAGGGGTCAGGACAAGGACTATGTCTAGGGAGCGTCCCCCACACCCACCAACACCTGTGTAGCCGCACCCTATCCATAAGCGCTGTCTCTGGTTATGTCACCGGCCCTAATGGTACCTATTGGGCATGTAATACTGGGCTCACCCCCTGCGTTTCAGCCTCAACCCTCAATGCTACCTCTGATTTTTGTGTGCTCATCGAATTGTACCCGAGGGTAGTTTACCATACCCCAGAGGAGATTTACTCACACTTTGAACTGGGAAGGGACCTCCATCGATATAAAAGAGAACCGGTGTCCCTTACCCTGGCATTATTACTAGGAGGGCTGACTATGGGAGGGATAGCAGCCGGGGTAGGGACAGGCACCACCGCCCTAATGGAAACCCAACAATTCAGACAGCTCCAAGCGGCCATGAATCAGGACATTCGGGACCTAGAGGAATCAGTAAGTGCCTTAGAAAAATCCCTGACCTCCCTCTCTGAAGTAGTGCTCCAGAACAGAAGGGGACTCGACATCATATTCTTACAGGAGGGAGGGTTGTGTGCCGCCCTTAAAGAGGAATGTCGCTTCTATGCGGATCATACTGGGGTGGTAAGAGATAGCATGGCTAAATTGAGAAAACGATTAGAATAGAGACAAAAATTCTTTGAAGAGCAACAGGGATGGTTTGAAGGATGGTTCAGAAGGTCCCCCTGGCTCACCACCCTTGTTTCCACCCTTCTGGGACCCCTTCTGATTCTATTACTCCTCCTGACGTTCGGGCCCTGTATCCTAAGTAGACTTGTCCAATTTATCAGGGAACGCGTCTCTATTGTTCAGACTTTGGTATTAACCCAGCAATACCAGAGGCTCAACCAGATGGAACTCGAGTCACGTCACCAATCTTCCCCATGAATGGAGGATTCCATTCCCGAGATAAGAAAATGGGGGAATGAAAGACCCCCAGCCTCCCCGCCTAACATAGCTTAGCTCGGCTGTTTTTGAATAAAGCCTGAGAGGTACTGAGGAGCTCAGTTAGCCACCTGGCCCCAGAGCGAGGAACTAAAAGGTCAGAAAAAGGTCAGGAAAACACCCTGTACCCTAGACAGAAGCTAGGCGTGGGCGAGCTCGGGGAGAATCCACGAGCTGACCTGGGTTTGAACCTGGCCTGATTCGAATCATCCAATCAGAACTGGCCTCATTTGCATCATCCAATCAAAACCCTGTAACCAGGCTTCTTGCTTCTGTACCCGTGCCCAACCCTATAAAAACCCTCTGCTCCAGCCCGTGGGCGCGCCAGTCCCTTGAGCTTCTTGAGAGACTGTGTCGCCCCGGGTACCCGTGTTCCGGAATAAAGCCTCTTGCTGTTTGCATCTGACTCGTGGTTTCGGTGTGTTCCTTGGGCAAGGGTCTCTCCTGAGGGAAGACTGCCATCGGGGAGTCTTTCAATATGAACCACTTCAAAGAGTAAAGGGGGCAGGAAATGGCTTTTTGAAATAACATTAAGTCCTGTTCTCTTTTTTTGAGATAGCCCTGGTTGGCCTAGAGCTTTTGCTGTTGCCCACGCTGGCCTCCAGTTTTCAGAGATCTGCCTGCCTCTCCCTTGTGAGTACTGAGATTGAAGATGTGCACCACCACACCCAGCCCAGTCTTTTCTTTTTAAAATTATTGTTTTGCTCATACATAGTTATACACACACACACACACACACACACACAAACACACACACACACAAACACACACACACACACACACACACACACACAATACTGATGTCAAGCAAGCTGAGATTCATTCCCAACCCCATCTCTTTTATTATTTTTTTTTGGGTAATACATAGGAGATTCAATCTAGAAATATGGGCATTCTAGGTAGGCACCATCACTGAGTCACTCCACCTCAGTCCATGCCCCCCAATTTTTTTTGAGACAGGTCTTGCTATGTTATCCTAGTTGGCCTTGAACTTTCAGCAATCCTCCTGCCTCTGCATCCCAAATGTTAGGATTACAGGCATGTGCTACCATGCCCAGCTTTTCTCTCTTCTAATAGAAATGAACATAAGTCATTGGATATATTTTATAGAATTCAGGTGTTCAAACTGTATAAAACTAAAGCAGCCAAAATGCCCATTAAGATTTACAGAACAAGCCTGGTGGTGGGTGGCCCTACACCTTTAATCCAGCACTCGTGAGGCAAAGGCAGGCAGATCTCTGTGAGTTCAAGGCCAGCCTGGTCTACAGAGTGAGATCCAGGACAGCAACAACAAAACAGAAACTGAGAGAGAGAAGGGGCGAGGAGAGAGGAAGAGGGAGAGTAAACTAGCTAACGCAGGTCCAACATCTTCACTTCAGAATTACCCAACTTTTCTTACATTCAAAGCTTACCTTTACATTGTGCAAAGTGTTTTATTTAGATAATGTATTTAAATAGCAACTATCACTGTTGTAAGCAGGAAATTAATATTACTTGGCACTAAGTAGAAGTAACTCACTGAAAATGTGTATGAATATGAATATTATGAAATTCTACCTGGGGACAGTTTTGCCTACTGAAGCTTTAGAGGGTTATTAAAGAGTACTGTCTCTGACAAAAATCAGAAGTATTGAAAAAGAATAACTCCTCACCTAAGATTCAGTGTCATTTAATGCCATGTCCCTGTACAAAATGAAGTTGTCTTCTTCCAGGAGAAACCTTGCAGAATCCAAATCCTCCACCTTCCTCCAGAACTCAGAGCTTCCTAAAAGAACAATATTCCACTGACTCCCTCTCTAACCTTAAACAAAAGAAGACACTTCATTGTCTGATAAAGTAGTCAAAGCCTTAGTCTTCATGACTCAGAGAACTAGTTTCAAAAGCCTACCAACTCTCAAAGTGGCTAATCCCTGAAGTCCCAGGCCACTTTGTTCCCATTACAGGAGTGAGAAAGCCACTGGGATGCTGACAATAAAAAGGGGAATGTTGGTAATTTCTCCTCTAAGGCACTTACTTGGCAAAGACCTTAGCAGACATGCGGGGTTCTGATTCCTATTAGGAAGAGTGACTTTCCCTCACTCCCCTGGAGGCTGGAAGGTTGTCAGTGGAGTCACACTGCCTGTCTGTATGTGTGACCTCGGAGACAGGCAATGAAGGGTCAGCCTGATCCAGAGCTATCTTATGGCTGGTTGCTGGGAGAGTCTCCAAAGCTTTAGCACCTGAGTTCTTAGGAACCTCCCGGACACCTGGAGAACAACTTTGAGAAGTCTGAGCAAACCCAGGTGTTACTACAGGAACCTCCAGGGCCAAAGAATGGCTCTTGGAAGCTTTAACAGTCTCAGGTTGAGTTTGAGAGGCAGGTGGAAGATTCTGGAGCTGGCTTTCTTGGGCTAGAGAGCCTTGGATTTGGCTCTGAGAGATCATGGGCACCACAGGCAAACTTTTAAAGGGCACCAGGAGGTGGCTCTGACTGTCTGCCCGTTGCAGAGGGTAGATCTGAGAAGTCACACTGACCCTAGAGCGCCCCTGAGGGTCAAGATCCACAGGCACACGACTGTCAGAGGACACAGAGTCCTGGATTTGGCTCTGAGAGCTCATGGGCACCATAGGGAAACTATCAGAGGGTACGGGCACCAGGAGGTGGCTCTGACTGTCTGCCCGTTGCAGAGGGTAGATCCGAGAAGTCACACTTATCTTAGAGCGCCCGTGAGGGTCAAGATCCACAGGTGCACGGCTGTCAGAGGACAAAGTCATCTGGGAGTAGCTGCCAGAAGAGCAGCCCTGTGAGGTCACCGAAAAGACAGGCTGGCTCCTAGAAGTACAAACCGAGAGGGGAGCAGGCAAAGGGACCAGGGGCAGGCTCCTAGAGGCCTGGACTGAGCAAAGCTGTAGCTGCTTCAGAACGGACACAGGCTTTGCCGGACGTAACGAAGTTCCGCCACCTTTGCTCCCGGCATCGCTGTTCCCTTCCAGCTGGCCTGGGTCGGTCGAGCTGAGGCTACGGATCGTCTGGAGGACCCTCGGGAGGAGCCGCGGCCGCCGCCGCCGGTGGATCCGCCGGAAAGTGTTGGAGACGCTCCTGAGGGTCAGCGAGAAGCAAAGGCTGCCGCTGCGGTGCATCCTGACCTCGCCCGCACGAGGCGAAGTCCTCCTCGAGGGGTCTTCCGGGAGCGCCTCGATGTTGCCAGTGTACCAGAAGATCCACCACAGGAGGCTGACGAAGATGATGATGGAACCCAGATAGAGTAGCATGTCGTAGAACAGCAGGTTCGCGAACACGCCAGTGAACAGCACTGCCACACCCACCGCGTCGAAGGCGACGCCCAGCCAAAAGAAGCGCCTGCAGCGGCCCAGGCCCTCGGACCGCATCTTCGCCAAGTCCACGCTCTTCCGCGGAAGCTCTGTGTGGCTCAACGTCGCCCACGCAAACCCCGCAGGACGCCGCCAGGCCCAGAACGCTGCCACGGGCGGGCTTTGGCCGCTGGGTCTCCATGGCAACGCAAGGGGCGGGGCGGGGAGGGACGCTAGGCGGCGCCTTGCCCCTCCAGAGAGGAAACAGAGCCTGCCTAGAGAGCTGCGCGTGCGCACTAGGATCCGGTGCGCCTTCTGCGCTTGTGCGGGGTTCGCCCCGCGCCGGCCATCTGTCCCAGTGTCTGACCCTTTGGCATTACCTGAGGTAAAATTTACAACAGCGAAACTAACCGTACCCGAGGCGAGAATCTTCTCGAGGGAGGGTGAGAACTTGTGGGAGAGCGATCCACGAAGACTCTTTTCTTGTAACTTCCTGCACCGGCTGGAATGAATCTTGGCGTCGGGTGCAGTCAGGCGTTCCTGGTTTTCCTTCGCCTGAGCAGTGGCTAATTAGAGTCCGGTGCTGGCTCTGAATTCCCATCTTACCTGGCGACTGTTGATACACTTGTCCAAGGACCTGGTAGACCCGCATCGCTCCAGTTTCTCCCGTCTGCTATAGGGGTCGGGATGGGGGAAGAGGATAGCCTGAAAGGAGAGAAAATCGTGTTGAGGGCTGGGCACTTGTTTTATTTTGTGTTTTGCTAAAGATGGATTTTAAAACATCCTAGTACATTTTTAAATAGATTTAGGCTTGTAGGTCAGGCCACATTTACTTAGGCTTTTAGGCACACGCCACCACACTTGGAAAAAAGCTATTCTTAAATACTTTCAAAAGTATAGATAGATAATTAGAAAGGTATAGGATGTCGTCACTGATACTCCAGTGGATAGTCCATACCCGTGCCTGAGCATACAAGCAATACTAATTGAACTCAGTGAATTGTTAAAAAAAAATATGTGTGTGTGTGTGTGTGTGTGTGTGTGTGTGTGTGTGTATGTTTTCTGAGACAAGATTTCTCTATATATAACAGCCCTGGCTTGTCCTAGAACTTGCTCTGTAGACCAGCCTGGCCTTGAACTCACAGAGATCTGCCTGCCTCTGCCTCCCAAGTGCTGGGATTAAAAGCATGCACCACCACTGCCCAGCTATTAAGATATTTTTAAAGAGGTCAGACGTGATAGTGCACGCCTTTAATCCCTGCACTCCAGAGGCAGAGGCAAGCAGATCTCTGTGAGTTCGAACCCAGCCTGTTCTAATTTGAGAATTCCAGGCCAGCCAGGACTACTGTGAGACCCTGTCTTAAAATGAATGAATGAATGAAAGTAAAAAAAGGACGTGAGGGTGGAAAGTTGGAGATAGATATGATCAAGATATACATGTACAAATTGTCAAAGAATGAAAAAAGTAGTATCAGGACATAATATCATGAATATAATAAATATAATAAATCAATACAATTAATGTAATTAATGAATATCATAAATATAATTATTGAATGAATACTGCAAATGTAATCAATGAACACCACAAATATAATTAATATCATGAGTGTAATTAATGAATATCATGAGTAAATTAAAAAAAAGAAAAAAGATAATTAGAAAAATTAATGTGGGAAAATGTTAATAATTGTAGACTGTAGATGAAATGAGAGTATAGGTGTTCATTCATTTCTGTGTTTAGGATTGACATTTTTTCAAATAAAGAGTTGCAGGATTTTATTTTGTAATTTAAAATTTTAGTTTTAAGGGCTGGAGAGAGGGCTCAGAGGTTAAGAGCACTGACTGCTCTTCCAGAGGTCTTGAGTTCAATTCCCAGCAACCACATGGTGGGTCTCAACCATCTGTGATGAGATCTGGTGCCCTCTTCTGGCCTGCTGTCATGTATGCTGTATACATAATAAAAAAATAAAAAATAAAAAATAAAAAAAAATTAGTTTTAAACTTATAAATATGAGTAACAATCAGGGGGGCATGGTTCAGTAGTTAAAGGCTTGATCAGCATTAAGCCTGACAAGCTAATTCCAGCCCCCAGGACCCACATGGTGGAAAGAGAGAATTGACCTCCGCATGAAAAATCGATATCTTCTCCTCTTTGGCTGCAGGAGTGCTTAAGGTTGGCAACCAGAATGAACTGCCTGATGGTGAAGGGTGCAGCACCATAGGCCACCACAGAGGGTGAACTGGAGTCACCCTTTTTCTCAGGTCCTTAGAAATTAGCCAGTTTAGCTTTGATATAGTCATTCCTGGAATTAGGCAGGCTTAAGTTTGAGTTTCTTACCTGGGGCAAGCTCTTTCACCTCCCTTAGCTCTGGTCTCCCCTTCTATAAATGACAGAACAGGTGCCCATACAGCGTTAGATGATGCCTGTATTGGAAAGCACTAACAATTGCTTTCTACCAGGACCTCTTAAACTCTTTCCATTTGGGACCCCTTTATGTGTGAGAAAATTTCATGTGACTGTACATATATAGATATATAAAATAGGTATACAAATCAAACACTAGTAATCATAAATTGATTTTAAAATAAGTCTTTTGTTGTTGATATTTTATTTTTGAGATGGTCTCATTGTAGCCCAGGCTGGCCTTGAATTCTCTATGTAGCTGAGGATGACCCTGTTCCTCCTGCCTCCACTTCCAAAGTGCTGGGATTATGGGAATAGCCATCATGCCCTGCTATTTTAAATAATTCTTTGATATACATATAATTTTACTATTCATTAGACAAAAGCAAATTGACATGATAATAAGATGGATTCACATTTTTATTTTTACATAATTCTTGGCCAAATATTTGATACTGCAAGACATAGAGAATCTTCAACATTTTTAGAATTTATCAATATTTTGATTTTATAATCATTAATGCTGAGAATACCGATATGCAGAAATATGTAGTACAAAATGGCAGAAATATATTTAGGAGCATTTTGAAAATTCCGTTATAATGCCAAGACAAAATTTAACATTTTAAAAAATGAAACTGAAGTAAGCAACTCAAAAGGTTTTTTTTTTTAATCACATTACATTTATTTGTTTGTTTGGGAGGGGGAATATGTACACCAGGGCTCAGCTATGGTCAGAAGACAACTTGTGCTTTCTACCATGTGAGTCCAGAGAATCACATGGTTGTCAGGCTTAGCAGCAAGCAGCTGCTGAGCCATTCCACAGGCCCATATAACAGTTTTAAAAGTTAAAATAAAAAAGTAAACATTCTAGCCAGGCATGGTGTTTAATCCCAACACTGGGAAGGCAGAAGCAGGCAGATTTCTGAGTCTGAGGCCAGCCTTAACAACAAAGAGAGTTCAAGGCCAGGGAGGGATACATAGTAACACCCTATTTGTGGGAGGGGGAGAGTAAACATTGTAACAGACTTACTGATTTGGAACTTCTATGCTGAGGAAAGAGTAGTAAAATATTAAAAGTCTTTGTTTTCAGTAATTAAACCATTATGTTTCTATAAGAGCAAAAAAGGTGCATACAGTAGAGACACTACACTTCATAACATACATTAGTCTCACGTCTGAGCTAAGGTGTTGTAGGCAGGCTTGGATGGTGGTGCTAGTATGACAGCATGCACAGTGCAAACTGCACCTGTCCTGAGTTATAATGAAAAGCTGCAGAGAAGTGTGGTTCAACATGAGTGATGCTTCCAGAGATGTCCTGGATTCTTTATGTGCTTGATTTTGAATTAATTTTTGGTTGTTGTGTGTCTTTTTTTGCTATCCCCACATTCAATTATGTGACTGTTTTAGTTTGGGTTTCTATTGCTGTAAAGAGACACCATGACCACAGAAACTCTTATAGAGAAAGACATTTAACTGGAGCTGGCTTACAGTTTCAGAGATTTTGTCCATTGTCATCATGAGGGGAAACGTGGCAGCATACAGGCAAATGTGGTGCTGAAGGATCTGAAAATTCTACATCCTGATCTGCAGGCAGCAGGAGACTGTGTGCAATACTGGTCGTAGCTTGAGCAGAGGAGACCTCAAAGTCTGCTCCCACAGTGACACACTTCCTCCAACAAGGCCACACCTCCTAATAGTGTCACTCACTCCCTGTGGGCCAAGCATTCAAACAAATGAGTCTGTGGGGCCATTCCTATTCAAAACACCGCAGTGACCCTGTATGGGGTTGTGATTCACAGTTTATACTCACACCTGTGGTCTAGTTGGGCATGGGAACACACACCTGTAATCCCAGCATTCAGGAGAAGAAGGTACAAGGATCAAGAGTTTTGTTTTTTTTTTTTTTTAAAAAAAGGTATTTGCAAATAGAGCTATATGAGACCCAGTCTTAAAAAACAATAAACACAAGGGCTGGAGAAATGGCTCAATAGTTAAGACACTCTTTTGGCTTCTGCAAGTACTGCTTCATATGTTACATACATTGACAAAGACACACATAAAAATAATAACAATAAATCTTTTTTTTTAAAAAAAAGCTGGGAGATAGCTCAATTGATAAAATGTTTGCTGTGCAAATGTGAGGACCTGTAAAAAACCATCGTGGTGGCACACACTTATAATTCCACTACTGGGAACAGGTAGATCCCTGGGACTTGCTAGCCAGCCAGCCTCGCCAGCTCGATGAGCGTCTGGCTCGTGAAATATCCTGCCTCAAAAAAAATAATACAAATTATCCTCTGGCCTCTATACACACATATGCACCTGTACACACATAAATACACACACACACACACACACACACACACACACACGGGGGAGGGACCATGTCTCTTCTTAGCATGTCTACATGTGTCTGCCTTCTGACTTCAGCTGGACCTTAGTTGTTCCTGTGCCACCAATGGATCTTGCTCCAGCAAGTACCAAAGGTGTAGATGTAGATGCACCTCCTGCAAGATGAGCTGCTAATCCTGCTGTTGCATGAGCTATGGGAGTTCACTGAGGGCTCCCTCTGAAAAGAGCTTCCCACAAGTGCAGCTGCTGCACCTGATATGGGCATCCCCGAAACGGCATGTAAGTACAGATGTGTGAAAAACTGGATCAACAAACAAAACCAAACAACAACAACAAAAACCCAACCCTTACCCCTTTTTCTATGAAGCATGTAACTGATTTTTCAAAAAGTTGTTGACTTGGAAAAATGGGGTAGGTCATAGGCATTGTGGTGCACACTTTTAATCCCAGCACTCAGGAGGCAGAAGCAGGCCTCTGAGTTTCAGGCCAGCCTGATCTACATAGTGAGTTCCAGAACAGCCGGGGCTATGTAGAGAGCATCTGTTTCAAAAAAACAAACAAGGGCTGGAGAAATGGCTCAGAGGTTAAGAGCACTGACTGCTCCTCTAGAGGTCCTGAGTTCAATTCCCAGCAACCACATGGTGGCTCACAGCCATCTGTAATGAGATCCGGTGCCCTCTTCTGGCCTGCAGGGATACATGCAGGCAGAACATTGTATACACAATAAATAAATCTTTAGAAAAAAAAAAAATGGGTCGGGGGTAGTCCTTGATTGGCAGAGTACATGCCTACCATGCACATGATCCTGGGTTCAGTCTTCAAGCAAGAAGATGAAGAGAAGAAAAAGGGGGAGGGCCAGGCGGTTGTGGCGCACACCTGTAATCCCAGCACTCGGGAGGCAGAGGCAGGCGGATCTCCGTGAGTTCGAGGCCAGCCTGGGCTACAGAGTGAGTTCCAGGACAGGCTTCAAAGCTACAAAGAGAAACCCTGTCTCGAAAAACCGAAAGAAAAGGGGGGAGGAACAGGAGGGATGCCAGGAAGTAGAGGTCAGCTTGCAGTTGACCAAATGTGGCAGGAGTGGACAAATATTCCACCAAAGGATGCTTCCCCTTGTGAGTACTGGTTTGAAAAGCTGGCCAGGAGAGCTCCTTCCCACGCCTACTTGCTGTTTTCCTCATCTGACCTCACAAGTGTAATCATCACTGTGTGTACCAGTGATCCTGTACAGTAAGGAGAGAAGGCCATGATTAAATGACCACAGAGGAACAGGTCCCCAGTCCAAGCTGTGCTCTACTCAAGTGGCAGTGGAACACTGGACCAGCAGAATGGTGTCGTGAATCAGCCAGTACTACAGAGCTGTCTTTATTTGCATGGTAGAAATTCATGCTAAGTGGCTTACCCAGTAAGAAATCATCCAAAGTGGAGACCCCACTCTGCAGCCCATCACCATATGCAGGTGTTTTTAAAAAAATATTTATTATAGTAGAGGTCAGAATAATGGTACTTTAAAAAACTTTTAATTTTTGAAGTTTTAATTACACTATTTCCCTTCCCTTTGCTCCCTACCAGCCTTCCTATATACTCCTCCGTTCTCTTTTTTGCATCTGTGGCCTCTTTTTCCATTAATTGTTGTTACATGCATAAATGTATATGTATTATTATATAAATATAAATTATATATATTATATATACATATATCTTCCTAAATATAACCTGCTTGATCTGTATATTATTACGTTTGTGTATGTTTTCAGGGCTGACCATTTGGTATTGGATAAACAATTGGTGTGCTCATCCCTGGGGAAGATTATTTCAGTCTCAGCATTCCTTAATGGCCTGCAGTTCTTTGTCTAGGTATGGTTAAGATCTCATCTTTCCCTGTCCACACTAGCATTGTCTATAGGTGTCATCCTTGTTCAGCTCATGGTGGTGAGACTTTATAGGTGTAGCTTCTGACATTCCTAGGAGACAGAATTTGACAGCAAACCCCTGATCCTCTGCCCCTGTTCTGCAGTGTTCCCTAAGGCTTAGATGTGGAGTTGTTTTGTAGAAGTCTCCACTGGGACTGGGCTCCACCAGATGATTTTTATGTCACTACCACACCTGCTGCTCACTACAAAGTATACTGAATAAATGTTTCCTTTTGTCCCTATCCAGGTCTAAGAGGTGAATTCTTTAAACAGCTCACAAAATCCCCTCCCACTGAGTTCCTAGTGCCAATATGTGTTATTGGCTTCTGTTCTGCCAGTCATACAAAGCATGATGACTCCTGTTCACCAGCTATGACAACTGCTTTTGACTCTCTTTAGGTCACTCCATATGAAATAACAATGACATGCACATCCAAAAGAAATTAATTTCTCAGCAGGCTGTGCGACCTAGTGAACTGAGTTCAAACCCTGGAGCCTACATTAACGTGGAAGGAGAGAGCTGACTCCTAAACTCATTCTCTGGACACCACATTCCTGCTGTGAAGGAGTGTATGTGTAAAATGTGTGTGTGTGTTCCTGTCTTGCCTAGATTAAGAGAAAAGAAAGATAGAAATGACAATATGAAAAAACAACCTAAATGTCCATCAGGAAGGGCTCTGAGTAAATAGACCTTTAATGGTTTCTCACTGAGGACAGTTCTGATGCTTGGAGTAAACACTGACAAGGCAAAATGTGAAGTAAATACTATAGAATGGAAAGAGCACCATGGTGTATGTTTTTAATCCCAGTACTCAGGAAGCAGAGGATCTCACTGAAGGCCAGCCTGGTCTATATAACCAGTTCCAGGCCAGCCAGGGCTGCACAGTGAGCCTCAGTCTCTCTCTCTCTCTCTCTCTCTCTCTCTCTCTCTCTCTCTCTCTCTCTCTCTCTCTCTGTCTCTGTCTCTCTCTCTCTCTGTCTCTCTCTCTCTCTCTCCTCTCTCCCTCCCTCTCTCCCCTCTACACACACACACACACATACACACACACACACACACACACACACACACACACACACACACACACACAGATGTGTTCTTGATTTATCTGTGAATGAAAGGTGAAAAGGAATTTGGAACCTAAGAGGCATTAAGGGGAGGTGAATTGATAATGGCATCCTATTTTTAAATCCACCAAAAAAAAATTGGATGGATATATAGAGGGGTAGATATATACTATATATAGAGAGATAAAACAAAATGTTAAAAGTAGACTGGGCAGTGGTGGCACACACCTTTAATCCCAGCACTCGGGAGGAGAGGCAGGTGGTCGGGAGGAGAGGCAGGTGGATCTCCGAGTTCGAGGCCAGCCAGGTCTACAAAGTGAGTTCCAGGACAGCAAGGGCTAAACAGAGAAACCCTGCCTTAAAATACAACAACAACAACAAAAAGTAGAAGGTATACACTGTGGATATAGATGTTTTCCGAGCAATTCAACTTGTCTGTGTATATGAAAATGTTTACAGTAAAATGTTAGTAGTTCCTACAGTCAAGGGAATAAGAGATATTTTATTTTTGTCCAAATATGAATGACCATAGACTGGAGACATAGATTTATGTTGCCCCCAATAACATTCCTGCATGAAGCAAAGTCATATCAAGGCATTTACTAAATACTCTGGTGGGGACATGATGCATGTGGTTACTGGGAGGCTGGGACATACCTGCTACAAGTCTCAGATGCTGTCTGATGACATTTTTAGCTTTGGGAGTGGAGAAAGTGGCCTTCTGTGCCTTGCTGTCCTGGCAGAGGAAATACTCTACAAGAGAGGCACCGGCACCACTCTGTCGCTTCCCCTCCCTTCCCCTCCCCTCCCCTTCCCTTCCCTCCCCTCCACTTCCCTCCACGCCCCTCCACTCCACTCCACTCCCCTCCCCTCCACTCTCCTCCACTCCCCTCCCCTCCCCCCACTCCTCTCCCCTTCACTCCACTCCACTCTCCTCCCCTCCCCTCCACTCCACTCCACTCCCCTTCCCTTCCCTCCACTCCACTCCACTCCTCCCCTCCACTCCACTCCACTCTACTCCCCTCCCCTCCACTCCCCTGCACTCCACTCCACTCCCCTCCCCTCCCCTCCACTCCACTCCCCTCCCCTCCACTCCACTCCCCTCCTCTCCTCTCCCCTCCACTCTCCTCCTCTCCCCTCCACTCCACTCCACTCCCCTTCCCTCCCCTCCCCTCCACTCCACTCCCCTTCCCTTCCCTCCACTCCACTCCTCCCCTCCCCTCCACTCCACTCTACTCCCCTCCCCTCCACTCCACTCCCCTGCACTCCACTCCCCTTCCCTCCCCTCCACTCCCCTGCACTCTACTCCACTCCACTCCCCTGCACTCCACTCCACTCCCCTTCCCTCCCCTCCACTCCCCTGCACTCCACTCCACTCCACTCCACTCCTCCACTCCACTCCACTCCACTCCACTCCACTTCTCCACTCCTCCACTCCACTCCACTCCTCCACTCCACTCCACTCCACTCCTCCACTCCATTCCAATCCATTCCACTCCACTCTTCCACTCCACTCCACTCCCCTCCTCCACTCCACTCCACTCCACTTGACTTCTGGATTCAAACAATAAGCTCCAAAGAATGAAAATTCCCCAGGAACTGGGCGGTGGTGGTGCACACCTTTAATCCCAACACTTAATCCCTTAATCCTAAGGGAGGCAGAGGCAGGCGGATCTCTGTGAGTTCGAGGCCAGCCTGGTCTACAGAGTGATTTCCAGGATAGCCATGGCTACACAGAGAAACCCTGTCTCGAAAAACAAAACAAAAAGCTCTGTGTGTGTGTGTGTAATTTATTGGACTGACTCAACAGTCTGCAGTCCAGCTAATCCAACAATGGCTTTCTGTAAATGGAAAGTCCAAGAATCAGTAGTTGCTCAGTCCCACAAGGCTGGATGTCTCAGCTGGTCTTCTGTATGTGCTGAAATCCCAAAGAAGTAGACTCCAATGCCAGTGAAGGAATGGATGTGCTGGAAAGGTGAGAGCAAGCAGGCAAAAAGAAAACCTTCTTTCCATGTCCTTATATAGGCTTCCAGCAGAAGGTGTGGCACAGATGAAAGGTGTGTCTTCCCACATCGTGATCTGGATTGAAGATGTGTGTTTTCCTGCCTCAAGGTCTGGATTAAAGTCATGTGTCATCCTGCCTCCAAAATCCAGATCAAAAGCCTATATCTTGCTGGGCAGTGGTTAATCCCTTTAATCCCAACACTCGGGAGGCAGAGCCAGGTGGATCTCTGTGAGTTCGAGCCCAGCCTGGTCTACAGAGCAAGATCCAGTCCAGGACAGGCACCAAAACTACACAGAGAAACCCTGTCTCAAAAAAAAAAAAAGCCTCTATCTTCCAGCCTCAAGGTCCAGATCAAAGGCATGTTGTCCTCTTGCCCCAAGATCCAGACCACAAGGGTGCCCTCCATTTCTGGATTGTTATTCATTCCAGATGTAGTCAAGTTGACAACCAAGAATAGCCATCACAAGTCCACCCCTTGTCAATCTGACACATAATCATATATCCTTAGGTCATAATTAATTTCCAAATGAAAACAATAATCAGGTCATAATAACACCTAAACATCTCTCATACAACCGCAAACACATTATAAATTTAGAATAGGTGGCAATGTCCCTTGGGAGACATCCTTTTAGTATCTCAAATATGATATCCATTGATATTCTTTTCATTGATGTTAAAGAAATTGAAAGAAAACACAAATATCTGTTCTTGAATTTTGGTTGGACTTAGCCTCTGATACAAGTATGTGTCACCAATGAGTTCAAAGTGGTTGCTGACTCCTGCTTACTTGGGGCACCTGTGTGATATTTTGTGGAAGAGACTAACTAAGTTATGACACAGGACAGGAGAGTTAATATATCCTTGAGGCAAAACTGTGAAGGTATTCTGCTGGCCTTGCCAACTGAAGGCAAATTGGAACTAGGAGTAGGGTATTGCTGTGACAGACCTGACCATATTTTGGGGAGGATTGTGGAAGGACTTTGGAACTTAGGGCTAAAAGGACCATTGAATGTTAAGATCTCTGTGGGTGGTTGGAATTTTGTTTTGATTTGATTTGGTTGTGACTGCCCTGATTTTCCCCTTTTGAAGTAAGAATGTATTTTACTGGAGCCCACATTTGAGAAACTTTGAATTTTAAAAGACTTTGGATTTTAAAAGAGATTGGCTATTTTAAAGAGACTGAAACTTTAATGTGTTTGAATTTGTAAAGACTGTGGTGAATTTTTTTAAGATTTACTTATTTTTATTTCATGTACACTGGTATTTTGCCTGCATGTATGTCTGTGCCAGGGATTCAGATCCTCTGAAACTGGAGTTACAGAAGGTTGTGAGCTACCACATGGCTGCTGAGAATTGAACCCAGGTCCTCTGGAAGAGCAGCCAGTGCTCTTAACTACTAAGCCATCTGTCCAGTCCAAAACTGTGGACTTTTTAAAGTTATTTATGTTTTTGATGTGAGATCTTGAAGATGAATAAGAAAGAAAGGGTTGCGGCTTAGTAGTGACAAGGAGTCAGTTGTTACTGGTGGGTAGAGCCATCCCTGGGCTGGTGGCCCTGTATTCTATAAGAAATCAGGCTGAGCAAGCTAGTAAGCAGCACCCCTCCATGGCCTCTACATCAGCTCCTACCTCTGGGATCCTGCCCTGTTTTAAGTTCCTGTCCTGACTTACTTCAGTGATGAACAGCAATGCTGAATTGTAAGCCTAATAAACCCTTTCCTCCCCAACTTGCTTTTTGGTCATGGGGTTTTGTCACAGCAGTAGAAACCCTAACTAAGACACTTGCTTATGACAGGGTCTCATAATGCCCTTGAACTTACTATTAACCCAAATTGATCTTGAACTCCTTGGGTTGTAGAAAATAGTGGTCTATCTGTACATTCCAAAAAGATGTACCCAATAGTCACGAGGGTGTTAGGGCACATGCAGCAGGAGGAATGGATGGCTATTTAGGGGCTAAGGTAGCCCAAGATATCTTGGGCCCTGACCTATAACATTTCAGCACCCCATAGTCCTTGAAGTTTTTGCCAGTCAGACTTGTAGAACGTTCAATGTAGGTAATGGGACAGGATCCTTAGTTCACCCACACCTCCCCAAAAAGGGTCACCTGATGCTGTTACAGGGATTTGCAGTACAAGGAAAAGCTGGCTGTGATAGACACTGAAAAATTTTCAGGTGCCTGAGGCAACACAATGGGCTTCTCCCCACCATGATCTGGTTGACACATCTCTTGCAGACAAAGAAAGAGATTAATAGAATTTGGAAATAATAGCAGACATGCATGGAACATGAGCCATATGCCCCACAATGAGAACTCAATTGGTCACATCCTGACTTTTTGGGTTTCAGATGTTTGTTTGTTCGTTTGCTTGGTTATTTTAAAGGTTTGTTTTTATCTTATACATATAAATCTTTGCCCACATGTATGTATACCACGTGCATGTCTGATTTCCAAGGAGGCCAGAAGAGGGCATCAGGTACCCCGGAACTGGAATTATAGGTGGCTGTAAGTCACCAAATGGGTGCTAGATTCTCTGCAAGAGCAGCAAGTACTCCTGACTTCTGAGCCACTCTCCAGAGCCTGCCTTTTCGTTGCTAAGAATTTCACCTGGGGCTTCACACATCCCAGGCAAGCACTCTACTACTGAGCTATTCCCAGCTCTGGGCTTTAACTGTTTTTAGGCAAACACACTGGCTATCACAGAGCTGTGATTCCCTATCATGGAAGCTGTTATTTACTTGCAACACTGTTTACCAGGCAACAGAGAACACGCGGTACAACGGAACCCACTGTAAGAGTTTTATTAGGGAGGGGAAAGTATAAGAACATGAATAGGCCTACCGGAAATGGATAGTTCAGGGGAGAGAGCAGGTATTGGGTGGAATCTGCTTTTGTAGGTCACCTTGCACATACACATATGGACTCACATAGCTGTGCCACGCATGCACATAGATTACATGATCACACTGTGCGCAGAATATGTGACCACACAGCACATGGATTACATAGGACATAAGGCCCTAGGGTGACTAAGCATTTAGCCTGACTGCTGGATAGTGCATGTGCAGTCATGTAGCTAGGAAGTGGCTACAATTATAATATTCCACCCTTTTTGTTATTATAAAAATAAGGGGTTAAGAGTGGCAGGTGAACGGGAATGGGGGCACCGTGTCTCCCGGAACTGCTTCCAGCTGACTTGGTGGGCATTGGTTAATTTTTGGGGGAAGGGAGGGGGTCTTTTCTTGAGGTAGCTGGATGTTCTGAGGTAGCTGAATTGTCTTCACCACTGCTTTTAGCCCTATGGAATCATCCATAACCACTTGGATCTGACAAGGTGCTGGCAAGGCAGAAAAGGAAGTTTAGAAAAAAATTTTACCTTAGAGGGAAAAGGGGAATGAGATGAAGGGGGAGGGTGTCCCCGAGCGGTCCCAGAATGAGGGAGGGGGTCCCAGGACCAGGAAAGTTTGAATGATACTAACCTGAAGTGGATCTGATCTCTCCGGGTGGGTTCAAGCTGGCTCTGGAGCTCAGAAGAATTTTTAAGTTTACGAAGGAGACAAATTTTAAACATATTAAGAAGCACCCAAAGAGAATTTAAAATCCCGAGCTGGTAGCCATGATATTATAATGTTTAGTATTCTGCTATCAGAATTCCATTGGTTAGTGTAAGCAAGAAAGAGAGGAGGGGATGGAGAGAGGAAGAGAGGGAGAGGGAGGGAGAAATCTGGAACATGCTTTTTTTAAAAAATGATTTATTTATTTATTATGTATACAGTGTTCTGCCTGCATGTATCCTTGCAGGCAAAGAGGGCACCAGATCTCATTACAGATGGTTGTGAGCCACCATGTGGGTGCTGGGAATTGAACTCAGGACCTCTGGAAGAACAGCCAGTGTTCTTAACCTCTGAGCCATCTCTCCAGCCCCACATGCTTTATTTTTATCATCAATTAGGCTTTCTATCTTCACCTGAGACAAACCTTAAGGCATCTTTTCCTTTTATTATTTCAGCATCTAGGAGACACAGGTGATTGGTTGCTGAGGGCATTTAACAGTAATACATTGTTATATTAAAGTCTGTTTGTTTGTTTGTTTGTTTGTTTTTTGCGAAGTCCAGACCCTTTTGAGTCTGAGGGTGTGAATAACTCCACAGTGTGACTATTTTTTACCACCTGGGTTTATTTGATGATCCTTGCACCTCTGATTCTATGGCTAATAGTCGTCCTGTAACAGCTGAATAGTTAATTAGAAATTTGAATACATTATTAGAGACACAGAGGGAAACTGATGAAGCAGAATGTGGTTGGTAGAGACAGGATAATGTGGTGAAAGAATCAGGAAGAAAAAACATGGGGTTCCCAATCCAGTGGGACTGAGTATGGTTGTGGGATGAAACCTCATTCTTCTGGAATTGGAGACAAAGCAGTTGATCTTGGTGTCCTCTGGAACTTAAGAGAGCAGAGCTTTGTTTGTATCACTGTATATAAGGAAGAATTCCCCTGGATTGGGGGTGGGGTAAAAGGCTTCAGGTGAGACAGATGAATCCAACAGGGAACGCCCTTGAGCTTAGCAGCTGTGGGGGTTACAAGAATTACCTTGAAGGGTCCCTGCCATTTAGGGGAAAGGGTTGAGGGGTGCTGGTCTGGAGGAGAAAAAAAGGACCTGATCCCCAATGTGGATTGGGGGTGGGCAGGGGTTGTCATGTGGCTGGAGTAAGGAATGGTCAGCAAAATTCTGTAGGAGAGAGCAGAGGTGATAGAGTAGGTGGGTGAGCAGGTGGTCAGGGAGGGGTGAAGGTTTGGACAGGAGGCCAGGGTTAGAGCTGCTCTCCCATACAGAGTTCAGAAGGCGAGACTGGAAGAGCTGCTTGGGAAGAGACTGGAGCCTGAAAAGAGCTAGAGGCAATAATTTCACCCAGTCAAAGTGAAGTTCCTGTGACATCTTAAGAATGCTTTTTAAAGAGTAGTTGGTACATTCCACCTACCTTGAGGACTGAGGATGGTAAGGGATATAGAAATGCCGAGTGATGTTAAGAGCTTTAGACAGTGTCTAGGAAATCTGGGAGGTGAACTCTGGGCCATTATCGGACTGAAGAGAGGCAGGCATGCTGTGGGATGCTTTCTGTATGCTGTGAATATGTGTTGCTCTGATTGGTTAATAAATAAAGGTGCATTGGCCTATGGCAAGGCCGATTAGAGGCAGGCAGGAGACCCAAGAGGGAGAGACAGGAAAAAGAAAGGAGAGGTAGAAGAGACACCAGCCTGCCACTAGGAGAAGCAAGACGTGAAAGTACCAGTAAGCCATGGAACACATGGCAACTTATAGATTAATAGAAATGGGTAAATTTAAGATATAAGAGCTAGCTAGCAAAAAGCCTTGAAGGCTTGGGTCTGAGTGGCTGCGGGACTGGGCAGGGCCAGGGAAACCTTCTGACTACACAGGGATTCCAAATAAGGGATGTAGAGGAGGTCAGCAACTATCTGAGCTCACTTATTAGAAACCAGAAATGCCTCCACCCATCTCACAAAAGAGTCCACAATCACAAGAAGATATTTAATTCATCTCAAAGTGGACATATGGATAAAATCGAGCTGCTAGTCAGTCCCTGGAAGGGAACCTCTAGGCTAGTGAGTGGGAAAAGTTTGGCTCCGATATTTGGAATTGGGATCTGACTTTTGGCAAATTTTACAAGAGGCAGTAATAGTTCTTAAGAACTGTAAGTCCTGGAGGTAGGCTGTATATGGGCTGTGACAAACTGAGACAGGGCCTGACTATTAGGGTGAAAGAGCTGATGTAGACAGGACAGAATTTGCCTAGTGTCAGGAGCTGACTATGAGGATGTGGGTTGTACTGTATGGATTCTCTGTGGTGGGTAGGGCTGCTTTCCCCAGAGCTCCATAGCTGCCCTAGAGCTCTTAGTCCATAATCTGAGCCAGAACTGACTGATTCCCCTGAATGGGAGATTTGGTGTGAAGAAAATTTCATGTGGTTCTCTCCAGATACTTTGTTTGCCGGAGTTCACATAGCTCCATGGAGAATCACAGTGCAGGCAGCTCCAAGTCAGTGGGAGGCTACCAGGACTCAGAGCGGGTGAGACAGAGGCTGATATTGAGCTGCCTGCTAGACATCCTCACCACACCAGAATGCCCTCTAGTTACCTTGTGCTCTGAACTTTACCTTAGACCACATCCCATTCTTCCTCTATGTCTCTGCTGTCTCAAGACGTAAAATCAACTCTATGAGGCTCCTCAGGGTCTTAGTTTTGCTATGTGTGGGACCTTAAAATTTGAGGACACTGAAGAGACTGAGCATGTAGAGAAGGTATTTTGTACTCTTTCCTCATCAAAGATCATTAATAGTATCCATTAACTTTTTTTGTTTTGAATTGGTTGGTTTTATTGTTTGTTTGTTTGTTTGTTTGTTTTGGGGGGCAGGGTTTCTCTGTGTAGCCCTGGCTCTCCTGATATTGTGTAGACCAGGCTGTCCTCGAACTCACTGAGATCCTCTGCCTGGTCTGCATCCCAAGTGCTGGGATTAAATGCGTGCGCCACCACTGCCCAGCTCCATCCAAGTATATTAAACCAAGGTTATAGATGTGTCTTAGTTAGGGTTCTATTGCTGTGAAGAGACACCACAACTGTGGTAACTATTATAAAGGAAAATATTTAATTGGGTAGCAGGAAGAGACAGTGAGTCACTAGGCCTGGCTTGAGCTTCTGAAACCTCAAAGCCCACCCCCAGTAACATGCTTCCTTCAACAAGGCCACACCTCCAATAATAAATAGCTTTGGCCAAAAGATCTGATAACCATTTTGAAAGACTGATGTATTAAAAGCCACACCTAGAAAAAAAAAGCAAAAAAAAAAGTCATCCCTACCAGATAGAGAAAGAAAGGATAGTTATGATTCCATTCAAATATCTGGACCTGGGATCTGAAGGAAAGTTGATTTCAATATATGCAGAAGGGAAGTAGGGTGCAGATACTCATGAACATTCATCAGGGCTTAAAGAACATCTCACTGAGCAGTGGTTGTGCACACTTTGTTTGTTTGTTTTATTTTTTTTAGTAAAATCAAAACTTATTCTAAGCCACAGTCATCCTAGGGTCCCCCCTGCCATATAGCCTCCCTGGTTCTGTGGGTTGAAATCTGATTATTCTTTGCTTTATATCTAGAATCCACTTATGAGTGAGTACATACCATGTTTGTCCTTGTGAGTCTGGGTTACCTCACTCAGGATGATTTTTTCTAGTTCCATCCATTTGCCTGCAAATTTCATGCTTTCATTGTTTTTCTCTGCTGAGTAGTACTCCATTGTGTATATGTACCACATTTTCTTAATCCATTCTTCAGTTGACAGGCATCTAGGTTGCTTCCAGGTTCTGTCTATTACGAATAGTGCTGCTATGAACATAGTTGAGCATGTATCTTTATGGTAGGATTGAGCATTCCTTGGGTATATGCCCAAGAGTGGTGTGGCTGGGTAGATTGATTCCCAATTTTCTAAGAAACCGCCATACTGATTTCCACAGTGGCTGTACAAGTTTGCATTCCCACCAACAGTGGAGGAGTGTTCCCTTTGCTCCACATCCTCTCCAACATAGACTGTCATTAGTGTTTTTGATCATAGCCATTCTGACAGGTGGTATCTCAGAGTCATTTTGATTTGCATTTCTCTGATGATTAAGGATGTTGAGCAATTCCTTAAATGTCTTTAAGCCATTTGTGATTCTTCTTTTGAGAATTCTCTGTTTAGTTCTTTAGCCCATTTTTTAATTGGATTGTTCAATATTTTGATGTCTAGTTTCTTGAGTTCTTTATATACTTTGAAGATCAGTCCTCTGTCAGATGTGGGGTTGGTAAAGGTCTTTTCCCATTCTGTAGGCTGTCTTTTGGTCTTATTGAGCGTGTCTTTTGCCCTACAAAAGCTTCTCAGTTTCAAGAGGTCCCATTTATTAATTGTTGTGCTCAGTGTTTGTGCTGCTGGTGTTATATTTAGGAAGTGATCTCCTGTGCCAATGCATTCAAGAGTACTTCCTACTTTCTCTTCTATTAAGTTTAGTGTAACTGGATTTATGTTGAGGTCTTTGATCCACTTGGACTTGAGTTTTGTGCATGGTGACAGATATGGATCTATTTGTAATCTTTTACATATTGACATTCAGTTATGCCAGTGGTGGTACACACTTTTAATCCCAGCAACTCAGGGAGGCAAAGGCAGTCAGATCTCTAGCCTCAAACAAGGCCAGCCCGGTCTACAGAGGATAGCCAGGGCTGTTATACAGAGAAACCCTGAAAAAAAAAAAAAAGAATGGATGTCTCAGAAGACAAAATGTGCCCATGGAAACAAAATCTGATCAAAATAAACCAAACCCTTGTTGCCTTCTACCACAGTCATTTTGACAGGTAAAGGGGACCCTCAGAGATCACAGTGAGTTGTACCCATGTCACAGTGTGAGATTTGTCCCTCCCAGGCCTGCCTCGTGTTCCTTTTGCCCACCACGGTGCTACTCCAACACACTTCTTGTACTCATGTTGTCTGACTGTGCTTCCTGGAAGATCATCTGACACACCTTGGAATGCACATGATGTGATTTAATACACACAGAAGTCACAATCACACAGAAACCCTGGGGGTGGTAACAGAAGCATGTTCTCCTTTGGACAGTTGTGGTCCTTTGAGTGAGAATGGCCCCCATAGACTCATATGTTAGAATGCTTGGGTCATAGCTACTGGAACTGTTTGGGAAGGAGTAGGAGTTGTGGGCTTGTTGGAAGAGGTGTGTCAGTGGGGGTGTGCTTTGAGGTTTCAAAAGCATGCCAGGCCCAATGTCTCTTTCTGACAGCAAATCAGCATGTAAAACTCTCAGCTACTGCCCCAGCAACATGCCTGTCTGCTTTTCACCATGGTGATCATGGACTAACCCTCTGAAACTGTAAGCAAGGCCTTGATTAAGTGCTTTTATAAGAGTTGCCTTGGTTATGGTGTCCCTTTATAGCAATAGAACAGTAACTAAGACAGACATATTGACTGAAAAGGGCCCAAGGGAGCCAGCAGGGTGTTGAAAATATCCTGTATTTAGACCTGGGTTGTGGCTCTGTTTGTACAGTCATTAAACATACACTGAGTACTGCTGTGGGATGGTCTGTATGTCAAATGTGTTGCTCTGATTGGTCAAAAAATAAAACACTGATTGGCCAGTAGCCAGGCAGGAAGTATAGGCAAGACTAACAGAGAGGAGAATTGAGAGAACAGAAAGGCAGAGGAAGACACTGTCAGCCGCCACCATGACAAGCAGCATGTGAAGATGCCGGTAAGCCACAAGCCACGTGGTAAGGTATAGATTTATAGAAATGGATTAATTTAAGATATAAGAACAGTTAGCAAGAAACCTGCCACAGCCATACAGTTTGTAAGCAATATAAGTCTGTGTTTACTTGGTTGGGTCTGAGCGGCTGTGGGACTGGTGGGTGACAGAGATTTGTCCTGACTGTGGGCCAGGCAGGAAAACTCTAGCTACAGAGTATCTGGGCCTTCCAGACAAAGGAGTGTCTGATGAAAAGACAGCCCATTAAGTGGACCATTCCTGGTGGTGAGAAGTGGATGAACAGCCAGCAGTGTCCACAAGAGACCAATGAGGATGTCCTGCAGTGACCTCTCCTTACTGTGCTAGCCACTCCCCAGAAGCACCATGTCCCAGCAATCTGAGAGGTACTGGGGGAGCTGGGGACAGTTTTCTGCATGCACCCCATGTCTTAGTCTTCTTAACTGAGGGATCAGTATGGTTAAAGTCTGTGAGAAGGAAGTCTTGCTAGAAGGAATGAAGAGGCACATCCAGCTCCAGCTCCACTTGTTCATCTTGTTCACTAATACATCCTGCACCAGCACCCTCTCCTGTTAGGTGGTGGAGGAGGCCAGCTCAGCAGAAGATCTGGGATAGAGCCCTGTCTATCCACAGAATGGGCTGCACTGGGGCAGAAAGGGGACACAGGAACAGCCTCTGGGAACTGGATCCCCATCTACTCTGTGCCCCACGCCAAGCCAGGACAGAGGGGGGCTGTGATCTTGGCCAGCTGCAGAATGGAACCAAAGGCACAGACTAGGTCCTCCAAACAGTGTTTGTGGGAAGGAGAAGATGGGTCCAGGAGGGAATGATAGATGTGGTGAAAAGAGAGTAGAGAAAGAAAGGTACAGGTGTGTGTGTAGGAAGGACAAGGAGTGGGGTGGATAAAAGAGTGAAAACTGATATGAAGAGTAAGAGAAGACATGGGGGACAGCTGGTGAGATAGAAAAGGAAAAAGATTAAACAGAGACGAAAACAGAAAAAAACAGAAAGGTGTAGTTGCAGAGAGCTGGATAGAGAGGGGATGAAGAACAAGAGCAGACTGAATATGAGAGGCAGAGAAGGAACTAGAGGACTCAGGAGGAACATGGAGAGATAAGACAGAATAGAGGAAGCACAGAGAGAGACAGGAGGAGAAGAAAGTAGTGATAGAGGAAGAGCACAGTGTTAAGGCTAGAGAGGCTCCATCTGATGCTAGGCATCCATCTTGGCACCCACCAGCTGTTAATCTCTGACTCCAGTCCCTGGAAAATAAGTTCTTAGTAACCCTGACTCAGTGGCCCCCACCTAAAAATGTACAGCCGTGACTACTTGTTATATGACTGCTTTTTTTGCTTCTGTAACTTGCTTACGAAGATACCCACAGATTGTTTTGAGTTGCCTTAACCACTTAACTTAGCAGAACAGAACAGTTTTAACCCACTTGCATAGGAGTTGAAGGTTTTCATGTGGTTTTACCCTTTAGAAGTCCTTCCCCATACCCTTCCTCCATGGCAATCTCAAGTTTGGCTCAGAGACTGTCCTGCTAACAGCTAATCAATAAATCTTTTAATTATAATTGGATTGAGTATATAGTCTTTTCCCAGGGGTCACAAACTCCATAATAAAGGAAAAGGGGAGTGGAGAGAGAAGGAAAGGAGAAGAGTAGTGGGTCTCTGTGGAGTAGGCAAAGAGGGCAACCTGGGAGGACAAAGGCACCAGTCCTCGGGCAAGGTCATTGGAGGGACCAGCTTCTAGGAGGGAGGCTGTGCTGCTGTGGAGGAAGACAGCCTCAGCTTGACGCCACTGTCCCAGCCCCACTGCACTTTTATCCAAACCAGGCACCAGGCAAGCCAGAAACTGCCAGAGCTGACAATCTAATCCAAGGTGACTAGGATCCAAAGGCCCTGGTCTCCCTACGTATTATCAACCAGGGTCATATTAGTAAATATCTGCTCCGGCTTGAGTATAAAACTTTCCCCACAGGCTGTTTTGGAACATTCTAGAAACTTCAGATGTTAGGACCTAGTTGAGGAAGTATCATGGAGATATTTTATTTGTGCTCTAACAAATAAAACAACAATAAAGCTTGCCTGGGGATCAGAGGAAAAGCCAGCCATTATATTAAACATAGAGATCAGGCAGTGGTAGCACACACCTTTAATCCTAGCATTCAGGAGGCAAAGATTCATCCAGATCTCTGTGAGTTCAAGGCCACACTGGGACCAGAGCCAGGCATGGTGGCACATGCTTTTAATCCCAGTACTAGTTAACCGTAGAAGTCTGGAGGTCTGTACAGACAGACAGGAAGTGATATAGCTGGGCAGAGAGAGAAAGTAAGATGGCAGGGCACAGAAAGGTATATAGGCGTGGGTATACAGGAAGTAGCTCTCTCTTAGGCTGATGATTTCCTAGTGGTAAGAACTTGTGGGTCTGGTTTGTTCTATTCCTCTGATCTCTCAGCTTTCACCCCAATATCTGGCACTGGGTTTTTTATTTATAAGACCATTTAGCAATTCCTGTTACATCTGGCAACCCAACATTTGTGGCACAAATTCACTAAAAAGTCACTTGCCTGTGGGCTTGCAGGCTTCCAGCTCAGGTCTGAACTGCATGCAGCCAGAGTCTCCACCCTATGTAGGAGTCTCTTTGGCTTCTTCTCTCCTGGTGGGTGGTGAGCTATCTCTGGATCCCCATCTCAGACTACTACCACACTAGGTAGCTGCCTTGAAACTCCCTCACACTTCTGTTCTACACAGTCATCAGACTTGGTGAGTCAATTAAGATATCTTAAAGGGAGAAATTAGTTAAAAGAGATGCAAACAAACAAGGAAAGGCAGGTTACAAGTCAGAAAAATTAAGTAAAGTGGTTCAAAGTCCTTATAATTCCGTCCAAAAATCAGAATGATATGCTATTCTGATGGTATTAATGAATTTTTTTTGAACTCCTCAACATAGTTACTGACTCTCAGTACGCTGAAAGAGTGGTCTTACATATTGAAACAGCAGAATTTATCCCTGATAAGTCAGAATTAACTTAGTTATTTATTCAGTTACAAGATATAAGCAGGAATAGGAATCACCCCTTATATTTAACTTATATCCAATATCATATGGGTCTGCCAGGCCCTCTAGCACAAGGAAATGATGAGATTGATAAACTATTGATAGGAAATGTGCTAGAGGCCTCAGAATTTCATTTTAAAAAAATCATGTATTGGTTTAAAAAAGGATTTTTCCATAACCTGGCAACAAGCCAAAGAAATTATAAGGAAATGTCCTACCTGCTCCTTTTACAATCAGACTCCACTACCAGCAGGATATAACCCAAAGGGTACTCAGAGGAATGAAATATGGCAGATGGATGTGTTTCATTTTGTAGAGTTTGGAAAATTGAAATATGTTCACCACACCATTGATACCTATTTGGGATTTCAATGGGCAACTGTTCTGAGTTTTGAAAAGGTTGATTCTGGAATCACGCATTTGCTAGAAGTTATGGCCATCATGGATATACCTGTACAAATTAAAACTGACAATGCTCCAGTATATGTCTCTGGTAAAATGAAACAGTTTTTTGCTTATTACAATATAAAGCATATTACAGGTATACCACATAATCCTATAGGCCAAGCAGTCATAGAAAGATCAAATCAAATTCTAAAGGATATACTAAATAGACAGAAGGGGGTAACAAAACCCCCCAGAAATAGATTATATAATGCTCTATTAACTTTGAATTTTCTCAGTGGTAATGAGAAAGGAACAACAGCTGTGGAGAGACATTGGATAATAGAAAAAAACTACAGAATTAAATCAGCCTGTATACTTTAAAGATGCACTGACTTCAGAATGGAAACCAGGATATGTATTACATTGGGGACAAGGTTTTTGCTTTTGTTTCAATGGGAGAAGAAGAGCTATGGATACCAACAAAATTGATAAAGGTTCAATTTGAACAAGAGAGACATCTTAATTAGAATAGGTAATAGTTCATCAAGCAGCATGACCATTAAATTTAAATTAACTTATATACTAACAAATGCTTTTTATTTAATCAGATACTTGCCAAAAGGGAACCTCCCCAAAGCTAGGGTTGGGGAAGAGTTTTTGTTTCTGTCTTTCAGGAGAATGAAGGCTAAGGAATCTGAAGAACACTGGACAAATGAGACATCTGAAGAAAAAGGACAAATCATCCAGAAAAAAATGTCTCAAGAAAAAGAGTAAATTGGCCTGTTGATATATCACATATCTAACAGGATAAAATTTCATAAGTCTTCCTAAATGTTTGTTTCTGCTGTTATCTACAGACACATAACACAAATGGTCTTTATGTAGTCCCAGTTCAGTTAAAAATTAAAGCTGGCTTTGGAGTTGGAGTATGGCTGTCCTTCTCTAAACCCAAGAATGCTGGTTAAAAGAAAACACAAAATCTCTGTATCATGTCAGAAAAGCCATCTGATATGGGAGAGAAAAAAACAAACAAAATTAAGGGGCTATTCTATTGCCACTAATCTCATAATTCTTTGGTTCTATTTTGACTCTTTTTTTTTTAATTTTTATTTTGCAATACAATTCAGTTCTACATATCAGCCACAGATTCCCTTGTTCTCCCCCCTCCCGCCCCCCTCACCTTCCCCCCAGCCCGCCCCCCATTCCAATCTCCTCCAGGGCAAAGCCTTCCCCACAGACTGAGATCAACCTGGTGAACTCAGTCCAGGTAGGTCCAGTCCCCTCCTCCCAGGCCGAGCCAAGGGACCCTGCATAGGCCCCAGGTTTCAAACAGCCGACTCATGCAATGAGCACAGGACCCGGTGCCACTGCCTGGATGCCTCCCAAACAGATCAGGCCAATCAACTGTCTCACCCACTCAGAGGGCCTGATCCAGTTGGTGACCCCTCAGCCATTGGTTCATATTTCATGTGTTTCCGTTCGTTTGGCTATTTGTCTCTGTGCTTTATCCAACCTTGGTCTCAACAATTCTCGCTCATATAAACCCTCCTCATTTTCGCTAATTGGACTCCCAGAGATCCACCCGGGGCCTAGTCATGGATCTCTGCATCCAGATCCCTCAGTAGTTGGATGAGGTTTCTATCACGACAATTAGGGTGTTTGGCCATCCCATCACCAGAGTAGGTCAGTTCGGACTGTCTCTCGACCATTGCCAGCAGTAAACATGGTATGTAATCACTCATAGCAGGATACTAGATGTGGAACAAGGATGACTGGACTGCTACTCACATCACCAGGGAGGCTACCTGGAAAACAGGACCCCAAGAAAGACACAGGGATCACCCAATGACAGAGAAATGGAGTGAGATCTACATGAACAGCCTGGACATGAGTGGGGGTAGTGAAGGGTAAGGGTCGAGGGAAAGAGAGCTTGGGGGAGTGGGAGATCCCAGCTGGATCAACAACAGAGAGGGAGAACAAGGAATAGGAGACCATGGTAAATGAAGACCACATGAGAATAGGAAGAAGCAAAGTGCTAGAGAGGCCCACAGAAATCCACAAAGATACCCCCACAACAGACTATTTTGACTCTTTAAAACTTTTCACCGGGTGGTGGTGGCAGCAGCACATGCACGCCTTTAATCCCAGCACTCGGGAGGCAGAGCCAGGCAGATCTCTGTGAGTTCGAGGCCAGCCTGGGCTACCAAGTGAGTCCCAGGAAAGGCACAAAGCTTCACAGAGAAATCCTGTCTCAAAAAAACAAAAAAAAACCCCAAAACCCACAACTTTTCTTAAGCTATGACTTCTATATCAAAATCTATAAGATACGTATATATTTAAACTTTTGTCATGATATTAATGGTCATATAGAGTACTAACTAATTCTAGAAAAAAAGGCTTCATCTAGCTGCCTATACATGTTTTCATGTTTGAATCTCTATCGGTTTTCTGCAGGGAATCATGACCATGCCTAACAGCAAATCTGAAGTCTCCAGAAAGATGATGGGGCCCCACAACAACAATTCCATCAGGACAGCGATAATACCACTAAGCTGACAAACACCATCCAAAGATCGGCTTTGGACTACAAACTGCTCAGGACAATTTTGAGATGGGTAGCTGAGATGATCCAGCCTCACAGACTACCTGAGCAAGGACTTGAGACAGGCCCTGCATTTTTACATTATACACAGACTGGACAACAAATGATACAGCTACCTCTCCCAGAACTTGACAATTAAACCCAAAATTTTTCTTTTCAAGATCCCCTAAAGATGCCTTTACCCCAAGACAGCAGGAAGTAATTTTAACAACACAACACCCACATTCCCAAGAGGTGAGGTGGGTGATTTTTGGTCATTCAATGGGTTATGGATAGCTGTTTAGGATGGTTGATTACAAGTTGTTAATTGTTAATGGTCAGGAAATTAGATTCAGTGTTCTTGTTTGAAAAAAAAAGAGGCTATAGTTAAGAGGTAGATTATTGAATCTACTCTGAAAAAAAAGATATAGAAATGATAGAATAAAGGATAAATTATTGAATCTACTCTGAAAAAAGAGAGAATATGGATATGATAAGATAAAAAGGTAGATTATTGGATCTACTTTTAAAAGGCAACTACTAATTTTACAATATTTTACATTGGATTGGATTTTTGTATATTGTATACAAATTATGCATATTGCTACAAATTTGAGATTGATTTTGTTAGAAAATACTGTACATATATTTCTAATCTTGTTCAAGGTATTGTACCTATACAGTTCATTTAACAATGTAATGCAATTTTCTAGTCCTTGAAAGTTATTACCAACTATTTAGGATAATAAAGAAATGCAGTTAGTAGTCAGTCACTAAATCAAAATTGTAGTCATATTAGGTATGTTTTCAAGGTCAAAGCAAGATATATTTTAGATAAGCAGGTCATCTTCAAACACTTGAGAGATCTACAGAATATGGCATTTACGGTGTTTTAATAACATAGTTTTCTTTTTCTTTCTTTTTTTTTTTTTGACAATGAGACATCTCTGCTCCTGGCAGCACCAATCTACTTCAGAGAAGATGATGGGCATTGAAGAAACTCCTTATGGAGTTTACTTTCATTGCAGCAAAAGTTAGCCACTGGGCAAGAAAGTGCCCTTGCTTCAACTGCAGACAGTATGCTGTCCAAAATGGACAAGCAGGACACAAAAGAAAGGACTGCCGATCCTTGCCAAAGCCAGGTAGGAAGTATCTTCAGAAAATCTTGCTTTACAGATGAGTCTGTCAGATATGTTGGGCCTGTAGGCCAAAGATGGATGCCCCAATGTTGCAGAGAAACCTCGGATGACTGTCCAGGCAGCCAGCTGTTTCTGTCATTTCCATGTGTTTTGGAAGTCGCTTGTTTGCACTTCCTGTCTGACTAGGTACTATTATTTCCTTCTCCAGTCTCTGAAGGAGTTGAAGATTAGATGGTTATAGTTATAGTTTTCCTTGTTCACAAATTCAGAGCAGAAACTCACTAAAGAGGTATAAAGTGTGTAAGTTTGAAAGACATCAAAAGATAGTTTTCAGTTGGTAATACAAGTTAGGATGAAAAGTGAATTAGGTATATTTTGAACTCACAAAATAGGATAGATAATGGAGTATTTTCTCTGAATTTGTTAAATGCAAATGGACTAGACATTGTCAATGTACTTATTGCCTGTATATATTGTATATAGTTATTGTACTTATTGTATATAGTTTTTCTTACATTAGTTATAACTTTTTAAAAATTTTAGACAAAAAAAAGGAAATGTGGTGATATTTTATTTGTGCTTTAACAAATGAATAATAATAAAGCTTGCCTGGGGATCAAAGGAAAAGCCAGCCATTATATTAAACATAGAGATCAGGCAGTGGTAGCACACGCCTTTAATCCTAGCATTCAGGAGGCAGAGATTCATCCAGATCTCTGTGAGTTCAAGGCCACACTGGGACCAGAGCCAGGCATGGTGGCACATGCTTTTAATCCCAGTACTAGTTAACCGTAGAAGTCTGGAGGTCTGTACAGACAGACAGGAAGTGATATAGCTGGGCAGAGAGAGAAAGTAAGATGGCAGGGCACAGAAAGGTATATAGGCGTGGGTATACAGGAAGTAACTCTCTCTTAGGCTGAGGATTTCCTAGTGGTAAGAAGTTGTGGCTGTGGCTTCTTCTATTCCTTTGATCTCTCAGCTTTCACCCCAATATCTGGCTCTGGGTTTTTTACTTACAAGACAGTTTACTAATTCATCTTACAAAGTATGTCCCAGACGGTGTGGTTTTGAATATACACCTCATCCCTGGTTTGCTGCTTCCTCACTCTCTGTATCTTGCTGCTATGACATGAACAGCTGTTTCCACTTCCACACCCTTCCAACTTGATGACTCTGCCTGGGACAGGCCCATAATCAGCAGAGCTGAGAACCCTGGGAAACTGTGAGCCGAATTAATGGTTGTCTCTTTAGTTTGCTAGGTGTCTTCTTACAGCTCTAATAACCACAGCCCCACAGAACCAGGACAGCTGCAACTCAAGGGTACTGAGAGTCTGCTCTCAACTATACAGTGTCCCTGCACCAAAAGTTCCTTTTTGTCATTTTATTTTTTTATGCTAGGAATAAAACCCAGGGTCTCTTGCAAAAGTTATAGCTCAACTCAGTGTTTCATTTGACACTTGTGACAACCAAACCACATGGAAGGGAATGAATTACCCAAAGTCTCCCAGGTTGTAGTTGGAATATGAACCAGGATCTGTCTTAGAAAAGACTTCACGCTGAGCCTCTGAAATCTCTGAAAATTTCAGAAAGGCCATAGTAAGTAGACTCTATACATTGTTCTTCTGTTAGTTTTAGTTCTTCTGTATATTAGTCAGGAAAGATGGAGTTCTGATGCAGTGACAAGCAAGCCCAATTCTCTTTTTTATTTTTATTTTTTGTTTGTTTTTTGAGATAGGGTTTCTCTGTGTAGCCCTGGCTGTCCTGGTACTCACTGAGATACACCTGCCTCTTTCTTCCAAGTGCTGAGATTTAATGTGTGTGCCACCACTGCCTGGCTGCAAGCCCAATGCTCAAAGTTTTCCTACAACAAATATTTATTTCTTTTTTTTTTTTTTTTTTTTTTTTTTTTTTTTGGTTTTTCGAGACAGGGTTTCTCTGTGTAGCTTTGCGCCTTTCCTGGGACTCACTTGGTAGTCCAGGCTGGCCTTGAACTCACAGAGATCCGCCTGGCTCTGCCTCCCGAGTGCTGGGATTAAAGGCGTGCGCCACCACCGCCCGGCCAAATATTTCTTTCTTTCTTTTTTTTTTTTTTTTTTTTAAAGATTTTATTTATTTAGTATACAGTGAGTGTTCAGCCTGCAGGCCAGAAGAGGGCACCAGATCTCATTGTAGATGGTTGTGAGCCACCATGTGGTTGCTGGGAATTGAACTCAGGACCTCTGGAAGAACAGCTAGTGCTCTTAACCTCTGAGCCATCTCTCCAGCCCCCAAATATTTATTTCTTATGCTACAGAGATGACTCAACAGGTAAGAGAGATTGCTGATCTTGTGGAGCACCAGAGTTTGGTCCCAGAAGCCAGGTGGGGAGGTTCACCATCACCTGGAACTCTCACTCCAGGGGATCCAACAATCTCTTCTGGCCTCCAAAGGCACCTGCACTCACATACACATGCCCTACATAGACACACAAATACAAACATATAATTTTTTATTTTAAAAAGATTTCTTTCCACCAGCCAGTGGTGGCACATGCCTTTAATCCCAGCACTTGGGAAGCAGAAGCAAGTGGATCTCTGTGAGTTCAAGGCCAACCTTGTCTACAGAGCGAGTTCCAGGACAGCCAGGGCCACACAGAGAAACCTGTGTTGAAAAAATAAGCAAGCAAACAAAAAGACTTCTTTCCACAAGAAATTCTTCATTTCCACAACAGGCTAGTGGCTTAGCCTTTTGTGGCGGAAGGAATGATATACCCAGACACTTGCTGGCTCCAAAGGTTCTGCTGAAAAGTGACGTAGGCTTCTTTCACCACATTTCATTGGTCAAATGACCCAAGTCCCAGCCTGTTTGATGAAATTACCAATATTGTCAATGATAAGACATGCAGGCTACCCAAACATCAGGGAAAAAAAAATGTTTTTACTTATATATCCCAGGTTAGCCTCTTAACTCAATATCATGTAGCCAAGACCTGAACTTGTGTTCTTCAAGCTCGGCCTTCAGCACACTGGGGCTACAGGCACACGCTGTCCTGTCCAGATGTTTTGTGTGTGTGTGTGTGTGTGTGTGTGTGTGTGTGTGTGTGTGTGTGTTTTCCATAAATAATTACTTCCCTGTCAATACCCAGCCATTCTACAGCTACAAACTCCACCCCCTCATATGCATGCACACCTTTTTTCTTTTTCCAATGCTATAGCTCTCTACTGTTGAGCTACATCTCCAGCTTCACAATCTTTATAATCAAAAAATAAGTTTTTTCCATTGTCCCTTTCGAATCAAATACTTCCTGGTAGGAATCTTTATGCCTAGATTGTCCACCAGAGGGAGGCCGGTACTCTAGGAATTTCCACTAGTGCCAGGCTCTTTGCCTAGCTATGTCTCCCCTCCTTACATATCTTTGGCTCCTGGTCTCACCACATTCGAGCCAATCTAGAAAGTTCATCTCAGATACCTGGCTTGGAGAATTTTCTTTGAGCCCTGAGGGGTGAGAAGTTGGTTGACTTCTGTCCCTGAGCTCTCTCTTCTCTAACTCAGCAAATCTCAGCCCCGGCTCTGACCATGAGGGCTTTAATCAGATCCACCAGCTTCCCTTTCTGCCTTCCCCACCAGGAAGCCCTCAAACAAAGAGAGGCAGGAGTCTGAAGTAAATATTTCTTTCATTTGTTCTCTAAATGGGAGCTTAGGAAAAGGTTTCTAGATGAACCCTTGAAGACCTGCTTGTGTTTAGTCTTAGGACTTGTTCTTGCATCCTGCCTTCCTTTGTGCCCCATCCTCTGCTCCCTGAATACACTTTACAAATAATCCACCTTTCCAGCATCCTGGGCCAGGATCTGCTTTTGGGAAACAATAGGGCACCCAGTCTGAGACCCAGAGGTTCACTTCCTGGATACCCAAGTCCTTTGCTCCTATGTCGTTGCCCTACTCACATCTCCACTCCCCTCGTCTTCACACCTGTCCCCCCAGTCTGCCAACACTACCTGGGCACACAACTGCACTTGGTCCCCTGTTGTACCCCAGTACAGGGCCTGCCTTTGAGGACATGGTGGTCAGTCCATGCTGCAGACTCAGTGAATGAATAATGGAGAAATTGAATGATGTTTCTTTTCTTTCCTTGGTAATAGGTGTTGAATAGCCTCAAACACACAAGTAAGAACATACACAGAGCTGCATATCTCTCTCTCTCTCTCTCTCTCTCTCTCTCTCTCTCTCTCTCTCTCTCTCTCCTCTCTCTCCCTCCCTCCCTCCCTCCCTCCCTCCCTCCTTCCCTCCCTCCCTCACCCCCTTACCCTTGGGTTGGGAAAGGATGTCAGTTGCTCAGGCTGGCCTTGAGCTCACTCTATAGCCTGGACTGTCATTGAACTTATCATCCTCCTGCCTCAGCCTCCCAAGCAGCTAGGCCTGCAAACCTATGTCACCTGGCTTGATTATTCTTCTTTCTTCTTTTTCTTTTTCTTCTTCTTCTTCTTCTTCTTCTTCTTCTTCTTCTTCTTCTTCTTCTTCTTCTCCTCCTCCTCCTCCTCCTCCTCCTCCTCCTCCTCCTCCTCCTCCTCCTTCTAACAGTTATTTAGCTGAGGAGTTGGGGGACATGGAGGAAGGTGGTTCTCTACTTCAAGCATATGGTTCCTGGAATCAAATTCTGGTCCTAAGGCTTGGTGGCAAGTGCCCTTACCCTCTGAGCCATCTTGCTGGCCCTCGGCTTTCGGAGACAAGCTTTTATTCAGTAGCTCAGGCTGGTTTTGAACTCACTAGATAATCTAGTCTGGCCTCAAACTCACAACAGTCCTGCTACCCTAGCCTTCCAAGAGCTCAATGTCTTTTCCATAGAGCAAAATTAAGGAAAAGTGAGAAAGAAGTCCCATGGGAGAGACTCCAAGAGAGCAGCACCCTGAATGATGATTCTTGGGGTACTTCACATTAGCTGGGCAGGAACCCTGTCCCTGCTCCAAACTTCTGGTTCTTCCAAACTTCTAGCATCTTTCAGGTAGGACTTCAGTTTCAAAACAATGCCCGCCTGGAGCAGGTGGTTATGGGTGTTGAGGCCACAGGAGCCCCTGTCCTTTCCTAATAGTGCTGTACACTGAGGTTGTTACTTACATTTTCTGTAATTCAAAGACTTGGAGCATCTGAAATCCCATCTGGACTATATGAGAAAGCTTTGACTGAATGGTGACCAAGGGCCAGGTAGATCAGTGATGGCCACACAAGAAGCATGAGACCAGACTGTGGCCCGACTCTCACACTCCAGTGGGTAGATAAGGGATGAAGCCTGTCCCCTTCGAATTATCATAGCAGGGGCAAAGAGAGGTTGGGTACTATGTATAATGATTTCTAGTCATGGTTCCCCTACTTTTAATACATAACATTTTAGATGTATTATTATAGTGTGTATGTACGAGCAAGATGCATGGGAGGGCACAGTACAAGTATAGAGGTCAGAGGACAACTCTGTAGAGTCAGTTCTCTCCTTCCATCTTTACATGGGTTCTAGGGCTCAGGCCTAGGTCTCTAGACTTGTGTGGTACCCTCAGAGCCATCCCACCAGCCCTTTGGCTTCTCAGTTCATAGATCCTTAGTATCTTTCTGTAACAGTGAATTGGTTGAGGGCCTAGGCTAAATCCTGTGTTGTGCTGGGTGGTAGTGATGCACCCCTTTAATCCCAGCACTTGGGAGGCAAAGGCAGGCAGATCTCTGTGAGTTAGAGGCCAGACTGGTCTACAGATTGAGTTCCAGGGCAGCCAGAGCTACACAGAGAAACCTTGTCTCAAAAAACAAAACAAATCCCCCCCAAAAAAAACAGTCAACCAACCAAACAAACAACAACAACAACAACAGAAACGTGTGTGTGGTGAACCTTCAAAGCTAGAGAGACCCAATTTCCCCTTGTCATTTACTTTTTATTTATTTATTGCTGGAGATAATTCTCACTTTACTAGAATCTATTCATAAGGTATGGGTGTTTCCCAAGGTTCCACTCAGATCAAGTAAGAAGCCCAAACAACAAAAATTGGTGACCTGCCTGGTCTACAAAATGAGTTCCAGGAACAAAAAGAAATGGGGCCTGATTGTGCAGTGTTAGCATCCGGTAAAAGCATTGCCTCTAATGGTCATTTCTTTTCAGTAGAGAGCATCTGTTGAGTCCACTTCCCCTGAAGGAAACCATCCAACAAATGAGAAGCCTGGGATAGACCTGCATGGAATAGGTAGTCCAGTGTGATGCTGGCATGGCCTTCCGCCCCTCCATGCCTGTCCTTTTTCTCTTTCCTTCCTCCCCACTCCCTACCTCCCCTCCAAGACCACATTGTGAGGTCCCCGTTGGTTCAGAATTCCCCACATCCTTCTGTCCCAGCTTCCTAGTTCACCACCACCAGGGCTCCAGCCCTGTCTTTTACCAGAAATGGCTGCATGACTTTGGGCAAACTTTGACTACCTCAGTTTCTCCCTTTGTGGTGGTATCATGAGGAGACTATAGAGAGTCAATTGCCACTGCCCACAGGAGCACAGCCGCAGGCGTTGTAAAATGCTGAGGTGCTCTTCAGCGTCAACACAGGACCTTTTTACTCCATGGAGGCATCCCTGGGCCTGACCCCTTTTAGCCTTAGCCCTCCATTTGGGGACCAATCTGCAGAAGTCAGGGACAGACACTCCCCAAGACGCCAGGTGACCACTCCTGTTTGACTCCGCCCCCACGGAAAGGTGAGGTGGGGACGGGATTGGAGGTGAGGGTCGGCAGGATTGCTGAGTTTACCACTAGCTCTTCTGGTCAGTCCCACACCTGCCACCCTCCTACGCCTGTGGGCTACCTCTGTGCTGGCTAATAATGCTGCTGCTGCTGCTGCTGCTACTGTTGCTGCTAGGACCTGGACCCAGACTCAATGAGGGTGAGTGACCAGCGAGGGTGGGTGACTGGCTTCCTCCGAGTCAGATTCCATACTTCCTCATTTTTTTCTCACCACCCCCAACTCAACAGACCCTTAAAGCACCCAGAAGCCTTAAAATCCCCAGTCCTTTCTTCAGATGCCTACACACCTACCTTCCCAGACACTCAGGAGCCCTGTCTCTGATTCCTTCCAGCGCCCTCCACTCAGGCATTCCATTCAGGAACTCAGCGGGTGAAGGGTATCAGAATCCTCCCTCCATAATCCCCATAGTTACTGCAGTCCTCTCCAGCAGCCTGGAGCTCCCAGACCCGGGTCCTGAGCCTTCTGAACTGGCAATCACTTGCCTTGTCTTTGGGGTCTGAGGTAAGACTTCCAGGCAGAACCCTGTGGGTGGGAGGATCAGGGATAGGAATTAGACTCCTGTGGATGGGTGAGGAAACCCCCTTAGAGAGGCTTCTCTTGGTGACTCCCTAGTCCTGGGGTACCTGGCCTTACCTGAGTACTGAGGTGAGGTGTGAAGCTTCTACTCCAGGACAAAAATCTTCCAGATCCACATCACAGGTCCACCAGCTGGGTAGCACAGCTCAGGGATGCCTAGGACGACTCACACTGGGTGTATACCAGCATTGAGTCCTTGGGCCTGTACAATGCCCCGTGGGTCCTGGCACTACCAGTGGAGGCTGCCCACATAGACAGAGCAAACAGACCCCAGCCTGACCTACCCCACCTATGTTAGCACAAAGGGAGTGTTTTGTTTGGTTCCAAACCCAGTGCTGCTGTCTGTACCTCACCTGGGCCCTTCATAGGCTGTTCCAGCCTCTGTGACAGCAGAGTGGTTAGGGGTGGAGTGGAGGGGAGCTAGGCAGATGGTTTCAGGGGACAGTGTTGGGAGTGGTTAGGCTAGGAGTGTCTGACCTGGGCTTGGTGGCTCCTGAGGTCAGCAGACCTTTCCTAGAAGCCTTTCTGTGTGTCAGGATATCCAGCTATGAGAGTTAGAGATCTGTTCTGGAAGAGCATCTAAGCAAGAAGAGCACTCCCATAAACAGGCACAGCATGGGCCACCTGTAGAGTAAGGCTTCCGAGAGCTGGCTGAAGAGAAGGCAGGGCAGTAGTGTGATGGGCCTGACTGGAGGGATGGCTGGGTTCTGGAGAGGTAGGAAGGCTTGGGGGGTCAAGCTTTGGATCTCCACTGGGATGTGGAGTACAGTGGAACTGGGAGCTTTACCCTGAATCCATGGGAACTATGGAAGGCTCAAGGCAAGTGTGGGGACTGTTGGAAGCGGGCAGGCTTATAATCCAGAAAGGAAAGTGTAGCCTAGACTGGCCTCAGACTTCTATCTAGCCAAGGACCTTCACTTCTGATCTTCCTGCCTCCACCTTGAAGTGCTGGGGATTACGGGTACAGGCTACCATGTCTTCTTTATACAATGCTAGGGATAGAACCCAGTGTATGCCAGGCAAGCACTCTACCACCTGAGTTAGAGCCCTAGTTTCTCTAAATTCAGTTTTCTTCTTATCTGAGACACCTTGAGAACCCCCTCCCAGCCTCTAGTGTGGTACTTGAGAGAAAACAGGATTGGATTTAACTTTAGTGTGGAGCCCTTAAATAAGTCATTATGATGGAAACATGCTCTAAGTGACAGATGAGAGTCATGGCAGCCCAGGGCCAGGCTGCACCTCCACTGTCTTCCATCCTGAAGTGGGGTAGGGGAGGGTGGACACAGACACTCAGCAAACAGACTTGGCAGTTGGTCCTGCCCTCTCGCCCCGTGTCCCTCAGGCCTGCCCTCCTGCCGTCCCTTCCTTGCTGCACCGGTGTGTGAGCTGGAGCCTGCTCCACTGCTGTGAGCTGGGGGTATGGAGGCCACTTCCCCCAGCTGGTCCCTTTTTTACCTTTCAAATGCAGGATTTACTGTCGCACCCATTGAGTACTACTAGGGGTGTACCAGGACCCAGGTGGCTGGACTCAGGCTAAGGAAGGAAGCTGACCTTGAGGTGAAAATAAAAGTTGATATATAGGGTCCTAAGCCAGAGTCTTAGAGGAGAGTAGAGAGGCTCAGAGACTCAGAACCCCCAGAGAGCCTCCTTTGTGCAAGGATGTTCTTCAGCTTATCTCTTATGACAAGCAAGCACCTAGCAAATCAGCATGATACATATTGAATGCACAGTGTATAGTCTGACTGCATCCGAAGGGGCAGAGCAGTGAGAACCAGGGCATTCTAGGGAAAGAGATCAGCCTGTGCAAAAGTCCAGTGCTGGGGTCTCTCCTATACTGTGCTCTACAACTCATTTTTCTGCTCACATTGCCTTGAAGATCTGGATTGTAATGGAGTTTGTAATGTGCAGAGTACCATGAATGCCTTGTCCAACTTTATTCTGAGAGCTGATGCCACTTTATCCTGCACTATGCAAATGAGGAAATCAAAGCACAGAGAAGCTATCATTTGATCAAGGGCACACACCTAGAAAATGGCATGAAACCCAGACAAGTTGAAACATCTAGATCCTTGTCAGACTAGTGCCTTTGCTAGGGATAGGGAAGCTCTGACCTTGAACCTATGACCTTTGTTTATCCCTCAGCAACAAGGAGGTCACATGTGTACAAGCGTGGGCTCCTGGAACTGGCAGGAACCTTGGATTGTGTTGGTCCTCGATCACCAGTGGCCTACATGAACTATGGCTGTTATTGTGGCCTGGGTGGCCATGGAGACCCACGTGATGCCATCGACTGGTGAGTGTATACTGGGACCCAGAGTACAAGATCCCCCAACTCCCAGGACAGCCAAGGCCTATGAGGAGAAACCCAAACTGAAGTCAGGTTTGAACTAGGAAGATCCCAGAACCTAGCATTACCCTGTATATAGAGGGGTTCCTGGGTTCTGAGGTCAGTGAGAGGCATCTTGGTAACAGCTAACATTTACCCTGATGACATCACCTAGTAATGACATAAAGCTATCTAGACTATTTATTGCACAGCCTCGGATCTCAGGATCCTTAACAGTCCCATTTCACAGATAAGGAAACCAAGCTACAGAACCATCAAATTGCTCATCTGGGCAAGCACAGAGCATAAAGAATACCCTGTGAAAAGCCTGCCCGTGAAAGCTGAGAGCCAAGAACTTTCTGTGACATCCATCATGGCTCTGCTCAGGAAGAAGCATGATGCTCATTCCCACTTGATAATAAAGTCCCTGGGGCTCCCAGAGACCCAGACATTAGCCATTGCCACAAAGCTAATTCAGTGATCAGTGTAGAATGTGGCTGCCTCCTCCCTAGCTGGAGACAGAAGCATGTTGGCTTGCCCTGGACCTTGGGTGCATCTGATGACAGCTGTGCATTCCTACACTCTGGCCGTCTGGTTCCCACACCATCTTCAGAAGTGTCTCTGCAATTCCTACCGCCAAGAAGCCTCCCCTGAAGCGTGGCTGGGGCTGCCACCTCCTCTGGACTCCTAGAGCCCCTCTGCCTATCCCACATCACTAGCTGATCCGCCTCCCTCCACAGACTGGAGGCTTTCTAAGGGCAAGGTTGGAGCTGACTGCTTGAAGCCTCAGCTGAGTGTTGCAAGGTGTGAGGGCAGGTGTGGGTGTCTCTCAGGGAACTGTCGAACAATAAATGTTTACTGAAGTTCTACTATATGGCAGGCTAGCTGGCCCTGGAGGACACTGTGAGGAAAGGAGAGGATTCCACAGAGTTCCAAACGGTATGAGGTTTATAGTGAGAATTCATGATCAACCTTCCTGGTAGGAGGGAGGTTTTATGACAGGGTGTGACAAGAGATAATCCTAGCCTGAGGAGAGAGAAGGAGGCATGATCACTCCTGGGTGGAATCTGGTGCCTGGGGCCATTGAGTTGTCCAGGCAGAAGGCACAAGTTGGACCGATGAAGGAAGGGAAGCTCAGAGTTACAAGGAGGCAGGCAGGGGCAGGCCAGGTAAGGTCAGGGAGTAAGGCTGGTCAGCCAGTCCAGGACCCCATGTCCATCAGAGGCCACTAGGTCAGCCCTGGTCAGATGGGGGGACCAAGAGAGTTCCCTCTCTGATGCAGCTACTGCTCTGCCCACGCTGCACCCCAGGTGCTGTCACCATCATGACTGCTGCTACTCTCGAGCTCAGGAGGCTGGCTGCAGCCCCAAGATAGACCGCTACGCATGGAAATGCATCGACCACCGCATCCAGTGTGGTGAGTGCCCCACACCATGCACTCTGACTTCCCCAAGTGTCCCCTGGGCATCCTGCAAGATCCAAATGGCTTCTGTGCCCTCGTAGTAAGGTACCACAGCTTCCAGCTCTCCATCGACCACATGATAGTGTTACCTAAGAAGTGACCTTTCACACCAAGCCCTTGGAACACACATCCATATTTCTCCAGTGTCTGGACAAAAAGAACAAGAGAAACGACACTAGGTGTAAACAACTGAAAAGTCCATCAGGAGGGAACTGGGTAAACATGCTCATGTGTCCAAACTGCAGACTATGCTCCAACATGAAGAAAGGATGAACATAGAACCATACATTTGAGAGCCTGTCTGCAACAACAATAACAACAAAAAACAAACAAGCGAATAGAAACTTCAATTAAAAGTGTGAACTATAGAGCTGGTGAGACGATGTAATTGTCCTTCTCTTCCCTGTGCTGAGGACAGAACCCAGGGCTTCCTTGGCTGGTGCTCTACTACTAACCTAAATCCCCAGGCCCCGAGGAGGCTCTTTCCTTCTCCTGCTTCAGCCTGCCAACTCTTAGGATTACAGGTGTGCTCCAGCTAGGGAGAAGGGAGATATTTACCTTAAGGCACTGGGTAATTGGGAATGTAGCTCAGGGTGGGGCACTTTCCAGCTGTGGGAACCCGGGGCACTAGCACTAGGGCTCCGTGGTGCCCTTCCATTTACAGTTTTCTTTCAAATCACAAACAGACTGTGGGTAGTGATAGAGTTGGAGCAGTGGGGCTCAAAGCAGGCACTGGGCTTCTCCCTGTCCTTTCTCTTTTTCTATTTTTGACAGTACTAGGGATTAGACCTGGGCCTCAAACATGCTAAACAAGTGCTCCCACTGAGCCACATGGTCCTAACTCTCTCCTTTTTCTTTTCAATTTTTTTCTTTTTTTTTTTTTTGAGACAGGGTTTCTCTGTGTAGCCTTGGCTGCCCAATTACTTTTTTCTTTTAAATGAGAATAAACACAACACAAATTTCACTGCTTTAAATAATAATAATTATTATGATTATTTAATTATGAGCGTGTCTGTGTGCACCTGAGAAGCGCTTGCTCTGGCTTCCCTGCTTGGTCTAGGAAGCAAACTTAAGTCCTTAGGAAGAACAGGAGGTACTCTGAACCACTGAGCCATCTGTCCAGCCCCGAAGTTCATTGCTTCAGCTGGGGTGGGGATGCAGTAGCTCATTGGTAGATCACTTACCTAGAATGTTAAGGCCCTGGGTTCCATGGTCAAACTGGAAAAAATTCTCATTTGAAAAGAAATTTTATTTTTAATTTTTGAGCTTCTAATTTCATCATGCCTTCCTTCCCTTTCCTCCCTCCAAACCCTCTCATGTACCCCATGCCTTGCTCTCCTCCACCTTTTTTTTTTTTTTTTTTTTTTTTTTTTTTTTGGTTTTTTGAGACAGGGTTTCTCTGTGTAGCTTTGTGCCTTTTCCTGGAACTCACTTGGTAGCCCAGGCTGGCCTCGAACTCACAGAGATCCGCCTGGCTCTGCCTCCCGAGTGCTGGGATTAAAGGCGTGCGCCACCACCGCCCGGCTCTCTTCCACCATTTTAAAGTGAAGAGCAAGATGGCAAGATGGCCTACCATGCAAAGGCACTTGCTGCCAAGCCTACAGACCTGAGTTTGATCCCCAGGACACACATGGTGGAAGGAGAGAACTGACTCTAGCAAGTTGTCCTCTGACCTCCTCTGTGCACACACAAACAGGAGTTCAAAATAAACATAGCAAGGATCTAATTTTTGTTCAGTCTTGCCAATACTTGTGGTTTCTAGTTCGCTTTTCTTTCTCTTTTCTTTCTTCTTATTCTTTGTTCATTTTTGGTTGGTTGGTTGGTTGGTTTGTTTTTTTGTTTGTTTGTTTTGTTTTGTTCTTTGTTTCTCCAAACAGCTAGGGTTTCTCTGTGTAGCCCTGGCTGTCCCGGAACTCACTCTGCAGACCAGGCTGACCACGAACTCACAGAGATCCTCCTGCCTCTGCCTCCAGAGTGCCGGAATTAAAGCTGTGCGCCACCACTGCCCTGCTTCATTTGCTTTTTTCTAATAAATCATCAACACTATGTTTTCATGTGCTTCTTGGTTGTTTTTGTATCATTTGGAGACATGCTTATTTGAGGACTTTACACAGGTCTCAGACAGTTTGTATGTCCACCCACCTCAAGCTGACCCATAGGAGGATTTCTGGTGGCTAGAAAAAAGCCAGCATTCCTCAGGAACTGGTGGAACACGTTTTCTGTCCACCAAAAGTAGTCACTTCCCTTGCCTCTGACAGAAGGTACATATGGCTCTCCATTGACATACACTCACAGCAGCCATCAGCATATCAAAGCCCATGCTAGCTTCCAGGCTCCTACAGTCCCTATTCACATGTACCCATTAAATATTTCAGAGCCCCACCTAGGATCCTGATCCTTCACGACTTCTCCTACCCTAAACTCCCAGGCAGGCTCCAGCGTTCAGGTTTCCCTCCCAGCAGCTACTCATCCTCCTTACATCCCACCATTCTCCTTTTCTCTCTATTCTCTGCTCTTCTCTCTTTTGCTGTCTCCATTTTCTCTCCCACTCTCTCACCTTCCTGGCAGATATCCCTGGCCATGTCCAGTTTTTTTTTTACTTGTTTTGTTTTGTTTGTCTTTGCTCTGGACTCTTACTCCAGATACCTCTGAATATTTTCTTTCTCTTATCCACAACAAAAACCTTCCCCCTAAAGGAGCGACCATTTCAGCAATTTCTTTACTGAGCCCTCTTCATACAACTTTCAGTAGAATTGTCTTTTTGTTGTTGTGCATCTTTCTTGTGGCTGTGGCTTCTATTCTGTGGGCTGTCCTCCTTTTCATGACGACATCCTTGATACAAATGTTTTTCATTTTGCTGACATCCTAGTCAGCTATTTTGTTTATTGTTGCCCATGTATTTGATGCTTTAAGAATCCATGGAGAAACACAGTATAGCAAAGGTTTACCTGTCTGTTTTCTTCTAATAGTTTGAGATTGATGGCAATGATCCATTTTGAGTTTTCTTTGTGTGTGTGTGTGTGTGTGTGTGTGTGTGTGTGTGTGTGTGTTTTGTTTTGTTTTTGTTTTTTGTTTTCGAGACAGGGTTTTTCTGTGTAGCTTTGTGCCTTTCCTGGAACTCACTTTGTAGACCAGGCTGGCCTCGAACTCACAGAGATCTGCCTGGCTCTGCCTCCCGAGTGCTGGGATTGAAGGTGTGCGCCACCACCACCCACCAGCTTGAGTTAACTTTCATACAAACAGTAGGATAGGTCTAACTTCATTCTTTGGCATATTGTGATACAATTGTCTCAGCACTGTCCCCTAAAGAGGCATTCTTTCCTCTCTTGGATAACATCAGCACCTTTGTTTTGATCACTCGACCCTGGATGGGTGATGTCTGTGTCTGTCACATCGAGTTGTTGACAACCTATTTGAGCAGCAGTTTCCTTACCTGGAAAGCTGAGTGTTGCAGAGGTGAAAGAGTTCAGGATGTGTGTGTGTGCTGTTTTCCCTCTTCATGTCCCTCCTTCTGAGTCTCCACTAGAACCCCAGCTTCTAGAGACTGTTCCAGAGGCAGAAAGGAACATGAGCATCATGGGAGGGTGGCTTCAATATTCACTGCTCTTGGCCCTGTCTCCCTAGAAGGAAGGCAGAGCTGGTAGTGTAAAGTTGGGGTGGGCCAGAGGGCTCAGTGGGTAAAGGTGCTTACTGCCAAGCGTGATCCATGGCTTCCACACAGTAGCAGTATGAAAAACCAGAGTGTGCTATGGTGTATCCACCATCCCCATCCCCACCAAAGAAAATGATCCCAACGGGCAGTGGTGGTGCACGCCTTTAATCCCAGCACTCTGGAGGCAGAGGCAGGCAGATCTCTGTGAGTTCGAGGCCAGCCTTGGCTACAGAGTGAGTTCTAGGAAAGGCACAAAGCTACACAGAGAAACCCTGTCTGGAAAAAAACAAAAAACAAAAAACAAAAAACAAAAAAAAAAAAAGAAAGAAAACGATCCCTTTGAAACCAAAATAAATAAATATATTATGTATGAGTGCTCTACTTGCATGTATGCCTACACAACAGAAGAGGGCATCAGATCCCATTATAGGTGGTTGTGAACCACCATGTGGTTGCTGGGAATTGAACTCAGGACCTCTGGAAGAGCAACCCGTGCTCTTAACCACTAAGCCATCTCTCTGGGCCTAAAATAACTGTTTTAAACTTTCAACTTTACTGTTGAATCACTGTGGAAATGTTACATCCCTTTTCACATGCTTTGTACGCGCAAGACAAGCACTGTACTCCAACTGAGCTATATCCTGTTCATTTTGTGTTGGAGAAACAGACTTAGGGTAAGAAGTGACTCGTCCCTGAACTACTAGCACGGGCAAAGATGTGAAGTGAGACTTTGTGGGGAAACAGACCTCACAGCTTTCCTAGCCTCCCTCCACACTGGGGATGGTGTCCGCAGAGCGTCTGCTGCTGTGTTTGCTGCTGGAGTCTGCTTGTTTTCAGAGCTCCTCCCCTGAGCCACACAGAAAGGCCCAAGGTGTCTGTTATGCATTTGCAACAAAAATATTCTGTTATTCTGTTTAGGGATATTCTGAACATAGCTGTTTATTTAATTACAAGTTTGGCCTGTTTTCCATTTATGGGTCTGACAAACATATTTAAAAAAAATTTCAGCCTATAATAATATTTACTAGTAGGATTTATTTTTTTATTTTTATTTTTTTATTTTATTTTTTTGGTTTTCAGACAGGGTTCCTCTGTGCAGTCTCTTGGCTGCCCTGGAACTCACTCAGTAAACCAGGCTGACCTTGAACTCACAGAGATCCCCTGCCTCTGCCTCCGAAGTGCTGAGATTAAAGGTGTGCACCACCACTGCCTGGTTCAGGCGTTATGTCTAACCCATGGGAGCTAGTTTCCCTTTTCTTTATATATTATTTACTTTTGAGATAATCATTTCCTACCTTAGTGCAGGTTGACTGGCCTTGAACTTTCCAAACTTCTGTCTCAGTCTCTAGATTGCTGGGAATACAAGTGTGCACCAGTGGCCTGACTCTTGAACTTCATTCTTTAACAATGAGGACCCTCTGGTGGAGCTCAGGCCACAGAGCAATGAACTTGTCTTACTTCAGAAAGCCTTTCTTGCCCAAGGAGAAGACTTTTCCTAGGCTGGAATCCTGGGTGACTCCTTCCCAGGTCTGTGATCTTGGCTAAGTAATCCCTTTGAGCCTCAGTTTTCTAGTCAATAAAATGGGAATGATAAAACATAGTTGTGGGCTGGCAAGATGTCTTAGTGGTTGAATGTGCTATCCTCCAAGCCTGACAACCTGAGTTAATCACCAGGTCCCACATGGTAAGAGGAAAGAACTGATTCCTTTAAGTTGTCCCCTGACCTCCATAATCTCTCTGTCACACACATGCACAAACACAAAAAATAAATAAAAATATAATAAAACAATTTTTAAAGTGATAAACTTTGAAAAATAACAGTTGTTGGGTTTGTATCAGAACTGGAAATAATATAGGGATCTAGTTTATTCTCTCAACATTGTCCCTCCCTCCCTCCTTTCCTCTCTTTCCTGTGTGGATGAATGCACAAGCCATAGCGTGTGTTGTTGGAGGACAGCCTGAAGGAATCTGTTCTCCTCTTCCACCATGTGGATCCTGGGATCAAGCTCAGGTTGCCAGGCTTGGTGGCAAGTACCTCTCCCCATAGAGCCTTCTTGCTGGCCCCCAAATGCTTAAAAAATTATTTTATTTTTATATGTATAGGTGTTTTGCCTGCATGTATTGCTGTGCCCAGTGCCCAGAGAGGTCAGAAGAGGGATTCAGATACTGAAACAAAGTTAGAGACTGTTGTGAGCCAGTGGGTGTGGGGAATCGAACCCAGGTCCTCTGTAAGAACAAGTGCTCTTAACCTCTGAGCCATCTCTCCAGCCCCTATATGAAAAACATAGTAGGAGAAGGACATAGTAAACCTCAGAGCACGAAGCAGAGTGACAGGAATAGGTGACTCCATTTGTATGAAATAGTAAATCTCTGCAGACCAAAGAAATGAGTAATTACTCAGAGGATCAGAGACGGGGAAATGAGGAGTGACTGTTTAAGGTATACAAAGTTTCTTTTCGGGTGATGGAAATGTAGAATTAAATAAATGCTAACAATGTGAATGTACTCAATTTAACTTATTTGCTTAATCAATTACTTAATACCTAGTTAGTGAGCTGTCTTTTTATCATATGCATTGGTGTTTTGCCTGCATTTATGTCTATATGAGGGTGTCTGATCCCCTGGAACTGGAGTTACAGACAGTTGTGAGCTGCCATGTGGGTGCTGGGAGTTGAACCCAGGTCCAATGGAAGAACAGCCAGTGCTCTTAACCACAGAGCCATCTCTCCAGCCCCAAGCTAACTGTCTTAAAGTTATTACTGTTGCTATGATGAAATATTATGACAAAAGCAACTTGGGGAGGAAAGGGTTTATTTAGCTTACATTTCCACATCACTTCATCACTGAAGGAAGCCAGACAGGCACTAAAACAGGGCAAGAACCTGGAGGCAAGAAGCTGATGCAGAGGCCATGGAGGGGCGCTGCTTACTGGCTTGGTCAGCCTGCTTTCTTATAGAACCCAGGACCTCCAGCCCAGGAATGGCACCACCTACAATGGGCTGAGTGCTCCCCCATCAATCACTAATGAAGAAAATGCCATTCAGGCTTGCCTACAGCCCAGTCTTATGGAGGCATCTTCTCAGTTGAGCTCCCTCTTCTCCAGTGACTCCAGCTTGCATCGCATTGACATAAAACTAGCCATTAATAATTAATTCTTTTGCAGTGCTGGGTTGAGCCTAGTGCCTCATGCATGCTAGGTGAGTACTGCTGAGCTACACCTCAGCCCCCAAACTAACAAGCTACTCTGCCCTCCTTTTTTTAAGTCAGTCTTGCTATGTGGCCATGGCTGGCCTGGAACTGTAGACCATGATGCTCTCAAACTCTCAGCAGTTAAGAGCGTTCATTATGTGGTTGGTACCATGACTTTCACTCAAGACAAGGCCTGCCTCTACCTCCCAAGTGCTGGAATTAAAGACGTGAGCCACCACACTGTATAAAACACAAACTTCTGTAGGTTTTTGTTTGTTTGTTTGTTTTTTGTTTTTCCGAGACAGGGTTTCTCTGCGTAGCTTTGGTGCCTGTCCTGGATCTCGCTCTGTAGACCAGGCTGGCCTCAAACTCACAGAGATCCACCTGGCTCTGCCTCCCGAATGATGGGATTAAAGGCATGTGCCACTACCATCTGGCTTCTGTAGTTTCTTGTCCAGCCCTCGGGGTACATGGTGTCCTGGTTTGAGCTCCAACAAGCTTGGCAGCTCCTTCCCAGGACCTTGTTGTTTACAGGCTGCTTGGCCTCTCTTCCCTGATCCCCTCTTGTCTACAGCTCTCCTCTGTGGATAGTCCACGGTCCTGGCATCTCCAACAACCTTAGTCTCTACTGCACCTTCCTAGCAGCTTCACAAACTACCCTTCAGGGCTGCTTACAGAAATGATGACCCTGCCCCACCTTCCACATGCTGGAATTACAGGTGTGCTCCACCATGCCTTGTTATGTGTATAGCTAAATGCACATGAAGTGAGGCATGGTGGTACACGCCTGTAATCCCAGTACTGGGGAGGCTGAGGCAGAATGACTGCTTTGCATTTGAGGTCAGCCTCAGCTACATAGTGAGTGTGAAGTCAGTCAGTGTAAACGGACATTTCCTGTCCCAACCTCCCAGTCCCAAATATACACACAGAGGCTTATATGAATTATAAATGCTTGGCCTATGGCTCAGGCTTATTACTCACTAGCTCTTACATTTTAAGTTAACCCATATTCCTTATTTACACTCTGCCACATGGTGGTACCTTTATTAGCGTGGCATGTTCATCTCCTGCTCCCTCTCCATCTGCTGGCAACTCCTGACTCCTCCCTTCTCCCCATCATCCTTAGTTTGGTCATACTGCCTTATACTTTCTGCCTGGCTACTGGCCAGTCAGCTTTTTATTAAACCAATTTGAGTGACAAATCCTTACAGTGTACAAAGAGATTACTCCACATCAGGTCAGGGCTACATAGTTCCTTCTTTCACCCTCTTTCTCTTTTTGTGGTCCTGGGAATCAAACCCAGGGTCTCTTGCATGCTAAGCAAATGTTCAACCACTGAGCTACAGTCCTAGTCCTAAGAAGGACTTGGAGAAAGGAGACAGAAAGCATAGTTGGGAGCCAATAAATCTTGAGTATACACCCAGTGCCAAGCCTTATTTTATTACTTTTATGTATATGTGTGTTTGCCTGTGTGAATGTATGCCACATGGGTTCATGTGCCCGAGGTGGCCAGATCCCCTGCAGTTGGAGTTACAGAAAGTTGTAAGCCACCTGATATGGGTGCTGGGAACTTACTTGGGTCCTTCAGAAGAGCAGCAAGTGCTCTAAATTGCTGAGCCATCTCTCCAGTCCTAACTTTTATTTATTAATTTTGGTTTTCATATAGGGTTTCTCTGTATAGCTCTGGCTGTCCTGGAACTTTCTCTGTAGACCAGGCTGGCCTCAAACTCAGAGATCTGCCTGCCTCTGCCTCCCTTGTACTGGGATTAAAGGTGTGCGCCACCACTGCCCACCTAATTTTTAATTTTTGAGTCAGGGTCTCATGCCGCCCAAGCTGGCTTCAAATTTACTAGGTAGTCAAGGATCACCCTGACCTTCAGATCCTTCTGCCTCCACCTCCTAAGTGCTGGGACTATATGACTGCCACCATGCCAGTTCTGGTGCTGGAGATAGAGCCTAGGTGTTGCATGCTAAGCAGCCATGCTGCCAGCTCAGGGTATTGCCAGCTCTGGGATGGCACTGTGTAACAGCCTTACAAATTGGAGAATGATTTTATTCTATTTACTTACTTTCTACTTCTTTTGGTGGTGGCAGGAACAGAACCCAGGGCTTTAGTCAAGCTAGGCAAGTACTCTACCAATGAGCTATACCCTCAGCAGTTCTGTTTGACATAAAAGTTAGACAAGGTCACAGAGCTAAGAGCAGGAACTCCAAATCTAGGCCTGATAGTTGCCAGGCATCCAGTCTTATCTGAATGGATTCCTAAGTGTAACAGGGTAATATTGACACAGAAGAGAAGCCAGAAGCTTGTTCCTTTGACAAGCCAAGTTCCTTTCTTGTGGAAGCTAGCTGTCACTGCTGCCTCCTGGAGTGGTCTTGTCAACGGGGGGCTACTAGAAAGCTGTCAGGTGTCACATAAGTGCAAATTATAACCTGTTCTGCTTCTGGCTTTACTGACTTACCTGGTATTTATTCTCAGTGTCTGTAAGTCTCTGCTCTAACCTGTTTCCCTACTTCTTCCAGGACCTGCAGAGAACAAATGCCAAGAACTCCTGTGCAAGTGTGACGAGGAGCTTGCATACTGCCTTGCAGGAACAGAGTACCACCTGAAATACCTCTTCTACCCCTCGGTTTTATGTGAAAAGGACTCACCCAAGTGCCACTGATGGGCTGATCTTGAAATGTTCGTTTGCCCACGGAAATGAAGTTTGCTTCCTGTAATGAACAACTTCATTCAATTTCTGCAGGAGGTAGTGGGAGCCAGGTGATAAAGCCTTGTGTTTGCTTTCTCCCTCCATTCAGGAACTTGGGACTGTTAGCCTGTGGAGTGGCTAGTTTGATGAAAGCTGAGTCCTGGGTCTAATACAGCCACCAGTGTGCTGTCTTCTAACCTGCTGTTGATGGCTGGGGGTCAACTGGGGATGAACTCCTGCTTGTAGGCTTGGCTGTCGTAATAAGATTGCCACATGATATACCTAAGAAATGTTACTATAATAAAAACATTCCCTACCTTTCTCAGTCTTGGGTAAAATTTACTTCCTGAAAGCTGGGTGTGGTAGCACATGCCTGCAGTATTCTGCTGGGAGGTTGAGGTTGAAAGGTCACCTGAGCCCAGGAGTTTGACACTAGCTTGGGTAGGACAGAAGACTCTGTTTCTAAAAGAAAAAGAAAATTATTTCCTGGGCTAGTGGTACAACTGTGTGTTAAAGCATTTGTGTAGCATGCTTGAGGTTCTGAGTTTGATTTCCAACATCTCAAGAAAAAAAATCAAAAGAAAAGAAAATGTAGAGCAATATATAAAGCACTAAAAAGTGAAATCACAGGCCAGAATGGCTCAGTGGCAGTGGTTAACAGTACTTTCTGATCTTCTGGAGGACCTGAGTTTGGTTCCCAGCATGCATATTGTCTAGCTCAACTGTTTTAACTCTGGCTCCAGAGAATCTTGACACATCTGGCCTCTGTAGGTATCTACCCTCACATGCACATGCGCGCACGTGTCCCCGCCCCAACCACCAATTAAAATCTTTTCAAAGACAAAGCATTCCCAAGTTTTGGAATACAAGAAGGAAGCTTTTGCTCTCTCTGCCTGCTTACCCTCACTCTAGATCACAAGTCCATTTCTTCACTGGCTTTAGAGCCTACTTCTTTGGAATTCCAATGTATACTGAAGATCAGCTGAGACATCCAGCCTTGTAGACTGAGCAATTACTGGATTCTTCTTTTTTTTTTTTTTGGTTTTTCGAGACAAGGTTTCTCTGTGTAGCTTTGCGCCTTTCCTGGAACTCACTTGGTAGCCCAGGCTGGCCTCGAACTCACAGAGATCCGCCTGCCTCTGCCTCCCGAGTGCTGGGATTAAAGGCGTGCGCCACCACCACCCGGCAATTACTGGATTCTTAGATCTTCCATACACAGGCAGTCATTGTCAGATTATCCGGACCACAGCCTGTAATAAATCCCCTTTCTATAAACAGAGTTCTGTTACTCTAGAGAACTCTGACTAACACAGATTTTGGTACCAGATGTGGTTCTAGAACAACAGAAGTATAAGGAAGAATCTTTCAAGTATCTGAAACAGACCTTTCAAGTCACCAACACCTACAGCTACCAGAGCCTCTCCAGTTACTGAAGCCTTTCTTGGGAGCTCAGAGAGTACTGAAAGCCCATGCTGTGCACTGTATTACAAACTTAAGGAGATAAATGCATTTTATTTTCCTGATTCACCAGTTGTGAGCAGCAATGGAATTGGTGGTGATTCTGTATATAAAACTTTTGAGCCAGGCAGTGGTGGCGCATGCCTTTAATCCCAGTACTCGGGAGGCAGAGCCAGGTGAGTTCGAGGCCAGCATGGTCTACAGAGTGAGTTCCAGGACAGGCACCAAAGCTACACAGAGAAACCCTGTCTCGAAAAACCAAAAAAATAAAAAATAAAAAAATAAAATGCATGCCGGTTGGTGGTGGCACACACCTTTAATCCCAGCACTCAGGAGTTCGACGCCAGCCTGGGCTACAGAGTGAGATCCAGAAAAGGCACAAAGCTACACAGAGAAACCCTGTCTTGAAAAACAAAAACAAAAAGCATTTGTATTGATATTTGTTTTTTTCCTCAATTTCTTTATCATGTGATATAACATCAATTAAGAGAATATCAATGGTTATCATATTTAAGTTTGATACTCAAAGAATGTTCCTCAAGGGACACTACTCTACATTTAGTATGTGTGCGGTTATGCAAGTGATAGTTTATTATGATAGGCATAATTATGACCGGCTAAATATATAATGCATTTGTTAACTGTATGTGGAATAGTTATATTATGTTTAGGTGTTATGACCTGGCTGTTTTTATTTGTTAATTAATCATGACCTAAGGACATATGATTATGTGTCAAGTTAACAAGGAGTAGATTTGTGATGGTTATTCTTGGTTGTTTCCTGGACCTAACTAAAATCCAAAAATGCTGGACACACCTATGAGAAATTTTTGCTTAATTTGAAGTAGGTAGATCCACTTCTAATCCAGATCTTGGAGCTAGGAAGACACCTCAAAGGTGACATCCTTTGAGGTTCCCCCTTAATTGGGATCCTGAGGTGCGAAGACACACCTTTAATCTGGGCCACGCCTTCTGCTAGAAGCCTGTATAAAGATGAGGAAGAAAGAAGGCCTTTCTTTGCCTGCCTGCCCTTGCCTTGCTAGTAATCTAGTCCTTCAGTAGCATTAGAGCCTATTTCTTTGGGATTCCAGTGTATACTTAAGAGCATCTGAGACACCCAGCTCACCCAGTTGGACTGAACCACCACAGGATTCTTGGACTTTCCATTCACAGCCAGACATTGTTGGATTAGCTGTCATCCAACAATTTGTAAATCATTCTAATAAATCCCCTTTATATATGTGTGTTGTGTGTGTATGTACACTGTGCTTTTCTAGTTTTAGATGTAGTTGAGACTATGCCCTATTATTTTCAGTCTTTTCTGTCATAAATTTTTGTTTTTAAGATTTATTTATTTATTATGTATATAATGTTCTGTCTGCATGTATCCCTACAGGCCAGAAGAGGGCACCAGATCTCATTACAGATGGTTGTGAGCCACCATGTGGTTGCTGGGAATTGAACTCAGGACCTTTGGAAGAGCAAGCAGTGCTCTCAACCTCTGAGCTATCTCTCCAGCCCCTCTGTCATAAATTTAATGCCTCATAAAAAGCAGTATTAGGCTAAGGGTGTGGCTCAGTGGCAGGGCACTTGCCTCACCAGGAATAAAGCCCAGGGTTCCATCTCTAGTACTGCCAACTTTTGGATACCAGAGGCATCTCCTATTTGTTAACTGTTTCTTAGGTTCTGTGTGAAGAAATCTTCCTTTGGGCTAGGGGATGTTACTAAGTTAGCAGAGGGCTTGCCTTTCATGCACAAAGCCTAGAGTTCCATCACTAACACCACATAAAACTGGCTGTGGTTGCATGCACCTGTAATTCTAGAGATCCAAAGATCAGAAGCTTAAAATCATCTTGGGCTATGTAACCAGTTTGAGGCCAGCCTGGGCTATATAAAGCTCTGATTTGGAGATGTCTGAATGTTTCACATGGACACCTCCCTTTTGATGTCACTAAGCCTCCCTGGAAGGGTAGGAAGACTCAAGGATTAGAGCAAGCCTGTGGTCCTGGCTGTGAGCATGCCCACTCTAATGGAAGCTAGAGCACCAGCCCATCTGGTTGCTCCAGGCCACACCTCCTCTTTCCCCAGAGCAGATCTGGGCATTACTCATCTTGGAGATACAGTATTGGTGTACATGGGGTCAGCGTGGAAGGCCATAGGTAGGAATGGGATATCGGGAGGCTGGCTACCTATGGTCTAACCTGGGCACTACCGAACCTAGCACAGCCACTACCAGTACAATAACTTTTATCAGTCACCCTACTTCATCACGGGGAAGAAAAGCAGGAAGGAATCTTCAGGGTTGTCTCCAGGAACGCACAAATGCTACAGGGTGCCTGAACCACAGAGTTGCTGTCTCACGTAGACAAAATCAGGTGGTGCTGGGGCTCCATGAGAAAACTGGGAAAGAACATTTTTCCTTCACTGGAGAGATCGCTAAGCAGCATCTTGGCTCAACACCCCACTCAAAGTGATTGGGTCATAACACATCAAGCAATGCATGATTTTCCTTCTATTTCCTCAGCAATCAGATTTCTCTATAGAGGTTTTATTTGTATAAAAATCTTTAATTTTTATTTCAAGTAATTTCCCAAACTTTCAAATGCAAAGTTTAAGTGAAATCTTAAAGGGTTAATGAGTTACAAAGTCTATCTCTCTCGCTCGCTCTCTACACACACACACACACACTCTCTCTCTCTCTCTCTCTCTCTCTCTCTCTCTCTCTCTCTCTTTGGATTTAAGCTTGTTTCCATAAGGCCAAAGCTGACAAGCTCACACTCTACACCTGCTGTGTCCACACTGGCAAGAAATAAAGGTCACCCTTCAGCTCACTTCATATTTATGATGGCAGCACTTGGTATAATTATAACCGATGCTATACTTCAGAACAGGACAATAAAGAATATATATTATATGATGTGAAAGCAGCTTACAAAATGTTTCCTTGAATAGACTATACTGGATTTATCCTGCAGATTAAAATTTTTCTTAAAATTTTTCAAAACAAACCCCCACGCAGTGCTCTCAGTCACCCGACTAGGCTCAGCCTGATGGGAATCCGACTCAGCTCCCTGCTCACAGAAAGGAGAATTGAATTTCCAATGATCAAAACGAGAAACAAGACAGCTAGCTATCATTCTCTCTCGGCCTGAAGCTTTCTCTGGGTTTACTCTGAAACCTACTCACTACTCAATAAGAAACTGTGATTGAATTCTGGGTTTTCCTCTGTCTTTTGTATATGTAATTATCCATGCCTATGACCAAACTCTATATCCTTGTTTTCCTAAACTTGACCCACAGGACAGGACTGGCCCCAACAAGCCTGGTTTAGGGGCCTGTCAGTCCATGAGGTTAAGGTTAGTAGACCATGATGGCCTTCTTTTTTATTTTTATTTTTATTTGTTTTGAGACAGGGTTTCTCTGTAGCCTTGGCTGTCTTGGAAATCGCTCTGTAGACTAGGCTGGCCTTAAACTCAGAGATCCTCCTGCCTTTGTCTCCCAAGTGCTGGGATTAAAGGCATACACCACCACCTCCAGCCTATGGAGGTCTTCTGACATGTCACTCTGAATTGTGTCCACGACCTTCCATCCAGTTGGCCAGAGTAGCCTGAGCCTCCCAAGTCCATGTAAGAAGAGTGGCTGAGTATTAGTCAAAGAGTCCCACCTGACCTGGGTAGCAGTCAGATGCCAAGGTCCAAGAAACAGAGGAGGAGGGGACCTGGTTGAAGCCTTGACACAGAAGCAGCACCTTGCTTTACCAGGGGTAGAAATGAGTTCCTTGCCTCTCTCAATGTCACAGCTTGGATGTCAGAGAGACTCACAGGCTCTCCTGGACCTTGCTGCTGATCATAACACTTGGGTTTCCAGACGCCGGACCTCCTTGACCACCAGATCAATGTTAATAATTGGGTTGAAGTACAGAGCCCAGTAAAACAAACAGTTGCAGACAAACTGAGGAATGAGTGGCCAGAACATGGCCACGAAGAGCCCCTGCGTAGACACTTTCCAAAAATGGCTCCACATCCTCTGGGGCACTGTCCTGAAAAGAAAAGAAGAGTGGTGGGGCAGGCTTGGACATGTTGGGGCACTGAGGGTGTCTATCCTGTCATCTCATCTGTTCCTACATCTGGAGAAACACCTCTGCCTGACTAGTACTAATTTGTTTGTTTGTTTGTTTGTTTTCGAGACAGGGTTTCTCCGTGTAGCTTTGCGCCTTTCCTGTAACTCACTCTGTAGACCAGGCTGGCCTCGAACTCACAGAGATCCACCTGCCTCTGCTTCCCAAGTGCTGGGATTAAAAGCGTGCATCACCACCACTGCCGCCGCCGCCTGGCTCTTCAGTATTAATTTTATGTGCATTGGTGTTTTGCCTGCATATATGTGTGAGGGTGTCAGATCTTGGAGTTACACATAGTTGTGAGCTGCCATGTGGTTGCTGGGAATTGAACCCAGGTCCTTGGGAAGAACAGTCAGTGCTCTTAACTGCTGAGCCATCTCTCCAGCCCCCTATAGGCCAATCTTAAAGACATTTTCTCAATTGAAGTTTATCTCTAGCCTGTACTAAGTTGACAAAAAACTAGTCAGCACAGGATCTTACTATTGTCTCAACCCTGTTACCTCCTGCCTCAGGGTTCTGAGTAGCTGGGACTATAAGCATGCACTATTGTGCCTGGCTCTTTGTGTTCATTGGTTTTTGTTTGGTTTAGTTTCTAGGTTTTTTTTTTTTGTTTTTTTTTTTGTTTTTTTTTTTGAGACAGGGTTTCTCTGTGTAGCTTTGGAGCCTGTCCTGGATCACGCTCTGTAGACCAAGCTGGCCTCGAACTCACAGAGATCCACCTGCCTCTGCCTCCTGAGTGCTGGGATTACAGGTGTGCGCCACCATCGCCCGGCTAGTTTTTAGGTTTTTATTTTTATGTATTTATCTCTTTATTCTGAGACAGGATCCTGCTTTGTAGCTCTGTCTAGCCTCAAACTCACTATGTAGACCAAGGTCCCAAAGATCTGTCTGACTCTGTTTCCCAAGGGCTGGGATTAAAGGTATGTGCCACCACGCTGGACTTCCCTGGGTTGATTTAGTCACGGTGTTTTATCACGGCAATAGAAACCTAACTTAGACAGACTCTAACAAAACCAGACCACCACACACACAGTACAGTCTGCCTCCTGGACACAGCAACTACCTTTCTTCTTTCCTTCCTTCCTTCCTTCCTTCCTTCCTTCCTTCCTTCCTTTCTTTCATCCACCCATCTATTTATTTATTATGTATACAGTGTTCTGTCTACATGTATGCTAGATCTCATTATGGATGGTTGTGAGCCACCATGTGGTTGCTGGGAATTGAACTCAGGACCTCTGGAAGAACAGCTAGTGCTCTTAAATGCTGAGCCATCTCTCCAGCCCCCACAGTAACTTTCTTATTGCTGCTTAAGGAGTATTTGTCAGACCGGAGCCTGAGGAGTCTAGGCAGAATTTTTTTAAAGACTTATTTTTATTTATTTATTTTAATTATGTGTATATGTATGTGTCCATGCATGGGTTTCTGCACATGAATGCAGTGCCCTCAGAGGCCAGAAGAAGATGTCAGATCCCTGGGGCTGGAGTTACAAGCTATTGTAGGCTGCCTGATGTGAGTGCTGGGGATTGAACTTCAGTCCTCTACAAGAGCAGCACTTGCTCTGAATTGCTGAGCCATCTCCATCTCTCCAGCACAGAATCAGTCTGAAAAATACTCTAAAGGGGAACTTCCTCACTGGTATGTCTTTACTACCCCTGTTGCTCCAACCATCAACCACAGAAAGGCACTTACTTCAGCTCACTTCTCGACCAGATCTTCCAAAAAGAGAACAACTCCAGAACAGAGAGCAGCATGGCATTGACGATAAGGAAGCGTGATGTCCAGTAGTGGACCTCCAGCCAGTCCCAGGCAAACTCTGCAATCAGCTGGTACGGGAGAAAGGAGTACTTGACAAGGAATTCTCTCCACTGCCTCCATGTGGGCTCTCTCAGGTCCTTAAAGAATCACATACACAGTCCCAATCATAGGACTGACTTACACAAGATGCACATACACACACACCCCTTTAACAATCTATATATTTTTTCCACACAGCATCTTTTTATATAGCTCTAGATGGCCTTGAACTCACATTTTCCCTGCCTCAGTCCAGAGTTCTAGGATTAAAAGCACGTAGATGGATTAAAATAGAATATTAATCTATCAATCTCCTTGTAATAATTCATCTTAAAATAGATAAGGATGGGGCTAGAAAATGGCTTAATGGTTAAGCACGAGGGCCAGAGTTTGGATCTTCCGTACTTCATAAAAGCCAAGTATGGAACCGAACATGGGTGGCAAAGGCCCTTCATGCCAGCACTCCAGAGACAGAGGCAGGTGGATCTCTATGAGTTTGAGGCCAGCCTGGTCCACAGAGTGAGTTCCAAGATAGCCCCTGTCTCAAAAACAAAAAACAAAAAACAAAAAAAAAAAAGAAAGAAAGAAAATTATTTTCTTTTTCTTTCTTTCTTTTTTTTTTTCTGGAGCTGAGGACTGAACCCAGGGCCTTGAGCTAAATCCCTAACGTTACCCATAGTTTTTTTTTTTTGTTTGTTTTTGGTTTTTTCGAGACAGTGTTTCTCTGTGTAGCTTTGTGCCTTTCCTGGATCTCGCTCTGTAGACCAGGCTGGCCTCGAACTCACAGAGATCCTCCTGGCTCTGCCTCCAGAGTGCTAGGATTAAAGGCGGGCGCCGCCGCCGCCACCCAGCATGAAAATGACTTCTTGATAGTGTGTACTTACACTTTAAATTTGGTGTTAGCTGACAAAAAGTGAGCTTGACATACAAACAGTCAGGGGTTATTGGTGCTTATGGAAATACAAACATTCCACAGCTTCTGTGCACACACTCTCACAGGCATGTAATAGCTGGAAACTAGGTAATTACAGGGACACCCTGTAAAGCAGACTTTCAGCTCCATTCAAGACCAAAATCAGTAGGCAGGCACTTGACTACAGTGTCTAAAGGGGTCTTTGGAGATGTGAAAATTCTGCTTTAGCATTTATGGGTGTGGGTTACAGATCATAATTCCTATACACATGACACTTTTTGAGAAAAGACAGACTATAATAATTAATCCAACAGTAGCAAAGCAAAGGACATTACTCTCAAATGACCAAGTAGAATCAGAGAAGCCGTCCCAGTAAAATGAGTCCCACAGGAGTTGGGGGATGACACATGGCATGGCAGAAACAATTGGCCAATGCTAGTCGTCATACCCTGGACAACCACAGCTTACTACTGTGAGGCCTTCAGAGAAGAGCCAAACCCTACTTTGTAGTAGGCTAATTACTACCCTTTAGGGGTCCTGACAAATTTGAAAGCCCATACATCTAATCTCTTAGGATGTTCTGGACATACAATAACTTCTTTTGCAACAGAAGCAATGCTTTTTACAAAAAAAAAAAAAAAAACCTATTTCAAGACTAAAAGGGCCATCACTCTGGTCGGGTAGTACAGAAAGCAAAGCTGGTTTCCAGGGGAGGGCCAGTCTTGCTTTTCCTCTTCAGGGAACTCTCCCTGCACAAGTCACACAAGGGCTGGTGGTGCACTCTCTGTACGACACTGAGGTATGGTAGAATTACCTGTTCTTGGAACTCTGTAGACCTACCAGAAGCTTAGTGAGGATGTCCTCCCCAGAGCTGTCTTCCTGCAGAGGGCAGATGGTATGGATGAAGGGTAGGAAGGAGTCTGTGTAGTCAAACAGGTACAGGTACAGCAAGCCAAGCCTTGGGGAGCTCTTGAGGGCGTACAACAAGAACAGGGACCTGCCTGGGTTGACAGCCTGCAGAGGACAAGACAAACAGAGGACCACCTGCACTCCTTCAAAGTCCCATGACTTTTGCCGCCAGTCTTTTGAGTAATATAGAGCCAATTTGTTGGGGTACACTGTAAAAAGCTCTACTCTTGCTGGGCATGGTTACATATATCTCTAATCTCAGCAGGAAGCCTAAGAATCTGAGGCCAGCCTTGGTATCAGAACAAGTTCATGGATAAGCCACAAAGAAAAAGAGCATTTCAAAACCCAAGAGGTTAGCTAGGTGTGATAGTGCTTGCCTTTAACCCCAGTTTCAGGAGATTCAATGCCTTCTTCTGACCTCTGAGGGCACTTGGCACACATATGGTACTCAGAGATGTAAGCAGGCCAAACACCCAAGCACATTCCAAGAAAAATATATTACGTTAGGCAAGATAGCTTAGTGCATAAAGGAACCTGCTGCCAAACCTGACAGCATGAGTTTGATCCCAAGGATCCACACGGTAGAAGGAAAGACTTCCAATATTTGTACATTTTCCTGACTTCCACACGTGCCATGGTAGCTGCATGTATGCACACACACCCAGAAATAAATAAGCATAATAAAAAATTAACAATATTATAAGACACACCATGAGTTTGGTAGGGTGTTGAACCCTATCATCCCAGCACTTGTAGAGTGGAGGTAGGAGGACTGTTCAAACTGTACAAATTTCCAAGTAAGGAACTCCATACCCATTCTTCAAAAATTAGGATAAATTAAAAAAAAACTTAGGATAAAAAAAATTATTATTATTATTATTTTTTTTCTTTTGAGACAAGGTTTCTCTGGGTAGCTTTGCGCCTTTCCTGGAACTCACTCTGTAGACCAGGCTGGCCTTGAACTTACAGAGATCTGCCTGGCACTGCCTCCCGAGTGCTGGGATTAAAGGCGTGTGCCACCACCACCTGGCTTAATTTAGGATAAATTTTAAGAAAGGTTAATTTTAGGAGTCAAGCAAAATGCTGGGCATAGTGGCATACGCCTTAAATCCCAGCACCTGGGAGGCAGAGGCAGGCGGTTCTCTGTGAGTTTGAAGCCAGCCTGGTCTACAAAGTGAGATCCAGGACAGCCAGGGCTACTACGGTGAGACCCTATCTCAAACAAACAAACAAGAGTCAAGCCCGGGGATAAAGGCATGTAATCCTAGCAACTGGGAGCCTGAGGCAGGAGGATGGCAAGTTCCAGGCATGTCTAGACATGTTTAGACAACAGTGAGATTTTGCCTCAAAAAAAGATTTCTATCTGTTTGCCTCTCTTGATAGAGCAAGCAACCAACCAACCAACCATCCATCCATGTGCTGGGTACTGAACAAAGGCTCCTTGTGCAGGCATGCTAAGATCTACCACTAAGCTACCCCTATGATCTCCTTATTAACACACAGTCACCTTCCCTTTTTCAGTGGATGTTTGTATGTCTGTGTCTGTTATTTAACTTTGCTAATGACAGGCACAAATTTCTTTGTGTGTGTGTGTGTGTGTGTGTGTGTGTGTGTGTGTGTGTGTGTCTGTGGTTTACGTGCTCACATTTGTGAAGGTGTTCTCCTGTGTGCAGAGGTCAGAGGTCAACAGTGGTGACCTCTTCTATTACTTATTTTTGTGACAGTTTCTCACTGAACCTAAACCCTACCAATTTGGCTAGGCTGGCTGGCCAACACGATTTTGGGATCCACCTGTTTCTGATCCATTAGAACTAGGGTTATACACATAGGCCACCATGCCTTGCTTCTCCATGGATGCTGGGAATCTGAACTCAGCTCATGCTTGCACAAAAAGCACGTTACCCATTGAGCTCCCCAGACCCTTAGATTGTTTTGTTTTTTTTTTCTGTTTGTTTGTTTGGCTGGTTTTGGTTTTTTGATACAGGTTTTCTCTGGCTATTCTGGAGTTCCCTCTGCAGACCAGGATGGTCTCAATTCATAGATCCACCTGTGTCTGTCTCCCAAGTGCTGGGATTAAAAGCGTGTACCACCACCCGGCTCCCTTACGGTTTTTTGTTTGTTTGTTTGTTTGTTTGTTTTTTTCTGGTTTTTTGAGACAGGGTTTCTCTGTGTAGCTTTGGGCCTTCCTGGAACTCACTTGGTAGTCCAGGCTGGCCTCGAACTCACATAGATCCACCTGGCTCTGCCTTCCGAGTGCTGGGATTAAAGCCGTGCACCACCACCGCCCGGCTCCCTTACGTTGTTTTTAATGTGCTGCTATGACCAATTACATTAAATTTTTTTTTTTTCCCATCCAGACTTGGTGGTGCATGTCTGTAATCCTAGCACTGAGGAGTCTGAGGCAGGACAACAGTGAGTTCCAGGTCAATTTGGAATACAAAGACAGACTATGTCTAAGAAACAAAACAATACCCCACCCCCAAAGCCAGTGCAGTTTACATTGAGATGTTATTAACCAACTGTCTACTAAAAAGGCTCATTCAGGAGCTACAAACAGGAGTGGGCTCTTTCACGTTATATCAAGAATGGATAAAAGCCACTTGATTGTTCCATTTTGACCTCTTGAACTACAAGCATTTCCCACTATATGTGTAAACATTATATGGTTTTATCTTTCTTCACAATGTCTCTTTCAATATGCATATCTGAATATTCCAGATACTTGTTCTTTAGTGCAGTATACATTACATTCTGTCTATGAAGAAGAATCAAATGATATAGTCATTTGAAATCAAGTTATCAAATATAGTAAGATGAAGCTGTGTTATTATTTGTGACTTAATAATTCCACTCCTCTACATATACTGTAATAATCACGTGTGTATATGAGCTGAAGAATGATGAGAATGTCCAAAGCAGCACTGTTAGTGAGAGTGAAAGCAGAAAAGTTGCTATTGTCCGCCAACAGGAAAATCCATAAATTGTCACATACATGTCCAGTGAAAGATTAAAGAGAAACAGAATGAACTGGAGCCCCAGGGAGAAGCAGCTATTTGCAGAAGACTATGCATGCTTCTTGCACCTTGCCTGTGAAACACTGAATCCTGTGGACAAAGGACTGAGAGGACTGTGTAGCCCCCACGGCAGGAACATAGTGCCTCTGGAGAGGGGCGGGACTTGTAGCTTCAAATGCTTTCTTTCTTAAGTTATATAATGAGCAGGAAGATAATTGCTAGTGGTTTTCTACCCTTTTTTTTTTTTTCCTTTTCAATTAAAAAACAAACAAATGAGAATTTACCTTGTACTCCCAGAGATTCTGAGGTGGCTTCACACCCAGAGTTCTCACCCGCTCTAGCTCCATGAGGATGACTCTTCGGTGGCTACTGTTTTCTATGGTGTATGGTGCCCTGGAAAATTCTTCCTCTGTCAAAGTTAAAAGCAACCTGGAGTGGGGAGGGGTAAAGATGACTTCTGAGATTATATACAAGATGCCTACCTTAAACACTGAGTTCTGCCTTACTGTACAAATATGCAGGCTTGCTTGGAAAGGCAGAATGTTAAATGCAGGCAGCAGTCCTGATGACTGCCAAGAGCAGTTTGCTTACTACCAGCCAATTACCAGTAGGAAATATTTTCACACACTATTGTCATTATCTATTTAACTCTGCAGAGAGTAGCATCATGCCCATTTTGTGGATCAGAAACTGGCTTCAGAAATAAAGTGACTTGCCTTAGGCACATCAGGGTGTCTGTTCTTAAGCCTCCAATCTGTCAACTACAGATTCCTGTTGTCATATATTACTTTATTTTTAAAAGGGTATGTGTAGGAGAAAACCAGAAGGAAATGCAAATTATTACATTAAGAGTGGTTGTTTTATATGGGTTCAACAATGTGTATCTGTAATACTAGTGACTTGGAAGGCTGACACAACAGAATGGTTAAGTCTGATGCCAACCTGGGCAACATACCTAGATCTCAATCTCAAAAATAAACAAAACAGTGTATTGGGATACTGATTCAACTTAATGAAAGTTCTAAATCCCTTACTTATTTTCCTCATCAATAAACAATTATCTAGGGACTAGCGAGATAGCTGAGCAGTTAAGAGCCCTGGCTGCTCCTCCAGAGGACCTAGGTTCTGATATGGTGGCTAATGACTATATGTAAGGGGATCTGAAGACCATCTTCTGGCCTCTGAAGGTGCCGGGCATAACCATGGTGCATAGACAAAAATGGAGGTAAAAAACCACATACACATAAAAATAAATAAATTTAAAAGTCACTATCTAAAAAAGTAAATAAAATAAGAAAACAAACAAAATGTAAAAAGAAGACAAACAAAACCCCAATAATCATTTTCTACAATGACTCAGTGTTAAACCGTCCTCGTATGATGGGATAAAGTTCAGTAGTAGAGAACTTAAAAACCGGTTCCTTCCTGTATAAACATAAACCAGCTACGGCTGGGGAGGGCTTCAACGGCAGAGAGAGGAGAGGGCATGTTCAAAGCCCTGGCTGATCCCCAGCAGGACACCCCACCAAGGAAACACATTCAGAATTGGAAAGATATCTAAGTGTTTTTTTTGAGATAGGGTATGATGTATAGATCAGGTTGACCTTGATCTCTGACCCTCCTACCTCTATCTTCCAAGTGCTGAGATGACAACTATGTATCACCATGCTCAGTTATGTCTATTATGATATTGATAGCAATACTCTGTGAAGAGTAGCAACATAAACACATTGCACTTTTGAGGTCACAATGTCTTACATTATATTTTTAAAGTAATATTACTTTCATAATGAGAGGTAACACAGAAGTTAAAATGTCACTGATAGAAAATGGTTCAGCCCCTGTGGAAAACAGTTCAACAACGTCTCTGAAAAGTAAACAGATTGACCCTGTGATGTAGCCATTCTTCTCCAAGAGAGTTCCCAGAATACACAAAACTTTGTGCATGATCTTAGCAGCACTCTTTAGAACAGCCACAGATGGAATCAACTCAAATGTTCATCAAGTGAAGAACTCACAATCTGGTCTATCCATACAAAGGAGTTTTTCAGACACAGAATAAAGCACAGATGCATGCTTTTACTCATGTGTGAACCCTGAAATTATGCCGAGTGAAAAAGCTGAAGACAAAAGGGTTACATATTGTATGATTACATTAATATGCAAAAACCATAGTCAAATACATTTCTGGATAAAGATAAATGGTATCTGCTGAGGGAGAAGGGAGTGAGGATGGACCAGGAAAGGGAAGAGTTTTCTTTTGGGAGTCAAGAAATTGTTTTGAAGGTAGACTGATTGTACATATCTGTGAAGACATTACAAACCCATGTTTACTATGGAATATTAAGACATGTTACATCTGTTTATGCTGTGGAACATTTGTTTAATGATGCAAAGGTGTGCTGCATTCTTTCATGTTGCATTTGTTTAACTCTGTGAAGCTGTGTTACTTTGTCTGTCTAAAATACCTGATTAGTCTAATAAAGAGCTGAACAGCCAATAGGAAAGCAGGAGAAAGGACAGGTGGGGCTGGCAGGCAGAGAGAATAAATAGGAAGAGAGATCTAGGAGCAAAAGAAGGAGAAGGAGGAAGACCCCAGCCACCCAGCTACACAGCAAGCCACAGAGTAAGAAGTAAAGAAAGGTATAGAGAAAGATAAAAGCCTAGAGACAAAAGGCAGATGGGATAATTTAAGAAAAGCAAGCTAGAAACAAGCCAAGCTTAGGCCCGGCATTCATTAAGAAAGAATAAGACTCCATGTGAATTGGGAGCTGGGTGGCAGGACCCCAAAAGAGCCAAAGAGTTAAAAAAAAACAAAAAACAAAAAACAACACCACGTTTCTACACTTCTACAAGGATTTGTGGCAGGTAGAATGTATCTCAATAAAGTCATCTACAAACATGGCTGTATGCCAGAGGGTTTGGTTTTGTTTTTGATGAGGTTTCTTTATGTAGCCCTGGCTAGACTAGAACTTACTAGGTAGACCAGGCTGGCCTCAAACTGACAGAGATCCCAACTACCTCTGGGATTAAAGGTATGCAACACCATGCCTGGCCTGGTGTGGAAGATTTTTTGTCCTCACCTTCCATTTACTCTTTCAGATAAGAACCTTTCTCTGTACAGAGAAGCCCAAGGGCCCAGCTGTTCTAACCAGAGGACAACTTCTTCTGCTGTCCATTTGGCCACAGCCTTGTGCACCAGGAGGCCATGCTCAGAATCTCTGCTGCGCCAGTGATACACAAGCAGGATGACCTGAAAGGAGACCAGCTGTCAGAAGTGGAAAGGTCAGTTTCTGAGGATGTGAGTGTGGGGCGGGGCATGGAAGAGGCTGAATCTGAGAATACAGGAAAGCCGGGAACCTCTGCCCTAGTGAAGTGAGGACACAATGTCTTCAGACTCATTTCTGCTCATGGCTGGCAGAGAGATCTGGAAAGAGTAGCCAGCAGACAGCTGAGGAACAGCTGCATCCCTGACCCCTCCAAATCACATGCCTTTCAAGAAGTCTTTGCATTGGCCGTGCCGTGAGTGCTCTTAAGAGTCTAGCATCGGGCTGGAGGGATGGCTCAGAGGTTAAGATACTGCTTGCTCTTCCAAAGATCCTGAGTTCAATTCCCAGCAACCACATGGTGGCTCACAACCATCTGTAATGAGATCTGGTGCCCTCTTCTGGCCTGCAGGGATATGTGCAGACAGAACACTGTAAACATAATAAATAAATAAATCTTTAAAAAAAAAAAAAAAAAAGAGTCTAGCATCCGTGCAGATATGGTTTCTCAGTCTTGTTCTGCCCCTTTCCTCAGTTCTAAAATGGGGTTCATCATGACGCCACTCACTGCACAGGTCAGGAGGATTGAACAGGACAGAGCTAACACTTACCAAGGCACCGACTACTGTTATGGTCTCTGTTACCAACATACAATACAATTTTAATGAGTTACACATGGTCACACCATCAACTGTTTCAAGTGATGTTAGAAGAACTGACTTCTGGGCTATCTGTGGGTGGCACAGGGTGCAGATTAAACAGCCAAACTTACTGCTACACCAGTTAAAGCTGTGAGTACGCCGGAGAAGAATCCCCCTCCTCTCTGCTGATTCACTCGCCCTGTGCTGGGAGTTAAGGGGCTTTGATCATTCCCATATTTCTGAAAGGCTGCAAGACTTTGGACTATGTCATTATTCTGTTGAATGTCTTCAATTCGCATTCTAATGGCATCAGGAAATAACTTTTCAATGGCATCCCTGTGGAGAAGAGAGAAATCACAGGACAGATATTTGACAAAACATAGCATTCAGAAACCACACCCACTAATACAAACATTTCATAATCCACATAGGTGCCTAGGAGAGCAGCAAAGAGTTCTGCTTCATGATAAAAGCAAAAACATAAGAACAATCTATGTGCCCACCATTAAGAAACAGCGAAATGAAATATTTGCATCAGATTTGTTTTTTCTGGAAGTACTGGGGTTTGAACCCAAGGCCTCATATATGGTAGCAACATGCTCTAACACTGAGCTACAGCCCCACCCCTGAAGTTTGCCACACTCTATTGCCAGGTGTGTTGTACATACCTTTAATCCCAGCACTCCAGGGGCAGAACTCTGAGTTCCACACTAGCCTAGTCTACATAGAAAGTTACAGAATAGCCTGGGGACACAGTGAGACTAACTAAAAAAAAATGACTTACAATGATTATGTGCACACATGTGTTCGATGTGTGTTTGAGTGTGACCATGCATGTGTGGCAGTTAGATAACAGCTTTCAGGAGCTCCATCACTGAACTCTGGTCATCATGCTTGAGTGGCAAGTATTATTACCCGCTGAGCCTAAAATACAATACTGCTTTTTCTTTTTCTTTTTTATTCTGAGACAGGGTTTCTCTGTGTAGCTTTGGAGCCTGTCCTGGAACTAGCTCTATGGACCAGGCTGACCTTGAACTCACAGAGATCGGCCTGGCTCTGCCTACCGAGTACTGGGATTAAAGGTGTGTGCCACCACTACCTGGCCAACAATACTGAATTCTCATAGTGGAATACTATATATTTTTATAAATGTACCTACCTGCTGGATGACAATAGGATATTGCAGTGCCACGCTGATAATACAACACTAATGTGGGAAATACTAGCATTTTTCTGTCAGCACATATATTAACAAGTATTTGTCTTTTTTTTTTTTTTTTTGAAATAAGGTCTTATGTAGCCCAGGCTGGCCTTAAATTCCCCATATAGCGGAGGATGACTAAACTCCTGAATCCCTTTCCTGTACCAGCATGCTCTACTTCAAAAAGCATTGTTTTGTTTTACAAATTTACTTCTTTCGTGTGCAGGTGTGAGCCTGAGTAAATAGATGGGCACCATCCCTAGAGCTGGGAACTGAACCCAGGTCCTCTGCAGAAGCAGTTGGTAATCTCAGCTACTGAGTTCTTTCTCTAGCCTCTTCAAAAGTGTTAAAAATCTGGCATGGGTGGTGGTAGCACACGCCTTTACTCCCCACACTCAGGAGTCATACATAGGCGGATCTCTGTGAGTTTGAGGCCAGCCTAGTGTACAAAGTGAGTTCCAGGACAGCTAGGACTGTTAGACAGAGAAACCCTGTTTTGAAAAAAAAAAAAAGTTTTATAAATCTGAATGAAATTACAATTAAGTCATAACTGAAATTACTCTGTAGAAAAAGGAAAGGATTCTGAGGTGAGAGAGGGGAGGTCTTTAGCTTGATTACTAATTTTGATACTTAGTAAAATAATATAAACAATAATCTAGACACGGCTGTTAACACTTGCAGCCCCAGCATTCAGGAGGCCAAGTAGGGCCGGTTACCATGGTTTTGAGGCCAGCCTGGGCTACAGAGTGAGTTCCAGGACAGGATCCAAAGCTACACAGAGAAACCCCATCTTGGAAAAAAAAAAAGTTTACAGAAATGGAAAATGAAGTCAGTTGTAAACAGTATTCTATATAGTTATTTTTTTGACAAAGGAAAAATCTAGTTTCTTTTTAATTAAAAATTTTTTGAGAATTTCATATATGAATGCTGAATTTACACCATTTTGTACCTTTCCCTCTTCTCCAATTCCTCCCCTTAAAATTAATGACTTCTGCCAGGGAGGTGGTGGTGCATGCCTTTAATCCCAGCACTCATAAGTCAGAGGCAGGCAGATCTCTGTGAGTTCAAGACTAGCCTGGTCTACAAAATGAGTTCCAGAACAGCCAAGGCCGTTACGCAGAGGAACCCTGTCTTAAAACAAACAAACAAACAAACAAACAAAAAAGATAAAAAATTAATGGCTTCTTTATTAATGTTTTATATATAAAACCCACTGAGTCCATTTAGTGTTGCTCAAGTATACATGTGTTGAAGGCTGACCGTTGGGAATAGGATGGCTTATCAGTGAGCTTGCCCCTGGAGAACACTGATTGCTCCCTCTCAGCAGCCACTGATTGTCAGTAGCTCTTGATCTAGGGGTAAGACTTGAGAAATTTCCCCAACCACACTGGCATGTCAACTGCCAAGTGGTGGTGTGTTTATTCAGGTCTGGCTTAGGCAGAAAGTTTTCAGATTTCAAGGCTGTAGCTCCTTTGTCATGTCTCAAAGACATGAACTCACACCAAGTATCCTGGCCCTCCAATCTTTCCACGATTTTCCCTGAGCCTTAGGTGTAGGGTTGGGTTATAATCAACTGGAGCTGAGTGCCACAGTCACTGATTTTCTGCTAAGTCCAGCAGCTTCGGACTTCAGTAGCAGCATCTGTCTGCTATAAGAAGCTTCTCTGATGAGGAAAGTGCTGACTTACCAGGCTGGTCTGCTGTATCAGCTCTGAGAGCCAAACTAGATATCAGGGAATTTAGGGCTCTTTCTAAAAATATTTTTATTACATTTATTTCTTTTGTGTATGTTTATGAATGTGTTGACTTTAGGGAAACCTTCTCATTTTTCTCTCCATGGCACATGCTGGGGGTTGGAGGACAATTTCCACCACGTGGATCCAAGAGATTAAACTTGAGTTGTCAGGACTGGCAGTTAAGTGTCTTTTACCCATGGAGTCATCTTGCTGGCCCCCAGAGGGCTCTTTTCATTTTCAATTACATAAAATCAGGGAGCCCTCTTTCCAGGTAAGATTAATCTTTAGGCAAAGCAAAGCCAACAGTTATGACCAATGCTAGGTTAATGGTCTCTACCGATTCGAGAAAGGCTGGGCTCGTTGCTAAAGCAACAGCAGAAACAGAGGCGCTGGGCATGGGGCACATGGAGCACATGCCTTTATTTTATTTATTTATTTATTTATTTATTTTGGTTTTTCGAGACAGGGTTTCTCTGTGTAGCTTTGCGCCTCTCCCGAACTCACTTGGTAGCCCAGGCTGGCCTCGAACTCACAGAGATCCGCCTGGCTCTGCCTCCCAAGTGCTGGGATTAAAGGCGTGCGCCACCACCGCCCGGCGAGCACATGCCTTTAATCCCAGCAGAAGCAGGCAGGCCTCTGTGAGTCCCGAACTATAGTGAAACCTGTCTCAAAGAACAATCAAATGACCAACCAAACAAAAAACTCTACACACACACACCACACACACACACAAAAACAACAGCCTGCCCCCTCACCCCCCCAACCAACAAATAAGAACTAGGAGGAGCTGAAGAGAAGGTTCTGTGTTAAGTGTTGTTTTTCTTACAGAGATCTGGGTTTGATTCCTAGAACCTACATGGTGGTTCACAATCATAATTCCAATTCCAGGGGACTCGACACCTTCCTTTGCCTTTCTCGGGCAGCAGGCACACTTAAGATGCACACACAAACATTCAGGTAAAACATCGTACATATAAATAAGCCTAAAAACAAAAAGAAGAGGCTGGAGAGATGGCTCTTCCAGAGGTCCTGAGTTTAATTCCCAGCACCCACACGGTGGCTCCCAACCATCTGTAGTGGGACCTGATGTCCTCTTCTGGCCTGCAGTCAAACAGTAGTCATATACATAAAATAAATAGATAAATCTTAAAAAAAGAAAAAAGAGAAACCAAAACCAAACCAAACAATAACTGGGACTCAGGGAAGAACTGGCCATCTGAAAGGCCTTGTTGCTGGCTGTGAGAGAAACTCTACCAAGTGATGACAACCATAGTTTTATTTACAGATTATGAAAATTAGCATCAGTTACTTCTAATTGTATAGTTATATTATAAATCAGTAATATGTGTTCCAAAACAAGGGATTACAAGCAATGGTCATAACCAGAAATTGATTTGTTTCTTCCTATAGAACAAAACAATAAGCTAGGCATGTCGCCCTGTGCCTGTAATCCCAGCACTCAGTAGGCTGAGGCAAGAGGACCAGTGTGAGTCTGAAGCCACCTTGAGCTGAGGGAGACTCACAAAAAAGTGAAAAACAAGATGGGTTCAGGGGGTAACAGGAAAGGGTAATGGGAGTGGAACTCAGAAGGCAGAGAGATCTCTCAGTTTAGGCCAGCCTGATCTAACAGCAGCTTCCATGCCAGCCAGCATGACGGAGTGGGACCTTGCCCAAAAAATAAATAAAACAGAAGGACAGATGACAGCCACTTCTGAGAAAAGGAGTCTGTTTTTTTGGTTCCAAGCTCCTAGAATGATCTGCCCTAAGCCTGCTCCTTTTCAAACTGCAGTTCCCACAGAGAAACCATACAGCACATCCATGCTGCCAATCACCCAATGTTACCTGAGGAGAATGTTGACTTTGGGGAAACCTTCCCATTTTTCTCTGCATTCTGGACACTCTGTCTTCTTTGAAGACATCCACCATAAAGCTAGGCAGTGCCGGCAGAAGCTATGGCCACAGTTCAAGGTGGTGGGGTTAACCAGGGTGTCATAACAGCAATGGCAGGAAAATTCACTAACAGAAATCTGAGGGCCGGTGCTTTTGACGGGACTATCTTCCTCCAGCCCTGTCGTGTTCAGGTCATTTTTCTGAGGCTCCTCCATCTCTCAGTAAATTCTGGGATCCACACACATAGAAACTTTCAGAATCAGGACACTGCTATAATGCATCATAAAGTCTAAAGGAGAAAGCAATAAAACAGGATGAACAGAGGCCGCATAAGGTGCTGCCATTCTATTAAAGACCCCCCCACTCCCACCCCGTCTCTATTGGGGGTGGGTGAGGAGCGAGTCATACAGTCCAGGCTGGCTTCAAAACTCCTCCGGCTTCAAGCTAAGATGCTGAGAGAGAGGCATGCACCCCCACACCTGGTTTCTGTGACACTAGGACTGAACCCAGGGCTTCATACATGCTAGACAGAAACGCTACCAACTGAGCTTCATCTCCAGGCCCTAGAGTTCTAAGCTTTATTCAATGAATCTGTTTGTGTGGTGCTGAGGTTAAAGCTCAGGGCCTAAGGCATTCTAGGAAAGTGTTTCTCACCACTGAGCTATATCCCCAGCCCTAGAGTTCTGATTTTTAATGTGACAAATTTAATTAATACGATTTTATATTCTATAAACCATTGGCAGCCAGGCGGTAGTGGCGCACGCCTTTAATCCCAGCACTCGGGAGGCAGAGGCAGATGGATCTCTGTGAGTTCGAGGACAGCCTGGTCTACAGAGCGAGATCCAGGATAGACTCCAAAGCTACAGAGAAACCCTGTCTCGAAAAACCAAAAAAAAAAAACAAACCCACACCAGCAACAGATATGCATCATATACACCACATTTTGAAGACTGAACATGGTGGTTCATCCTATAATCTTAGCACTTGAGAAGTGGAGGCAGAAGGATCAACAGTTCAGGATCATCCTTAGCAAAATATAGAATTCAAGATACCCTGTTTCAAAAAAGAGAACAATTCCATTTGTCTATGGACATTTGCCTTTCCCTGGTTAACTGTTACTTCATAAGGGCTTTCCTGGAGTATCTCAAGAAAGTTGGCATGTTCTTGCTCTCCTGTACCCTGGGCCAGGCCAGCTTCCCTATCACCCTTTCCCCAAAAAAAACTCAACATGCAGGCTGTGCTTTCCGGACTGGGTCAGCCTGGTACCACAGAAACATACTGAAGATTCTTTTTTTTTTTTTGAGACAGGGTCCTGCTAGGTACACTGGCTGTCCTGGAACTCAGAATAACTCTGTGTAACTCAGAGACCATCCTGATTCCCAAGTGCTAAGATTAAAGGTGTGTGCTACCACTCCCAACTCAAAGACTCATTCTATCTGGGTCATGGGATTTTTTTTTTCTTAAGGCAGAGGTCTCTGGTAGCCCAAACTGGCCTCAAACTTGCTATGTAGCTAAGAATGACCTTGAATTCCTGATCTTCCCACTTTATGCTGGGTTTATTCTGAGAAACCCCAGGGGCTTCCAAAACCAGTGCTTGGTGCATGCTAGTCAGTGAACACATGATGCCACCTCTACCTTCAGGATCCTTTTAAAAATGGACAACAGTACAGTGGCAAAGCCTTGGAGTTAAGACTCGAAAATGCCTCCATCCTGAGCATAGACTATGGGCACTCCTGAGGCTTCTCCAGCTCTGCCTCAACTATGAAAGGTAGAAAAAGCAGAAACCAAAAGACCAGGGGAAAGGAAAGGCTCTCAGGAGGTATGGTGGGAAGCCAGGCTGAAGAAATGTTCATTCAGAGCCCAGTGTAGAGCTCATGGACTGTGAGCTAAGTAAAGTCCCAGCTACAGAGTGAATCTCAGGTCAGCCTAGCCTATGAAGTCTGGCTGTCTCAAAACAAAAGCAACAGCACTCCACTCCCCAAAGGAGGAGGGAGGCAAAGGACACACACTATCTCTGGTGTTTTGGTAAGTTTCTCAGTCTTGCTGTTGCTGCCCACACTGGTCACAAAGACAAGGGCTTATGCACTACATTTGGAGACACCATGTTAACAGTCAGTATGTGCCTGTTCAGGAGTTGAGGACAGTCATGGGAGTTAATCTGAATTAGCCTCAGAGCATATGGAGACCATGACACAATAGCGCATACCTGTAATTCCAGCACCAAGGAGGCTGACGCAGGAGAACTGACTCCAGTGTGAGACCAGCTGTGAGGGCTAAAATTGAATTACTGTACTATGCTTAAGAGATCTACAAAACAAAAATGCCCCTAACCTGTAAGCTCCACTCGCCCAAGGACAGATGACTTCCTGGAATGCCGAGGGCTGTTGTTCATGTAAGATAACAAGCTCAGTATTTTCACTTCTGTAAACAAGGTTGGTTGCTGTTAGGATTCTGCCACTCCAGCTATATGACAGCACATGCGCAGTGCAGTAGCTAAGCAAGGAGTCTGCATCTTATATTATCAGTGCACTGCATGATTGTGCAAATGCACAGTGCGGTCACACAATCAGCGCATGCGTGGTGTAGCTCCATAAGCCCACCTGCACATGTACAGGGGAATCCTTAAAAAGCAGGACAGAGACTCCTCGACTCTCTTCTGCTCCCCGCCCTCCCACGTGTCTCTGCCCCAAGCCTGGCCACGCCCTCTTCTGTTGCCCCTAATAAAGCTCTGCTACTGGGTTTTGTCATCCCTCTGACCTTTCCTCGCACGCTAACAGCACCGCTTATGTTTTAAAACCTACAGCTGCTCCAACTGAGCAGAATGTGCCTGATCACATGTAGGCAGGAGATACATACACAGGCAGGATGTATGCTAGCCCCTGAATGGACAAAGGTAGGAAGTACATAACCTTGCGGGTTTTGCCTATATAAGCAACAGAAGCAGTCGTTCCCCGAATCCTGGGTGTGGACCTGGCCAGTATTTAATAAAGCTTGCTTCAAATTTGGCTAAAAAATTATGGTAGTGGTCTTATTCTCACCCAGTGTGATTAACACAGCCGGGGCCACATAGTGAGTACCAGGCCAGACACAGCAAAAGTTTTACTCCAAAAAAAAAAAAAAAAAAAAAAAAGAACATGCAAATAAAACAAAAAATGAAGCCGGGCGGTGGTGGCACACGCCTTTAATCCCAGCACTCGGGAGGCAGAGCCAGGCGGATCTCTGTGAGTTCGAGGCCAGCCTGGGCTACAGAGTGAGTTCCAGGATACAAAGCTACACAGAGAAACCCTGTCTTAAAACAAAACAAAACAAAAAACAATGAACACAGGCCCCAGTGTGCAGCTCAGCCTCCTCAGTGTGACAGGCTCAGAGCTAATGTTTACTCCACTGTGACACTGGCAGAATCAAATGTTAATGCAAATGCAGTGTCAAGTACAAAGCCTAGCATGTAAGTACAACATAAGCATTTTTGTTTTGGTTTTGCACTCTTGAGGATCCTGGGCCTTGTCCATACTAGGCAAGTGTTCTAGCAGTGAGCTACATTCTCAGCCCAGCACACCACTACTCACTGAGCATCTCCTAAAGCCAGGTCCTTAGATAATGACCATCACATCAGATTCAGAGCCAGGAGAATAAAGGCCTTCTAAATGAGAGCTAGGCCTGCCTCAGGCACTGTTTTGTGTTTTTGCCAAAATCAGCAAGTGACAGGGCTGTGATCTGATATGGTGTCTCCTGTGACAGGTTAGAGACTTGAAGATGGAGAGAGGAGAGAGGAGAGAGGAGAGAGGAGAGAGGAGAGGGGAGAGAGGGGAGAGGGGAGAGGGGAGAGGGGAGAGAGGAGAGAGGAAAGAGGAGAGAGGAGAGAGGAGAGAGGAGAGAGGAGAGAGAGAGAACACAAAAAGGTTTTAGGTACAATGAGGTCAGTGAAGCTGAGTTCTAGATGACAAATCTCTCTGTGAATGAGGGATGGGTGGGACTGAGAGAATAATTATGGACAAGTTATAAAGATGTCTTGATACTGTTGCTCTGTTAAAACACCATAACCAAGGTAGCTTACAGAAGGGGGTTTTTTTTGGCTTATGCTTCCAGAGGGATAAGAGTCCATCATTTGGGAACAGTGGTATGTAAGTTCGTAATCCCACCATCAGGGAACCAAAGACAGGGAGAACCTGGGGCTCACAGTCTAGCTGAACTGATTTCCAGGTAAATCCCTGTGTCAAAAAAATTAGGTGGTCACCTTGAATTCCAGCACATGGGAGGCAGAGGCAGGCAGAGATCTGTGAGTTCTTGGCCAGCTAGGGCTATACAGCATAGAGCTATACAGTCTTGGGGGTGGGGTAGGTAGAGAGCATTAGGACAGGCCACTCAACACTGACTTCATTATATGCACATGGAGGGGCAGGGGTGCTGCCCCGACATGCACATTCCAAAAAAGTTGTCTGTGGTGGGCTGAGTAAGAATGGCCCCATGTTGGGCAGTGGTGGCACAGATCTTTAATCCCAGCACTCTGGGGCAGAGGCAGGTAAATCTCTTGAGTTCGAGGCCAGCTTGGTCCAGGAGAGCCAGGGCTACCTAAGAAACTCTCAGAAAATAAATAAATAGATGATAGATAGATAGATAGATAGATAGATAGATAGATAGATAGATAGACAGATAAAGGCAGGCCCCTATAGGCTCATATATTTGAATGCTTAGTCACCAGGGAGTGGCACTATTTCAAAGGAATAGGAATTAGGAGGTGTGGCCTTGTTAGAGTAGGTGTGGCCTTGTTGGAGGAAGTGTGTCTCTCAAGGTCAGTTTCAAGGTTTCAAAAGTCCCTGACAGGAACAGGCTCTCTCTCTGCCCACTCATCAGGATGTAGTTCTCAACTACTGCAACAGTACCTGCCTGCATGCTACATGTTCCCCATCATGGTGATAATGGACTAAACCTCTGAAACTGTAAGCAAGCCCCAAATTAAATGCTTTCTTTCATAAAAGTTGCCATGGTCATGGTGTCTCTTCAGAGCAATAGAACACTGACTAAGACGGTGTTAGGAAAGACTACGGCAGTCTTAGGAAAAATAATTGAAATTTAGAAAAGCTGGCTTTATGGTAATGACAAGACTCCCACGATAATCTGTATGTAGCAGCAACTGGAGACAGAAATTGTGACTGGCAATGAGAAGGAGGCTAAGAGCACAGACTTCAGAGCCATTTGCAAAGAAATTAATGCATAGTGAAATTAATTTCTAAAAAAACAGCCTACTAGTTTGCTGGGCCAGCAAAATGGCTCAGTGGCTAAAGGTGATTGCTGCCAAGCCTGACACCTTGAGTTTGATCTGTGAGCGAGAACCAATTCCCCTAAATTGTCCTCTGACCTCTACTCACAATCTGTGGCACAGGGCATTCCCTTTTCTTCATATAATAAACATAATAAAAATTAAATTAAAGGGGCTGGAGAGCTGGCTCAGTGGTTGGGAGCACTGACTTCTCTTCCAGAGAACCTGGGTTCAATTCCCAGCATCCACCTGACAGCTAACAGCTGTCTGTAACTCCAGTTCCAGGGGACCTGATACCCTCACACAGACATTCATGCACGCAAAACACCAATGCACATGAAATAAAATAAAATAATTTTAAAAATTAAATTAAAAACTGGCTGGATGGTGGTGGCTCATGTCTTTAATCCCAGCACTCGGGAGGCAGAGGCAGGCAGGTCTCTGTGAGTTTCAGGCCAGCCTGATCTACAGGGTGAGTTCCAGGACAGCCAAGGCTACACAGAGAAACCCAGTTTTGAAAAACCAAAAACAAGCAAACAAAACTGGCTTGCCCACTAGAACTCTTAAGATTTTTTTTCTCATGAGATCAAAGAAATCACAAGATTAAAGTTATATTGGTAAATCATATTACATAAAGCCGGGCTCAGTAACTGTCTTGTAAAACTCATTCTAGAGAACAAGAAGCTTCAGGGGCCAGATGCTCAAGAGGTGCAAACATTCAAGACCAGCCAGGTAACTGAGCCCAGGCTAGCCAGAGCTACGAGATACCCTGTCTGAAAACAATAGTGTAGGAACTGATTATTTTTATTTTGTCTTTTTAGTCTAGGGTTTGTTATGTAGCTCAGGCTGGCCCCAAACTGGCAGATATCCAATTGCCTCAGCCTCCTTTCAGCACCCAGAGGGAAAGGCAAGAGAATCACAAGTTCAAGAACAACCTAGGCCACACATAGTAAGACCTTGCCACAGACAACCCACCTTGGAAACTACCAGAAAGAGTACATACAATGTGTCCCTCAGTTCAGGCTTTTCTCTGCTCCTCCTATCTGTAAGAACTGGGGTTACTTCCAAGGGCAAGGAAGCAATGCTTGTAGAGGAAGATTGATAAAATCTAGTGACACTCAAGGTACAAGCTTTGATGCTGTGGGATGTTCTGTATGGCAAATGTGTTGCTAATTAGTCAATAAATAAAACACTGATTGGCCATTGGCTAGGCAGGAAGTGTAGGCGGGACAAGGAGGAGAATAAAGCTGGGAAGTGGAAGGCTGAGTCAGAGAGACACTGCCAGCTGCCACCATGACAAACAGCATGTGAAGATGCCGGTAAGCCACGAGCCATGTGCCAAGGTATAGATTAATGGAAATGGATTAATTTAAGCTATGAGAACAGTTAGCAAGAAGCCTGCCACAGCCATACAGTTTGTAACCAATATAAGTCTCTGTGTTTACTTGGTTGGGTCTGAGTGGCTGTGGGACTGGCAGGTGATAGAGATTTGTCCTGACTGTGGGCCAGGCAGGAAAACTCTAGCTACACTTTGATGCTATGGCTTTGGTGAACACACCCTGTGCACCTGAGAATGTTTATAGCTGTGTTCTGCAAATGTGGCCAGCTGGAGAGCAGGCATCACTGGCTGTGAGCTGCTTCTCAATGAAGCCTCCTTAGAAGGCAGCTTGGGCGGGGCAGTGGTGGTGCACATCTTTAATCACAGCACTTGGGAGGCAAAGGCAGTCAGATCTCTGAGTTCAAGGTCAGCCTGGTCTACAAAGTGAGTTCCAGGACAGCCAGGACTGTTTCACAGAGAAACCCTGTCTCGAAAAACCACACACACACACAAAAAGATAGACAAATGGCAGCTTGGCTACCTCCTCCTCCTCCACCTGTCTTTTCATCTCAAAGGCCATGAACACTTGAGGGGACACGGGCAAGGCGAGGGTGGGGCACAGGGAAATCTTCCCACTTACACCTTCAGTGTCCTCCTGTTCACAGGACACAGATCAAACGACACCTAGTTTAATCTGTAGTTTAATTACTTAGTTCAAAACTAATGGGAGTGTACACCTGAGTGTCAGAAAGTACTGATCAGCAGCTGAAACAGTTCATGACAGGCTGGCCCTTAGGAGTGCAGGGTACAGCAAAACTCTGGGAGCCCACACAGTTACTAAACCATTCCAAAAAGCTGGTGTTCCCAAATGAACAGCAGGGTCCTCAACTGGAAGCCAGATCTGAATTCCACACCGTGAATGTGTACATGGAACTGACACTTCCTGCATGGCAGCTTCTCCTCACATGTTACACTCTCCTACTTTGGGAGTTGGTTAGAATGGACCAGGAGGTCCTCACAATGACAAAGCATTATTGTCAAGTGGTATCTGTTCCTGTCCTACATCAGTCTTTGTCGATAGCTATCAACCTGCTGAAGCAACATCTTGTCTGCAGCAGGCAGGCTTTCCTAGGCTATCCTTTCTTCTCTGGCTCTTACTTTTTGTAAGACAGGATCTCAGTATGCAGCTCCAACTGTTTTTATTTGCTTGAGACATGGTTGTCCTGGAATTCACAATGTAGACCAGGCTAGCCTAGAATTCACAGATGCACCTGCCTCTGCCTCTCAGTGCTGGAGTTAAAGGCCCGGCTCAAAGTCATTCTTAAGACACATTAAGCTCAAGACCATCCTGGGCTACATAATTCCCTGTCTCATACAGAGTCAATTTGACAACACTAAAATGAACCTGGTTCCACACACACAAAAAAAATAATCTAGATTTTTGGCTTACTTTTTAAAAAAAGTGCTGGGCAGTGGTGGTAGCATATGCCTTTAGTCCTCGAGAAGCAGAGGCAGGTGGAACTCTGTGAGTTCGAGACCAGCCTGGTCTATACAGCTAGTTCTAGGACAAGCCAAGGCTACATAAAGAAGCCCAGTCTTGAAAAACAAAAACAAAACAAAACAAACAAAAAACTAGAAGATGTGAAGCTGGACAAGAGTCTACTCCCATGATGTGGCCCTCATCAGTTGCCTAGGGCAGGTGAGCGAATTCCTTCCATTCAGTCCCTGAAGTTCTCAGCTTCTGCCCTTAATGCCTTGAGAGTTGAAAGCTGTGGCTATAGTTGCTTCTAAGCTAACTGGCCTTGAAATAGTCAACTCTGGGGGCTCTGTTATTAAGTTTTTCCACCTTGGTTTGCGATCAGGCTAGGTCTTTCACACATCTTTCTAGTTCCAGCTTCCATTTTGCTTTAGAGTGGAAAGCTATAGAAGTGGGTTTTGTATATCCTGTGTGAAACACTTGGGATAACCTGAGGACAGGAACCACAAAGGGGTTTAAGAGTAGCCGCTGATGAGTTGGGTCCTTCCAAAGGATCTGTCAACCACATTTTTTGTTTTGTGACAGGTCTCTTTCTGTAACCCAGGCTAGGCTTGAACTCACCAATTCTGGCTGCTGCTATTAGAGATATACACCACCACGCCTATCTCAGTATAATTTTTTCCTACATTTTCAAGCCATAGTAACTGGTGAAGTATAGTTGTCTGAAAATCTGTGAAAGAAAGGGGGATGCTAGGATACACACAATTTCCCCAATGACCAAGAACTTGAGATGAATGAATCTGTCTATTCCTCTTGAAGTTGTTTGGTCTGGTCCTCACCTACTTATTTGGAGGGCTACTTATCACCTCAGAGCTGTGGCACTGCTAGTATCTGTTTGCTTTGTCAGCTGCCCATATAGGAAAGTCATTACCACTTAGTCAGTTAGCAACATTGTGAGAGCCAGTTATACTTTAGGTCTAATTACTGTGCCTAAGAGATCCATAAAACAAAAAAGCCTCGAACCTGTAAACCCATTTGCCAGAGGACAGATACTTCCTGATATGCTAGAGGCTATTTAAGATAAAAAGGCAAATATTTTCACTCCTCTAAACAAGTTTTTTTGACTCAACTAAATTGGATGTGCTTGATTATGTGTAAGCCTTTGCAAACTGCAATTCATCGCCATTTTCTGGGAACACCAGAATGGTCCTGGCCAGAGTTCATCATCCTGGCCAGTATTTAATTAAAGCTTCTTTCAAATTTGGCTCAAAATTATGGTAGCAGTCTTATCCTCACCCAGTGGAATTAATATCCTCCAACCACCCATGCACCTCCCCTTGTTACTTGATTTGTGGTCATTAGCAGAGCTCTCATTTTATCTCCAGATCAGGGGCTCATCTCCTCCTCTGGCCTCACCCAACACCCTTTCAATTCTTTAAAAAGCTAGTCAGAAAACAACTTTGTGGAGCTGGTTCTTTCTTTCCACTTTACGTGGTTTCTGAGGATTGAGCACAGGGCGCCAGGTCTGCTGGCCCAGCAATTTTACCAGCTGAGTTATCTTGTAGGCCCCTGAAAACTGGACTTTGGTGGCTCACATCTGCAACACTAGTCCTGGGAGGCTGAGGCAAGAGGACTGGTGCTCTTTCCAGGCCAGCCTTGTTTACAGATTGAGATCATTTAAGCCTGCCCCCACCTTCCCAAAATGAAAACTGGAGCTATCCTCAGTACTTCAGTGGTGTTTGCTTTAGGCATGTGTATGCTCATTGACTGAAGCTCCCTTTCCTCAAGCATCTGAGGCTTTGTCCACTATTTGTTGTTATAGAGGCATTCCACCTGCCATCTTGTTGCCAGTTCTGAGACCATCATGGTTGGCGGTTACTTCATCTTGTGGCTGTGCCTTCAGGGTATGGGTATGAAGGCAAGGAGATGGTGGTAAAACTGGCAGAGGAGTGGCACAAATTCAATCTATGGTCAATTGATTCCATTGCTTCTGGGTCCATGAACAGTGAGGGAGAACATCAATCATGTAAGGGTTATGTTGAAGATTAAAGTAGTTTGCTTCATGTCATACAGGAGGCAGAGAGAACAAGCTCTTTGAGACAGGGTCTCACTCTATAGCCCAAGCTGACCTTGGAGTGACAGCAACCCTCTTATCTCAGCCTTCCAAGTGGTGGATTACAGGCCCTGCCACCATGACCTATTTAGTGCAATAAATTTTAATGAGTTCATCAAGTAAGAAACCAATTAATCTAGGTTTAAGAATGCTTATGCCAAGCCTGGTGGTTCATGCCTTTAATCCTAGCACTAAGGAGGCAAAGGGAAGTGAATCCAAATTTGAGGCCAGCATAATGAGTTCTAGCTCACACAGAATTACATAGTAAGACTCTATCTCAATCCCTAAGCCCCAAATACCTCCAATAACTGTGGTAGAATATCATTTTAAGGTGTGTTACTTTTGTTGATGTTGCATTTGTTTAACTTTGTGGAGCTGTGTTACTGTGGCTGTGTAAAACACCTGATGGTCTAATAAAGAACTGGCCAATAGCAAAGCAGGAGAAAAGATAGGCGGGGCTGGCAGGCAGAGAGGATAAATAGGAGAAAACTGGGAGGAGAGATCTAAGATCTAGAAGCCAGAAAAGGAGGACACCCGGCTATACAGCAAGCCATGGAGTAAGAGTAAGACACAGAAGTAAGAGAAAGGGAAAGCCCAGAGGCAAAAGGTAGACAGAAACAAGTTACGAAAAGCTGGCAAGAAACTAAGCCAAGTGCCGGGCAGTGGTGGCCTTTAATCCCAGCACTCGGGAGGCAGAGGCAGGCAGATCTCTGTGAGTTCAAGGCTAGCCTGGGCTACAGAGTGAGTTCCAGGACAGGCTCCAAAGCTACAAAGAGAAACCCTGTCTCAAAAAAAAAAAAAACAAAAAAGAAACTAAGCCAAGCAAAGGCTAGGCATTCATAAGTAATAATAAGCCTCTGTGTATGATTTATTTGAGAGCTGGGTGGCAGGCCCCCCCCCAAAAAGAGTAAGAAACAGACAACAACAAATAACAATACCGCAGCAGCAACAAAACAAAGAAAGAAGGGGCGAAGGAAATAGCTCAGTTGCTAAATGCTTGCTGCATAAGCCTGAGAACCTAAATTTGCGCTCTTAGAACTCATTTAAAATTTAAAAAAAAATAAATAAAGTGGAGCCTATTTAAAATTCCAAAGCTGGGGAGGCGGAGACAAGCGGATTCCACAAACTAATCAATTAGTTCCAGGCCAAGTGAAGATGGATAAAACTTAAAGAATGGCAGCCAGGCAGTGATGGCACATGCCTTTAATCCCAGCACTCGGGAGGCAGAGCCAGGCGGATCTCTGTGAGTTTAAGGCCAGCCTGGTCTACAAAGTGAGTTCCAGGACAGGCTCCAAAGCTACACAGAGAAACTATCTCAAAAAACCAAAACCAAAAAAAACCTTAAAGAATGGCACCTGAGGTTGACCTCTGACCTCCATACACACACACACACACACACACACACACACACACACACACACACACACATCCCACCACCACCACCACCACCACCAACAACAACAACAACAACAACAATGCCTAGCATGGCGGCGGCGGCGGCAGCAGCACACCTTTAATCCCAGCACAGGGAGGCAGGGAGAATCTCTGAGATTGAGGTTAGCCTGGTCTACAGAATGAGTTCCAAGACAGTCAAGGCAGGTACACAAAGAAACCCTATCTCGGAAAAAAAAAAAAAAAAATAATAATAATAATAATAATAATAACCACAAAAACCCCAAACCAAAAAGCTTACAGAGGTTACCAAGTAACATGCCCTAATAGCTGGTTTTAAACATCCACTTTGATCCTAGGATTAAAGCTTAGTGGAAGATCAGGTACCTAGAATCCCAAAATTCTGAGTTTAATCCCTAGTACCACACAGATACATACATCAACTCAATTCATATTACAAGCTCACATGTCCTTTGATGATTTAGCCCATTCCTATACTTTTTATTTTCTTAAGATACCAAAGTACCAGTTTATTAAAATAATATACTTTAATGAAGGATCATTTTAATACAAGTAACAAAGCCTAAGAAAAGGCCAATAAAAATCACAAAATGCTAACATTTTTACATGCTATCATTTACTATGAAGTTCAATCTCTAACTATAAAGTATACTTGGGCCACACATTCTTGTCCTTGGACTACAGAACATGAGTAAGAGCAGAAAGCTGCTCCCAGCAGGCTAAAACACACACCGAAATCGGCATGTATATGAATTAGAAGGCTCTGTAAGTGGAACAGAGCTCTGAATAGATTATTTTAAGCTGACCATTTTAGATTTTACTTGACACTGAAGTATTTCTCATCACAAAAATTCCACATTTGAAATATTTATGCAGTTCTGGAATAACAATCAAGGAACACTTTTCTGCTAGAGCTCCAATTCTTAGGAAGCATCATACTCTGCAATGAACTGTCTGAGCTCTTCCACACACCGCTCACTTATTTCATGTAAATTCTGCCTAAATGCAAACTGAATGGACTTTTCTAAGGAAGGATCTTTTTCCACCAGCATTTTCACCACCATCCCAAAGGTTTCACAGTCTTGGTGGTATGCTTGTTCAATTTCCTTGGTTTTTGATGCTATTGCTTTAAGGCGATCAGTTAGTTGGTCACTGACTAATTCTGTGCCTTCTGTTCTGTTTGACTCAGGTTCCTGTGGCTGGATCATAAGTAATGGTTCTGTGAATCCAACTTCAAACTCAGAAATTTTAGGTAAGTCACTTTCATCTGCCATCTTTGGATTTTCTACAGCCTGCCTGCTGTTAGCTTCAGGAAGTCCATTTTCATCCAAGTTGAGTTTGTCTAAAATTTCTGGTGAAGAACTTAATGGGTGTGTGTCTCTTGATGTTTTCAAAGACTGGCCAGGTCTCTTTTGACCTCCTTCTGGCTTTTCTTCTCTGTGCCATCTGTAGGAGGCATTAGCATGCGTGGACGTCCTAAGCTGTGACCAATGGGAAGAATACTGTTCACTTCCTTTTGGAGACTGCCCTCCACTAGATCCAGATCTGCTGTGTGGGGAGTCTTTTTGACCTATACTTGATTTTCTGAAAAAACAAGAAGAAGCCCCTTTATAGGGAGACCACTGTCTCGAATAATGGGAAGAGGAGGAACATTTTCTTTTAAAATCATCTTTCATGTCCCTGCACTCACGCTGTTGGCTTGCAGAAAGATCACCTCCTGTTCTCCTAAGGCCAGATTCATCGCTGTGGGCATTCTGAGGAAGTACTTTGTCATATGGTCTGTTAGACCATATCTCATCTCTTCTGTACAGTGATCTTGGACGGTGACCAAGGATAACAGGGATGTGAAGCATGGATGGTTGGGCTGGTCACAAGTTCACCAACGCAGTCCTAACAGTCCTTTGATGGGCACTGAGACATAGGCCTCAAAATTCACCTGCACCCTAGATAGGCTGGACTCTAGAAGATATGGGCTTCAGTGTGGATTGATGGCTTGAGGTTCCAGGATGCTGACACGCAGGCTGCCACAGGAGTAGTTAGAGGTCTGGTTGGTATGTGCTGGTGAGTAAAAGTCAAGTATAAACTGCCTTGCATTATTTTTTGTAGGAACAATAGGCTTCTTACAACCTCTGAAAGGTCAGTGCACACCTTATAGATGTATAAAAATTTTTAAAAAGGTGCCAAAAGGCACCTGTCTATAACAATACTTCAAGTCAAATCAATCTGTAAACCCAACTCTCCCCAGTTTACTGAGATCTCTATCAGAAATAGGCCTGTTCTCCACCAGCAGTCTCCCAAAGTGCCTAATACTGTGCTGGTTATAGCAACAACATTTAGCTGGGTGTAGTGGTACACATCTTTAATTCCAGCACTCAGGAGATAGAGGCCGGAGGATCTCTGTGAGTTCAAGGCCAGCCTGGTCTACAAACTATGTTCTAGGACAGCCAGGGGTGTTATACAAAGAAATTCTGTCTTTGAAAAAAAAAACCAAAAAAACCCACAAACAAACAAACCCCAAAACCAAAAAAAACCCACAACCAACCTATGATTCAAGACTTTCCTCTTTCCTTTATGTCAAACCCATTCCATCTTCACTCTTGACCCTGGCAAGGGCAGAATTGCAGGAGAGTCCTGGTTCTGTAGCCTGCTCCTCGATACAACAGCCTTCTTATAAGTCCCATCTACCTCTTAAAGAGTAAAATGCACTTGTTGACCTCATTCCTATACTTTGCACATAATATTCCAGCCATTTTTTTTTGTCTCTCCAAATCCTAGGCTCCCTGAATTCCAGAAATTCCAGAAATAACCACAGTCAAGCCTATTATATCACAGAACAGCTATAAAATGGGGCTCTAGATATTTGCAGATGAAAATTGAAGCAACAGATATCTGACTATCAGTGTAGCTCTTAATACCTTCATCAGAATCCCATGGGAAACTTGGTGAACTTGAACTAGATGTCTGAGAACAAGGCAGGAGTACATAGTCCTCCTTTGGTATCTGCTCCAGGACTTCCCAGAGGTACCAGAACCTGAGTCTGCAAATCCTTTTGGGCAAGGACAGTGTTTACATGTGGCCTATGCACTGTATTCTATATTTCTTAGTTCTTTGTTGTTGCTGTTTTTTCAAGACAGTGTTTTTCTGTAGCCTTTGCTGTACTGGAACTTGCTCTGTAGATTCACCTGCCTCTGCCTCCTGAGCACTGGGATTAAAGGCATGCACCACCACTGCCTGTCTCTCTTAGTCATCTCTTACACGAGTCCAGTACACGAGAAACCACAGTAGGCCTGACTACAAAGTACACAAGAGCAAAATGCCAGGTAAACAATGCCCCATAGTGCTGCAGAGACTGAGGATCCGTGAAATGGCAGGAAGCTATCTCAGGATGTACATGCCTTGATAGAGCTTCATTCCTCTGGATTCAGTGTAGTGCTTAGCATGTGGCAAGTTCAAATTTTGTAATTTGGAACTTTCTGGATTTTTCTGGCAGGGACAGGGATTGAACTCAGGACCATTGTACATGCTAGATACACTATATTCTCCATCCCAAAAGTTAACTTAAAAATTCTTTTCCTTACCTGCTATTGAATTTGTAGATATGCAATCCATGGATCTGGACCTATGTATTTGAAACAAGTGCTTCACAAGATTGCTATCATGAGCCTGGAAGTTTAGGACTACATGTAATCTACATGCAAATGCCTAAATATGTCTTAGACTACATATAGCTGAAGTGAAACTTAAATACCACTTCCTATTCTTTTCGTGAATCTCTCTTTTTCAATGATTGAATTATCTTCTTAGAGCAAAATTTCCATCAAATTCCTCCTTTGCTCAAAACTTTCCCCACTAACCTGGATCTGATGTCACAAGCCTATAACACCAGCAAATTGAGTGTTGAAGGCAGGAGAACAAGGCATTCAAGGTCATCCTTAGTTCAAGCCAAGCCAGTGATACATAAAACTGTCTCAAAACAAAACATTCCCTACTACAAAAAAAATTAAAACCCAGATGGGAGATATTAAGAATCTGCATGACCGTACAGTAAACTAACTTTTCTAGTGCTAGAACCTGAAACCAGAATCTTATAGACTCTAAACAGACACTCTACTACAGAGGCAGTGGCCTTCAGCCCTAATCCACATAACTAAGGCTTTGAACCTGCAATCTTACTGCCTCAGTCTACCAAGCAGCTAGGATTAAAGTCTGTGTCACCAGGCCTTGGCTTGTTAAACCACCAAGTCTGGCTGTCGAACTAATATTTTTTTTTTTTTTTTTTTTTTTTTTTTTTTTTTTTTTTTTTTTTTTTGGTTTTTCGAGACAGGGTTTCTCTGTGTAGCTTTGCGCCTTTCCTGGAACTCACTTGGTAGCCCAGGCTGGCCTCGAACTCACAGAGATCCGCCTGGCTCTGCCTCCCGAGTGCTGGGATTAAAGGCGTGCGCCACCACCGCCCGGCGAACTAATATTTTTACTTACAACAGGAACACTAGAGACAGAATGAGTACGTTAAATCTTAGCTCAACCATTAGCTGCATGATCTCAGGCAAATCATTTACCTTTCTTTACCTTACCTGTAAAATGGAGCTAATAACAATACAGCCTAAGGGGCTATTACAAGACCACTCAGAATAGTTCCTAGCACACGTGACAATTTTACTTCTATTATTAAGCTTCTGTTCACAGAGCACAATGTAGTCCCACTTATAAACTTCTGCTCCTTGAGTGCTTTATTTTTTCATATACTCCTGAAATGACTAAGGTACACCATCCTGTCTTGACTGTATTTTGTTTGTTCTCAGCCCTCTGTTCCCTTTCCCTAGTGGTCACATCTGCCTTGGCAACACTTTTGAGGTTATATCTAAAATAATTACTATGCTCTGCCAGGAATGAACATTTAAGGTTACTCTGGCCTTTGATGCAAATTATGGTCTTTGTGGTTTTTGCCTTTAAAAACCTCTATCCCTGAGCTTTGACACCAAGACAGTTTTCAGAGGCACAAACCCACTCTTGGTATCGTCATCATTTAAAAAGAACTTAAAATTTTTAATTGACTTAATCAACATGGCTATCAATAACTATCTTACGTGGATCATTACACTCCCAGTTAAGATTTCTAAGTCAAAAGTATCCACTAAGAAGATCCAAATGTCTTTGATGATTAATCCACTCCAAGTGAACAGATCCTGTCTCTATGCAGCTGTGTAAGGCTTCTCTGTGTCACCTAATCTCCTGGACTATTTGGCAGACTGCTTGCTTGCTTACTAGGTTCTATCATTAGCTGTGTATAAACTGGGCATGGTGGCACACACTTATCTCAGCACTCAGGGAAAACTGCCATTTGCCTAAATCCAGATTTCTAAGTCATGAGATTGGGAATCAAAAGAGGGAAATTCTATCACCAGTGTCAATTTAGAGTTTCATTTTCCCTTCTGTATTTCCTGTTACCAGATTCAGAAAGCCAGGAAAATCAAAGTCCAAGAGTTATTTTTGGCCAGCCTAGACTACAAGGACCCTATGTCAAAAACAAGCCAGGCATGATGGCATGTGCTTTTAATCCCTGCAATCCGAAGGGATTTAAATCCCTGCCTCTGATGGATTTCCCTGAGTTCAAGGCCAGCCTGATCTGAGTTCCTGGGCAACCAGGACTACATACAGAAACCCTGTCTCAAAACAAAAACAAAAACCAAACCCCCAAAACAGCCACCCCACCCCACCCACCCTAAAAGAAACAAACCAAAATAAGTCTTCAGAGTGAGGCTAATCTAGGCCCCCAACCTGGTCACCTTTGTTCTCCTTGAGCCTCATCATTTCCCATTTACCAGTCTACACTAGTATCAACGTTAGAGGATTGTTGGAAATAGATGCCAAACTGTGTCCACAGCTAGGTAAAAAGTTTGCTGGATGAGTGGTTGATATTAATGAGATTACTAAAAGCCCAATTTTACTGAATGGTGGCTAGTGGTTGTTAGCATACATCTGAATGCTGGAGGGAAAAAAAGAGGGGAAGGGGGTCTAAACAGCCCAAGAGTATTTGTGGAAGATAAACCCAGGCACATACGAAGCACTTGGGTCAGGACACATCCAGGCTGTTTACAATATAGCAGTAACAAGAACAAACAAAACTGCATTAAGGCACGTGCAGTCCGTACTGGGTGTGGGGTGTGTCTAAAGACAGAGGAAAACTTCGTATTGGCCTCTCTGGTGTGAAGTTGGGGCCACCCCAAGGACAACGAACCAATGGGCTTCCGCAGGGACGACCCATCGGCGACAGCTGCGGGCATAATAAGGCTTTCACTTACTTTCTCTTTTCTACCAAAGTTAGGGGTTCGCCCCTTACCCAACTAGAGATCCCCAGTTAGATGCATTGTCTCAGCCGGGCGGTGGTGGTGCACGCCTTTAATCCCAGCACTCGAGAAGCAGAGGCAGGTGGATCTCTGTGAGTTCGAGGCCAGCCTGGTCTACAGAGAGAGTTTCAGGACAGCCAGGACTTCCCACAGAGAGACCTTGTCTCGAAAAACAAACAAACAAACAAACAAACAAAAATCATCTCTTTCAAACACACACGCACCCTTTCTACAACATTTCTGAGTCGTGAGAACAGCAATGAGAAGAGCGAAGCTCTAGGTCAACCCAGTGTGACTTTGGAGTTCGATGTTCCCTTTTCTGCGTTCTCATTATGAACTGTCTGCCTTGGGACAGGAAGGCTTCGGATCTAGCGGGCGTGGCGGGCACCCCTAAGCCGCAGGTGTGTGGAATCAAGACCCCCTTGTCTGCCACCCCCGGGAGCGAATGGCTCGGACCCAGACCCCGACGCGGGCAAAAGGCCGGCAGGGACGCTTGCAGCGTCCAGGCCCGGGTGAGGGAAGGCCCGCGAGCCTGGGCTCACCCTGCCGGTGCGGCTCGGGGAGCGGGTTCGTTCCATCTCGAGCCAAGCGCTTGCTGTCCCGTTACCATCCCCACGGTGCTCACCTCGCCACTAGTCCCGGGACCCACTCCGAGCCCTGCGGAAGCAGAGGGAAAGCAGCCGGCTTCGCTTCCGGAAATAACCCAGGTCTGCGGGCTGACCATGCGCTGTCCCTAGACCATAGAGGGAGGCGCAGACGCAACCCCAGACGACCTCCCCACTGCCTAGAGCGGCCGCTCCAGGGAATGGTGCGCCGCATGCGCACTACTGCGGCCCGCCCACTTTTCGTCTGGTTGGAGCACCGCAGTCACAGCCCGAGGGTGGGGAGGTGTTTTTCCACTAAGTGTGCCTCCTGGAGCTTATTCCTGTGTTTAGATGAGCTAGCTTTGGTCAGACACTAAAATAATTCTCTCTTACTGCCCCGTATGCACCACAATAAATCTTACTTTCATGCTCATGCAGAAAACCACAGAGACACTGCTTAAAATTTCATTTATAGAGTCGGGATTTGGAATAAAAGGACTTTATCACGTTTACCCCGCAGCTACCCACCTCGGTCTGGATCTGTTGAGAACTTACGGTGCTGTGTATTCGGTCGATTAGATTAGACATCATGAGACCAAACCAGGAACAATATACCTTACAAGTTAATGGGAGGCCAAAACGGAAAATATACTTTGCAGGTTAAGGGTTCTGTTTGCAGTTAGACAGTTAATGAATCAGTTCCTCTTTGTCCTATGTTAAGTCCTTGCAAGTTCAGGGTTGTTTCTCTCTCTCTCTCTCTCTCTCTCTCTTTCTCTCCTTCCTTCTTTTTTTTTTTTTTTTTTTTTTTTTTTTTTTTGGTTTTTCGAGACAGGGTTTCTCTGTGTAGCTTTGCGCCTTTCCTGGAACTCACTTGGTAGTCCAGGCTGGCCTCGAACTCACAGAGATCCGCCTGGCTCTGCCTCCCGAGTGCTGGGATTAAAGGCGTGCGCCACCACCGCCCGGCTCCTTCTTTTTTTAAAATAATTTTTTGAGACAGAATTTCTCTGTAACAGCTTTGGCTGGCCTGGAAGTAGCTCTGTAGACTAGGCAGGCCTCAAATGCACTGCCTGCCTCTGCCTCCTGAGTGACAAGACTAAAGGTGTGCACCATCACTGCTGGTCAATGTTCCTATTCGTAATTAAGTTTCTGTTTAGCCAGCTAGAGTGGCGCATGCCTTTAGTTCCAGCACTTGGGAGGCAGAGGCAGGCTGAGTTCAAGGCCAGCCTGGTCTACAAAGTGAGTTCCAGGATAGCCCTGAGTAACTTTGTGGGGGGGAGGCGGGGGGCGGGGCATAAGTTCCTGTTTGTCATGTGTTAAGTCCTTGAAAGTTAAAATTTCTATTTGTAGAATAAATTACTGTTTCTTATGTAAACTGTCTGCAACCCCCTTCACTCCCATTGCAACTCTATTCACGGGTGAACTCCATTACCCTTGTTCCCTCCTCCTTTTCTTTGTTGCTCTCTAACAATGTGTAACAGCAGCCGGGCGTTGGTGGCGTTGGTGGCGTTGGTGGCGTTGGTGGCACACACCTTTACTCCCAGCACTTGGCAGAGGCAGGCCCATCCCTGCACCAAAACAACACAGAGAAACCCTGTCTCAGAAAAAAACAAAAAACAAAATATGTAACAGTTAATTCTCTCACCCTGGTGAGCACCTTATCTTTCCTATAAAAGGGCTGCTCTCTCAAATCTCAATTTAGGGTGAGACAGCAGGATGGCCAGTCCCTGGTGCACCCCAAAGTATAGACTGCTTTAATTGGACAATCGTGGATTTGGTCTTTTCTCCTAGAAGATTCTCAGGTTTAACATCTTTAAGTTGTTGGACATGGGGCTGGGGATCAAGCCCAGGTATAGTGCTTGCCTGACATACTTGTGTAGCATATAACCTAACTGGGCATGGTAAAACACCTGTAATCCCAGCAACTAGGCAGAGAATAGGCAAGAAGGTCAGAAGTTCAAGGCTATCCCTTTTGGAGTGTATTTGAGATCAGTCATCTCTAAATGAATAAATAAGAGTAAAAATGATCTCTGCTAGTGCAAGGAAGTGTGAATTTACTTTCTAGAGAATAATCTGTCAAAAGTATAAACTTTTTTCTTCATTGTGATAGGAGATACATAACAGAATTTACCATTTTAATTTTTTTTTCCTTTTTGAGACACAACCTTTGTATCCCAGGTTAGTCATGAATTTGAGATCCCCTCAAATCTACCCCCCCAAATGTTTTAAGTACAGGTGTGTGGAGGAGACCCCTTCCAGAATGGGGGTTCCCTCCCAGGCCCTGGATTAGGCACAAACCACACCCAAAATACTATTTTCACAGAGAGATCCTTCACCAATAGTGGAAGAAAAGTTAAGTGGCTACTTTCTGACTCAGGCAGAAAAATAGCAGCAAATTGACTTTGCAGGTGTGATTTTTAAGAAGAGAAAAAGGGGAGATGTGTGTTAGAATGGGCTAGGATGTGGTGATGTATTTTGTTTGGGCATGTTAATTAGGAAAACCAAAGGGGGCTTTCAATCGCTAGACTTTAATACTTTGTGGCTGGAACTTGGTATCAGCCACAGGAGGAGGAAGTGAACAAATAAGGGAATAGACCTTGGTGGCTAACTATAGGAATATAATCTAATGATTAGCAAATAAGAGGGAATGGGCCGGGCGGTGGTGGTGCACGCCTTTAATCCCAGCATTCAGGAGGCAGACGCAGGCAGATCTCTGTGAGTTTTGGGCCAGCCTGGGCTACAAAGTGAATTCCGGGGGGAAAAAACCAAAAAAAAAAAAAAAAAAAAAAAGAAGAAGAAGAAGAAGGAATGGGAGAGACTGGCAAGGTCTGCCAGAGCCATGCTCACCATGCTCAAGCCAGCCAGAGTCCTTTCAGTGTGTCCTACCACACTCATCTTTTTTCTTTTCTTTTTTTCTTTCTTTTTTTTTTTTTTTTTTGGGTGTGGGTTTTTGACACAGGGTCTCTCTGTGTAGTCCTGACTATCCCAGAACTCACTCTGTAGATCAGGCTGGCCTCAAATTCACAGAGATCCACCTGCCTCTGCCTTCCGAGTGCTGGAATTAAAGGAGTGAACCACTACCACCTGACCACACTCAGCAATTTTAGGAAGAAAAGAGATGGAGGAGTGCAAGGAGGAATCAGCCAAAGAAAGAGGAGGACTCCAGGGGCCAGACACCCAGCTACACAGCAAGCCATGGAGTAAGAGTAAGATTTACAGAAGGAAACCCTGTCTCAAAAAACAAAAATAAGGCATTCTGCCTGAGGCCAGCCCAGGGTCCAGCTGCTGATCATGAAAAGCCTAACAACTTGGAGGCGGTGGTGAGACTGCCCTACTGATCAACCTGTTTAGCTGAGATCCATTCGGGAGAGGTCTCAGAAGCCTGCAGTCCGAGGAAACAAGATCAGCTGAGGAGTTGGCAAGCAAGCAGTGTGTGACCCGAGAATAGATAAGGCCCCATCTCCAGACTAGCAGACCAAGTCGCTAGCCCCTAGTCCCCGGGGGCATATTACATGCCCCTCCCCCAGCCATTGGAGCCCGAGGGACCCGGCAGCTGCCTTTCTCTGCTCTCTTACCAAGAAAACCAGCCCCTGTGACCCCAACAACTACAGAAGTCATAAGCCCACCCTGCACCGACTAGGAACAGCCACTGGAGCCCCAGTGACTGGACAGCTGCCTCTTTCCCTGCCCCCTCACCAAGAAAACCATCCCATGAGACACCAACAACCACCTGAGCCATAAGCCCACCCTGCACAGATTGGGAACAGCTGCTCCCTGAGGCAGAACCCACTAACACAGATTGGACTAAGCTGCTCCTGGAGAAACATAGCCCATCAGCACTGATTTGACCAATAACTCCCAGTGGACCAAGACTACCAATTGGAACAAGAGAGGCACCCTCAGACACAGACACCAGCTGCACCAAGTGGAGGAAGAGATGAGTAGACACCAGTGCAAAAATACAGGCAACAACATAAAGACCTATATGGCAACATCAGAACCTAGTGATTCTACACCTGCAAGACCTGAACATACCAAATCAGAAGAAGCAAAAGAAATGAATCCTAAAAATGACTTTAAGAAGATGATAGAGGCCCTTAAACAGGAAATGAAAAACTCTCTTAAAGAGGAAATGAAAAATTCCCTTAAAGAAATGGAAGAAAAACAAACAAAAATTGGAATAAATCAAAGAAAGCCAAGAAAAAGCTATTAAACAGATGAAAGAAACAATTCAAGATTTAAAAACTGAAACGGAGACAATAAAGAAGACACAAATTGAGGGAATGCTGGAAACAGAAAATCTGACTAAACGAACAGGAACTACAGATGCAACCATAACCAACAGAATGCAAGAGATGGAAGAGAAAATCTCTGATGTTGAAGACACAATAGAAAAAATAGATTCGTCAATCAAAGAAAACACTAAAGCTAAAAAAGTCATAAGACAAAACATCCAGGAAATTTGGGACACCATGAAAAGACCAAACCTAAGAATAATAGGGATAGAAGAAGGAGAAGAATACCAACTCAAAGGCACAGAAAATAGATTCAACAAAATCATAGAAGAAAACTTTCCCAACCTAAAGAAAGAAATACCTATGAAGATACGAGAAGCTTACAGAACTCCAAATAGACTGGATCCAAAAAAAAAAAAAAAGGCCCCTTGCCACATAATAATCAAACCACTAAACATACAGAATAAAGAAAAAATATTAAGAGCCGCAAAGAAAAAAGGCCAAGTAACATATAAAGGCAGATCCGTCAGAATAACACCAGACTTCTCAATGGAGACTATGAAAGCTAGAAGGTCCTGGACAAATGTTATGCAGACACTAAGAGACCACGGATGCCAACCCAGACTATTATACCCAGCAAAACTCTCAATCACCATAGACAGAGTAAACAAAATATCCCATGATAAAACCCTGGAGGAGATGGGAATTGGGGGTGGGCTGGGGGGAGGGGGGTGGGCAGAAGGAGGGAGGACAGGGTAATCCGTAGCTGATATGTAAAGTTAAATTAAATTATAAAATAAATAAAAAAAACAGATTTAAACAATACCTAGCCACAAATCCAGCCCTACAGAAAGCACTAGAAGAAAAAATTCAACCTAAGGAAATTAGACACACCCATGAAAACTCAGGCAATAGATAATCCCACACCAACAAATACCAAAGAAGGGAAACACAACACTACCACCAAAAAATAACAGGCATTAACAATCACTGGTCATTAATATCCATCAATATCAATGGTCTCAACTCACCTATGAAAAGACACAGGCTAACAGAATGGATATGAAAACAGGATCCATCCTTCTGCTGCATACAAGAAACACACCTCAGCTTCAAAGACAGACACTACCTCAGAGTAAAAGGCTGGGAAAAGATTTCTAGTCAAATGTACTTAAGAAGCAAGCTGGTGTAGCTGTCCTAATATCTAATAGAATAGACTTCAAACTAAAATCAATCGAAAGAGATCGGGAGGACATTACATATTTATCACAGGGAAAATCCACCAAGATGAAGTCTCAATTCTGAACATTTATACCCCAAATACAAAGGCACCCACATTTCTAAAGAAACATTACTAAAGCCTAAATCGCACATCAAACCTCACACACTAGTAGTGGGAGATTTCAACACACTACTCTCACCAATGGACAGATCTACCAGACTGAAAGTTAACAGAGAAATAAAGGACCTAACAGAAGTTATGACTCAAATGGACTTAGTAGATATCTACAGAACATTCCACCCTAACACAAAAGAATATACCTTCTTCTCAGCACCCCATGGGACCTTCTCAAAAATTGACCACATGCTTGGTCACAAAGCAAATCTCAACAGATACAAAAACATTGGAATAACCTCCTGTATCTTATTGGACCACCATGCCTTAAAGTTAGATTTCAACCACAACAAAAACTATAGGAAGCCTACAATCACGTGGAAACTGAATAATGCCCACCTGATGCACCAATGGGTCAAGGAAGAAATAAAGACATTAAAGATTTTCTAGAATTCAATGAAAATGAAAGTACAACATACCCAAACTTATGGGACACCATGAAAGCAGTGCTAAGAGGAAAGTTCATAGCACTAAATGCACACGTAAAGAGGTTGAAGAAACCTCACACTAATGACTTAACAGAATACCTGAAAGCTCTAGAACAAAAAGAAACAAACTCACCCAAACTCACCAGAATAGATGCCAGGAAATAATCAAATTGAGGGATGAAATCAATGAAACAGAAACAGAACAATTCAAAGAATCAATGAAACACAGAGTTGGTTCTTTGAAAAAATCAACAACAGAGACAAATCTCTATCCAAATTAACCAAAAGGCAGAGGGAGAGCATCCAAATTAACAAAATCAGAAATGAAAAGGGAGACATAAGAACAGACAATGAGGAAATCCAGAGAATCATTAGGTCATACTTCAAAAACCTGTACTCCACAAAGTTGGAAAAACTAAAAGAAATGAACAATTTTCTGGATAGGTACCACATACCAAAGTTAAATCAAGACCAGATAAACTATTTAAATAGACCAATAACCCCTAAGGAAATAGAAGCAATCATTAAAAGTCTCCCAACCAAAAAAAGCCCAGGACCAGATGGTTTCAGTGTAGAATTCTACCAGATTTTGAAAGAGGAGCTAATTCCAATACTCTTCAAATTGTTCCACACAATAGAAACAAAAGGAACATTACCAAACTCTTTTTATGAGGCTACAGTTACCCTGATACCCAAACCACACAAAGATGCAACAAAGAAAGAGAATTACAGACCAATCTCCCTCATCAACATTGATGCAAAAATACTCAACAAAATATTGCCAAAACGAATCCAAGAACACATCAAAAAAATTATCGACCATGACCAAGTAGGCTTCATCCCAGGGATGCAAGGATGGTTCAACATACAAAAATCTGTCAATGTAATACATCATATAAACAAATAGAAAGAAAAAAAACCACATGATTATCTCATTAGATGCTGAAAAATCTAATCAATATTTATATGTATAATTCAGCTATCATTTGGCTTAAAAGAGTTTATTGGGAAATGTTATCATTTTTACTATTTTCTACAGAGAAAATATTTTCCAGTTTCAAATAACCCTGGACTTTTGAATTATAACTTGTTTTTATGTTTTAAAAAAAGTCTGTATAATTAACCCTCACCCCCAAAAAAGAAGTCATTGCCTGTCCCCTCAAGTTCTGTTTCACAAGTTCTCTGTGTTGAATTGAATCATATAAAACTTCCTGCCACCCCCTAAACTTTTTAAATTAAATTTATTTATTTATGTTACATGCTGACCACAGTTTTCCCTCCCTCCTCTCCTCCCATCCTCCTCGGTTTTTGTTCAGAAAAGGGCAGGTCTCCCATGGATAGCAACAAATCGTGCATATCAAGTTTTGGTAGGACTAAGCTCCTCCCATTGTTGTAAGGCTGGATAAGACAACCTAGTATGAGGAACAGGTTTCCAAAAGCCAACCAAAGCAGTGGGGACACTTTTAGGAGACCACAAGTAGACCAAGCTACACAACTGTCACATATATGTAGAGGGTCTAGGTCAGTCTCACGCAAGCTCTCTGGTTGTCGGTTCAGACTCCGTGAGCTCATATGAGCCCAGGTTAATTGATTTTATGAGTTTTCTTGTGATGTCCCTGAGCCCTCTGACTTGTACGATCCTTCCTCTCTTCAGCAAGATTTCTGAAGCTCTGTGTAATGTTTGATTGTGGGTTGCTGGATGAAGACTCTCTGATGACAATTGTGGTAGACACCAATCTATGAATATAACAGAATTATTATTGGGCATCATTACATTGACTTTTTCTCCAGTCATGTTTGGTTCTATTCTAGGTCTCTGGGCTATCCAGCCTCTGGTTCCCGGCACTCCAGGCAGTGTCAGGGGTGGGCTCATTCTCATGGCATGGGTCTCAGGCTGGACCAGTCATTGGTTGGCCACTACCACAATCTCTGGGACACCCTTAACCCAGCACATCCCATAGGTAGGACAGACTGTAGGTCAAAAGTTATGTGGCTGCGTTGTTGTCCCAATCCCTCCACTGGAAGTCTTGCTTGGTCATGGGAGATGGCTAGTTCATGCTACATACGCACTATTGCCAGGAGTCATAACTGGGGTCATCCTTGTAGATTCCTGGGAGTTTCCCTTGCACCACGTTTCTACCTGACCCCGAAATGCTCCCCCTTGCAGCCATCTCTTTCAGTAACCCTCCTCCATCACTCCTTAACATTTTGTGAAAGTCTGATATTCATTCTGTTTTTTGGGTTTTTCTGGGGATTCTTTCTGAGCAGTCCTTTGTCTCCACTGACATCCTTTTCAGGATGTCATGAATGCTCTCTTGTTCTCTCTTCTTATATCTTTTATTTTCACTCTTTTTTTTCTTTTGAGACAGAATCTCACTGTGTAACTGACCAGCCTGGAACTCAGAGATATGCCTGTTTCTATCTCTAAGGTGCAGGGATTAAAGTCATGTGTACCACCACACCCAGGTTTGTTTGTTTGTTTTTTTTTTCTTCGAGACAGGGTTTCTCTGTAGTTTTGCGCCTTTCCTGGAACTCACTTTGTAGACCAGGCTGGCCTCGAACTCACAGAGATCCGCCTGCCTCTGCCTCCCGAGTGCTGGGATTAAAGGCGTGCGCCACCACCGCCCGGCTCATTTTTATTATTTTTAAGTATGTGTATGTGTGTGTCTGTGACTGAGTGGACACTATGCAAGTGAGTGCAGGTGCCATGAAGGTCAGAGGCCTGGAACTGGAGTGGCAGACAATTATGAGTTTCCTGATGTGGGTGCTGCGAACTGAACTCAGGTCCTCTGCAGGAGCAGAGCATACTCTTAACCACTAAGCAATCTTTCTAGTCCCTCCTTTCCAGGTTTATAGGCAAGGCTCCTCTTTTCTTTAGGACCCCTGTCATGTCTAATGCTCTTCCTCCCACCAGGAGGTCTGATCATGGTCTCTTTCTCTTTCTTCTAATAAATCTCATTCATGATGTGTAATTATACGTCAACTTTCTTTCTTTTTTTTTTCTTTTGGTTTTTCGAGACAGGGTTTCTCTGTGTAGCTTTGCGCCTTTCCTGGGACTCACTTGGTAGTCCAGGCTGGCCTCGAACTCACAGAGATCCGCCTGGCTCTGTCTCCCGAGTGCTGGGATTAAAGGCATGCGCCACCACCGCCCGGCTATGTCAACTTTCTTTCCTGGACTGACCTTGATTTCTTTTTCTTTTCTTTTCTCTTTCTTTTGTGACCTTGATTTCTATTGTATTGCTACTATTATTGTTACAGTTAACACATAGCAAGGCCCTGTTTCAACCCTCCCCATCCCCTGTTCCCCTGCTTAATAACAAACCAATTAGTATACAGACCCATTTGTATATCATTCTCTCTCTCTCTCTCTCTCTCTCTCTCTCTCTCTCTCTCTCTCTCTCTCTCTCTCTCCAGGGTTTCATTATGTAGCCTTGGCTGTCTTGGAACTTACTATGTAGACCAGGCTGGCCTGGAACATGGAGATCTGCTTGTTTCTGCCTCCCAAGTGCTGGGATTAAAGGCGTGTACCACCACCACCACCACCACCACCACCACCACCACCACCACCTGGTGAGATTTTTTTGAAAGACCAGGTTAGATTTATTCAGTAACCAGTTTAATAAGAACGTCTATTATGTATCAGTCCAGCAAGCAACAGGCTTTGGGGACCAACAACAATCTCCAGCCACACCACCCAGCTGTAAAGGCTCCAGCTTTGCCCTCTTTGATTCGCTAAGAAGCCCTGCATCCCCATCACTCTCTGTTGTAGCACCTTGCTCTTCATCTCCATAGCAACTATCAAGTTTCCAAAGGGCAAGTCTGATTTCTGCCTGTTTTTTTTTCCTTCCTACCCCAAGTTTGCAGCTCCAATGGGACAATCACCATGTTCTCTCATCATGGTATCCCCATCCTACCTACCCCAAGTTTGCAGCTCCAATGGGACAGTCACCATGCTCTCTCATCATAGTATCCCCATCCTACCAGAGTGGCAACGGGACAGGGACTCAGTACACAGGACCTGAGAGACAGTTACATTTACATGATAGCACTTGCTGTCAAATCAACAAGACTTGAGTACAGATTCCCAGCACCCATGTCAAAGCCAGGCACAGCCCTGCAGGCCTGTAACTCCAGCCTTGGGAGGCAGAGACTGGCATCTTAGGAGCTCTCTGGCCAGCCATTCCAGCTGAAACAGCTTCAGTGAGAGACCTTGTCTCAAGGAAGGTGGAGAACAAGAGAAGACACTGAGGTCCTCCTTTGCCTACCACTGAGGAGCACTAAACACCAACACACACACATACACATTAAGCAAATAATATTATATGTATATATATTATTTATTTTTTTTAGACAGATTCTCATTATGTCGCCTAAGTGGCCTCGAATTTGCGATTCTCTTGCCTCATCTTCCTCAGGTCCGGAATTTCAGGTCCAGGGAGAACGGTTCAAAAATCTCTAAATCAACCCGGGCAGTGGAGGTTCACCCCTTAATTCCAGCACTCTGGAGGCAGAGGCAGGCAGATCTCTGTGAGTTCGAGGCCAGCCTGGGCTACAAAGTGAGTTCTAGGACTGCCAGAGCTGTTACACAGAGGAACCCTGTCTTGAAAAGGCAAAAACCAAACCAAAACAACAACAACAACAAAATCTCTTGACCAACCAGGTGTCAGAACAGGAACTTCAGCAATTTGGCCTGGGTTTGGGACTTTGCTAGCGACAAGCCCTTCTCCATGCAGCGGGAAGGCCCTCCGCCTCCGCCCCGCCCCTACGGTGACGCAGCGCTGACGCAGGCCCAGCGGCGCGCGCTGTTTCCGGAAGTGTCCCCCGCGGTCTGTTCCGTGGCTGCCTCCGACCCTGCGGTCGCTGCTCTCCGCTGCGGAACTCTGCGCGTGGACCGGTGTCGGCCTGGGCGGGGCCAGGGTTCCGTCTGAGCGGCAGAATGGAGATAATCCGGAGCAGTGCGTGTCCGCCGCGTACCCCCCCCTTGTCTCCAAGCCGACCCAGCGTGCTAGGCCTAGACCTCGTGTGCTTGGCGGGGCCCGGGGCCAAGTCAGTCCTGCTAGGCTTTGCATCCTCTGAAGCCGGTGGTGTTGGAGGGACTGTCCCTCTGCGAAACTGACACCTTTGGCACCTTTGCTTTTCTCTTCCCTAGCCTCTTTTGTCGTGCATACTTCGGGTCTTGACTCCTCTGCCTAGCCACCCCTTAAGAAGTTGTCTCCCTGTGGTCCTTGCACATCCTAGGGACTTGTCCGTCTCTTCCGTGGCCCTGGGCTCTCCTCCGGACCCTTGTCCCATCTTTTAGTTGGTGGGCAGGAAGGCCAGCCACCTGTTCTGAGCTTCTTCTTGGTTTCTTTACAGATTTTAAGATTAATCTTCACAAAGTGTACCAGGCCATAGAGGAGGCTGACTTCTTCGCCATCGATGGGGAGTTTTCAGGTATCACTCCCTTGAAAGCTCTGGGCTTACACCTTGTATAGCTAAGACTCCTTTCGTAATCTTGCTGGTTATGGCAAAAGCGTGAGAAAGATGCAGTGGTTCTCTGATTCGTTAGGCTGTGAGGTTTGTGGATACAGATTATGGTTCTGGTGCTGCTTAAAACAATTGAGGTGTATATGGTTAAAAAGCAGGGGATTTAGTTCTTTTATTGTTGTTCTCCCCCCGCCCCCCAGGGTTTCTCTGTGTAACAGCCCTGGTAGTCCTGGAACTCTCTTTGTAGACCAGGCTGGCCTTGAACTCACAGAGATCCTCCTGCTTCTGCTTCCTGAGTGCTGGGATCAAGTCTTGCGTGCCCCAGGCCCTCTCCATCTAATTTTAAAAAATACATTCACTTGTTGAACCTAGAGCTGGCCATTTCAGTTAGAGGGTGGCCAGCAGCCCCTAGGATCTATCTGTTCTCCCCACAAGCCCTCCAGTGCTGGGGTTACAGGTGTGTGTTGCCATGCTCAGTTTTTATACAGTGAGGTCCAAACTCAGGTCCTTTTGTTTGCATGGCGAACACTATCCTTAGAGCCATTTCCCAGCCCTGTTTCAGTTGTTCTTAAGTAGTTTTGCAATTTGGTGGCATTAATTACACACATGTTGCTATGCAGCCAGCACCGTCCATTTCTGGAATTTTTAAAAACCTTAAACAGACACACTACTCATGGGCGTACTCATTACTCCCGTTAGCCTCTGTCAGCTATCATCTGTCTTTGATTGTGGCCACTCTAGACACATCATGTAAGTGAAATCCTATAGTATTTTGTGACTTGCCAGGGCCACACTTGGATGGCAAATAAGGATATTACTTAGTGCTTTAGTGGAAATCTTTATTGCTTAGCTCAGTAGATACATGTGTGCATGTATGTGTGTTTGTATAAGTGTGTGCACATACATATGCACGAATGGAGGCCAGAGTTCAACATTGGATGCTTTCCTCAAACCCTACTTTTCTTTCTTTTTTTTGAGACAGCATCTCTTACTGAACCTAGAGTTCACTGATTTTACCTGGTTGTCTGTCTGGCCAGGGTGCTCCAGGGATCCAGTCTCCCCAGTGCTACACATAGCTGTTTGCATCGGTTCTGGGGATTCCAACTCAGATCCTCATGCTTACACAGCAAGTGTTTTGCTGACTGATCCATCTCCAACCCCTAATTATTATTTTTCTATGAATGTAGGAATCCAACCTGGGCCCTCTCATGTGCAAGGCAAGCAGGCACTTCTACCAGTGAACTATACCCACAGCACACATTAATGTTAATTTTGAAAAAGTGTGATATAGACACTGAATTAATTTTAACTAATAGGAATATGAATAGGCACTATGGAGACTGACACTCCAGCATGTGACAGTTTTACACTAGCATTTATTAATGAGCCCAGTCCTTATTTTTTATGATCTAGGAATCAGCGATGGACCCTCAGTCACTGCATTGACAAGTGGTTTTGACACCCCAGAAGAGAGATATCAGAAGCTTAAAAAGGCAAGTGGATATGCCTAAAAGTCTTTTTCTCTGTCATGTGGATCCTGCTGTTGAATTATGAAGAGGTGGAATCATTAAACTTACACTTCCATGTTTTCTAAGTGAGGTGTGTCTTCTCAACACCAGCCACAAAATAATACTTTTGTGATGCTTAAAATAGCAAAAAGTATTGTTTGCTGGAAAACATTCTGAGGAAGGGCTATTATTTCTTAAAATTAATTTGATATATAGGAAATAAATATGATGCAATTATTGTAGTAATTTGGAAATAGGCCTAATGCTATGCTCTGGGGATGATAGATGGCTTCTTAGTTGGGAACATAGTTGTGTATAAATGAATAAGACTTCTCATGTATAGCCTGCAGTCTGTTCCCACTGGCCTGTTTTGCTGAAGTTTTATTGAGTGATTCAGAAAACCACCAGATTGAGAATACTTGCTCCTGTCAGATATGTGGCTCTCTTGTGACTGATGTTTTATTTTCCTTTTCCAGCATTCTATGGACTTCTTACTGTTTCAGTTTGGCCTTTGCACTTTTAAGTATGACCACATAGATTCCAAGTAGGTTGTCTTAATGGTTGGGAATTCCTAAGCTGTCTGCTGGTATCACCCCTAAGTGTCCTTTCTCTTGTTTTTCCAGGCACATAACGAAGTCATTTAACTTCTATGTTTTCCCCAAGCCTTTCAGTAGGTCCTCACCAGATGTCAAGTTTGTTTGCCAGGTCAGTAGTGGAACTGCATTTCTCCATTTATGAAGTGCTGTTGGGATGGAGTGGAAATGTAGAATTCCTTTAGATTTAGCTCTAGGGGCTGGAGCTATAGGCCAGTTAGTAGAGTGCTTACCCAGCATGAATGATGCCCTGGGTTCCAGCTCCAGTACCACATAGTGGTGCATGCCTGTGATTTGGCCTTGGGAGGGAGGTGGAGGTAGAGGGATCATTAATTAGAAGTCATCCTTGACTACATAGTGAGTTTGAGGGCAGTCTGGACTATATGAGACTCTGTTTCAAAAACAAAAAACAAAACCAGCCCCCCCCCCCCCCCGAAAAACCAAACCAAACCAAGCTTTGGGTAAGTTATCTCACCTTTCTGACCTTTATTCTTAGATTTTAAAATTAATGACATTGTTATCTCCTCTTCATTTCAGAATATTATAAGGAATAGGCTATAAAGATAAGCAGATGGAAATTAGATCATGAACTTTATTATAATAAAGCTGGGTTGGGGGTCATGACATTGCAGTGGGACTCTATTTGGGACTTCTGCTGTCTTCCTCTGGATTTATCCTATAGTAGGACCCACAGACTTCTCCTCACTTCATTGTCTTTGTTCCTTCCTCAAGGGTGGAGCTTTATTTTCTGAAAGAGTCAAACTTCTTAAACCTGGGTCCTTTACCTTAACTCACCAATTTGGAAACAGAAGGTGGAAGAGACTCCATTTTCCTTTTGAGAAGGGCACCAAGTAGAGATGCAAGGAGACTTGAGACTTGTGGTAGCTGGCTTGGCAGACACTGGATAAGTAAAGTTTCCTTCTGCCTGCTTGTTATTTGTCATCACGGATAAGGAGAGTAAACGTGGGGCTGCCTCTCTTCCCTGTAATCCTGCAGCTTAGGGTCTCTCTCCCTAGTAATGTGAGTTCATCTTTGTCTTTTCCTTTTTTACCATAAAGGTAGTAATGCAGCTGTGGACATCCAGAGGACAGACTACTGGGTACTTTCTAAGTAACAAGATAAGGCTGGCAATGTAGCTTAGTAGGTAGAGTGCTTGCCTGCTATGCACACGTCTTTGAATTTGATTCCCAGCACTTGCATAAACTGGGCAAGTGGCACATTCCTGTAATTCTAGAGTCTCATGTATGATAGGTAAACATTTTATAAACCGAGCTATCTCCCTGGCTCTAAAGTTGTTTTGCTGTTGTTGTTTGCTTGTTTTATTTAAAAGTACAACTGCAGAGCTGGGGATATGGCTGAGTGGGGGACTCTCAGCTCGGATTCCCTACAGCCGTGGAGAATCGGGCTCACCAGCCAGAATCTGTAGTCCCAGGGCTGTGTGTTGAGACAGGTAGATTCTGAGGGGAGGTGCCTGCTGGCTAGCTAGTCTGGCTGAAAAGGCAAGCACCAGGTTCAATGAGAGACCATGTCTCAAAAATTAAGGTGGAGACTGAATGAGGAAAATACTCAGTGTTGACCTCAGGCCTCCACATATGGCTGAGTATGGGTAAATTGAGTGCACCTTTGCACACGTGTATATAGATGTGTATATATCACATACAGTCAAGTGCATATATATACACAGCAAAGTAGAGAGTGATGTGAAGATACAGGTATGCATAAGCACATGTACCGCCCCCCCCATACTACATACACATATATACACACATACATCCACATAGACACACGCCCACATCTGCAGAGCTACATTTTACAAAGGAGTTAGGTGCTAGAGTCTGAATAGATTAAAATTATGTCACAGTTGTTCTCAAAGAATTCTCATCCTTAAGTCATCTGGGACCTAAAGGCAAAGTAGCTTACCGTGTCCTTGAACATTAAATGTGTTTAGCACTGAGCTGCTAGGTAAGGTGGAGGAATGGGCTGGGGAGTGCTGCCTAACCCAGGGCTCGAGGTGGAGTGAAGCAAATGGGGTTGCAAAATGGCATTTACATGCTTTTTGTCTTCTTTTCCTATTTCCGCACCTTCTCTTTGTTGTCTGAGACTTGGTCCCATGAGGGTCAGGCTGGTTTCAAACTCACTAAGTAGCCAAGGATTACCTTGAACTTCTGTTTCTCCTGCTTGATGTGTGTCACAGATCTGCCTTTGTCTTTAATAAATGGTAAAATAATTGTATGTATACCAAAGAATTTTCCTAGAATAAATGTCACTGTGATTAATTTATCAGCAAATGGTTGGTTTGTCTACCTATTTTATACGTCTGTGTCTGGGGTTGTGTGAAATTTCTTGGGTGAAAAGGGGTTTCTAGTGGAAAAAGTTCAAGCAGCCCTGGTTTGGCACTTAGGAGACAAAATGCCTATCCAGGCCCTTCTTAGTGTGTCTGTCAGAGATGGAGTGTTTGCATGGCTATATAAGACTTTAGGAGAACATAGGAAATTGCAGTAGCTACAGTATTATTCTCCTCTTTAGTTGCTTTGAGGAAGGGCTTCATGATTTGGCCAAATTAATATAAAATCTCTAAAATTATTTACTCAGCTTTAATGAATCTATTCACATCTTTCATCTTCTAGGTACAGAATATGTTTGTTTAGTTAGGTTTTCTCAGGGATTTTGCTCTCTGGATCTTGAACATTAAAATCATCCAATTGACTAGGTGGTGGTGGCACATGCATTTAATCCCAGAACTCAGGAGGCAGAGTCAGGTGGGTTTCTGTGAGTTTGAGGCCAGCCTGGTCTATAAAGTTAATTCCAGGACAGCCAGACCAGTTATATAGAGAAACCCTGTCTTGAAAAACCAAAAGAAAAAAAAACCAAAAAAAAAAACAAAACCCAAAAACCATCCAACTCGCCAGGTCTGGTGGCACAGGCCTGTAATCCCAGCTACTTAGGAGACTGAGGCAGGGAGCAACAGAGCTCCAACTATCAGTGGGCTACAGAGTGAGTACAAAGCTATCTTTGACAACTCAGTGAGACCCCGTCTGAAAAAACACAAAGCAGAGTGCTGAGGATACAGCTCCATGGTAGAGCACTTGCATAGCACGTATGAAGCTGTAGGTTCAATCCCCACTTCTTAGAAACAAAAACAAGAGCCCACAAGGAAAGAATATTTAGGGCTGTGAGTGCAGCCAGCTCATTTGGTGGAGTGCTGGCCCAGCATGAATGAAGCTTTGGAGTCCATCCCTAGGACCTGTAGACTGGGAGTGGCTGTGCATAGCTGCAGTCTCAGCTCTCCGGGAGCTTCAGGATTAGGAAGTTCAGGGTCATCGTTTTCAGCTACATGGTGAGTTCTAGCTATCCTAGCTACATGAAGCCATGCCTCAAAAAAACAACACAAACCAGTATGAGACAAAAGAAAACATCCAATTAAGATTTTGATCCTTCAAGACTGGTAAGATGGCCGAGGGGGTAAAAGTGCTTGCTTTGAATTCAGTGCCTTGAATTCTACAGGTTGTCCTCTGACTTCCACATGTGCCTGCCATTCCACCACCACCCCTCTTACATACACAGACACACAGACACACACAGACACACAGACACACACACACATACTATACTACTAATGATAAGATGTGGGCCTTCTGTATCCGACTCAGTGTAGGTAATGCCTTACATTCCTTCAGTTTATACTTGAGGTTATGTGAATGTACTTTATTTCTGTTTACAGCCTCACAGTCAGTATAGTAGCAGAGGGCAGGATCCTACTTCATTGTGGAGTTGTCTGTCCACACTCAGTGCATTTTAACATTATAAAACAGAGAATGTTTTATAGAGCTACTAAGGGGAAGAGCCATGGTGTTTTACGTGAATGAATAGTCAGGGCAGCTATGGCTAAAGACATCTGACCTTTGGCCTGCTTCTTGTTGGGTTGTCATGGTTACTTGTCTGCATCACCTCTCTGCTGTTTTGACACTGGCCTTGTTGTTTGTTTCAGAGCTCCAGCATTGACTTCCTAGCGAGCCAAGGATTTGACTTTAATAAGGTGTTTTGCAGTGGTAAGACTGGCTTTGTAGTTGATAAACCTTTGAAATCCTTCAGAAGTAAATCTCATTTCGCTTAAGAATCATCATGTTTTAAAAGTCTTTTTATTTTATCAATTTAGAGTTTATCATGTAGACAGTGCTAGGTTTCATGTGTAGTAATGTGGTTACAGATGTGTGCTGCCTCATCTAGCTTGTCTGTGGGTGCTGGGGCTCCAAACTCTGCTCCTCATGGCTTCATAGCAGGGGTTTAAATGACTGAGCTATATCCTGAACCTCTATATTTAATTTTTTATTAAAGAAATTTTTACATTTATGTATTATGCCTGTACTACAGAGCTCAGAGGAGGATTTTGTATATTCTGCAGCTAGAGGTAAAGGTGTTTGTGAGCTGTTTGATTGGGTGCTGGGAACTGAACTCAGGTCCTCTGGAAGAGCAGCAAATGCTTTTAACTGCTTCAGCTCCATGCTCTTTTTGTAAACCTCGTTAATTCTGAGGTGAGCAGGAGAGTAGTATTTCCTTAAATTGTAATGAGGCCTCTTAAACTCTGACTTGATAGAGAATAGTTCATCATACCCCTTTAGGATTTAGTTACGTCTATGTCCAAATGTAGGAATAGTTTCTAGTTTCTGCCAGTGTGATAGGTGCATGTAATACTTAGCACCGTATTCTAGTCTTTTGGTCACAATATTTCCTTATCCATTACTGTATATCTTATAATTGGATAGCTCATGAGGAGAGGTGTGGACTATATAGTTGGCACGATTCTAAGGGCTTACCTGTAAGGATGTGGGACTGGACAGCATGCTGAGAAGGGACAGTGGCTTCCTCATGTCCCATCCTCACTGAAGAACATGAGGCCTCTTTATCAGGGAGGTGACTATTAACTATTTATAGAATAGAAGTGCTGGAATATTGGATAGTAGCACATAGTAGAATGGCCTTCCTTCCCTTAAATGTTTGAGAGTAAAGGTGGCAGGCAGGTCAGGTGGTAAGTCAGTGGAAGAGCACTTGCTAGCATAGGTGAGACCCAGTCTCATCCTTAGTACTGCAAAAGGAAAAGAAAAAGAAAGAAGGAAAAAGTAATATTTGGGAGTCAGATGTGGGGTGGCTGCCTGCAATCCCAGTGTTGGAAGCCGAGGCAGGATTATTGCAAGTTCAGTGCCAGCCTTGGCTACATAGCAAGAGACCTAGTCTCAAAAACAGAAGGAAGGCCTGGAATAACTCTTCTGCTCTGTGACTTGCAGGCATTCTCCAGGAGCTTGAGCTCTGGCTTGGCATTGTTGTATGCCTATCCCTTCTCTTGCTCAGGGTGACTTCAGCATCCAACAGGATGATCAGAAATGCCCAGTTTTGTGCATTTCTTGAGGAAATGCTAACTTGGAATGATTTTGTTGTCAATTAACTTTGAGGAAATCCTAACTTGGATTTAATGTTAATGTTAATTTAATGTTAATGTCAGTTAACATAGTGAGTTCCAGGAGAGCCAGGGCTACATGGTGGGCCCTTGACTCCAAAAACAAAAACAAACAAATAAAAATAGTTTGTGTGAGGGCTGGACACATGGCTCGGAAGTTAAGAGTGGTTGCTTTTCTTCTAGGGGGCTGGAGTTCGGTTCCTACCACCCACATCTGGCACCTCACAATTGCCTGTAACTCCAGTTCTAGGGGATCCAAGGTCCTTTTCTGATCTCTGCAGGCACCTGTACAAGACACATACACATACATATAAATAAAAATAAATTTATAAGAAGAGTTTTCTGTGTGAAATTATGATTTCTTCTAATTTATTCTTTAAACAATTATGTGTAGGAATTCCATATCTGAATCAAGAAGAAGAAAGACAGCTGAGAGAACACCTGGATGAAAAACATTCTCAGGCCAATGGGGCAGGAGCTCCGACAAAATGTCCTGTGACAATTCCTGAGGATCAGAGGAAATTTATTGACCAAGTAATGTAAGTTCCTAAACAGACATTGTACAGCACTGGCTTCGGGCTGTCTCACACTGGGCAGCACCTGCAGGGTACCTATGTAGGTGTGATGTGAGAGGCAGGCTTTAATTGTGGCTTATTGTAGGATGTCTGTCTCTCACACCTACTTGTGTTTCACATGCACAGGTGTGCACAAGTTGATATGAGAGGCCGTCTCTTGGTTGTGGCAGGACTTCTGTCTTCCACACCAACTTGTGCTTCAAATGCACAGCTGTTCACACAAGTATAAATGTGAGTTGCAGGCTTTAATTGTGGCATATCTAAATATGGGCAATAACAGCAAGTTGCATCATGTTTGGACCTGTTCCATGCTACTGTGGGGCCTCAGCAGGTGTGCAGATGTTTGGACCAAGCTTTCCCAGAACATTGCCCTGTATACACTTTTTGTTTCTTACAGTGAAGTTTTTGACAGGCAGATATGCCTTGGGAGGAATATCTAGTCTTGTATAGGTTAGTTACCAATGTAATAGCTTTATTAGAAAAGTCAAAAATATATTACTAGTATTGATGAATTCTTTCTTAAAATATGTTTTGTGCATGTGTAAGTGGTATATATACACATATATGTGAGTGTCTGTATGAGAAGGTCAGAGAAGGGGGTTGGGTATCCTGCATCACTCTTTGCTTTATTTGAGGTGGGTTTCTCCCTGAACCTGGAGCTAGGCTGGCCATCAGCACGGCTCAGTGATCCTCCTGTCTCTGCAGTGCCCCTCCTCATCACTGCGGTCATGGCTGTATGTTAAGCCCTGCCTGACTTGTTGGTGTTAGGATCTGCACTTGCCCTCATGGTTGTATAGCAAGCACTCTTAACTTGTCTCTGTAGCTTTAACATTGATTAATTGTTTGAGAAATTGTTATAATTTTAAGAATTTCACCCAAAGCATATGTAAAAACACACCTATTTTCTTTGGTTTTGATTATCTTTTTGATTTGCTTAGAATGTATGGAAAGAAGACCTATAAACATAAGAAATATGTTCTTGGGATTGGGAATGTAACTTAGTTGGTAGAATGCTTGCCTGTAATGCACAGGGCCTAGGGTTTGGCTTCCAGCACTGCGTGAATTGAGTCTAGTGGTGCATGAGTGCAGTGGTGCATGAGTGTAGTGATGGATGAGTGCAGTGGTGCATGAGTGTAGTGGTGCACATCTGTAATCCTGGGAGGGAGGACCAGGAGAAGCAGAAGGTCAAGCTGTTTTCAGTACATAGCAAGTTTGAGGTCAGCTTGGGATACATGAGACTGTCTCAAACAAGAAAAAAGGGGAAAAACTAGACTGCTTTTGTGTGTGGGGGCATGTTCCAGAGATAGAATTCAGGCTTTTGTTCACGTAGACAAGTGCTGTGCCACTGGCTTCTCCCCAGCCCAGTATTTACATTGCTTTTGAGTGTAACTATTGCTGGTGACTTTGAGTATGGGTTTTGAGTACAATGACTGTTCTGATCACTTCATTCCTTCAAGGTACTGATTGTCATTGTCTGATTCTTACTCATCAGAGAGAAGATAGAGGACTTCCTACGAAATGAAGAGAAGAGCTTGGATCTAGAGCCGTGCACTGGGTCAGTTGCTGTTTGTTGCATGCATTCCTTTTTAGGAGAGGAGTTCTGCTTTTTGATGTGTGTTCTCTTCCTCCCTCCCTCCTTCCTTCTCTCCCTCCCTCCTTCCTTCCCTCCCTCTCTCCTTCCTTCCCTCCCTCTCTCCCTCCCTTCCTTCCTTTCTTCCTTTCTTTAAATTCTTTTTCTTTTTTCTTTTTTTTTTTTTCTTTTGAGACAGGCTTTCTCTGTATAACAGCCCTGGCTGTCCTGGAACTCACTCTGTAGACCAGACTGGCGTCGAACTCAGCGATCCCCTGCCTCTGCCTCCTGAGTGCTGGCATTAAAGGCATGTGCCACCATGCCGAGCATGTGTGGTCTTTTTACAACATCCTTATCAATAGTCTTTCTGTCATAGGTGTGCTCCTGAGACTTGTAGCACTAACACAGTAGGAATGTTTGTCTGCTGAGACTCAGAATGAAAACTTTGTCCCATCCTTGGACAGCACTTAGCCTTTAGGTTGTGCTCTGGAGCAGCATCATTGGCCTGAAGGAGTGCTAAACACATGATGACCTCAGAAGTGAAGGATTCACTGTCAGGCCACCTCTGTTCTTTTAATTTCTCTCTACAGAGAAAAACCAAATCAGCATGTGAGAGTATCTCAGCATCTTTCCCCCTTTTACTTATGACACACTTCACAATGGTGTTGGAATGTAGCTGTAGGAAGCAATATATTTGACCGTAATTTCTACCTAGTCTCTAAAAGCAGTATAGTGTAGCTGGAGAGTTTTCTCTCTGGGCCCCGCCAAGCCCCAGCAGTCCAACAGCCCACTTATAAAATAAACCCACAGACGCTTATATTATTTAAACTGTTTGGCCTAATGACTCAGGCTTCTAGCTATCTAGTTCTTACATCTTAAATTAATCCATTTCTATAAATCTATACCTTGCCACGTGGCTCGTGGCTTACCGGCATCTTCACATGCTGCTTGTCATGGCGGCGGCTGGCAGTGTCTCCCTTCACCTTCCTGTTCTCTCAGTTCTCCTCTCTGTTAGTCCCGCCTATACTTCCTGCCTGGCTACTGGCCAGTCAGTGTTTTATTTATTGACCAATCAGAGCAACACATTTGACATACAGACCATCCCATAGCAATATAGTAACTTTAAAATTATGATAAAGGCAAAAGATGAGTCCTTCCACCTCAGAAATGTTGTTGTCCATACCATTTTCTAATGAGGACACTAAATTCAATCTTTCCTAAGCATCAACTGATCAGTTAGGGTTCACTCTTAATAGCCCAAGTTAATTCCTTTTTTTGTTTTATAGGTTCCAAAGAAAACTTATTTATCAGACTTTGAGTTGGAAGTAAGTATTTGAATTAGATGTGAGAGAGCTCTCAAGGACAGGGAGTTAATAAAGTATAATCTTTGGTCCCATTGCTCTTGAAATTTTCAGTTATGGGTGATTTGACCCTATCATGTCCCTAGTCAGTTCTTAAATTGATTGCCCTTTTTCTATTACCACTTTGTATTTGTCTTAAGGTACATGTACCTCTCTCTGTTCTCTGTGTCTTTGCCCTTCCAAACTAAAAAATAATCTACAGTGATGTGTACGTGGGAATAATCTTGAAGCAGGACAGAGGAGAGCTGTTGGCTGGCTTGTCCAACCTCCTTTCTTGTCCTTTCCATACATCTAACTCTCTGTGCTTTCCACATCCCTGTCCTCTTTGGCTGCTGCAAACACCAAGGCAAACTGCAATCCAGCAGCACCCCCCTTCCCTTTGTATACCCCATGATGTCTACAGACACTGTCACCACTTCAGTTACAAAGTAGGCATTAGGAAGCAAAATGTCCTCTGTGGCAATTAGTTGACTATGTTATGAAATACCAAGCATTTTAGAAAGTGCTAAAAATCCTAAAAATTTCACATGAAATTGATAACATTCCAGTGCATTTAAGAGAAGAGGCAGAGAACAGCGGCTGAAATGTTGTAAGTAGGCTCATTGTAAACTCTTCCTGTGAAGTGCAATGATGATTGCCCATTTCAGTAAAACTTCAGTTTCTTTGCCTTTGAGTCTGCACTGATGGTTTTTTTTGTCTGTTTGTTTGTTTGTTTAGGTATCCCAAAGGCATTCATGTTGAGACACTAGAGACTGAAAAGGTAACTAAAAGTTACTCAGTGCTGGCAGTTCGCTAACACAGTGGTGCACTGAGGTGTTGACAGGCTTCCCTTTTCCCTGGCTCCCATGACCTGTGACTGTCCTCTCTGAACCTGATTTTCCTCATTTGGATATCGGGGACTAAGCATGATGATCTTAAGCTAATGTAGCTTACAGCTGTTAAGATAAAAAAATTAAAATTTGAAAGATTTATTTTATGTGTATAAATGTTTTGCCTGCATGTAGGATGTGTACCATGTGCCCATGGAAGCTAGAAGAAGAATTGGAGTTACAGGTGTTTGTGAGCCACCTGTAGGTGCAGGGAATTGAACTCAGGTCCTCTGCAAGAGCAGTCAGTGATCTTAACTACTTGCTAGGCAAGCCCCAACCTCGATCTTAACTACTGAACCATCTCCCCAACGCCATTTAGTGCTTTTTTTTTTCCTTTTTTCTTTTAATTGTTGATTCAGGCCAGGATTGGTTGTGTACTCCTTTAATTCCAGCACTTAGAGGCAGATATAGCTCTGTGAGTTCCAGGCCAGCCTGGTCTACATAGTGATTTCTGGGACAGCCAGGGCTATGTAGAGAGATCCTGTTTCAAACAAAACAAAACAAGCAAAAAACCAACAAAACCAACCAAATGATTCAGTGGATAAGTGGAAGGGAACTTTTTTCCATCTGTTATATATATATTTTTAATTAAAGATTTACTTATTTATTTATTTTTTTCGGGACAGGGTTTCTCTGTGTAGTTTTGGTGTCTGTCCTGGAGCTTACTCTGTAGACCAGGCTGGCCTCAAACTCACAGAGATCCACCTGGCTCTGCCTCCCTAGTGCTGGGATTAAAGGTGTGTGCCACAGCTACCCGGCGATTTTTATTTTATGTGCATGGGTGTTTTGTCTGCATGTATGTTTGTGTTCCATGCATGTACAGTGCCAAAAAGGGAATTGGATCTCACGGGACTGGAGTTATAGATAGTTGTTAGCTACCATGTGGTTCTGATAATCAAACTTGGGTCCTCTAGAAGAGCAGTCAGTGCCCTTAACTGTGGAGCCATCTCTCCAGCCCCTCTTTTTCTCTTAAAATTTACACACACACATACGCACTTGCTTGTCTGTGGCTGTGTGTTGGGAGTTGAGGTGTGTGGAGGTCAGAAGACAACTTGTGAGTCAGTTCTCTCTTCCCAGGGATAGAACTCAGGTTGTCAGAGTTGTCGTTAGGTACCTTTACCTAATGAGCCGTGTCTCCGGCCCTTGCAGTGTGTGTGCTTAATGAATATAAAATATGATTTATGAGAAATCAGACTATACTTATGCAAAGTTTTCTCATGTTCATATAATATGTGGATGCTTTATTTAAAACTAATTATTTAGAATTTCGTGGTCAAAAGTTACATAACCTCTATGGTTCCTATTACAAAGCCTTATTTGTACATTCTGTGACTGATTTTAACTGATGTTTGTTAGTTTGAATTCTTAAAACACTGGATGTATCATGGACATGCAGATGCACAGGGCATCTGTGTACCTGCTCAGCTTTGGCATCATCTCAGTTTCTGTTCTGCTTGCTTATGCTTTGGCTTACAACTTTTTGGTTGTTTTCTTTTTGGCTTATTGAGATAGTCTTATATAGCTGAGACTGGCCTTGAACTCACTATGTAGACCAATACATCAAAGTTGCCATCAGAGTTATTACATTCACAGCCCTTTGGAGGCTAAGGGGAGGTCAAGATGTTTGCAGACTACTACTGCACGTTTGCTTTGTCTTTTAGAAGGAGAGACACATAGTTATCAGCAAAGTGGATGAGGAAGAACGCAAGAGAAGGGAGCAGGAGAAGTATGCAAAGGAGCAGGTAAGTGTGCTTTCTATTTCTTTTGAGTAAGAAATGAAAATACAGATAGGATTGACTTCTTTCTATGTATTTCTGGATCACAATTGTTGGATCAGTTTGGCCAGCAGACGGCCACTTGTTAAAGGTAATTTTGGTTTGCTTTTGAAGCCCAGTAGGGTCTTAGAGTGCAGTTCCTGATTCTCTTGTCTCAGTCTTCCAATTGCTGGGATTATAGCTATGTACTGCCTTGTCTGCCTTAAGTTGTTATTTTTTCCTAAGTCACATTGATTGACTTGGAAATTCTAACATATCCTATAGCTAGGTATGGTGGTGCATGCCTCTAATCCCAGCCCTTAGAAAGAGGAGGGTGGAAGGTCAGGAGTTCAAGGCCAGCATAAATTACATGAGATCCTGATTCAGAAAAGAAATAAATAACGCCCTCCCCAAATATTTGAAGTGATGTTAACTCTGAGTGCTATTAATTAAGTAATTAATGAGTAATTTAACATAGCTTATTTTTTTCTAAAACAGAAAAGTGTGTAGATTATCCTATTTATCTAGATTTTCTTAAATTAATTTTATTATTTTTAAAGAGGTACTTGTTTTTTCTTTTGAGACAGGCTTTCTCTGTGTAGCCCTGGCTGTCCTGGAACTTGCTCTGCAGATCAGGCTGGCCTCAAACTTAGAGATCCTCCTGCCTCTGCCTCCTGAGTGCTGGGATTAAAGATGTTCACCACCACCACCCAGTGAAGAGTTACTTTTATTATTTTTATTTATGTGTATGTGTGTGTTTTTGAAAGTGAATGCCACATCTACACAACTGTGCAGAGGCCAGATGAGGGCACGAGAGTCCCTGAAGCTGGAGTTAAATGCATTTGTGAGCTACCTAATGTGATTGCTGGGAACTGAACTTGGGTCCTCTGGAAAAGTAAATAGTGCTCTTAACATCTATAGCAGGAATCTTAAAAGTTCTTATTAATAAAAACAAACCTGGAGCCAGGTATTGGGGTGAATGCTGGAAGATCAGAGAAGCAGAACAGGCCACAGCCACCTCACCTTGGCAATTCCTCAGCTGATCCTGTTTCCTCAGACTGGAAGCCTCTGCGTCCTTATCCAAATGGATCTCAGCTGAACTGCTTCTCGAAAGCCTAAAAGCTTAACCAGCTAAAAGCTTCTAGTTTCTGGTCTTCACGCCTTAAATACCTTTCTGCTTTCTGCCCTCACTTCCTGGGATTAAAGGCTCACTTCTTGGGATTAAAGGCGTGAATCACCATGCCCGGCTATTTCCAGTGTGGCCTTGAATTCACAGAGATTCATGCCTCCAGAAGGCTAGGATTAAAGGCGTGAGTGCCACCATTTTCTAGCCTCTGTATCTAGTGGCTGTTCTGTTCTCTGACCCCAGATAAGTTTATTAGGGTGCATAATATTTTGGGGAACACAATACCACCACAAACATCTGAGCCATTTTTTCAGATCAAAAAATTTATTTATTTTTTAAATTGTGTGTATGTGTGTGCACCCCCCCCCCCCGAAAATTAGAAGAGCCTGTGATATCCCCTAGAACAGGAGTTATAAGGTGGTTGTGGGTGCAAGAATGGAACCTGGGTCTCCTGAAAGAGGAGTGGCACTCCTAACTGTGGTGGTATCTCTCTAGGTTCCTCATTTTACATGCTATTAGGGATTATTGTTACAAATCCTGTGACACTAAAGCTATCTCACTTGATGTAAAATTTCATTTTGTTGGAGGTTCAGGCTTTAGTTCATTCAAGAAACTTTATTTCTCATTTTTTACTCTCTGTGTGTGTGTGTGTGTGTGTGTGTGTGTGAGAGAGAGAGAGAGAGAGAGAGAGAGAGAGAGAGAGGAAGAGAGAGAGACAGACAGAGGGAGGGAGGGAAGTAGAGAGAGAGGGAGAGGGGGAGATAGAAAGAGAGAAAGAGGGAGAGAGGGGCTCATGTGTCGAAGGACATGCATGTGAAGGTCAATAGAAAGCTTTGAGGAGATGGTTTTTTTCCTCAGCCTTTACAGGGTTCTGAGGGGCACACTCAGGTTTTGAGGCCTGTGTGGCAAGTGCCTTTACCCACTGAGCCCTCTTGCTGGCTCTATTGTTTTTAATTTAGTTTCTTTTACTTAGGAGGAACTGAATGATGCTGTGGGATTTTCAAGAGTCATCCATGCCATTGCTAATTCAGTAAGTCATCCATATTTTGGTTTTGTTGCTAGTTGAATGGCTAAGCACAATATTTAAAATGACGTGTCTAACTGCTTTTGGAAATTGCTCACTTGGTTGCTGTCTTAGAGTAGAAACCTGTGAAGAGACACCATGACCATGGCAACTCTTACACAGGGGAGCATTTATTTGGGGTTGGCTTGCAGTTTAGAGGTTCAGTCCATTATCTTCATGGTGGACATGGCAGCATGCAGGCAGAGATAGTGCTGGAGAAGGAGCTGAGAATGTAAGAGAAGCTACATTTTGATAGGAAGTGAACTGAGACAACTGGGCATATCTTGATCATAGGAGACCTCAAAGCCTGCCCCCACAGTGATATACTTCCTCCAACAAGGCCATACCCACTCCAAAAAAGCCACACCTCCTAATAGTACCACTCCTTATGATCTTATTGGGGCCAATTACATTCAGACTACCACAGTTACCCTTGGAATGTTTACCTCGTCTTAAGGAAGAAGTTACTGACATAGGGTGGGCTATTGCTGTGCAATGCACCAGGTCAGAAGTCATCATTGCTGAATTGTATCCAAACCAGTTTTCAGAAATCCTCTGTTGCAAAAGTACAGTGGAGTTTCACCCTACTCTAATGTCCATGTATAGCTGTGTGAAACTGACAACATTAGTCTGAAATTGAGACTCAGAAGTCAAGGAGCAAGTTGAGGAATCCACAGGATAAATAATTACAAATTGACTTCCTCCATAGAACTCTAGTTCAATCCTGAAATACATCCACAATCTTAGTAATATTAAAGCTTTAAAAATGTACTGGCTGTTTTTGTAAATGTGCTAGAGAATTCTATGGTAGACATCTTTCCTTGGCCCTTTCTGAAAGGCATCCACCTTTTGCATGGGTAAGCGAGGTAGTGCTCTTGCTTGGATAGTAGATCACCTAGGTCTGAGACTTTCTTTTTGGGCAGTTGGATCTGGGAAATGGAGTTGTCTTGTTCCTTAGATGCTTGGCCTTTGAGACCCTCTCAGAGTTCAGTGCAGGTCTGTCAACATGGGCAGTGGAGAGGAGGCACACCACATCCTCATTTGGGGATAACACAAATGATTAGAGCCTTCTAAAGGAACTTGTTACTGAAATAGACAGATAAACTGTTCTGAACACAGAATTTTGTGATCCTGGGAAGAGAAAGGGCTGAGTCTCTTCAGCAGCTGCTAAGATCACAGGTCCCCAGAAAATCAGGTTCTGGTTGCACTTGGTACTGAATGCTTGAGCCAGTATGCTTGAGAAGCAAGGGAGCTCATTAACTAGCACAATGATTCTGCTGACTTTTCAAAGTTGAGGCATTTGTTCTCCTGGTACGTGGATAGATGTACATGTCTATTTGCTAAACTATATGTACTCTGAAAAAATACAAAAAGGCGCAAAGCTACACAGAGAAACCCTGTCTCAAAAAACCAAAAAAAAAAAAAAAATGCAAAGACATTAATAGTACCTTTGAATATCTATGTTGCTTGGGCAGATCTGAGAACTGGAAAATGATAGAGATCTCTTCAAAACACTCAGTTTAAATAGAAGGATCTAAATAAAACTATGTTTCCTAGGATCTAGAGGAAACATAGTAGAAAAAAAGTTGTTACATATATTAGAAATTAAAATATTTATTATATTAATTTCTTCTTCTTTTTTTTTTTTTTCTGAGATAGGGTTTCTCTATGTAGCCCTGTCTGTCGTGGAACTCGCTCTGTAGTCCAGGCTGGCCTTGAACTCACATAGAACTCACAGTGCCACCACAGCCTGGCTTAATTTCTTATTAATATTAATAAGGTCTATGGAGCGAGCAGATAGTAAACACATGTATCTATCTTATCTATCTATTTATTCATTTTTAATTAAAAATTTATTTATATGTATGGATGTTTTGCCCGAATGTGTATATGTGGACTTGTGAGTGTGGCTGCCTACAGAATCCAGAAGAGTGTGTCAGGTCCCCTGGAGCTGGATTTACAGGTGGTTGTAAGTGTCCAGTGTGGATACTGGAAACTGAACCTTTGTTTTTAAGATTTATTTATTTATTATGTATACAGTGTTCTGCCTGCATGTATTCCTGCACACCAGAAGAGGGCACCAGATCTCATTACGGATGGTTGTGAGCCACCATGTGGTTGCTGTCCTGGTTCTAGGTATCACTGGACAGTGTGTGTACATACAGCAATGAGTGCAAGTATGGCTGCTGTGGGGTTAAATGAGAATGGCCACCCTAGGCTCATAGATCTGAGTGCTTGGTCAGGAGGGAGTGACACTATTTCAAAGGATTAGGAGGTGTGGCCTAGTTAGAGGAAGTGTGTCACTGAGGGTTGGCTTTGAGGTTTCAGAAGCCCATGCCAAGCCCAGAGTCTCTTTCTGCAGATCAGGATGTAGCTTTCAGCTACCACTCCAGCGCTGTGCATGCTGCCATGCTTCCTGCCATGATGACAATGGACTCAGTCTCTGAAACTGGAAGCAAGCTCCAATTAAATGCTTTCCTTTATAAGAAGAGTTGTCTTGGCCATGGTGTCTCTCACAGCAATAGAACACTGACTAAGACAGCTGTTGACATCTGGCATCTTCCTTCTTCACTTGTTTTCCCAGCCCCCCAATTCTTTCACTTGTCTTGGTCTTCATTGGGTCAGCTAGTCTGGCTGACCAATGATCCCTCCCCAGTGTTTGGATTGTAGAAATGTGTGCCACTGTGCTGGGAATACAAACTCAGGCCCTCATACCTATGAGGCTAACTACTGGTTCCAGGCCTGTGAGAAGTGTAATACTGATCAGACTCCTGCCTTTTATGCAGCTCTTGTAGTCTTTGACTTCACAGTGTCTTGTCTTCCCAGCTTCTCACCTGGATTCAATTACGTTCATTCATTAGAGTGTCTGCCACACAATGCTTGGCATTTTAACATTGCATAGGGACTCGAGATGCATACAGATACTGATCCAAAAACAGCACAGTTTGTTAGATTTAGGATATTTTGTATAAGATTAATTATGTCAAAGAATTAAGTTGAGCTCTGAGTTTGATGTGTTACATGGAGAACCATTGGAACTTCGTAAAAAGCTTCACTGTAGTGTTTCATGCTTTATGTTCAAAATGGAGTCATCTAGCCAGGACCACACAGTGAGTTCTGCACAACCTACAGAGGAGACCCTGTGTCAAACAAAACTAAACACCCTTCTTAACCCACAAACAAGTGACGAAAACAAAGAAACAAACAAAATCTGAAAACAAAGCCGAATATGGTGGCGCATGCCTAATTCCAGCACTTGGGGAACAGAGGCACAAGGATCAGGCGTTCAAGGTTATCCTCAGTTACATAGGCAGTCAGAGCCAGCCTAGCTACATGAGGACCTGTCTCAACTCCTACTCCTCTAATCCCCAAAACTAAACCAGCATCAACATCTTCTCTCCATCCCCTGAAGAATCACAAGGCCGGGACGTTCTATTTTAGTAGTTAAATTTTTATGAAAATGCAGCAATTTATTGTACATGTATTGTGTTCAGTTTATTGAGAAGCAAGGAAGGTCACCAGGATGGCTCAGTGGATACAGCACTTGCCATGCAAGCCTGGTGACCTGAGTCTGACTTCCCAAATCCATGGAAAGGTGGAAAGAGCAAACCTACCCCACAAATTTGTACCCTGACCTTCTCCACAGGCATGCTGTGGCATGTGTACTCCCCCGCCCTCCAAGTATGTGTACACACAAAGGCTAAAAATAAACTTTAAAAAAGAAGAGAAGTGACATGACGTGACCCTTTGAACTGTGACATAGATAATGTAGGAAATGAAAGTTTGTTGAGTTCAATAAATTAGGAATTAGTTATTTTTGTATTTTATAGCATTGTTATAAATGTATCTTTAAAAATAGATAGGCTGTTTTAAAGGTGTTTTAAACGTCTTAAAGATATATACTTGAAGTTTTGTTCACAGCTTTTGACAAGTCTAGTTCTCAGGATTTCAGATTTCATTGTTTAAAAGTGGTTCAGTCAAACTTACTACTCCCAGCCAGGTACCGTGTGTGCTATATCCCCACCCTCTCAGGGAGTCTGAGGCAGGGGGATTGCTATAGCTCAGAAGGTCAAGAGCAGCCTGGACAGTACAGTAAGACTTATCTTAAAAAATAAAACCAACGAGCCAGGCGGTGGTGGCACATGCCTTTAATCCCAGCACTCGGGAGGCAGAGGCAGGTGGATCTCTGTGAGTTCGAGGCCAGCCTGGTCTACAGAGTGAGATCCAGGACAGGCTCCAAAGGTATACAGAGAAACCCTGTCTCAAAAAACCAAAAAAAAAAAAAAAAAAAAAACCAACGAAACAAAAAACCCAACAACAAAGAACTACATCAAATTCCTAATAAGAAAAACAGAAAAATCACTAAGAATGGACACAGTGGGTGTATGCCTGTAATCTCAGCACTTGAGATGCTGAGGCAGGAAGGGCATGAGTTTGAGGCCTGTGGAGGTTACCTAGTGAGCAGTGGGCTTGTCTGTCTTTGTGTGAGACTCTTGTCTTATATGAATCATCTGTCTACTCTTAAGTCCTGATGCAATTTTGACATGCTTTTCCTAACCTTGTCTTTTCCCAGGGGAAGCTGGTTGTTGGACACAATATGCTCTTGGATATCATGCATACAATTCACCAGTTCTACTGCCCTCTGCCTGCAGTAAGTGACTCCAGTGTGACACCCCCTGCCTTTCAACTGTGACTGCGCTCTCTGCCTGGGTTGTAATTCCTCAGTTCCTCATATGTGGCATGTCCCCAGGAACTACCTTACTCTTCTTTTTTAAAGATTTATTTTATTATTTTGTGTGTATAAGTGTTTTGCCCTCATGTATGTGTGTCATGTGCATGCCTGGTGCCCAAGGAGGCCCAGAAGAGGGTACTTTTGGATTGGAGTGAGAGAAGATTCTGAGCTGTGAGGTGTCCTGGGTCTTCTGAAAGAGCAGCACATGCTGTTAATTGTTGAACCATCTCTCTAGCCCCTCAGATATCATCTTAAAAATATTTTTTAGGGACTTGGGAAGATAATTCAAAAGTTAGCTGCTGATGCAAGTTTCTAGCCTTGCCTGTGCTGTTTTGATAGGATGTGTACATGAGCTGTTTTAGCGGTTTGATAGCTGTCAGCTGTTGCCAGAACAAAGCTAAATATTTATTTCCTTGATTGATACTGATGGGTTTGCTCATTTACTACTGCACAGAGGATAGGCCGTAGGCACCTCTGAAATTAGATTTAGGAGAGCTGGAAGGAAATTGGTGCCACATGATTACTCCTGCTGAGCCCCCTAGATTCCCTGGGGACTTGGATGGCATTTCCGTACTTGGAATCAGGTCGTTCAAGCCATTGTCACATGTCTCCAGTCTGCCTTTGTAACCCTGAGACAGCTGTGTTGGATAATACCTGACTTATGAAAAGAATTAGGTGATGGCCCAGATTTGGGTTGTATGGCCATAGTTTGCCAATCCATGTGTATTAGTCAGGGTTCTCTAGAGAAGCAAAACTGACAGGATAAATTTATATATACAAAGGGAATTTATTAGAATGGCTTACAGCCTGTGGTCCAGCTAGTACAATGTCTGTCTACCAGTGGAAAGCCCCAGAACCCAGTAGTTGTTCAGTCCACGAGGCTAGATGTCTCAGCTGGTCGTCAGTGGACACTGGAGTCCTGAAGAAGTTGGTTCTCATGCCCATGAGATTGAGAGTAACAGGCAGAGAGAGCAAAGCTCCCTTCTTCCATGTTCTTTATGTAGGCTGCCAGCAGAAAGTATGGCCCAGATCAAAGGTGGATCTTTCACCTCAAAATCTGGATTAAAGGTATATCTTCTCATCTCAAAAATCCATATTTGCTGGGCGTGGTGGCACATGCCTTTAGCCCCAGCACTTAGGGGGCAGAGGCAGGCAGATCTCTGTGAGTTCCAGGACAGCCAGGGCTGTTACACAGAGAAACCCTGCCTCAAAAAAACAAACAAAGAAAAAATCCAGATTAGAAGTGGGTCTCTCCACTTCCAATGACTTACTTAAGGAAAAAAAATCCCTCACAGGTGTGCCCAGCCATTTGGGTTTTAGTTAATTCCAGATGTAGTCAAGTTGACAACCAAGAATAGCCATCACACCATGCTTTATTTTTATTTACTTAAAAAACTTTATTTTAGGACTATCAAGGTAGTCTCAGTGGTTGAGTGCCCTTGCTTTTTTAGCGGACCTGGGTTTGGTTCCCATCACCCACACTGGGCGGCCCACAGCTGCTTATAACTCTAGCTCCAGGGGATCTGATGCCTTCTGACCTCCAAGGACACCTGCAAAAATGTAGTGCCCAAAAACTCACCCACATACACACAAATAAACATAAATAATTTTTAAAATGTGTGAGCATTTTCCCTGCATGTGTGTATGTACACAATTTGCTTTCCTGATGTCACAGAGGCCAGAAAATGTTGTCAGATCCCTTGAAACTAGAGTTACAGATACTTGTGAGCCACCGTGTAGGTGCTGAGAGTTGACCTTGTCCTCTGGAAAAGCAGCAAGTATTCCTAAACAGGAGCCATCTCTCCAGCCCCTACTTATGTAGCCCAGATTGGTTGTGAACTCTTAGGCCCAAGAGCTGGGATTACAATCTGCTCCCTGCTCCTCGTCTTCTGGCCCAGCCCCTGCTTTAAACTGCTGGAGGTTGGACTCCTGTTTTTATTGCTTCTTGGAAGTTTTGGCTCTTGGATAAGAATTTGGCCTCTTTTACACATCTGCAACCTCTCTTTATGTTTCCTAGGTCTCGTTGCCCCATCAGAGGCAACGAGGAGGAGAGCAGTGCACTCGACCACTTGCATAGTGGGTCTGCTGGTCCCTTGCTCTAGGCTTTGCTCTTAAGGTTGCCACCACTTCCATGACAGACCCATCCTCCAGGATGCAAGGGTTCCAGCAAAAGTGATGACCAGACATTTGCATTTTCTATCTAAAGAGCTCATGATTGTTTTCAGTCATTCACTTCTCACTGGCCAGGGAAACTAATGGAGCAGCTCCTTTCCTGACCATAAAGCGATGAAGTTACCAAAAGTACCAGGGGAGCATATTTAGTGTTGTGCATCTGGGTGTTATAAATACCGAACAGAGGCAGGCACATGGAAGGCATTAAATATTGAATTAACAAATGAGTGTCTATGACTGATGTGTGGCTCTCTTCACATTACAGACCCTGCCTAAAATTCCCAAGTAATCTCACATTCCTTGTTTCTGCATATAGTTGCCTCTTTGGAGCTCAGCCTGTCAGGTCATATCTGATTGCCTATGTAAGCCAGCCTTTGTCAGACTCCGTGTCCCCAGCCAGTTGACATGTTTCCTGAATGCTATGTGTTCTGGCAGGCCTGTGGTTTGGGTGCATGATTACTTCTGCCTGCTTTACTGTGGCTCTGCTGCATGTTTGCAGTCTACACCTTCACTCACCTTTTTCTGCCATGCAGTTCTTCTCTGCATACTGCCTCGCTAGTTCCGGCTGTTCTGTGGCTAACCCCTCCAGGCTTTGGTGTCTCCAGGGTGCCTCCATTTTGCTGTAGGTTACATGGTGCAACCAATTCTAGATGATTAGACACTCTCTCTCTCCTCTCTCTCCTCTCTCTCTCTCTCTCTCTCTCTCTCTCTCTCTCTCTCTCTCTCTCTCAGAGAGAGAGAAAATTGTTCTTTTATTTAGGTATGGAAAAGATGAGAATAATAGGAGACAATCTATCGAAGGCGATAGAACATTTACATTTTCTGGCACCATACTTAAGTTAAAAACATTTTGTTTTATTTTTTGTGTATGGGCGTTGTCATAGTTAGGGTTTCCGTTGCTTTGACGAAACACCATGACCAAAAAGCGACTTGGGGAGGAATGGGTTTATTCAGCTTACACTTCCATATTACTGTTCATCATCAAAGGAACTCAGGATGGAAACTCATACACAGCAAGAACTTGGAGGCAGGAGCTGATGCAGAGGCCATGGAGGCGTGCTGCTTACTGGCTTGCTCCCCATGGCTTGCTCAGCCTGCTTTCTTATAGAACCCACCATGGGCTGGGCCCTCCCCCATCAATTACTAATTAACAAAATGTCTTGCAGTGAGAGCTTATGGAGGCATCTTCTCAATTGAGGTTTCCTCCTTTCAGATAACTCTAGCTTGTGTCAAGTTGATGTAAGACTAGCCAGCACAGGTGTTTTGTCTCTGTTCTATTGCTGTGAAGAGACACTATGACCAAGGCAACACTTAGACAAGAAAGCATATAATTAGGGGCTTGCTTAACAGTTTCAGAGGGTGACTTCGTGATCATCATGGTGAGAAACAAACAGGCATGCACTGTAATAGTAGCTGAGAACTTTACATTCAGTCTGCAGGCAACAGGCAGTGGGGTGGGACTGGAGTGGGCTTTTGAAACCAGTGACACCTCCTCCAAGCCCACACCTTCTATTCCTTCCCAAACAGTTCCACTAACTGTGGACCAAATGTTCAAATATATGAGCCTTTGAGGGTCATTCTCATTCACATACTACAGCCTGCATGTATGTATGTCTGTGTACCCCTTGAATGCCTGGTACCCACGGAAGCCAGAGAAGGGTATTGGATCCCCTGGGACTGGAGTTACAGATAGTTCTGAGCTTCCATGTGGGTTCTGGGAATTGAACCCCTGTAGCTAGTGTTCTTAAATGAGCCATCTTTCCATTTCCTGGCATCATATTTTTAAAATGTAAATGTAAAACTAGTCACAGTAGCTCATCTGTAATCCAGAGAATTCCTGCTACAAGATAGGAGGTGGAGACAGGTGAATCCCCAGAAGCTCGTGGGTGAGACAGCCTGGCATGGAGTGAACAGGAGACCCTGGCACAGACATGTTAGAGGGAGAAGGCTGACGTCAGATTGTCTTTGACTTCTACACATGCACCGAGGCAGGCTTGTGCTCACACTGGATATACACATATTATACAGATGCACATGCCAGGATAAAAATAAAAAGAAAGAATACATGTTTTGGTATTTAGGGGTGAGTTTTTTATGGGGCCTTTTGCTGCTTGAACATGACCTTGTAGGTGTTGGCCCAGAACTCTGTGTTCGCCCTGGAGGTGGTCATAATTCTGCTTTGCTCTTGCTTATAAAACTTTTTAGTGGTGTTGAAAGGTTAACAGTGGTCATTAGGAGGGTTGGAGAGATGGCTCAGTGGTTAAGAGCACTGGCTGCTTTTCCAGAGGACCCAGGTTCAATTCCCAGCACCCACATGGCAGCTCACAACTGTCTGTAACTCCACTTCTAAGGCATCTGACACCGCCACACAAATGCACATAAAATAAAGTTAAATAAATTACTAGAAAAATGGTCATTAGGGCATTTTTTGTTTGACTTAGCCTTAGAACCACTTTTTCGTATTTTGTCCATTGATTAAATGACAGCCATTGAGAAACTGGTGTAGCTAAATACAGTCTGTGGTTATAGGCTTGAAAAGCTAATTGGAAATGGCAGCTTGCTGAGAAGCATGAATGACTTTGAAAAGAAATGTGGTTTACAAAGGATCAGGAGTGTTACTACCCAGGCTAGCATGGCAATTATATATGTAAATAAGCTAATTCAAAACTAAAGTACTCCAATTTTTGCTCTAGAATTCCTGATCAAAGTAAACCTTTGAAATGAATAGTCTAATTTAGGCACTTACTGTTAGTGCCACATTAACAATTTTATGAGTACTTGGAGCAGGAACAATATGTATGTTGTAAGGTCTGTGTTTTTATGGCCATTTTAACTAACAACCGGAGATGACCTCAGAGATAGAAGCTGCTTTACAGTGTAACCATTCCCGTATCAGTCACTGTAGTGACACCAGCTAGTGTCACTGGTAGAATTAAGTCTACCCTGGGGTACGACAGTCTCTCAAGTCAGCAGTACTTTATATGTGATGGAACCACTCTTTCTTTAGTTCAGCTACAGAATCTTTTGGTTATAAAATTACTTATCCAAGCCACATAATTCCTAGTGAGAAATAGGAAATATTCCTAAATTCATTACTTATTTATTTTTTTATTACATTAAAATTTTAATTTTGTTTATTCTTTTATGTATATAGTGTGTTGCTGAGGTGTGCCTGTGGAAGTCAGACATAACTGTGGGAGTCTGCTCCCTCTTTCCACCGTATGAGTCTCTGATCAAATTCAGGTTGTCAGGCTTGGCATCTGGTACCTTTAACCTGCCAAGCCATCTTACTGTCCTTATTTTTCTTAATTAAAAATTTTTTGTGTGTGTTTGTGCACTTGTGCATGGGGCAGTCAGCCTTCTGACATGTGAGTCCTGGTGTTGAACTCAGATTGTCAGTTTTAGCAGCAGGTGCCAAGACTGATTGGCTCAGATTTTATTTTAAAAGTAATTCATTTGCTCTAAGGTTTATTTATTTTTATGTGTATGAATGTCTTGCCTGCATATATGTATGTATGTGTACATGTGTGCCTAGTGCCTGAGGAGTTCAGAATAGGGCATTAGATCTCCTGGACTAGAGTTATGGTGGTTATAAGCCACCATGTGGGGTCTGGGAATCTAACCTGGGTCCTCTGCAAGAGCAACAAGTGCTCTTTACCTCAGAGTCATCTCTCCAGCTCCTAAGAAATATTTTTTTTTTTTTTTTTTTTTTTTTTTTTTTGGTTTTTTTAGACAGGGTTTCTCTGGTAGCTTTGCACCTTTCCTGGAACTCACTTTGGAGACCAGGCTGGCCTCGAACTCACAGAGATCTGCCTGCCTCTGCTTCCCGAGTGCTGGGATTAAAGGCGTGCGCCACCACCGCCCGGCGAAATAATTCTTAATTAGAAGTGGATTTTGCTCTTTAGCTTGAGGCCCAAGTGAGGCATGACAGTTAATATTTGAGGAAACAGCTGAGAGCTGGAGCTGCTCATGTGTATTTTTAACAATACTCTGGTCTGCCTGAAAGATAGTAACAGGCTATCCTTTTGCTTTTTAGGATCTGAACGAGTTTAAGGAGATGACAACATGTGTCTTCCCCAGGTAAGCCTTCTTCAAGAGCCCCCTGACATTTGAGATACTCACTGAGGTATATGCAACACAAGTAGGCAGTTCCTACAAGCTGGGAAGGGATTTAATGGAATAGTGTGATCATCCATTAAAGATCAGATTCTAACTTAGAGTGAAAGTAGAAAGTAGCTGATACCTCCCTTTTTCCTGTCCTGCATCCTGCCATCTGAAGGACTGGTGAAGGGCCCTGGCACAGGTCTGGCCATTCACACATGTGGAATGTAGCTTTTTAATTATTGATGTGTCCCAGCTGAGACTGCTCTCTCCTCGGTTAAGAACTGCATGGCTAGAGAGAACCCCACCCACTCCCTGTGAGTTGGACAGCACCCGCCCGTGTTGTTAGTGGTTTCCACCGTCAGCAGTGCAGTGCATGCTCGTTTGGCTGTGCCGCGTGTCACGTGTGTGATCAACTGCATGTCCTATACAGTAAGACACTTTTAGGTCTTTTGAAGAAGGGCAAGTGAGGGTAGCTAACGAGTCATATTTTCATCTGGGCTGTTGCTGTCCTAGCCACAGTGTTTGTATTTATGTGGAACTAGATTTAGACAGAATTCTTCTGTGCTTACTCTATTCCTTAGTATTTCTGGTCCTGAAATAGAGTAGTTATGTGTTCTACTTCTTCTCACAGCTCATGGGAGGAAAAGTGTAGCTCACAGTTTGAGGATATAGTCTGTCCTGATGGGAAGGGATAGTGGGCTCATGGGGTCACGTTCCTCACCTACAGGCAAGGAAGACCCTGACACTTACCTGGCTTTCTCTCCTACTTTACTCACTGTGTGTATGTGTGTGTGTGCTTCCTGCTTTCTGGGGGCGGGGGTGTCTTCCCTCTTCAGTTAAACTCTGGAAACTTCCTCATAGGCTCTTAGGTGATTCCAAATCCAGTCAGTTTGACAGTGGAACTTAGCTGGCACAGTAAGAAATAGCAGGAAACTTCCCGATGCAGACTTTGGCTCCATAAGAATTCAGATTGTGTAAACTAGGTGGTAGCAGTGGGTTGTGACCATTGGGAGGGGCTGACTCTGTAGAATGGGAAAACATGCAGCGTTTGCCTCACCTTTCTCGGTACAGGCATGGCACCTGTTCTGATGAGTGAAGCCAGCGCATCGGACTCTGTCCTTAGCTCATTAACCACATTGCCACTAGGTTCACACTGGCGAGTGTGTGTGCTTCATCTGCCCACTTCTGAGTGTTTTATGAATTAAGTGTTTTTTAAGTATATCATATATGAAGTGTATGTTACCTATATATTTTATTTATTAGACATTTTAAGTATTTTATATTTTAACAAAGTACATTTTAAATATTGATATATTTTATTTACCTTATTAAAATTTATTTTGCTTCTAGACTTTTGGATACTAAGTTGATGGCCAGCACACAGCCTTTTAAGGTATTATTTAAATCTGAACTATCATTCATAAAATATAATTTGAAATTTTTGTTTGTTTGAGACAGAGTCTTGGTATACTCAGGCTGGCCTTGAACTCACCCTATACCCGAAAGCAGTAACCTTGAATTCCTGATCCTCCTGCCTCTGCCTCCCATATGCTGGGATGCAAGCATGTGCCACCATGCTCTGTTTGAAACCTTTTGCATTACCACTAATAACTTTGGAATTCTGGTCTATTTAAATGTTATTTCAAACACATTAAAAAATAAGAAAGGAGCCGGGTGGTGGTGGTGCACGCCTTTAATCCCAGCACTCAGGAGGCAGAGGCAGGTGGATCTCTGAGTTCGAGGCCCGCCTGGGCTACAGTTGAGTTCCAGGAAAGGTGCAAAGCTACACGGAGAAACCCTGTCTCGAAAAACTAAAACAAAACAAAACAAAAACAAAAACAAAAAAACAAAAAAAAAAAAAAGGAAAGGAAAAAGAGAGAAATTGGAAAAGTCCAGAAATAAGTATATTAAAATGTGAACAGTTATCTTTATTTTTTCCTCTTTTTGAATGTAAGTTTTTAAATGTTAAAATATATGCATTTTTTTATTTTACTTATTTTTATTTTTTAGGTACAGGCTTACTTTTTAGCCTAACTCTATAGTCCTCCTTCTGTCAGCTTCTCCAGTGCTGGGGTGACACGTGTGTACCACCACGCCAGCTGTAATTACACACACACACACACACACACACACACACACACACAGAGTCCTGGCTGTTCTGGAACTCACTTTGTAGACCAGGCTAGCCTCGAACTCACAGAGATCCACCTGCCTCTGCCTCCTGAGTGCTGGGATTAAAGGCATGAACCATCACACCTGGTCTATATTTTATGTTTTTGAATAGGTTATACATGCAACCAATTTGTCCTTTCTCTACCTGCCTCCTTATTTTATATATTTGGATATACTTTCTAATAAAGACGACGTATGATCATTTACATCCTTGTGAAGGACTTTCTGCAGCCTCCAGAGCAATATGCTGGGACAGTGCCTTCCCGCCCGTCCCTGCCAGCAGTCCTGGAAATGACGGACTTTCTGTAGCCTTTGAGCAGTGCACTAGGACAGTTCCTGCCAAAGTTGTGTCACCCCCAGGCCCCACACCCCAGCAGTCCTGGAAGTTTGTTTTTTCTCCCCCTTCTACAGTTTTTTTTTCCTGGTTTTGCTTTAGTAACCAGGTTGGCCTTCCACTCTCCATCCTGCTGCCTCAGCCTCCCAAGTAGCTGATTACAGGTAAGCACCACTAGGCCTGCCTATGTTTGTAGGGTTTAACAGGTGTCCTTATTCCTATCAGTACAATGACCCTTGAACTTGCTGGGGTGCTTTTTTTTTTCATGTAAACAGTGGCTTCTGTTCCTTTAAAGGACACAAGAGGGCAGTATGGGATGCTTTTTCCTTTTTGTGTACCCTGAAGTGGCCTTCCTTAATCTCCTACTCTCAGATGAAATGTCCTAATTCTCCACCTCCTGCCTTGCAGGATATCATTAACAACACATCCCTTGCAGAGTTGGAAAAGCGGTTAAAAGAGACACCTTTTGACCCTCCTAAAGTTGGTAAGAATATTAACCTTCAATATTAACCTTGAAGACCTTCAAACTCTGGAAATTACCGATATGTTCTGTAGAAAGACTGTGAACCATCTCTGAAACTGTATTACATTCTTTGTAGACTGTGGCTGGGTTGTGCCTGTGCTGGATTGCTGTTTTCTGAGTAAAGATGGTATCCTAATTCCATATCTAGCTATATCAACATCATGTTAATAGAATTGGGTAGGGATTCACTGAGAAGTTTCAAGACTTTTATTTCCTAATGCTTGGAGTTCTCTCAAAATGTGATGTGTCCTTTCATATCGTGTGTTGTTTGAGCAGAGACAGAGTCAGTGACTAATCGTCAGAAATGCAACAAAAACATCTCCTGTTGCAGAAAACCCAAGAGCTGGGATGCTGCTGAGAAAAGAGTACACCTCTGTGTCCTTGGAGCTAGTTTGGGCCAGAGAAACAATATCATTGAGGAAAGCCAGAGGTCAGGAGGAGCACTTGGTTATCAGATGGGTTGTGTAGGTGTGTGGCCCCACCCCCATGTTTTGGGACACTGTGTCCTTGGTCCTGTTACCCACATTGTGCTGCTGACCTGTAGTTAGCATTCCATTAGCTGTGGCTAGAAAACTTTTCAAGACACTGATAGCAGCACTAATGATTCAGAAATTGGTGATGGGAGCTACTAGGGCAGGCAGAGTCATAGGTATTTGCTTCCCTTTTGGGTAATAGTCCAAGAGAGGAAGTACAAAGATGCGGGGTGGATAGAGGGAAGGAAACCCATGCCCAGTGTAGAACAGTGTAATGGAATAATTGATTTGTGGAGTGGTGAGCTTCAGCAGGTGTTGAGGATCTTAAGTGCTACAGTGTTAAAAGACTTTCTTAGGAAGTGTCGAACCCAATATTTAGATCATAAGAAAGTTAAAACGTTCTTGTACAAAGAGCATTGTATCGGTATGAAAACAGCTTCCAGTCATTCCATCAGTATTTTCTGCCCATTCTTCTCATGAAGCGATGGCCTTTCTAACATTTATTTTCAGATTGATTCTAGGAAATAATTACTTTTGAGTAAGAGCTGTATCCTATGCTATTATTTTCATATTTCTCTGGTATAGAATTCACTCAAAAGCAGATTATTCTCATATTCTCTCAGTACCTGTGTGTATCAGCATGACTAAGCATTATCTTATAAAATGATTTTTGTAGTACAGTGGCCCTGTGGACTAAGGGCATTGTTACAGCAAGTTCTCATTTACCTTGGGGGTGGAGTATGCTGTTGTCTTTAAATTGCTAAGCTTGGGAACAGTTGAGGACCGTGCCAGTAGTGAGTTGGACTATTTAGTTTTATGGGAACTATTTGTGATACTAATGGTTGTGAACATATGACATGTGCCAAGCGCTAGATGAAACCTTTAGCAATACCATGCCATTTGATGTTCCCCAAAAGCCTTATGAGGAAAGGTTGATTATCATCTCCTTTTTATAAAACTTGGGGCTCAGAAGCCAATAGGTGAACCTTGGTAAGGAAACAGACCAGAGCCCCATTGCCCAGAGTCACATTGCATGTGAGTGATGGAGTAGAGATTCAGATCAACACTGTATGACCTCTAGGTCTTTGGATTTTTATAAGTTTATTGTTTATTTAATTATTTGTAAAGATAGGGTCTGTCTTTGTAGCCAAAGCTGGGCTAGAATTCACTGTTTAGCCTAGGATAGCCTCAAACTTGCTGGGGTTCTTCTGCCTCAGCTTCTTAAGTACAGAGATTGCAGGTGTGGCCACCGTGCCTAGCTTGGAGTCTTGCTTAATCTGCTCTGTCCTACATGTATGGTAAGAACAGCACAGTAGAAATGTCACAGGATGGGAAACACGAAATTGCAAATGGCCCCAACCAGTGTAGCTAAGGAAGCCAATAGCTGAACCTTGGTAAGGGAACAGACCTTTCTCTGGTCTGAACTGAAATTCTCATTCTCAGGGGCTTTGTCATCTAATATTGTAAGGTCTTGTGTAGACAGAACAGAAATAAGACATGTTTCCTATGTCTTCTAGCCACATCTGCATCTGCAATACACTAGAATGCAGTTTGGGTTTGGCAGGATACCATGCTTACTAGTTCTTGTGTTTGATAATGCTCTGGGGAAAGTTGATGGTTCCTTTTGTTTCTCTTTAGAAAGTGCAGAAGACTTTCCAAGCTATGACACAGCTTCTGAGCAGCTCCACGAGGCAGGGTATGACGCTTACATCACAGGACTCTGCTTCCTCTCCATGGCAAATTACCTAGGTACTTGAGCTGTGTTTCTGTTAAACAGAGTGGGTCTCACCTGTTTCCTCTTAGCTCAGCCTGGTGTGACAAATTTCCAAAGACCAGGCTTAGATAACAGACCCATGTTTCTCATGGTTCTGGAGAGTAGGAAGTCCAGATCGAGGACCCATCCCTAGGCACTGGCTTTCAGACAGTTGTCACTCACATAGTAGAGTTCTAGAGAGAGGAAGCACCCATGCTTCTTGTGAAGGAACCAGTTCCCTCCTTACCTCCCAAATAGCTCATTCATGGATACCATTGTTTGGGATTCAGCTTCCATGTGGGATTGGGGAAGGGATGACAGTCTGTGCATCACAACCACTGTCTTAGGATCTGGCCACCCTGAGAGAAGCAGGAGGGTTTTGAGAGGGGAGCTGGAGGAGATGAGGAGGGGACACACAGGAAGGAACTGCTGACACTTGCCCATGGACGTGTGTGGACCCTCGCTGAATGTAACACACTTGTGTCTGAGGTTCCACACTTTGACCACATGCTGTGTGTAACACCTGCTTCTCTTCACTAGGTTCTTTACTCGATCCTCCAAAAGTGTGTGTGTCCACCAGATCAAAACTCATTGAACCCTTTTTTAACAAGTAAGTAATCAGAGGGTTACAGTCCTGGTTTCTCACATTGTGAACAAGCCCCATATCTTGGGAGATAGGGAACTAGGGTACATTTTTATTAAGTATTTCTCATCTTTAGTAGGTCAGATTTTTTTGAAAGTAGAAATTGACCTTTTGGGAAATCATTTTTCAAATATACTAGCTTAAAAAGAGACTAAAGAGGCTGGGCATGGCATGCCTTTAATCCTAGCACTTGGGAGGCAAGGATAGGCAGATCTCTGAGTTCAAGGCCAGCCTGGTCTACAGAGCAAGTTCCAGGACAGCCAGGGCTACACAGAGAAACCTTGTCTCAAAAAACAAAAACAAAAACCAAAAAAAAAAAAAAAAAAAAAAAAAAAAAAAAATTAAAGAAAACATTGCTAATGGTAGCGTATCTCTTCCAAGAAAAATATGATGGTGGTTTTGGCATTTAAATTACTTTCAAGGAATGCTTGTGTTTATAGCTAAACCCACCCCCTAGTGAACTTTACATGTGACATTATTATTTATTGTATTTGCCTTACTAACTGATTACATGTTATTTCTAAGGCAATGTTTGATGAATGGGTGCACTAATCCATGAAGTCTGGACTGTCATTGCATGCTCATCAGCTCTCTACTCATCTCTTTCGTTCTGTGGTGCTGGGGATTGAACCATGGTCTCATGCATGCTAGGCAATGCGCTACTGTTGATCTCATCTAGTGAAGAAAAAGCTTGTTCCTATATTCTGCATTGTCATAGGGAGTCATTGCAATTTCTGAAGAAGTCTTAAGTTCAGAGCATTTTTAAAGAATCTCAGAGATTGTTATTTCAGAGTGTGGGTTGTGCTTGCTTGGCAAGGTTGTGACTAAAGTTATGATATGATGCTTAGGCAGCCAAGTCTGGCTATATGCCACAGCCCTCAGCCTTTGTCTTGGCCTCAGCTCTCTTAAGAGTTGATACTAGATTCTGTATGAGCTAGACAGAATGAGGCAGCTCACTTCTACCATTGTAAGAAATAGCTGTTTCAGTGTTGGTGGTTACATCATTTCCATCCATTATGTGCAGCACATTACAATCATATCGTGGCTTTACTAGATAGGATACTGTTTCCTTAGGGTATCTATAGAAATGATAGTTCCACAGTTCTGTACTTAGTATGCCGTGGAGACAGCTGCTATTCCAACATCTGGACTGTTACAGGCTCTGGACTGTTATTCTCTGAGCTAGTGAACTTCATTACATTGTGGTTTCCTTTATCATCTTCTTTTCTCACTCTCTTTCTTCCGTTATTATTATTTAATGTGTGAGTGTTTGCCTGCATGTGTGTTTGTGCACCGTGTGTGTGCCTGGTGCCTACAGAGACCAGGAGAAGTAGTCAGGTCCCCTGGAACTGAAGTTACAGGTGGTTGTGAGCTGCCACGGAGATGCTGGGAACTGAACCCGGGTCTTCTGGAAGAGCAGCCCGTGCTGTCTCCAGTGTTCCGTCTTCTGTTTTTGTTGTCATTTTATTTGGAAGTTCAGAGGAAATATGTGTGAAGTTGACAGCCTTTTCAAAAGTGTGTTAGGTCACAGTGTGATGTATATTGGAAATTAAGTTGAATTTTTTTGCATGGAAAATGAGTTGTGGTGTCCAAGTCTTTTATGTCTGTTCAGTTCAATAAGAGTGGGAAAAAAAAAAGAGTGAAAAACCATTTTCTTAGCGTTTACCTCTTATTTTAGAGTTGTGTTTATCTTTGTAATTCTTCTGAAATCTATGCCACTGGTGACAATAAATGTGGTTTAAGTTTTGATCATTCCTTACAGTTTTATATACATGATATTACATTCACTGTTCTACAGTATTTTTCGAATTGGAAATGTTTAGCTCCTGCAGATATTTGAAGCAGCAGTTCTGTGATTCCTTACAAAGTCAGGTGTGATGGGTACAGACTGGGTCAGATGGAGATGGCATCTAGCTTCTGAGTCACGCATGTGCCTGAAAGCATAGTGCCAAACAGCCTGCTCAAGAGCTTTTCTGCAAGAATGTATTGCACATGCTGTGCAGCCTTCTGATTTAGAAGAACCTGACAGAGCTAGTTGTGGTTCACGCCGGTATTCCAGTACTCGGGAGACTGAGTCTGTAGTAAGTTCTAGGCCTGTCTAAGCCACAGTGTAAAACCATCTCCAACAAAAACAGAAAAGGAAAGAGCTGGACGGTAAATACCTAAGGTGTCATTTAACATGAGGACATCTGTCCATTTAGAGTTTTTCTTTTTGAGGATAAGGGCATAAGGTCAGGAATCCTGCTAGGATCTTCTCAAAAATTTACTTTTGCTCTATTTTTTCTTATTTGTAAAAGAAAAAGATATTTTTCTTGTCTTTGAAGAGAAAACAGTGGTTTTCCTGTTCTGTTCTGTTCTGTGCGTCGTCTTGGTCCGCACAGCTGTGTCTTCTGAGGCATCTGCAGTGGGGACTGCCGCTCCTGTCATGTCTTCCTTGTAGCACTGACCTTGCTCTTACAGGTCTGATTTATCACACTGGACCTTGAGTCTTGTCATTTTTCAAGTTACCCTGTTATAAACATCCAACATTGGCCCCCAACATTATTTCAATTAATGGTGTCAGAAAAACATGACTTTTCTGAAGGTCAACTTATTTCATTATTATCTTATTTTTTTGTTTTTCTTTTGAAACAGTGTCTCATGTAGCCTCTGTCCTCAAACTCTGCTAAAGAAGACCTTGAACTTCTAATCCTCTTGTCTCCTCCCAGGGCAGTTAATTTTTATAGCAGTTTTTCTAAATGTAGCTTTACCACATTGGCATAAAATCTGATGAACTTCAAACTGACCTCAAACATACACCACAAATAGTATTTTGTTTTGCTTTTTATCAGATTTCTGTTTTAAAAGTAAAGTTCAAGACAGGTTGTTGGCAAGATGGGTCAGTAGGTAAAGCAGTTGGCACACAAGCCTGGCAACCTGAGTTTGCTTCTTGGAGCCCATGTAAAGGTGGAATGAGAAAACCCAGTGCGCAGAGTTGTTCTCTGACTTACACACACATGCCGTGACATGTGCACCCACATACACACATGCATCCATATAATGATAACTATATAGAGAACTTTTTGAAAAGAAGAAAAAGATAAACCTTGAGCAAAAATAAACTCATATTTCCATTTAAAATTTTGTGTGCTCTGTGTGTGTGTGTATGTGTGTGTGTGTCTGCCTGTGCCCACTCACACTGGAGATTGAACACTGTGTCTCATGTATGCTAATCCTTACCACTGAGCTACACTTCCAGTTTGCAAAGTATGGTATGCATGTGTACGCGTGTGACAAAGAGTCAAAGAGAACTGAAGCGTGGCAGTGAGAATCGGGCTGCTCTTGACCTGCCACTGGCAGTGGCCTGCTTGTTTATGTGGGGGACTCTTTGGTCAGGAAATGATTTACTTTCTTTTATAACCTTGGTCTATTTAATCAATGCATAGAAAGCCAGACAGAGAAGATACTTTGACTCAACCCTTTTAGGCTGGAAAGAGATAAAAAATACTCTCTGTTTTTACTTTTATTGAACCATAGAAAGCAAAGCCTGACTTTGCCTTATATTTTATTAACAGCTATCTGTCTCTGCAAGGAACTTTGAAATCTCTTGCAGATAACCTTTTACCAAGGTTTATGAAAGGAGAGTTTCTACCTCTACTTACTTTCTCCCTGCCTGGCCCCCTTAGAGACATGCTGCTGTGGTAAGAAGATAGGTAGATAGGTTTTAATGATAGCAGTGACATGTTTGTTACCCTTTGAACTAGATTGGAGTACAGAGGCTGCAAGTGGGAATGAAGTGTCTCCTTTTGCACGTTCTACTTCCAAGTGTTATAGGCTTATGAAAGAATACTCAGGGGAAGATGGTGTCAGCCTGGCACTTGGAAGCACAAGCACTTTGAATTGGGGCAGTTAAAGAAGTCCTGTCGCTCAGATGACTGTAATGCTGAAGTTATGGCAGGTAGTGACACCTGTTGAAGAGCTGCAAGTAGAGAGGGCGAAGACTCCTGAATAGTCGAGTCCCCCTGTAGCTTAAGTTTTCCTGCCTGGCCCACAGTCAGGGCAAATCTCTTTCACCTGCCAGTCCCACAGCCTCTCAGACCCTACCAAGTAAACACAGAGACTTATGTTGCTTTCAAACTGTATGGCCGTGGCAGGCTTCTTGCTAACTGTTCTTATAGCTTAAATTAATCCATTTCCTTTAATCTATACCTTGCCACATGGCTCGTGGCTTACCGGCATCTTCACAAGCTGTTTCTCATCATGGCGGCTGGCAGTGTCTCTCTGACTCAGCCTTCCACTTCCCAGCTTTATTCTCCTCCTTGCCCCGCCTATACTTCCTGCCTAGCCAACGGCCAATCGGTGTTTTATTGATTAATCAGTAACACATTTGCCATACATCCCACAGCATCCCCCAAATAAAGCACACTCATGCTTTGTTCCTTTCATCTATGGAGAGTGACCATGTTCTGGCGATAGACCGGGCCTTTCTTTAATTTTTTTTTTTAAACTTGCTAATATTTGCATGTGTTGGGGTGGGTACTGTGAGTGTGGGCTCTGGGGATAAAACTTAGGTTGTCAGGCTGGGTCATCTTGCTGTCCCTGGGTTTTTCTTACAATATATATGACTAAAAATTTATCATCAAAGTAAATTTTTTTTTTGAGACAGGGTCTCTCCATAAAACCCTGGCTGCCTGGAACTCTCTATGTAGACCAGGCTGGCCTTTAACTCACACAGATGCTTTTTCTTCTACCTCCTGAGTGCTGGGATTAAAGGCATGTGCCACTATGGCTCATTTCATTGAAGTGATTTTTAACTTGAAGGATTACAGGAAACAAAATACTAAGGATTAGAGCCCAGCTCCTGGCACTGCTCTGAGTGCCCTTCATGCCTGGAAGCATGTATGCAAGTCAGGGCTGCTGGTGTACTGTAATGTGTGTGTGTGTGTGGGGGGGCATGCTCTCTTGTCTTGTCTCTCTGGAGGGAATGGCCTGCTCAGCCACCAGGAAGCCCTGTTTCATGTTCCATCTGTGGTCACACAGAGTGTCCCCTCCATGCGGCTGCCACTTCTCAATGCAAGTGTGACTTGTGACAGTCTGTGCTGCTGGGAAGCACATTTGTGTCACAGCACCACAGGACTATCTTACGTCTGAGTTTAAGAGTTAAACCAATTGCTCACCCTTCTGCCTCAGCTTATCTGTCAGTTGTGCTGTTAGTGTTTGGTGATGGGAGACTGAGGGTGGAATGGCAGTGTAACACGTCAGTGCCGGCACACTACAGGCCTCAGACAGCTCGTCACTGCTGTCACTGATCCTCTGAACAGGCGCCAAGAGTGAAAGGCGGGCCACTTGGTCCCTGTGGGAGGCACTGTATAGGCATACCCTTTGCACCGTCCAAGCTCGTATTAAATTATGACCTTGGACCAGAAAGCAGGTGAAGAAAAGCCCTGCTTGTAACTATTAATGCGTAGGGAGAAGACCTGAATGGGTCGTCTTTCATTTGTTTTGTTTCCCTCTGTGGCCAGTGGCTGTGTCCTCTGCTGCTGCTGCGTTTGCCGTGGTGCTTTTGAGGGCAGGAGTGCTAAGGAAGAAGTGACATCCGTTAAGGGACTGAGCACATGCTTTACTGAGGTAGAAATTCAGCATGACGTGCTTTATCCATCCATTCGGAGTACATAATTTCATGTTTTTGTCATGGAAAGTTAATCTTTAAAAGTTCATTTGGTGTATGTGTGTGTGTCTGTGTGGAGGTATGCACTGTATACAGATGTATGTGGTCAATGGACAGCTTTTGTGAGTCAGTTCTCTGCTGCCATTATGTGTGTTCTGGGGATCCAACTCAAGTCATCAGGCCTGTGTGGCAAACACTTTGACTCACTGATCCATCTTACCAGCCAGGGTAATTTTTAAAAAATTTTTTAAAATTTTAAAATTGAATTTTTTAAAAATTGTGATAAACATAATTTTGGCCAATTTAACCATTTAAATACAATACTGAGCTACCCCCCTACCCTGAGTCCCTAATTCTAGAACTTTTTTATCCCCTCACTAGAACTCTGACCCTCAGGTAGCAGCTCCCCACTTCCTCTCCTTTTACCTTCCTGGGAATATGGCCCATTTGTTTTGGAGCAATGCATTGCTCCAGTAAGATTCTAATGTGCTAAAACTGTGGACATTTTAGAAACACCAGGCACATTACCTTTTGTAATTGTGTTATATCAGGATCAGTTCTTTGGTTCCCAGTCTTCCAGTTGCATGTGCGTGTCTTTGTGGGACCACTTCTGCTAAGGTTGGCTTATAAGCAGTGCCACAGGGGTGAAGGAGGAGAGCCTTATTACCATGGGGCATCTGCCAGAGTATAGTCAAATCACTCAGATGATCTTCCTATGTAGCCCAGGCTGGCCTTGAATTTGTGATCTTTCTGCCTTGGCCTCCTGCTTGCATCACTACATTTGACTTTAAAAGTGGTTTTGTATACTGTTATTCATTAAGGGAAAAGATAGGTGTGTCTTGAGAACATTGAATTATTCTTAAGTTGTAAATCTGGTTTTTAATACTAGTGCTTGTTTTTGTGCTTCTTCAGGGAAAGAGTACTTCCCTCAAGTTGGTGTCATCTTGTCTAATTTCATCTTGAACTTTTGATTGACAAAACATTTATTGGTGGGGCTATGGAGATGGCTCAGTGGGCAAAGAGCTTGCTGTGCACACATGAGGACCTGAATTTAGATTCACGTCACACACTTAAAAAGCTGGCCACGGTGGTATGTGCTTCTCTTTTCTGGAAAGCAGAGGCAAAATGGTCCAGGGCTTGTTGGCTAGGTAATTGGTAAGCTTCAGTTTCAGCAAGAGACTCTATCTCAAACAATAAGGTGGAGAGTGCTTGAGGAAGACAAGTGTGCATGCTTGTGCTCTCTCTGCCTGAGGTGGTCTTGTATTTGCTCTGGCTGCTTTAAAGCACATTTCCCCCTGGCATCACTTAACATTATGATAAAAAAGTAGTATGTGGAGGTAGAAAGAAATCTATCAAATTCTAGATGGTTATTGGAACAGCTTGCTTCCTCTGTAGTGGGGATTATGTTAGTGTCATGTGGTGGAGGTTAACAAATGACTGCAAGCTTGGTACCTAAAGCAGCAGAGATCTGTGTTCTCATATTTAGAAGGCCCAAGTTCCAAATTGAGAGGACTGTGTTCCCTTCAAGGCCTCCTCTAGCTTCTGCTGGTTGCTGGCACTGTTAGGTCTTCTTGACTTGTGACCACATTAATCTCTGCATCCACAGTCACAGAATGCTAACTCTGTAAACATATTCTGTCTCTGTGCCTCTCAGAATATGTGTGATAGTATTTAGGGCCCATGTGGATAATTCATGTGGATATTTTTACCTCAAGGGCCTCAATAACAATTACTAAGAAGTTTTCCCCAAATAAGGTGACATTCATAAGTCCTGGGGGTTAATGGTGACCATTTTTTTTTTTTGGAGGCTATTATTTTTCATCCCACTAATGGTGAAGTCAGCATTATTTATTATTATTGTTGTTGTAGTTATTATTATTATTATTATTATTATTATTATTATTCTGGGTCTCACTGTGAATCCCTGACTGGCCTGCTATTCTCTTTGTAGACCAGGCTGGCTTTTTAACTCATGGAGATCTGCCGGCTGCTGTCTCTCAGGTGCTGAGATTAAAGCATGCAGCACCATGCATGGCAAAAGTTTTCTTACGTGTTCCTTCATTGGTCCTGGCTTACAGCAAGTGATCAATAATTGTTTTCAAGACTGTGTAGTTTGCACTTGCTCAACAGAGGGCTGTGTTCTCTAAGAAGGTAGCTGAGGGGCCTGAGGAGATGGCTCAGATGGCAAAGTGCTTGCTGTTCAAGCTGGAAGCCAGAGGCCATGTCAGAGATGACTGGGCTTGGTGGACTACCTGTAACCCCACTGTTCAGGAAACAGATAGGGAATCCTTAGAGCAAGTGGGCTAGCTAGACTCCCTGAAATTGTGAGTTCCAGGTTCAGCAATAGACTCTACCTCAATGAATAACGTGGAAAGCAATCCAACAATATACCAGATATCAACCTTGGGCCTCCACATGCATGTGTAAATACATACACACACATACATACACACACATCTCACACACACACTCTACATATATATGCATATTTGAAAACAAAAGACTAATGTAACCCAGCTAGCAGATGGCATACCCGTTGAACACCTTCTACCACTCAGAGTGTTACCTAAATTAACTGCCCTTCTGACAGCAGCTTTTACACGTGGGCGATAATCTCTGCGTTTTAAAGCTGAGACATTTTTCCCAGGGTAGCAGAGTCAGGGACAGTGGATGTGTCCTGGGCTGAAGGTTCAGTTCTTTCCTCCACAGCACAGAATCTGAACCAGACAGATTGAGGGTTGTGTTTCTCTGGGAGGTATAGTTTTCTTTCAGCATTTGACCTGAGCATTGGTTCTGAAAGATGTATCTTTCACCATTGGGTAGCATGAGAACCGACTTCCTCTGACATCAGCTTTGCAGAATGCTATTGTATAATGCTTAGTTTAACATTTTTATTTGATGTAATTTGATATGGTTCATTAGCTAGAGTCGGTTCCAATGAGCTGTTGGTTTTTGTCTTTCTTTTCTTTTAAATCTAAATTTTAGTGTCAGTTATGTTTCAGAAGGACATGCCTTGGCTTCTTGACAAATATGGGCAGTGCTGTATTTGGATTGAAAATTGTACCCCCTACCTGAATGAAATTAAAGTAAGCCACAACAGTAAGTCCTTTCTGGTTAGAGCTTGCATGGTAGGGCCAGGGAACCTAGTAAACATGTTTATTTAAATGTGAGAGATGTCTGCATGCTTCCGATCCCATGTCAGGATTTTTTTTAATAGCACATACATGTAGATATGTGTTTCCTATGCAGTACTTTTACTGCTATGCCCTATTTGCAAGTACAGTAGAGCTGGTGGCTGCTAAAAGGTTTGAATTTCCCATTGGGAATTTGGGGATTCTTTCTCTGTGTTGAGTCAGATAGCATCCAACATTTTGGTACCCCAGGCTTAGTGATAGAGAACAGGACAGCTTTACTTGGCAACGAGTGACATATTTAGTTTTTAGGAAGATAAATAGTTTGGGGATGTGAGCTTTTTTCTTTTGCTAGGGAGTGAGACCAGAACAGACACTGTCACATAGTAAGATATATCTTGGCACTAGAACTCTTTCCAGGTCAGTCAGGCCTGAGTGTGCATATACCTGTTTGATGGTGTAAGAAGTTAGACCCTCAGGGTCTCTCAGTCCTTAGCTCTGCAGCTGGACAGTCGTTCCTGACACTGGAATGACACTGCAGACAGTATGAGGTCAGATGCCCAGAGTGTTTTCTTTGCTTTGTATGAATTTATTTTTGTTTTTTTTTTGAGACAGAGTTTCTCTGTGTGAAGTCCTGGCTGTCCTGGAACTCTCTATGTAGACCAGGCTGGCCTCGAACTCAGAGATCCACCTGCCTCTGTCTCCTGAGTGCTGGGATTAAAGGTGTGCACCACCACTGCACCACCACTGCCTGGCTAGATTGTTAGGTTTTGCTGACATGGGATGGTAGTTCTCTGATCTCTGGTCACATGGCTTTCTTCATCGTCTTGTTGTTCTAATTGCCTTGCAAATTCATTTACTCAGAGCTCCTATTGGGCAACAGTGTCATTCGCCATGCTTGGGCTATATGCCATCAGAGACAGTTATAATTTAATCAGCCCTTGGAGCATTACTTCTACCCCATACAAGTGTCTGGGGTTCTTACTTATGGGGTTGGATGTTGATTTAGAGAGACCATCCTGGACTCAGAGCTCACCAGCTCCACAGTCGTTTTGAAGTAGTTTATGTTGTACATTTGTTGGGAGAGGGCCAAGAGAGGGGCTTGCAGAAGAGAGAAGGCTTGGTTAGCACTGGAAGCTTTGCTTCTAGTCTCTTCTCTGTCTCCATAGTGGCCAGTGGTCATTACTGAACATGAAAAACCTTACCCTGCCCCCCTTTTCATATAAGGGAACTACTGCTAATTCTCTACTTGTCCTCTAGGCCTCAGAGACTCTCAGGAAGCTAAATGGGCAATGGTAAGTGATATTTTAGTCAGGAAGTTGATGCTCAGATTTTTTTTTTTCAGATTAAAGAAAAAAACAAACAAAAAAAAACCCCTCAGTTTCTTAGGCCAAAATAAAAACCACTGTCATTTTACTGAATTTCCAATAAATCTGGTTTGTTCTTAATGTCTTTTGCATTTACTAATTGAAATCAATATTTCCCATTTTTCAATTGATGATACTACTGTGTAAGTTTACAAGTTAAAAAATAATAAGCTAGGTGGTGGTGGTGGTTGACGCCTTTAATCCCAGCATTCGGGAGGCAGAGGCAGGTAGATCTCCCAAGTTTGAGGCCAGCCTGGTCTACAGAGTGGGTTCCAGGACAACCAGGGCTGTTATACAGAGAAAGCCTGTCTTGAAAAACAAGACAAAGCAAAACAAACAAACAAACAAACTATATATATATATATATATATATATATATATATATATGTGTATATATATATACACATATATATATATACACACATATATATGTATGTATGTAATGCAGAGGTGGCGCAGTGGTTGAAAGTACTTGCTACTCTTGCAGAAGATCCAGGTTTGGTTCCCATCACCCATGCAGAAAGCCCTCTCCTGGCTTTCTTAGGAACCAGGCATGACATGGTGTACATACATACATTCAGGCACTCATACATACACATAAAATTAAAATAATCACATATGTATACATATACATATATATGTGAACCCATGAGACCTATGAGGAAGAAGAGGAAGAGTGTAAAAGTTGTTCTCTGACTTTCACATGCATCTCACACGCATAGCCTTAGAAAAAAATAACATATACACATACACACACACATACACTATACACACACACACACACACACATATATGAAATTATGGTAAGCCTAATAGTCATTATTGTGTAGCGACCTTTTGCTGCCCTGTCAGGTGAGTCTTGTGGAGATCTTCCCTTTGGACCTTAGTGTCTTGTCAGCATCTACTTCTATTGTACCATGTTTTCTTTCCAGAGCTGAGCAGCAGTAGGTTTCTCTTGTTTTTAAAGAAAAGGGAGGAATCTTACTGTGTTGCCCAAGTTAAACTCAAACTCCTGACCTCTAGCAGTTCTTTGGCTTCACAAAGAGCTGTGGTTATAGACTCTTGTCGTTCTGCACTGCTTGCCAGCTATTATTACCTCCTGTTCCTCCTCTGCCTTTTCCTCCTCTTTTTAGACAGGTTCTCACTATGTACTGGCTGTCCTGGAACTCCCTGTGTAGAACAGGTCCTTTAACTGTCAAAGCTCTGCTTGCCTTAAAGGTGCACAGCACCATACCTAGTTTGTTTATTTGTTCTTTCTCTTTTTTTTAGATTTATTTTTTCTCTGTCTCTGTGTGTGTGTATGTGTGTGTACCTGTAGAGACTAGAAGAGGGCATGGGATTTCCTGGATCTAGAGTTAGAGGTGATGATTACGAGCTGCCTAAAGTGGGCACTGGGAGCCTAACTTTCATCCCTTGCAAGAGCAGCAAGTGCTCGTAACCACTGCGCCATCATCTCTCCAGCCCCTAACTTCTTCTTTCAGTGATTTCAGTGTCTGACTCTCTTTTACCCTGTACCATACTGGAAGGTCTCCTATTTAGCAGAAAATAGAGAACTATTTCTTTCTTTTCTAATCAAAATCATTCTTCCTTCTAATTTAGTAATGCAGAATTTTGCAGTTGTCTGTTTCCGTGCTAACTGTATACAAGCTCACCTGCAGAACTTACTGTCTGCTGCTGGGTCTTGTTAGTCTTGCTTAAGTTTTCAACCCTCCAGCCTCAGTGTGTGTGCCACAGTGTGTGTGTGGAGGCCAGAGACAGCCTCAGTGTGTGTGCCACAGTGTGTGTGTGGAGGCCAGAGACAGCCTCAGTGTGTGCACAGTGTGTGTGTGGAGGCCAGAGACAGCCTCAGTGTGTGTGCACAGTGTGTGTGTGAAGGCCAGAGACAGCCTCAGTGTGTGCACAGTGTGTGTGTGGAGGCCAGAGACAGCCTCAGTCTGTGTGTGCACAGTGTGTGTGCACAGTGTGTGTGTGTGGAGGCCAGAGACAGCCTCAGTGTGTGCACAGTGTGTGTGTGGAGGCCAGAGACAGCCTCAGTGTGTGTGCACAGTGTGTGTGTGGAGGCCAGAGACAGCCTCAGTGTGTGCACAGTGTGTGTGTGGAGGCCAGAGACAGCCTCAGTGTGTGCACAGTGTGTGTGTGTGTGTGGAGGCCAGAGACAGCCTCAGTGTGTGCACAGTGTGTGTGTGGAGGCCAGAGACAGCCTGCTGGAGTCTGTTTTTGCCTTCTGCTGTGTGAGTCCTGGGGACTGAACTCGGCAGGCTTGGCAGCAAAGCTTTTACTCACATAACTGTCTCACTGGACCTCCCATGTATCTTTTACTATCACATTTACCTCTGGTTTTGTGGACATTGCTACATATAGCAGGTTAATACTGGCATTATTTTGTAATCTTTTTTGGAGAGGTAGGGAATGATTCAGATAAGACATAGTTCAAGGCAAGCTTACTGTGTCATCCTAGAATAACCTTTGACCTTCGTGCCCTCCTCTGGATGGGAATGAGGGGAAGAATTCCGTATCTGATATTTGTTGATTGGAGAATTTTGATGAAGGTTATGGATGTCAATTCTTGTGTTGTGTGGATTAGAGATTTTCTTTAGTGTGCCTTAGTGACTAAAGCTTAATTTGTGGCCAACTCATAGAAATATGTTCAGCTATTTCTCTCTGTCTCTCTGTCTCTCTCTCTCTCTCTCTCTCTGTCTCTCTCTCTGTCTCTCTCTCTCTCTCTCTCTCTCTGTCTCTCTCTCTCTCTCTCTCTCTCTCTCTCAAAATGAGAATGAAGCCAGATAGTGGTGGTTTAACCTGTAATCTCCCAGCACTTGGGAGGCTGAGGCAGGAGGATCATGAGTTCAAGGCCAGCTTGGGCTATATAGCATTACTGTATCTCAACTACAAAATAACAGAGAATAAACAAACAAAAGGCCACGAGAATGACAGTTATGAAGTAAGCAATAGTCCCTGAATTGTCTCTGTCAGGGAACCTAGTTGCAGTTGCTTGTCACACTTTGACCTCCTGGCTTCAGGGAGAAGCAAAGGGTGTATGTTACTGCTTCCTGCATTTTGAGATAGACCTTGAAATGTACTAGTTTTGTGTTTTTTTCCAACTCAAAATCTTTTAATATAAACAAACCATCACAACCCTTTCTTTCTGAAGACTTCAGCCAGCAAGGCATTGTTACATAGCTGATGATGGTAGTCAACATCGTTGAACACCTGTGACCCTGTGATGGGCAGCTCCCGGTTTCTGACTCAGCATCTCTAACACATTCCCAGAGGACGCTGCTTCTGCTGCCAGTGGGAAGCCACATTTTGATAAAGGCTCAAGGTTTTATGTTCCTGAGAAACTGTTTAGACAGGGTATGGTTATGTAGTCCACAGTGATCTTGAATGTGTAATCTTCCTCCCTTTGCCTGCTGACTGCTTACATTATAGACGGTGTTCCTGGGAAGTGTTATATCTGAAATGAAATTCTTCAGAGTATGGCTTCTTAGGTAGTTTGGGGTGCAGTGCCATACCACCTTGGTTACAGAGGAGTTTTGAAGGCTGCTTTTTGTGAGATCATCTAGCATATTGATAAAGCTGGTGAGATGTCTTAGCAAAATAAAGATGTCATGTGGGTCCCATAAAAGGTTGAGCTGAAGCTACCCAGCCTTGTGAGAAGGCCCTGAGGTACTTTGCTTCTGTGAATCTGGACTTGTTAGAAAGTCACAGTACTTGAACGTCACCAGTACCCTGTTCATAGAATAGGAAAAACTAACAAGTTCCACAAAGGATAACAGTTGTTTTGTGGCATCTAGAATGTGAATTTGAATCATATAGTTAGTTTCTTAAGACAGAATTTGTCGCTGTTCAAGTTGGAATCTTGTTAATGTCAATCCTTTAGAGGTTAAGTGGGAACATACTGTTTCATCGTAAGGCTTTCAGGAATGTAGCAAGATTCCCACACACATCTCAATTGAGTGTCTTGACAGGCACAGTATTTCATACATGAGTTAGTTCAAGTATCTTTTTTAAAATTATTTTTTCTAAGGCTGTGTGTGTGTGTGTGTGTGTGTGTGTGTGTGTGTGTGTGTGATGCATGTGGAAGTCAGAGGACAACTTTTACAGTCAGTTCTCTCCTTGTATCACGTAGGTTCTGATTATTAAACTTAGATTGTTAGCCTTGGCAGTAAGTGCCTTTACCTGCTGAGCCACCTTGAGCGCTTATGTGTGTGTGTGTGTGTGTGTGTGTGTGTGTGTGTGTGTGTGTGTGTTGTGCCTCCCCTCCCCATCATCCCCAACCCTTTACTACATGTCTTTTGGAAGCCTTCAGATGAAGGAGAGATTATTCTTCAGCTCAGTTCATAGCCAAGGAGCACCCTCTCATGTTCCTCAGCCTTTCTGCTTGCCTAGTGTATCATGTGTTAGTAAAAACTGTCAAGCTAGCCAATCCATATGCAAAGCAGCTTACCAAGTCCTCCAGGAATGTGGCCTAAGCTCTCTGGCAGCTGGTTTGGATGAGGCACATATGCACTGAGTATTTAATTCTCCTTCAGAAGTGTAGGGTGGTAGCAGTTGCACACAGTGGTATAAGGAGGTGGGAAGCTGCTGGGAAAGTTTGGTTTGGCTCTGCAGCCACTCAGCTACAGCATTAGATTTGCTTTCACAGTTGTGAGGCTCTTTCTACAGCCCTTGTGCCAAGTCACACACAGATCCAGGCTAGCTTCGAGTTCACAGAGATCCGTTTGCCTTTGCTTCCCGAATGCTGGGATTAAAGGTGTGCACCACCACCACCCAGCATCCACAACAACTCTTATAAGGGAAAACATTTAATTGGGATGGCTCCCTTACAGTTCAGAGGTTCAGTCCATCATCATCTTGGTGGGTTGTGGTAGTGTGCAGGCAGACATGGTGCTGGAGAAGTAGCTGAGAGTTCTACATCTTTACAGGCAGGCAACAGGAAGTGAATTGAGTCACTGGGCAGTATCTTGAGCATATATGAGACTTCAAAGCTCACTTCCACAGTGACACAGTTGTCCAACAAGGCCATACCTACTCCAACAAAGCCACACCTTCTGATAGTGCTCTAACCTTTGGGGGCCATTTTCTTTCAAACCACCACATTCCACTCCCTGGACCCCAAAGGCTGGTAGCCATATCATAATGCACAAATGCATTAAGTCCAACTTGGAAGGACCCCATAGTCTATAACAGTCTCAAACTTGTTTCAAAGTCCAAATTCCAGAATCTCTTCTGAGACTCATGACAATCTTTTTAACTGTAATCCCCCTGTAAAATCAAAATAAAAAACCAGACCACATACTTCCAACATATAATGGCACAGGATATACATTACCATTCCAAAACATAGAGAAGGGAACATAATGAGAAAACACTGGACCACAACAAGCCTGAAAACCAGCTGGGCAAACTCCAAACTCTACATCTCCATGTCTGATGTCAAAGTGCTCTTCAGATCTCCAACGCCTTTCAGCTTTGTTGACTGCAACACACTTCTTTCTCTTGTGCTGGTTCCGCTCCCTGTTAGCAGCTCTCCTCAGCAGATATCCCACGGCTCTGGCATCTCCAACATCTTGGGGTGTGCAAGGCAATCCAGGCTTCACCACAGCTTCACACAATGGCCCCTCCAGGCTTCCATTCAGGGACACCTCCGACACATGCCTGATCTCAGCGGCTTTCCTTAGACTCAGAGGCAAATTCCAAAACCCTTTCTATTTTTAACTCTAGAACCATGTGGCTGAAACTGCCAAGTTCTGCTTTCTGGGGCTGGAACTTGGCCCTTCATTCATTTACATCTTCACTAGCTCTCTGTTTTCCATCACTGCCTAAACTTGGTTGTCCTTGAACTTGCTCTGTAGACCAGGCCAATCTCAAACTCAGAGATCTTCCAGCCTCTGCCTTCTGAGTGCTGGGATTGAAGGTGTGCCCCACCACACTTGTCTCTAAGCTTTTCTTTAGTTCCTTTTCACAAGTTAGAAATTTAGATGGGTGGGATCTTGCCCTGAGGTCACCACTCCCTTTATTCCATTTCTTAATGTGTTTATCTCCTAGAACATAGGACTTAGCTCCATTTTCCTGGTGCTCCTTTTCTTCTCAGATTGTACATTCTGTATTTTTCCTTGCTCAGTTGCACCTTTTCATTATAAATCTTTGTAACCATACAACAGAATCTATACTAGGCCATTTTGAGATTTTCCCTGCCAACAGAATTAATCCAAAACTCTTCACTTTAGCCACAGGCAAACTTTTTGGACAAGGGCAAAAAGCAGCCATATTCTTCACCAAAATATCCCAAGATTGATTTCTAGGCAACATACTAAAATTCTTCTCCTCTGAAACCTCTTGAGCCATCATCCCTCCCACAGTTCAAATCATTATCAGCACCATTGTTTTCCATGCTCCTACTAGTATGGCCTACTAAGCAGTGCTTAAAGCATTATACTACTTTCCTAGCCCAAAGTACCAAAGCCCAAATTCCTCTTAACAAAAACATGGTCAAGCCTGTCACAGCAATACCTCAGTTCCTGGTACCAACTTCTGTCTTAGTCAGTGTTCTATTGCTGCGAAGAGACAGCATGACCACAGCAACTCTTATAAAGGAAAACATTTAATTGAGATGGCAGCTCACAGTTTCAGAGGTTCAGTCCATTATCATCATGGTGGGATATGGCGGTGTGCAGGCAGACATGGTGCTGGAGAAGTAGCTGAAAGTCCTACATCTTTCAGGCTATAGGAAGTGAACTGAGACATTAGATTACCATAGTCCACCTCCACTGTGACACACTTCCTCCAATGAGACCACACCTACTCCCACAGAGCCACACCTCCTAATAGTGCCACTCCCTTTGGGGAGGGGCATTTTCTTTCAAACCACCACAGTTTCCCTACTCTTTTATTAGTAAATTTTATTCTTTGGCAGTTGTGTGCATGTATGTAGTGCATTCAGGTTGCTGTCCCTTTGCCCTCTCTTAACTCCTTCCCTCCCCTGCCAGTTTCTTTTCTTTCTTACAATTTCTTACAATTTTAGTATATTGCCTAGAAATCAATCTTGGGATATTTTGATGATGTAACCAATCCGTGACTTTTTGTTTTGTTTTGTGCTCCACAGAGTTTAACTAGAACATTCCCAGTGACCTTGTGTTTGGAGCTATTCATTAAAGCCTGATGGGCTCACCAGTGGCTCTACAGCTGGGGTTTACATTTCCCCTTTAGTTGCTGGTAGTTTAGAAGTACGTGGTAGGGCTTCTGAGTCAATCTCTATCCATACTTGACTGTAAGGCAGCCCTGATGTGTATGGGCCCAGTGCCAGTAGATGCAGTTTCTGTGAATTCATGATCATCGTCATCCTGTGTCCTGTTTAGGAGTTAAGTTCTGCAGCCCTTTACCCTATCCTCTGGTTCTTTGTATATTCTTTTCTACTCCCTCTTCCAAAATGTTCCCTGAGCCTTAAGGTTTTGTACAAATGTCTTGTTTAGGGCTGACTATTCAAATGTCCTTTGTAGATGTAACCAACCGTCTTATTAAATAAGAAACCCAGAACCAATGCAAAGAAGAAAGCCAAGAGATCAGAGCTAAGAGCCTTATGCGTCTGCTGCAGCTAGCCTCTTCAGCCAAGAGAGACCTACTTGCTGAGTGTTTGTCTTTATATAGACTTTCTGTTCTGCCTTCTCATTGGTTGTAAACCCAACCACCTGACCGCCTCGTCACTGCTTGTTTGTATAGACCTCCAGATCTTCTATGGTTGGTATTGAGATTAAATGCGTTTGTCTCCAATGCTGGCTGTATCCTTGAACACACAGAGATCTACCTAGTTCTGTCTACCAAGTGCTGGGATTAAAGGCGTGTGCCACCACCGCCCAGCTCTGCTATGTGGCTCTAATAGCTCTGACCCCCGGGCAACTTTATTTATTAACATACAAATAAAATCACATTTCAGTACAAGTAAAATACCACCATAGTCCTTCATTCCTAGTCTCTGTATTTACCTCTGTTTGCTACAAAGAGATTTAAGTATGAGAGTGTAAAGAATGGGATCACCTCCAGGTGGAGAGACGCCTTTGTCTAAGCCATTAAAGTTTAATCCAGAAGGACAAGCCAGGGACCTAGCCAAGGACCACTCCCAGGAAGGCAGGTTCATCTCAAGATAATGTACTTTTCCTTTCTAGAATTTCTGCCCCTTAGTACACTCCTCATGAGCTGCCATGATCTTTGGCTGGGTCTGCCAGCCCTTTCTTCTTTTTTCTTTCAGATGCTGGCCAGAGCCCAAGTATGCTTTTAAACTCAAACTAATGCTTTGGGCCTCCTTGCTCTTTCTAAAGCTCTCTTCCCTGTTGTGTGCCTGCCTGCTGCCAGGTGGCTGACCTCCATGCATCCCTATCTGAGACACATGGCTTTTGTTCTTTCTCTCTCCGTTTCTCCCCCTCCTTTCCTGGCAGCTGCAAGATTTACAGCTTGCCTGCTCTGGGGGTTTTCTTTTTAAACTGTAATGACTTGTCCTTAAGATTCTATGTGAGTCTGCTCTTTGCCCCTGAGCTTCCCTTTGTGTCCTTTCTTAAGTTCTTTTATTAATAAGATGAAGAACCCCAAGAGGGGACCCTGATTTCCCTTATATTGTGTTGGCTCCATTGGACCTTCCCAAGATTTCTGGTGATACTTCTTTCCTACCTTTTAATTCTTAAATCATAGTGGACCCTAGACAGTGTCAAGAGTAGCCTTTGTCTATGGGTATAAGTATTTATTTATTTTAAATATAAGTATTTAAAAAGCAGTTTGATGCTTTCCAGTTTAGCTAAGCAGCAATAGTAGGTTACTCTTAGAGCTCAGGACCTCTAGGTTTCTGCCCAGGTTTGACGGCTGTCTTCTTGGGAAGTAGGCCCCGCAGCCAGCCAGAGAATGTGCTGCTGCATCCATAACTGCGGCACCACTGCTGCCCTGCTGGGCACACCTTACCTGGTTAGTTGATGTTGTAGTTCACGCGGGGGCGGGGTTGAGACTGTTGATATGGCTGGGTGGTGGTGGCACACGCCTTTAATCCAGCATGTGGGAGGCAGAGACAGGCAGATCCCTGTGAGTTTGAGGCCAGCCTGGTCTACATAGTGAGTTCTAGGACAGCCAGGACTACACAGAGAAACCCTGTCTCAAAAAGCAAAAGCAAACAAAAGACTGTTGATAACCTTTACTCTCCCAATAGCCAGTTAACTTTGATTATTGCTTTGTTTATAGTACAGCATTGACCATCTTATTACTGATTCAACTTATTTTTTCTTTCTTTTTCTTTTTTTTGAGAGTCTCAGGGTCTGAGGGTTTTACTTTGTAGCCCTGGCTGGCCTTGAACTTGCTTTTATCTACCTGCCTTTGCCTCATGAGTGTTGAGATTATATATGTGGGCCACGATACCCAGCTCAACTTTTATTCGTGAAATTTAGATTAAAATTTTAAATTACCATATGTATAATCCTTGCCTTTAAATTTTTTTTTATTTTATGGTATTAGAGATTGAACTCAGGACTTCAAATATATTAGGCAAGTGATCTACAATTAATCTCTACTATCCTGCCGTTCATTAACTTCTATATCTTGATCTTAGCAAAAGGATAATAAGTGATAATTAAAAACTTCTTTTTAAGATTTATTTTATGTGCATGAAAGTATGAATATATGTCTATACATCACGGGCATGCCTGGTGCTCTTAGATGCCTGAAGAAGGCCTTTAATCCTCTGGAACTATAGTTACAGATAGTTGTGAACTGCTGTTTGGGTTCTGGGTACTGAACTTCTGTCCTCTGCAGGAGCAACAAGCACTCCATCCATCTCTCCAGCTCTGTTATATATTTTTCTGAAGCCTCCTTTTTTTCCTCACAGAATTTTTAAAGTTTTATTATATGGGTATGGTTGTTTTGTCTACATTTCTATATATGTACCGTGTGTGCGTGGTACTCGGGGTTCAAAAGAGGACATCGGATCCCCTGAACTAGAGTTTCCAACAGTTGTTAGCTCCATGTGGCTGCTAGGAATCAAACCCAGGTCTTCTGCATGAGCAGCCGGTGATCTTAATCTCTGAGCTGCTCTCCAGGCCCAATTTGTAATTTTCAAACATTTATTATTATTGTACATGTGTCCATGCTGTAAATGTGAGTGTTTTTGTCACAGCATGTTTGTTAAGATCATCTTTGGGGTATCATTTCTCTCCTTCTGCCTTTACATGATTTTGGAGAATCAGACTCAGGCCTCCAGGCTTGTATGGCAAACACTTTTACCTGTGGAGCCATCTCGTTGGTCTGAAGTGATTATTTTTGTTTTATTTTTAATTTTATTTTGAGATTTGAGGAGACTACCTAATTCTACTGAAAAGAGAACTGAAAGTTATTCAGAGTATAAAATTGCTGTGGGTGACGGAGCTAACGATAGCTGCCCAGTCAGTCGGATCTGCTGTGCTGTGTGTCTGTCTGCTGTGCTGTGTGTCTGCTGTGCTGTGTGTCTGCTGTGCTGTGTGTCTTCTGTGCTGTGTGTCTGTCTGCTGTGCTGTGTGCTTGTGTTCTGTCACCGCCTAACACTGTGAGGAACATCGATTCGTTTGGGGACATAGTTTATATAAGCAGATAGTAGATCTATACTATATTTGTGAGCTAAAAAGAAATTTGATTTCTTCGCTGTAGGACCTGGTTTATTGTATTGGAGGCCATCCAAGTTCTCCAGCCACCAACTACTGTGAGCTCATTTTTTGACAGTACAGGACAGAGCTGTTCTGCTGATGGTTCATCTGTGAGCTAATCATACCCTGCTTGTTTTTGACGCCTGGTAATATGTGCTTTAATTGCAGGTCACTGAAGCCAAACTAATTGCTTGTTGGGCACTTAGATTGTCTTTTTAATTTGTGGCATAATAGCTCTTTTAACGGAAGCACACAACATATTGTTATCCAAGTAGTAGAACTCATTAGTATCATCCTAGACACAACAGAAAGCCTGATTTTGTTCATGATTTAGCTCCTGAAAGAAAATGGAAAGACATTTCAGACAGATGTAATTAATGAATACTGTTTTTTAAGTGTGCCTTTGTATCCATTTCAGCAACTATACATAAAATGCTTGCTATGCTTTAAAATGCTTGCTATGCTTTATAGCCATGTGTGTGGGGTCTATGCACACGTGTGTATGAGAGACAGGCTGTGTGGCCAGGTGAGTGAGTGTACCTGTGTACGTGTGGAGGCCAGAGGACGATATTGGGTATCCCTCTTGCTGGTAACCAGCAAGCCCCAGTGACCCCCTATTCCCCATAGTGCTGGTGTTATAGGTATGTGCAGCCACAGCTGGCGTTATCCATGGATGCTGGGGATTTGAATTCAGGTTCTCAGGCTTGCATAGCAAATATTCTTACCCATTGAGCCATCTCCCTAGCCCCATGATAACTTTCTTTATCAAGGATTGTTTTGTTTTGTGCTTCAGATATGTTTTACATGACAATAATAATGTGAATATTTGAAGACAGTTACTTACTTCAGTTTTTAGGATTTACCCTATACCCAGTAACTTTGTATTTCATTAAAAAAATAAAAATAAAAATAAATGAATGTCATTCTCCTCTCACAAATATGACTGTATAGGAACCTTTTCATATGTTGGTAAGGAGTTGGTATTTGTTTTCTCATTGTTTCTTTGGACTAACTAGTAGGACAGTGCTCCACACAGGGTTTTCTTTCAACTTTTCATTAAAAATTTCGTTAATCTAGTTGGTATTTTTTGAGAAACTACTGAGTACCTGGAATTGTTGTAGGTGTTGGAGATACCACAATTTGTATTTTTATCTTTATGATAAATATTTAGCTCAAGAGGAAAAAAAATCTCTGAAGTGAATTTTAAGAATCCTAATTTTTTTTTTTTTTTTTTTTAGAAATAGAATAAGCACACTTGTTATTTCTCTATTGCTGTGAGAAAATAACACCATGACCTAGGCATGTGAGAAAACACCACGACCTAGGCAGCCTATAGAAGAAAGCACTTAATTGGGCTAATGGTTTCAGAGTGTTGGAGTCCGTGATGGCAGAACAAAGGACACATAGTGGCGGGAATGTGCACTTAGGGAGCAGAGAGAGCACACGGGTCATGGCATAAGTTTTTCTTCCTACAAGACCACAGCTCTTACTCCTCAAACATTTCCACTAGCAGAGGACTGTGCAATTAAACAGGAGCCCATGGAGGCCATTCTTATCCAAACCACACAGTGACAAGTAGCTTCTGCTAACATTTTAATAGATTTTTTTAAAATAAATTAGTTTGTTACCTGTGTGTTTGTTTTTCTTTTGGTAGGTTATTTCTTATGAGGGTCATGGACATTCCCTATCTGAACTTGGAAGGGCCAGACTGTGAGTATACTTTGATTTCCCCATTGCGTCTTTGCTGTCAGAGTGAAATCCGAAAGGGTTACCTGGAAAAAAGTGCTGACAAAAGAGCTTTTTTACTTAAACATGGGCAGTGGTTTGTGGTTGGTCGGGATTGCATACTTAAAAGTTCAGGGGACCCTTGGGCCTTCATTACATTTTCCAGGCTATATAAATATGTCTCATAGCCTGGAAAAATATATGTTCATAGTTTCATCCTCCACAAAGTAGAATCATTTCCAATACATACTTAAAATATGCTGTCTATATCAGTAATTTGTTAAATTTTCTGTTTTCTAGTTACTTATGCATATATTTAAGTTTAGCAAGTTAATTTTTTTAATGAAATTGTTGTGGGTTCCCTGACATATAAGAACAGTCTGCTAATGCCTGGGTGTGGAAATGTACAGCTGGAATCCCAGCACTTGGGAACAGAGGCAGGATTACTGTGTCTATGTGTCAGCTGTGTCTACATAGTGGTAAGACTTCTACTGATCCTCTTAGGAGTTGTTTGGTAACCATGAAACATCTGTGTTAATTCTTCAAGGCAGTATGGGCTAGTTTAATTAAAGAATCCATACTTGCCAAGTGTGGTGGTGCATGCTTAGAATCCTTACATTCTGTGGGCTGAGGCAATCAGAAAGTCACTGACTTGCCTGGTCCCTTGCTAGAAGCCAGCCTTGGCTATTGTTCCTCAGGAGCTGTTCACCTTGTTCTTTGAGACCCAGTGTCCACCTGGAGCTCACTGATTAGGATAGACTATTGGCCAGAGAGTCCCAGGGACAGATAGTCCTGTCTACCCCTCCCCAGTACAGGCACTTGGAGCATACTCCTCCATGTCTACCTTTTTATGGGGTCTGGAGGCCAGGCACAGGCCTCATGTCTGTGTGGCAAGTGTCTCGGTGACTGAGCTGGCCCCTTGCCAGTGCTCGGATCATGTCTTAACTCTCGTCCTTTTGCCACTTTTGTAGTGCAGCCTAAACGTGATCATGTTCTCCACGTGACATTCCCCAAAGAGTGGAAAACCAGTGACCTTTACCAGCTCTTCAGCGCCTTTGGTGAGTAGAGAAAGGTTGTGACAACTGTTTGAAGGTTTGCCTTTGTCCTGTTGTAGAGATGGTCAGAAGGAGAGGGTGTAAAGGATTTCTGAGTCCAGTCACGGCCTTGTTCTGTTCTAATGTGATCTGAGGTGCAATGTGTAACCCTTGCTGACAGTTAGATGGACCGTCACTGTGACTGCCTTACTGCTGATGAGCGAAACAAACCTAAATCAGGGGAAAGAATTTTTAAGATTAAATTCAGAGAGACTGTTTAATACTGACAAGTAGACTCTACATGAGATTAATACTGAAAGTAACAAACACAGATGTCTGAGCAGACCAAGGCTCCAGATGTGTGTAAGGTAGGCAGTTTCTCTCATTCTTTTTTTTTATATTAAAAGTCAAATATTTATGTATGTATCATTGAAGGGTTGAAGATGGCACTCGGTCGTAGAGGGCCCTGGATTCCATCCCTAGCATTGCCATAAAGAAAGTGAACAAAATGGGTTGGGGATTTAGCTCAGTGGTAAAGCGCTTGCCTAGCAAGCACAAGGCCCTGGGTTCGGTCCTCAGCTCCGAGAAAAAAAAAAGAAAGTAAACAAAACCTCAGTTAACATTTACTACTAAGTGATAAGTAATAAAGACTTCGAAAAATTGAAAATATTAAGATCCAGATTAAATCTTTGATAACCTAATTCTTAGGTCATAGATCATGTGGTTAGACCTATCAGGGTTTGTGAATGTACAGGTTTGTTATTTTAACGAGTGAAGTATTGAAGCTGTATATTCTCTTTGGTGGAATAAAGTGAAAGTGGAAACTGGCCAGTAGTAGGATGCCTAGTAATACTTGTATATCCTCAAAAGATTTAACTGTGCAGACATTTAAGAGAATAATCACAGGCTGATGAGATGGCTCGGTGTTTGCTGTGCAAGCTTGGTGATGTGAGTTCAATACCTGGAACCCACGTTAAAGTGGAATGAGAGACTTCACTCCACACGTTGTCTCTGACCGTCACATGTATGCTGCAGCTTCTGTAATAGACGTAATAGCAATTGTCTTGGCTAGTGTTTCTATTGCTACAATGAAACACCATGACCGGAAAGAATGTTGGGGAGGACGGGTTTGATTTGGCTTATACTTCCACATCACTGTCCATCACTGAAGGAAGTCAGGACAGGAACTCAATCAGGGCAGGAACCTGGAGGCAGGAGCTGATGCAGAGGCCATCGAGGGGTGCTGCTTACTGGCTCAACCCCCATGACTTGCTCAGCCTGCTTTCTTCTAGAACCCAGGACCACCAGTGCAGGGATGGCCATACACACAATAGGCTCGTTGCTCCCTCATCAATCACTAGTTAGTCAGTGATCTTAATGGCAGGTTGTGTATAACCCTGTCTTCTGGAGGCATTTTTCTTAATTGAGGGCCCTCCCTCAGATGACTTTAGCTTATGTTGGCATAAAACCATCCGGCACAGTAATAAATAAAACAATATACTTGAAGTGTATATGCAGAGGTATAAACATTAAAAAAAATTTAAACTGTGTTTTTTTTTTTTTTCGAGACAGGGTTTCTCTGTGTAGTTTTGGAGCCTGTCCTGGATCTCGCTCTGTAGACCAGGCTGACCTCAAACTCACAGGGATCTGCCTGACTCTGCCTCCCGAGTGCTGGGATTAAAGGCATGTGCCACCACTGCCCAGTCTCAAACTGTATTTTAATACTTAGATTAAAAAGAGGATATGGCCGGGCGGTGGTGGCACACGCCTTTAATCCCAGCACTCAGGAGGCAGAGCCAGGCGGATCTCTGTGAGTTCGAGGCCAGCCTGGGCTACCAAGTGAGTCCCAGGAAAGGCGCAAAGCTACACAGAGAAACCCTGTCTCGAAAAAACAAAAACAAAAAAAAAAAAAAAAAAAAAAGAGGATATGGAATAGGATCTTGCATAATTAACACTATTTTAATTATGAAATTAAGATGAGAAAGTAGATGGAAGTGAAGGAAGATGCATTCAACATTCACCATTGAGTATTTTATTATTATTCATTTAAAAAATCTGTATGGTTTTTTTTGTCTGCATTTCTGTATTAGCACCATGTGTATGCAGTGCGCTGGAGGTCAGAAGAGAGCATCGGATCCCCTGATACTGCAGTTACAGACAGTTGTGAGCCTCCATGTGGTTACTGGGAATTGAACCCAGGTCCTTTGAAAGAGCAGTCAGTGCTCTTAATGGCAGAGCCATCTCTCCAACCATGCCATGGAGTATTTTACATATGGTCTTTTTGTTTTGTTTTGTTTTGTTTTGTTTTGTTTTAAATGTTATTTATGTACATTGGTGCTTTGCCTCCATGTATATCTGTATGAGGGTGTCAGGTACCCTGGAACTGGAATTACAGACAGTTATTAACTGCCATGTGGATGCTGGGAATTGAACCTGGGTCCTCTGGAAGAACAGTCAGTGCTCTTAACTGCTGAGCCATCTCTCCAGCCCGGTCTTTTTGTTTTATAAGCTTTCCTGTCTTTTCAAAATGATGAGCACATACGGATTTTTATTATTAATACCACTTAGAATACATTACCTCTTAAGTTAAAAACAACCCAGAACACCTTATGTGAAAGCAGGCACGTGTCTAGAAAGTTCCTTTGCTGATGGTCTCTGCTGTTTTCATCTATTTAAATCCTGACCTTATGTAGTCAGGCTTGAAGCAAGTAAGTACAATGCTGTAGCTAGACTTTTTTTTTTTTTCAGTTTAGTTAAATAAAACAACTCTGTCATGAATTTTTCATTTTTTGGTGGTGGATAATTCCATAAAAATATATTTGATGGTAAAAGTGTAAAACCCAGTGTGATGCACCACAGTTTTGCAATGGCTTTTCTAAATGTCTAGAAATTCATTGAGCTGGGTGGGTGTGGTGGAGGATCCCTGTGAGTCTACAGAGCAAGCTCCAGAGCTGCCATGAAACCCCATTTTAAAAAAAGGTCATTGAGAGGTAGAGACTTTGGATCTAGTTAGTTTTGGGGTGTGTGTGTGTGTGTGTGTGTGTGTGTGTGTGTGTGTGTGTGTGTGTGTGTCTGTGTCTCAAATCCTTTACAATGGTTTTAATAAGTAAAACAAACATTAGCTGTGTGACCGACCTCGGGCAAGTATTCTCTCATCAGAAATGACGGTAATTGTGCTAGCGATAACAACATCTTTGTGCCTTTGGCATGACGCTAGGATGGAGGGAGCTGGCCCTGGAAGGTGCTCAGCAGTGTGGCCGCACTCCTTATTTAAAGAGGCAGCTGCACCCCCCGGGCAGAGAGGTGGTCAGCCTCCTGGCAGGGAGATCAGTGTGTGGTCTTACTGAGAAGCTGCAAGTGAGAGATTTTGTACAGTTTTGTTTTCCACTTTGATAGTGAAACTAAATGGTTTTTTAAAATTCCCAGCCTTTGAAAGTTTTAGTGGAATGAATTTTTCTTTTATTGCTTTACTCATTTTTAAAGTCTGGTGCTCTGTCTGTTCCCAAGGACAGTGATGCGAAGTGCAGGTTCTCCTCTTCTCTTCAGACTCCGGGTCCCTGGGTTCCTTTCTGTGCTACATACTGTTTGCTTCAGTGTAGTACTTTTTTTCTACTGTTTCTCCCTACCATCCTGTCTTGGTTTTTCTCTCTCCAAATTCTTAATTTTTAAATTACAAGCGTGCGTGCATGTGTGATGGATTGCATGTGGAAGTCAGAGGACAACTTGTAGGAATCAGCTCACTCCTCCCACCATATGGATTTTGGAAATGGTCAGGCTTGACTGCAGTCTCCTTTATCCACTGAGCCGTCTCAGCAGCTTTCCCTGTCTGCATCCTTCTTTTCCTTGTCCTCCACACTCCTTTCCTGGCCTGATTTCAACACTGAATTTCCCTTCTGTCTGTAGTGTTTATTTATCACATCCCCTTCAACTTCAATGTTCGTATTCAGTCTGAGTCTTTGGAGCAGTCTACTTTTGGTTGCTGTTGGAAGCTTACCATAGCCTGGTGTGTTAGGAAGAAGGGTCTATTTTGGCTCAGAGCTCTTTCTAGTAGTTTGGAGTCACAGCCTTCTTGCTGTCAGGGTTCCGAGGCAGCACAGAGCATCTTGGAATGAGCGAGGAGCACAGGTCCTTGTATGTGTGCATCTGACAAGCACCCCCTCTTCCTGTACAGCCACCCGTGCTCCCATGAGGGCACCACCCTGGATGAGCTAACTTATCCTGCCACCCCAAGGCCCCACTGCTGAGTACTATGAGTCAGTTATGCTTCCATTTATTCTCTCCCTTTATGTTTCCAATGTCTGAATACCTGATGATGGAGATTAAGTGTTAACATGGGGCAGGGACAGAATATCCAAACACTAGCAGTCTATAAAATGAAGTAGTTATAACAGTTTGATTGTATATGTTCTCTGAGTTTTGTTAGTGACCTTCAAAGATAAACAACTTCTGATCCTGGCATAAGACTGGACAGAATTGTGGCATGCCCTTGTAGCTAAGCTTCTTTCTTTTTAAGTTTTAAAATTTATTATCACTGTTTTGTGTGTGTGTGTGTGTGTGTGTGTGTGTGTGTGTGTAAAGTCCAGAGCTTGATGTCAGATATCTTCCTCAATTAAATCTCTACTTTACTATTTTTCTAAGATTTTAAAAATATTATATTTATTTTGTGTGGACAAACATATGCCATAGCATGTATGTGAAGGCCAGAGGACAACTTATAAGAGTTGGTTCTCTTCTACCATGTGGGTCCCGGAGATCCAACTCAGGTCTCGGCAGCAAGTGCGTTTACCCACTAAGTCATCTCATTGGCCCTCTCTCAACCTTAGTGTTGTGATGCATGGTCTATCACTGAACCCAAACCTCACCAGTTTTGCTAGGCTTGCTGGCCCAAAAGTTCCAGGGATTTGCCCATCTCCACCTCTCCAGCTCTGGGCATACAGGCACACTCAACTGTGCTTACCTTTTTACATGGCTGCTAGAATCAAACTGAGGTCTTTATGGTTTGCAAGGCACACACACACACACACACACACACACACACACACACACACACACACACAGAGGTACATGCTCCTCATATACCAGTGGAGGAGGTTGAGCGTCCTGCTGTGGGACAGGATCTCTCACTGAACCTGAAACTGTCCTAGGCCGGCCAATGGGCTTCTGAGATCCTGCTGTTTCCCGCCCCCAGTGCTGGAGTTACAGGCCTGGATTTTTTTATGTGGGTGCTAGGGGTTTGAAGTTAGGACTTCATGCTAGCACAGCAAGTGCTCTTAGGCGTTAAGCCATCTCAGAAGTAAGTAGTGAACTAAAGTTTTCAGTAAGCTGACCAGTGCTGAGGCTTCCAGTCTTACAGCAATACTTCATCTGTCTGGACTCTACTGGAATATGCTGGACTGAGTCTATTGTGTGATTCTCTAAATGCTCAGATGCTCACTTTGTTTTTAATTTGCTATTAACAGGTAACATTCAGATATCCTGGATTGATGACACGTCAGCCTTCGTTTCTCTCAGCCAGCCGGAACAAGTACAAATCGGTTAGTGTCCTAGACACCTGTTTAGTGTGTGAATGAGGTGGAGGTTCACCTTCAGTTTGAAAGCTGCGGTTTCAAGCAGCTGGTTCACTGGCATTGCTGCTCAGTTAATTTTTGAGCTTGTCAGTAAAATAAAGAAAAAATTAGTAAGTGTATCATACAGAGAAGTGTTTTTGATTCAGTATTCTAAAGATACTTAAACTGTGGCTCAAGATCTCATGTTGTATCTTGTGACTGAATGTGGGGTTTGAAAATTTGACACTAGAGCAAGGTTTCTGAGCATGCAAGGACCAAACAATGTAAAATCAAATGCTAGTGAACTGGAGAGAGTGCTTGTCCATGTTGTCCATGGCTTCACTCCAGCCTTCATTCTGAGCACACAGCATGTGTTTGATGCTGCACATGCCCTCCTGCGATGCACCACCCTCATCAACTGCCTAAAACACCTCAAATTCCAGATTAGCGTAGATTCCAATTGCAATGTTTTCATGTACTTACAGTTTTCTGCTGTGCAGAAGCATAATGGTTTAATTATGGGAATCAAAGAGGTCACGTTTTTCCTACTGTCACTCCTCAGCACCATCAAATTAATTAATACAACTTTGGTTTGTATTGTGTTAGATAAGCACATTCATCTCAGTACATATATTACTTTTGTCTTAACAAATAACAAAATTGTATGTATACCAAAATGAGTTATGTTGTTGCTGCATTTTTTTGTCGTTGTTTTATTTTGTTTTTTTTTGTTTGTTTTTTTTGTTTGTTTGTTTGTTTTTTGTTTTTTCTTTGTTTTTGTTTTTTCAAGACAGGGTTTCTTTGTGTAGCTTTGCGCCTTTTCCTGGAACTCACTTGGTAGCCCAGGCTGGCCTCAAACTCACAGAGATCTGCCTGGCTCTGCCTCCCGAGTGCTGGGATTAAAGGCGAGCGCCACCACTGCCCGGCTTATTTTGTTTTTTAAAATACAGAGTCTCAGTATGTAGACCAGGCTGGCCTTGGTCTCATAGAGATCTGCCTGCCTCTGCTTCTGAAGTGCTGGGATTAAAGATGTGTGCCACCACATCTGGCTACCAAAGAATTGTTTTAATTTAGTTTTTTAAGACTTATTATCAGTAAATGTTTGATTAGTCTATCTATTTAAAATTTTTATTATTTTATTTTATTTGTATGGGTGTTTTGCTGGCATGTATTTCTGTTCACCACATGTGTGCCTAGTGTCTGTGGAGGCCAGAAGAGGACATTGGATCCCATGGAACTGGAGTTAGATCCCGTGAAACAGTAGCTTTTTGTGTTGTTTTGTTTTGAGATAGGGTTCTCTATGTAGCCCTGGCTGTCCCTGTGTGAGCCACCATGTGGGTACTGAGAATAGAACCTGGAAAAGCAGCAGTGCTTTTCACTATTCAGCCATCTCTGCAGCTCATCTGTTTTATATACTCAGGTGTAGTTTCTCAGGCAGATGGGATTGCACTGTGAGGTGTTTAAGAATCCTGTGTTAGATGAAGCACTTGGTCTGTTTCCTCACACGCCTCCATTCTATTCCTTTCCTGATGTGCTTTTTCTGAAATAAGTTGCAGATATACTTTGAGAATTTGCAAATTGAAGGGAGGGAGGTGAGGGCAGTACCTCTGAAGCCCTCATTGGCCTGTTCATCTTGTACTTACTTTTCCTATTTGTCTGTGATTAGCTGTGGTTTCTCCATGCCATTAAGCTTTTTTTTTTTTTTTTTTTTTTTTTGAGACAGGGTTTCTCTGTGAAACAGTCCTCACTGTCCTGGAACTCACTGTGTAGACCAGGCTGGCCTTGAACTCACAGAGATCTGCCTGTCTCTGACTCATGAGTGCTGGGATTAAAGGGAGTGCCACCACCACCTGGCTATCAAATGTTCTTTTTACAAGTGAAGTGAATGATACTTCATTTACTTTTAAATAGGATTCTGAAAAGATGGATCACCACATCTTTTATTGATCCTTAAGAAATAAACTACCTTTTTTCTTTAGCATTTGCTTATTCAATTTTTTTCTTTTCTTTCTTTTTATGTATGTGAGTGTTTTGCCCGTTTGTGTGTCTGTGTACCACATGTGGGCCTAGTGCCTTTGGAGGCCAGAAGAGGACATCAGGTTCCCTGAGACTGGAGTTTCAGGTATTAGTGAGCCACCATGTACGTGTTGAGAGTTGAGCCTGGGTCCTCTGCAAGAGCAGCTTGTTCTTTTAACCATGGAGCCATCATAAAGCTTCTAAACATACTGTCTTTTTTTTTTTTTTTTTTGGTTTTTCGAGACAGGGTAAAACATACTGTCTTAAGGTGAAAAGTTTTTTGAATTGTAAGGGTTTAAAGAGAATCACTGAAGACCCCAGATTCAAATAGTATGCAAACACAAAGAGTGTTTATTCTGCAGAAATAGTGAGCATGCAGAGGTCGATCATCCATACAAAATGGCAATGTCGACCCAGGACAAAGGCATGCAGCCCCTTTTAAAGTGAACTGGGGGAATTCTAAGTGTGTTGAGCTAATCTCTGTTCTAATTGTGCAGTCAAGGAGCAGTTACCTGGGGCACATGTAGATTGGATGCGGCAGGTAACCATTTCATCCATTGTGAGCTTTTTAGTCATATATGGTCAGTAACAACCGTATTCTGTGACTTTGGGTCTCTCAGCCTTATAAGACCAGGTTTGGAACTGTTTAGCTGATTGGCTAAACTTGACTGAGGGACTTCCTGGACTCAGGCTTAGGTAATCTTCTACAATGGAGTTGTTCTGTATCTAAGATGGAGTCACATTCTGGTCCCTTTAGAATAAAATATTGAACATGTATTTTTAAGTTACATATGCAGTTGGACTTCAAGTACCTTGGTAATAATCATTTTAAAAGTGTGAAATTTTTTGAGTGATATATCTGTTTGATTTTTACTTCAAATGCCAAATACTGGCATAATTTCATGTTTGACGCTATAATGCTTTAAAAATTTTAACTTCTACAAATATGCAAATTCAGGTTGAAATATTTTATAATTCTTTTTTTAATTTTTCAATATCTCAGGAATACTGGATTTGTTGTAGAGGTAAAATCTTAGATTCTGGTGTCAGTACTATTCAACCACGTGCAGTGTGTGACACCAACATGCTATCTAACTAGCTAAGTTCTGTTTCTCTCTGTGCAGTAAAGATGATAGTATGGACCTGTTTGGGCCATTGTGAATGCTGTATAGCTGATATTTACTAGCTTGGTGAGCTTGTATTCTGGCTGCTTGATAGCAGTGAAATTTCAACGGGAAGTGTTTTTCAGAAACACGTGACACCAAATACCATGTTGGTTGCGGTCATAAAGGATGCTGCCTGTTGTATTTTTCAGTTTTTGCTTGGACATTTGCTTCTACTATCTATTCCCGTACTCTTCTGAGAGATGACTTGGAATGCAAAGGGTTCAGCTCACTAGAGTATGATGATGCCTTTCAGTGGGGATCAGGTCCTGACGAGAGGCTGCAGTGTTAGTGGAAGGAAAGCAAAGGGGAGTTCTGACTGCAGGGTGGCTGCACCCGCTCTGCTCAGGGTGCTTTCTCCATCAGTGACTGGAAGCTTTGCAGTGGGAAGGAAGGAATGTCCAGGCTTTTAGTTGATTGACTTGGGGACTGATGGAAGGCCAGTCATTTGTCTCATGTATCCTTGGGTGAGATGCATAAACTCCTGGGCTTCAGGTTTCCAGTCTGTGACATGTTCATGATTACAGTCTGTTCACAGGTGGCTGTAACAATGCACGGAGGTCATGACATTAAGTTCCTAGTGAGTCCCGACAAATGGTCATGGATTGTTAAGATGTCTAATTCTGGCCCTTTCTGTAGGCAGTAGGGATGAGACTGTAAATGTGTTTTTTTTTTCTTTTGTTTTTTTTTTCTTTTTTTTTAGATTTATTTATTATGTATACAATGTTCTGTCTGCAGGCCAGAAGAGGGCACCAGATCTCATTACAGGTGGTTGTGAGCCACCATGTGGTTGCTGGGAATTGAACTCAGGACCTTAGGAAGAGCAGCCAATGCTCTTAACCACTGAGCCATCTCTCCAGCCCCCGTAAATGTGTTTTGAAGGCTATAGAACACCAATTAGTACTATCTCACTAAAAAGACAGTATAATTTGGTTATTTGTGTATAGGGTTTATCAGTGTTCCTTTTAAACTATTTTTATGCCAAATGATGATTGTTCCTTGACTTACTGGAAGATTCTTTGAAAGTAACATTTTGGGGCTGGAGAGATGGCTCAGTGGTTAAGAGCACTGGCTGGTCTTCTAGAGGTCCTGAGTTCAATTCCCAGCAACCATATGGTGGCTCACAACCATCTGTAATGAGATCTGGTGCCCTCTTCTGGCCTTCAGGCAATCATACAGGCAGAACATTGTATATATAATAAATAAAATAAATCTTAAAAAATATTAAAAAACAAACACATATTTCGGGAGGTGGTGGCACATGCCTTTAATCCTAGCACTTGGGAGGCAGAGGTAGGTGGATCTCTGTGAGTTCCAGGACAGCCAGAGCTGTTACACAGAGAAACCCTGTCTTGAAAAACAAACAAACAAACAAAAAAAGAAAAGTAACATTTTAAAAAATGATTTATTCTATTTTAATTATGTGTGTTTATATATGTGCACACATGCATGCAGTATCTGGAAAAAGCTAGAGGAGGATGTTGGATCTCCTGGAACTGAAGTTATACCTGGTTGTGAGTCACTTAACTGAGAATTGGGAACTAAACCTGGGTTCTCTGGAAGAGCAGTGTCAGCCATTTGCCATTGAGCCAACTCTGTAGACCCTGAGCAATAGCTTTTTGTGTCATTTTGTTTTGAAACAGGGTCTCTCTGTGTAGCCCTGGCAGTCCTAGATCTCACTTTGTAGACCAGACTGGCCTGGAACTCAGAGATCTTCTTGCCTCTGCCTTCTGGGTGCTGGGATTAAAACCACACCCTGCTCTGAGTAGTACCTTTTAAGCTAAGTATTCTATTCAGTGATACCAATGCCAGTTATGTGTCAGAGTAATATGTAGCCATGTGTTTTTGTCTGTTTGGTTGTGTTGCCTCCCTGAGGACAATACTGGATCATCTTGTTCACCACTGAATCCTTTGGGTCCAGTGTTCACAACAGCATGAATAAAATAAACGGGCTTGAACGGGCAATGTAGGAAATAGGCTAAGAGGAAGTTGTAACATTTACTTTTCCCCTCCTAGAAGAAGTAGATGCTTGTTATCTTTTATTCTTTGTTCATTATTTATTTAATGTAGTAGTGATGGAGCCAAGGATATCATGTATGCAAAGTAAATGCTCTACCACTGAGTTATATGCAAAACCCTTTTTTTTTTTTTGTTTTGCGAGACGGGGTTTCTCTGTGTAGCTTTGCGCCTTTCCTGGGACTCACTTGGTAGCCCAGGCTGGCCTCGAACTCACAGAGATCCGCCTGGCTCTGCCTCCCGAGTGCTGGGATTAAAGGCGTGCGCCACCACCGCCTGGCGCAAAACCCTTTTTAAAGTTTGTTTAGGGAGTGGGCCTTGGTACATTGCCTAGGCAGGCCTTGATCCCACACTCTTCCTACCTTAGTCTCCCAGCAGGTTGTAGATATGTGCCACTGAGGCCAGTGATCATCCTTGAAGACACTGTTGCCTCCTTTGCCTGCATAAGACAAGTGTTTTCCAAAGTCCCTGACAGCTTGACTGTGCTGCGCCACTCCGTGGACTCGGCTGTCCCCTCTGCAGAGTGGGGCTGCCTCCTACTCCGTGCTTCAGCTGAGTGTAGTTCACTTGTGGCCATTTGTTTCAGGCTTCTTCTGCAGAACTAGGACAGCAGCCCCACCTCCTGTGCCTGTAAAGTGTCTTTTCCTCAGTGATCTGTTACTCATATAGAGAGATGGTATGTTCTGAGAGTGAGAATTTACCCATGTGGACCATAGGGGCCATTATGTTCACAGTGCCTGTCTGAACTTGGTCAATATCATGGGATTGATACACATCCTGTCATGAACTGGAGATACCTTTTATACTTGATAGATGTCTGTTTTTCTCTTTCTGATTTCTAAAACTGTGCGAATGCTTCATTAAAAGACAATTTGAAGTTTGTTTCTCATAGTAGTGATTCTAATGATGCCAGGGACCTGGGTTATCTAAATGTCCTACAAATCCTGTTAATGTTATCTTAAACAAATTATGTAAGCATTTCAGCGGAAACTGAAGGGGTCTGTCAGATCAATAATGTAACAATGAAAAAAAAATCATTAAATGCCTATTTATATAGCAACGTATAATGGCTTTTTTGGCTCTGATACAAATTATATTTGATTTACTTTCAAAGAGTTCCATTTAAGCTGACAACTGTCTTTTTCTTTTGGCATCACTAATTCTAATCAATGTTTGAAAAGTCTTTTTTGACCTCTTGAAAATCAAAGTTCTCAGCCGGGCGGTGGGGTGGTGCACACCTTTAATCCCAGCACTTGGGAGGCAGAACCAGGCGGATCTCTGTGAGTTCGAGGCCAGCCTGGGTTACAGAGTGAGTTCCAGGACAGGCTCCAAAACTACACAGAGAAACCCTGTCTTGAACCCCCACCCCCACCCACCCCACCCCTTCAAAAAAATATGAAAGTTCTCTTGTTATAGGAAACCATATCCTCTGTGTGTGTGTGTGTGTGTGTGTGTGTGTGTGTGTGTGTGTGTGTGTGTATGTTTCTGTGTGCTTACGTGCATGTATGCATGTAGGCTAGAGATCCATATTGGTGTCTTCCTAGCTTACTTCCCACTTATTTATTTTTTTGATGAGGTCTCTGACTGAACTTGGACCTTAGTGGTTTGGCTAGGCTGGCTGGCCAGTTAGCTCTAAGAATCCTCTAGTTCCTGAGTGCTAAGAATACAGGGATGCACACCACACCTCATTTAACAGTGTGCGGGTACTGGATCCTGAGCTTCCCCTTCAGAGCCATGCCGCAGTGAATTTTTCACAAGTTTGACTGTCACTACACTTAGCCATGGCTTATTTTAATGTGTATATACCATGGGTGGAGTCCCAGTGTCTCTGACATGCTTTTAGCACATGCCCCATGATTGAGGTATACTTCTAGTTCCTTCTCTGTATTATCCTATTGGTACTGGCAGAGTTTAATATATAAGTCTTTCACCAGATTTTGGAAATTTTCAGATATTTGTTTTCATATTCCCTTGCTATTACTCCTGGGATTCCTATTCGCACAAGACATCTATGTGCTCTATTTGGCTTTTTTCCTCCTACCATCTTTCTTTATGCAGACTAGATAATTGATTTCAGTATCTCAGCTCCTCAGCTCATTACTCCTTGACCATTATTCTTCTAACAAGCCAGTCTAATAGCTCTTTTAGCTTGTACACTGGTACTGCTCATCCTGCAGTAGGGTGGGTTCCTGATAAGCCCCTTGTGGGTGAAAATACTATTAAGTAGAACATGTATGTAGTATGCCCATTGAATGTAATTTGCTTATCCTCACCTACCTTGAGTTTACCCAGAACATGGTTGGGTAGAGTCATCACACAAATTCTATTTCATGACAAAGTGTAGATTTTAGATACTGTACTGAAAATGAAGAACAGTTTATACCATGCATTTTTATACCTTTGTACTGAGTCTTCTTGTCCTGATCTTTGTTGAGTCAGTCTGGAATTGCTTCTTATGCATTGCAAATACTCTCTAGTGGAGACTCTGGGTTTGGGTGTATTCCTCAGAAAAGTGTTTATGATTTTGTTTCAGTTTCGCAGACATTTGGCTTATTTGGACTTGTGTCTGTGGTGGATGATGGCTTAGATCGGAGCTCAGACTTCCAGTTTGCTGCTTGAGCCCCTCTCCTTTTCTTTAAAGACATGTGCCACCATATCCAGCCTCTTCCTGCTTTTAAATAAATATTTATTTTTAATTTTTGTTAAATTTACTTTATTATTCTTTGTCCATTTCATACCTTTTTTTTTTTTTTTGGTATGTTGTTTGCACCCCTACTGCCCTCTGACATTCTCTTCTCACTCCTGCTGAACCTCTCCTCCCATTTTATTCTGTGTGTGTTAGGGTTGCTTGCATGAGCCTGGGTGGGGGGTTGTTTATTGGTACTTGGGCACCTTGCCAGTGGTCACACCTGAAGAAAATGGCTCCCCATCCCCCAGCTGCCATTCACTGCCAGTTGCCTCCCAAGCCTTTCCTTCATTGGTTTTGGAGTCAGTATTGTCCCTGTTATCATTCTTCTGCCCCCTCTCTCCTCACAGCCACAGCTTCTGAGAGTTCATGGGTGCAAGGCCACACCACTTCTAGAAAGCACTTACAGCAGCCCGCCATTCTCTGGCCCTTACATCCTTTGGCCTCATCGGCAGAGATGTGCCCTCAAGAGCCACCTATTCTCAGCACTTTGACCAGTTATGAGTCTCTATATTGGCTGTCACCCACTTCAAACAGCATCTTTCTTTTTTGAGACAGTCTGTGTAGCCCAGGCTATCCCAGAACTCAGAGATCCCCTCCTGCTTCAGCCTCAGAATGCCAGGATTGCAGGGACGTGCTACTACGCCTGGCTTAGCGTTTTCATAGCACTTTAAATGCTAATTGGATTTTGACTCTGAGTGTGGGTTTTGAGTCTTTTTTTGGTGGTGTTTGTTCTGATGATGGTGGGGATGACACCCAGGCCCTCAGCACTAAACCTTGCCCTCACCCTAAACTCACTTTGTTACTTTATGTATTTTTAGATTTTATGTATTATTATTTATTGCAGTCACAGGGAACCAGCCCCAGGCTGCACCAGGGCTCAAAGAGAATGCCCAGAGTTGCAAAAAATTATGAACTTTTTCTCTCTGAGGAATTTTTAGGGAATAGGGAGAAACTCAGAGGCACTCTGATGGTAACTTTCTTTATTCTCTCATGTGTCTCCCTTTTCTCATGGTGGCTTCCCTCCTTTGTTCTTACAGCTGTATGTACCCAACAGAAACTTTAATGTTGAACATAGGAGTTACATTGTAAGGCCACATTTCAGAAAACAGTAAGAAGCAGAGCCATCCTGACAACACACACGTGATAAATCTTAGCTCTCTAATTGCTGCAGCTGTGATTCACAGCTGCAGCTTCAAAGGAAGAACCAGTCATTGTTATCTATTTAGAGAGATAGCTTTATAAAACTAAACTATTGAAGAGTCTGAGAAAAAGAAGGAATTTGTGCATGCATCCTATATTTCTAAGTGTAGTAACATTTTAAACTAGCATTTTGTGATTAACAGAAATGCCAGACTTTTTATAGAAAGAGAGCTGTATCTTAAATGCTCTGGTTGGAACTCAGGTTTACCTTAAATCTCCCAATATAGGCCCACTTGGCATTTTTCCAAGGCACAGTGACATAAAAAGCATTTTAAATCTTGAAATATATTTTCCTATCCTGCGTGTAACTTCTGATTGTCTAAAAACACCTGCAGCCCTCATTAGGGGCTACAGAGTCAAGTTACTGTCTGTAGCCTAGACAAGTCAGAATGTATTTTCACAAATTGAGGTCAGGAATGTGTGCAAGGACTAAATCATTTGCCAGCTAGTAATAATTGTGCCTTTTTGTATTTATGACCTAGCCAGACAGCTCAGTATGTCCTTGTGAACTAAGAAGGGAACTGTTTATTTAAAAAAAAAAAAAAAAAAAAAAAAAAAAAAAAAAAACATTAGCAAGGAAGGCACTTGGTCCTAATCTAAAGTTACTTTGAAGCATTAAATCAGCTAATGGTATACAGTTGTCTTAGAGCTGGGGGGATGCAACTGTTTTCTTATGTCAACCATACTTACAATTTCTGACTCATGTAGTAATTCTTCGTATTCATATTTATTCATCCAACTCTGTGTAAGTTAACATTATAGATATCAAATGGACAATAGAGTTTAATGAGGAGGCATCTTCTAGACAGTCCACAGCTATAAATGCCCATAAGATTGAGATGTGATCATGAGACAGACACATCACAGTACAGGTAGTGGGGAGTTCCCGCAGCTGTTTAGGAGAAAATGGTAATAGCACATGAGAATTACAGACAGAAGCAAACAATATTCCAGAGTCTGTGGCCTTGTAAGACTCATCTGGTGGGTTGACACCTTGAATATTAATTACCATCTGCTGCATTATGCCATGGTGTAGATGAATTTCTAAATGGTCTTATTAAATAAAAAACATGGAGCCAAATATAGGAGTGAAAGCCTTAGAGATCGGGGAAATAGGAAGAGCCACCAGCCAACCTTACCTCACCACGCCCGCAGCTTCCAAATGTGAGCTACTTCCTGTCTTACCCATGCCTTTATTGCCTTGCTGTTTTGCCCTCTCATTTGCTATCTTAGCCCAGCTACCTCAATTCCTTGTCACTGTCTGTCTGTACAGACCTCTAGGTCTCTGTGGTTGGTACTGGGATTAAAGGTGTGTGTCACCATGATTGGCTCTGTTCCTTAGTATGGCCTTGAACACACACACAGAGACACTTAATCCTAAGTGATAGGATTAAGTACGTGTGCTACCACTGCCTGACTTTTGTGTTTACTTAAAATGGCTTGCTATTTCCTCTGATCTCCAGGCAAACTTTATTTATTAACATACAAATACAATATCACCACATTTCAGCACAAATAAAATATCACCACACCATGGCTCTTGCAATTATTGTATGTATTATGTATGTGCATGCTCTCTAGATGTGTACATGTGCATGTGAAGGTCAGAGGACAAGTTCATGGAACAAATTCTCTGTTTACTATCTTGTGTAGGTTCTGGAGTTCAAACTTAGGTTGCCAGGTTTGTGTGGCAAGTTCCTTTACTTTCGGAGCCATCTCACCAGCCCTTGAATTTGCTTTTTAAATGTGTCATAGGCATTTCCTATGCTGTTGCTGTTTTTGTTTTCCTAGAAATTTCTTTGGGTGGGTGTGTTGTATTGTTTCATTGTATATATGGAAATAATTTACTTAGCACTCTCTCTTGGATGTTTAAGTTATTCTATATTGAGTTAGCACTTTAGTAAACATCTGTACTTCAGTCTTTGTCCAGATCTTTGATCATTTTCAATTCTGAAGAAATGTAGTCTCTAAGTTTGTGGTGATGATCTGAAACAAAGCAACTAATTTGCTTGCCATATCATTGTTCCTTTGTGGTCCCTGGCCTTTGCTTGTGTTGAATGGATGATCTGTCCAAGAAACACCTTCAGATCCTTGTCCTCACAAAATGTCATCATTTATTTATTCATAGAAACAGTTAAGACTATATAGAAAAGCAAAGGCAAAGCTGCCTAGTTCTCCTGTTAGAAAAATAGTAGCAGATAACGAGTTTCCCTTCAGTCGCTGCGTGTGATATCTGAATAAGTGTTATATGTATAATATCTTACCCTTTGCTTATTTATTATGTAGTTTTACTTATTTGTATTTTGAGACATAGTCTTATGGATCTAAGGCTGTCCTCAAACTTGTAATGGAGTCAAGGATGACTCTATAACTTGTGATCTTCCTACCTCTATCTCATAGCACATGCCACTGTGTCTCGTGTATGTGTACTAGGGATAGACACAGAGCGTTGTGTGTGTTAGCAAGTACTCTACTGATGAAGCTACATCCTAGCCCTCCATATGCTCTGCAATCGACAAATTCTAACTGTAATAATTAGATTGTGGATGTATATATTTTTTAATGTTCTTTGTATTCAGCAATGTTTCATGTTTATAAATAAGACGACATTAACACTGTGCCTGTTTAGGTAAATAACTTTTCATCAATAATTTATTTTTTGTTTTTTTGTTTTGTTTTTGAGACAGAATCTCACTGTGTAACCTTGGCTGGCCTGGAACTCATACAAATACACCTGCCTCAGGGATTAAAAATCTGGGCCAACTTAGTTTACTTTCTCCTTTTGCTTTTATTTTTTTTTAGAAGCATAAATATTTATTTGTAACAAAGGAGTTTGTGTACAGTGTTGAAAATCTACAACTTCTTGTTAAATTCACATTTGCACTTCACCTTTTTAAACAAGCATTTATAATCATTATTTTATACAGTTATAGATATGTAAATACAACATCGAGTTCAGTGGTCCTTCAGCATTTTCCACTTAAATTTTTTTTGAACATAAAAACAGGTTATAATTCTGAAGTCCAGAGTCATTTGAAACTGGAAAATATTTTCTCTGTAGAAAATAGTAAAAATGATAACATTTCCCAATGAACCCTTTTAAGCCAAATAATAGCTGAATTATACATATAAATATTGATTAGATTCTGGGATACAGAAGAAACTTATCTTCATCTGTTCAGAGAGCTATGTTTTATATAAGTTGTGTAAGTGAGATTCCTATTCATCTTCCCCATCACTGTTTGATTTATAATAGACATTTTTCTATAGGCTAACCCATAATCTAAAAAGATTTTAGCCTCCCCTCCTGAAAGTACAGCCAGCATATATCCTTTCATCAGCTTCATATGGTACAAATTCTTATGCTAATAGTGAAATGTTTTACTAAAGCATGCCTAGTGATTGGGCAAAACCAAAACTTATTATAAGCCACAGTCATCCTAGGGTCCCCCCTGCTAGGTAGCCTTCCTGGATCTGTGGGTTGCAGTCTGATTGGCCTTTGCTTTATATCTAGTGTCCACTTATGAGTGAGTACATACCATATTTGTCCTTGTGAGTCTGGGTTACCTCACTCAGGATGATATTTTCTGGTTCCATCCATTTTCCTGCAAATTACATGATGTCATTGTTTTTTTCTGCTGATTAGTACTCCATTGTGTATATGTACCACATTTTCTTAATCCATTCTTCAGTTGACAGGCATCTAGGTTGTTTCCAGGTTCTGTCTATTACGAATAATGCTGCTGTGAACATAGTTGAGCATGTATCTTTGTGGTAGGATTGAGCATTCCTTGGCTATATGCCCACGAGTGGTATGGCTGGGTCTTAAGGTAGATTGATTCCCAATTTTCTGAGAAACCGTCATACTGATTTCCACAGTGGTTGTACAAGTTTGCACTGGTGTTATATTTAGGAAGTGTTCTCCTGTGCCAATGCATTCAAGAGCACTTCCTACTTTCTCTTCTATCAAGTTCAGTGTAACTGGATATATGTTGAGGTCTTTGATCCACTTGGACTTGAGTTTTGTGTATGGTGACAGATATGGATCTATTTGCAGTCTTCTACATGTTGACATCCAGTTATGCCAGCACCATTTGTTGAAGATACTTTCTTTTTTCCATTGTATAGTTTTGGCTTCTTTGCAAAAAATCTGGTGTTCATGTGTGTGGATAATTTGATTCCATTGGTCCATATGTTGGTTTTTATGCCAGTACCAAGCTGTTTTTATTACTTATAGCTCTAGAGTAGAGCTTGAGGTCAGGGATGGTGATGCCTCCAGACGTTGATTTATTGTACAGGATTCTTTTAGCTATCCTGGGTTTTTTGTTTTTCTATATGAAGTTGAGTATTGTTCTTTCCATGTCTGTGAAGAATTGTGTTGGGATTTTGATGGGGATTGCATTGAATCTGTAGATTGCTTTTGGTAAGATTGCCATTTTTACTATGTTAATCCTACCAATCTATGAGCATGGGAGATCTTTCCATTTTCTGATATCATCTTCAATTTCTTTCTTCAGAGACTTAAAGTTCTTATCATACAGGTCCTTAACTTGTTTAGTTAGTGTTACCCAAGGTATTTTATATTATTTGTGGCTATTGTAAAGGGTGATGTTTCTCTGATTTCTTTTTCAGCCCTTTTATCATTTGTATATAGGAGGGATACTGACTTTATTGAGTTAATCTTGCATCCTGCCACATTACTGAAGGTGTTTATCAGCTGTGGGAGTTCCCTGGTAGAATTTTTGGGTCACTTATGTATACTATCATATTGTCTGCAAATAGTGTAAGTTTGACTTCTTCCTTTCCAATTTCTATCCCTTTGATCTCCTTTTATTGTCTTATTGCTGTAGATAGAACTTCAAGTAATATATTGAATAAATATGGGGAGAGTGGGCAGCCTTATCTTGTTTCTGATTTTAATGGAATCACTTTGAGTTTCTCTCCGTTTGATTTGATGGTCGCTGTTGGCTTGCTGTAAATTGCCTTTATTATGTTTAGGTATTTTCCTTGTATTCCTGATCTTTCCAAGACCTTTATCTTGAAGGGGTGTTTGTAGCTAGAGTTTTCCTGCCTGGCCCACAGTCAGGACAAATCTCTCTCACCTGCCAGTCCCACAGCCGCTCAGACCCGACCAAGTAAACACAGAGACTTATATTGCTTACAAACTGTATGGCCGTGGCAGGCTTCTTGCTAACTGTTCTTATAGCTTAAATTAATCCATTTCCACAAATCTATACCCTGCCACGTGGCTTGTGGCTTACCGTCATCTTCACATGCTGTTTGTCATCATGGCAGCTGGCAGTGTCTCTCTGACTCAGCCTTCCACTTCCCAGCTTTATTCTCCTCCTTGTCCCGCCTATACTTCCTGCCTAGCCACTGGCCAATCAGTGATTTTTTTACTGACCAATCAGCAACACACTTGACATATAGACCATCCCACAGCAGGTGTTGGATTTTGTTAAAGGCTTTTTCAGCATCTAATGAGATGATCATGTGGTTTTTTTCTTCCAGTTTGTTTATATGGTGTATTAATTACATTGACAGATTTTCGTATGTTGAACCATCCTTGCATCCCTGGGATGAAACCTACTTGGTCATGGTGGATAATTGTTTTGATGTGTTCTTGGATTCATTTTGGCAATATTTTGTTGAGTATTTTTGCATCAATGTTGATGAGGGAGATTGGTCTGTAATTCTCTTTCTTTGTTGCATCTTTGTGTGGTTTGAGTATCAGGGTAACTGTAGTCTCATAAAAAGAGTTTGGTAATGTTCCTTTTGTTTCTATTGTGTGGAAAAAATTGAAGAGTATTGGAATTAGCTCCTCTTTCAAAATCTGGTAGAATTCTGCACTGAAACCATCTGGTTCTGGGCTTTTTTTGGTTGGGAGACTTTTAATGACTGTTTCTCTTTCCTTAGGGGTTATTGGACTATTTAAATAGTTTATCTGGTCTTGATTTAACTTTGGTATGTGGTACCTATCCAGAAAATTGTTCATTTCTTTTAGTTTTTCCAATTTTGTGGAGTACAGGTTTTTGAAGTATGACCTGATGATTCTCTGGATTTCCTCATTGTCTGTTCTCATGTCTCCCTTTTCATTTCTGATTTTGTAATTTGGATGCTCTCTCTCTGCCTTTTGGTTAATTTGGATAGAGGTTTGTCTATCTTGTTGATTTTTTTCAAAGAACCAACTCTTGTTTCATTGATTCTTTGAATTGTTCTCTTTGTTTCTATTTCATTGATTTCAGCCCTTATTTTGATTATTTCTTGGCGTCTATTCCTCCTGGGTGAGTTTGTTTCTTCTTGTTCTAGAGCTTTCAGCTGTGCTGTTAAGTCATTAGTGTGAGATTTCTTTAGCTTCTTTGTGTGTGCATTTAGTGCTATGAATTTTCCTGTTAGCACTGCTTTCATGGTGTCCCATAAGTTTGGGTATGTTGTACTTTCATTTTCATTGAATTCTAGGAAATCTTTAATGTCTTTCTTTATTTCTTCTTTGACCCATTGGTGCATCAGGTGGGCATTATTCAGTTTCCATGAGATTGTAGGCTTCCTATAGTTTTTATTGTTGTTGAAATCTAACTTTAAGGTATGGTGGTCCAATAAGATACAGGAGGTTATTCCAATGTTTTTGTATCTGTTGAGATTTGCTTTGTGACCGAGCATGTGGTCAGTTTTCAAGAAGGTCCCATGGGGTGCTGGTGTTAGGGTGGAATGTTCTGTAGATATCTACTAAGTCCATTTGACTCATAACTTCTGTTAGGTCTCATTTCTCTGTTAAGTTTCAGTCTGGTAGATCTGTCCATTGGTGAGAGTGGTGTGTTGAAATCTCCCACTACTAGTGTGTGGGGTTTGATGTGCGATTTAAGCTTTAGTAATGTTTCTTTAGAAATGTGGATGCCTTTGTATTTGGAGTATAAATTTTCAGAATTGAGACTTCATCTTGGTGGATTTTCCCTGTGATAAATATGTAATGTTCTTCCCGATCTCTTTTGATTGATTTTAGTTTGAAGTCTATTTTATTAGATATTAGGACAGCTACACCAGCTTGCTTCTTAAGTCCATTTGACTAGAAAGCCTTTTCCCAGCCTTTTACTCTGAGGTAGTGTCTGTCTTTGAAGTTGAGGTTTGTTTCTTGTGTGCAGCAGAAGGATGGATCCTGTTTTCATATCTATTCTGTTAGCCTGTGTCTTTTCATAGGTGAGTTGAGACCATTGATATCGATGGATGTTAATGCCCAGTGATTGTTAATTCCTGTTATTTTTTTGGTGGTAGTGTTGTGTTTCCCTTCTTTGGTATTTGTTGGTGTGCGATTATCTATTGCCTGAGTTTTCATGGGTGTGCCTAATTTCCTTAGGTTGGATTTTTCCTTCTAGTGTTTTCCGTAGGGCTGGATTTGTGGCTAGGTATTGTTTAAATCTGGTTTTATCATGGGATATTTTGTTTACTCCGCCTATGGTGACTGAGAGTTTTGCTGGGTATAATAGTCTGGGTTGGCATCCGTGGTCTCTTAGTGTCTGCATAACGTTTGTCCAGGACCTTCTAGCTTTCATAGTCTCCATTGAGAAATATAGTGTTATTCTGATGGGTCTGCCTTTATATGTTACTTGGCCTTTTTCCTTTGTGGCTCATAATATTTATTTTTTCTTTATTCTGTATGTTTAATGGTTTGATTATATGTGGCGAGGGGCCTTTTTTTTCCCCCCCCAATATATTTGGAGTTGTAAGAGGTTTCCAGCTGTGTGTGCTTCTCTAGATTCTGGTGTTCTCAGATGGAACAGGCATTAACTATGAGTCCTCCAAGTGGGAACTGAGAATGGTACCTCATGGTGCAGAGAGGCTCTAAGAGCAATGTGTGGGCAGCAGAACACCACTTCTTACAGCTGAGTCTACTTACCATTTGGCATTCTCATTGTGCGATTTGTAGATTTCGTTTTGCTGAAAAATTTTTTAACTTTTAGGTACAACCCTATTATAAATAGTTGAACATGAAATATTTGTTATTTGTAGTGTTTCTGGATAGCATTTTCTCTGTTGAATCTTTAAGCAAGCTGTCTTTTCTTTAAAAAGATTTGTTTACGAAGCCCCAACCTCACTTTTGTAGCAACATGGTCGTCACTTTGTCATGTGCAGCAGAAGCCCAGCAAACATGGGGTTGATGGTGACTGATAGTGATGGTGGCCCCGAGGGAGGGTGAGAGAGAGAGAGAGAGAGAGAGAGAGAGAGAGAGAGAGAGAGAGAGAGAGAGAGAGACCGAGACAGAGACAGAGACAGAGAGACAGAGAGAGAATGTGCTAGTGCATATGAAAGCCAGAAGTTGACATCTGGTATCTTTCTCAGTTGCTCTCCATTATATTTTTTGAGTCTGTCCCAGAACCTAGAATTTGGTGATTTATCTAGACTGGCTGGTCAGTGAGCTGCAGGGGCCCACCTGTCTCTGCCTCCCCAGCACTGGGATGATAGGTTTTTGTGGTGGTTTGGATGAAAATGGCCCCCCTAAGGCTCATATGTTTCACTGGTGTTCAACAGTTATTGTAAGTATTTGGGAAGATTAGGAGGTGTAGCCTTGTTGTAAGAGATGTGTCTCTGTAGGCGTGGGTTTTGAGGTTTCAAAAGTTCACTACAGGGTACGTCTCTCTCTGCTGCCTGTGGATCAGGATGTAAACCTCTCAGCTACTGCTTCAGCACCATGTTCATGGACTCACTCTCAGAAACTATAAACAAGCTCCCAACTGAATGCTTTCTTTTATAAGGGTTGCCTTGGTCGTAGTGTCTCTAAAGTGTGAAAGTGCAATGCTGTGACTTTTATGTGCGTGCTAGGGCCCCAAATTCAGGTCCTTATGTTTGTGCGTCAGGCACTTTACCAACTGAGCTACCTTCTCAGCCCTGAGAGCAGGATTTACCCTAACTCTATACCTTGTCTTCTTGTCTCTATGTATTAATGCGTAGCTTTTAGCTGATGTTACTAAAAAGCAATAGTGACTTCTGCAGGGGACCGTTGGAATGTACAGCAGTGACATCTAGTGTTTACCAGGTCGAATCACCAGACACATGACTCCCTGTTGGGGGGGCCTCACTTGGCAAAGCTGTGGGGTTATTGACTGTAAATGAATGGTTGTTTTCTGTCTGTAACTTTCTGGGGTGTTACTGCTGTGCTTCCCTAACAGCTGTGGGGTTCTTTTCCACAGCCCTTCGGTGGTGTGTTTTACACTTATTGGGTACACACATATAGCTGTGGGTGTTCTGGAAGATGATTTCTGTTTAGGCTGTATAGTCTTGATGTATTGAAGCAATACTAAGATATTTTACATACTCTGACTGATATAGGATTCTCAGTCACGAAGACAGCCTTTTACACAGACAGCTAATTTTGGACTTCAGAACAAATTCAAAACAGACTAAACTGCCCCTGCCTAAAATGCACAAAGACTAAGATGTCGTTTATTGCTAAATCAAGGCCAGGCTGTTTACATTAAGATATAGCTCCCTGTCTGCACATACCCTGACTGCACAAGGTTCAGCCAATTGTTTACTGTCTGGAATCCCTCACCAACTTAGAGCTACGTGCATGGGTCAATGTGACATTACTAGCCTAAGAGAAACTAAGTGAGTTATCTTGTGTTGTGAGAATGGGTAGGGCCCTGAAAATGTAACTTATAATTGTCCAGAGTTTGGCTGAGGGGCAGCAGCAGCGGTGTGGAGAGAGACGGCTGTGTAGATCGGGGTGAAAGATTGTGCCATAAAGGAAGAGCTATGTGAAGGAACTGTGGAAAGAGCTGGGCAGTGAGTGAGTGAGTGAGTGAGTATGTTTTGGAGTGTGAGTCTGCATGTGCAGAAAGAGCCGAGGAGAATAACTAGGCAGGAGAGAGCAAGAGAGATTTTCAGAGAGAAGAGGGGACTGTGTAGGTGTGTGTGGAAAATGTAGCTGTATGTAAAGAGATGTAACTGTGTGGAGACAGAGATATTTTCAGAGAGATGTTAAGAGAGGATTTCTTAAGTTGAAGTAAAAGAGAGAGTTATCATCAGAAAGGGTGTGTGTTTCTTTACTGTTTACCCTCAGATAGACAGGTCTAGCCTCAGATAAGAAGTTTCCTAAACCCAGCTACTCTCAGGTCTTCTTTTTCACTGTCCTGGAGCATGGGAGACTTCAGATAACTGTTGAGTCTGTTAAAACTTCCGATCATTTTGTTCAGTTGGCAGGAATGTCTCTTTCCCTTCTCTGTGTGGGCTGGAGTCATGTGGGGGCTTCATACATTTTTGCAGATTGCATCAGATGCAGGGAACTAGCCATTGTTTTAGAGAAAGGAATGGAGAAACAGCAATGCCATGCTAAAACTTTGAAACAGATTGATTTTCTCCTCACGTACTCTTTTTCTTGTTTTACTATATGGGTAACTTAGAGATTATTATAGGGTATTCTGTGGCTTAAAGATGACCTACATTATTTTAATTTTTTACTTAATTTTAATTACCTACTAATACTCTAACTCAGTCACTTAGATCACGAGCTGGTCACATTTAGACATGCTTACTGGGGCTGGAGAGACAACTCAGTGGTTAAGAGTGCTGGCAGCTCCTACAGAGGACCTGCAGATAGTTCCTGTAACTCTAGCTCCAGGGGCTCTGACACCCCTTTCTGGCCTAAGTGCACGTACCTACGCACACACACACAAATGCATGCGCGCGCACACAATTAAAAATAAATAAATCTAGGCATGCTTTTCTTTCTTCCTCCCTTTCCTTCTGACACAGGGCCCTATTCTGTAGCCCAGGCTAGCTAGTACTCACTGCATAGCCTAGGTTGGCTTCAAACTTAGAGCAACCTTGCTGACCATAGCCTCCCTAGAGCTGGGATTACAAGTATAGGCATGCATCCTGCGATTAGATTTTCAGATGAGTGTGGGCCCCTTCTTTAGTATGTGTGATGCCAGACATCATAGGTCTTTATGCTCGGTGTTCTTCAGTGACAAGAGAAGAAGATTTAAGATGCTTGAAACGTTCTTAAGGTGATGGCTTCTTGAAACCTGCAGTCACAGAAGCCCAGCACTGTGATAGAAGGTGGCTCAGGAGCACAGGAGGGTCAGGGGGAAGGTTTCTTGGAATAGGCAGAGCCTGAGCTCAGTCTCCATCATGGAGATATATGAGGCAGGAGAGAAAGGCAGATGGTGCACACATGTATTTGGTGCGTGAGCAGAGTGTGAATCTTGTCTGTTCTACAAGTCTTGCCTTGTGGAATTTCGTTTTTTCTCTTTTTTACTACAACAGGTTTTTAAATAAATGATCACCTTTAAAGCATTTGTTGAAGGTGGGGCTTTGCCCAGACATTGGGTATCAGGTTGATCATTTGGATGAGGGAACAGGCCTTGGACAACTAGGGTGCTCCATAACACAGAGTTCAGAGCAGATCAAGTAGAGGGTGTTCTAAGATAGCTCTGTTTATTTTGAAATGTCTGGAAAGCTGGTCTTTACATTTACTCTGGTTCATAACTTTAGACTGAGGCCAAATTGAATTTCTCTGGGAGGCTGCCACATCTATAAATGCTGCACAGTGTGATAAATGGTCATGGCTTCCAAGAATTGGTGACAGTGCACTTCAGTTCCCAATTTAGAGTTTATGACAATTATCCCTGACAAACAAGCCTGCAAAAAAGAGGATTCATCTTTTGACAGATGTTTACATGCTGTTTACACAAGTGGCACTGGGGGCAAGCCAAGGTAGAGTGGCCCCGGGGGTAGACTGGATATGGGTACAGCCAGTGAGTATCTTTGTTCAGAGCAGGAGATGCTGAACTAACACATGTCATATAATGCCCCCCCCCCCCCCCCCCCCGAGACTTGGCCCCTTGAAGTGGGAACTGTGGAATGGTGCTTGAAGCACTTCTGAAATCTTGAGGGAAAAGCCTTTCTGTAAGGCTCGTGAGGGGCAGCCCTGCTTAGCAGAGAGAGGACAGCATGGTGATGCTTGCCTCCTGTTTGCAAGCTGTGGGTCAGCTGATCACAGTTGTGAAGTTACTGAGTGAGTGGTGACCGGCTTTGTTTTCCCAGTGTTGGAGGTTGGACCTGGGCCCTCCACACACTGGGAAAGTGCTCTGCCAGAGAGCTCTTTCCCAGTTTCCAGTGTTGTTAAAAAGGAAGACACTGAGAATGTCAGCATGTCTCATATGCCGAGGGGAAGTTCCACTGTTGTTTTGAAGCAGCCTCAGTCTCCTGAGGCTGTCACCATGCTCAGCTTGTCTTTTTTCCATCATTGGGGATGGAACCAAGGTCCTCATACTTTGTAGGCAAACGCTCTACCACTGAGCTAAATCCCCAACCCCCTGAAGACATTCTTGTTATGGAAACTAAAAATCTTAGTTCGCTGTTGCTCTGGGTTGTCAAATCACAGACGTCTGTCACTCCAGATGTAGCTTCCTACGTCCTGATTCCATCTCGCCAACCAGAAGGTGGAAGGCCATGCAGGCCGCCACCTGCTTGTCAACAGTCCAGTAAAACTTGTAACCTAAATGCTTCTCCATGCTCAGTAACGTGGTTAGACTTAGCATTTGGGGCCTGTGGCAGCAGACAGACAACACACACTTGTGGGACCAGACCTTCCAAGTGCAGACTGGAAGAAGCTTGGCATGGCCCCTGGTTTAGAGGTTTTTGTGTGTGTGTGTGTGTGGGGGGGAGAGTGACACTTTTGGGCCTTTCAAATGAAAGAAACAAAACTCCCTGTCAAAATGACTTTACTTGCATTAGCTCCTCACCCCCCACCCCCTGAATGGCTTCCTGCAACTGGTCTGCCATGTTAATTAATCTCTTACCAATGCAGGTGGGGGGCCCAGCTCACTGCTAACTAGAGCAGCTTTCTATGGTGGAAAGTCTCAGAAGTAATAGAAGGGTCAAGGGGCATAGCCTGCCGATCATGTGTCTTCCTGGCTCCATCTCCAGTATTGCAAAAACTAAACAAAGCCTGATAGGAGATAGCATCAGCTAGCAGGTAAGGCTGGGTTCCTTGGGTCTGTATGTTCATTCTCAGACACAGTTTGGAAAACTGGTTTGGACATGGTGTTAAAACAGTTTGCCTTCACAGTTCACACATTCTGTACTAGCTAATTCACCACATTTTTGTAGCTTCAGGATCAATCCTCACAGGGCTTTGGTAGTCACCCTCAGACCTGTGCAGAGTTGGGGTGTATGAGATGCTCTGTTGCACATGCTCTCAGCTGAGATTTAACCAGACTGTAAACAGGTAGCCTTTCTCCCATCTTATCTACATTGTTTGAATTTTTATGCTTCTTGTCTATGACTTTGCTGCTTAATATGGCCTCAAAGCATGGCATTGAAGTGCTGTCTAGAGTTCCTAAGTAGAAGAAGGCTTTTGCAGAGGAAAATACACCCACTAGACAAGCTGCATTCAGGTGTGAGTCAATCAACAACATGCATGAAATAAGGTGCTTTTAAACAGGGCTGACAGAAGACAAAAGGGAGGGTGACCTTGACCCTGGCTGCCCCCCCCCCCCCAGCAGTCGCTCTGGGAGTGAAGTGCAGGGATCGCAAGACTCCAAAGAATGTAATAGAAACAAAATTTAACCTTTTCTTTTTTCTTTGTTTAACGTTTATTCCTCACTGCCTTCTTCTCCTCCTGGATATTAACTGACAACTGTCTGCGAAAAGGGCTGGCTGAACTACTTGCCTTCTATTTGTATGTGGTGTTTGGGGTTGCATTTTTGAATCCTGGGGATGGAACTCAGGCCACGTACATGCTGGAGAGCACTCTGCCACCTATGCTGCTCATGAGGGCCCACCCTGCCCTCCCTGTGTTTCTGAAGGCAGGGGAACTTAGGGAACTTTGGGTCACTTTGCTGTTTGCCCTTAGGAGCAGAGCTGCAAATTTGAATTTCCTGCAGGACTGGTGAGTAGGTACCTTTCCCTCAGCTCTTGTTCAGGAAGCTGAAATTGCTAGGTAATTAGGGTAACTGTAATGGCTATTCTTGGTTGCTAACTTGACTACATCTGGAATGAACTAAAACCTCAAAATGACTGACTAGGCATGCCTGTGAGAGACTTTTTTTTCTTTTTCTTTTTTTGCTTAAGTAGATCATTTGCAGTAGGAAGATCTACTTCTAATCCAGATCATTGAGGTGAGAGGACACACCTTTAATCCAGGTCTTTTGAGATGAAAGATCCAGCTCTAATCTGGGCCACACCTTCTGTTGGCAGCCTATATAAGCACAGGAAGAGGGACACTTTCTCTTTGCCTGCTTGCTCTCGCTCTTATTGGGAAATCCATTCACTGGCATTAGAACATAGTTCTTCAGAATTCTGGTGTATACTGAAGACCAGCTTAGACACCCAGCCTGAGCAACTACTGGATTTTTGGATCTTCCTTAAATAGATAGCCATTGTTGGATTAGCTGGACCATAGCCTATAAATCATTCTAATAAATCCATATATATATATATATATATATATATATATATATATATATATAACACACACACAGATTTATTCTATAAGTTCTGTTCTTCTAGAGAATCCTGACTAATACAGATTTTGGTACCAGAAGTGGTTCTAGAACAACGGATGAATCTTTAAGTATAGGAATAGGCTTTTCAATTTACCAACACCTATAGCTACCCAAGCCCCTCCACTTACTGAAGCCTTTCCTGGGAACTCAGAGATTACTAAAAGCCCATGCTGTGAACTATATTACATACTTAAGGAGATAAATACATTAGATTTTCCTGATTCACCAGTTGTGAGTATCAGTTGATTTGGTGATACTGTACATGAAGCTTTTGGCAGTTTGTGGAAAAATACGGAAATGATGTTGCTGGTCAATTGCTCCTAGTATCTCTGGGTAAATTGACAAAGGATAGGGATAAAATTGCTCTGTGATAAAATTAACCAACTTCTAGCATCCCAGAATACAGTGAAGGACAACAATAAACTCAGTGATAAAAATGACTCTAGATTTGCGTAAACAGTCTAAAGGTTTCTAAGTGTGCCCTGGAAGAGAATCGTCTCTCCAGCAGCCACAGAGATCAAGTTGCAGAAAATCAAACTAAAGCTTTCATTATAAAGTTGGCTGAATTACAGCAAAAATTCATGTCCTAGGCCTCGGAGGGTGTCAGCAGTTAAAGTAAGGGTATTATTTTGTATTTTTTTAAAAAAGTTACCTTTTATCTTGGGATGGGGTTATGTAGGAGGACCCTATTGAAGCTGAGAACTTTGAACTCTCAGATTCTCAGGGGTTTAGCTCACCTTAAAAAATAATCTCTCCACCCTCGCAGTTCCATTCCCTGAAATATTGCTTTTCCTGACTTTGACTGAGGAAATTAATTCTTTGTTGTCTGCTCAACCAGCAGTGACTTTCTAGGAAGGAAATGCCAGGCAAGACAATACTGATGTTCTTCAGGGTCCACCAATAGTTGCCTCTAGATCAGTGGTTCTCCATCTGTGGATCACTACCCCTTTGGAGGCTGAGCGACCCTTTCACAGAGATCACCTAAGACCATCGGAAAGCATAGACATTTATGATATGATTCATAACAGTAGCAAAATTAGTTAAGGAGTAGCAACTAAAATAATTTTATGGTTGGAGGTCACTACAACATGAGGAACTGTATTAAAGGGTTGCAGCATTAGGAAGGTCGAGAACCACTGCTCTAGACCTATAACCATAACTAAGGCAAAGCAAATACCTAGAAGGAAGTAGAAACTGTAGTCAGTCCGTGAGAGGTATGCAACACTACTAAAAGGCTTAATGAGTTTGCTAATTTATTCAAGCAGAAGACTAAGGAATATATGTGGGAATGGATTTTAAGGTTGTGGGATAATGGTGGAAGGAACATAAAACTGGATCAGGCTCAGTTTGTTGATATGTGCACTTTGAGTGGAGGTTCTCGGAAGGTAGCATAGTTACAAAAGGTGTCCAAAATTTGTTTGAATGGTTGGCTGAAACATTTGTCAAAAGATGGCCTACTGAAGAGGAGTTGGAGATGCCTGATGTCCCCTGGTTTAGGGTTGATGAAGGGATTCTAAGGCTCAGGGAAATTGCAGTGCTAGAGTGGTCACACTGCAAAACCTAATCCTTACAATTGGAAGTCCCAGAAGACATGCCCTTCACTAATCCTATAAAACACAAACTGGTAAAAGCGGCACAGCACATTTGAAGAGCCTTGTTGTCACCCTTTCCTTGTGCCAGACCTTAGGGTTGCAGACGCTGCTGCTCTGTTGGATGAATTAAATGTAATAGGTTTAATTAGGCCCAAGGTAGCAGGGGAGAGGTGGCAGCACTGAATTGCTAAAGGCAAGATGATCATAGTTATGCTTGGCAGCACAGACAAAGCAATGTCCATAATGGCCTAACCCTTAATTAATGGTCAATACAGGCAAACTGAATTTTTGGTACTGATCAATCATGTGTTTCCAGGCATCTTTGTTTGATCTGTATAAGCAGAAAAATTCTCAAATGATGGAAAAGCCAAACTGGATGTAGCAAAAGGCAATATCAGCCTGTGAGTCAATTTCCAGACTTGAGCCAGTTTGCAGACCCTGAACCCCTTGAGTGAAGGGGTGGACAGATTCTCCCGAGGGAGGACTTTGATCAGATACCTAAAAGTTTTACTCTTAGGCTTACTCCAGTCCTTCCCCAGAGGGACTTATGGCCTTTCACGAGGGTAACTGCACACTGGAGGAAAGGAAACAATCAGCCTTTTTATGGACTGTTGGATGCTGGTTCTGAATTAATGTTGATTTTGGGAGAGCCCAAGAAAAATTGTACCCTCTAGTTAAAATAGAGACTTATGGAGTTCTTTGATTAATGGGATTTTGGCTGAAATCTGACTGACAGTGGGTCCACTGGGTCCCTGAACTCATCTTGTGGTTATTTCCCTAGTCCCAGAATGTATAATTGGAATACATATACTTAGAATTGGCCAAATTCTCACATTGTTTGCCTAACCCATAGAGTGAGGGCTACTATGGTTGGAAAGAACAAATGGAAGCCATTGGAGTTGCCTCTACTAGGAAAAATAGTGAATCAAAAACAATATCCCCTTCCTGAAAGGATTTTAGAAAATTAGTGCCACCATCAAGGACTTGAAAAATGCAGAGATGGTGGTTCCTACCCTTTTAACTCTGTTATCTGGCCAGTGCAGAAGACAGACAGATGTGAAGAATGATAGTTAACTATTGAAAACTCAATCAGGTAGCGACTCTGATTGCAGTTGCTGTACCAGATGTGATGTCCTTACTTGAGCAGATTAACACATCTCCTGGTACATAGTGATCTAGCAAATTCCTTTTTCTGTATATCTGCCCATAAGGATCACCAAAAGGAATTTGCTCTTAGTTGGCAAGGTCAGCAGTTTACCTTTACAGTTTTATGTCAATAATATATTATGTAAATGTAACCAACCGTCTTATTAAATAAGAAACACAGAGCTGATTCAGAGAAGAAAGCCAAGAGGTCAGAACTAAGAGCCTTACCCTTCCTGCTTCAGCCAAGAGAGCTCTCCAAAAGGGGCCTACTTCCTGTGTGTATGTCTTTATATAGTCTTTCTGTTCTGCCTTCTCATTGGTTGTAAACCCAAACACATGACTACCTCGTCACTGCCTGTCTGTAGAGACTTCCAGGTCTTCTATGGTTGGTATTGAGATTAAAGGCATGTGTCTCCAATGCTGGCTGTATCCTTGAACACACAGAGATCTACCTAGCTCTGTCTACCAAGTGCTGGGATTAAAGGCGTGCGCCACCACTGCCACGCTCTTGCTGTGGCTCTAATAGCTCTGAGCAACTTTATTTATTAACATACAATTAAAATCACATTTCAGTACAAATAAAATACCACCATATTTCTCCTTTTCTATTTTAATAAAAAGAAAAAAAGAAAAGAGGTTATAACTAATAAAAGAAAAACTATATACAAAAGTACAATAACTATATAGAATATATACAAGTAATAAATACCTAAACAATGTCTAGTCCATTTTTATTTGACAAATCCAGAGAAAGTAATTCCATTACTTATCCTATTTTGGTAAATCCAAAATGTACCTAATTCACTTTCTATCCTAACTAGTCTTCAATTATAACTAACTAACCTTCAACTATAACTAACTAATCTTCAACTCCCTCAGAGATCCAAGAAGGAAATAATATTAGCTAACAAAAATAAAAACAGGAAGTACATGCAAGCAATTTCCAAAAAATTTGTGAGTTGACAGAAACAGCCAGCTGCCTGGACAGTCACCTGAGGTTTCTCCACAGTGCTGGGGCATCATCTTCAGCCTATAGGCTTAGCGTATCTGACAGCCTCATTAGTGAAGTAGGATGTACACAAGGTCAACAGTTCAACTTCACATTGGGTGAGAGCAGTCCATGTACCAGAAACACCTGAATTCCACTAGTGTCATGTCATGATTCAGGATTTTAAATCCTGGAAATTGTTGATGGTTTTTTAATTGAGCTGTCCATTCTTCTTGGCTGTGTATATATGGCTTCATCTCAGCATCCCGTTCTTCTCCACATCCCTCTATCAAATGCCAGTCTACTATTGAGAGGCGTGAGCTTAGTTACTCTTCAAGAATAATTGTTTCAGCTGCTGTTCCACTGCACCTCAGAAGCCATCGGCCCACTGACTGTTCAGCTGCCTTCGAAGAAAAGGGCACTGTACCTTTTCCAAGTTGCGAAGGCCACGTCAGGGATGGTGCCATATTGTCCTGGCCTCAGAAGATGCCTTTTGATAAAGCCATAACCACACTTGTTTTGGCAAGAATCAGTAGTCCTTTGTTTCATGTCCTGTCTGTCCATTTTGTCCTGTTGATTCGAGGATACTTTGTTGTCCAGTGGCTAACTTTTGCCACAATGAAAGTTAACTCCATATGCAGTTTCTTCAATGCCCATATTTTCTCTGAAGTAGATTGGTACTGCCAGGAGCCGACATGTCTCAAAAAAGAAAAATTTTCTAAGTTATTAAAACATTTTAAATGCCATATTCTGTAGATCTCTGAAGGGTTTGAAGATGACCTGTCTAAATTGTATCTGCTCAATTTTTAAAACATATCTAATATGACTACAAGTTCTATTGTAATGTCTAACTACTAACATTCATTTCTTTATATCCTAATAGTTGGTAATAATAACATTCAAGGATCAGAAAATTGCATTGTTAAATGAATGGTATAAGTACAATTAGAAATATACATATAACATTTTCTAACAATATCAATTTCAATATATATAATTTGTATACAATGTAAAACAATCCAATCCAATGTAAAGTATTTAAAACTAGTAATTGTCTTTTTCTTCTTTTCTTTTCTTTCTTTCTCTTTTTTTTTAAACAAGAACCTTAAATCTAATCTCCTTTGCTTAGCCTTTTTCCTAACCCTTGACAACAACTTGTAACCAACCCCCCTAAACAATGAAAATTATCCCAGACCCAAAATCCATTAAAAAGACCAAAAAACCACTTGCCCCACACCACCTCTTTGGGAATGTGGGCGTTGTATTCTTAAAATTGCTTCCTGCTGGGTATGGGCGAAGTTATCTTTATCCTGAAAGAAAAATTTTAGGTTAATTGTCAAATTCTAGGAAAGGTAACTGTATCCTTCATTATCCAGTCTGTGTATAATGCCAAAGTTCAGGGTTTATCTCAAGTCCTTATTCAAGTAGTCTTTGAGACTGGATCACCTCAGCTAGTCATCTCAAAATTACTCTGAGCACCTTGTAGTTCAAAGCTGATCTGTAGATGATGTTTGTCAGCTTAGTGATATTATTATTGTCCACGTGGAATTGTTGGTGTTGTGGGGCCCCATCTTCTTCCTGGAGACTTCAGTTGATGTTAGGCCTGGCCGTGATTTCCTGCAGAAAACTGATAAGAGACTTTAACACAAAGACATATATATGCAGCTAATTGAAGCCTTTTTTCTAGAATTAATTAGTACTCTATATGACCATTCATATCTTAACAAAGTTTAAAATATATATATCTATATATATTAATCTTGTAAATTTTGATATAAAATTTATACTTTAAGAAAAGTTTAAAGAATCAGAATAGAATCAAAGAGTTGAGATTAGTAATAGAATAGTCCCTTAATTAATTTGGCTTTTCTCCTGTCCCATAGCAGAAGATAGCTCTTTTATTCTGGCATGATACAGGGAGTTTGCATTTTCCTTTTAACAACATTTTTGAGTTTAAAGAAGGAGAGAGCCATTCTCCAACTCCAAAGTCAGCTTTAAATTTTAATTGAACTGGGACTATTAGAAGACCAATAGTGTTAAATCTTTAGAGAAAAGCAGAAACAAACATTTAGGAAGACATAAAATTTTTTAGATAATATATACGCCGTTTCACTCTGTTTCCTGGGATAGATGATTTGTCCCTTTTCTTCAGTTGTCTCATTTGTCCAGTGTTCTTCAGATTCCTTAACCTTCAATTCTCCTAAAAGACAAAAACAAAAACCTTTCCCCAAGACTAATTTTGGGGATGTTCCTTTTTGGCAAGTTATTATCTGATTAAATGAAAAGGCATGTGTTACTGGTATAAGTTAGTTTAAATTGGATGTTCATGCTGGTTGATGAACTATCACCTCCTCTAATTAAGAGGTTTCTCTTGTTCAAATCGAACCTTTATCAATTTTGATGGTACCCACAGCTTATCTTCTCCTGTAGAAACAAAAGCAAAACCTCGTCCCCAACGTAACACAAACCTGGTTTCCGTTCTGAGGTCAGCACATCCTTAAAGTATATAGGCTGATTTAATTCTGTAGTTTTTTCTATTATCCAATGTCTCTCTGCAGCTGTTGTTCCTTTCTCATTGGCATTAAGAAAATTCAAAGTTAATATAGCATTATGCAGTCTATTTCTGGGGATTTTTTGTTACCCCTTTCTGTTTATTTAGCATATCCTTTAGAGTTCTGTTTGATCTTTCTATAACTGCTTGACCTGTAGTATTATGTGGTATGCCTGTAATATGCTTTATATTGTAATAAGCAAAAAACTGTTTCATTTTAACAGAGACATATGATGGAGCATTGTCAGTTTTGACTTGTGTAGGTATACCCATGATGGCCATAACTTCTAGCAAATGAGTGATTACAGAATCAGCTTTTTCAGAACTCAAAGCAGTTGCCCGTTGAAATCCTGAATAAGTATCTATGATATGGTTTACATATTTCAATTTTCCAAATTCTGCAAAGTGAAACACGTCCATCTGCCACATTTCATTCCTTTGAGTACCCTTTGGGTTATATCCTGCTGGTAATGGTGTTTGATTGTAGAAGGAACAAGTAGGACATTTCTTTACTATTTCTTTGGCTTGTTGCCAGGTTATGGAAAAATCTTTTTTTAAACCTTTACTATTGACATGATGTTTTTTATGAAATTCTGAGGCCTCCAGCAAATTTCCTATCAATAATTTATCAATCTCATCATTGCCTTGTGCTAAAGGGCGTGGCAGACCAGTATGGGATCGAATGTGAGTTATATATAAAGGATGACTCCTTTTCCTGATTGTATCTTGTAATTGAATAAATAGTGAAGTTAATTCTGAAGCATCAGGGATAAATTCTGCAGTCTCAATATGTAATACTACTCTTTCAGCATACTGAGTCAGTTACTATGTTGAGAGGTTCTGAAAAATCCATTAATACCAACAGAATAGCATACAATTCTGATTTTTGAACTGAATTATAAGGGCTTTGAACCACTTTACTTAAATTTTCTGATTTGTAACCTGCCTTTCCTTGTTTGTTGGAATCTGTATAAAATGTACGAACTCCAGATATGGGTTTTTCCCATACAGTTTGAGGCAAGATCCAATCAGCTCTCTTTATAAGATCAATTCTATCGCTTTTGGGATATTTGCTGTTAATTTCTCCCCAAAAAATTACTGCAAGCTCTTTGCCAAGGTTCATTTTCTGTCCATAATTTTTCAATGTTCTCCTTAGTTAAAGGTATGACAATTTCTGCTGGGTCTATTCCTGCTAATTGACGAAGTCTCAATTTTCCTTTCCAAATCAAGTCAGAGATTTTTTCCACATAAGTTTTTAATTTTTTATTTGGTTTATTTGGTAAAAATATCCTTTCCAATATAATATCTTCCCTCTGCATTAATATTCCTGTAGGGGAATGCCTAGAAGGTAAAATAACCAAAATGCAATCCAGCTTCGGATCAATACGATCCATGTGCCCTTCATGTACTTTCTTTTCTACCAAGGCCAATTCTTTCTCAGCTTCAGGTGATAATTCTCTTGGACTATTTAAGTCCTTGTCACCTTCTAAGGTTTTGAACAAATTATGCAGTTCATCATTTTTTACCCCAACAATAGTTCATAGATGAGAAATATCTCCAAATAATCTTTGAAAGTCATTAAGAGTCTGTAGTCGATCTCTCCTAATTTGCACCTTTTGGGGTCTAATTTTTTGTAGCTCTATTTTATATCCTAAATAATTAATAGAATCTCCTCTTTGTATCTTTTCAGGAGCAATTTGTAATCCCCAGCAAGGCAAAATTTTCTTTACTTCTTCAAACATTCTTTCTAAAGTATCTGCATTTGAGTCAGCTAGTAAAATATCATCCATATAATGATAAATTATAGATTTAGGAAATTTTCCAATGGCTGTTGTACAAAATATTGGCACAGAGTTGGGCTATTCAACATTCCTTGTGGGAGGACCCTCCATTGAAATCTTTTAACCGGTTGAGAATTATTATAAGTAGGCACTGTGAAAGCAAATCTTTCTCTGTCTTTTTCTTGTAAGGGTATTGAAAAGAAACAGTCTTTTAAATCAATAAGTATGAGAGGCCATCCTTTTGGTAACAGAGTAGGCAAAGGAATTCCAGATTGTAGAGAGCCCATTGGCTGAATTACTTTGTTAATTGCTCTAAGGTCTGTTACCATTCTCCATTTACCAGATTTCTTTTTAATAACAAATACAGGAGAATTCCAAGGGCTGGTTGATTCTTCAATATGCTGAGCGTTTAACTGTTCTACCAGCTCTTCTAAAGCCTGTAGTTTCTCTGTTGTGAAAGGCCATTGCTGGACCCATACAGGCTTGTCTGTTAACCATTTTAAAGGTAGAGCTGTTGGAAGATCATCAGTTGTTGTGCCCTGTTCTTGTATAATATGGATGGCTGGTGACCACTCAGAATAATGCCTTCTAATATTTCTCTCAGAAACATGTGCTAGTTTATGATTTATTTCTGAGATTGGAGGGATGTTAATCTGAGTATTCCATTGTTGCAACAAGTCTCTACCCCACAGGTTCATAGCTATGTTAGCCACATATGGTTTTAATTTTCCTCTCTGTCCTTCTGGACCTATACATTCGAGCCATCTTGCACTCTGTTTCACCTGAGATAATGTCCCAATTCCTAACGTTTACCTCCTGAAGAGGCCAAGTTGGATGCCAAAATTCTGGTGCAATTATGGTAACGTCAGCACCTGTGTCTACCAGACCAGACAACAAAACACCATTTATTTTTATCGATAATTTTGGTCTTTGTTCATTAATAGAAGTTTGCCAAAAATTTTTCTTTATGTTTTCTCCTGAATTTTGTATTCTCTCTGTTTTATCATCCTGACCAGCATGATTTATTCCAATAGGCATTTGGTTATTTAATTGCTCTGAGTAGGGGTTTCCTCTATGACTGCAGGGAAGGTTTGAACTGAATTTGCTATGGGGAGTTTCCCAAAGACTGAGGCAAAGGCTTACCCTGTCTGTCCCTTGTTGATCTACATTCGTTGGTCCAGTGTTTTCCCTTACCACACCTTCTGCATACTCCAGAAGGAAGGGACATTCTGTTGCCATTGTTCCTTGAAGAAACATTGTTTCTAGGAATGACCTGTTTACAGTCCCTTTTCAAATGTCCTTGCTTTCCACATCCAAAACATCTAACATTCCTCAAACCTTTTGAAATTGCTTCTCCTACCCACATATCATCATGGTCATGAGCTTCAACATTAACCGTGTCTCTAATCCAATCTTCCAAAGGTACAGATCTTGCCTTTAATGGCCTGATTATTATTTTGCATGCTGCATTCACATTCTCAAAGGCCAAAGATTCAATTATTATCTGACTAGTTCTGAATCCGGGATCCATTCTCTTTACTGCTGAAGCCAGTCTCTGTAAAAAATCTGTGAAAGATTCTTTTGGGCCTTGTATAACCTTTGTAAATGACTCAGTTTTCTTCCCTGGTTCCTCAACTCTGTCCCATGCATTCAAGGCTGCCGTTCGACATAAAATTACGGTTTGGACATCATATAAACATTGTGTTTGTGCTGAAGCATATTGACCTTCCCCAATAAGCTGATCCTGGCAGACTTGTATTCCTTTATCCCTCCATTGTTTTTCTATGTTTTTAGCTTCATCCTTGAACCAAGTTAGCCACTGAAGCCTTTGATTGGGTTCAAGAACAACTTGTGCCAGCTCCCGCCAGTCCTGTGGTACAATCCTATTATATGTTGACCAAGAGTTTAACATTTGTTTTACATATGGGGAATGCGTGCCATAAGATACTATTGCCTCCTTAAACCTTCGTAAATCTAACATTTCAATTGGAGCCCAAATATTTTGTGTAGTCATTTGATCAGGCGACTGCTGTACAGTTACTGGACAAATTAAGGGTGACTGTGTGAAAACAGGCTTTCTTTCTGTTACCTTATGATCCCATCTTGAAGCAACTTCACTGTTAATTTCTTCTGTCTGAATTTTTACAGGTTTAACAAGTTTTTCTAAAACTGTCATCCTGGCACTTAAATTGACTATCTTTTTAAATAGTAAAATGAGGATAAGCATAGTAATAAACTGCATAATTCGATCAACATTAATCTTCTCATATAGTTGTTCCATTGTCAGACTGCCTAAAATTGCAAACAAAGCCCAATTTTCTTCCAATGTATACAGAAAACCTTTTTTTTTTAATGTGGAAAAAATTTGTCTTTTAAATAGTTTCCTTTAAAATATCTGATATGTTAAGTGGCTTACCAAGTCTGCGTAGAACAGTAGAAATCCGAGAGAATTTCAAAACAGCCACTTAGTGTCCAAGGTGTGAATCCAGAGAGAGAGAGAGAGAGAGAGAGAGAGAGAGAGAGAGAGAGAGAGAGAGAACACAAGAAAGTGTAGCCGGCTAAAGCTTAAATCCAGCCACATGTTCCCTCTTGAGCCGAGTCAAGGCTTGGCTCTGGCTTCCTTAATCTCCAACCACGTGCTTTGGCTTTACAGGCAGGGGCCCTGTTTGGCAGGGCAGGCCTGAGTTGTTTGTAGCACCGGCTTTAAGCTAACTGCTTGGGGCTACGGTCAGTCCGGCCTAAGGCCAAGCTGACCTGGGCCCGGGCTAGGGAGCCAGCTGCCCAGGTGGGAAACCGGACCTGCCGCCAAGCCAAGTTAAGCGGTTTTTAATGGATCCTTGTCACGTTGGGCGCCAAATGTAGATGTAACCAACCGTCTTATTAAATAAGAAACACAGAGCCGATTCAGAGAAGAAAGCCAAGAGGTCAGAACTAAGAGCCTTACCCTTCCTGCTTCAGCCAAGAGAGCTCTCCGAAAGGGGCCTACTTCCTGTGTGTATGTCTTTATATAGTCTTTCTGTTCTGCCTTCTCATTGGTTGTAAACCCAAACACATGACTGCCTCGTCACTGCCTGTATGTACAGCCCTCCAGGTCCTCTATGGTATTGAGATTAAAGGCATGTGTCTCCAATGCTGGCTGTATCCTTGAACACACAGAGATCTACCTAGCTCTGTCTACCAAGTGCTGGGATTAAAGGCGTGCGCCACCACCACCACACTCTTGCTATGGCTCTAATAGCTCTGACCCCCGAGCAACTTTATTTATTAACATACAATTAAAATCACATTTCAGTACAAATAAAATACCACCGTAATATTAACTCTCCAGCTCTATACTATAACTTAGAAGGGCTCTTGATTCGTCTGTCTCCTCCACTAAATATGACACTGGTGCACAGTGTTGACGACAATATGCTCATTGGACCAAGTGAGCAGGAGGTAGCTATCGGAATTTTTCCAGGGGCCTGCCCTGAGAAAATCCCTCCCAGAGTCCTGGGGAAGATGCTACATCTGGTGTGGGGTTATCTGAGGGAAAAGAATCTATGTACACCATGCTCTTACATCTGTTTGCTTTATTTCTTTATAACAAACTTCTATCTACACAGCTTCAGTTCCGTCCTCACATTCAGCTCCTCTCTGTACCTACTTTTCCTGTCCTCTCATAGCCGTAACTAAGCCCTTACATTTTTGATCTCATCTTCGTCTTTAGTTTCTCCATTCATGCTCATTTTTTCTTTTCCGACTCTCCTTACCTAACCCAATCCTTATTCTCTACAGAAGACCTGCCTTGTTCCTTTCTCTCTGGCCATGCAACTCTGCCCAGACCAGGAATTCTACTCCAGTCTTTACTGTACCTGGTTATGCAAAAGCCCTATTGTCTTGAGTCAGTAGCTCTGCAATGCTACTAGGCCTGAAGAAAAGGGATGGTCTGAGCTTCATTTGCAGAAGAAACAAAGCTATGCATCTCTGTAGGGTTGCTACCTAGTAGATCAGCAGTAGGTCTGAGCTTATACTTTTTGCCTTATGGCTTAGTAGTATATGAGCACACAAGAAATTCATAGCAAGGAACAGCTGAATACTAAAAGCCAAATGACACCAAATATTCCTTGATAAATGACTTCTCTCTTTAAGGATTTCTTGGTTGATCAAGGTATACCTTATTATATACAGCTGGACTCCTTTTTCATATTCTTGTGGCTCGTGACGTATAGCAACCACTTTGAACTGATTGTCAACACACATGCGTATCAGAGGATGGGAAACAAATCCAACCAAACTTCAAGGGCCTTCTGCCTCAGAGAAATTCTTAGGAGTCTAGTGGTGTGGGACATGCAATGATATTGCTTCTAAGATGAAGGATAAGTTATTGCAGCTGGCCCCCTACCACCAAGAAAGAAGCATAACCTTTAGTGTTCTTGTTTGGATTCTCGAGATAGCACATTCCACATTTAGATGTGTTACTCTGGTCCAAATACCAAGTGACTTGGAAAGTTGCTAGCTTTGTGTGGGGCCTGGAACAGGAGAAGGCTCTTCAACAGATCCAGGCTGCTATGCTGGCTGCTCTACTTGGACTATATGATCCAGCAGACCTGATGGAACTTGACATATCAGTGGCAGATAGAGATGTTATTTGGAGCCTTTGGCAGGACCCTATTGGTAAATCACAGAAGAGGCCTTTGGGATTTCAGAGCAAGGCTCCACCATCATCTGCAGACAGTTATTTATTGTTGTAATTATTATGGCCACTCCACGTAGTTAAAAGGAGATTTATTTAATGGCTTAACTTACAAGTTAAGGGATCGGTAGGTCGCGGGGTCTGGGGAAGGTGTATCGCAGTCCAGCGGTGTTCTCTGGAGCCCTGCTTGGCCCACCTTCACCGTCCAAGGTCCTGGAACCAAGTGAGAGCACCACCCATCCAGATCTCAGGTCTCCAGGTGCCTCCCTTGGCCCCGCCTTGTAGGCGTGACGTTTGCCGAAGTCTCAATGGGGGTTGGAACTTCCAGATCAAAGCTGGAATGGCTACCCACTACAGTTATTCTCCCTTTTAAAGACAGCTCTTGGTCAGCTTTTGGACTTTTATGGAAACTGAACATTGGACAATGGGCCACCAAGTTAACCATGCAACCTGAACTGCCCATCATGAGCTGGGTGATATGTGACCCACCAAGTCATGAATTAGGACATGCACAGCAGCAATCTATTATCAAATGGTATATCCATGATCATGCCCGAGCATGTCTTGAAAGCACAAACAAGTTACATGAAGAAGTTGTCCAAATGCCTATACTTTCTGCTCTTGTTTCAGTGACATCTGCTGCTAAGCATGCACCTGTAGCCTTATGGAGTGTGCCCTATGATTTATTTACTGGGGAAAATAAGGCTAGGACCTGGTCTACTGATGGTTCTTTCTGTATGTTATGAAGCACCACCCAGAAGTGCAGAACTACAATATTACAACCCCTTCCTGGGACAACCCTGAAAGACACCTACAAATGGAAATCCTCATAGTGTGCAGAACATTGGGCAGTACACTTGGTCATACATTTTGTTTGGAAGGATAATTGGCCAGATGTGCAATTGTTCACTAATTCATGGGCTGTGGCCAATGAATTGGCTGGATGGTCGGGAACGTGGAAAGAGCATGAGTGGGAAATTGGTGAGAAAGACATCTGGGAAGGAAGATGTGGATAGATCCCTCCAAACAGTTGAAGGATGTGAAGATCCTTGTGTCTCATGCAAATGCTCATTAAAAGGTGACTTCAACTGAGGAGGAGTTCAGTAATTAAGTGGGTAGGTGGAGGAAGACAGAATGGGTAGTAGAGGAAGGTAGTTATAAATACCATTTAAATCCAGGTTAGCAGTTACAGAAAAGAGGATTATAATTGACATGAATGCTTCTGTTGTATTTTGTTTAGAATGCATTTGTATAGATATTTGTGTTTTCTTTCCTCAATTTTTTATTGTGATGTAACATCAATTAAGAGAATATCAAGTGTTATCATATTTCAAATTTGAAATATGAAAAGAATGCCTCTTTAGAACATTGCCACCTATTCTACATTTACGATGGATTTGTAGTTGTACAAGTGATAGTTAATATCATGTTTAGGCATAATTATGACTGGTTAAAAATATATTGTCTTTGTGGTTACATGTGGGATAGTTTTATCATGGTTAGTTGTTAAAATGACCTGGTTATTGTTTTCACTTGGAAATTAATCATGACAAAAGAAGATATCATTTTTCTCAAGTTGACAAGAAGTGGACTTGATAGCTATTCTTGGTTGTATCAGAGTTAAAAATGGATGGCACACCTATGAGGGATTTTTGCTTAATTTGAAGTAGATAAATTGACTTCCAATCCAGGTCTTTGAAGTGTGAGGACTCACCTTTAAACCAGGTCTTTTGAGGTGGGAAGACCCACCTCTAATCTGGACCACACTTTTCTGGCAGCGTATATAAGGACATGGAAGAGGAAAGCTCTCTCTCTTTTTTTACCTGCTTCCTCCTACCCTTGCAGGTCCATTCTGTCACTGGTACAAGAGCCTCCTTCTTCAGGATTCTACCTGAGAAAACTTGCCACTACATCTTTTCACACACACAGTGTAACAAAACTTAAAGAATGAATCTCTCTCTCTCTCTCTCTCTCTCTCTCTCTCTCTCTCTCTCTCTCTCTCTCTCTCTCTGTTTATGACTGATGAATGTGACTTTAATAGAAAATTAGGACCTTTCTCTTTTCCTGATGGTCCATCATTAAGTCCATCCTCTTACCAGTTTCCACCTTCACTCTGTCAGATGCGGCTTCAGGAAGTGAGGTGTGTGTGGTTCCTTTGTCAGCATCTTCATTTCTGCTGTATTTTGACTTCGGGCTTCTTTCTTTACAAACAGTCTGTAGATGAATTTCTAAACGGTCTTATTTAATAAAAAAACATGGAGCCAGATACAGGGGTGAAACCTGAGAGATCAGGGAAATAGGGAAAGCCACAGCTAACCTTACCTCACCAACTCCTCAGCTTCCAAAGTGGAGCTACTTCCTGTCTACCCTCACCTATATGCCTTCTGTTCTGTTCTCTCATTTGCTCTCTCAGCCCAGCTACATCACTTCCTCTTCCTGCCCAGCTCTGTCACTTCCTGTCTATCTGTACAGACCTCCAGACCTCCATGGTTAACTAGTGCTGGAATTTAAGGCATGTGCCACCACACCTGGCTCTGTTCCCATTGTGGCCTTGAACTCACAGAGTTCCAGACAGTTCTCTGCCTGCCAAGTGATAGGATTAAAGGCGTGTGCTACCATTGCCTGACTTCTATATAGTTGCTGGCTTTTTCCCTCTGATCTCCAGGCAAATTTTATTGGGAGACACAGTATATTGGGGGACAAAATACATCACAACAGTCCATGGAATTTGAGAAGTAAAGAATAGTGGACAGTTTGCTTGGTTCTTTTGAGAAAAAAGTTAAAGAAGTATCTTCTGCAAATTTGCTTGAGAACAAGCAAAGAATGCTCACCTCTTGTCCTCTTTCCTTTTAATTCTGTATATCTGACACATAGTGTGCTCTTTTCTAGAGGAGCCTGAGAGGAAAGCATGGCTCAGGCTAATCTAATCCTGGATTCAGCAAGGTGCTCTGCCATATTGTTGGCAAGTGAACCTCCTTGCAGAAAGGTGATCATGAAGAGGGGTTTCCATACCCATGCTAGGCATGTGAAGCAGGGCTATCTCCTGTGTGCAGCACATGGCATGGCTGGGAAGGTGCTGCCTTCACTGTTGGGATTCTGCTGCACTCCAGCTGCATGACTGCACATGCGCAGTTCAGGAACTAAACAATGGGTCTTGCGTTTTACATCATCAGTGTACGCTGGTGACTATGTGCGCGTGGTGTGGTTATGCAATCAGCGTATGCCTGACGTAGCTCCATAAGCCCACCTGCTCCTTAAAAAGCTGGACACAGACCCCCTCCTTCCCTTCTCTGTTCTCTCTCTGCCCCCACTATCTCTGTCTCCCTCTCTCTCGACTCTCTGCATGTGCTCCTTTCCCAGGCCTGGTTCTTCTGCCCTGCCCCCCAATAGAGCTCTGATACTGGGTTTTGTTGTGGCTCGTGACCTTTCCGCATGGTAACCATCATCCTTACATTCACCAGTCTCTCTAGCAGGCATCGGCAGTCACCAGCTGTTTGCCCCACCTCTCTCATCTGAGTGCCGCTGTGTCATAAAAGTGCTGGAATCAATGAGTCTTACAGTCCAGATCTTTTTCTGAGTCGTCCTTACACTTTTATCTTAGAGGCGTGAAGGGTCACTTGTTTCATTTTGCTGCCCACAGCCTTTAACCGTTGTTGTCAGTGAAATGCATAGGTAGAGGTGCAGTGTGGAAGCTTCTCCCAGAGATCTCAGACTTGAATGTTACTGCAGGTGTTCCAAATACCTTCAGATGAACAGAAACAAGAAAATAATTTAATGCCTTCCACCCCCATTGCTTTAAAAAAGTTATCATAGATTTTGAGAATCCATCATTGTGTAAATCCTTCTTGCTCATGAAGTAAGACCTGCTTTCCTCATGTGTGCTGTGGTGTGTAAAGGGTGTGGAGCTGTGGAGGTGGCTCAGTGCACCGTGTGAGGGTCTGAGTGGATCCTCCTCATTAACTTTATAAAAGTGTGGCAGGATGCTTCCATATCCTGCCACAGAATCTATGGAGCTCCCTGGCTAGCAAGCCTAGTGGAATATGTGAACTGTGGGTTGGGTAAGAGACCCTGTCTGAGAAACTAAGTAGAGAATTATTGAGGAAGATACCCAATGTCAAGCTCTGGCCTCGTCACATGCACCCACACCCTTACAAGCACATGCAGCTCTCTCTCTCTCTCTCTCTCTCTCTCTCTCTCTCTCTCTCTCTCTCTCTCACACACACACACACACACACACACACACACACGCTGACCAAGGAATTTCATTTTACCCCCCCCCCCCTTTCTTTCTTGCATGTTCCAAGTGCTAGGAATCGAACCCATGGCTTCATGCATGCTAGACAAGCCCTTTACTACTGACCTATATTCTCAGCTCATTTTACATACAAATAGACATACAATGGACATGGATGAGGAAGAGATTCAAATAAGTAGTACTGATGGCACCAGTGGTTGTATTTTGTTATATGTTCAGTTGTCACATGCCCTTTAATAACTCCAGGGTTTTTGTTTGTTTTGTTTTTTTGGTAATGTATTTTCCTTTTTAAAAATTATTTTTATTTTATGTGTATTGCCTTGCCTGCATGTATGTCTGTTTGAGGGTGTTGGGTCTGCTGGAACTGGAATGTGGGTGCTGGGGACTGAACTGGTATCTTCTGAGAGAGAAGTTCTCTTCTTGACAGATGAACTGTCCCTCCAGCTCAGTAACTCTCGTTTTATTTAATACTGTTTCAGCTGAATACTATTTGGGAGACATGTAAGCAGAGGTAAACACTGTTCAGTAAATTGTTTCCTCTTAGACTTTTTACTTCTGTCAGGGGAAATAATTATGAGCCGTTTGAAAAGATATTGTGCTGTAGTTTGATCGTGTCATTTATCTCGATGACATGAATAGACTGAACGCTGCCTGTAACAAGTCTCTCTCTGTCCCACCAGCCAGCTCTCAAATAATGACACGGAGACTTCTTATTATGAAAGTTCGGCCTTAGCTTGGGCTTGTTTCTAACTAGTTCTTATAACTTAAATTAACCCATTTCTATTAATCTACATGCTGCCACATGGCTTGTGGCTTTTACCTCTTCTCCTGCATATCCTACTTCCTTTGTGTCTGGCTGGCGACTCTGCCTTTCTTCTTCCCAGAGTTCTCTCTGACCAGAAGGCTTGCCTATACCTCCTGCCTAGCTGTTGGCCATTTAGCTTTTTATTAAATCCATCACAGCAACATATCTTTACTCAGTGTAATCAAGTATTTTGCAGCAGCACCAGGCAACTGCAGCAGTGAACTGGAAGCAAAGAGCTTCTTCTTTTTTTTTTTTTTTTTAAATAATTCATGTTTGGACAGGAGTGAGTACCTGGTAATGAACCTCTATTATCTAAACTGCCAGGGTGGGTCAGGGGTATGGAGCTCACAGTCTTGACCCTGGCCTTATTGTTTCCTTAGAAGCATGTTGATAACAGCCCAGGACAAAACGATTCGTATCTACATAGTCACCTTGGGAAACAATGTTTTTGCAGTGTGCCGTGCTTTGATTTTCTTAGGCCACAGAAATGAAAGTGTAAACTATACTTGCTTCTTAGGGTTGTGCTTTGCAGGACATCCTTGTTCCCCATTGAGGGAGATTTTCATTTCCATAGTCCTTCACAGGGACAAGTGGACCGTATTTACCTCATGTAGTTGGCTGTTATCTAATTTCGTTTGCTGTCCTGTGGTTGAACCCAGGGCCTTGCACACATAGGCAAGCGTTCAACCACTGAGCTGTAGCCCTGGCATCCCTGGCTTTAATTTTAAACACCCCTTCACCGCATGACCTCTATAAGCATTTTGCTTTTTAAACATCAGATCTCTCTCCCTCCTCCCTCTCTTCTTCTGTACAGATAGAATCTTACGTCAGTGAGAGGAGTAGTTCTCAGCTTCTCTGACTTCAGAGAAATGGGGCAGAAAGTGGAGATTTCTCTAGTTGCACCAAACCTTGAGCTGGCTTCTTATTCCACTGTCCCATGTTGGAGCATGTAGTTAAGACAGTCTGTGGTGTCTGTTGGGTCTTCAGTGTGGCTTAGTTTCTGTAAACAGTCAGTGTGTTTGACAGTGCAGTTTCTGATTGGTTAAGCACAGGTTTCTGTATGTCTAGTAGATAAAACCTATTAAAAATGTGGCTCCAGTTCCCTCCATAGCTACTGATCATTCTTGTTTGCTTGATCTGATTTTGTGATTGGCATCCATACTGCTAGCTCATACTGTGATTGTGAAATTGTTGGTTTGGTGTTTCCTTGTAATTCTGTCGATTTTTACTTTGTACAGATAGTTCAGTGCCGTTATTCTAATTATTCTATTTATTTTTTGTCATGACTTCATTTTGTGTGATATAATTTAATTATGCCTAGGTTTTCCTTTTTTGCTTAGTATTTACCCAGTGTAGTTGTTTTTGGGTTTTGAGAAATGTTTCCATTATATCACTGCCTGGTTAGTTTTATGTCAACTTTAGTCAAGCTGTAGTCATCTGAGAGGAGGGTACAAGTGTTACAGCTCCTGAAGAGAAAGGTATCCTGACTTGTCCAGAAGTCAGGCTGTGCCTGAAGCTGGGTTCCAGTGAGGAGTGGTCTCCTGGTAGGATGTGGCAACCTGCTCCTTATCTGAGAGAGAGCCACTACAGTGGACCTCTTCTCTGTCCCTTAAAGGGAGTTTCCCAGCAGAGGTATCCATTTCTTCTCAGCTTTAGCCCAAGTTGTTACATCTTCTGCCTCACTCTGAGAAAGGGGGAAACTCCTGCAGAAATGTAGCAGTCTCCTTTGGCGCCAGTGAAAAGTTGTTACTTCTGCTCAACTCCCCTAAGGGCGTTTTTGAGCAGAAGTGTCTGTTACTTCTGCTCTGCTCCACCAAGAGTGCTTCCAGCCGAGAAGAGATTTATTTGGGAAGGAGGAATCCAGGAGAGTGAGGAGGGGGGCAGCTGCCAACTCAACAGGCACAGGGCTTATATAGGGCTTCTTAGGGCAGAGTTTTTCCAGGGAGAAGATTTTCAGGAAGGGAATTGGCCAGTTTTTGAGCCCCTTGAGGTTGGACAAGTTCAGATTGGCTAGATTTCGTGCTCAAAGATTGGTTAGTTTTCTGCTCAGGGTTTGGTTGGTTTTGTGTTCAGCTGGTCAGAGGCAGATTTGGCTCTGGTTTCAGAGTCAAAGTGTGTTTCTTTCACTGGTCCTTTTTAGTTTTTTGGCTCTAATTTCAGTGCCACAATGTGTTTCTTTGGCTTTGGTTTCAGGGTCAGTATGTGTTTCTTTGGTTCTGATTTCAAGATCAAAGTGTTTCTTTAACTGGCTCTGGTTTCAGGGTCAGGTTGAGTTTCTTTGGCTGGCCCTTTTACCCTATAGAGGGAATCTCAATTGAGAACACGCCTCCAGAAAATCTGGCTGTGGGGTATTTTCTTACTTAGTGATTGATGGGGGAGGACCCAGCTCATTGAGAGTGGTGCCATCCCTGGCTGGTGTCCTGGGTTCTATAATAAAGCAGACTCAGTAAGCCATGGGGACCAAGCCAGTAAATAGCACTCCTCCGTGGCCTCTACATCAGCTCCTGCCTCCAGGATCCTGCCCCATTTTAATTCCTGTCCTGATGTGGTGGTTTGAATAAAAATGGCCTCATGGGTACATAGGGAGTGGCACTATTAAGAGGTGTGGCCTTGTTAGAGTAGGTGTGGCTTTGTTGGAGGAAGTGTGTCACTGCTGGGTGGGCTTTGAAGTTTCAGAAGCTTGTCAGTTCCCTGCCTGCTGCCTCCAGGTCCAGATGTAGAACTCTCGGCTCCAACAGTACCATGTCTGCGTGTACGCTGTCCTGCTTCCCACCATGACGATAATGGACAAAACTTCTGAAACTGTAAGCCAGCCCTAATGAACTGTTTCCCTTTATAAAAGTTGCC